>NC_080584.1:0-1353500 GCF_029962835.1 Magnolia sinica | reverse complement strand
CACACCACCACATATGCCAGTGTGGCAGATAGGTGTAACATCCAAGCCATCCTTCCGAAAGGTAATGGGCCATAATTAAGAGAATGAATATACTATTATGAATTTTTTTGCCAACTCATCCACTTATTTCTAACATCATGGCATACCTGTTGAGTGGACCACTTTTATCTTTCGGCTGCACCATATACAAGGTGGGGTCCACATGATGGATGGCTTGAATATTTCACCATGTGCCATGCTAGCATGTGTCCCAACATTCACATTAGCTGATTTGCATGTGGGTTTAGCAAAGCTCTGGTTCCTGGACTCCGACCAACTCGCTCGGCTCAAAGGCGAGATTGGTCCGAGTCAAGTCGGGTCAGGTATTTTTTGGGCGTGACTCACAAACCAGATCGGACTCGGCCGAGTCCGGTCCAACTCAAATACCAAAAGACAAGTGCCAGGTCATCTCTCTGGTGGGACCCATCTTATGCATTCCAATGGTGCCACACACGTGTGGAAGATTAGCACATGAGCCTCGTGTAAAGGTGTAGGCCGGGGGTGGCAACGTGACCAGCACATGTTAAAAAGTGATTAGAATCTGTGTTTGACCTTAATATCATATCATATGTTGGATTTGCTCAACTTCAAATGCACTCTCTCTCTCTCTCCCTCTCAAAGACTTTTTAGAGGATTTGCCTGTCCACAGATCAATATCATATGCCAAAAGTATATATGAGATGGTGGACCTTTGAATATCTGTTTTCAAGATAAATGCTCCCTTGCTCTGAGAAACAGTACTATAAGTAATTATAGTGTTTTTAATTGTATCAGTTCAGTTAAACAGTTCAATTGATTGATCTGAACCGTTCATTAAGTCCAGAACACAATTCTAAGGGCTCCATGCAATGATCACTCTAATTCGATAATCCAACTGATCCTTATTATATATTTTTTTTCGTATAGCCATTCATTTTCCGTTCCATGGATGGGATGGCTACGATTGCCTAACAAAAGTGATTCTTAGAATAATAAACAATCCACGGTGGTCTCTAACAAATAGAGTTGTGAGTTGGATGGTTATGATTTTTCGAGGGCCGAGGGATGTGATTAGGGGTGTACATGAGTTGAACCGAGTCGAGTTTGGCACAACTCTACTTGGCTCGGCCACTAGTTGACTCAGATCGAACTCGGCTTGGCTTGGTCCTTGAGCCTAATTGGCCAGCTCAGCTCGGTTGGGTTAGCAGCTTGGGTCAATTCGAGCCAAGATCGAGCCTCTATAGCATTTTCTCAAACACATGGAGTGCACTTTTAATTTCTCACGGAATGTAAAGTAGCAACATTAGTTTACATGTATTTCATTACAAACTCAGCAGGCAACATGAAAATCAAGATATAAAGTTATTTGTTTCGTATTCATACATTCCTTGCCACCAGCCAACACTTCGATGAGTCATTTCATCAAACACCTGTTGAGCAACATCAATATCAAAATAACCAAGTCACCGAACTGGTTCGATCTGAGTTCGATCCGAGTCGAGCCGAGCTCGAAAGCTTAAAAAGGTCAGCTCGACTCGGCTCGAACTCAGTTTCGAACCAAGTTGAATTGAGCTTTTTCGTGCCGAGTTGAGCAAGCTAACCGAGCTAACTTGGTTCGTGTACACCTCTAGATGTGATTTGATGTGTGGGACCAAATGGATCAGCCCAAATCACTAATTAGGCAACCCATGTACCCAATACAGCTAACTTGGGTTCACTGCAATTGATCTGGTTCATGCAAAATGTTCACTATGTGATCTTTCCACACCAATGTGTCACTTGTATAAGACATCTCAGCCGTCCGAAAGGTGGGGCTGTAGACATAAGGATATGCCATGCAAAAAATCAGGATGGTCCACTGATCACATGGGCCGCACCACTTAGAATCAATGAAGAGTTGTGTCACTTGGATGTAATGTCCCACTACCTTGGCTTTTAGGCTAATGGAATTTTCTCTAAGGAGTCTTTTGAAGTGTGTTTGCTTGCAAAAATATCACGAAAACATGGGTACTTTCTATTAAAAATCAATCACATACAGCCAAGTACCACTAGTAGGTATATACAATGGCTAGTTAGTATATAGCACACATAGAAACTTTCTTCAATTCTTTTATTTTTTTATTTTTATTTTTTTAGTATCTCTTTTCTTTATAAATACAATACTTAAAGATAGATTACAAATAACAATGAAAGAAAGAAATTTTATCACCAATTAAAACAACCCTTTGCAGAAGATGATAGAAGAAACCGTCGATGTGGAAGAAACTTCATGAATTAAAAGATGAAAAATTCGTTTTATAATCAACAAGAAACTTGAAGAAAGAAGACACCGTACTTCTTTTCCTCTCCCAATTCTTCCCTTTTTTTTGTTCCTCTAAGAGAGAAAACCCTAAAAATTGTGTTATTATTTTATTCTTTCTTTTCACTTTATCTTACAATGAAAGAATATTGGGTCAAAAAGATCAAAATAACTCCACACGCATGTGGTCCCACCTCCACATGAGGAAGCCCCAACATAACCTAATCTCACCAAGTGGATTGCTTGCAAAAGTCTTCCACGAGAACTTTTTGTAACAAGAAGCTAGGTGGGGCCATCGCAATGTTTGTGAGAAATCCACTCTTTTCATTTGTTTTACCAGATCATGTTAGAACATGGCCCTAAAATGAGGTGGATAAAAAATTAAAGTTGGCCACACGAAAGGAAACCATAGGCAGGGAAATACCTACCATTTAAACCTCTTGGGTCCATCATGATTTTTATATGCAATGAATATCGTTCAGAAGTTCATTCCTACTTAAATGAATTGAAAACACAAAAATGTTAGCCTTATTCGAAACTTTTATTGGCCCACGATTTCTTGCAATAAAACTTACTTGAGTTTTAGATCTGCCTCATTTTTTATTCCACGTAATAACATTTTATGGCAAAATACATAAATCGGATGAATTTTCACAAACATCACAGTGGGCTCCAAATACCTACTGTTGCAGGAGCTTCGTCCGTCCTAATCTCAGTATCATATGTTGGATTTGCTCTTCCCTGTTTTCAAACAAAAATTCAAATGCACGTCATTGCATGCTCTCTCTCTCAATCAAAAACGTGTGAGGATTTGTCTGTCCATATATGAGATGTTGGAGTTCTGAATAATATTTCTTTGGGAGAGAAATGTTTCAGTGCTCTGAAAACCATTGCAAGTTAGAGTTTCTCATTGTATCAGTTTTAGCTGGACAGTTCAATCGATTGATATCGATTGATGTGAACTGTCCATTAAGTCCACAACACATTTCTAAGCTTTCATCCAAAAATCTCTCTAATTCGATAATCCAATCCATCCTTGGTTTGGCCTTCTTTTTTATAGCCATCAGTGTTCCGTTCCACGGATGGTATGGCTACTGTTGCCTAACAAAAGATTCTTTATAATTATAAGCAATCCATGACTCTCGCTAAAAAAAATAGAGCTGTGAGTTGGATGGTTATGATTCTTGGACATCTTGGACATCTGTGATTAGTGCTGAGGGATGTGAGTTAATGTGTGGTCTAAATGGGTCAGCCCAGATCACTAATTAGGCAACTCATGTAGAGTAGGGCACGAGACGACTCGACTCGGCAAACTCACTCATCCGACTCATTTAGATCCGACTTGATCCGAATCGAGTTGACTTCATCCAATCCAAACTCAACCCGAGTCAAGTTTGAGTCACCTAGAAACTCGACTCGACTCTATCCTGAAATCCAACTTAGTACTAACTCGACTCGACCTGAAACTCGACTCGCACATATATATTAGAAAAAAACTCATATATGACATTTCAAATATGAAGTGCCATGTAGCTGATAGAGAGGCTGCAATTCTAACAAGTGATTCTAGGTTTTGAGTAGTGATTTTAGCCCATGGATACCCACTGCACCCAAGCCGACTCGATGCCGACTCGACCTGAATCAGTACTTGTGATCGGGTCAGACTCGGTCCAGATTAGCCCAAGCCAGAGCTGGACTCGAATCGAGTCATGCATGCTGGACTCGGTATCAAGTCGGGTCGAGTTTGGGTCAAGCCTATTTCAAAACCAGATCAAGTCGGGTTAGCCCTAACTTAGTTCAACTTGACTCGATGCCTAGCTCTAAACCTATGTACAACAAACTTGGGTCCACTGCAATTGATTGGGATCATGAAAAATGTTCACTATGTGTAACATCCCATTTTCTTTTTCAATGGTAGGTATCCCAAACCCCATTGTTTCTTATGGTGTGGCCCACTTGAGCTTTGAAATGGTCTCATTTTTGGGCCCATGTCCTAACATGCTCGGCCAAACCTGATTGATGAAGTGGATCTGCCTTGTCGTCTCTATAGGGCCCACTATAAAAAAAATGAAAAAAAAAAGAAGAAAGAAAGAAGAGAACTCCTCTCACCGTAACCAACCCCAATTCCCACTCCTGTCTCCCTTCTTCTTCGGTCAGCACCTGCACGACTCAAGCTTGACCCATCTGTGCACGTCATTCTTCATGGTGGGACCCACCTCACCAATTCGAACGATCTGTTGGAACCGTACCATTGTGGAACCCCATCCGTTGAAACCCCATGCCCAAAAGTTTCTAGCGCAGCCCACCATGGACGCTGATCAACACCGTTTTTGACAACTTCTTGCATCTAGGTCCGTAGAAACTACTAGATGGCTTAGATTTCCTTCTCATTATCTCAGTGGACCCCACCTATCATCCGGAGTTCTGCATGCGCAAGGAAGCCTTCCGTTTTTATAACATGGCTTCTTCTCTTCCCAATCCATATGAGGTCTTTCCACACAATCTCAACCATTCAAAATCCTTCATCCAATGGCCATCGGCCCTCCAGCAGTCCTCCTTGTGATAGCCAATCAGAAGTTTGCATATGCTCACATTCTTTTCCTCTTTAGAACTCCTTGAACGTGCGAAAGACACAACTCTCAAACTCAGAACCCACCAACTCACCTGGCATTGTTTTTATACCCCATTTCTCATGTTATATATAGAAAACCAAAGAGAAAATTAGAAAAAGAAAGACTGAGAGAAGAAAAGGAGAGATCAGGAGAAGGGAGAGTGTCCGTGAGGGTTCAACATCGAGTTCACGACTCACTGAATCAATCCTCAATGATGCATTGTCGATTTTTCCAGCATCTTTAGCAGCTATTCTAGAGAGAGAGAGAGAGAGAGAGAGAGAGAGAGAGAGAGAGAGAGATAGAGATCCTGAGTGGAGGTAGCGTGTATTGAGCCGTTTCACCAAGTTGACTGAATCTGCTCAGTGCAACTCAGCTCGCCGAGTACGAGTTGACCTGAAGATCCTTCTACAACATCTGATTTTTATGTAGATGGACGCATTTATCTGAAGTTTTACTTCCCAAGTCGGGTCGAGTTTAGAGTTGGTTAATCTAAGTTAGTATACATAGAAATCAGCATCGCTTCAGATTATTTTTCTCCCATCACATTATTTTTCCATAACATGTAGGTGATCTTCTCTGTTAAAAATTTTAGGTTAACATATAGATTGATTTGATTATAGTTATTAGTTACAAATTATTTTATTTGATTCTTAATTACATATTATAGAGGTAATTTATTTGAGTTATTAACTGACTTCAATTAATTATCATTATGTGCTTAAATTGTAATTATTTTCTTATTATTACATGATGTATAATGTATTTGAATTTATGCATGCTCTGCCTTAAAAGGATCACCATGCTATTTTTATGGCGTGATCTGCCCAGGGTCATTCCCGAAAGGATCAACACGATATGGGTGCTTTGCCAAGGGTCAATTCCAAAAGAATCTGCATGGGTGCTTTGCCCTGGGTATTTATCCTAAAAGATTATTCATCAGGTGCTCTGCCGAAGGTCATTCCCTAAAAGGATCGACATCAGTGCTCTGTCGATGGTCATTCCCTAAAAGGATCAACATACACGGGTACTTTGCCCTGGACTGAGCGAAAAAGGATTTTAGATGACTGTATTATCTTATTTTGTTATTATGAAAAACAAATTGTTATTGGTATCATGTAAAATACTGATTTAATACTCGTAATTAATCTTATTTATTTTATTAAGTTGTATTGGTGTTAATTTAAAATTTTCAATTTTGGGAAGGATGTGACCCTACGAGTCGTCATGGTCACACCCGTATAGATTAATTTGCAGGATTTGTATATGAAGAATCAGTTAGGCAAGATTGAAGACTTTTATCCTTATTTATTTAGAAATTAATTAAAATTTAATGTATGTTGTTATTATTTATTTTTGAATATCAATGTAATTAAATATTCAAGGATTGATTAGTGGATAATATTAATGACCATGATTAGTATCCTTTTAGTTGCTTTGATTGCCTTGAAAATGCATGAAATAATGTGGGTTGCGATGTATATTTTATTTAAATACAACTCACAATCCTGAAATTCGGGTTCGGGCCTAGCCAACTCGAGTTTCGATTTTCGGGGTGTGACACTATGTGATCTCCCTACACCAATGTGTCACTTGTGTAGGACATCTCAGCTGTTCAAAAGAAGGGGCTGTAGATCCCCGAGCAAAAAACCAAGTTAGTCCACTCATTAGATGGGCTACACCACTTAGAATCAATGAATGATATATATGTAACACCCCGTACTTTCCAGTACTCGAGTGTTACCGTATAACCAAGCTTAGCATAAATACAAGCCAGACCTAAGTAAGCACTTAGATTCATCCTAGTTTAAATCTGACCGTTGAAAAATAGTCCGCACCTATATATGTAATGTATATATAATATTATGAAAGTAATATTATATCAACTAAACATAGTGGATAATAATTTTTCAATGTATAATTAAAATATAAATATCAACGTAGTATTAAACATATATACAAAAATTTATCAGATATTTAAATAAGATGGTATATGAGACATTATACAACTTTCAATCCATACATGTGTGTAATATGATATTGTATATTAGGAATTATATATCAATAAATATGTGATTAGTAGCATGTTAATAAAAAAGAAAAATTATATTTATATATGTATGAGTTTTTAATTTTTTTAATTACAAGTACATACATATTAATATTAGTGTTGGTTAATGAAAGCCTTAAATGGACCCTTGGACCCTTTTAGCCATTAACGTTCAATTTCGGAACAATCCGACAATTAGATTGATGAGAATCCACCAGTTCGACCCAAATCAAGTTGTGGGCCCCACCTAGACCTTGGATCTGAATCATATTTGGTCTAGGTCCCTAACTGGACCCTTAGAACCTAATGGGCGGTGTGGATTTCATCAAATCCACTTGTGTACCCACGTTTCCTTGCACGTGTACACTGTGCAGAGCACCCGCCGTGCACCAGGCGTGTCTGCTCGGTCAGCTGGAGTTGGCCCGAAATCTCTCCAAAAAGAGAGATTTTCTCTCCCTTCTTCTGCTCTTGTCAGCGGACGGTCGGGCACCCATTTCCCTTGATCAGTGGCCCACCTGCATGTCTCATCTTGAGAATCCAAGCCGTCCATCGCGTACGCCCTTCATCTCTGACCAAAACCCAACTATCAAAGCTAATTTCCATGCATGTGCGGACACACGATCCTAGCTGCAATCCGGTCCTGCAAACACACCATTTCCAATAGAGGAATCTGCTCTCCCGGCCAGCTCAGCGATCCGCGTGAGCTGCTCCTATGCCATCTCAACCCTCCATCCTAGAGGGATCTCTACCGTCCATTTGCTTAGGGCGTTTCAAACAAAACCGTGGACGATTTCAGTTTTACCCACCGTATTTGAAGACGGTTTCGAGTAGGCCAAATCCCTACCATCCGATTTTCATCCAACGGCTCTGAGAGCTAGGTTTTGGCCATAAGTAAGGAGTGAAAATGACTCTCTCCCAGCTCCTACGAAAACCCAAAGAGAATCACAGCCGCCCGAGGAAAAACCATCCTCCTCCTTGTCCTTCTGAACCCACCAACCAAACGGCATCCAAGCTCCATTCCATCCTTTCACCAAGGTCCAATGTACCCTTAGGAGTTGTCCCATGCCATCAGAATGAAGGAAGGAGTAGTGGGTGAGACGACGCCATTAACGCTCGGTCATCTTCCACGGTAAGCTTGCACCGTCACTACTGTTTGTGGTGAGGCTGGTCATGGATTTAAATATGTAAATGTGTGGCCCATATCATCACAGTACAAATGATGGGAATCACGTCTGAGAGAGGAAGCAGAGGTGAGGAAAAACAGTGCAGTTGTGCTGCTGGCTGGCCATGGCCATGTTAACTCAGCGAGTTCACCGAGTCTGGTTCGAGTTAGACAGAGCCTGCTGTGTTGGGCCGTGACTAAGTTGAGTCTAGACTCACTCAGCCATGAAGAGATAGGGAGAGCAGGTTGTCGCTGCACTCACATCAACTATGTGGCCATGGTTGGTACCGCACTGAGTCGGGCCGACTCAGTAACTGGGTTCTAGCCCGACAGAACTGCTGGAATGAGTCCAGCCATACCGGTCTGGTCCAGCCTGAACTTCTTGCTGGACTTCCAGGAGGTGGAAGACATGTAGAAGGAGATGAAGGAGAGAATTGGAGTTAGGAGAAGGAGAGTCAACTCGCTGCATTGCTGTCTCGATTTTATCCTTGAGTCGAGTCGAGTCACTAGACCGAGTTGGGTTGCACCTGGTGGTTATTGCTGGATATCCAGCAAAGGGAAAAGCAGAAGGAATGAGAGAGGAGAAAGAGGAAAAGAGAAAGAAGGGAGTTGAACCCTGACTCACTGCCAAGTTAACTCACTAGAATAGGAGTTGGGCCACACTTAACTCCTGCTGAGGTATAAACCCTCCACCCTCTTATGTTGTGAATTATCATTATTGGTATTGACTAACTAATACTTCTACTATGAATATTAGCTAAGAATAGCCATTAGCAAATTATCTATACTAAAATTAGTTACGTTAGACAAAAATAAAATATAATAAAATAATATCATTACTAGACACTGGTGCTTTGTTTGACACTCTTGAATATTATTATAAATAGTGGGTTATAATGCCAATTATCATCATAATGATTAGTATTAGTGTGTTAGATAATATAAATTATAACACTAACACTAAAAGTAATCTTGAAATTATTAACTTTATATTGTAATTAATGGCACGCCAACTAGAGCTCAAATCCTAAAATCTAAGTTTAAGACTAAACCCTAAAATGAAAACCCTAATCCTACATTAAGCCCCTAAGATAAATAATCCAAACCCTAGGTTATAATCTCAACCATGAATAGTCCGTAAAACTCGATCTAACCATGTAATTTCCTAATTCATGATAGGACTCGATTATAAAGGAACACACGTCCCCTAGCCATGCTAGTAGGCGATCCAACTGTAAGGTGATGATTCTTCCCCTTGAGCTTTCCATCTTCTCATTAGCTTAAGTTATAGTTTTTATTAAAAATTATAATTGATATCTCTCTCTTATAATCACATGTGTTAGCTGGTGGAAATTGAATTGCTATATTACCTGCTTAATGTTCATCCTATATATTTGTTCATGCCTGTGGATTATTTGTATATTGCTTATAGACTTTAAACTGGTACATTAGTGGGAAACCCCCACCTATAAATGTACACCCATACTTGGGATGTAACCCGACTGGTTGTGATTAAAATGGACCTTCGACTTAGTGGTTATTGAGTGATGGTCTAAATGGATCATTAATGTGGGCCTACCATCCAGGGTTGTTGAGTCCAATAGTTTTTAAGGATGGTCTTTTATCGCATGGTTTTGATACTTGCCCTATGAGGCCTATTTTTATAATCGCCCTATGTGGCTTGTTTGATATCGCCCTATGTGGCTTTGTTCTGGTATTTTTCCTATATGGTTTCAATGTTTTATACCGTGCAATCACGCGATGGTAAGCCCCATATATTATAATATGATTAGCCACTAGTCGACGGGTTTCCATCAAACATCCTAAGATGGTAGCCTCATGAGCCGGGGATGGTGGTAATGGGACACTATGCCCGAGCTGTCGGCTTACGCTTGGCCATGTGCTCCCCGTAGTGACCTTTGAGCTTATCTAAATTGGCTGGTTGTAAATGAACTAATAATGACTTAGCTAATCATGCATGCATGGCATACTACGACGGCTTGGATCATTATACCCATGCGATTACGCTGCGAGTTGCGCTAATGACTAGCCGATCGATTTACGATGATGACTTGGATCACTCATGCCCATACGATTACGCTGCGTGTTGCGCTGATGACCATTCACATCTTTGGGTGATGACCCCATTGCCTGTCTGGATGTTTTTCCTGGGGCTCCGACCGTCCGGATGATTTACCCGGGTCGATGATTGCATTCATGCATCCATGCACCTAATAAGACTGCATTTACTCTGTTTTGGTTGTCTGGATGTTTTGTACTATTTCTTACCTAATGCGGCGGTGTGTAATCTTGAGGAAAATTCACACTGAGTTGGCCACTCATTCATCAAATATACAACCGTACAGGTAGTACAGGTGGCTTTAGTGATATGTATGTTCAGACTTGATGAGGAGCAAGGTACGATTGCCAGGGATGCATGGCTGTATTTACCTGGAGGAGCTGCGTGATCTTGCGGCTTATATTTATATGTTTTCCGCTATTCTTCATGTATTAAATTCTTGTAAATCTTGTACTTGTTAAATTCAGAGACATTGGTTTGTATAAGTCATTATGGGCAGCTTCTTGTAAATTTGAATGATAATGAAATTTTCCTTTATGTCGATTTGTCCACACTACGCTCATTTGCTTACTCTGATGAAGGAAAAAAAAATGTACACTCGAATTTGACCATCCTTTAAAGCTAACACTCGGGTTTTTGGGACACGGGTCATATACTCGGGTCCTGAAAACCGGGGCGTTACAATATATATGACTCAACATGAGTCCAAATGTGATGTCCCATCACCTTGGTTTTTAGGCCAATGTAATTTTCTCAAAGCAGTCTTTTAAAGTATGTTTTCATGCACCAAATATCACGAAAACAACGTTTGTTTTCTATTAAAAATCAGTCACATACAGCCAAAGCACCTCACCAACTTTCCTCAACAACACGATATTTGTGTAGGATATTTGGTAGGTGATATAGTGGATCTTACACGCTCCTGACAGCTATCACATGGCTTCGCTCATCAGGTGAAGCATGCCGTTGGAAATGATGAATAACTCATGATATGGCTCAATGAATAATTGTGGCCCACCTTACGAGCAGATCATAGTGTTATTTGAGGGTGATCTTTGTGACGAGGCCTATTGTTTTAATGGTTCTGATCTCCCACCCAAGTATCACGAAGAAATAAGAAACTCTTTTCTATACAATGGCTAGCTAGCATGCACACAACAAAAATGAAACATTCTTCTCTGTTATTCTTTTCTTTTTGTTTTTTACTCTCCTTTTCGTCTTACAGTCTCTCGTCTGTGTTTTTTTCTCTCTTCATCTTCATAGATGCTAAGGTTCCTCTTCCTTTGTAACTTTAATTGGTTGATTTTCTATAGAAATAACATTTTCAAAAAGGTTGATTGTTCAAAACATTATTTTTCATATTTTCTCTCTATAGTTTTTGTGAGAAAATTAAGTCTAATTCTTCATTCTTGTTGTTCGGCAACTCCTTTTTTCCCTACTTATGTGCAAGTCAATGGAAACCACTAATGGAGCAAATAAGTGGATGATAAGTACTTTCAACATAAATAAGTAAATAATCAAGCGAGGAAAGTGTAAGAGACTGTGATTTTACGTATAAAAAAATTGTTCGATGTGAAGGAAAAAATCGTGGGACCTAACTGAAAACTTTTAGAGTTAAAAATAATGGAAATACAATCATTAAGATGGCCATCTGTCTTCCATCATTTGTTTGGCCTTGATCTTTTCTACAGCCATCTGTCTTCCATTCCATGGTTAGGATTTTTCGACGTCGGTGATCAAGGCTGATGTGTGGGCTAACTTAGGTCCATTGCAATTGATTTGGATCATGCAAAATGTTCACTACGTGATCTTTTCACACCAATTTCACCTGTGTAGGACATCTCCCGTCCAAAAGGTGGGGCTGCAGACAAAAAATCGGCCATGTCAAAACCAAGATGGTCCAACCATCAGATGGGTTACACCCTTAAAATCAGTAAACATTGATTTGATGATGCATGTGTCCATTGAATTCAATGTAATGTCCCATAGGCTAATGGATTTTTCCAAAATGGGTCATTTTAAGGTGTGTTTGCTTGCATCAAAATATCACGAAAACATGTGTTTTCTATAAAAAAAATCAATCACATACTGCTAAGGCACCACAACTAGTGGCATCTCTCACCATCTTTCCCCACCAACATTGTATTTGTGTAAGATATTTGTACATGAAACAGTGGACCCCACCTTAAGATCACCTAAGACAGCTAACACGTCTCCGCCTCGCTCTTCAGGTGAAGCATGCTATTGGAATTGATGGACAACTCATCATGTGGCCCGCCTAACGAGCATATCATATTATTTTTCAAGAAGCGTGATCTTTATGGTGAGGCCTATTACTTTCATGGTACTGATGTCAAACCCAAGCGTCATGTTGCGACAGAGCAGACGTTACGATACCATGACTTGTAGCATCGTTGCTTGTATGTGATTTATTATAAAGAGATTGTGTTTTCTTCTTGCATAGTGAAAATATTTTTGCTATTAGGTACTTATTTGAATTTTTTCAAAATTGAAAAGAGTAAGATTGATTTTCTTTGAAATTGTTGAGAATCGTTATCAAGTCTTAATTTAATTAGGATACTAAGTCATTAAACAAGCTTTGGTTAAGTCAGAATAAAAAGTGGTTAGTAGTTAATTTCCTTCTTAGAGCTATAATGTTAATATAATTATAAAATAATGAACTATTTCTATATAAAAGCTAGATAGTACATACATAACACACATGAAACTTCTAACACACACACACACACACACTCTCTATATATGTATATTACTTTTGAAATAAATAAATTTTATCTTTTAATTTCTCTCTCTCTCTCTCTCTCTCTCTCTCTCTCTCTCTTAAATTTTTTTTTTTTTTTTATACTTCAGTCTCAATGAATGTTAAAACCCTCATTTTCATAACTTTACTTGTGTGATTTTTCAAAGAAATAATATTTTAAAAATATCGATGGAAATAAAATATTTTTTTTAATGTTTGTTTCTCACAAGTTGTCCTAAGGAAAATTAGTCCTTTTTTTTTTGTCAGCTTTATTATTTTTATGATATATATATATATATATATAGATATCTTTACCATAGCCCATTGAAATTTTAGATCAGGGTGAAGATTTGTCCCTTTAGATTTCATGGGATTCCGTATCACATGGACTGTTTAGATTAAACACACGTGCGCAGGTGTGCAAGTGAGCATGACTCTCTCTCTCTCTCTCTCTCTCTCTCTCTCTCTCTCTCTCTCTCTCTCTCTCTCTCTCTCTCTCTATATATATATATATATATATATATATATATGATCAAGGCCCATCTCTTGCTGCCACACATGCAAACTTATTTAGGGTTAATCAATAGTTCTCTCATAGACTAGATCATTTAACAAAGGGGGCACTTGTATAGAATAAGCTAATTCTCAAACATTGGTTTGGAAATTTTACTGAGGTTAGTAATAACCTAAGACTTTCTGAATCATATATATGTTGGACATTTAGTCATTGATTGGGATGGTTCATTCAATAGTACCAGTAGGAGCAAGCCATGGTGTAAAAGACATGCTGATCGGATGATCCTATCCCTTGGAATGAGCACAATTTGTTACAATCATCTATTATTTATGAGCCATTAATTACATGGTTAGAATTGTTGAACCAAAATGCTACTTTGGAATGTAAGGAATATTATAAAGTGGGGTCTATCTAATAGATATTTCAAGATGGTGATTGGAACTATTCTATTTCTCTCTGCATTCTTCCGTATTCATTTTCCATGATATCAATTGAATGCTTAGGATTATTCAATCAATGTGGTTTTTACGTCATGGCTTGGCCCTAGTTGTATGAATGAATAAATGGTTCATATCAATTATGGGTTACCTCATGTGTCATTTAAAAGCTTCCGGTACCAAACCCACACACGCGTGCCTGGTGGCCCACCTTTTGATTAATGTAATCATGGCTCTTGGGAGCATTGGTAAGCTTACATGCATTAACAAGTCCACTAATGCATACACCACCACATATGCCAGTGTGGCAGATACGTGTAACATCCAAGCCATTCATCAGAAAGGTACCACTATATAGGGAACGGATTGGCTACTCCCCCTGCCACCGGCCGGGTGGCTGGTGGTCAGTGATCTGTGGGCCCCACCATGATGTATGTGTTTCATCCATTTCGTTCATCCATTTTTAAAGATCATTTTAGGGCTTGATCACAAAAATGAGAGGGATATAAATCTCAGGTGGACCACACCACAGGAAAACAATAGTGATTGGATATCCACCATTAAAATACCCCTAACGCCCACTGTACTGTTTATTTGACATCCAATCTGTTGATTAGGTCATACATGACCAGATGAAAGGAAAAAACAAAGGTCATATTGATCCAAAACTTTTATGGCCCCTAAAAGGTTTTTAATGGTTGAGCTCATTCAAAACTGTTTCCTGTAATGTGGTCCACTTGAGATTGGGATATACCTCATTTTTGGTCTAATGTGGTCCACTTGAGATTGGGATATACCTCATTTTTGGTCTCTTACCATAAAATGATCCGGAAAAATAGATTGACGGCATTTTTGGTCTCATACACTATTTTATTAGCTTAAAAAATTTTCGAGCCGAGTTTGAGGTTGCCCGAGCTTGACTCAATTCAGATCGAACCTCAACTCGAATCGAGTCGAGTTGAATCGGCTTGGTGACTCAGTCATTTTGATATTGATGCTGCTCGCCAAGTGTTTGATGAAATGACTCGACAAAGTGCTGTTTCGGGTGTATAAATTCTCCACAGGAACTGCTAGTGGTGAGGAAGAAATGGATACAAAACAAATCACTATAAAAAAAAAAATTATATTATAAAACTGCCCTCAAATCATGATTTTGACGTGGCTCGTGGAGTGTTTGATAAAATATCTATATATTGCTATTGCTGTTTTGCATAATATGAAAAATTGAAGATCTGCTGTCTGGAAAAATGTCCTATAGTTTCGAACTTGACTCGAATTGGCCTGTGCTGCTGGCCAACTGAACTGAGCTGGCCGATCAGTCTCGAGGACTTAGCCAAGCCATGTTCGAGCTAGGATTAACTACTGGCCGAGCTGAGCCGCTGTGGCAAGCTAGACTCGGATCGACTCGTGTACACTAATCAGAATCTATGTTTGGCCTAATATCATATCAGATGTTGGATTTGCTCTTTCACGTTTTTAAACAAAGTTCAAATGCATCCCATTGCATTCTCTTTCCCCCTCTCTCAGTCTCTCTCAATAGAAATGCTCCAGTGCTCTCAGAAACACTACAAGTTATAGTGTTTTTACTTGTATCAATTTAGTTATACAGTCAATTCGATTGATCTGAACCATCCATTGAGTCTAGAACATATTTCTAACGCTTCCATGCAAAGATCGCTCTAATTTGATGATCCAATCCATCGTTGGTTTGGCCTTATTTTCCATATTCATCTATTTTCGTCCATGAATGGGATGGCTACGGTTGGCTAATAAAATCGATTCCTTAGAAACATATGCAATCCATGATGATATCTAAAATATAGATGGATCAAAATTTTAATTAGACCTATTTTATATAAATGATCTTGGCCGTCCATGTTAAAGACCAATGATTGAATGGTTAATATTTGTTAGATTATTGTGATGCTTGCACGTTTGTCCATGAAATATGTGCGCTGGACCCAGTGAACAGTCCGGATCAATGGATTGGTTAGTCAAAGTGTCCCAATGCAGCTAAATGAAAGTAGGAGCACTGGAACCTCAAAATATCTCGATAAGATGAAAAGTGACTAGAAATGATCAGATTTCCGGAAAGCTTCTGTGTGTGTAAAATATCCAATCCATGCAAAAAGTGGGATCCACTATGAAGATCAATTTCTTTAAAATTCAGATCAATCCATTCATTTAGTGGTCCACAATAATACAATGAGTCATACCATCGGCTGTCCACAGATTTTGATATCGTGTCCCATTTGATTAGTGGCTTTGATCGATTATCATGCCATGTGATCATCATGATCTGAGGCAGCTCTTGCACGGTTTAGATATTCTGTACTTGTGCCACATTGGCTGGAAAGAAATTCACAGCTGGGCCCTGCTCCACCCAAGTCCGGCCCATATGAAAAATTATAGGCCCGAGCCTGGCCCGTTATGATTATGCATTTCCCAAGTCCGATCCTGGCCATCCACTTTTATGTAAGGTTTGGATTATTCATTAGGTCTGGCCCATCATTTATGTTATATGACCAAAATGCCCTTGAAACCCTAAAGGGTGCACTTTTGGTCTGGATAATGTGCCCTTGGACACAACCTAAGCCCGACCCAATTAATAAACGGGCTTAAATTTTAGTTGGGCGAATGGACCTTTCACCTAGCATTCCTCCAAGAGCCTGATTCTAAGTGGGCCAGCCCTGAAAGGCCAATGGGCTAGTGGGGTCCATTTACAGCTTATTATCTGGGCCCATATTGTAAAACCTTGCAAGTGATTTTTATTTTTTATTTTTGGTTTTTTTACGAGTAAATTCATTATAAATCTCAAATTTACCGAAGGATTCCTTCCCGAATCAAAATACCTGGATAGTGCTTTTTAAGGAGGAAAATTACTAAAATAGCCTTATGGTATGCGTATGACATCCAATCCGTCAAACCTACACACTCAACCATAATAGTCAAATCAACTTTTTTTTTTTTTTTTAAATTAAATCACTTAGATGAGTTGCACATGTATTTTGATGTTTTTAAGTGATCTGCATTATTTTTTATGGTGCGGCCCATCTTACATTTCTGATTGATATGGGAGATTATATATATCGACCATTTGGATATCATAAAATATCACTCAGACACGGAGAGATTATATATATCGACCATTTGGATATCATAAAATATCACTCAGACAAGAATCTTCACCTTAGGACTTTTTAAAGAAAATTGTGCATGGTGGACATTATGGTAATTTCACTGCCCAATAGGTACTTCCCACCTAATATTTATGTAACACGTAGGCCAAATGTTGCAACATCCTGGGGCGTCCACTAGCGGATTTACTGCAGGACTGTACTAGACAGTCGCATGATGCACACGTATGAGACCCTAAAAAGCTAGGGATAAACGACGTAGAGAGCCATTGTCACTAAGTTACGATAAAACAAGTTACGAACACAATCAAGCTTGAGCGTGATCAGTGTCTGGAATGGGCCATAATGCCGACCTTTCCAACAACATACTACGACAGACTAAAATGACCATGTGTTGCCCGTGGAAAGTCCAATTAGTCCAAAACTATAGGAAATTATGGGCCTCACTAGGCTTGAGGTACGTTGCGGATGGTTGATCCAAATGGTGGCTCGAATTGCACAACTTGACCGTGAAGGCAGCGCTTGAAAGGCGCGACTCTCAGAAATTTAAAGACCAAAAACCTGAAACTTAAGCAAATCAGCCCCGCCACTAAAATGGGGAAGTTGTGGCTTTTCAACCGTTGAATTGCAATCAAACTTAGGCCACAGACCAGGGATATTTCCCTACTCTCATCCGCAAAGCTGGGGCCCTGATCAAACGTCAGTGATCGTTGATCACAAATCAGACCCCTATGGTCAATCAGGTCATCTGTTTGCCACCAAATTCGAAATAACTACTCATCTGACGATGAGACACCTGTCCCATGACACAGATGGGCTAGGGGAACATAAAAATGGCCCCAGGGACCGAAAATCAACCTACTAGGGTTATACATATTAGAATAAAAGTTTTTAGGGCCATATAGACAAATTGTCAAACTATATAAGTCCCAAAATCTCACTTCCTCACTCTCATACAAATTATGCTGCAAAGAGGAGAGAGAGAGAGAGAGAGAGAGAGAGAGAGAGAGAACTCCGAGGAGCTGGAATTTAGGGAATTTCCCTCTCCTACCACAGTCCCGCGTCGGAACTCACAACTCCACCGCCGTAGAGGCGGCCCACCAGCAATCAGAATGTATCTATCCAGCCATTTCCCAAGTCTTAACACATTAGGCCACTTGCATGCACCTTAACATGCAAATTCTATCGATAGGGTTCCGATACACCAACCCGCGGGACTGACACCTTGAGAGCAGCTCCACAAGCCGTCAAACCATTCCTAAGTGTGGACCATTATCCTTAGGTGACCAATTATCGAACCTAGGCTGAAATTAATGATTGTGTGTGTAAAGTTGTTGTGCATGTTGATTAGTAAAAAATTCATTGGTAGTTACTTCTCTTTAAATTTGCCTAACCATGTTTAGAATAGTCAATGTTTGCTTCCATGCTAGATTAGGCCAATGTACTGAATTGCTGCCCTCTTTACTTCAATTTCTGTTACATGAAATTGATTTTGATGTATCCTCAAATTTGTGACGATGTGGGGGTAATGCGTCTGCATGTCGTTAATATGTTTCGATTGCGTTGAATGCCTATGTTTATTGATATACATGCCTGAATTTTCTGTGACTAAGAGTAGATTATGATTTCATGTATAATGCTAAATGATTAAATCATTTTCTGGGTTGATGAGCGAAACTACAAAACCCGTACGGGCAGCCTCATCGGCTGGGCCGCCCAACGACCAATCTGAACAATTTAGGTCGCACACGGATAGCCGGCAGTAGTTGGACTACGTGGGATGCTCGCACCCAATGTCAGGTGTTCTGTAGTTCGCCTGAATTGAGCAAATTGGCCTACTAACTGACCAACCATGCATGTTAACCATGTATGATCGCGCCTGTTTGAACTTGAGACACCCTACGCCCATGTAGTGCCCACTGGTGACAAATATGATGTGATCTACAAATCTCGGGAGCTGGGCATAATGGAATGAGACATTATGCTCGAGCTGTCGGCCCATGCTGGGGTGACGAGCCTCCCATAGTGACAGCGAGCAACACAAGGTACAAACTCATCTCGTGAGCCGAGCATGGTAGAATGAGACACTATGCTCGAGCTATTGGCCTACGCTTGGGTGACGAGCCTCCCCGTAGTGACCGCGAGTAAGCCTATTTTATAAAGCCACCTTTCGTATGTATTTCTTAGGAGTGACGAACCCAAACAGACTAAGGATCGCGGACGCAAGGTAGCCACGGCTGCCTGGGCCTCGCAATCAGGATAAGAGCATTGACTTCGTTAGGGTGTCCCTGTAACATCCCGGATTTTCACTATTTTGGATTTCCAAAAAAACTCTTGAAATTTTTCATTAGGATTAACTTATATTATCACTTACTGACCGATAATACTCAATGTTAGCTTATACGCGGGTGGTATCAATAAAGACTGCACAAATCTGATCAATCAACCGTAGGAAGCTAACGAATCATGTCGATCACTTAAACACCGAGTTTAGTCATATGATTTGTTCACGTAGGGTCCAAATCTAGCCGATTTATCACTAACTAATCGAGACAAACGCAACTAAATAAAGATCTACCCAAAGCCAAGACAAGTAGGGGTCGGATCTTAATTAACAAACCAAATCAATCTAGTTACTCCTTTAGCCTAAAAACCAACGGTTTAGGGTTATTAAGACCGAATGACCATTTTCGCTAATTATAAATAGGCTACATTATAAACTTAGCTAGTCCAAACCCTTATGATTGTGCACGAGAAATCTCGATACCCAACTCATTTTAGAAATGTCTTAATTATCCAAACACGCTCTAGACCGCTCGTTCGTGGCCCACGAAACCTGAAACTATAGAATAATGTCCGTTTCACTGGGCTTGACGCCCATCACGAGTGGTAAACCAAGATAGTGCCCAGAATTACTCAACTTGGGCCGAAATTTAAGTGTTTCAAACGCTTGAATCCCTTAGGTTGAAATCTGTAACTTAAGTGAAACTAGTCACTTTGTTCTTTCATAAAGTTGTAACTTTCAGACCGTCGATTTATGGCCAAAGTCAGGGTATCGACTAAAGATATTTCTCCAAACATATCCGCATAGCCGCGGCCCCGATCGACTATCGGTGACCATTGAATAGACTTCTAATCATATCTGTCGATCAACACATCCAAATGGCGGGTCAATCATATCTATATGTAGATCATCATTATGGTTAACTATCCTACGATGTATTTCAATATGTACACCACATAGTGGGCACTAGAGGTTAGAAAAATCCTCCTATATGACTAGTATAGTAAAAACTCAACCCTTGGGGCATTTACATATAATCTGACACTATATAAGGGCTTCATTTGGGCACCCCATCTCTCCATACGAATTTGTATTTTCTAAAAGAGGGAGAGAAAGAGAAAGAGAAAGAAGAAGAAGAAGAAGAGTAAGAGTAGGAGTTGGAGGTTTTGGTGCTTCATTTCATCGCTCTCTTCTAACCAAGGCCCTAGCCTCAATCATTTTTCTCTACTAAATCCATCCTGCTTGCGATTGGGAGGTAAGAAATAAATCCTACTTCCTAACCTAAGTTTTTCTGAAATGAATTGCATGAATCTCATATAGTTCTTGATATTTATATAGGAATTTGTGATTTTTCCAAAATTCCTAACCCTAGGAGCTCAAAATTGGATATTCGTTCTTAAGGTACGGACCATTATTTCTAGGTTTCCATTTATCGACCATTGAGGGTCTCAGTTAATGATGTCTTGTATTGAATGGATTGTAATAACTAATATGTTCATATTTCATGTTTGATTGTATTATATATTATTGGTTGGATATGGATGCTCACATGTTCGATGAAATGTCCAAGTGATAAAATGTATTAATTTGTTAATGTTCACATGCATGATTTATTGCCTAAGTGATTGTATTACTTTATGCATGCCCACATGTTTGATTTAATGCTTTAGTGAATGTAATACCTTATGGATGCTCATGTGTTCGATGAAATGCCTAAGTGGTTGTGTAGCGAAATTTACGCTATAATTATTGATATAAAGTTTAGTCCATAGAAACACTTAAGATTGCTAGGATGTTGAGTCAGTCGGTAAATCACCCAAATCAAGGAGTAGCCCAAGTTAAGGCGGCCACCCTAGGCTTGTTCGATCGACTCGAGTTAAACACGGATGACCGACAGTAGCTGGACTACACAAGCTGCTTGCACCCAATGCCGGTTGTATCGTGGTTCTCCCAGGTCAATCAAATTAGTCCACTAGCCGACTAATCATGTATATTCACAATGTATGACACGACTAAATGAAATCTAGGATACCCCGTTCTTAATGGATGTGTCCATTCATAACCATTAGTGCGATACATTCCCACTAAGACTCATGAACCAGGCATGATGGTATGGGACATCGTGTTCGAGCTGTTGGCATATGCTGGGGTGACGAACCTCCCCATAGTGACTAGTGAGTACTGATGGAGGTGATAGACTATTGTTCGAACGGCCCCCGTCAAATTATCCGGCCGATGGTTGCGTACTAGAGTACCGTTTGAACGACATAGGTGTAAATAGAATTAGGTGGCAAGCCTTTTCCTTGTGGTAATTTGGTTTTATAATATAAACCTGCACCTCTGTAACACCCCCAACCACTATTCATCGTGGTACGAGCGTGGGTTGGGGTGAGCCGTCTAATCCAGACCCCCTTCGAAAATAGCACTCTAGTCGGTCAGGGCAGCGTGCTGTGGGCTGTTACAACCTTGGAACTGAGTAATCCTACTCGGTTTGGGTGACGACCCATACCGGGTTGATCCTCATACATTTAGGTATCATACCGTACCTTTGGAATTGTTGAATTGTGAGATAAACGAGTGACAGTTAAATTTGGATCAAGGGATACTGGTAAGGAGTCGGTACGTGTGGCAACGAGACACATGATTCAGATAAAGACTTGTGATATAACGTCGGTATCCTAGTTTCACCAATATGCTGGATGAATTGAACTAAATAATTATTCGGCTAACATGATCATTCATCGCATCGCATTAGATTAGAATGTGGTGAAACAGGCGTGGTTGTCACATGTTGAGGAAGTGTTGTCATTTGCGAACCAGGTGGTCTGAGTCGCGTGTGAGGGAGTGTTGTTTGGAAAGAGCATGCATCATGTCATATCTTCATATGCACATTTAACAAGAGTATTTAGGAAATGTTTGATTTCTTGTTTATCATTAACTGTACTGATTGTGTCGATAGCATGTGTAACTTAGAACTAATGGAACCACTGAGTTAGCTACTCACTCCCACCTGGGATGATGTTTTAAAACACCAACCAGGCATATTATTGATACAGGTTCTAACGAGGCCTCCGACGAGTAGGCTTAGATCCGCTTGCGCTACCACCATTATGTTCTGGAAGATTTGGAATAAACTGAAAACTTTACACTTTAACCATCTTGGGTATGTATATTGTGGCTTGTATAATCCTCATTAGGGTGAACACCACTTTTCAATTGTACCTTGACTGTTTGTCCTATATTTATTAATTTTCGTTATCTCTGCCTCACTTTGGTTCTGCTAAGTTGAATTGTGTAACTCTGATTATTCATGTGCGGACTCAATATGAATCTGAATGAGGTCACATATGCATTTTCATTAGGTTAACACCAAGGAACTCGGGATTAGGGTCTTTATACTCGGGTGCCGATTTTCGAGGTATTATAATTCTAGTTTCTCGAAAACTGCTAGATGAATGAATGTAACTAAACACTTGGCTAACATATTCACCATTGCATCGCATTAGTTAGGTTGGAGACTCGACAGTTGAGGTCGCATTGAGGGAGTGTTGGACATATGCGAACATAAGATGGTGTTGCTCAAGGGAGTGTTGGATGGCGAGGGCATGTATCATATCACAATAACATGCATATGCATTAAAAAGAGTAACTAGGAACTTTGTGTTTGATGTTTTTCGTTAATTGCACCTATGGAATTGATAACTTGTGTAACTTATTACTAATGAAACCCACTGAGTTGATCATTCACTCCCGCTTTGGGACGGTGTTTTAAAACACCAACTAGAACCTATCTTAAATGTAGGTGTTACATACCTTAATACGCTGGATGGGGCAAGCATGGACGAGGAGGAGGAGCTCTCCTATTTTCAGATTTTCGGTGAATCTCCGTAGGCCACCTTAGGATTAGTGATGGGGCCTTAGGGCAGGGATTTTTGTACATCTTTTGAACTATATATTTTGATTGGGACACGGTCCCGTACATTTACGCACATTGTCTCATTTTGCTAAATATGTTTTATATTAGTTGCACTTGAATTTAGTAATTTAGTCTTGATCTACGCGGCATTATCCATTGAATTTTTCTATTGCTTATAAATCAACTAAACTGTACTTACTTTGAAACCCCGTGAGGCATAAGTGACACCCAGGAATTTGGAAGTCAAGTATTACTCAGTTCCCAAGATTCAGGGCATTACAATTTCGCTCATCATTTTGTAAAATTCTAATTTGTGAGGAATTTTGTGGTAAATATTATCCTTCTTCTGTACATTACTAATATTTTTAAAGAATTTTAGGATGCGATTCGAAATTACAAGGAGATACCTTTTGAGGAATGAAATTAGAAAAACACGCTTAATTCTTTTCTTTAAAAAGTAGTGAAAGTTAAGACTTGTGAAGCCCATGTAGTATGCGTATGATATCCAACCCATCCAATGTATGCGTATGGTGATCACATACGGAAAAAAAAACATTCGGTCGATCAAATCATTAGATGGGCCACACTTGAATTGAAATATTTGAAATGGAGTACGTACAATGTATTTTATGTATTGTCCTACCTTATGATTGAATCCAGCCATATTTTTGCTTAATATGTTAGACGGGTTGGATGTGAGACACATATTACGTGGGCCCCACAATTCTCAATTCTTCCCTATATTGTAAAGAAAAAAAAGGGAGGACAGTAATATAATTAATGCTTAAGAATATAATTTCCTCGAAGCACTATTTGGTAAAATCCAAATTGGGAGGGATTTTTCAGTAAAATCCCTTTAAAAAGTATAATTCTTAACAAAACCTGGTCTAACACTGAGTCACGAGTGAACCCGGGCTTGACTCAATGAGTCATTCCTCAGCCGAGTCTAGACCACCTGACCCACCTCTCCCATCAAATTCCAATTCACTTCCAACGTTATTAGAAAATATTTATACTATGACCCAGTGTGCCGGATGATATGCAGGCACTCAGAAAGTGTTCACATGGCATATGTCTATCTCAAACCAAACTGTCCAGATGGTGGGCCCAAATTCAGATGGTTTATAAAACAACAACCATACCCAAACAAGTCCTGAACTTTTTGATTTGTTGATGTGTGTTGGAGGGTCCACATTAGAAATAATCAACGGTTCAAATTCAATGATCATATTTTAATGGGAATGCTAATCTCTCCCCAAAGCTCTTAAATGGCACATGGGACCATCAATCATCAATGTGAACCGTCCATTCGTTTGTAATCCTTGGTGCAAAGAGTACACTAATCTGATTATCTTAATTATCCTATTAATATCATGGAAAATGAACGGTCAAGATTAAGTGAAAAAAACAAGATCAGTGATAACAAATTGGCCACTTTTAAAGGGTAGGATCATCCGATCCGCATGATTCTTGCACCATGGCTTGGTCCCAATGAGACTATTAGATGGACCATCCAGATCGCTGATTGGGCGTCCCACATTTCATTCAACAGCTTAGGGATGTTGCAAATAAATCAGAGATTACAGTAACCTAATTAATATTATGTTCATTTTATAAGCAATCCACATTGGGGTCCATGATTTGGACGGTTTAATTTAAATTAGACATGCACCTTGTGCACAAATGCAGGGCTGTGTATCATCCATTACATATGCCAGAGTATCAAATACCAACTTATGTAATTAGTGTCTTGAGGGGCATATAATTAAAGTTCATGGCATGCCTTTAAAAAAGAGCCTTTTCATATCTTAAAAAAATAATAATAAAATAAAATTTTAAAAAGAAGAAATGAAAGGTGGAGATGGAAAGTTAGAAACCAAGTGGGTAGGGCTGAGGCATAAAGCTGGCTTTCTATGATCAAACAGCATGCGTTGTCTCCTTTGGGGTTGCATGCAATCTCTCTCTCTCTCTCTCTCTCTCTCTCTCTCTCTCTCCACACACACATGTGGCACTGAAGTATGGTTATCCAGACCATCCAAATCGTGGGTCCCATCATGGATGAAGCATATATCTAAAACCCCATTGATCTAGAAATCCTAACCATCCAATTAATATCTATGAAATTGATGGTTATATTGCTCTCTCTTTCTCACCCACACACGTGGTACTGATGTACAGCTATCCAATCCATCTAAATTATGGCTCCCATAATGGATGGACCAGATAACTAAAACCCCACTGATCTAGAAATCCTAACCATCCAATTAATGGCTATTAAATGGATGGTTATAAGTAGAGCAATGAGTAGTCCATATTCAAAGGAAAAAATCAAATGGTTCGTAATAGCTTCTCATTGCAATTTTAGATCGTGCTCTATCCATAGTTGGGTCAGCAATATGGACGGTCTGGATTGCCATGCAACTATGCACGTTCATGTTTGAAGCTCTCTCTCTCCTATGTTTGTTTTTGCACCATTTAAAAGTTGGTGTGACTCATCCTCCTCACGCGTGTCACTGACGAACAACCATCGGGACCATCCAAATTGTGGGTCCCATCATGGGATAGAGCATATATCTAAAACCGCACTGATCGAGAGAATCTAACCGTCCAATTAATGGCTATAGAATGGATGCTTTAAAAAAAAGCATGTAATCCAAATTCCAAGGGGAAAAAAAAAATCAGATGGTTGGATTTTACACATACATACTCAGATTCAAACATATATATTTGAAATTTAAGTATTTAAAGTATTTGTAAATTATATATGATAGAATAAAAATTTTGATTTGCTTTTTCTTTTTCTTTTTTTTTCCCTCTCTCTCATTAATATTATAATTGAGAAAATTATTATCAATCATAAATATAAAATATACAAAAATTATTGAAGTTTTTTTTTAAATATTAATACATCATTCTCTGATAGTTCAGGTTTTAGTATAAGATAAGGTCTTATGAATCTCGGCAAGAAATCCAACCATCACATGAGGCCACATGTATGTTGTGGCCCACCTAATAATTATTTTTAGAGATCTGATTTATGAGGCATCGATCATCATAATGAGACACTTGATTTGCGTATTGAATGGCATATACACGAAAAGGTGGGCCCCTTTGAGAGGGTTGAATGACATTTCCAAGCTGGTGAATAGGAGCCGTAGAAAACACTTTTTCTACAAACGGCTGTAGAGCACTGTATGTTATAGTCCGTTCGATCAATCAGACCGTTCATCAGGTCCAACTTACAATCTTGAAAAAGAAAATACACCGATTAGATTATTTGATCCATCCGTAAGGTGGTCCTCTCTTGTTTGATGGTCATACGGCTCAATCCGTTGATTTGACCTGTTTTAAATATAAATATCGACCTTCCATCTTTCAAATATTGGGTTATTAGAATCGTCTGATCAGTGTGATTTTTACATGGTAATCCATTGCATACGTCTATAACCTAATGGACGGTCCGGATGTATAGATTGGACTGTTCCAGTTTCCCATTTCATCTAGGCGCACCATGACTTGTATGGCTTGGAGAGCATACGATCATTTCTCAATTAAAATAAAATTTAGAGAAATTGACCACTGTAGACGCAACTTTTGACCCTGCTTCTTTTTCTGAAATGTCCAAAACTTACCTTACCAACTTAGACGTGGACGGACGGACGACCGTTTGAGGACCAAAATACCCCTGCCTTCCTTTTGGAAGCGGATTGGCTGGTGTGCGAAGGGCGCTGACGCTCGTGGGCCCCACCATGATGTATGTTTTGTATCCACACCTTTCATCCATTTGGAGAGATCATTTTAGGGCAATATACAAAGAACGAGTTAAATCCAAGTCTCCAGTGGACCCCACCACAGAAAACAGTGGGACAAGGACGCCCACCATTAAAAACTTCTAAAGGCCACAAAGTTTTAGATCAAGCTGATATTTGTGTTGTCCCTTATTTCATGTCTTTTTTAACTTTTGAACAGGTTGGATTTCAAAAAACATTATGATGGGCTTTAGGATAGCTTCAACGGTGGGAATCACTCTCCCCACTGTTTTCTTTGGTGGGGTCCACTGCAGATTTTTATTTGCCTAATTCTTTGGTTCACACCCTAAAATGATATCTAAAAATGGATGGACGGTGTGGATACAACACATACATCATAGTGGGGCCCACATAACTTGGCGACGTCACTTCCGTAGCCGACTCGCTACTCAACTTGTCAGTATCTAATCCTCGGAAACGGATTGGCTACTCCCCCTGCCACCAGCTCCGTGGCTGATGGTCGGTGCTCTGTGGGCCCCACAATGATGTATGTGTTTCATCCATTCTGTTCATACATTTTTACAGATTATGTTATAAATTAATCCCAAAAATGAGATAAATATAAATCGCAGGTGGACCACACCATATGAAAAAAGTAGTGATTGGATATCCACCATTAAAATCCTCCTAAGGCCCTCTATACTGTTTATTTGACATCCAATCTGTTCATTAGCTCATAGAGGCCCAGATGAAGAGAAAAAACAAATATCAGCTTGATCCAAAGCTTTTATATCTCCCAAAATGTTTTTAATGGTCAACCCTCATTTAACACCGTTTCTGTAATGTGGTCCACTTGAGATTTTGATATATCTCATTTTTGGATTCATATGGTAAAATAATCTTTAAAAATATATGGACGGCATGGATGAAACAAATACGTAGTGATGGGGCCCACATAGCACCGACCACCAGCCATTGGATGGTGTCAGGGGGAGTAGCGAATCCGTTTCCGTCAGCGATAGTCTTCGCACACCAGCCAATCCGTCTAAAATTTAATAATCAGGTATCGGTTACAACCTGTGGTACGATACCATCTTTCCTGCTTACATGGGGCTTGTATAGAAATCAGTGCCATGAAAATGGTAGGGCCCACCATGAAGATGATTTGAGACAAAAATCAGGCCGCTCGATTCATCAGATGGCAACGCCGTTGGAATCAATGGACACCAATGGCCTGGATCGAGGCAAAAGACAGACGTGGCTTATCTAATGATCTGATCAGTCTGATTTTGGAGAAGGATAATCTTAATGGTGGGGCCCACCATTTTTCATGGTACTGATCTCCTACATAAGTAGAATGTTGGAGAAAAAGATTGCATAGGTACCAAAAGTTGTGGGACCTTGCCTGCATGTGATTCGTTTGGTGGAAATGAAGTACGCTCGTGACCTGGACACGTGTCATGTTTGTAGGCTATTTGTAACGTCCCGTCCAACCAGCACAGTGTCATGGGGTATCCACGTAGGATTTCCGCAGGACCGTTCGTTTAAGCCACTCGTAGCGAGGTACCATAAATACATCAATCTAATATTAGCCCAATTGAAGAGACCAGATGGATCATGATAGGACCAAGTGTAGGCCGTCAAGCCAGATGGCTGTTTACACTTAGCAACAGCCCGTGCGGGCTATACCATGACGCAGGAAGGTCAAAAAATTATAAAAATTTAGGAAAGCATGGATCTCACTGGGCTTGTGGGCCATCGCGGACTACGGACCCGGTGGACACCAAGAAGTGGAATCTAAAACTTACCAAACGTGCCCCACCAATGCCAGAATTGGAATCTTGCACTTGTAAATAAAACTAAAACGTAAGACATTTCAGCTGTCAGATTTCTTCAAAATTTACGGTGAAGGTCTAATGTATTTTCCTATGCCCGTCCACAAAATCTAGGGCCCGATCGTGGGACGGTGACCGTTGATCGCAAATCGGACCTGTACGACCAAACCCCATATCCGATCGTCCCCAAACTTTGCATGGCCCTTCATTAGACCATGGAGCACCTACCCTATGAGTTTTAGGGTCAGGGGGCTACCAGAACTGCTCCAATCACCGGAATGGACCTCATAGGGCCACTTAAAGATCGGAACCGTATGATCAAACCCCATATTCGTTTATTCGTTTGCTCCCAAACTTTGCATGACCCCTCATGGGGCCAAAAGACACCTACACACCAAGTTTGGTGGACAAGGGAGTGTTAGGGCCGCCCCAAAGCCAATATGGAATCCTATAAGGCCATTATGGGCATTTGAGGAAACTTAGGGCCAAAGGGCCCAAGTCTAAGAAATAAACCCTAGCTCCTTATCTCATTACTCCCACCACATCTACCACCACCAAGGGAATAAAGAGAGAGCAAAAGAGCAAGGAGAGAAGAAAGAGAGACTGAATGAGAGAAATGTGGAACCTAGATCGAGGTGGGGCCCAAAGAAATCAAACTCCACAACTTCCTACCTCTTCTCTAAGAAGAAACCCTCATCCACGACCGCTCATTCATCCCGTTGATCATCTAGGTAAGATCCATCACCCCGTTTTCCTTGAAACCCTTGTGATGATAAGGGATTACATGAAATTCTAACTTGCAAGGGTTACTTTTAGGATTCCGGCCATTCGACCGCAAATTCCACATCTCCTAGGTCGTTCACAAGCCTTCAACGAATTCGAAAGTGCGGACTATTATCCTTAGGTGGCCTAGCACCAATTATAGTGGGAGTTTAATGATTTTGTTTGCTTGGGATGTTGTATGGGAGAATCTAGAGGAACCTAGGAATGGTATGTTATTGGAATTGTATGAAATTGCATATTTAGTTCTCCTCGATGTTAATCTTACCTCTCATGATCTAGTGTATGGATGATTATATGCTCATGCTTGTTTGATTTCTTTGTCTCACATGTGTTGCTTTATGGTGTGTATGATTCACTACTCTTGTGTATTTGATCCCTTGAGGTGTAGGAAGTGCTTAACTTCCTCCTCAGTCCACACCACTCATATGCATCTTATTCATATTGTTGTAGCATGCTTGTTAGGAATAATTGGACCGTATGTTGTGATGTATATAAACATGATACTATTATGCTAGTTGGTAATATAACACCCTGAAAATCGGGGGTCGTGCATACGCTCGACTCCCGCGTTCCCGGGGTCACTTATAATCGGTTTTCATTAATATGCGATTAATCTAGGTTTAAAGGCGCAGCATGGAATTACTTGAAACATGAAGCACGATCACAACTAGTCTGCTGAAATGAAAATAGATCATTGTATACAGGTCTAAAAGGATATAAAAAGGGTCGCACCAGGCGTTGCCCAATAAAATCACAAAAGGAATATCATGTCCAAAAGAATAGGGCTGAGTCCACAACTCAGCGATCCAAATCTTGACTACTAGGCCGACGGGGAACCATCCATCAGCTGAAAGTAAGAGAACTCGTCCTCCTCCTCGAGGCTCGTATCACCAGGCTCCACGAAATCTGTATCACCTGCATCTATGAACGGGTCTGGTTGGTGTTTTAAAACACCGTCCCAGAGTAGGAGTGAGTGATCAACTTAGTGGGTGCTATTAGTTTTAAGTTGCAACAAGCATCAGTTATAATAGGAATTTAATGAAAAGCAGTCAATCATAAATATCTATCTAGTCTTGTTAATGCGCATGCATGCAAGATGATATGATGTATGCCCTCGCCACAACGCTCCCTCCAGCGACTCCATCTAACGTTCACGTATGACAACACTTCCTCAGTGTGACCTTGACTGCCGAGTCGCCAACCTAGCTAATGCCATGCAATGATGATGTTAATCAGGTTCTTAGTTAAGTCCATTCATCCAGTAGATTTGGGAATCTGATACACCCCACATATCAAATATCCTGAACTAGTTGCGAGGCCAAGGCCCCCCAATGTGTGAGGCCGAGACTCCGCGATCCTTGACCCCGTCGGGTTTTTCCCATCCCCGACTCCAAGCACATGGAGGGTGCTGAATGTGGGATCTCTCGCGGTCACTATAGGGAGGCGCGTCACCCCAGCGTAGGCCGACAGCTCAGACACAGTGTCCCATTCCACCATGCCCGGCTCACGAGACTATAGATCAATATTCCATCCGGTATCGATGGGCTACAACGGTGGTAGGGTGTTCCAGTTTCCATACATATGTGAGCAAACAAGGTTAACAAACCAGGTGGGTCAGCCAGTGGACTAAACCGCACGAGCTCAGGCAAGTATGTGGAGGAACGACATCGGGTACAAGCGACCCATGCAGCCTAACTACTGCCGCCCACACGTACTCACCCAAACCCATGAGTTTAGCCTCAAGCTGGTCCTACCAATGGAACTACCTTCACTCTCCTCATGTTCCTGACTAACCTAAGGGTAAGAATAGTGACTTATAGCATGCCAACTACCAATGTAACATCAAGCATATTCAACACCATTTTCTCATGTTGCTCAACATACAATTCAAATTTCTCTAACAAGCAAACTATTAATATCATGAATAAGGTGTATGTGTGTGGTGTGGGTTGGTGAGGAAGTTAAGTACTTCCTACACCTCAAGGGATCAATTACACAAGAATAATGAATCAACACACTAAGAAGCAACACATATGAGAGAAAAGGAAATCAAACAAACATGAGCATGTAATCATCCATACACTAAATCATGAGAGACAAGATTTAACATCAAGGAGAACTAAACATGTCATATCATACAATCCAACAACATACCATTCCTAGGTTCCTCTAGATTATTTCATACAACATACCGAGCAAACAAAATCATTAAACTTCAACTATAATTGGTGCTAGACCACCTAAGGATAATAGTCCGCACCTTAAGAGGAGATTTCCATTCTTTGAGGTCTTAGGGTTTAGGGATTTGGGTAAAACCACTATTTCCTAAATCAAAATCAAGAAAGACAACATTAACGCCTAGAAATCTACACTAAGTTGCTCTATTGAAGGGAAATATACCATTCTTACCTCTGCTTCTTGGCATGGGTGGGTTTGGTGGAGGTTTCCTTGGAGAATGGGTAGAGAGTTGTAAGGTTGAGCTTCCTTGGGCCCCACCTCCTACCACATACTCCTTTCCTTTCTTCTTCCTCTCTCTTTCTCCTCCTTTCTCCTCTTTCTCTTCTCCCTTTTCTCTCTTCTCTCCTTCCTTCTCTAGGGTAAATTCGTATAGGGAGAGGGGTGTCCCAAATGAGGTCCTTTTATAATGCCAGATTTGGTGCAAATGGCCCCAAGTGCTAGGTTTTTACTATACTAGACCTATGAGAGGGTCTTTCTAAGCTCTAAGGCCCACTATGGGGCGTACAAGTCAATATACACCGTAGGATAGTAGCCCTAATGATGATCTACGTATGGATATGATCGGCCCGCCATTTGGATGCGCCGATCGACAGATATGATTAGAAGTCTGTTCAACGGTCACCGATAGTCAATCAGGGCCGCGGCTATACGGATATGAGCAGGGAAATATCCTTACTTCATGGGTAAAGTTTGGTCGCAAACCGATGGTCCGAAATCCTTAACTTTGCATAAGAGTGAACGACTCAATTCAATTAAGTTCCAACTCCTTCCTTTAAGGTATTTGCACTTCTCATGCACTCGTCCTTCAGCTCAAGTTGACCGGTTCTGGACCGTACCCAGGTCCAATTCCCGCGATGGACGTCAAGCCCAATGAGACGGACATTATTCTATAGTTTTGGAACTAGTGGTCCACCAACGAGCAGTCTAGAGCTTGTTTGGATAACCGGGGCAGTTATGGTGGCCTTCTGACCATGAAACGTATAGGATAGGTGCTCCATGGCCCGATGAAAGGCCATGCAAAATTTGGGAATGATCAGATATGGGGTTTGGTCACACGGGTCTGATTCGCGATCAACGGTCACCGTGCCACGATTGGGACCCAGATTTTTGTGGACGGGTGTAGAAAAATACATTAGACCCTCATCGTAAATTATGAAGAAATCTGACGGCTGAAATGTCTTAAATTTCAGTTTTATTTACACGTGCCAGATTCTAATTTTGGCATTGGTGGGGTGCATCTGGCAAGTGCCAGATTCCACTTCTGGGTGTCCACTGGGTCCGTGGTCCACGATGGTCCCCAAACCCAGTGAGATCTATGCTCTCTTGAATTTTTATAATTTTCTGACCTTTCCATGTCGCGGTATAGCTCGCACGGGCTGTCACTAAGTGTAAACAGGCCATCTGGCTTGACTTCGGTCAGATCTTTGGGTCCAATGTGAGTGAATCATGAGGCTAAACTTGATGTTCAAATGATCGGGTGGATTCATTGGCTTCCCACGGTTGATTAAACGGACTTGTGCGGTTCTTTACTAGTTCCACCCATGTTTAAACTATCATTGAGTGCTAATGGTCATTAAGTGATGTTATAAGTTAATTAAATAAAAAAATTCAAGGATTTTTGGAAATCCAAAACAGTGAAAATCCAGGATGTTACAGGTAATCTTGATGGTTGGTATGTTATGAAGTAACATTGGACCCTTGGGTTGGTCGGGAACATGAGAAGAGACAGTAGTCCATCGGTAGGACTATGCTAGAGTTAAACTCGTGGGTTTGGGCGGGTGTGTACTAGCGGCAGTAGTTCGACTACATGGGTCCCTAGTACCCGATGTCGTTCTTTGCATGCTCGCCTGACTCGTGCGGTTTAGCCTATTTACCGTCCAACTTTGTTTGTTAACCATGTTTGCTCGCTTATGTACAGAATCTATAACAACCTACCACTGTTGTAGCCCATTGATATCGGATTGAATATTGATCCACAGTCTCGTGAACCGGGCATGGTGGAATGGGACACCATGTCCGAGTAGTTGGCCTACGCTGGGGTGATGCGCCTCCCCGTAGTGACCGCAAGCGATTTCTTTCTCTCAGCACTCCCCATGTGCTTGAAGTCGGGGACGGGAAACCCAACGGGATCAAGGATCACGGGGTCTTGACCTCATACGTTGGAGGTCATGGTCTCGTAACTCATTCAGGGCATTTGATACGTGGGGTGTATCAGATTCCCCAATCTGCTTGATAAATGGACTTAATTAAGAACTCGGCTAACACTATCGCATTATATCGCATTAGCTAGGGTGGCGACTCGGCAGTAAGGTCACTTTGAGGGAGTGTTGGTCATATGCAATGGTTAGATGTGTAAGTGCTATAGTTTCTATCCCTCTTTGTTGTCAAATTTGTAGTGCCAAAATCACTATTATACTCTGTTATATATAACTTACATAAGTGAAGCTCTCTCAAGGATCAACATTCATAAACAAGCTAAGCCCACAACAAGCAAAGCTCTCAAGTACAAGACTCAAGATCTTGAATGAAAGAACTGCTCACAAGACAAGACTCTGGAATGAAAGAACTGCTCACAAGACAAGACTCTGGAATGAAAGAACTGCTCACAAGACAAGACTCAAGCTGAACTCAAGACTCAAGCTGAAACTCAAGCCACTTTCAAGATTGAGTTACATGAAGAGTTCAACTACATCAAGACTTCAAGACTGATACTTCAAGGTCACTTGTTCCTAATGCTTCAATGTCCATACTTCATGATTGAGGTTTGTTTGACCATAGGTTGACCTTAGAAGTAGGTCATTTCGGATACATAAGTCGAATGTTTATTGTACATGTGATTGGTCTGTTCTTCGACTAGTCCTAGGCCTTCTTCGACTAGTCCTAGACTTGCTTCGACCAGTCTAAGATATTCCTCGATCAGTCGTAAGTTTGTTACATATTCCGGATAAAATCTGTTAGCCTTCGACTAGTCCAGGAATCTGTTCGACCAGTCGTAGGAACAGTGTCGACTGATCTTCGACCAGTCGTACAAACTTCGACTTGAAGTCCAAAGGTTTAAAGGACCTACGACCGGTCGAAGGTGACCTACGACCGGTCGTAGTTGAGAGGCACCCACGAGCAGTCAGAGCATATCCCGCCGGATTTTTCAAATATCTGTTATTGCTTCGAGTAGTCGAAGAGCACTTTAGACCAGTCGAAGACTCGATCTTCTCACCTATAAATAGTGCACGAATCTCAGAAGAAATTATCGATTTAATTAATTCATTTAAGCCAATCTTCGTCGAACTTTTGAGAGATAATTCTGTGCTCCATCTAAGCTAAGTGTGCTTATTTAATATTCTCTTTCCTTAACTTTATTTTAATTGATTTTGTTTCTTACATTCCAATCTGATTTGATAAGAGGAATTATTATTCCCTTTCTTTGAAATCAAAATCAATTAAGGCAAGCCCTATTTGGTTTAATTTAAAATCTATTAGAACTAGAACCATTGTAATCGAGTACTGGACATTAAACTTAGACATTCAATCATCTACTTTGATTTGGTTCTACCGAGCTGCTATAACGAAGGAGATTTTCAGGTATTTTACATATTATAAATTCATTTCTATTATTTTGGTTTCTTTCAAGATTTGCCAGAAAAATCTTGTTATATTGGTTATCTGAGGAAAGCCAGGAAAACTCAGAAGTGGGGTTTTTTTAATTGTGTAAGCCCACATACAAAGACACAATTGTAAGGGTTTTGGGTGAACCTGGGAAAACCTATTTTTAGTGTCACGCCCCAAACTCGGAAACCGGGCTCACAAAATTTCCGATCGCCGAATCCGGCGCCGACAGCTTCCGTAGAACCCCATTCTCGGCTCTCAGCGCCCATTCGCCAGGTTCCGATCCTGGGATGCTACAAGGAGGATTTTCAACATCAGTTTGATTCGTAACAAGCATAACCAAAGGCATAGCCCACAAACAACAACCAAAAACACCATCACATTTCCACTATAATAAAAAACTTTACAAGTACAATGAGCATAAGTGAAATACAATGATGATAGACCAAAAGCTCCAAAAAGATCAGCCACGCGCCCAAGCCTCAGCGCTGCTGCGATCCAACGTCACCTGCACGCAACGGTCATGCATAAGCTTATAGAAAGCTTAGAGGGTGGTGAAAGTGTATGCTCAAGGTGGTAATGTAGCTATGCAGTATCAGAGTAATGCGGAACATGCTGATGAATGCTAAGAATCCCACTAGCCGTACCAAGGCCATGCGGTGCAAAGAATGATGTCGGCCATACCAAGGCCATGCAATGCGAAATGCAAGTCAAGCATACAAATCCTCATCTAAGTCCACATGTCAATACGGCTCAAATCTGGAATATCACCGGGGTCTAGTACACTCCAAGCCAGATTGCCGCCCCATCGCGCGCAATAAGGTGAGTGGAAAAGACCTCACTATCCGCCTGCCAATATCGGACTCGGCTCGTCGATAACGGACCCATTCCTCGAGCTGGTCAAACTCAGCGTAGCTTTGCCCCCTCCTCTCGGGCGGGTAAGGCTGCACCCCCTTCCAACTGACCACGACACATGGAAAATGGGGCCATCTGGTAATCGGCACTCGGCGCTCCTGTACCCACTTGGTCTAGACGTTAGAGTAACCTCTTGGTACTATAAGGGTTTAGAGACTTTCACCCAGGGAAATTTATAGCACCCCATGTAGAACAAGATTTTCAATATCCAATCCTGCCAACCACGATATGCCTGTGACGGATACGACCCCGATGTCGCTAGGGCATACAATAACCATATCACACAATGCGAATGCATGAATCACACTATCCAGTCATGCAGCAATCCTGCGCGTATCGTGCGCTCATGTAGGGCAACACCCCTTGTACGGGAGCCCCTAAACCATCTGCCCGAAGGCATATGCTATGATCAGGCATTTCTCATATCAAGCATACGTATGATGCATATGATTATGAATCATGGAATTAAACATGTTATATGGGATGGATGATAATCATAACAAGGATGGGCCTAGACGACCTACACATCAGGCGTACGAGCCTAACAATGGGCCCTAGGGAAAGTCATAATGCGGACATTTAACCACACTATACTTGCAATGTGGACGTCAAACCACCATTGCTCCCAAGGCATGACTGTCATAAATATCATTACATGAATCATGTTGGGACTGCACATTGCAATGAACCTTAGGTATATCTCATTGGGCCTTCAATACATCAAATGGGCCGTATCTCATGGGCCTTATATTCATTAAGTGGGCCACATCAATGGGGCGCATCAATGGGCCTTATGTTCATTGCAATGGGCTATAACCCGTGGGCCTTAGAGTGCATCAAATGGGCCTGCTCACATGGGCCTTGTATGTATCAAATGGGCCTCGCCAATTGGGCCCCATACGTGTATCAACTGGGCCTACTCATAAGGGCCTTATATTTATCAAATGGGCCTCGACAATTGGGCCCCATACGTGCATCAAATGGGCCTCGACCCCTAGGCCCCAATGCGTTTTAATGGGCCTCAAGTAATGAGATGGGCCTTCAATACATATCAAGGTGGGCCTCAATCATGGGCCACAAGTACTGAGATGGGCCTCCCATCATCAGCAAAATATACATAAAATAATATAATATATATATATATATATATAGTACATAAAATATTATATATATAATATAATATTAGATATATCCATATATATAGATATATATATATATATATATATATAGATATATATATATATATACACACACACACACGTACACACCCACACACGCACGCATCAGGGCCCCAACATCACAGTGGCCCCACACAATCATCACAGGGGGCTCCACCGTCCAGGCGGACGGTGTAATGAAACACATACATCCATGTGGGCTCCATGTGGGGCCCACTGTAATGTCGATATGCCATCCAACCCGTTGATAAGGCCACATGGGCCTAGGTGAAGGGTGAAAAGAAATTTCACCCTGATCCAAAACTTCTGTGGACCCCAAGGGGATTTCAAAGGTAGAAGTCCAATCCCACTGTTTCCTTTGATGTGGGCCACCCGAGTCTTGGATCAAGCTGATTTTTGGGGTGGGCCCACGTCAGGTAGTGGCCCACCCGATGAACGGTTTAGATAGCATATAAACATCAAGGTGGGGCCCACGGCTAGGGCCGTGCTTGGCTGCTGGTACGTCCGTCCGCCCGGACGCTGGCGTGCGCAGGTATTTTTGCGTTCCCATGGATTTTGCAGGTGGGGTCCACCTCTTGCAGATCTACTCCGTCAAATAGCTCCCCATGCCTCACGACAGGCAAAACAAGCCCAATATCGGGCATATTTCAGCATACACACAATCAAGGAAGATTCCAATGGTGAAAACCACCATTTACTATGGTATGGCCCGCCAAGACCTCGGGTTGACACCATCCTTTGGTTCAACGCCTAAAAGAAGGATGGGAACGGAATGGGCGGCATGGATTGAAGACATGCATCAAGATGGAGCCTACACAAGTGGACCACCCCCCCTTGCAAAGCTAAAATTTGCATATTTCAAAAACGTCCAGCGTCTCTGGACGCTGGACCCTTGCAAATATATTAGAGGTGGGCCCTGCTTAGGTGCGCCACCTCATGGAGAATGGTGTGGATACTACACACAACGTGGGCCCCACTTGTAGGTGATTTGGGTAAAATACATACCCTGTGGTGGGGTCCATTCAAGTGGGCCATACAATCTCATTATCATCACAAAAAAAATAAAATAAAATAAAATATAAAAAGGAGAGAGATAGAGAGAGATAGAGTGGGACCCGCGTGATGGAGGGACCCCGACACTATGGGCCCTCCCTTGCACTAAATCATACATCAAGTGGGTCCCATTACATGTGGATCCATGAAATCGAAATCCAACGGTGGAGATCCCTTCTCCACTAAGATAGACGGTCTAGATGACCCTAAGCATGCAAGGAAATAAACATCATGATGGAGTCCATGGAGAATGGCCCCATCATGGAATAATCATGATGATCCAAGTGGGCCATCGGCCACATCTTAGGGTCCAAAGTGAGATCCAAACCATTGATCGGTTGGCCTCACTTGGCCCATCTTAAAAATATGAAAATCTACCCTATCAAGGCACCCACCACTTGATCTTCTTGCTCCCTTGGCTTCCTTAGCTCCTAGTGCTCCTCTTTGATGGAGGAAGATGAAAAATGGATGGTTGAGATGAGAGATGAAGGGGTAGGAAAGGTGGGCCTCACAAATGAAATTTTCTCACCATGAGAGGACCATACGTATGAATTTGCTATGAGAGAGTTTGAATGAGAGAGAGACTTGTAAGGGAGAGAGAGAGAGAGAGAGAGAGAGAGAGAGAGAGAGAGAGAATGATGGGTGATGGAGTGATGGATGGGAGAGAGGGATGGGTGTAAGAAGCTTTTTTTGACTTTTTGGCAAAAGGTGCAAGAGGAGTTATGGTTGTGTAAGAGCTTTATTGACTTTGGGAGTTGCTTGAGAAAGGGTGAAAGTTGATGTGTACTTGACATGATGGGATTGATGGGATTGATTGATTGATGTGACACCTCCTAGAGATTCTCTCGGGATTCGCATGCGCGGCGTTTCCTCGCACCGAACGCTAGCCCACAACTCCCGACCAGAGCATCGCATCAGCGCGCGAGTCGCGGCATCGGAACCGCGGCGACGATGCGGTCGATAAAGTATAAGTCCTGAATTGAATCGACTCGGGTTGTCGGCACGAGAATCCAGGTCGCGCGCAAATACCGGTTAAGGGTCGAAGGTTGCCGGAATTCGACCGGGAAGACCGCGGAAGCCTATGGAATGGTACGGTCTAGGATACGGGGCTTACATTTAGTGAACGCTAATATCCCCTGTGTGAGGATATTAGGAGTGGAGTAGCATTTTGTGTGGCTGTTGTATAACAGTTGGTGAACACACAGGCGAACCACTATAATCCCTTGAGTTGTGGTTGATTGTTTTATTCTTCTAATTTTTTATTCTTTTTGTGGGATGTATGTATGGTGGTGAATGTTGTAATTATTTCAAGCTTTGTGAGAATGTTGTAATAGCTTAGAATTTACTTTCTGCTATTCCTTTATAAGCTTGATTTTTAATTTCATTTGAAAGTTGTTCCAGAAAGGTTGCCCTGCCATTTTTATGGTGTATGGCTGTCCCTAGAACAATACATCTTTAATTACAAGTTATTTCAATTCAGTTTATATTTATTTTTGTATTCCTCTTCGATTTGAGACTTGATACAAAGACCTTTCTAAAAATAAGGTTGTCCTACCATAAACTCTGTTTTTAGTGTAAGGTTGTCCTTAGAATAACGTTTGTATCAACCTCTTAAGATCTGAATTTTGAGGTTGTTTTTCTTTCCTGCATTGTTATTTAATTTGGCTATCATTTTCTTTATTATTCCGCTGTTATAAGTTTTTATTTGGCATTGTCCTATTCACCCCCCCTCTAGGACATATAGCTTGGCCTTTTCAAGATGAAGTCACTCGAGGGAGTGTTGTGGCGAGGGCATGCATCATATCATCCGTCATGCATATGCATTAACGAGATTAGTTAGGTGTTTATGAATGCTTGTTTTTCATTAAATTCTTAATATAATTGATGCCTGTTACAACTTAAGTCTAATAGCACCCACTGAGTTAATCACTCACTCCCACTCTGGGACGATGTTTTAAAACACCAACCAGACTCTCCCGTAAATGCAGGTGATGCAGGGTACGTGGAGCATAGCGATGCGAGCCTCGAGGAGGAGGACGAGTTCTCCTACTTCCAGCTGATGAGCGGGACCTCATCGGATTAGTAGACGGCATGTTGGATTGCTGAGTAGTAGACTCAGTCCTATTCTTTTGGACATGATATTTTTTTATGATTTTTGTTGGGCAACGCGTTAGGCAACCCATCTGTATTCTTTTGGACCTGTATATATATTCATATCTTTTATTCCAGTAGACTAGTTGTGGTTGTGTTCATGCTTCAAGTAATTTCAAGTTGCGTAATTAAATTTGACTAATTTCAAAATCATAAAATTGATGATAAGTAACACTCGGGAACTCGGGAGTCGTGTGTATGCACAACCCCCGATTTCCAGGGCATTACACTATTCCCATGCTTAGGGGCTCGTGCACGGTCCAGACAGTTGACCTGGAGTGTCCATTAGGTTCAGATCACAATCTATGGCCCACCATGAAAAATTCACATTGATCAGTGATCTTATCCATCCAAGAGTTAGCCGCACAAGCACAAATCTTTGTGTGACCCAGTGTACCTTTGGACTGCACAGATCCCCTACGGCCGTTTGGATGATAACTTACCATCCAGCCCCATCTTTCTCGCAAGTGTGTCACCTTTGTAGGACATCCGGGCCATTCAAATTGTGGGCCACACCACGAAGATCACTTATATAGAAAATCAAGCCCGTCCATTCATCAGCTGGTCTACACTCTACACCATCCAAGTAATGGACAAACGACTTTCTCACTCAACATACAGGTCGGGCCACTAAAACGAGGAGCTCCATCACATCATTTCTATGCTGCAGGCGATGACTAGTTATATGCGTCTCTTGAGCCTCTGACCAGCGCCCCCCCCCCCGCGGGTGGTCGATGCTCTGTGGGCCCCACCATGATGTATTTGTTTCATCTTCCGTTCATCTACTTTTAAATATCAATTTAGGGCTTTATGCCAAAACTGATATGGATATAAATCTCAGGTACAACACACCACAGGAAAACAATAGTGATTGGATATCCACCATTAAAATCTTCTTAAGGCCCACTGTACTGTTTATTTGACATCCAATCTGTTGATTAGGTCATACAGACCCTGATGAAGGGAAAAAACAAATATCAGCTTGATCCAAAAGTTTTATAGCCCCCAGAAAATTTTTAATGGTCAACGTTCATTCAACACTCTTTCCTGTAATGTGGTCCACTTAAGATTTTTATATATCTAATTTCTGGTCTCATATCATAAAATGATCTAGAAAAATAGATGGACGGCATGGATGAAACAATTACATCATGTTGGGGCCCACAGAGCACCGACCATCAGCCATTGGCCGGTGTCAGGGGGTGTAGCCAATCCGTTTCCGATGAGAAGATCCCAACCGTCAGGAAGTGAACCATTAATCCTTTTACGTTCTAGCTGTTCAATTGAATGTCATTGATTAAAAAATCAGGACTGTCAGGTAGATCTATTTATTAGATCATGGCCCACCAAAATGAGCTGTGCAAATGACCACGTGTACCTGTGGAGAAGTGAGATGCACGGGCTTCTATCCGTCACTCATGGCCGTTCCTTATATTACAAGATACTTATGGAAGCTTTAACCAAAATACTGCCGGTTGGGCCCACCCACATGATGTGAGGATGATACGCACTATCCATCCGGTGGGACCCAGATTGCACATCACCGAAAAAAAAAGCTATAATCGGACGATGCTAACCGTACGATTTTCGACCGTTCACCGCGAATACTGGCTCATCAACTCTTGGGAGGGGGGGCCGGTCCGGGCACTTCCCAAATTTACATAGGAGGCCTCAATTTGTACACGTGGGCCCACGGTTAAGTAATCTTGACCGTTGATATGCCTCACTACCTTGATCCCAACCTCCAAGAATGATAGCCGTTAATCTCAGGTCTTTGTCCAGCCCGATTGGTTGAAGATCGGATGCACCGTTGGCTGTCCGTTGATTCCAACACGGTGGTCCACCTGCTTCTAGTATAGTTTGTATATCCATTGGTTAAGATTCCATCTAACGTGGGCCCCAATTTAGCTAGCCGTAAACTAACGGTCACAATGAATTTTCATGCCGAGTGGATGATCCACGGACATCTAACGGACCGTTGGAAATGAAAAATAGCCATGGGTCTGATCTAACAACCACATGTTCATTAACCAGAGATCAGGATCGTTCAATCAATTTGGTTTTAGGATCGTGATCTATGTACGGTGGGTCCCACGATTTGGACGGTTTAATTTGAATTAAGTGTCTCCCCCGTCCAATTTCTGAGTGCATGTGTATTAACCATTATACTCCTCCAGATCATCAAAAGAAAATGGCTTCTTTCCTACTCTTTTTTTTTTTCTCGTGATGGTGGGCCACACCACACACGCCCCATCTTTACACGCTAGCGACATTGTCATCACCCTCGTGGCCTTTAATCATCATCACCTAGTAAAGTTAAGGGCCCTTTTTTAGTAGTCCGCGGACTACCCTGAATGGTAGTCCACTAGTCCTATGGTTGGAATGGCTAGTACATTCGGCCCACCATGAATGGTCTATCATGGCCGACAAATAAGCCCTATTACATCCTGCAAATGGATGGTTAAAATAAAAAGTTGGGACACAAGGGTCCCATCATCGGAAGGTTAGGATCGTCCTATCAGTGCCATTGCCACTTTATAACGGTAATTTGAAGAAATTTCACCACTAGTACACTAGTTCACTACACTATGTCATCCCGTACACGTGTCATCAACACATGTCAATCCAGACCATTCAAATTGTGGGCCCCATTATAGATGGAGTTTGGCCCAAAAAGTCAATCTGAACGGACAATCTTAACCACTTGTTCTTCTCAGCAGTCTATGCTATGGAAGAACGATGGACGGTTAGGATTGTCCATTGGATTCAGTTTTCTTTCTTTACTTCATCTATAAGAGGTTTTCATGGTATGGACCGTCTGGATCAATGTGCATGCATGCCACGTGTATGGTGGATGAGTTGCCACAATTCATTAAACAGTGAGAAACGCATACAGTAGTACAATTGAGCCCATCTCCACGTCAAGAAATACATTGGTACTCTGGCAGAGTGCGATGGATTATACGCAGACACTTGAAAATTTCTCAGAAATTGCAAACGTGGGTTACAATCCATTCAAATCAAACCGTTAAACTCATGGGTGAAAGTTTGGATGGACCACTGACCAAAAGCTAAACTTTTTTTTTTTAATCCTATTGTCGTATTGGTTGGCATTTATTGGACGGTTGAAAATGAAAAAAATAATCCAAAGGCCCTATTTCCACTAGCAAGTGTCCACGAATCAGACGTAACAGTGGGTCCCAGAATTTCAACGGTTTAACTTGAGTTAATGTGTGCCACGTATACATTTTCTGAGTGCCTGTGTATCAACCATCATTTGCAGCCAGAGTATTATGTAACTCCTCCTCTATATATTATTTCCCTATGCTTTTTTATCTTCGTTCCAATTCCCTCCCTTTCTCTCTAACTTCCGCTACACCCGATATAATAGACCCGAAACCCGGTAAATGGACGACTCGTGGCATCTCCGTATCGGATCGGACCTTGCGCGACGGAAATCAACGGATCCGGGCTCCGATTTCAGCTGCCCGACTCGTTCGTCGCTCTCCGAGTCCGAAACCCTCGACCCGGCCGACTTCCAAGACGTCTTCGGCGGCCCGCCGCGCAGCGTCTTCTTCCGACAGCACTCCGGCGACTTCTCCTCCTCTTTCTACGACGAGATATTCCGATCGGCGACGGAATCTGACGCTCCCGCGAGGAGGGGCAGGAATCTACCGGTTTTCCAGATTCCGGCCGCTCCGTGCCGGCGAAACGATGGGTTCTACGACGATATCTTCGGATCGGGGGAAGATCGACGGTCCAGATCGAGGTCGAAGTCGAATTCGTCGTCGGTTTTGAGTTCAGAGGATCTGAGTCCGCTCCGTCCGTCGGGAGCGGACGATGGTGGGTTCGCCTCCTTCGCTTCGAAGCTCAGGTAACGTTTTTTTTTCCCGCCGAATGACGGTTTTACCCCTCTCTCTTTTTCGAAAGGACGGGGATGACTGTGTTGTTGAGAGGAAAACGTGAGGGTAAAAGTGTCATTTCGTAGCTCCGAAATTCTTCGCGGGAGCAACATAGCCTTAGCTAATTGACTATTTTGCCATTGGAAATTTCATATTCTCTCGCAAATATTAGGGGTAAATCGGCCATTTGATGATAGTAGTGAACGACCGATTTTGCCCCTATCAATTGCTGAAAGTAAGTATGAATAGCTTTGCGAGCGGAAATTTCTGGGGTTATAATTGTCAATTGGTTGTCATGCTGCCGCCCTTAAAATGACCGATTTTACCCCTATAATTTGCTGAAAGGAAGATTTCTTCTGGGGTTATAGTTGTCATTTGGTTTTGCTGCTGCTGCTGTTAGGACCCGAAACCCGCGGGAGAAATTTCAGAGCTTGTCGAAGGCTTCATTACATTTTTACCCTTTTGATTTTCCAAGGGCATGGAATCTTTAGCCGCACGTGTCTGGAAATTCTAGGGGCAAAATCGGCATAAAAAAAGCTACCTGCTTCTTTATGTCGGGTAACTGTTTGTCAGATGACGGATTTGCCCTTGGATTCAATGTGAAGGGCTGGAAGATTTTAGTGGGGGTAAAACAGGAATTTCTTTTCTCACTTGCAAAATCGGTCACGTTCGTTATATTATCGTGTGATCCAGGCCGTTCATCAGGTGGGAACCCAACTTATGATGCTATAGCCTAAATATAGATTTCATCGGTCAATCTTAGCCGTCCAATCAAAGGACTTCAATCATAAATCGAAGTGGATCCCATCTCAAAGGTGGGTCCCACTAATAAGCGGTGCAGATCATTAGAAAAGCAAAAAAGTGGAATTAATAGACAGCTACTCTGCAGAGTACTGCAATTAACTCTTAATCCGCCAGTTGGGCCACATGGACCCGACTAGAACCCGTTTCAGGAGGCAGGCCCTGCCATGGCCTCTTTTTCTCTAAAAAATATATTTTTTAAAGCATGCCACCTGTCGAGTCGAGTTTTTATCTGAGTTTTAACTGAGTCATGACCAGATTGAGATTTTCTCAATTCTAACGTCCTCTTTGGATTAGATTACTGCAGGGTGAATACATGTAAATAAGTAATTATTACGTACTTATGTATTTATACCCTGTTTGGAAAGCTGGACACAAAATCGAGGAATGAAATTTAGAATGCTTGTAAAATCTGTGAGGCCATTTCAATGTATGAACCTTATCTACTCCGTCCATCTATGTTACCTGTTTATTTTAGGGTATGATGCTAAAAATAAAGCACACCCAAAGCACAAGTGGACCATACTTACAGGAAATAGTAGGAATTTAATGCTTACCATTCATCTAAGACTCGGATTTCCTACGAAAGGCTGGAAACCTAGGTGGGACTCACCGTGATGTTTTTGAGAAATCCACCACGTCTATCCATATTTTTAGGACTCGTAAGATCCAATACTCAAGTGGGCTAAAAACGTGAGGATTGGACTTCCACTGTTAAAATATTTATGGGGCAGTGGGCCCTAGAAGTTTTGAAACAGGATAATATTCATGTTTTTAGTTCACCTTAGTAGAAATGACATTATGACCGGTATAGATGGCATGTAAACATCATTGTCAATGCAAAGAGGTTTTCACTAGGAATCTCCCTACCCGCCTTTTCCTTAAATGCAGCCTACCTTAGTCCTGGATGCTGCTCACTTTTAGGCTCAAGTCTTAAAATAAACTGAAAAAAATGGATGAACTGTGGATGTCTCACAATTATGGTGGGCCAACCTAGGTTTCAAACGCAGGAAAGCTTTCGAATAAACTCTGTGGCTAACTTATGAACAAGTTGAATGGTAGATACATATATTTATTAGCTGTGAGCTATGACATGCCTAATACTGGGACCCATGGATTCATTCAGACGGACACGGATCAGATACTGACAGGTTGAGATATCAATTTAGGGCATGAGACAAAGAATGGGTCAGATTCAAAGCTCGAGTGGACCCCACCACAGAAAACAGTGAAGAGAGTGACGCCTTCCATTAAAAAAAGGGCCAAAAAAGTTTTCGATGAAGCTGAAATTTGTTTTTTCCCTTCTTTCATATCTATCTTAACTTATAAACAGGTTGGATCTCAGATAAACATCATAGTGGATCTTAGGAAGGTTTCAACGGTAGGCCTCTCTCTCCCCACTGTTTTTTGTGGTGGGGTCCACTCCAGATTTGGATCTGACTCATTCTCCGTTTCATGCCTTAAAATGATCTATCCAAATGGATGCACGGCGTAGATATAACACATACATTATGGTGGACCCCACAGAACTTCAACCTGTCAGTATCTAATCCGCGTCCCATTCAAACCAATTCTGTAAGATTTCAATGCGTGCAAGCACAGCTTTTGAGGCATAATTACTATGCATTTTCGGTCTCTACCAACCGCACGCGGAAAGTCATCATTTCTTAAATTTCCAACATTTAAAGCAAAGCAAAGTAAGCTAATCCAAACGGGCCCTTGGTAAAATTACGGTCTATTCGAGTTGGTAAGTGAGGTCAAGCTTTTTCAAGCTCTCAAGCTCTAGTTAACATTATCCTGACCATTCAAAAATTAAACATAAATATATACAGTTGATTTTTAAATAATTTTAGTTGTCCACATATAAATTAAATATAGGTGAGAGAGCAGTGACAAATGTGAAAATACACATAAATTAAATATAGATGAGAGAGCAGTTAGAAATGTGAAAATTGCTAGCGGAGAGATGAAAATCCTATAAGGTTACATCGAGGTTGGCGTTGAGTCCCTGTCTTTCATCATCATCATTAGTATTAGTTGGAACCTAGTCACATGACTTAGTTGACTCACTGAGTTGGAACCTTGTCAGTCAAAATCTTGTTGAGATGAGTTGATACATGATTTTCATTTAAAATTTAAAATTTTTAAAATTAATTGAATTACAATAGAATATATGGAATGTGGGGATGTGAATTTCCTCACATTTCTTCACAACCTTCCAAGGGAACCTGTGGAACAAAAAGCTGTGGGGCCCACCATAATGTTTGTATGCTAGCCAAGCCAACCTGTTCATGAGGTGAGTCCTATTAAGGGGATTCAAAACATAAGTGGGTTTAGAAAGATTTCAATGGTGGGTGCTCCTATCCCCACATTTTCCTTTGGGGTGGCCCATTAGAGTTTTGGATTGCTCATCCTTGCATGATCCGGATGGACGGTGTGGATGTTGTATTGGGCTCCTTAAGCTTTTTGTCTTATGCTTGCACGAGTTTACCATGGTCTAATATTCGACGACTCCACCTATGGAGTTGGCTAGACACTTTATAGGCCAACATGATCTATGGTTAGGGATGCGGATTGAGTGGTGAGGAGCTCACGGCTACATCGGTGAAATGACGAGATTTGATTGGAAGGGTAGGTTGCTAGAGATGGGCCGGGCCTTTTTAAAAGTTTTTTAGGCCTAGTACGCCACCCATCTTTAACAGCACATGGCCATCAATCAAATCTCACCACGCGGAATTGGATGGTGAGATCCTCACCACCCATTCTGCATCTGATAATTAGGTGGTGGTCACCACATGGGACCACCACCCAGTCAAGATCAGACATTGGTGATGTCAACTCCACGGTGGGGTCCACCCCTTACCTTGCTTCTATAAAAAGCCCATGATGTAAACGTGTACTCCGAATTGGATGGATAGGATTGTCAAATCACCGTGATTTTTGGGATACGGTTGTCCCTATGATGGCCCGTCAGATCAATGAGACCGGACTAGGTTAGGCGGGAGAAATGCCTGACTTTGATGAGGCCGTGACTGTGGGGCCCACCTTGATGTATGTGTTGTATATTCATGCCACCACCCTTTTTGCCAGCCCATTTCAAGGCATGAGCCCAAAATTGGAGCAGACCCAAACCACAGGTGGACCACACCACAGGAAAAAAGTGGTGATTGAATGACCTTGTCTAGGTGGGTGGATCAAGTTGATATTTGTGTTTTTCCTTCATCTAGGTCTGTGTGACCTTATCAACGGGTTGGATGGCAAATAAACATTATGGTGGGCCCTAGGAAGTTTCTAATGGTGGGCGTTCGATCATTGTTGTTTCCTGTGGTGTGGTCCACTTGAGATTTGGATGAACTTCATTTTTGGGACTTATGTCTAAAATGAGCCTGCAAAAGGGATGGATGGCATGGATATACAACATATACATCAAGGTGGGCCCACTATAACGGACTCACCGAATCCGGTCTGAGTTGTTCCAATTTCCACGCCCACACACGTAAGGTAGTTCATGTACCCACTAGTATATAGGGTATAATAAAAGATATCCAAGGCACCTAAGTGTGCCAGAATCATACAGGGGTATGAGATCCAAGCCGTCTATCAGATGGGCCTCAATGCGTACATCCCCTTTAGTAGAAAGCAGGCCGGATCTCATGTCAGGTGCACCACTTTATTTACAAATAATCGATGGATTAGAAAAACATGCTTTGTTTTTTCATCCATCCATTTATCTAGTAAATTGTGGCCCATTTGTTGTTCTGATTGGCCTGTTTTTTGCGCCATAGAATTAAAAAGATGTGATCCACCAGATGGACAGCCTGGATCTCAAGTCTGTGATTCAAGCTGGCACATGGTGGAGCATTGATGAGTCCCCAAGGTTACTCGCGCGAGTAGGATTTTCTTGGGCAAGTGAGCGAGATCTAAGCCGTTCATTGGTCAGGCATCACTATCTATCCAAACTGGACCTTAAAACAGGCCAGTCTGCTCATCACATGCAACACGCATGCACAAAGGTGGATGCGTGAAGGGATTGATCAAAGCTCCACATTCACCCTACAAGCGTGGCCAACCATGATCAAACAACCTGGATTTTTCAGGCCATGACAGATACCAGTGATACCCACCTGATGAACGGTTCAGATCTGTTTCAAGATTCACATTGCTCTGTGGGCCCAAAGCCCATCAACTTCATTCATAAAAAAATCCATCTCTAAAATCTCAGCGTGGGCCCAGAGCCCATCAACTTCATTCATAGAAAAAAATCCATCTCTAAAATCTCAGCCCATGTGTTTGATCAGGCCGATTATCATCCCATGCCGGCAAAGCTCGTCGTCGTCGACAGCGATGTCCAACGATCAGAAGAAACAAGGGACCGCAGGCGTCCCATGCACACGTACTTCTTTTGCTGAATTCCAATTCGCCGAGCCTGCCTCCGATGAACGGTTCTTGAAATCACATTTCGGGTTTTCTCAACACATGCCATCACCGGAGACCATCACTGTCAAACCTGATTCGTATCCGAGCGTCAAGATAACGGTCGATGATCTTGAAACTGACTCACCTTCGTCTGATATATCTTCAGTGGGCCCAGGCCCAGATGCTAGAAATAAAATTCAAGACCAATCCATGCAGGAATCAGAAGAAGAAGCTGAATTCATTGGCTCTTATGTCATAGAGATCTTGTCTGATAGGCGAGAAGAGGCTGCCGAGGAGGCGGTGGCCATCGATGAAGCAATTGCATGGGCCAGAGAGAAGTCCGGGGCCCAGAATACCGATGTTTTGAAGGAGAACTGTAGAGAAAAGGAGAATAGAAGAGGCCTTGTGAAAAAAGATGAAGGTATATGATTTCACTTGTTGAATTTTGGTAATGAATGGAATTGATTTCCATCTGATCAGGTGTGAGCCCCACCACCAACTGGGTGTATTGGTGGGCACCAAACACAAACAATGGTTGTGATTTCTACTCACCCATGTTTACAAAGACTCACTCGGATCAACTTGTTTAGAGTCAGGACTCGCCCGAGTCAGGGGTGACTCATGGTATCAAACCAGTTGGGGTGCTACGGAATCTGAGTCGACTCCACGAGTTGTATTGAACTCGTCGGAGTCTTACCTGAAAACTCGTATAAGGTGGGCCACATGGTGACGATGATTGTACAGAAAAATCATGCTGATTAACCAATTGGGTGGGTGGCCACAAACGTGCATTGAGTGTAGACCGCCCGCCCACCAAAGTATTCCGTAACGGTAACAGTGGTTGTAACGGCCAGCACCATTACCTTTACAACATGGGTTGTAACCTTCACTACAAGGATCATAACGGCTATTATGGTCTCTTTTTTATTGAAAAAAAAAGAAACCCGAAAAGCCTATATCGGTCCTATAACAGGCATTACGGCCTTTACTAGGGTTGTAATAGCATTTACGAGTTATTTTTTCTATAAAGGCTGTTATGGCCTTTACGATCCTGTAATGTGTAATGGTTATCACATTTACCTTTATATAACAGCCTTTACGGCCTTTACAACCCCTTAATGTGTAATGGTTGTCACATTTAGCTTTATATAACAGCGTTTACGGCCTTGAAACGGTTTTTCCGGCACATCATGCCACCCACAAGCTTTTTTAAACGGTCTATTCCTTTCATATGGGGGCATTTTCTCAGTACAATCATCTTCACGGTGGGGGCCACCTTATAGAACTTCTCATATACGTATGTATATCTTACAAAACCATGAAATATGCATTTTTTACTGAGTATATACTGTTTTATTGTTTATATAAATGATTTTAAAAACGTGTTTATTTAATTTCTCAATAAATTCATTTTAATTGTAAAAAATGCGTTTTTGGACCGTTATTTGTTGAATGTGATACTGGCAGGGATGTGCATTGTGCCAAAAATCGACGCTCAAGCGAGAAGAGGATATGATGATACCCAATTCCTCTTGGTAAATATTTTTCTTGTAAAAAACAAAAGAGAGTGTAGAAAAATCATTTTTTGAATTTTCTCTCATTATTTATTTATTTATTTATTTTTAATTTTTGTACAGGCCAGAGCATCTGAGGAATTGAAAAGATGGGAATCAAATGAGGAAAAACAGCAACCGGAAAAAGATGTAAGATTTCGGTGAATTAGTGTGTAAGTAGAATTTTCTGAATGTATATGTGTATTTAAATGCATGAATATGTACGTATGTGTGTGATTTCCATGTGATAAAATGTTTTTTTTTTTTTTTTTCATTGCCTTTTTCTTTATGAAAGACCTATTTTTTTTTATGTATGATCTTGACCGTCCATTTTATAGGCTATAGATTGAATTGTTAGAATTGGTTGGATCGGTATGATTTTTTACATGTTAGCCCAAGAAATTTATGCTGGACTTAATGGACGGTTCTAATCTGTCGATATCTCTGCATCCTAAATTGGATTGTATGATGCTTGATCCAAGAAATAATGTTTTTTTTTTTTTTTCTTTTGGGTCTTAAGCAGGTGGGCCCACCTTTCAGTAAAGTGACTCATTCATCTGAACCGTACATCATGGCATCCCATCGTCCTTAATGTCCTTATTAGATGATCCTACACAATTGATGGAATGGAATGTAAAACTAGTTTTCCACATCCAACAATGACCAAATCAGATGGTTAAGATCATACATTGGGGAAGATTTTTTGGAATGATTCCCATCACCATTTGATCCATCATATTAACGGCATGGAATGTACATTTCATGGGCTACGATGTGAAAATCACACTGATCGAATGATCTGACCCATTCATGTACTGGCCTTATTTTTTACAGCTGTCCATTTTTCTGAATGATGATGAGATCATTAGGATTCTCTAATAGGAGTGATTCTTAATAATGATTGTTGTTGCCGGACTCTAGCCAACGGATAAGATCAATGTAGAACTATCTACCGGTGGACCTACAAAAGCTAGAGAAGATGTGGCCGGTTGTGGGCCCTTCGATGCCCAAATCAAGCTTGTAGATGTTTTCAAAGGTGTGGATTAGGATTTTTTCTTCTCTAGCTTTTGCAGGTTCATCCTACGGTACAGTTCTATATCCATCATATCTGTTGACAAGAATCCGACAACAACAATAACCAATCCATGATGGGCCTCAACAATTAAAAAGATTGACAAGGCGTACTTTTCCATAAATCATCTGCACCGTCCATTTTATAGGCAATGATCAAATGATTAGTCTAATCGATGTGCGAGTTTTACATGAAAACCTATCATTAGGCACCTTGGATTTGGATTTTTAATTGATAATCTAAATACAAGTTTTACAATTAGGGCCTGTTTGGATTGGCGTATAAGGGTGTATTGTATTGTATCCAACTATTGTTTATGTATACATTCGATCAATTTCAGAATACATCTATATCAACATGCCATAAATTAATGTTTGGATAGGAAGAATTCTTTGAGCAAGTATACAAATTCTTCATTTGATCAATGTTTGATAGCCTCGATTTTCAATCCAATTGAATTTAGAAATTGCATTTGGTAACTTCAATTTCGCAATAGAGTCACTTCATAGAGAGGAGAAGAAAGCAATTATAATTATTGAAGAGGATTTTCCAAATTCAATATTTTTTGTGCTCTAATATCTTGAAAGGAATCACTACGAGGATTTTCAGATCTAGTTGGTTGTTTGGTAGTCTCAATTTTTAATCTTATTGAATTTAAAAATTGTGTTTTTGCAATAAGACCACTTCATAGATAGGAGAAGATATCAGTTATGACAGTTGAAAAGAATTTTCAAAATTCAAGATTTTTTGTGCTCTATCTTTTCTCTTATATCTTAAAAGGAATCCTTCTAAGGATTTTCAGATCTAGCTGGATGTGAAATTCAAAATTTTCAAGGGTGCCAAACATAATTTGAATTGTAGATCGGCAAAATGACTCCTGATGGACGACCTGGATTGATCGATCAGATGGTCCAATTGTTGCAATGCAAGTATAAATTAAATATTATAACTGATGATAAATATAAATTAAAGAAATTCATTTATTGTGTAGATTGGAAAAATCCAATAGAAATTGATAATGTATGTTGCTATCTCATGCAAATTGATAGATGGAAAAGGAGATGATGGAGGAAGATATAAAAGAGTGGTCTGCTGGCAAGGAAGGAAACATCCGCTCACTGCTCTCCACCCTTCAATATGTAATTTTTACTCATTTTCCTGCCATTTTCTTTTTCTAAAAGTTTCATATGGGACTGTCCATGGACCAGGCCAAGGTCTGTCCAAGCCCAGACTATAAAATGAACCTAGACCCAAGCCGCTCTTGTGATCATATGGCTTAAATTTCAGGATGGGCCCAGCCCTTGGGTCTACTATTCCAGCCCAAGCTGAGTCGAAACCGTCCTGACCCAAAAGCCCAATGGGTCAGTGCAGCCCATTCATGGCTCTATTTCTATCAACCTTCATGGCTAGCTGGGTGTGTGACCATGGCCCATTTTATCGTTCGTTCAGTCATGACATTAAGTACCATTTATCGCTGCATCCAACGGTTCTTGCTTTCGGATTCAGATTTTGTGGCCCACTAGCGGATGGCACGCCATCCCTCTACCGGACATGATCGAAACATCGCAAGTGCGAAAGGCGTATCAGAAAGCAAGGCTTTGCCTACACCCAGATAAACTGCAACAGAAGGGCGCAACAATTCCGCAAAAATACGTCGCAGAGAAGGTTTTCACCATCCTTCAGGTAGCTTCTTCTATGCTCCATTTTTTCAATACTTTTATATATCCGAGGGTTAGTGGGTCCGAACCCATGAGATTGGTTCAGACCCACTACCCTCTAATTAGATGGTTTGGAATATTATTTGTATGAAAGCTTAAATTTTAATTTTTATACCTGCTCATTATGATTAATGAGCCGAGGTCCAAGTCCTCTATGCCTAGACCTGACCCAATAAATAAATGGTCAGCTATTTTTTACTTGGACCAATCAGCCCAAACCTGAATTATAATGGGTTGGGTCTAAAATTCTGACCTAATTCTTAAATGGATAGGGTCCAGGTCCTTAACCCAAAATATGTGAGACCAAATTATGCCTGTTAATTTATGAATGTGGGGCCCACTATAATGAATATACCTTACATCTATGCCATCTATCTGTTTTGACAGCTCATTTTAGTATATGGTCCCAAAAATGAAGTAGATCTAAGTCTCAGGTGGACCACACCATTGGAAACAGTAGTGATTGAACGCTAAAAAATTCTGGTAGGCCACAAGTTTTGGATCAAGCTGATAGTTGTGTGGCCCCTTCATCCAGGTCTTTGTGATCTTATCAACAGGTTGGATGGTAAATAAACATTCTAGTGGCCCCCAAGAAGTTTTTAATTGTAAGCATTCAATCGCCACTGTTTCCTGTGGTTTGGTCCACCTAAGATTTGGATCTGTTTCATTTTTGGGATTATACCCTAAAATGAGCTGTCAAATGGATGGACGGCATGGATGTAAGGAACATACGTTACCGTGGGCCCTGGGTGGATCCCTGAAAAAGTGCAATGGGCCAGATCTAGTCCAGCCCACTCAGGTCCAGCTAGGTATGGGCCAATATAGTGGGCCCAAAAATGTTTGGGCCCAGATCTAATCTACCTTGGCCTAAAATTGGTAAAATCCCCATTTCCCACATGAATGTTTCTAATCCATCCGTTGATCAAGTGGGCCACATGTGCACAAAGGATCAGACATTTGCAAAAATGCAACCAAGAGCCTACATGCAAGATGTAGACTGGAACAGATGATTGTAGTATAGAACACATGCAAAGATGTTCACATACAATACTTTTTCCCGGGAAAATCTTGTCCATTCAAGAGGTAGTCAGCACTGTAAAGATCACCAATGTCGAAATCAAAGGACAGTCGAATGGTCTTACTCAACAAAGGGCCTTGCCCACCTTATTATTAGTAGAATGATAACATTTTCTCCTTTATGGTGTGGCCCACCTTTTGGATGGATAAGATGTTCTATGCAGGGGACAGGGATGATCAACACAGGCCCGTCGTAAGCGACACAAGGTGGGCAATTCACCATGAAAATCTCCTTGATTCGATCATCCTAACCTTCCAATTCGCTGCCCGCGAGAGGTCTGTTAAGGAGAACGATGACGTTTATTGGGAGTTTTTCGGGCATGATCCATCTGCCATCGATCGCATCAGATCAATGGTCTGGCCCACTGAAACATGGGCCACACTAGTGCAATTAGAAAACTAATCGATGCCTTTTATGGACTTAAGCTCGATATCTGGCCATTAGATTGTCGCATAATCAGCTCTCGAGATGACGGTTTGATCTCTTAACAGGACGCATGGGCTGCATTCAACGCTCAGGATTTCATGTCCGGATGACCGAGGGTTTTCTCAGCCCAACCCAAGCTGAGTTTGGAAATGGAAGGCCCAACGAACATAAGAGCCATGACTAATAGAAGACCGGACGGGCCCATACCAGATTTGCAGCATGCGCGAGACAGCAGTTCATCAGATGGGCCCATACGATACATCCCATCGGGTTCGGGGAAGAACTGATAATGTGTGTTTCTTCTTTGTTTTTCATTGTTATGAGTGGTTTTGATTAACCTTCACACTAATGTAAGAAGGAAACTGGCGCCATCAATCATGACTCGGACTGGCTCGTTTCGTTTCGTTTGAGTCGACTCATGGATATCGAACTAGGTCAGATCCTAATGAGTCAGATTCCGACTGGGCCGAGTCGAAATGATGCTTTCGAAGATGATAATGGTGTTGTTGCTAATTTGCCATATATGTGTATTTGTATTGATGTTGTTCAAAAACCAGAAAACCTCAACTCAGTAAGGCTACACAAAAATATTTAATCAAGACTGAGTCAGCTCAACTCGTTTTTGCAAAACTCGGAAAGCTTCAACTGCTGAAACTCTTCTGGTACAACTTTCTAGAGCGGATTAGGTGAGGCCCACCTTGATGTATGTATTCTATATCTACACCATCCATCCATTTTACCAGACCATTTTGGGGCATGAACCCACTAATGAAGAAACTCTAAATCTCAGGTGGACCATATTATAGGAAACAGTGGTGATTGAACAGCATACATTAAAAAGTTGCTAGGCCCCACTGTAATATTTATTTGCCATCCAATCTGTTGGTTAGGTCACACAAACCTGGATTAAGGTGGAAAACAAATATAATCTTGATCCAAAACATGTGGCCCATTAATGGTCACCACTGTTTCCTATGGTATGGTCGTCCACCTGAGAACTGCATCTTGTAACTCAATATGTTTTTATTGTACTAAGTAAACTCTGTTGGGCCTACCATGAATGTATGTGGCTTATCCACACCGTCCATTCGTTTTCCAGCTTATTTTAGGGGTTGAGCCCAAAATTGAAGCATACCCAAAGCTCCAACTGGACTACACCATAGGAAACAGTGGGAATAATGATTTCCTCGGTTGAAACCTTCCTATGGCCCCATAGCGATGTTTATTTGTCATCCAACCTCTTCATAAGATCACAAAGACATGGATGAAGAAAAAACACCAATATCTGCTTGATCCAAAACTTCTGTGGCACCCCAAGAAATTTTCAACAGTACGCCTTCAATTCACACTTTTTCCTGTGGTGTGGTCCATTTGGGCTTTGGATATGCTTCATTTTTTAGCTCAAGCCCTAAAATTATCTGGTAAAATGGATGGACGGAGTGGATATAATACACAAATCACAGTGGGCCCCACAGTTTACTCGGTACGCAACCCGCTTCCAAACCATACTTTGTGCACATCCGTTTGCCGAAGGATCAATAAATCATTCTAAGTAACAATGAAAATTCTAAAACATGAGGTCCATGATCTAGACCGTTCATACATTGGGCCCACCATTCCCATGATCCTGATCACCTGAAATAGATGACCATTGCCCATTGTGGGCTGTTGGTCGACTAACTAGGATCTCCATTTGCAACCGTCAAAAAGTTTCGTGATCCCATGTACAGTAGCGTCATGATAATCATATGGACCCAACCAGGTGCAGCTGCCAGATTAACGGTCTGGATTCCATACATACTAAGGGCAGTTTAATAATAATGTGAATAGATCAAATGACAAAACACCTTCACATTTTGATGGATAGTTCGTCTACATGCAATGAGGTGGGACCGTGGGATTTGTAGAATGCTAGATTTTCTAGATCAGACTGCCCAAACCACCAAACGTGGCACACGTGTAATCAGGGAAGGGTTTGCGAGATCTTAACCGCTCATCAGGCCGAATGGACAATTATAACCACTAGATTTGGGAAGTAATGGACAACAAACACTTGCAAGTATCTACATTCACAACCCAAGAAAAAACCAACCGTGAATGGATCGGATATTGCAATATCCGACTTGAACATAGGATACTGATACAAATTCATATTTTATCCAGAGAAATCAGATATAGCCATATAGGACCGATAACGATATTGTCCAAAGAACTCAAATATAAATCCGAGGTAACTAGATATCCCACTAATATTTAATTAAAAACTTTTAAAAAAAAGTTAAATACCTAATAAAATAAATAAAAATACCTAAAAATACAAAAAAACTAATTTCTATAACATAATTAGCTAATATCAAGCTTTAAAAAAAAAAAAAATTTACCACACATGGCCGCTTTGAACCCATGTCCTCAACGTTGAAACGCATTGTCTAAAACTAACCCATGGGTTGTAACAATGGTATGCGACAAACGGCCGATACATAAAGGTAACGGTGGCAACCATCACACATCACGGACCCATAACAGCCGTTACGAAAAATGACGGCCCTGTAACGATATAGAATTTCTGGGGTTTTTTTTTTTTTTTTTTTTTATAAATATTTTGAACAGAGAGAAACCGTAATGGCCATTACAACCCATATCATTAAGGTAACAGCGATGGCTGTCATGGCCACCATTACCATTCCGGAATACCTTGATTGGAACCAAAGCTACAAATCCTAAAGCATTTGAAGAAAAACTAAACCACTTTGAATATAGTTTAAGTCAACCAACACCATTTTTTTTAAGAGCTTCAATCAACACCACATCAAATTCATCATCCGCGTCAACATAGGTTACCAAAAAATAGAATTTAACAAATCATATATTAGCGTTTAATATTTTAGTTTAGAAAATTATGAAAATACCATCGCGTAATTGGGTAAGTAGATATGGATACTGAGATAGACCTGCTCAGAAGTCCGGTAACCAGACCGTGAGTAATTAGGTAAAAATTTTCGAATTGGTTAAAAGTCTCATGTCCATATCCAATTTTTTCATGTCGGACATGTTGGATAATCGGCTATCCAATACCGGTCCCATACACAGGTTTTCAGTTTGTACAAGTGGGCCATCCAAACCATTGATGGCCAATGTGCAAAAAATCTCCATGATGGGAAGATCCTAGCCATGAACTTTCAGCCATTTTCCTAGTTGAATGTAGAGCATTGCTATATTTTTTTCATAACCATCTCTTTTTTTCTGACCAGATGACATAAGGGTTATAATTTTCTCACTGGGGATAGCTGTAGAGCATGGTTCATCAGCAGTATGGACAAATATTTTAGATCCAAGGTATTCTGTAACGGTAATGGTCGCTACAACGGCTACCACCGTTACCTTTATGATATGGGCTGTAACAGTCATTCACTTGAGTCAGGGATAACTCGTTGTATTGGCTCGGATTGGTCCAACCGAGTATGAGTCAACCTGGCACGGGACTCGGTTGAGACTAAAAACCATCGCGCAGACTCCGAAAGTTCATTTCCGCCAATGAAATGGGATATGATGACCACAGCCATTTCAGCTGTGAATTATAGGAACCAAGGAATTTAGCTTTACAGCAAGAATTCCGATCCTCCAGATCGAGCAAAACTAAGAAAAAGCAAAGAGACAGAAAATGCTTCAAAATAATTAAAAGAATATCAAAAGAACAATTTCTGGAGATCGATTGAATGATCTAACCTTTCGTATTTTTCTTCTTTTACGTAATTGATGGAGAGAAGACGCACTTTTTTGTTCTTCACTTCGTTCTTGTGATAACTCGCTGGGTGAGATCGACGAGCGCCCGTCTTGAGATCTGGACATCTTCATCATCACTTTCTGGGAGAGAATCAATCGCCATGGCAGCAAGGTTGGCGTGCTCGGCTGCTAGCTCCCGACTCCTCTGGATACCACGGCTTTTTCCAAGGTAATCAAGGGCCTGTGGATTTTGCAGATGACAGATCAGCACGTAGTCAACCTTATATCATACAAGCAAAGATTCATACATTGCGAATAGACCACTAATCAGAGCCAACTCCGACTCGGTTGAGTCCAATTGGGTTCAGCAGCATGAATCTAGAGGGTGACTCGGCTCGACTTGTACAGGTCACGCATGACTCAGTCAAAAGGACATAATGAGTCGGTCCAAGTCATTGAGTAAAAAAATTATTTTATATCCATTTTACATTGCAGAATTGTTTGTGATCCTCGAGTCATTAGTTTGCCCGAGTGGGGCCCACAGCTGGGTGATCCAAAAGGTCATTTGATAGGCCCCAAATGCACGAGTCCCAGTCGAGTTCCGAAAAAAATCAGACTGACAAAGTTTCCCAATGACTCGGCTTGAAATCATGCAGAACAAGTTAACTCGGTTGAGTTCCGAGTTGGGTTGCCGAGTTTTAGAACGATGGTACAAAGTTGTTTCAGACTACTATGGACATTATTCATCAAAGCATGCTCCCCAACAACACTCGTTACAATGAGGAAGCACATCATCACCGATGTCTTGATGCGCCTAGCATCCTCATGTTTTTGGCATCGGAAATTGCAGTTATGGCTCATTGATCCAGACCATTGAACTGATGGTTCCCACCATGGATGGATCATGCCCCAAAAGTCTTCTATATTGGAAGATCATAGCCATCTAAATTTTGGCCTTTTTCAGTTGAATATGGCCTGTTGTTGTTATCTAGTCTTAGCCATCCATTTGCAGGTGACTGACAGAAGGGTTATTTATAACCAACCACTGGCAAAATTACAGGGATCATGGTCTATTCACGATATGTACCATTGAATCAACGGTTTGGATGACCTAATCATGGGTCCCACTCATAATAATCGCATGCAAATTGAGGATCACATAATGCCTCCTAAAATAAACACATGGTACCCCCACAAATATCATTATATGAAAGGAAGCAGAACATCACTTCTCAAACTAAAAGTATAAGCGTTTCTTAGAGATCGGGCACTTACGAGATCAACGTTAGAAGGGTCATCAAAGCCCCGATCAACCAATCCACGCAGTTGAGGGAACTCTTCCATGGCGAATAATATTGGGGCTGTTATGATTCCCTATAAAATAAGCAAATTCGTCAGAACTATCTTCAAACATAAAATAGGACTTTAAAATCATGGGACGGTTTGATCCAATTGGATTGTAAAATCAGATCACAGACAGGATGAGAGTATAGATGATGTTTAAAGATTTTGACAAATTGCCCTTCCAATTGGATTGTAAAATCAGATCACAGACAGGATGAGAGTATAGATGATGTTTAAAGATTTTGACAAATTGCCCTTCGATTCCCATGATTTTCAGTATTCCTAAATAACCCCCTCCCTTTTTTGCTGTCAGACAAAAACACCCTCCCATCAATGTTTTTCTAGACAGCATTGAAAATGATGTTTTTACCCCAACTTGCATAACGTCTGGCCAAAATTAACATGAGCAAATGAAGTGGGCATGTGTGTGAGATCCTACCCGTCAGTACATGTGGGGGCTATATGAACATAATCCGGCCGAAAATCAGGCCTATCCACCCATCAGATGGTCTCCACATATACATAAAAATGAATGGTTCAAAAGAAAACCAACAACCTATATTCAACAAACACATGGCCAACCGAACAAGTGAATCTTTTGGAAACTTTACCCGGACGTGTCACAATTGTCCCCTCCTAATGAACACCTTTCTTTCGTTGTTTATAATCTATAAGGGTGAAAATGTTGTTGTTGTTGCTGTTTTTTTTTTTTTTTACTGTTTAAAATATGCAAGGGAAAAAATCTTTCTTCATGCTTAAGGGTGTGTTTGGTTGCACCAAATATCATGATTAATTAGTCTAATGTGGTGCAATTTTTCATGATACTTGGTGCAACCAAACACGCGCTAAAGCCTGAACCTTCAACGTTAACGGCATTAATACATTCTATCACGGTGTCAAGAGGTAAGTTTTAACTATGGGGACCATTATGGCCATATGCAGAAAAGGCTGGGACTTATTTAAGAATATTGAAAAGGGAGCAAGGTATTTAAAATTGAGCAAAAATAGAGGGAACCATATCTCAATATTAAAAGAGGAACGGTCCAATGATCCATGGCACATGCCAATGTCTCACTTCCGTGGGAAAACTAAGCAATGCAAATGCAGGCCCCACCATGAAGATTACCTGGTGCAAAAATAGGCCCATCCACTCATTAGGCAGCACCCGTCCACCAGCTTTGTAGAGATGCCGCCTGCTTGATGAGTAGACCATCTGATTTTTTTAAACCAACTCATCTTAATTGTGGGGGCCCACCTCGTGCACAGGATGGATGTCCAACACACAACACACATTGGCAAGTCTGTGTTCCATGCATCCATTGTGGGTTTGTATTCCTCCATCCAAAAATGTGTAAACATACCATGAATATGACCTATCAAGACATTTATTTATACACCTAATTTTGGTGAATATATAGTATCCAGTAGGGCAGATGTTCAGAGAAAACACGGTGCATTGCCTAAGGGAAGCAGCTAATCTAAGAAGAGGAATTATAGTGTCCAGAAGTGCCAAGTCCGTGTGATTGGGTGATCCTGAACATTGAGCAGAAGGGACCCACTGTAGATAGGGGATGCCCCAAAATATCCCGGTTCGGACCCGCCACACAATGGCCTACAAGTAGGTGGTTAAGAATAGAATACAGCAACTGTCATTAAAGAGAGAGAGAGAGAGAGAGAGAGAGAGAGAGAGAGAGAGAGAGAGAGGGGATGTATAGGGATCTGGAATCTGGGGAGATTTTCAAAGAGTCCCCCATTCATGGTCGGCCCATCAAGATCAACAGTATGTATCACCAAACATGACCCCATTCATACAAGTTTGGCACATCAGGACCCTATAACCCCTCATCTAAAAAAACAGATAAACTCGATGTAAAGCATCTAATTGAATAGTTTGGCTGCAGTCAGTCACTCCAGCCCTTGTTTAACGACTTGTCCGAGTCGGATGCAATGTGTACGAGTCAACTCGGACTCGGTCGAGTATGATTCTGTTTGGCACCATAAGTCAGGGTGATGAATTGGGGGTCACTTGGCCTGATTCGGCAGAGTCATGACTTGACTCAGTAGTGAACGAGTCTGTCTAAGTCCCAAGTCTACCCCACCTACTATATCAATTCTCACTTGACCCTTCTCACATAAAAAAGCACCATCATTAGCTTAGAATCTCTTTCCGCTTCACTTGGTTTTCAAAACCAGAAAATATGACTTTGACTCGACGACTAACTATTTAAAGGGAAAGGATATTACAACTAGTTATATCATAAGCTTATAAACAACTAGCCACGTTTGATATGTGGGATAACTTGATCATCAATCTGAGCTGTCCATTCAGTGGCACCACTTAGACAGTTTGATCACACTGATTAAATGGTCCTGACCTTTTGAAATGTTGGTAGTCTTGTCTTTTACAACTGTCCATTTTACAAGCATGGATTAGAAGGTTAGCATCATCCCCCCCAAACTGTCACCTTAGAATCATAAGCAATCTAAGGTGGGCCCCATCGAATAGATATTTGAAGTTGATGAACTGACCTATTTTCTCGGTTTGATCTTAGCCATCCATTTTTTTATGCCTGTGATCAGATGGTTAAGATCATCCAATTTGTATGGTTCTTGATCCGCACCTACCAAAAGTTGGCAGGAATGTGTGGACAGTCCAGATCAATTATTGGACTATTCCACATCCAAGCAAATTAGCTGTATTGTAAGCCTTCAAAACAACTACTTGTATTAGGTACATAATTCATTAATCAACATTGGCCTAGCAACTATAGGGAAAAGCTATTGATAATTAAAAAATACATTAGATTTATTATTAAGAAAAAAAGGTAAAAGCTGCTTTAGATAACTGAACGATCACAAAAAATGACCCATTCTTTCCATGGTTTCTAGACTTGGATCAGCTCGTTTGAACTCGAGTCGGGGGTGACTCAGGGGTACAACTCGTGGTATTGAACAAGATTCAGGCAGTGCCAAGCCCGAGTTGCAACTGATTCAGACAAATCTTAAAGCCAACATTGTTTCTTTTTCTTTTCTTTTTTTTGTTTGTTTGTGCCGAACAAACCTTTATATCCGATTTAAATTAGTTAAGATGACGAAGTTAATCCACTCATCCAAGTTTTTGAGTAAGCTCAGCAAGTTTTATAACAATGATTTTACTAGAAAAGTGCATAGCAAAATATCGGAAGGTCAACACATCTAGCCAGTGAAATATATAGGCATAGGATAAAGGGAAATTACATGGCGGATGTCGGACAAGGAGCCCTTTCCGAGGGAAGCTGACGTGCCGGTGAAATCAAGGACATCATCGATCAACTGATATGCCAATCCCTGCAAGGATTCTAGGAATTAGTCAATCACAGAACGCTGTAAACATAACAGAGTAAAAGGATGACTTCAATCCTATGATTTTCGTTAATTCCACACACTTGTATTTCCCAAACCCTTTACACGCTGCCACATGTGCCAAAATGGCATGTGTGTTGAACATCTGAGCTTCACTTCAGGTGGAACAGACCACATAGATGCCCTGGCCTAATATTTCCCGCAAGTCCTCTCATCAGGTAGGCCACAGTGTGAACAAATGAAAGGCTGAAAGCCCAAAACAACTTTCTAGCTGTCAATTTGTTTCTACATTGTGGTCCACCTGATGAGTGGATTGATCTGAATCTCATTTAAGGCATCTGTACTGTAGAAACCACATGGTTGATGGCTTGGATCTCACACATTTTTGCCATATTGGCGCACGTGGTGGCGTGTAGAGGGGTTGGACATGCATGCATGTGAGGAATTGGCAAACCACTTCATCTTAGATAACGAACCAGATTTCGTCCATAGTCGTAAGCAAGCATCGAAACTTCCGCAGTTTGGCCAGCTAGAAGAGATATGGCTTGGCAACTGTTAGAAATCAATGATGCTGTCTTGTAGTATGTCTTCTGCAAGTAATATTCCATGCTGCATCCACATGAAAATAGTGAGGAGGAATGGGTCAGAACGAACAAAGTAAAATATAGGGACGTGTGCTGGACACCAATATGCTTTTGTGGCAAGTAATCTACCGAATATGTGGTATGCATGCACACAAATCTAAATGGTCAAAAATCACGTCCCATGCTAGAATGCAATTGAACCTTTTCCACCGAGTATCAATGTTTTAAATATCGACGATATCAGCCGATATATCCTATGATATATCTTGTATCCCACCTATGCGATACGAAACGCACAGGTAGTGCTGATATATCCCACATATTCGATCCGATGAGTATATTCAATTTTTGGTCCCCCTTTTTTATTAAAATTATGTTAAATTGGTGTTAAATAGTTACAAATCCATTGGTTCTTCATGTTTTGCATGAAAAATCATGAAATTGGAGCTTTAATTTCGATATCCATTGGTTCTTCATGTTTTGTTTTGAAAATTTCCTTCAACCAACTGTCAATTGAGATTAATTTCGAAGTATTTAGGAGTATTTGATAAAATGATCATCACATGCACTCTAATTTTGAAATTTGAGTATAGGTGGTCTAATTTGGGAAAAATTGGGGAAATTTCAAATTTTCCCTAATTTCTCCTAAATTACTTGCAATGTTGCACTCCAAACATGAAATCAAGCATGTATGAGGGCTGATCTACTGATTTGTCAAGTCCTTGCCAATTTTTGAAAAATAAAAATCATTTTTAATTTAAAAAATATTAAATATTTTTTTTTTTCAAAATTTCCCTCCAACCAGCTATCAATTGAGACTAATTTTGAAGTATTTAGGAGTGTTTGATGAAATGATCATCACATACACTCTCAATGTCATGCATTCAATTTGAATATAGTTGTATTAGTTCAGTCAAACAACGCAGAGCTTAGGACCCTATACAAAGGAACCCTATTATGTAAGGTATCCCGTATTGGTATCGGTTGGCGTAACGGTGCCCACCGATACCGATACGGATACGGGGGTGTATCGGTGATACGGGGGCGTAATGGCCCGTGATGGTGCAATTTTTATTTTTATTTTGCCAAAAAAATATGAAAAAATATGGATTAAATCCGAAATATTCTAAGCATTCCAAATATGCATTCATTTATAAATTGGAACATGTTTATGGTGGTGTAACGGTCCACTCTTTGGTGAGAAGTTGTATCGGACTATCTGATGAATTTATGAACCAGACAACCTGGTATTGGCTATAGATATTTCATATTTAATTATTTAACTATATAATATCAATATGAATTAATTAGAATGAATCTAATACCAAAATATCTCATATTTGTAGGTTTGGTGTATTACATACCATGTGACTCATGTACATTTTATTTCAACATACAATCTAGGGACTTTTATGTCCAATTATATAATTCATATATCTAACAAATTAATATAATTTTTCCCAATAAATCTTAAGAAAAAATTTAAAATTATATTCAAGTAAATAGTGTTGTTGATTTAGAGCTGATTTGGTGGATCATTTGATGCCCCAAATCAATGTTAAATTCATGCAATCTATTGGCACTTATCTCACTAATGGATTGGTGGATATTTATTAAACAGTGATAAATGAAAAATATCAAATGATCCTATTTCAGCAAAACAAGTGTTTGCAAATTAACGGTGAAAATCATTTAAATAATTTAATTTTGGAATTGTGACATGGCAACAATAGTGCCATAATTTAATTTATTAATTTTGAGACAATGTATGCCTCATGGACAATTTTTACGGCCATGTACATAAGGCCCACCACGATGTATGTATTGTATATCAATGACATCCATCCGTTTTATCAAATTATTTTAAGGCATGGTCCAAAAATGAGGTAGATCCATATCTAAGGTGGACCACACAATAGGGATTGAATTCCCACAATTAAAACTTTTATTATTATTATTATTATTATATATTTTAAGCTGCGACTTTTGTTTTCCTTGATCCAAGTCTATGCAACCTTATCAGTAGTTTTGATGGTAAATAAACATTACGGTGGGCCATAATAAGTTTTTAACAGTGGGCATTCAATCCGACCGTGTGGTCCACTTGAGATCTGGAGCTGCGTCATTTTAGGGACCATGCCTTGAAATGATCAGGAAAAACAAATGGGTAGCATGGATTGGCTAGTGTACCTCACCTATATAGTTGTTGTATTGACATCAGCAAGTTCTGTGGGTCTGATTATGAGGCATGTGTTACATCCAAACCGTGCATCCATTTTGCAAGCTTGTCTTAATGCTTGAGACGAAAAATAAGACAGATCTAACTATCAAGTGGACCACACTGCAAAAACTTGTGGGGAATTGAACGTCTACCATTGAAACCCTTTTTGGGGTCACAGAAGTTTTGGATCAATATGAAAAAAAAAAAAAAATTAAAAATCCTCTTCATACAAGTCTTTGTGACCTTATGAACAGATTGGATTGAAAATAAACGTTATGGTGGGCCTATGAATTGTTTAACGGTGAAAATCATTATCTCCGCCAAGGTGTCCCGTATCTGCTACGATACGGCCGAATCGGCCGATACGAAACGGTAACGGCCGACACCATTACGCAATACGAGGTCGAAACGTACGGAATTCCGTGACCGTAACGGCCGTTACGGGCCATAACGGCCGTTACGGTCCCGTAACGGCTGTTACGAGCCTAGAAAATAGGAAGAAAAAAAAAAAAAACATACCTGTTTTTTTTTGTCCTTCTTCTTCTTCTTCCTCTTCTTCTCGCCCTGCTGCGGCCCGGGCCTCCTCCTCTCTCTCTCTCTCTCCCTCCCTCCCTCTATTTCTTTTCGGTTTCCCTCTCCCATCTTTTTCTTTTGAAATCGGAAGCGGATTGACTGGTGTACCACACACTAGGTACGTGTCATGCTAAGACGAGTGCTGACACTCCTCGAGCTCCGAGTTGTACGAACGGTTCAAAGGAGATCAAAGTTACATGGGCTCCACAGTGATGTATTTATTATATCTACACCGTTCATCTATTTTTAAATATCATTTTAGAGCATTAGTCAAAAAATGAATCGTATCCAAAGATCGTTAGGACCACACCAACAATAGCAGCGGAGATGATGATTTTCACAGTTAAACAATTCGTAGGCCCACCATAACGTTTATTTTCCATCCAATCTGTTCAAAAGGTCAAAAAGACCTGAATGAAGAGGAAAAACAAATTTCATATTGATCCAAAAGTTCTGTGATCCCAAAAAGGGTTTCAATGGTAGAGGTTCAATCCCCCACTGCTTTTTGCAGTGTGGTCCACTTGATAATTAGATCTGTATTATTTTTCGTGTCAAGCCTTAAGACGAGCTCGTCAAATGAATGGACGGTTTAGATATAACACATACCTCATGATCAGACCCACGGGACTTGCTTACGTCAAATGAATGGACTGTGTACGAGTTATGCAGCACGTGCACAAGTTAATAAAATGTACACGTGCCACATGGACCCCATCATGATGTATGTATTTTATCCATGCCGTCCATCGATTTTGCCACATCATTTTAGGTTATGATTCAAAAAATTAGTAAGATCCAATTCTCAGGTGGACCACAACATAGGAAATAGTGGTTATAGAATGCTCACCATTAAAATTTTCTTAGGGTCCAATGTAATGTTTATTTTCCATCTAACCTGTTAATAGGGTCACACTGACGTGGATGAAGGGAAAACACACATGTCAGCTTGATCTAAAACTTTTGTAGCCCCAATAAATTTTTAATGGTAGTCGTTTAATTCTTGTTGTTTCTTATGGTGCGGTCCACCTGAGCTTTGGATCTGCCTCATTTTTGGGCTCGTGCCCTAAAAGTATTTGGCAAAATGAATGGACGGTGTGGATATAACACATTCATCACGAGTGGGATCCAAAAAACTTTGACACTCGTGTGCTACACTTCACAATCCGAGTCCTACCTAATTCGGGCCCTTAAAAAATTGTACACGAGACATGTATTAACTTAAAATTTACCAATTAAATTATGGACTGTAATTGCTAACTCAAAATGCCAAAATCAAATTGTTTTAATAGTTTTAATTGTTAATTTGTGGACGCCAAGGTATCCCGTATCGGTATCGGTTGGCGTAACGGTGCCCACCGATAACGATACGGATACGGGGGTGTATCGGCGATATGGGGGCATAACGGCCCGTAACGGTACAAAATTATTTCTTTTTGCCAAAAAAATATGGATTAAATCTGCAATATTCTAAGCATTCCAAATATGCATTCATTTATAAATTGGAACATGTTTATGGTGGTGTAACGGTCCACTCTTTGGTGAGAAGCTATATCGGACTGTCTGATGAATTTATGAACCAGAGAACCTAGTATTGGCTATAGATATTTTATATTTAATTATTTAACTATATAATATCAATATGAATTAATTAGAATGAATCTAATACCAAAATATCTCATATTTGTAGGTTTGGTGTATTACATACCTTGTGACTTGTGTACATTTTATTTCAACATACAATCTAGGGACTTTTATGTCCAATTATATAATTCATATATCTAACAAATTAATATAATTTTTCCCAATAAATCTTAAGAAAAAATTTAAAATTATATTCAAGTAAATAGTGTTGTTGATTTAGAGCTGATTTGGTGGATAATTTGATGCCCCAAATCAATGTTAAATTCATGCAATCTATTGGCACTTATCTCACTAATGGATTGGTGGATATTTATTGAACAGTGATAAATGAAAAATATCAAATGATCATATTTCAAAAAAAAACAAGTGTTTGCAAATTAACGGTGAGAATCATTTAAACAATTTAATTTTGGAATTGTGACTTGGCAACAATAGTGCCATAATTTAATTTATTAATTTTGAGTAAATGTATGCCTCATGGACAATTTTTACGGCCATGTACATAGGGCCCACCATGATGTATGTATTGTATATCAATGACATCCATCTGTTTTATCAAATCATTTTAAGGCATGGTCCAAAAATAAGGTAGATCCAAATCTAAGGTGGACCACTAGTGGGTGAGGCCTTGAAATTGAGGTCCACCTTGATGTATATCCGTGCCGTCAATCTATTTTGCTAACTCATTTTGAAGCATGATCCAAAAAATCAGGTAGATTTAAATCTTAGGTGGACCACTAGTGAATGACGCACCGAACATAGGACCCACCTTGATGCATTTGTTGTATATCCCTGCTATCCATCCTTTTTGACAACTCATGGTCCAAAAAATGAGGCAAATCCAAATCTTTGGTGGACCACACAATAGAAATTGAATTCCCACAATTAAAACTTTTATTATTATTATTATTATTATTTGTTAATATTATTTTTTAAGTTGCGAACTTGTGTTTTCCTTAATCCATGTCCATGCAACCTTGTCAACAGTTTCAATGGTAAATAAACATTATAGTGGGTCATAATAGGTTTTTAACAGTGGGCATTCAATCCTACCATGCGGTCCACTTGAGATGCGAATCTACTTCATTTTAGAGACCATGCCTTGAAATGATCAAGAAAAACTGATGGGTGGCATGGATATATAATATAACACATAAATCAAGGTGGACCACATGCACAAAAACAATGCAAGTGCACGGTGGACATTCAATCCTACTGTGCGGTCCACTTGAGATCTGGATCTGCTTCCTTTTAGGGACTATGCCTTGAAATGATCAGGAAAAACTGATGAGTGGCATGGATATATAATACAACACATAAATCAAGGTAGGCAGCATGCACTAAAATAATGCAAGTGCACTAAGCGGCATACGTTGCAGACTACCGATAAAATAAGGTAAGTACGTGCCGGGCGCGGATTAGCTACCTACAGGTTTGAGTAGCGAGACACGCTACTGAAGTGACATCACCAAGTTCCGTGGGCCCCACCATAATGTATGTTTTATATCCACACCTTCCATCCATTTGTAGAGATCATTTTAGGGCAATATCCAAAGAATGAGTTAAATCAAAAGCTCCAGTGGACCCCAACACAGAAAACTGTGGGGACAGTGACGCCCACCATTAAAAACTTCTAAAGGCCATGAAAGTTTTAGATCAAGCTAATATCTGTGTTTTACCTTATTTCATGTCTTTTTTAACTTTTGAACGGGTTGGATTTCAAATAAAAATTATGGTGGGCCTTAGGATAGTTTCAACGGTGGGAATCACTCTCCCCACTGTTTTCTGTGGTGCGGTCCACTACATCTTTTTATCTGCCTCAATTCTTTGGCTCATGCCCTAAATAATATCTCAAAATGGATGGACGGTGTGGATACAACACATACATCATAGTGGGGCCCACAGAACTTGGTGACGTCACTTCAGTAGCGGACTCGCTACAAACCTGTCAGTATCTAATCCGCGTCCGACCACGCCCCCATTCATTTTTTTTGAGACCGCGACAGAGGGAGAGAGAAATGAGAGGGAAAATTAAAAAGAAAAAGAAAAAAATGAGAAGGAAAGAAAGGGAAAACGAGAGAGAAGGAGAAAATGAGAGGGAAAAAGAAAGATGGTGGAGAGGGAGTTGCACCAGAGGGGAAAGAAGAAGAAGAAGAAGCAGGAGGAGCTGCAACAGCACCGCGATGAATTGCAGCAGCGCCGCGGAGAAGAAGAAGAAGAATAAGAGGAAGAAGAAGAAGAAGAGGAAACAAGAATAAGGTTAAGTTTTTTTTTATATATATATTTTCTTTTCTTTTCTTTTCTTTTCTTTTTTTGTTTGTTCTTTTCTTTTCTTTTCTTTTTTCATTTTTTCTTTTCTTTTCCTTTTTTTTTTTAAGGGTTACTGCCCGTAACAACTGTTACGGGCTCGTAACGGCCTTTATGCCTTGTAACAGCCGTTACGGCCCCGTAATGACCGTTTCGGTTCCGTTTTCTGCACCTCTCTGTAACGTAACCGATTTGGGATACCCTGGTGGACGCTTATTTTTAAAAATAGGGCCTTTTAATTTTTTTTCATGATTCACTATCCAATAAATGTCCACCAATTCACAAGTGCGATAATGCCAATAAATTGCACGAATTTGAGGCTGATTTGGGGCATGGATTGGTCCTCCAAGTCAGCCCCAAATTGGCAACGCGATCTGCCTGAATTTAATTTCATTTTTTAAAAGAACTATTGGGAGAAATGATATCAAATTGTTAAGTATATAAATTAGATATTTAGAAAATTAAATATATGAATTTTGTAGTCAAATTCAGGTTATCTGGTTCATAAATTCATCAGACAGTCCGATACAACTTCTCACCAAAGAGTGGACCGTTACACCACCATAAACATGTTCCAATTTATAAATGAATGCATATTTGGAATGCTTAGAATATTCCGGATTTAATCCATATATTTTTATATTTTTTTGACAAAAAATAAAATAAAATTGCGCCGTTACACCCCTGTATCGCCGTTACACCCCTGTATCCGTATTGGTATTGGAGGGCACCGTTACATCAACTGATACCGATACGGGATACCTTGATCTCCATTGCTATTTGTGGTGTGGTCCACCTGATCTTTGGATATGATTCATTTTTTGAATAATGATCTAAAATGATCTCTAAAAATAGATTAACGGTTTAGATATAATAAATACATCACTATGGGGCCCATGTAACTTTGATCTCCTTTGAACCGTTCGTATAGCTCGAAGCTCGAGGAGCGTCAGTGCTCATTTTCGCACGACACGTACCTACAGCAGCTATATAGCTGCTGTGTGGTACACCAGCCCATCTGCTTCTAGCGTCAGTGCTCGTCTTCGCACGACACATACCTACAGCAGCGATATAGCTGGTGTGTGGTACACCAGCCAATCCGCTTCCATTCTTTTCCTGACCGAGAGAGAGGGAGAGTGAAATGAGAGGGAATAAGAAAAAATGAGAGGGAAAGAAAGGGAAATCGAGAGAGAAGAAGAAAACGAGAGGGAAAGAAAGAGAAAATGAGAGAGAAGGGGAAAACGAGAGAAGAAGGAGAAGGAGGAGAAGAAGAAGGAGGAGGAGGAGGAGAAAACGAGAGGGGGGGGGGGGGGAGGAGGGTCGCAGCCACAGCCCGAGAAGAAGGTAAGAAAAAAAAAAAAGGTATGTATTTTTTTTTCTTTTTCTTTTTCCTTTTTTTTTTCTTTTTTTTTTTTTTAACCCTATTTCCGTAACAGTCGTTACGGGTCCGTAACGGCCGTTACGGTCACAAAATCGCATGCTTGCCCATTTCGACCCCGTATCGCGTAACGGCTTAAGCCGTTTCCGTTACGAAACGGCCAATACGGCTGTATCGTAATGGATACGGGACACCCTACTATTATGTGAGCTTCTTTTTTGAGATATTATTCAAATGTGTGTACTAAGGTCTTTTTTTATAATCCTTGAAGTTTCATTGAAAATTTCAACAATTTTCCCAATGTTTCCCCATGTTTCACAAAAGTGCAATAAATTACGCAATACAAACGATATTTCTCGTGCGATAACCGATATGTATCTGTATCCCAAGCATGCGATACGTACAGCAATACCGATATTTCAAACACTGCTGAGTATTCCAGCAGTTGAAATCAAGGGTCACATGCTAGAACACAATCTTCTTCCACCACAAGGAATCACTTTGTGGCAACTCATGCATGGCATATGTTCCGTACACGCACACAACCCAAAGAGTAAAAAATGCAGATTTCACGCGGTCTTGAACAACAAGACTCACACCTCAAATTCGGATCATGGATTGTGTGTCTTGAACCCATTGTTGTCAATTAGCATATAAGATTGTATGCAACCTAATGGGCTTGTGCGCATATGCGATCACATAATTGCATATGCTATTGCACAGCCTCCAAAAAATTTACATTTTTTCATCACACAATTGATGGCATAATCGCATATGCCATTATGGTTATGAAACCGCATATGCCACTATGGCATATGCAAGATCTCCCAAAATGGCATATGCAATCACATAAGTGCTTATGCAATTGCATATGACAACACTGCTTGAACCATTAGATACACCCCAAAATTTAGAGTCATTGATAGAAGCCAGTCAAGGAAGGGGGGGTACGAGTGGGTAGGTGGTTCGATGGAGTTGCAACTAGGGCGGGTTAGGGGTCAAATGAGCCCATCCTGATCTCGGGAGGACCCGACAAAAATTCCAAGCTAAGGTGCCCAACCCGAAGTCATCTATACTTGACGACACAACCCAAATACATGTGATTATTCCCAAACCAGCCTAACCATACCTGAATTTGCTCAACCTAAACCCAACCCTAATCCAAATCAGGTTGGTGTTTTTCAATCCAAACCCAACCTAATCCAAACTCGGGTTGGTTTAGTCAGGTATGGGTTGGCCCATTGCAGCCTTGTGTGGGTTGGTGGATGTGTGCATGCTTGCATGGGTGTGTGCAGGGGTCAGTGCACGTGCGGGAGTTTTGTGTTCTCATTGCAGGTACCAAGCCTGGACTTTGGGGGGTTGCTCAGGTTGGCAGCCGGCATGAAACTTTTTGCCACAACTTCTACATGAACCCTGTTGAGGATATGGTCCATGATAGAACGGAATGGCAAAACAGGATTCATGACCACGATTAGTTCGGACAAGGCTTAGACAATGATGATGCTGAGAGAGAGAGAGAGAGAGAGAGAGAGAGAGAGAGAGAGAGAGATGATGATGCAAGTTTCTACATATCAAAATCAGTACCTACAACGTTGCTCAGATGTAGTTGTCATTTGCATCGTCTCCCCGGTAACAAGATGCTCTACAACAGTTGCCAGTAGTGTCACAACCTGCAGATACACAACAAAGAAGGTCACAACATGTGAAAGAACCAATAAAATTATTAGAAGCCACGAGGGCTAATATTCCCCCCAATACGGATATTTAAAGCCTTCCTCCCAGTTCCACATGGATGGTATCATGTACCTTACCAGTCACTAGCAACTCTTTTACGATACAACAAAAGGAGATATAATTGAATGCAGACAGGCCCCTAGATATACAATTATTATGGTACTATTGCTGTAGATATCAATTCATGTGGTTTGCCAATAGCATGTGAGTGCATAAGCCCATCATATGCACGCCAGCTCACGTGCCACTCTAGAACATGTGCCTACAAAACACCGGTCGTCTGACCTGGCCCAATAAATCAGGCCATTACATTCATCATGCAGGCCACAGTGTAAAAACAGTGGACAGCTTAAAGAAGCTTCTTTCAGCTATCCATTTGTCCCCTACATCCAGGTCCAACTTGTTTGTGGATTTGCTTGATTTTGGATCAGGGAACAGATCTTCACTTGTACCATATTGGCATGCAAACCAGCATATAGATGCACTGGACTACAAATGCATGTAGAATTAGCAAACCTCGTAAATCTGTATTGAACTTTTGATACCAGCAGGTAAGCTGTTGAGTAGAACAATGGAACTCCAGACGAAAATTGAATTGCATTCTGTTGAGGGTCAAATATTGCATATTATCCCCCATTAATTACTTGGCTTTATGAACATGATAATGCTTAACGTTCTATTTTAATCATATTTGTGTTGCAAGGTGAATTTAAGAGCTTGGATGGAAAAGGGTGCTAAAAGCATGGATTTGATGCTCAAGAATCACCAAGGCAAGGGATAGATCTTAGGAGACCAAATTTGAAGAATTCACATTCCAAAGATCCAAGAAAACCAAGTGAGGAATGAAGAAAATCAAAGATTTGAAGTGAAGAAAATGAATCCTGAAATCGTCCTAAAAAAGCATATTCTGAAACTCTAGGTCATTTTGTGAAATTGCGCAGAGTAAAGTTTATTTTGAAAAATTGGGCAGAGTAAAGTCTATTTTAGCAAACTGCGTAAATTTGATGTGATTTCTAGAGTTTTCCAACTAGGTGCGAAAGTTGGAGTTTCACAACTATAAATAGGACTCCCTAGGATGTTCCTAGGCATCTTCTAAGGTTTAAGGAGTAGAGCAAAAGGGTGGAGAAGCCGTCGCCAAGAGTTTTTATTTTTCTTCCTTAGTTGTTTCCATGTTTTTCTTAAGAGACTTTGGTCCAATCATGTTTATGGTTGGCTAAACCACCTAGTTGGGGCTAAGAGGTGAAGCTTGTAGCATGATGAGATGTTTCTATTGCTTTGATTCATATTTATGTTGAACTTCATGGATTCTAATTTGATATTTAAGGAATACTTTTAGTTTTGAATGGTTTATTGTAACTCAAATTACAGTACATCTGCAATAGCTTTGAGTATCTTCTTTTCCCGATTTAAGATTGTGAAATTAGTAAGTCTTGTTGTTCACCATCGTCCCTTGGGCATGGTAGGGTAATGGAATCCTTCCTAATCTTCACAATTCCCCTGCTTTGAGATTATGGGATTGGTAAATCTTGTTGTTTGCCATTGTCTCCTGGGCATGGTTTGGTGATGAAATCTCTGTCAATTATCATAGTTCTCCTTCATTGAGAATTAGGTCAATGGAAGTTCAGATTTAGTTTTATTGATATATTTTCCAATTGGATAGGATAGGACTCCAATTCTAATTGTGTTACTTGAATCAAGCAAGAGGGCTCCCTGATCACTACAAGTGGATCCTTGGCACCCTAGTTCCCACCTTTAAATTCTTAGTTTTAATTACTCTATTCACAATTACTCTCTTAAATACTTCAGAATTAGTTTCACATCTTCTTCTAGTTTTACTTCTGGTTAATTTCAAAAACGTACAAGTTTCAGTCCCTGAGGATTCGACCTCAATCTTACTGACATTATTACTACATCGCGACCCTACACTTGAGGTTGTGAACACATTCAGCACATATATGAAAAAATCTTATAATCACATACCTCTGTGTTTTTTAATGACGCAAGAGCCACACAAGCTCTGGAGAGCAGAAAATCTCCCGCCAGTACAGAAAGCTGCATGAGATAAGGATAAAATTTTAAGTTAACACTTGGATTATAACATGCTTTATTGGAGAGAAGAGGCCCACCTAGAAGTGAACGGTGAATGGCTTCCAAGACAGATATCATAGCAATCATGTGTTACATTCTAGAGTAGGAAGCCAAATAAATATTTCAGAAGGTTGAAAGACGATCAATGGATGGGGCACTCGAATTGAACATGTGACGTGACAGTCCAACAGGTTACCTACAATTGAAAGAAAAAAAAAAACCCAGGGACCAGATTTAACCCTCCAACAGTTTGCCTAAAAATGGATGGCAGAAAAGAATATCATGAATGGTTAGCACAGATGGGGAAAAGGGCCACCAATTGGAGAGGTAGGATCATTGACCCTTGTGATTCAAGGAAAGTAGACCATCCACAGTGGAAGCATCCAATAAACATAGTCCAGATCATGGATGACTGGACCACATCCACAGTTGTTGGGCAGCACACCAAATAAGGAAATCAGTGCACAGCCTCTATCATCCTCAATCATCAGAGAGGCAGTTGAGCTAATAATAGAGATGCAAACCAAATAGAAGTTGGTCAAAATCAAATAGCTTTGATGCCATAGTTCAAAAACCTGAAAACTCGACTCGATATTCAGCCAGGTCGAAAACTTCACTCAACTCGATATTTAAATAATTAAATTAAGGTCTTAGGTAAATAACGGGTAATTAAATAATGAGTATTTTTTTATTTTTTTATTTTCAAAGGGCTCATTTTCTTTTTTTTATTTAAATGCATATGGAGGTTTTGGTAGGTTTTGGTAAGAGCACATGTGCTTCACTGTGAGGTCTTGTCTAAGAAACTCACATCCTGCTTTGTTTCTTTTAATTACAAAGGCAATTATTCAACGAGTGACTCGGTTTGAGTCTTGCTGAGTCACAACAAGTCGACCGACTTGGGGAATCAACTCGACGAGTCTCGCTGACCAAAGACCGAATTTCACTCATCAGCGATTTTCTTAGTGTCTCGGCTCGAAATCCCGTTGATTTGAATTGACTTGGCTGAGTCTCGAGCCGTGTCACTGATGTCTGGTGTTATTTTTTTTTACACTGCCTTCCATAGAAATCAATCTGATGATAAGGGTATTACAACAAGATTGAAGATGAATCTCTATGACAAGGACTCTCCTTATTTCAAAGGATTCAACATGCGTGTCACGCAAACATGCACGTTGAAACCAATTTTTGTTTGGACATACCTTGTTTCCCATTACAAAATTCAAAGAACCAATGCCACGTCGTGTATCCGCATCATCTAAGACATCATCATGAAGAAGGCTTGCCACCTGGCAAAAAGAACACACCGGTAAGTTTCTTGGATGCTATTGATTTTTTCCGATACTCAAAACACTTAAAGTAGGGATAATTGTAAACACCTCCCCTCTAGTTTATGACAATTGTAAACACCTCCCCTTAAATTTGGATTGTTGCACGTATCTCCCCTATGCTAAGAGATGTTAAAGAGATATGCATCAAATGACGAAAATACCCTTGCCTCATTTGGATTATTTACTCGCGTGTGGAACCCACTGCTATGCATAAATGGTATCCAACCTGTCCACTAGGTCTCTCCAGCATAAAATATTGGATGCCCAAAAAATTAGCTAATCCAATCATTGGGTGGACCATACCCACCCAAAAACCTCCAAGATTAAGTGGTGGGCCACCCGATAGTTAGATCAGCCTATTTTGGGGGTTTCCCATTTTCATGGTGGAGTGACCACACCAAACAGGTTGGATGACATATTGCACAATGGCAGGCCCACACGTCTGCAACTAGTTACCTATGAGATAGGGGTAAAATGGATTATCTCTCAAAGATGACAGTGCTAAACAGCTAAAAGACCATGTGGAGGAATCTGCAATGAATTTGTAAACTAGAGAGGAAGTACTTGCAATAATCCAAACTTGGGGGAGGTCTTTGTGAATGTTAGAAACTAGAGGGGATTTTTTATTTTATTTTTTAATGATGACAGGGTGTCCCCGCCCCCCTTTTGAGGTGAGACTATTTCCCGCGGATGCACGCAATCACCCGTCAACCACGTGCATCAGGTAATCCACGGGGAGGGGAATTGAAGTCATGTCTGTGGGGAACAACCACAACACAAGCCGTTCGCCCAAACCATGATGGGTAACTATAGGGGATGCTCTCACAATTATCCTTTTAAATTAATACACACAAGAAACAATTTCCAACAACTGACATGGATCATTTCAGTGATCTCAGCAATACATTGCTGTCTGGCGCGCTGTTCCTTCGATATGGTTTGAAGCACACCGTCAGCAGCGGATTGAGGTATGGGCATGTTCAGAGCTGATGCCATCAACAACAGCACCTGCAGACACCAACAGTCTGTCATTTGATAAGGGAAGAAGAAAATGCCAAGCTACAGACTAAAATAAGAGGCATTATCAAGTACTCAGCCAAAAGATATTGTGCTTTTGACACAAAAATGGAAAAGGTGGTGTGACGGTGACGCCCATCATCGGATGGGCGATGCTCTATTATCTGTGGTACAAGTGATCCTAGAATCCAGTGAAACTGGATAACTACAACCAATGGTCCATGTTTAATGACGGCCCAACCAACAGTTACGATCATCTGATGAGGGAGATTTTTGGGGTACCTCCCATTCACCATGGAGCCCCCCATATGAACAGGGTGCATCACTAAAAGGTAGGTCCCACACCAGATGTACATTTCATTCGTCTGACCAAATGCTTGATCAAACATTGTATTTCCTCCTAAAATAGATAGTCAGAGCATTAGATATCTGGGTAATACTAAATACCTTTGGTAAGAGCTTTGCTAAGCCCACATGTGTGCAATAAAGCTTGTGTACATGCCAAAAGTGTGCCAGCATGGCACATAGGTGCGAGATCCGATCCATCCATCAGGTTGGTCCAAACTTCTACATGTTTTTTGGTCCACTCAGCATGTGGACCACAATATTGGGAACAGGTGGATGGATTAGAAAATTCCAGACAAGTTTTTCAGAGCCGTACATTTGTTTTGCAAACTGTGGCCCACCTTACCAGTGGATCAACTTGATTGTTGGGTTAAGGCATCAATATGGCAGTGCTTTTCTAATGGATGGATTGGATCTTGGATCTATTGTACCACACATATTTAGTGTACATGAGCTTTATTGGACACGCATGTGGGCTTAGCAAAGCTCTCCTTGGTGATGCCATTCTACCAATGGACAGCAATTTGTAGGCAAAGATCCCAAAAATCAAACCGAGAAATGACAATGCACTTAAAAAGATGGCTGACTATATAAGACACTAGAAATAAGCAGCCACGTGGACAGCATCGGCACAAAACTCAATAGTCTGCAATATTAGCACTTACTGTGGGACGGAATCTCTTCCCCTCAACCCCCATCTTGAAGAAGTATTCGGCGGCAGATGCCAGCTTAGGGACCTGTATGAGATCGCATCAATGTTTGATTCTAAAAATCAGGTCCTGAGGGATTAGGAGAAAGATGGGAAAGAACCATTGTAGAGCAAAAAGAAACAAAGACCACATACCTCAGCAACCACCATCGATCGCAATCTATTAGCAAGGATCGATAGTTCATCCGCGACAAGGGAAAAAGGATCCAGTGGTTCCTGGATAAAATGACTTCAAGAATTGTGATAGCGTGCAAATGTAGCAAAGCATCAATAGGCCCTCCCATCACAGGAGAACACGATAAATATGTGAGAATGATCAGACAAAATAGCATGAAGACCCATTTGGATGCAACTTCCAAAAGGAGTTTTCTGCAAAAGGGGTTTTCCCACAACTTCAATATCGACTTTGTCGGTTTGGTTTTCGGTGAGTGGGATTTTTAGCCCCTATTTCGATGAGTAGCGATATATGAGGTTCGCGAAAGTGCATTCAAACACAACACAAGCTAAGTTTTGGCTCAAAACGATGTTCAAGCGTCAAACACCTCTTTTGAGGGTGCACCCAAGTATGCCCTGAACTATGCCTCCCATAATAGGAAAAAAGCAGAAGACGATGAGTGTGGTTGGACTAAATACCATTATCGGATCCATCCAAATGAATAGAACATGTGCATACAACAGGCGGAAGTGGGTAGCTTAATCAAAGATGTGTGAGGCCTTTGAACATAAGACGAAAGATTTGAATGACCCATAGGTATGTCTCTATTGGCGGGCCTTAAATTTGCATTAATTCCTACATAGGTGCTCTAACTGTGTAAGACCATATAACAGGTTTCAAAAGCTACTTTGTTGGACACATGGTGTCCAGCACGTTTCTAACACGCATCGTAACGGGCATTAGGAAAAAACTTCAATGTATCTTACTATTGTCTTTTGGTATAATCCATACACTATTGGTTAATGTGTTTTTACTTTATGCATTAGCGACCTAATATTGATATGGTAAAATATTTTTACTATATAATCCTACAGATGCATCAAGCTGACCTAAGATAGCTGGGCCAAAGAAATGATAATGATGAATTGTACAGATGTGTCAGCTTGTTGGGTTTTCTAGGGTCCTTGTGCCCGACACCTTTTTTTGTGCCAACACAGGCAGGCGTTTGCGTTTCAATTGTGTAAGAGGAAGGTGCCACGAACGGTGGTTGAACAAGTTCTAAGAATTGTCCTTGTTAAGGCAGTGGATATTTTGGAAGAGACTCGTGAAGTCTTATAACTCAAGATTCACTCAAGTCATGAACATGGTGAGGTAAGTTATATTGAGGACTCATTGACTACGAATGGAGTACCAAGACAATGTTTGAGGATGGATTAGTTTACTTCCCTATCCATAGAGGCTGGACAACTGTTCTTAAGGATAGGAGGGTCATGGTGGCCAAAGTACTCAAAATCGGTTACGTAACAGTAACGGTCGTAAGTCGTAACCATTACGTGTTATAGGGCCAAAACAACCGTAATGGCCATTACGATATAAATTAAATAAAAGAGAGAGAGAGAGAGAGAGAGAGAGAGAGAGAGAGAGAGAGCCGTAACAGCCCTATAATGGTCCGTATACTTTTTTTTTTTTTTTTTTTTTAAGGGTCGTAATGGCCATTATGACCCGTATCATAATGATAACGGGAGTGGCCGTTACTGTTATGGAACACCTTGATGGTGACTCACCGAAGCATATGGTCCCCTCCTTATGGTCATTGGAAACTTAATGTAGACAGCAGCCCACTACGGATTTCACGCCCAGCAGGTATTGAAGGGGGATCAGGAATAGCATGGGAGAAGTGATTGGGGCCTTTGCTCAGCCTATTGGTGTGAAAATTCTAATGAAGCTGAAGTCCGCGTGATTTGGTTTGGTATTAAACGTTGATCAGCAGGAATGCCCCTCTGTCTTTCATTAAAGGTGACTCCTGGTGATAAAGTGGGCTTGATCACCGTCCCTTACCCTTTGTGTTTTGCTAGATGGGTTGAAGAAATCAGAGAATTAAAGGGAACTATTTCAGTTACCTCTGGTCATATTAAGAGAGGCGAATATGGCAGCAGATGAATTAGCCAGGCTAGCTGTGCTTTACCTGATTCTGTAAACAGGGACTCACTGCCCTATTATAATTTTGCATATTAGCTTTGTTTCTTCAATACGTGCGTGCATGTGTGTGTGTTTTGGGTTCCAGTCATGTGTGTGGGTGTTTTTTTTTCCTTTGTTCCATAAAACATGACCATCATCTATAAAAGCACAACCAGTTTCAAAAATCCATAAAAGCACAACCAGTACCATCAATTACATCCATTATCCACATAGCCAAGACGCAACAGAGAGCGACTCACCTCAACCATGGAGCTCCTCTCATGGTGAATTTGATACCTGACATCATGGAAGGTGTGCGAACCCCAATGGTAAGTTTCGCTGCAACCCAAAACCTACTTATCCACAGGAACAACAACAAATGTCATAATGAAAATCATCAGCAAAATATGATAGCCACAACCGCTGCAGGTGAAAACAGCTAAGTTATCAACAAGAAAAATCAATAGAGTAACAAACAATATTACTTATTAAAACCAAACCTATGGAATGTCTTACAGATCACGGATGATAGATCACAGAAATGTTCACAAGGTTATGTCAATGTCCTGAAAGTGGATTTTGAATGGAAATAATTTAAACTAGAAATTTCATAGATGTGATTTTGATAGGAGATTAAGCCATCACATACTTATGGCATACGTGATCACATATTTCTGTATGCGACCGCATAATGCCCAACAGTCATAAAGACCGCATAATGCCATGATGGCACATATGCTGTCAAAATGGATATGCAATCACATATGACAACACTAACCCACTCTATCCATTAAATCATGGTCCCACTTGTCAACATCAAGGCAAAAACACCATCAAAACCCTGCATCTATCAGTAAAAATTGCCACAGACCCTTGCTCAGTTCTTGTTTGAATTGCACTCTTGGCCTTGTTGGGAGGATAACTTGATAGGCTACCTAAAGGTATTAATTTCCCAACATTTCGACGTTGTTCGACACTAGAAAATGTGCCAACATGTTGCGTAAACAAAATCAGATCGAGGTCATGAGATCTAGGAGCCCTTTTCCCAGCATCTATTTGTCACGAATTCATTCTTGAATTTTGACCTCCGGAATGTCAAATACTCTCGTGCCAATCCTCAGTCATTCAGTTTGGAACACATCACTTTGGACTGCATTAGTTTGCTACACAATAAGGAAACATTCACCATCATCATCTAAGCCACGCATCACTTTGGACTGCATTAGTTTGCTACACGACAGGAAAGATTTATCATCATCATCTAAGCCTTATCCCAAGTAATTGGATTAGCTACACAAATCCCCTCATCTGCCATTCCGCTCTATCACCGACCACATACTTAGCTAAAGCATAGTTCATCAAGTCTTTCCTTACTACCTACCCTGTCTCCCTACATCCTTTTGGGCCTTCCCCTTGCCTTTTTAGAGCCTTCAACGTGAACCAACCCACCCCCCAATTGGTGCAATTCCTAGTGCATAGCTACGCATTTACCCCTTTGAAATGTGAAGCATAAGCTACGCAGGTTGCAGCCTAATATACATGCTATTTCTGCATTTTTAATTACGGTTGCCCGTGGTTGCTCTAAATATGATGAAATTTCATTATTTCATGATATTTGGTGTAACGAAACACAACTTGAAATAATAAGGAAAATGGGGCAATGATTAAGTATAAAGATAAAGAAATAGCAACATAATTGATTTGACACTGTTACTTATATTGTTTTACTAAAATCATTAAAAAGATTAGCTAATTTTTATTGAAATAGAAAATGTGATGAATCATTGAAAACATTAATTGATTTTAATATTTTACTAAATGTGTGTAGGCTATCTACAAGCAACTTGAGCTATTTTCATGAGCTACGTAGAACGAAGAATAAGCTATGGTACGTAATGTAAGCTACATGCTACGTAGCACAAGCTATTTAAAACACTAGTTGCACACGGCCAAACCATCTACCTCTACTTTCTCTCATCTTATTACCATTGATGTTACTCATAAGTTCCCTCAAACGCATTCATTTCTAATTCTATCCTTCCTCTTCCTGCCACTCATACATCTTAACATTACCATTCCCACTACACTCATCCTATGAAAATGTTGTTATTCAACTGCCCCACATTGCATCCCATAAAGCATGGATGATCTTATAGCTATTCTGTAAAATTTCTCCTTCACTTGATTGGTATGCATCGATCACATTGGACTTCAGACACACACTTCCACTTCATCCGCCCAACTCTAATTCTATGAGCAACATCCTTCCCAATCTCTCCGCTCTCATGAATTGTTGACTCAAGATATCAAAAATTTTTAAAAAAAATGGTCCTTTATGGGTAGTACTTGGTCAGCAAGCTTAACTAGTTCCTCATTTCCACTCCTATTGTTACTAAAATTGCATTCCATACACTGTGTTAGTCTGATTGATCTTAAGCTCTAAAGAATCCCTCCATAAAAATAAAGAAAAATAAAGAGCCCACAAACTTTATATATATATGTATATATATATATAGGGAAAAGGTACTATGCGCTCGACCTCACGATAAGCTCCCGTGAGGTCGAGCTGTGTGGGCCCCACCGTGATGCGTGTCAACCATTAACACCGTGCATTTGATGGGTCCCCTCTAAATTATGGGATATCCCAAAAATCAGCTGTAGACAGAACTCAGGTGGGCCATACCATCTAAAATCATGTGAAGACATGCCAAAAACATATAAAAGCACTTGGTGGGGCCCACCTGAGTTTTGAATGCTGCTGAAACTTGGTCTGAACCCTCATCCAAGTGGGACACACATAATGGATGGGCTGGATTTGCAAACCACATCTCGGTGGGCCCAAAAAATGATTATGAATGTTTTAATGGTGCACGGCCCCTCCCCACTTCTGTATGTGGTGTGGCCCACACAAGTCACAGATTGACTTGATTTTTGAGACCTAGGCCCACGGTGGAATGGTGCATCTGACTGATGGGGTAGATGTTCGAAACGCATCACGGTGGGGCCCACACAGCTCGACCTCATGGGACGGTCCCATCAGCTCGAGCGCATAGTGTGTGTGTGTATATATATGTCAAAAGAAGTTTTACAAAAAGAGCAAAAATTAAACACCACTTTGAAATTAACAGAAATTTCAATAATAAAAGAAAAAACCATCTCAATATCAACACAAATAGACACAGTATGGTGATATAAATTACCAATCAATATAGGGACACGCTAAAAAATATAAAGCTAACTTACCAAATTGAACAAAATGACCAGTAAACAAAACACATCACTCCAAGCAAAACCAACAGCTCATAAAATGGCTTTCTTCAACAACCAAAATCAACAGAAACTTCAGTCAGGAAAAACAAAAACCAATCTCAGAATCAACACAAACAGACCATAATCATGATATCAATCACTAATCTACATTGATATAATTTTTTAAAAAAAAAATAAATTAAATAAAATAATCTTACGAAAACTGAATAAAGCAACCAAAAATAAACAAATCCCAGACTACAACAAACAAACTCAAAACCAACAGCTTCAATAAAATAAACCAATACCAAAACAAAAACAAAAAAAAAAAAAAAAAAACCCAAAGCCACAACATAAACCATCCAAGCACGCCCCAAAAAGAATATTAACATACATTTGATATAGCAGAAATGAATAAAACACCCAAAATCAAACAAAACCCATTTCTCCAAAAATGGTATTAAACCCCAACCCACCCCCCCCCCCAAAAAAAAAAAAAAAAAACCAACATTAATTTCAATAAAACAACCAAAATATCTCAAAACCAAAACAAAGCCACAACATAAATCACCCAAACACACCCAAAGGCAAAAAAAAAAAAAGAATATTAACATACATTTGATATAAACAAAATGAATAAAGCACCCAAAATCAAACAAAACCCACTTCTCCAAAATGGTATTGATCCCAAATAAACCAAAAAACTACAACAAATTTCAATAAGATAACCAAAAAAGAAACAGTCTCAACATGAAAACAAACGCACCCAAATAAACCATCCACACCCCGAAAACAAATAAATCTTGTACCTTTGAGATCTCAAGAGGCTTCCTACTGAAAGCAGAGGCAGAAGAAGCTGTGGAGGACCTGAAGAGCCCATTTGCAATCTCCCCATGAAATCTCGCTTTGGAAGTTAGATTTCTCAAAGCCCATCTCAGATACATCTTCAAATACTATGAAAACGGCGAAAATGAAACGAACCCAAATCGAGAAATCGAGCAGAGAAGCACCTCCGAATGAGAATTCCAAGAGTGATCGAAGAGACAGAGATAGAGAGATCGATCTGCTGTTTGGATTAGTCGACTTCATTTTACTAACAAGACTTTCAAAGGGGCAGCTATTATATGATACGTGAGCAGTATCTTTTAACGGTATCCACGCGTCTTTAATTATGATAAGTAGGGCCCACTTATATCTAATCCGAACCGTTGTTATGTTTTTAAATTTCATGTTAATAAAATATGAATGTAATTAAGATCTTAATGTTTCTATTTATATCTTTTCCATTGATGGTTGAAAATCGAGGCACAAAATAGGCCATGTTCAACTGAAAATCCTCACGATTGGCTCCTTAGAACTTCCTATATGAGATTTAATTTAAATAAATGGTCCATTTATGATGGCAAGGAACAGATCAACGGTCTTGATTATCGATAAATGGCCCCACTTGTATGAACTAAGGGCTCTAAGGGCTCGTGTACACTGGAAAAACGCGGGTGAGGGATGATAGAATTCGTCTTCTATCATACACACCGCCCCCCTGCTTTTGGGGCTTTCCTTCGAGCACGTGTCAGCTGAAGGCAGTTCGTGCGCGTACAGGTTCACGTTAGTAAGAGGCGAGAAAAAAATCCCAACAACGGGAAAAATGATTCTCGACGCGGCCATCTTCAAGCGCCAAACGTAAACGCACCGCCCGTGCTAATTTGGTATGTGTGTGCGGGATCTGAGACGTTCATAAGAATTTTTTACCGCTGGAAAATATCTTATTCTAAAAAATAATATTTGGGATGTCAATGACAGACAATCCAGATCAATGATTAGATCCATCATCTGTTTATAATTAATCTGGACCATTATTTTCTTTATATGATCAGATGGTTAGGAACGTCTGATCAAAGAATTCTTATTAGCAAGAGGCATACAAAGGTGGGCCCCTTGACTGTCCAGACTCTGGAGGATGATTATACATTTCTTAACCATTGATCATATGGCTAAGATCCTTCAATCCATGATGGATACTGATAGGTACTTTTTTAGCACATTAATGTTGACACTACATTTTTCTTTTTGCCATTGACAGAATAGTTAAAATCATTTTATCAAATCCATTAGTAGAAGCCACGGAATCAAACATACTTTTCATACGATAAGCTGTCCAAATCAATGATTATACCCTTCATACTATAATTGATATGTCCAGTAGGGGTGTACATTGAGTCGAACCGAGTCGAGCATAGGCCTGCTCGACTCAGCTAGAACTCTGCTCAGCTCGGTCCTCACACTTGACAGATCGGCTCAATACGGTTAGAAGTTCAGGCCGAGTTTGAGCCAAGATCGAGCCAACTTTACTATTGTGACATTTTCACAATAAGCAACATAAAAGCCAAGAACAACCAATACAAAAATCAAACACTTGCTAAGCAACATCAATGGCATAGTAACCGAGTACCGAATTGGTTCGATCCAAGTTCGATTTGAGCTGGATTTAAGCTAGATTCGATCCGAGTTGAGTCGAGCTGAGGCCTGCTTGAACTCGGCTCAAACTCATTTTTGAGCTCAAAAAATCAACTCGAATCAGCCCGAACTCAACTTCGAACCAAGTCGAATCGAGCTTTTTCGAGTCGAGTCGAGCGAGCTAACCGAGCTAGCTCGGTTCATGTACACCCCTAATGTCGAGTGATAATTGGGTAATGGCATTTTAGCAATGTTTAAACATTATATTAGAAGTTTTTAGAATTACTAACAAAACAAGAAATGAAAGTAAAACTGTTCAAATCTTCAATCTTTAGCTACATATAGGTAATATTAAGAGAACGATTCGAATTCTTTTTTTGTTCTCTTTATTATCCGTAATATAATATAATAATGCTTACTTAAATGTCAACCTACAATTCAAATTCAATCCATTATTATAACTAAGCATTTGTTAAGTTTGTTTTTTTAATAGATGTGTGACCATTAAGAATGCTTGGACTAGATGGCCTGGATCTTACACACTTTAATACATTCTGCTATACTCTTGTTATTATCCTTGTACCTCATTGACAGTTTTATGCCCTAATAAATTCCCGCAATGGGTTAAACTACAACCGATGTTCGGTACTATTATCCCGATGATCTTATTATATATAATTTTAAATATATAATTGTTCCGTATCCTTCCTAGGGGCCCATTTAGATGTTGTCCTAGTCATTTTTGTCATCTAACATATAATTGATGGAACCACCATCTGATAAAATCAGTTCATGGTGAAGATGGGGGAATTTTTCCATATAAGCCTTCAATGTACTCTTCCACATATCGTGCATATGTTTGGTAGGTACAATAGTTGTGTTTGGATTGGAGGGAAATAAAGGAAAGTAGTGAGAATAAAATAATAAATAAATGAAGTAATAATTTAACAGTGATTTTCATCTATTCCTGGTGATGTTAGACCATGGATGTTATTTTTAAGAATCTTGTTTCGATAATGAGTGGAAATTAATTATGAAAAAGTGTAATTACTACTATGTGGAACTAGTGGGGCCCACCATGATGCATGGGTTTTATCCATGTCTTTTGTCCAATCAGTCCAGGCAAGGGCTCTATGGGGCCCACCATGATCCAAGGCTCAAGTGCATTATGCAGTGGGGATTGAATTAAAATTTCTTACACCCTAATCCATAGCTCAAGTGGTAGACTGAGTGAAAGATACTTCGTTTGAACACCGAGGTCTTGGCATCGAATCCCTATGTGGGGTTGGCTAACAGTGAAGTGTGAATTGACAAGCTAACAAAATAAAAATAAAACTTCTTAAGGGCCACAAAAGTTTATGATCAAGCTAACATTTATGTATCCCTTTATCTAGGTCCATGTGACATTATGAAGAGGTTGGATGACAAATAATTATCCCGGTGGACCCTAAGAAAGGTTTCAACGGTTGGTGCCACTATTACCATTGCTTCTTTTGGTGTAGTCCACTTGAGCCTTGGATCTACCTTATTTTTGGGCTCATGCCATAAAATGATAATGAACGACCAAGTTTTGTCCAGCCCGAGGCAAGACGCAGCTAGAGCTGCAACTGACACAGCCTGAGTTCGGACTTTGGATTGGACACCTCAGGTTGGGATTTTGGTGAGTCAGGTTGCAGGTTGAGTCTTCTCAAGGTTGGGTTCGAGACGAGTAGGATCAACTTGGTTCAACCTACCCAAGTCACACCTCATGTGAAATCCATTGCTATTTTTGTAGCATTAGAATTCAGTGAAACAAGAAGTGTTTATTTTTTAGTTATTTTCTTATGTTTATCCAAACAGGAAGTTCTCCAACTCATGATACAACATTCATCAGGACTACTGTACATGTGGGCCCAACCAAACCCAAGTGGACAATCTACTTGGAGGGAGTTGGATTTCTCAGGCCAAAAACATGCTTTGATATAAGGTTCCTAACCATCTGACCAATAGAATGCAAGTGGATGATCCCAAAGTATATACCATGGTCCACATTCAAGGGCCATGATCGTATGATCTGATGGGACATGTCATGATGGATTGGAGAGTATTTGGAGAAGTTCCTAAGTCAATATTAGGAGATAACTTGCAGTTCATCACTCTAAACATTGGGACAGCATATGTTGTCTTTGCACTTGTTTCCTTTCACAAGATATTTGGATGAACGGACATGATCTAATGGGCCAAGTGTATGTAAACCTGTCCATGCAACACACGTGCACTTGTTGCTGTTTGTGTGACCTATCTGGACCGTCCATTAGGTTGAGTCTCTTCTCCCTTTACCCTGCAAAAATAATATGAATTGAATGGTACTAAACATCCGCAACTGGAGCTACATTTTACTCTGGGAATGATCTTATCCATCCATTTTTGCATGATCAAAAATGAATTTTTTGGTGGCAGTCTATGAAGGATTGGACCTAATGGATGGTCGAGATAGGTGGTATGGATGCCAACGAGTCCAGTTGCAACTGTGTGGTTTTGTGCATGGATGACTATGGTTAGGGGAGAGGGGAGCGGATTAGGTGCGGCTCCGGCCCATCCAAGACGGGCGCAGCCCTTACCGTAGGGTCATGTCCTAAAATGTATGTACTGTATATCCACGCCGTCCATCTGTTTTGGCATATCATTTTAGGACATGATTTAAAAAATAAAGGAGATCCCAATCTCAGGTGGGGCATACTATAAGAACTAAGTGTTGGTTGAACAATCCACCACTAAAAACTTCTTAGGCCCACCTTAATGTTTCCATAATGTTTATTTCCCACCCAACCTGTTGATAAAGTCACAGAAACCTGTAACTCAAGAAGACAAACAAATATCAGCTTGATCCAAAACCTTGGTGGCCCATTTTAATGGTCAATCACCACTGTTTCCTACGGTATGGTCTACCTGAGATTTGGATCTGCTTCATTTATGCGCGAATACCCTAAAAATGATCTGGTAAAACGGATGGACGGTGTGGATATACAATACATACATCAAGGTGGGCCCCACGGTCAGACCAGACCTAACCCAATAGGAGAGAGAGAGAGAGAGAGAGAGAGAGAGAGAGACGATTGGTAATACCAATATAATGGATTGTTCGTCAAGACAAGATATTACAAATTTGATGGCCCACCAAAGGATGATATTGACCTTTGTGTACATAATAGGAGTAATCTGGACCATTTACACCCAAATTTCCATGACGGAGAGAGACCCAAAATCCCATGAATCTCCTAACTTAATCTTAAAACCAAAATACTATATTTACAATTTACAAAATTTATAAATAAATAAAAAAAACAAAACAAAAAAACAAAAAACAAAAAAACAAATCAACAACCTTAGAGAGAGAGAGAGAGAGAGATTCCTTCCTCCATTTCCATAATTTTTAGATTCAGATCAATTCATTCCACCTGAGTTGGGGCTGACCCAGGGACCATTTGTGTGATCTAACTGAATTGTGTAGTGCTGAATCCGAGTCTGACTCATCTGAATTGGGTTCGAGTCTTAAAACCCTATGATCATTCATTCCCCCTTCTCTAACAACTTCCTAAATTCCTCATCAGTAGCCTTGAGCATGAGCCCCAAAGGCAGCTTCACGCCTCTCTCCACGCCCTCCCTATGTCTAAGCCTTATCCTCTTCTCCAAGCTAAAACCAAAGTACTGTGGAAAACCCTTCAACTCCTCCAAACTCCCTTCCATCTCTCCCACATAATACTCAAACTTGGGTTTCAGATTCCTCTCCACACTGAATGTGAATAGCCCTGGACACCTCACCACCATCCCCGCCGCCTCCTCTTCTGAAAACCCCAGGCCCACCAAACACTCCATCTTGGGCATCAGCGTCCGCTCGACGCTGGACACTAACAGCACTGGGTCATTGTAAGCAAGTCCTTCCATGTCCTTGATTCCCAGCCGTTGAAGATATATCAGAGCCGGCTTTAGCTGGTCACGGACGCTCGAGATGAGGAGCCTTGGGCACTTGTTGATGGGCCTCCTGAAGTTGGTTTGTGGGACATGGAGATCCTGGGACAGGAAGTGGAAGACGGGGGAGAGGTCGTGCTCGACGTCGGCGGTGAGGATGGCGGGGCACATGTCGAAGATACGGCCCATGTCCTTTTGATGGAGGCCCTTGGATTGGAGGAAGGAGATGATGGAGTGGATGGAGGAGAGTGGGGTTGTTTGGAGGGTGGGATTGACAGCGAGGGCCCGGCCGGTGTCCACGCCCATGATCTCAAGGGCCAGGATCTTCTCCTTGAATTGGATAGGAAGGCTCTGGTCTGGGAGGGGGAGGAGGGTCTGGAGGTGGGCTGGGGCTATTTTGATGGTGGGCCTTGTTGGGGTCTTGGGCCATGAAGGGTTGGGAGAAAGGCAGAGGCTGTGTAGAGGTGGCATGGTGCATGTGAGAGAGCGATGGAGATGGGAGTTGAGGCCTGATATCTCACGCTTTTTATCTGTTTATGGGAGTGACACGTGGCAGTTTTTCTGAGAGGTGATTGGTGGTGAGTGGATTTTCTTCAGCAGCAGTTGATTTCTTTTGGCTGCATGACCAAAATACCCATGCATGGGAAAGCTATTTACGAGCTAACGCGCATGAGTTTCCTTTGATAGTGAAAGAACACCCGTGCATTCTGTTGATCCAGCAGTTGATCCGATGGGACACCATAATGGATGGTGGGGTCGATATCCAGCAGGGCGTGAATCAATAGAGACCGATGATCCAACCATCCAGACCATTCATTTGAAGGAATCACAGGGATGGGAGACGACGAAGATTTATCTCGAGGATGGATTGGATCTGAGAGATCCTAACAAAAATGGGTTTAAACTTTAAACACTAACCAGCAAAATAGAAGGTTTAAGAAGCACAAATACAGCCACTGTCGGGCTGAAATCGGAGGCATCTACCATCCAGGATGTGGCCCATCAGATCAACAGCACGGATCAGACTCAATCTCTACAAAATGGGTGCACCACCGACCTCCTAATGCATCCGGGCTCACTGTGCTTGAATTACCAAATTGCCCATTGTTTCCCTCTGATTTCCATCAGAAAAATTCCCACGCTTGCCAATTTTCCCACAATATCCCTTTCTCATCACCCAAATTTTAGAAAATCTATTAGAAAAAAAATGCTAAAAATTAGAAACTGATGATTGAGTGACAGAGAGAGACTTTGGCGCTCTTGCAGAGCGTAATATCCATTACGCAAGCACATAGAAATCACTCAGAAATTGCACATGTGACAAACAAATAATTCAAAATATGCCATTAATAATTCAAAACAAACAGTCCAAATTATAGGCACTGTTTAGATGTATCATGAGCTATACTAAAAAAATAAAAAAATAAAAAAAATCATATTTGATTATCTAAATATTAGATTGCGGGGTTATTTTATTGGACGGTTGGAAAAGAAAAACATCCAATGGTCTTTAAAAAAAAAAGCGTCCACCAATCAGAGGTCAAGATTGTCAAAACAATATGATTTTCAGACTCTTAGTGACAGTGGGTTCAACAATTTAGTCAGTTTACCTTGAGTTGATATATTCAGCGTGAACCATTTCAAGTGCCTGCGTATCAAGTGTCATCCACAGTGGGAGTATCAAATAACTCCCTCAAAATAATAATAATAATAACAATTCTTCATCTTCCTACAATCTGTAATTTAGTTTGAAAAGAGAGAAATTTCTACCGCATTTTTGTTTGCATTTCTCTGATTCATTCTACAACAATCTTTCACATACAGTACCAGATGCCAAAGATGGCACTACAAAGCAAAGTCTCTCTTTAGATAAAAACCAGTCCCTTGCAAACACAGAAAGTAAGTGCTGCTAAAAATCACATGAACATAATTCCTCAATTTTCTATAACATTAAAGTAACATTAATGGGTTTTTCTGTCCATAGGCAGTTGTGTTCCAATGCTTGATGCTGCCTTTGGCGGCAAACCTGTGATCAGATCATATTCATGAAAAAAAAAAATCAGTCATGGTGGCAATGATGATAAAGGGCTGCGTTTGGATGCTCAATCAAATTGAATTGTGATAATTCAATGAGTAAAATGAACAAAGTAAGATATAGCCCCAAAACTGCAATTGGTATTGTTTCAAATCCAATTTGAAATGCACGCAATCACAATTAAGAGCTTGGCTGCAGCTATTTCCTCTTATAATGAATTTGAATGAATTAAAATTGAATCCAATTACGAGCTAATATACCTAAATGCATAAGACTCAACCATATAAGATTAATCTACAAAGCACTTGGATGGGACTAGTCATTTCATGGAAGTGAGCAGATTACTGAAGTTGTATTGAATAAAAAAGGTTACACACACTGACTGAGGCCATTTCCTCAGTAATGATTTCAATGGATTGCTATTTGATTCCATTGAGAACCCAAACACTAATAATGCACCCTAAACTTGTAAAACTTCATGGTTTGGGATTAATCTGGAAAGCATTCAGGTAAGATTAGTAATTTTTGGAATGGAAAATTACATTTGATCATTTTGGCAGTCTAGCCCAAAAAAGGGAAACTTTTTTTTTTCTTCTTCTTTTTCCTTTTTTAAAACTTAACAAAGGAAAACAGCATGTCTGATAATTTCAAATGACCTTGGTCTTCTGCACATGACTAAGGGGAAAAAAACCATCTTCTAGTGCTTTTAAAAAATAAAAAAACCCAAAAAAATTGATTTATACACACGGACACACAAAGTGTCTGCAAATCATACTCAGCAAGCCCACACAATCCAGTTTTTACTACATAGTCATCATCATAGCTGTAAATGCAAAGATAAATCTATAGCATCATAGAACTTTTTTTTATGATGTCAGTGTCCCAACCCCATTTTGAGGCGAGACTATTCCCTGCGGATGCTCGGTAATCCCGGGGAGGGGAATCGAACTCGCATCTGTGGGGAGTACACCCATGACGCTTGCCGTTCGCCCAACCCCCGTGCAGGTCAGTATCATAGAACTTCACTGCAAGAATATTATTACTTCTAGTCTTTGACATAATTCGAGGAGAAAAAAAAAAAGAACACTATACAGAGTGACATGCCGAAGCAAAACAAGCAAGAAAGAAAAAATACCAGCAAATCTATTCAGACAAAATACATAATATATACAAAGAAACAAGAAATAACAACTAAACATACAAAATGTTGTAATGTACTCTCTTTAATAATTTGATGCCACAACTACATTTATTATGAAAATTATAAGTATATGAATCCAATATTGTGGCATATTGAAGTACCTTGAGCTCAAGGGTCAAGACCGAACCTTAATGGTGTCCGTGACTTTTGCTTACAGAGTGGCGTGCCAAGAGTTTTCGGCTAGGTGTTAGGTGATCATCCTGTGAGAAGAGTATAATGTCAATGTGATCAATACAAGCGCATGGCACTGCCAAAAAATACTCAAATCAGCAAATAAAAAGAAAAATAATGAATAAAGAAAAAGAAAGGCAGAGGTGTTTATTTTTAATGATTTTTTGGGAGTGTTTCTTCAATGGGAACTTAGATTTTATTAAAAAGAAATGAAAAACAAGTGCTAAAGGCCAACAAGCCTTGGGATCTGATGATGAGAGATCATCAATCCCATAACATAGAAGACTCTTCCCTCAAAATTTCTTTGATCTGTCGCATGATTACACACCAGGCAAAAGATTTTAAGCCCGCTGCCCAACTAACAACTACTCTATTGGTAGATTGAAAATGAAAAGTTTCCAGATGCAATTGTAACCTATTGTTACACATGCAAAAGTAACCACAGCCTGCCATAAAAGCTAGTCTGCCATCCTTGGATAAAAGCTTCAATCATCCCCCCCATCACCTATGTCTTGTCAAAACATCAAAATATCTAGGCCATACCTCCCTAGAATAGTTGCAACACAGAAACAAGTGTTCCACTGATTCCATGATCAACATATGGGGAATGCTAATGTCCTCACCTTCGTGAGAACAATAGCAATGTCCCCAAAGCTGTTAAGGGACATATAGCACATCCAATTATTGATATGGGCCGTCCATGCTTTCATACCATTGGGGGCAAACCATGGTAAAGAATTGCAAAGATCGGATGATCTTAACATCCGGTTAATACCATGAAAATGGATAGTGAAGATCAAGTGGAGGAACAAAATCAGTCCAATCATCATCTTGACACATCTATTCAATAGGTCCCACCATGGATTGCTTATGATTCCAAAGGAGCATTTTGGTTTTTTTATGATGACCACATTTGAAGGGTAAGGGTCATCAAATTGATGTGATCATTTTAGAAAGGTTTTCCCCCAATGGTTTGAATGAATGAATAACTGGATTTATATATACTTATACATATATAGGGACTTTTACAAAAAAACACTAAAAACTAGAGAAATTTTAAAAAGACCTGGACAATTTCTAATCTAGAGGTCGTGGTGTAGTGGGTGCATGGATAAAAGAGGAGAGATCACGATGATCTTCCCAAGGATAATACTTGAATCCACAAAAGGTGGGGAAAGAACCTCTGAAAACAAGAAATAAAATTGATGTTACTTATTGTCTACAACGTACTTGATGACCATATATAAGAAAAATAGGCCTAGACTCCTAATCCGACTTAAACTAGGAAACTTTCCTGAAATAGTAAAAAATACTAAAAACAGTTAAAAGATATATAATCCTACCCAAACTTGTAAATGACTAAAACAAAGGCTTTGAACCACAACTAGACTCTTAAACCTTAAAAATAGGTAAACAGAAACTTACTAAAAATAGTAAATTTTGACTTAAAACCCAAATCTGACACCTAAAATGATTGAATTTTGCAAAGCCATTTGGGCCAATGGGCTTTGGGTGATTGGCCAGGACGTAGAGCTCGTCGTAGCTTTCCAACAACATATTTTACGTGCAAAACGGATAACTGGTTGCAAAGGTATGGCCATAGGAAAATGTAGTGCATGTTTAGACCCTTTTTGCCTAATCAAGGTCCTTGTGGGCCTGTGGTCGAATTGTTTTGTCACAGCCAACAGTGGATGGATCATTTACTTTGTCGAGGTCCACCATAGATTTTTCCATTGAGGAATCTTGGAAGTTTTTATCATCCTATTGTTGTTATTAAGGAGAGACTAGCTAGAATTTGTAGTAAACAAGCACAAAGGTTTTCAGTAGGACCATGCTAATGTATACGCCCTCACACACTCTTGCATCTATTTACAAGGGCAAATCAATATGCTACCCATTAACGGTCCTTACAGAATTCTCATTATGAAAAAACATTAAATTATTATAAATGCAAATTTTGCATAACTTGAAATGCTCATTACATCCTGATACTCTTTCATTTATTATTTCAACTTTGAAATACAATTATTTTGTCCTCTCTGTGTTTCTTTTGTAATGTTTGTGTATTTATAGGAGTGGCTAAGGAACATAACCAGGGACGATTAGATTCCTATGTTCTTCCACACCAAAGAGAATCATATGTTATCAAACATGTGAAATTTTACAATAATAAGTCCCATTTTAGGTCAAGTGCGTTCTTTGTATTTTTGGGGTGACATTAACTTAACCAAAAACTTGCTATTGCAACTCACATGCTTTAACTTTATCAGTGAAATACACAATTAAGTAGATATTTTTATTGCTTTTGTATGATCTTGGTGTGTTAAGAACTTAAAATATCACAAGCTCAAGAAAATGATAGTGGTCGTAATGGCCACCACCTTTACCTTTACGGTACAGGCTATAAAGGCCGTTACGAACCCCATAATGTCCGTTATGGTCTCTTCTTCTTTTTTTTTTTAAATTGAAAAAACAAAAATCAGAAAAAATTGTATCAGCCCTATAATGGATTGTTACGGCCTTTATGGAGAGCATAATGGGCTGTTATGGGGCTGTAACGGCCGTTACGGGTAATTTTTTTTCCATAACAGCCGTTACAGCATTTACAACCCTGTAGGTGTAACGGTTGCAACCGTTACCTTTACATAATGGCCTTTACAGCCCCATAATGGCCATTACGGGAAACCATGATGTTAGGTAAGTGGAAGCTTGATACAAGGGAACAGGTTTAAAAGGAAAGTCAAATTCAAGCATCTCTCAAGACCTAAGTTTGATGCCCCTTGATCATGCCGTGATTCAACATCAGTTGCATACTTTGGGGGGGGGGGGGGCGGTTGTGCAAACAATATTAGCCGTTAATGGAAAGGTCATCAACAGGCACCGGTACAAAGAGTCTGTCTTTATGCCAAAAATATGTGGGGAGAACTACATAGCCAAATGCATTGATCCATACTATTATAAAGCTCAAGTGAGTCAAGGAGAATTTCATTACACTTCTGACTAATGCATTAGGATTAATTGTTTATAACTATATATCTCTTACTATTTCGTCACATGCGATACATTTTGAAACCATTCAGGGGCAGTGTAACTGTAACGTACCTCACCCTATAGCATCATATAGGGACTCTGGGTAAGTACACACAGGGAGTATTGCCTAGCCTGGTATAGATTCTCATATAAGATAAACGTGCCAAGGGCATGATTCATATGTTATTACTAGCATGTAATGCATTTATTATTCTTTGTATGAAAACAACAAATTGATAGTTGAACAGACCTTATACAGAGATGCAGCTGACTCAGACTCCACCATTTGAACAGGAATGTGCCCTAGAGACTGGAAGGCATCCAAGGCATCAAGCGTGAGCTGCCACCCACAAAGAGCTACATCAACAGCGCTGGAGCTGGAACCACTGCTACTACTGCCAGCAGCAGCAACATTCCCATTAACCCATGGGCAGAAATGGTTGTGGTGCTTAATTGGATCAAATTCCACAGCTTCTGCTCCATAGTTGCTTTCTCCATTTGCTGGTCCTATGAACATAAAAGTTGAAGAGGACAGATAAGCAACTAAATGTCAAACAGTAAGGAGGCAGGGCAGGAAAAGACGACAAAAGAAATGGTTATATAGTCTCAGCTTTTATTCTAGATCTCATTCAAAGAAAGGAAATTAAAATTTTGAAACAAAAATCTTTAGAAACAAAATTTAAACTCCTAGGCTTTTACAATCAGCTAGATACCTACACGCACATATACCCCATGTCTCCATGTGTGCACATGTGTGACGCTAATCAGAATATAATGATTTGCACAACAAATTGTGTTTTTTTATTTTTTTGATTTTTAAATTTATTTAAAAAGCATCATTCAATTGCAATATCAGTAAACTAAGAGTTAAACAGCATAAAGAGAAATGCTCCAGTGCTTGCAGAGCACTGTAAGTTATAGAGCTCCTAGTTCACTTGGATGGTCCAGTAAATCGAACAGAATTGTCCATCAAGTCAAGAACGCATTTTTTGTAACCATCCTTTCTCCAAGCCGTGGATGGAATGGTTAGGATTGCCTAACAGAAGAAATTCTTTGGAATCATAGGCAATCCCCAATGCTCCCCATCAAATAGATGGATCAAATTGTTGAACCAGACATATTTTTGTCTAAATGATCTTGACTGTCCATATTAAAGTAATTGATCACACGGTTAATATTGTCATACCTGTGTGATGTTTTCTTGCTAGCCCATGAAATGTATTGTGGACCTAACAAACAGTCTAGATCAATGAATTGATTGTCCAAGTGTCCCAATGCAACTAGAAGCATCAACTATGAGCATTATAACTTATTGCTCTAAGAGCACTAGGGGATTTCTCCAGTAAAATTTGAAGAAAATGCCTTGGATTTATCGAAAAGAGTTAATGGAGGTGAGAAAGTTTAAAATTATGCAGTGGCCTGTTGTGTACAGCAAGTGCTGAGAAGAAAATGCCAGAGAAAAAATATACTCTTCACAGTTTAAACAGCTCTGGACTGAGAACCATGGATAAGAAAACAAGAGGAATGGATAGTATTACCTATTCCATTTCCAGCAAAGTTATCAGATTCCAAGGGCATACATCCATCAGCAAGAGATTCGTTGCCGGCTTGAGTTACCTCTTCCTTGGATGCTTCATGCACAGAGTATATCATAGCGTTGCAAGAAAGAGAAGGATGGTCACTATTCTCACGGTCCAACACATGGCCCATCTTCTCCCCACTTCCAATAGACTCCGCCTTAGTTGAACCATCAATTTTAGAGCCACTGTCCGCCCTTCCTACGGAATGAGACATCATTTCTTGACTGTCTCCATGAGGATCCTCTCTATCCATTTCTTCCGGAACGAATTCATCCATCATTCCAGGATCTGGAGCAGATTCACCTGTTTGCCCCAGATTCTCAGTGACTTCTGCTATTGGTTCCACATCTCCAACAATGCTATCCGCTCTATGGACGGAAACATCAGCTCCATGGATTTCGGCTTCATGACTAGCGCCCATGCCAACACTTCCTCCACTGATTCCAAAACTCAACCCATCCCGAGCTTGCACACTAACTGTTTCTGCGTTCAATGTTTCTTCACCATAATTCGTACTGCTCTCTCCCATTCCTCCAGCAGCCCTTCCAGCAGCTGGTTGGAAACAGGCGCTCTGCTGTGCTTGATTGCTATAGTGTTGATCTGATGCATCATTCAGGTCGAGGTTCTTGTGCACTGTTGGAGAAGGAAAATGGACATCATCAACATCACCGGGATAATTTTCCACGCTTTCCATAGAGTCCTCCTCTGCACTGTGGCAGACTGTATCCATTGCAATAACGGAAGATGCACGAGCTGAATCTCTAGTAGAGGTGGCACCAGTCATAAGGTCATGTCCTTGTCTTAAAGGTTCAATTTTGTCTCCATATATATCTGTCTCAAAGCCCCTGGAGCGACTAGGGCCAGCACCGGAAGAATCTCTCCTATAAGATGAATGGTAAGAATCACGGGAATGCTTGGAGGGGCCCCCAGAATATTCTCTACTGTAATTTACCTCATCACCATCACGATCAATTACGGTTCCTTCGACACTATCAGCCCCCTGAAACCTCCTGTGTGGCCTGTCAACAGTGCTCCCTCCTTCACCAAAGCTCCGTTTCCTAGTGCTTGGACCCCGTGATTCAAATGAAGCCGCACGATCACCAACCTCGCTACCAGAAGGCTGACCAATCATTAAATCTCTTCCTAAAGCTGCATCTTCAAAGTGCTCAGAGATTGCAGGCACAACAAACTGACCAGATGGTAACCCTCCTGCCATTGTAAGATTTAAATCCACACCAGCATTTGATAATGTTTTGCCCTCATCCGCTGTTGCTGCTTCATCACGGCACTCGGCCTGTTCTTTCTCTGTTCCATCGACCGAAATCCACCCGTTGATACCACTAGCTGCACTCACCCCACGTGTCAATGCCATTTTTTTGCTTGTTTCTACAGTATCAATATTGTTGGGAGCCAAGCGAGCAGGGCGAGGTACCGTAAGGAATTCCCAAATTCTGACAGTCACACCGCATAAGCTACAATCTAATAGAGGTGACTTGGAATCACATCTAGATTCTGGAATCGACATCTTTTTCTTTCCAGTTTCTTTTTCTGCAGCAGGTACCGCTTTCTTGCTGAGTCCAGGTTCCTGCAAAGGAAGTAATCGATCTTGTATAGGGCTAAACGAGCAGGCATTTCTTGCTGATTGGGCAGAGTGCTCTTCACAGTCTTGAACATTTAGAACCCACCTTGGCTCCCATCCGCACAGGCTTATCAGCTTCTGGGCCTACCCAGGAAAAGAAGTAAATTGGAACCATGCAATTAGAAGGCCAAAATAATCAAGCATTAAACTGAAAATCATAAGCATGTAAAAGGAGCTTTGTTAAGCCCACATGAGTGTGCAATAAAGCTCATGTACACACCATGCATGTGACAGCATGGCAAGATAGGTACGAGATCCAATTCGTCCATCAGAATGGCACCACTATATCAATGCCCTAGCCCCAGAATGAGGTCAATCCATTTGTCAGGTGAGCCACAGTTTGCAAAACAAATGTACGTCTCTGAAAAAACCTGGCTTAAGTTTTCTAACCCATCCACCTGTTTCCAATATAGGGGCCCACATGCTGATTGGTTATTTTCGGGAAAACAAGTACAAGGTCAGATCAACCTGATGAATGGAGATCTTGCACACGTGCCATGTTGGCACATGCGTGGCATCTACACGAGCTTCATTGCACACACATCTGCACTTTGCAAACCTCTGTTAGAAGAGTGAAGAAAAGATCTAAAGTCTGCATACACGGGAATAAGTCAACAATGCCTCCTCTCTGGACAACTCGAGTCCTAGGATGCTGTCTGCTCTAAAACCAAATTCCCCTGCTGTGATAGTGTGCGGTTGGGATAGAAAACGGTCGATCTGCAGGCTCCTAGAAAGTTTCATCTGCTCAATTGCAGACAACGCTACAACGGGAAGAGATTGAAACTGCAAAAGTCCATCGCACCGATCCTTATAACCTCCAATGAGTGCTGGAGAAGGAGTTGGCGGGAACTGCACCAAGCTTTCGGCACAGGTATTTCCTCTCCATGGACAAGTGACTTTGTGGCCTGAGTCGAGCTCCTTTGCAAAAGCTTCACCAGCGTTATCAACTTCAATTAAAAGAAATGACAAGAGAGGAAAAGTTAGCAAGCTGGTGCAAATGATATCAAGAATGCTGCTCCAAAACAGGAAGGAGAAGAGCACGAGATTAGCATGTATTTGTTGCCACATGGTAGCTAAAATTTTTCAAAAGAAGAAAGAGTGCCACAGTAGATATTTTAAAAACTTCAAAACATGATTTGTGAACATAGGAGAATCCAACTGACCTTAAGTATGAAAAACAAAAAATAATTCACAAAAGACGCTAGAATACAGATAAAGGCCTTCAAAAATAGAACTTTAGAGGCAGCACATAGGATTAAAGCAGTTTAAGACAATGGAATTTGACCTTCGGACTGTGTCCAAGACGCCAACAAAGTAAAACTGAGTTGCTTTCCACATGTCTCGCACACGATTTTATCAATGTCAACATTCATCCAACCTCTTCTGGCACAAGCCAGTGAACTGGCAGCCTGCAAATATCCCTCTCAACAGTTTAAAACACAAACACAGAAGACAGGAATTATCAAAGGACATGAGAGTACCAATAAAGGAAATGGTAAACATGTGTAATTCAAATGTCAATGCACAAACTATTTGAGGATAACAACATAGAAAATATACAGCAGGAAGAACCAGTGTGCCAAGATATTATTTATTTATTTATTTTGAAAGGCAACGAGATTTTATTAAAAAAAGCTAAAAAAACAGAAAAATTACAAAAGCAGCAGCCAAATCTGCTAAGGAAGCAGACAAAGGCTTACAAACCAAGAAACAAAAGGTCGGAATCCTTCATGGATTCAATATGGGTGGCCCATTCAATAATTAGAGCTTTAGCTCTAGATAGCACCGAAGCCGAAGAATTAGAAGTGTCCCGAAAACATCTGCCGTTCCTTTCCACCTAAACGCACCACCAAGTGGCAAGAAGGGCCATTTTCCACAGGGCGGATCGATTCTTTTCAAGCTTCACCCCATTCCAATCCATAAAAAGAGAAGAGACGCAAAGTGGAGGGCACCTATTGACTTCAAAACGGACCCGAAAATCGGCCAAAATGGAAGAAATGAAAGGGCAGTGGAGCAGCAAATGGTCCACCATCTCCTCCGCCTTCTTGCAGCACAAACAAATATTCACTAAACACATCCCTCTCTTCCTAAGATTATCCACCGTCAGAATTCTTTTCAGAGTGACCAGCCAAGCGAACGCGATGAACTTAGGAGGAACCGGGGATTTCCAAAGTTTAGAACAGTGATGATTAGCAGAGATGGGAGATTGCTCCAACTGCAAATAAAAGGAACGGACCGAGAATCTGTTGGTCTTAGACTTAGTCCAGAGCAGCGCGTCATCGATTTGAGGATTGGGTTGGGCCCTATAGATGCACTCAAGGAGGTCCACAAACTGTTGTACCTCCCAGTCTTGTAGATTCCTCCTACAATCCACTGATCATACCAACTTTCCAGCAGTAATAGAATAGCAATTGGAAACGATGTATCTGGATTTGGAGCGAGAGAGAAAATTAAGGGAAATTTGTCTCTAAGCGGGATTTTCTCCACCCAACAATCTTTCCAAAACTGAATTTTTGAGCCATTGCCAAGATGGAATTCCATCCCTTGCAGGACCTGATCTTGAGTGGAAATAATATCTCTCCAAACCGCAGAAGCCTTGTGCTGAGAAGAGATGTTGGACCACCAGCCCCCAACTGATCTGCCGTATTTGCCTTTTATCACTTTGTTCCACAAGCTATTGTCTTCAGTTCCTAAGCGCCAAATCCATTTGCCTAGCAAAGCCCTGTTCATAAGTTTCAAATTTTTTATACCTGTCCCACCTTGATTGTAATGCTTGCACACAGAATTCCACTCCACCAAATGGAATTTATTCTTCTCTCCCTTGTTGTGCCATAGAAAATCCCTTCTTTTGTGCTCAATAGTCTTTAGAACTGAAGGAGGACATTTAAATAGAGACATGAAATAGATGGGGAGATTCGATAGAGCTGCCTTTATAAGGGTAATAGAACCATCGAAAGAAAGAAAACGGCATTTCCATTTTGCCAGGAAGGAATCAAATCTAGAAATCACCTTGTCCCAGGCTGATTTAGGAGGGGCGCCAATACACAACCGAAGGCCTACAAACGTAGAAGGGAGAGAGCTCGCTGAACAGCCGAAAAAATCTGCCCATCCAATGGTTTCCTCTTCTTCCAAATTTATGCAAAAATCTTGGATTTAGCGAGATTAACAGATAAACCCGAGACAGCCTCAAAGTAGAGAATGGAAGTGCGGAGATTGCTGATTTTATCCAGGGAAGCCTCGTTGAAAATCAATGTGTCATCAGCAAATTGAATGTGAGATATGGGAGCAGAGGGGCCCTGAATGGGGATGCCATCTAAGATCCCAACTTCCTGTCCTTGATGGAGCATTTTGGAGAAGGCTTCACCGACGATCAAGAACAGGAAAGTGGAGAGAGGATCCCCTTGGCGTAGACCACGAGCACGGTTGAAGAAACCAAAAGGAGAACCGTTTAGGATAACAGAGAAACGGGCGGAGGAGATACACTCCATAATTCACCTTCTCCAGAGAGATCTGAAATCCATTCTAATTAGCAAGAGATGCAGAAATTCCCAATCTACATGATCATACGCTTTTTCGATATCTAACTTGCAGCCGATGAATTTGCAACCCGATCTGTGAGCAGCATCAATACATTCATTAGCTATAAGCGCGCCATTAGTAATCTGCCTCCCAGGAATGAATGCGCATTGATTGCCTGAAATAATTTTGATGATGTATTTTGATAGGCGAGAGTGGCTAGAACTTTAGCCAAAATCTTATATGGACCACCCAACAGATTGATCAGACGAAATTCTTTAAAGGACACAGCCCCTTGAAATTTGGGAATGAGGGCGATGAATGTGGCTCCGAGATTAGCAAATAGTCTGGCCCTATCGTGGAATTCGTTAAAGAAATCCATCACATTGGATTGGATAATCTCCCAGAAAGTTTGGAAAAAAAGAATAGGGTATCCATCAGGCCCTGGGGCTCTATCACCCCTAAGCGAGTCGATGGCCAGCTTAACTTCTTCCAAGGAGAAAGGGGCTTCAAGGGAAAAAGCGTCTTCAGACGATAAGGAATTAAGGTGGAGATTATCTATGCCAAGGCGTCTGTGATGGGCTGAGCTAAAGAGGGATTGGAAGTGGAAGATTGCGGCATCGACGATTTCATCCTTTTCTTCCACCCGTCTTTCATCAATCACAATACTGCAAATCTTATCAAATCTGGCATGCATACTAGATAAGTTGTGGAAGCATTTTGAATTTCTGTCGCCCTCTTTTATCCACCTTGCCCAAGCTTTTTGTTTCCATGATATTTCGACTTCGAGAGATCTAACAGACAGAGCCTGAATAAGAGAAATTCTTCTAGCCAGAGTCTCAAGGGATGAATTACCTCCTCCTATTTCCGCGTCAATCTGTTGTAGGGAAGACAGGAGGTTGTCAGTTTCAAACTGTCTAGAGGAGAGGACCTAGGTCTTCCACTGTGTTATTTTGGCTTTCAGCATCTTGAGCTTAGAACATAATCTGAAACCAGCAAAACCTTCGACACTAAAATCTCCCCACCAATCTGCGATCATTTTTCAGAACCCGGCAATTTTCAACCAAGAAGCATCAAAACGGAATGGTTTCGAACCCCAATTAATCTCCTTAGCAGAAAGAAGAATTGGGCAATGGTTTGAGGTTGTTCTTGGGAGAGCATATTGGGATACTGAGGGGAAGGCATCCAACCATTCAAGGGAAAGAAGAAATCTGTCAAGCCTGGATAGCGTCGGGATCGCTCGACCATTAGACCACGTGAAACGAGCACCAAGGAGGGGAAGATCCACAAACTCTTCATCGTCGATCCAAGAGAAAAAAGCTCTCATGGCAGGGGAGGTCCGATTGCCGTGAGATTTTTCTTGGGGCGATTTGATCATGTTAAAATCTCCAGCGAAACAGGTGGGCCCTGAGAAGAGCGATCTGCTCCTGCTGAGTTCTTCCTATAAATCAGTTCTTATGTTGTCAGAAATTGGGCCATAGATTGAGGATATGAGACACTGGAAATCGGAAGCTTTGTCTTTTAGGATTATTGATACCGAAAATAAACCGCGCCGTGTGGAAATGAGATCCCATTTAACGGAATTCCACCCCACCAGGATTCCCCCAGCACTCCCAATTGCGTCCAGAGACTCTCATTTGGTGTCCTTCAATTTCCAAATGGATCCCAAGAGATGGTCGCTGAAAGTAAACACTTCGGTCTCCTAAAGACAAATAACGTCCGGCCGATATTTCAAGCACGTAAGTTTAATGAGTCTCCGCTTCTGCTTCGACCCAACACCCCTAACGTTCCAAGAAATAATCTTCATGAGTTAACCATACTGCCCTGTCTGCCCTGAAAATCTGTTTCACTGTTGGGCCCTTGAATAGTTCGAAATACCTCTTCAGAAGGTTGAAGATCCATGTTGCCAATGAATTTGGATGAACATTTTTTAGGTAATCTTGATGGCTTCCACGCACTGAAAGAGAGAGGCGAAGTCTTCTGGACAATCACCAAATGAGAGTCCTACGGCTCTACCGATATGCCCGATAACATCTCGAACCCATTTTTTATTCTGAATTTTCTTTCTCAGACGAGTTCTAATAAGGATATCTTCCTGATCCTTGTTGCCTTCATCCACCTGATCTGTTGTAGGGCCTAAATGTACCTAAAGGGGTTCGGCATCGATAACCCCGTTAACCGAATCTTCCTGGAACAAGCGGGCTAACATATTCCTAGGCAAGGATTGGGGCCATGAAAGAAGGGAGGAAAAAGGGGTGGAGGGGGTGGACGGATTTTCAGAGAGGCAAGAACTGTTGTCGAACGCCGTTGTAGAGTGAATCTCTGGCAGGTCCAAGAGACGCGAGGGATCGTCGAGAGGGAAGGGATTGGCATGATTTGGAGGTCGGATCGAAACTAGTTAGGGAATTCTAATGGTTGGGAGAGGAGAGAGGGAGAGATACTGGTACTGGAGGCAGGACGTGGGGAAAGTAATTGGGGTAGAGCGTGGTTCATACAAGAGGCATCTGGATCGTCAAGGTTGCCACGTGGGGAGAGCGCAACAGATTTCTCGGCACGATTGTTGTGGGATGAGAGGGGGAGACTGCTTTGATGACGTGGCGACTTCATTACTGCACCCGATAGCATCTCAAGGACGCTACTGTCTTGGAAAGGGGAAACGGTAGACAGCACAGGGCACGGATATCCACGTGTCGCAATACGAGGGAGAACATTTTCGGCTGCAAAGGCAAGTGTCGTTGGTGCACGCGTCTGGCTAGGGTGATTGGAAATATCGCTCTCAATTAATGTCGCTACAGTGGAGGAAGTGCACGAGTGGCTCGAGGGCGAAAAAGGAGCGCCCTGGATGAAACTTGTGGAAGAGGGAGAGGAGCGTATCGGGCGCTGGTCCTTAGGGATATCTAGATGAGGGACGTGTGTAGTCGGATGCAACAAATGGGGACGCGTGTCAGCAAGATTAGGATCGACTTCTCCGTCAATAAGACGAGATGCAGAAAGGTTAGCACGTGACAAGCGTGTCAGCTCGGAATGTTCCTGATCAGAGCCACGTGTCACCTCCAAAGCTAGAATCGGATTTGTATGACTATCTTTTTGAACTAGCGGGAAACAGAAATGATTTCGTGGTTCGCAGGTGCACTGGGCTTGTATTCCTTCTTCCACAGGCCGATCTGTTGGAGCTTTGCGTGCTTGTTCCATTGTTCTCCAATAATCCCCCCACTTGGGGTAAGATTCGCCAATCATTTCCAGTTGAACGGGGAGGATGATGACCCTATCTTCCACTGCAACCCTGATGTGAGAAGGGAGAGGGTCTCGAATGACTGCCATTTCAGCTCCTATTTGTCTTTGGGTCTAGCTTAATGAGAAAACCCAGAACCGAGGCAGCTTGGATGAAAAATTCATCATACGAGAGCTCCAATGGAATTCCCCATAAGAGAATCCACATAGATTCCTTTCCGAATATAGAGTAGTCTTCCCATTTTTGGACTTTTTTCACCGGCACATCCGTGTGAAGCACTCCTGCGATGAGGAGTGTATCCAAATTAACCCCCAGACTAACACTGATTGATGGGGACATCACGCGCACACGCGCACTCATGCCGCCTCCCCTACGCACGTACGTACGTAGGAGAACCCCACCATCGATCTGGCTCGATGACGACGTCCAGGGAGGGCCTCCTAACTAGAAGTCAAGTTTTGGCTCAGAAAAGTGGCCCGATAGTCAAGAAAAGCCCACCATGGGATCTCATGATCATGGCCCACTCGTCGGATTGGTTTTATATTTTAGGTTTTGCTTATTGCTATTATTTAAAACATCATGAACGCTTTAGATTTCCTTGTTTGGTTTTTATTTTAGTTTACTTCATTGCCAAGTAATAGGTGTCGCACATGGTGCGAGTTTTTGGATATAGGGTTCTCCCTATAAATAGGCACCCCTTGTAGTTCTTTTCATTCATTGAAGTTAATAAAAAATTCCTACTTTATTTTTCTGCTCTCTTCGTGAGTTGTGGAAGAATTCAAAAGTGGGTGCGAAGCCCTCCCTTTTCGAAGGGTTAACTACCGTGGTGCGAAGCCACATCGATCCCAATTCACCCCCATCTTCCATCATCTTTTTTTCCATCTTCCCTCACCATCCGTACTTCGAATTTGTCCTTTTGTTGCATCAGATTTCTTCATTACAGCAGGTTTCCAGATGTGCATCGGATCGAGCTGAGATTTGGGGGTTTTGGAGTCCATCCCTGGCCGACCAGGGCCAAGGTGGCCTTTTTCTGAATGGTGGGCCCCACACACGTGCGGCCGGGATCACACGCACGTCCGTCTAGGCCATTGTTGTTGTCCACACGCGGGATCATCTTTTGGCTCAGGTTTTTATCCTCTCATAGCCGTTTTTCATGAATCCTAACCCTAGATTACATAATCCCTAATTGATTTGCCCATTTTTTATCACCTTAGGGTTCCTTGAATTGAAATTAGGGAATCCCTTGGATTAGGGACTGATTTTTATGTATGTGTAGTTGATTTTATTTCCCTTTGACATCATTTGGTTTATAATTTTTATTGGTCCAGTCCTAACCTGTGTCGGCTTGGACCCGCATAGATTCCCCTTTAATTGAATGTTTGGATTTTCATGTGGGATGTGGAATTTGTGTGATTGTTTCTGAATTGGTGTGATCTAAGCCTGAAATCTTGCATATCATATTTAAATTTTCCATGTCCTGCATCACTGATCCAGAGGTCGTCGTAACTGATGGGTCTAATGGTGTATAATCTGGGTTGTATGCCGCAGCACTCATCGATCCATCTGCGCGCCTGAGGGATGGACGCATCATGTTTTGTGGAAATCACTATCGTATTTTGCAGTTCGGGCTTTGAACGGTCGAAGCGATCTTGAGCAATACGTATGTCGTACGGGGGCTGCTTCTCCACAGCAACAGGTTGAAACACTTTATCCGAATGAAGGGATTCATCTTCATTCCCAAAGATCTTCTCTTGCGATTGATGAGACGAGGAAGCTCTAGAGGAGTTTGTAAGCACATCTTTGAGAGATAAACCCTGTTTTTGGGGAGGTGGATCCGAGGGCTTGAAAGATTTTAAAGAGTGCCGCTTTAGGGTAGATGTTCCGGCAAATACAGTCTGAGTTTTTCCTCGATCAGGCCCGAAACAAGCCCTTTGCACCAACATCTTCTTTCCATCGAAGCTAACGCCATGAAGCATATTAACAGCTCTAGCCAGTTTTGCTTCGCTGCTCATTCGAACAAGCGCAAAACCTCGATATCGACCATTCTGTCTCTAGGCATCACAACATCCATGACGGCTCCCGTCCGACCAAAGATTCTCTCGAGGTTGAGAGGGAACCAACCATGTGGATAACCTCTGACGAAAATGGGTAGGATATGAATCGTATTTCCCACTTCCATTACCCTCCTGTGACCTTTTGCGTCTCCTAGAGAGAATCTGTTTCCACTCCCCACCTTCTTCTCCAGTCCCAATTTCATTGAAGTCGTCTTCTTCTTTTTTTTTCTTACCTTTCTCTCTATCATCGGTCCTGTCCTCACCACCGGCGCCATCATTGCTAGCGATCCCCTCCATTGTCGTACAGCATACCTAGATCTATTTGATGCAAGCTCAACCTCTGATGAGTCAAAAGTCGAACCACAGAAGCTTGTGCCAAGATAATTCTGATGCAGATCCAAGGGCCACCGTATGTTGAATTCTTGGACTGCTTGTTTTTTGCTGATTTCAACATCTTGAAGAGCAACAACTACTTCTAGGGCCTGTTTGGATTTGCAGAAATGTAAATAGATGAAATGACATTTCTACTATTGCCTATTTTCTATTTCCTAGAAAATGCCATTTCCATTTCCCTCCCATTTCCTGAAAACTGCTCCCTTTTTGTCATTTCCTTGCCCATAAAACATAATTTCCAAGAATTTGAGGAAAATGGGAGGAAACAACCCATCTCTATATGAAGTGCCCCGCATGTTATCCACAGTGTGATGGTCATATTCAAGTACTCCACATGTGCCACTGCACCTTCAAGTGCCCCACATGTTCCAATGTCCCACATGCACAAAAGGTGCCACCACCCATCTAAAAGCGCCATAAATGTGCCAATGCGCAATATGTGCCACCTCTCATCTTCTAGTGACCTACGTGTCAATTTGCCAAAAATGCAACATTTGCCACTATCATCTTCATGTGCCCAACATGTGCCATGTGCCACTATTCATCTTCCAGTGCTCCACAAGTGCCACATGTGCAACATATGCCACTGTCCATCTTGAAGCACCCCGCATTTGACCAATGTGCCACACATGACGATACAACAGATGCCATAATCCAACTTAATGTCACATGTGCCAGCTTCCATCAGGAAGTAAATTTTCCATGACAAATTCCACTTTTCCTAGCAATAAATTTGGAAATAGAGGAAATTTTTGTTGAAAAACAATGACGGAAGATAGTTTTACTTTTCCATGGTTTCTTGAAACTACTGTTTCCCCAGAAGCATCATTTCCTACATTTTTATTTACGCAAATCCAAACAGGCCCATAGAAGATTATAATTGCTGATCACAATGATCGTAAGTTCTTATTTATTTCTTTAGTTTTATTTGTTTATGAGTGGTGATTGTAGACTTTATTTTGGCAGTGTTATTCCAATAGTCGTAGGTGTTACTTTAGCGATGTTGTTAATTTACTGTTGTTATTTGATGAGTTTGGTGTGTTAGTTTACTAGTCAGCTGTTAACCCGATGCAAATAATCTGACCTGACCCAAACCTAATTGTATTAGGGGTAAGTATTCAATACGTTGGATTGGGTGTAGAGTTGGGTAGGGCCTCATGGCAGCTCCTCTTGAGGTTGGGTTGGGCTAGGCTTAGGTCGACCCTCAACCTGTCCCAACTTACCCAAGTTGCACCCTACTTACTGAAAGCTAGAGCAGAGATTTCAGTTTCAATGATTGGAGCAGGAGTTTCAACACCCGGTCAAGGGTTCAAGTATCCATAGGTTGTGAAATCCCACTACGGCGTGAGTGTGTGGGGTATGCGTGCGCGTGTGTAAAAATAAAATTAAAAAACTTAAAAAATTAAAAAAAGGCCAAAGCTTGATAACCTTGAATTTCTTAATCTAGACATGGAAGGTGCGAATTCTCTTGAAAAGCCAATTTTAGAAGATGAAGTCAAAAGCGCATTGATTCTATGTGTGGTGAAAAGGTCCCTGGTCCGATGTTGTTTTTCCGAAAGTTTTGGGGTGCTATTAGCAAAGATGTTATGAGTTTCATTTCGGAGTTTTATGAAAGAGGTCATTTGTCAAGGGATCTGGGTGCGGCATTCATAGTCCTTATCCCTAAAATTGAAGGAGCGGAGATGATAAAAGATTTCAAGCCTATAAGCTTGCTTGGAAGTCCCTATAAAATCCTAGCGAAAGTGCTCATGTTGAGATTCAGAATCATGCTTTCTAAGGTCATATCTAACAATCAAGGTGCTCTTATTGCAGGTAGGCAAATTTTGGGTACAACTCTTATCGCTAACGAGTGTATCTAGAGCTAAACAAGCGAGGAGTAGGTTGGTTTGCAAGCTTAAGATTGAAAAAGCGTATGACCATGTTGAATGAAGCTTCCTAGATTACATGTTGGAGAGACTTGGTTGCAGTTCTAAGTGGCGGAAGTGGATTTGAGGTTGTGTTTAGTCCCCTTCTTTCTCTATTCTCATCAATGGATCTCCTAATGGCTATTTTAAAGCTTCACGTGGTCTTAGGCAGGGAGATCCTTTGTCCCCGTACTTATTTGTCATGATTGGGGTGGGCATTTAGTCGGATGCTTCTTAGGGCGGAGAAAAGAGGGTTGATTTCCAAGTTCAAACGGAAGTAGGAATGCGAGTCAACCTTCAGTATGCAAACGATAGAATCCTTTTTTGTGATGCAAACTTTGTGTCGGTCGACAATTTGAGAAAAAAATTTATTTGTTTTGAAGTGGTGTCGAGTCTTCATGTGAACATAGCTAAAATTGAAATGTTGGAAATCCACTTGCAGCAGGAGAGAATGGTCAGCTAGCGATGGTTTTCGGTTGCTAAAGAGGAAGCTTTTCGACCATATATTTGGGGTTACCATTATGTATCAGAAAATCGATAAAGTTCTTATGGGACAAGGTGATTGAACGAGTGGAGAGGAAGCTTTCGTCTTGGACTCATCGATGTCCATCATTCGGTGGCTGCTCTTTACTCCTTATAGCAGCCCAGTCCAACTTGCTGGTATATTTCACATCTCTCTTTAAGTGTCCAAAAGAGGTTTTGGATAGGATTGATAAAATGAGAAGAGAATTTTTACAGAAAGGAAATGAAGAGAAGCAGAAATTTCATTTACTTAATTGGCAAGAAGTTTGTAAACCGGTTAGTGAAGGTGGGGCTGGTTTAAAAGATTTAAGTACCATGAATGTGGTGCTCCTCGGAAAGTGGCATTGGAGATTTGGATTTGAAGAAGGTAAATTATGGAGAGAATCCTTGCCTGTAAGTATGGTACTCAAGTCCTTATATTGGGCCTCTTTTCTTTGGAAGCTAGTGGCTAGGATGGCCCCTGAGGTGTGTTGGCTATTAGTTTATTGTTGAGGAGAGCTCTGGGATAAGGTTCTTGGACAATATGGTGTGGGGATTCCACACTTAGATCATCCTTCCCAACCCTGGCTAATCTTTGTCCCGTGGTTTGGCATTTTAGTTGCCAGCTGCTTCTCGAAGGATGTTTCTAGAGGCGTTTAAATGAAATTCTAAATTATTCTAAGCTAGAGGACTTGATTCCCTTGATCTGGGACGAAGGAAGTTAACGGGTGTCGATTTCCATTTTGTGAACGCTGGAAAATCGGCGCCCACGCTTGGTTTTGTTATGTTTTTTTTTAATTGTTTTTTTGTGAGGGGTGATTTGACTGATTTGGATTGATGATGTGATATAGATTTGGAATCGTCACTGGCCACTTAATCTCAAAATCCCGTAGTCGGCTAGAACCTGTAGAATGTATAAAGCTAGAGAATCTGAGAACTCTCTTGCTTTAAGTTGAATCCTGGTCTGCGATCCGAGATTCTGAGTAAGGAACATCGGTTGCAAAGAGCGAAGGTGTTAGGCACCCTCTCTGCCCGTACAAGTGTACGATCTCTACTCCATGTGGTAAAATAATCTTAAGGGATGAGATGATATGATCGAAGTGGAACTAAGCACACTCGGATTTCTGATGTAGCAAGATCCGGGATTCCGACAAGCTACAGATCATACGTCCGAAGAATGTCTAGAAAAGCGGATATGATGATGCTAATATAATAAGAGGAAGAAAACATAGTAGATCACCATGAGTTTCTGATGTGACAAGATCTGATATACGGTAAGTCACAGAACATACATTCGATAATAATCTAGAGTAGCGAGGGGGTTGAGAAAAGAGAGGATATGATGAATGTTTTAATGGAAAATGAGATAATCTTTGGCTTGCTCTTGAGATAGTTAGGACATGAAGTGCACCCACGTCAAATTGTTAATAGCATCGGAGGATAAGTCTGAAAAGTAGGGCCCTTGCACGTTCCTGCGGCTTTACGGGGATTCCCGTACTGTTTAGATCTTATTGTTTCCTTTGCTACGTAATCACCCTAAGAGTATTTGTTCCATTTGATCGTCAAAGTGGTTAGCTGCCCTACGCGTTCTGCGGCCTTACGGGGAACTCACTACGCCGACTTGGACTCGATCAGACTTTCCAAATATCCCGGACTAGGTATGTGCGGGTAATCTTTTGCCATGCAGTCTTCTGGTTCTGATACTTTGGTTACAACGGATCTTCTCCACTTAGAATTTGGTTATTCTTACCAGAGATAGATCAAATCATCACTTGCATTCGATTCCTACAACTATCCAGATATGGAGATCAGGCCAATTGTACTTGTATCATATATAGATTCAATCATCCTCCGGGGAGACCAGAAAGGATCAAATCTTATTTTGTTGTTTGCACTAGACGCAACTGGAGAATACGGAAGATTCCTCAGTATACTACGTGCCGAATGCATTTTTGAAATTTTTGTTTGTTTGAAAGTTATCCTCTTCGGAGCTACACTTCTTGGGGATTTTCTTGTAAATATTTTTGAGATTTTTTGAAAATGTCCGTTCAATCTCGTGGGAGGGCGTCGTCGTTTGGTTTTTATTTGCATAATTCGAATAGTATCAAACAATTGCGTCGCCTCTACTAATGAGTTAATGGGGCTAACGGTAATTATAGTAGATATTTTTGAAAACATCCACTCGATCTCGCGGGAGGGTGTCGTCGTTCAGCTTTTATTTGCATGATTTGAATAAGTATCAAACAGTTGTGTTGCCTCCACTAATGAGCAAATGGGGCTTAACCGTGATTTATTTTGCTAATTTTTGCATTTTCTTTTCTTTTTCTTCCTTTTTTTTTTGTATTTTCCTGAAATCATCATTTTATTTTATCAAGATTCTCAATTTCTCACTAGATTTTGCAATTTCTCGTGAGATATTAGGTTTTTCTCATGAGAATATTCCATCTCTCCCTTTCCCGTCCATTATCTGTCGGTCCGAGGCATTTTCCAGTCGTCCCATCACCTCACAAGGGACAGGTGTGTTGATCCATGCACGTTGGGCGGCGGGCGGTAGTCGAATTACTGCCCGGCACCCGTTTGCATGTTGGTCGGATGCTAGCGCCTGGTCCCTCTCTTTTCTATTTCTTCTTCCCGTTTCTTCTATCTAGGGACACCATTTCTACTCCATCCAAGCTTTTGTTCTCCTTTGTTACTGATTCCTTGCCACTTCCACCACCTCCTTGCTTCTTCTCTCAGATCTTCTTCCAAATGGTTGTCCTTTGGTGGATTGATTTCTTTGTTTACTAGATTTTAGCATCCATGCTTGTGGAGTGTTTGAAACATTTATCTGTGGCATTGGATCTTCCTCTTGGACATAAGAGATTATTGATTCGGATTTTGGAGAACCTTACCTGAAATTCCAACCTTTGGATCTTGCTGAAAAAATTTTATTTTGCCATAAAAAGTGTATTTTTTTCATTTTGATTGAGTGGGGTGTGATAAGAAAGGGGCCCCACTCTTATTTTGTGTATGGACATTTTTTTATTTTTTTAAATTTTTTTTTGTGTTTTTTTTGTTTTTGTTTTTTTTTTTTTTTAAATTTTAAAAGCAGAAGGTCCAGATCATGAAATGATGGGCCAGGATAGATGATTCGTGGTCGACTTGGATCTTTTAATAGTGTGGATCTTGATGGTGGGCCTTCATTGGTGGAGTGGATCACACTCCTTGGCTTGATCTTTGGCTCCATGCATGGGTTGGATTCTCCAAGTGGGCCAGGATTATGGGCCTAGATATATGGGCTTTGGTCTTGGAGATGTGGGCCTTGGACAATGGGCCTTGAGATATGGACTTGGGAGTGGGCCTTGAGATATGGGCTTTGGACTTTTGGAATGTGGGCCTTGGAGTGGGCTTTGATCCGTGGGCTTTTAGACTTGAAATGTGGGCTTTGAAATGTGGGCCTTGAAGTGGGCCTTCACTAACCCATTCACGATATGTTTCCTTCCTCTAGAATGTTTAAGTTATTTCATGGGAGTGAGAGGGATACTTACCTGTAAATGTTTGACCATGCAGCATGCCTCGCCGTGGTAAGAATGAGGTTAGAGTCGCTGGACCTTCTCATCAGTCAGTTGATCCTTGCTACATTCCTCAAATGGGTCGACACCTTTCCGATGTGGCCCAGTAGGGAGGAGCTCCTGCAGTCTTGATGAGTTGTGGGGTCCACACCCATTGGCCTGATTGGTTCAATGGTTTAAGCTTGATGGGTGGTTTGGATGGGGCAGGTGAGGGTCCCTCTATTGATGGTTTGGGCCGGATACGTGGCGCAGATTACGAGGCGATGATGGGAGATGCAGCTATCGTCGGGGATCGAGGCGACGGTCATGTCAACTACTGGAGTGGACCCCACGACCCCTCAAGACTGCAGGAGTTCTTCCCTCCCGGGCCACATCGGAAAGGTGCCGACCCTCTCGAGGAACATAGCAAGGATCAAGTGACTGATGAGAAGGTTCAGCCTCATTCCTACTACGGCGAAGCATGCCGTATGGTCAAACATTTACAGGTAAGTATCCCTCTCTCCCACATGAAATAACTTAAACATTCTAGAGGAAGGAAACATATCATGAATGGGTTACTGAAAGCCCACTCCAAGGCCCACATTTCAAGTCTAAAAGCCCATGGATGAAAGCCCACACCAAGGCCCACATTCCAAAAGTCCAAAGCCCATATCTTAAGGCCTGCTCCCAAGTCTATATCTCAAGGCCCATTGTCCAAGACCCACATCTCCAAGACCAAAGCCCATAATCCTGGCCCACTTGGAGAATCCAACCCATGTATGGAGCCAAAGATCAAGCCAAGGAGAGTGATCCACTCCACCAATGATGGCCCACCATCAAGATCCATACTATTGGAAGATCCAAGTGGACCACAAATCATCCATCCTGGCCCACCATTTCATGATCTGGACCTTCTTCTTCCAAAAAAAAAACACAACAACGAAAAAAATAAAAATGTCCATATACGAAATAAGAGTGGGGCCCCTTTCTTATCACACCCCACTTAATCAAAATAAACAAAATACACTTTTTATGGATTTCCCAGCAAGATCCAAAGGTTGGAATTTCAGGTAAGGTTCTGCAAAATCCGGATCAATAATCTCCTATGTCCAAGAGGAAGATCCAATGCCACAGATAAATGTTTCAAACACTCTACAAGCATGGATGCTGAAATCCAGCAAACAAAAAAATCAATCCACCAAAGGTCAACCACCTGGAAGAAGATCTAAGAGAAGAAGCAAGAAAGAGGTGGAAGTGGCAAGGAATCAACAACAAAGGAGAACAAAAGCTTAGATGAAGCAGAAATGGCGTCCCTAGACAGAAGAAATAGGAAAGAGAGGGACCATGCCTGGACCAGCGTCAGCATCTGACTAGTGGGCAAATGGGTGCCGGGCGGTAATTCGACTGCCCGAGGTAGTCGGACTACCGCCCGCCGCCCAACGCGCATGGATCAGCACACCTGTCCCTTGTAAGGTGATGGGACGACTGGAAAACGCCTTGGACCGACAGATAATGGACGGGAAAGGGAAAGATGGAATATTCTCATGAGAAAAACCCAATATCTCACGAGAAATTGCAAAATCTCGTGAGAAATTGGGAATCTTGATAAAATAAAATGATGATTTCAGGAAAATACAAAACAAAAGAAAAAGAAAAGAAAATGCAAGAAATTAGCAAAATAAATCACGGTTAAGCCCCATTTGCTCATTAGTGGAGTCAACATAACTGTTTGATACTTATTCGAATTATGCAAATAAAAGCCGAACGACGACGCCCTCCCGCGAGATCGAACGGATGTTTTCAAAAATCTCAAGAATATCTACGATAATCACCGTTAGCCCCATTGAGTCATTGGTGGAGGCAACGCAACTTTTTGATATTTATTCGAATTACGCAAATAAAAACCGAACGACGACGCCATCCTACGAGATCAAACGGACATTTTCAAAAAATCTCAAAAATATTTACAATAAAATCCCTGAGTGTACTGAGGACGATCGAATCCAAAGAGGATAGCTTTCAAACAAACAAAATTTTCAAAAACACATTCGGCACGCAGTATACTTAGGAATCTTCCATATTCTCCAGTTGCGTCCAGTACAAACAGAAAAATAAGATTCGATCCTTTCCGATCTCCCCAGAGGACGATCGAATCTGTATATGATACAAGTACGATTGGTCAATCGTACGAATCGAATGCAAGTGATGATTTGATCTATCTCTGGTAAGAATAACCAAACTCTAAGTGGAGAAGATTCGTTGTAACCAAAGTATCAGAACCAGAAGACTGAATGGCAAAAGATTACCCGCACATACTTAGTTCGAGATATTTAAAAAGTTTGATCAAGTCCAAGTCGACGTAGTGAGTTCCCCGTAAAGCCGCAAAACGCGCGGGGCAGCTAACCACTTTGACGATCAAACAGAACAAATACTCTTAGGGTGATTACATAGCAAAAGAAACAACAAGATCCAAACAGTACGAGAATCCCCATAAAGCCGCAAGAACGCGCAAGGGCCCCACTTTTCAAACTCACCCTCCGATGCTATTAATAATATGACGTGAAAGGGTTGTGATTCGTGGCCCGTAATGCCGCAAAACGGGCAAGGACAATCACAACATTTTCCTCAACCCCCATGATATGTGCGAGTCATCTCTTTCCCAAACAGTAAGCTGACTACGATACAATGGCAGGCAATGGATTTGAACCACTACCTTTTCTGACCAAAAGGGTGGGGTGTCCACTCGCTTTAGCACTCGGTTGCTTGCAACCTCGGCCAAAGAGGGGCATCTGTAGACACCCCACCCAGGCTAGCATCTTAAGAAAGCAAAGACAACCCGGAAACCCCAATCATTCCCTAAACCCTAACCCTAACCCTAACCTACCCCAACCATTCCCTAAACCCTAATCCTAGCCTAAACCCTAATCACCACCCAAGTCAATGCCTACCTGAAAATCGATCCAATTCCCAAAAACATACCCAACCATTTAGAGCCAAACATTCGAAAACAAACTTTGGGCCGACCTAAGATCCCGAAGCAAGCCCTCCAACCAAAGCCCAGAGGGAACCCAGCCCGGGCGGTAGTCTGACTACCGCCGACGGTAATCGGAGTGCCGCTCCTTATCCCCTCTGAGCACACAGTTGTTCGCCCTCCCAAAGTCAACTTTCATATGGAATTACCCCCAAAGTTCATCCTATTTACCCTTTTACCAAACCCCAAGAGCTTATAAGAGCATGCCACATGGCATTTCTCTCCTCAGCCAATTACAAGCTATCATGTCAGCTTTTACCTTCCACAAACCTAACAATTACCAAAATGTCATCACAAAAGGCTATAAATAGCCTTCACCTCTCCTCATTTCACACAACAATCCCATTTCCCAAAAATTCTAAGGGAGAATAAGAGAGTGAGAGTGAAAAGAGAGCTCCAAGACTTCAAACCCTAATCTTTTAGCCTTCCCCTAGCCTCCTCCAAGCTATCCTCAAATTCTACAATCTCATCCGGGTTGGTCATGGTGCACTCCATGTCCTAGCTATCTCAGGAGCAAGCCAAAGATTATCTCATTTTCCATTAAAGCATTCATCATATCTTCTCTCTTCTCAACCCACTTGCTACTCTAGATCACTATCGAATGTATGTTTTGTGACTTGCCGTATATCGGATCCTGTCACATCAGAAATTCATGGTGATCTAGTCCCTTTTCTTCCCTTATTACGTTAGCATCATTACATCTGCTTTTCTAGACATTCTTCGGACGTATGCTTTGTAGCTTGCCGGAATCTCGGATCTTGCTACATCAGAAATCCAAGTGTGCCTAGTCTCATTTCGACTACATGTTGTACTTTAAGATTACTTTACCACACAAAGTAGAGACTATACACTTGTACAGGCAGAGAGGGTGTTTAACACCTTCCCTCTTTGTAACCGAGGTCTCTTACTCAGAATCTCGAATCACAGACCAGGAGTCAACATAAAGCAAGAGAGTCCTCGAATTCTCTAGCTTTACACGTTCTGCAGGTTCTAGGAGATTATGAGATTTTAAAATTAAGTGGCTAGTGGCGAATCCAAATCTACATCACATCATCAATCCAAATCAATCAAATCACCCCTAAAAATAAAAATAAAAAATAAAAACCAAGCATGGGCGCCGATTTCTCAGCATTCACAAAATGGCGACTCCACTGGGGACCGTCAAGGGGCAAGCAATGGTGACTCCACCGGGGACCCTAACGAACCAAGCGTGGGTGCCGATTTCCCAGCTCGTCTTTACCTTTGCTTGGCTCGGGAGGAAAAATAGGATTCTCATAATTGATAATCTACAAAAGAGAATGATGATTCTTCCCAATGCTTGTCTCCCATGTCTGAGTGTTGAGGAGTCGGTAGATCACCTTTTCATTCACTATTCTTTTGCTAGAATAGTGTGGTCTCACATCTTCCAAATATCCAGTGTCAACTCGGTGATACCTAGCTCGATTGATCTTCTATTAGAATGTGGCATTGCAACCCAGGGGAGCAAATCAAGATGATGTTTACTCGCCATCTTTTGGTTTATCTAGTTGGAAAGAAATCATCGTCGTTTCCATAATCAAGGGGGTTCAGCAAGTGGGGTGCTTAATTGAGTGGTCTTGTATTTGTTAGAGTGGTTGGCTTGAGTGCCCTTTTCTAATTGAGTTGTTTTGGGGTTCTGTTTGTACTTTTTTCAGTTTCTTCTCCTGTTTTTATTTGTTTTTCTGTTTAGTATTGTTTAGTCTATCTTTTGTTTGGCTTTTTGGCCCTAATGATATTGCTTCACCTTTTCAAAAAAAAAGAAGCATTAATGTGTTTATGTGATGGTTTGAGAATAAAAATACCAAGAAGACAAAGGATGCCATCAGTTTGTATTTTGAGTTTGAGAAAAATCCAGAATGTGGCATACATAATATAATCAATACTTCAAAACTGGGCCAGTGATGAAAAATCAGCTAAGGTTCAAACCTTTGGTCTTCCGGACCAATTTGAAGGTTTAAATGTAGCCAGGCGCCGAAGTAAATCTCCCCTTTCCCATGGCCTACATGAAGCAAATGATGAACCAAGTACCGAACCACCCGCACTTGTGCTCAAGGAAGTCCTCTGGAGGTCTGAACCAACACAGGACAGTGAACCCACTTTGGAACCCTGTCCTTGACCAAGACGATCTACACTGCCAGCATTTGTTGGAACAGCGGCTGTAGATGCCCCTGCAGAACTGATACACAAACAATTTAGGTAAGACACAGAAAGAAGAATTACCACAATGGGATAAAGAAATTATGCATCCAATTTTTCAAAACTGCAAGGTAAAGAAAAAAGCAAGCACTTTAAGTAGGAAAGTGGTATACCAGACTACATAAAATACCACAAATGCTTTAAGACTCGAACAAGTCTAGCATAAAAAGGTTAATATCTGCTAGATTCCAGAAAATTAGGGAAGTCAAATGGGTTGGGCATGCACTGAGAAAGATTCATATTTTGGATAGACCCAGCCTGATTCAGTTCAAAACAAAATCCAGAAGCCAACCAACCCAGGACTCAGATAACTGACATCACCACAAAAATGTGTCTGAGATTGCAGACACATTTTGCATGGAAAGTCTAGCTTGCTAGAAGATCACCAAGAATGAGGAATTATTGGATACTCAACCTGAGGCTTTCCACAATACATGCCAGTTTTCAATACTGGCAAGTGGCAACAGAAGCCTGCCCACACTTAAGCAATCCAGACCTCCAGTCTGTTGCATCCCACCATATATGGACCATACCAAAAAGATTCCCTTGATAGGACAACATAACCTTTTAATTTGTGGCCTACAAATAGACAATTAAGAAGAGAAATACAGCAAATGTCCACATTCAACAGAAAAAAATACAGCAAAGGTCCAGTGTGTTGCATCCCACAATATATGGACCATACCAAAAAGATCCCCTTGATAGGACAACATAACCTTTTAATTTATGGCCTACAAATAGACAATTAAGAAGAGAAATACAGCAAAGGTCCGCATTCAACAGAAAAAAATATCCAAAAATTGGTGGCTACAATCTTCTAATCTGGGAGATTTTTGGAGGCATGGCCATCCATAGTGAGACACAACAGAACAATGGTCTGGATTACCAAGGCATAGGCCGGTTGTCAAAAAATGGCAACCATGTATGCTGCGCAAAGCCTCGAGTCACATATCCTACAACTCATCCATACACAATTCACCCTAACATACTGAATAACAAGTGTTTCTCACAAATACTTCCAACCAACCAAATGTTTTTTCAGTAAAATGAAAAACTTCACAAACGCGGACGCTAACCCATAACACTTAAAAATTATAGTCAACAACTTCAAATGAAAATGTTTATTAGTTCAAAATAACCAACCTAATTCCTAATAAACCGCTAGAAAGAAACACCTTTTTTTAATAGGGGTGCGCCAGGCCTATGTAATAGTGCAACAAAAGGCGACGCTCAATGACCCCAGGTGGGCCATCCCCCACAAGAAATTAATTTAATATCATGTAACCCAATAGGCCACATATCAGATATTAACCTGATAAGAAACGGCTACTTCCGCATAAATCACTTTAATTAAACAACTCCAAACAAAAATCCAACCCTAAGCTAACCATTTCCAATCAACCAAACTAATCACCACAAAACCCAACAAAAACACCCAAATCAGCTAAATTTAACAGTTCCAAACAAAACGGCAAGCATTTCCTAACTTGATCTCAATCCACTTAAGCTAAACAGTATTTCCACATAACCGCTAAAAATGACAGAAAAATGATCGAATTCCAGGGTTTCAATTCTCGAAATGATTAATAATATTTATTTTAAAAAAAAAAAAAACAGCATAGGTGGTATAATGACCAAAACCTATATAAAGCTGACCTATATCAAATTCTAGGGTTTTCGAATGCAAATACAAAAACGTTACCCTAGATGGAGCTCTTCGACTGTAGAGCGTGCCCTAGCTGTCAATTTGAGAGATCATAGAGAGAAAGAGAGAGAAGGAGAATACCTAGCAGCAGGAGTTGCAGGAGGAGATGAAGATCGAGCGACGAGAACGGGATCTATCGCCCCACCAGAGCTTCTAACCTCTTCCCTCATCTCTCCGTCTCTCGCTCTCAAATGCCTGAAACGGGGAGTTAGAGTGCGCTGCGAGGGTTTTTATAGGGGGGCGCAACGGAACGGTTGGCTCGTACGGTGCGCACGGCGCGTACTGCGCATCCCCGCGAGGAATCGTTAGGATTTCATTTTGCCTCTGTCGCGACTCACGATCCAGAGTGTTTTTACCGTCTATAGGGGCCCACATGCTTGGTGGTTCAATGATCTGGACCGTCCATTTTGTGTAATCTATGTAGGAATAGGAATTAATTAAGAATATTAGATTATTTTAATCATCTCTTTCTGTATATGAATTTAAATAATGAAAATAAAAGTTTCAATGGCTCAAATTCAACTCTGAAAATCAAAGGTCAGATTCATCAAAGAAGTACAAATGTCTAATGATAGGTTATTAGTTATTGTAAATAAAATATGAACGGTTCAGATCATCATAATATCTCATCATATGGACCTCGATGAGTTGTGACATACGCTGGAATCTAAGTCGAGATGGAGGCAAAAGAACTCATCGTTTTGAGCGTCGGCTCGAGTATTCTGGAGCGGACGTGGATTAGGTGAGGCTGCGATAACAGCTTAGTGGGCGAGGCCTTGCCAATGGGGCCCATCTAGATCTATGGGATTTATATCGACCCGGTCCATCCGTTTTTCCAGCTCATTTTAGATAATATTCCAAAAAAGGAGATAACATTTCCCCTTCGTTCGTGTCTATTTAGCTTATCAATAGGTTGGATGGCAAACAAACATTACAGGAGGATAGGCTAGGACACGAGCAAAAAACAAAATGAGGTTGATTCAAAACTCAGGTGGGCCATACCTAGAAAAAGGTGGGAAGGGAGTTGCCTATCATTAAAGCTTTCTAAGGGTCTACCACAATATTTATTTATATGCATTTCAAATTGTCCGTAATGTCATTCCTACCATATATACTGAAAATTTAGATGAACTGGAAATACAAAAATATTAACCGATCCATAACTTTTGCACTCCCATGAATATTTCTATGGTCATCGCCTTAATCCCCACTGTTTCTATTATAAACCCCACTTTGAGTCCTAGATGTGCCTCTATTTTAAGCTCATGTCAAGACATAAGCTAGCAAAATGGATGGATTGTTATTGATGGATGTCTTAAATTTGTTAAGTTGACGGTCTGTCAATAACAAGTTTGATGACATGGAGCAGGTTTCGATGTCATCAAAGTCGGCTCGATGCTATCGTATATTTTCTAAATATTTTCTCTTAATCACCGGACATATTGGTGTCATTTTTCGATAACATCGAGTAGTATTCAATGACATCGAAGATGTGTTCGATGCCATCGAATCTGGGTTGAGTAATTAAATATTTTCGAAAAAATTATATTTTGCCATTGGACAGTTTTGGCAGTTGTTCAGTATCATCGAAAGGTATTCGATGACGTCGAACAGTTTTGCATAGAATTTTGTGAATCCGTCAAATCTACGAAATTTGTTTCCTATTTCGTTTGAGATTCTTTCCAAAACTATGTATATGGTGTAAATGGGTTTGAGAGGTATACTAAGGGTTTTTAAATCATTCTAGGGTTTCAAAAGGAGTGTAGCAAGGATATGATTCAAGGTCATTCGAAACGGGTAAGCTCTTATTCTTTGTAATTTTTACTTTCATAGTGATCATCTGTCACTTTGTGCCGTGATTTTTTTGGTAATGGTTTTTTCACGTTAAATCGTTGCGTTCTTCTCTTTTTTGCTTGGTACTATTGGATTGTTATCCTAGATTCATCTCTATGTGCTTCCGTGGTCCCCCAATATGGATAGGATGGATTTCTTACAAAATTCCAGTGAGCCCCATATATCCTTTAACGATAGAAATATCTCTACATGATAAAAAGTCAGATGGGCCCACTATAATGCTTATGAGAAATTGCCTGTCCATCCATTTTTCATGCTTAAATCAAGACATGAACTTTTTAAAAAAAAATGACGCGGATCCAAAACTCAAGCAACCACACAACAAAAAAGTTAGGGTCCCACTAGGGAGAGTGGAATTGCATGGAGTGATTGGAGAGGGTGGAATCGCGGCAAACGTGCCAACATGGTTAATAAATCCAAGCTGTTCCCCTCAGTCATCAGGACTTGTGTATGTTGCATCTAGGCCATTGCTCATTTGATTAGAGAATTTGCTCTGTGGTCCACGGATTTCTCACACATGGGACCACATAATCAACGGTCCATATCACACAACACAATGCGGGATAAATGGATAGGGAGAGATGTTCACACAACTTATCATGGAACTTTTAAACATACAAACGTTTATAACTTTCTGCTAATGTGTTATTTCGGTGTAAAATCCCATCCATGAAAATAGTGAGCCAATGGAGAAATAACAGTAACGGTCCACTCATTATAATATGGGTTCCCATAGTATAATCAGGTCCCTTGGTTTGGTAATCCAAACTATTGATCTGTTATGTCCACCATGTTGAATTAAACCTAACCAATCTTAGTGATTTTGCTTTTATGCAAAGGTGGACATGCTTTTAACCGTCCATTTGCAGGCCACGGATTGGCAAATCGAATTGTCCATCAAGTATATTTTAGGCACGGTCCATCCATGATGAGATGCAACATACCAATGGTCTAGATTATCAAATGAAGGGTACCATTATTTGGCTATCTCATCATTTTTGGGGGATATTTTGTATGGAGTAGCTACTCATGCACGGGTGATATCGAATGACTATTTCAATAATTGAGGGGGAATTGGCTTGTAATTGTTTGTTGCTAACTTAGAGTTGAAATTTTAATATGAGATATAGAGATTTTGGATAATGGTGTCCGTGTTAAAGATTAAAGGAGTTAGGCACCCTTTTTTGCTCATGCACTTGTGTAATCTCTAATTTAATTTTTCGAGAGCTATTACTTATTAAGGCCATCATTACATTGATGAGGCACTCAACCTAGACCTTAATTTTATTTATTTATTTATTATTATTTTTAAATTTATAGTAAAAACAAACATGATCACAACTATGAAAATGGGGCATTCAATGTCAATCATGATCGTGGTACTGTATGAGAGGTTAAGAGATAATAATATTGTAGTTTTAAAAAATAAAATAAATGTAACATTGCACTATGAGTTGTGAGAGAAAAAAATGAAAGATCCGCAACTCCTTGATAGGAGATGATTGGGTATGCTCCAATTTCGGCCCCACTTCAATAAACTTGAACTTTAGGGCCTATTTGGGAGTGTGGATTTGGAACCCCCTGGTAGAGGTGTACACGAACTGAGCTAGCTCGATTCAACTCAGTACGAAGTTGAGTTCGAGCCGAGTCAAGCTAATTGTTTGAGCTCGAAAATGAGTTTGAGCTAGCGCCAACTCGACTTGACTCAAATCGAACCAATTCGGTGACTCGATTACTTTGATATTAATGTTGCTCACCAACTGTTTGATGAAATGACTTAAAGAAGTGTAGCTGGTGGCAATGAAGGTATGTATATGAAACCAACAACCTTTTTTTCTTGATTTTTATGCTACTTAGAAGGTGTTTGATAAAATACCTGTAAAACCATTGCTGTTGTCTCAAATACAGTAAGATTTTGAAGGTGCGGTCCAGGTATTTGTGAAAATGCTGCAATGGCGAACTCAGCTCGATCTTGGCTCGAACTCAGCTCAAACTGGCCTGAGTTGTTGACCGAACCGAACCAAGCTGGCCAGTCAAACTCGAGGATCAAGCCGAGTTGAGTTTAAGCTAGGGTCTGCTAGTGGCCGAATCGAGTCGAGCTAAGGCCACCTCGACTCAGTTCAACTCGATGTACACCCCTACCCCTTGGATTTGAAATTCTCCCAGTGTGTTTGGCACCCTAGAGTGTGAATCAACTTTAACCCAAAGGTTGCTATGCATGGTATATTTACGGGGATTTAAATTTAATTACTAAATCAACTTTAATATCTCTAATTAGTGAGATATGTAATTTTTGACACAATGGTTATGATAAGCTCGTTGAAATATATGCTTTGCCCGAAAATGATGAAATTCCAAGTCTTGGATGGGCCACAGGCACAAGATCATGTCTGAGTGACTAACCAACGATTTTTAATCGTTGATTTACATGGATAATGTTTGGACGATGCCGGACAATGTTTGGATGGTGCTGATTTACATGGACAATGTTTGGACGGTGTTGATCATCATTAGTGGGCCATGTGCCCAGTAGAATGATAGTAAAATGACACACATGTTACACCTGTAACTATTGAAATGATTTTAGGTGTAATCCAAGCTCTCACTATGGATTTCAAACCCCCTCAAAGATGGGATTTGAAACCCCCTTGATTTGAAACCTACTTTATGTTGCCAAACAACCAGGGGATTAGAAACCCCCTCAAATCCCCTCAAATCCATGGACCCCTTAGAAGCATGGTTCTCTCTCTCTCATTTCAATTTTCCTCACATTTCTTCTCTTATGTGTCTTCTGCTCAACCGTCGGATTGGGTCTATTATTGCGTGTGTGACACCAATTTCCCACCCCATTCAATAAATATATTGCTTCAACTGAGGCTATTATTTTCTGTTATTGCTATTAGATCGAACTACAAATTCAATACCAAACTATCTATAATACATGCGCACTGGTAGACTGTTGTGTAGTGGGGGGTGACTCATTTATATAGAGAACGAGTAGGGTGGAATCCTACGTAGTTGACTTTGGACACCAATGGGAATTGAATTCCCATCATGGTGTAAAGCTTGTATTTTGAAGTGCATTTGTCGCACAAATCATGATGCCATGTGTCAAGCTCTAATTGGTGAGTGGTTATTGGCCAGAATCGATTCCTGCCAACCCATCACCCTTGATTTTTTAACAAGCTTCGTTACAGGGAATGTTGGAGAGCTCTCCACCAGATCAGCTTAGGGTTTCAAGCGTTGTTTTTTTTTTTTTCTTTTTTTGTTCAATTTCAGTGGCCGATTCATAGCCTGGGGTTGTCTTAGGCCAGGATTTGGAAATGTTCGGGCGGGCCTCCGGGCTAGTTTGGCTTGAGCCCGGCCCATTGCAGCTCCAGCCACCAGCCTTATAGGCCTGCCGTTGCCTTGCCAACCTGGAAAGCGTATACGACATCTGAACCGTATATCAGGTAGGACCCACAATAAGATAATCTGCTAAAAGCGTAGTTAGGCCATAGATTATCCAAGATGATAGGCAGTATAAGAAGTTCATTTCCATTCATTTGTGGCGCATGTGATAGCAGGGGAGGAACGTTTCTGTCCAGACAATCTACAAGGTACCTGATACCTGATGCACGGCTAGGATGTCACATACGTGTGCCAGGTTTGCAGTTAGCACTTTAAAGCCATGCCTAGACTCGAGATGCGTGGGGATGGTTGCATTTTCTTTCAACCGCCTGTGACCAGGTCCACATTCAACGGTGATGTGTGCCAGTTTTGTGCAAGATCAATGCCATTCCTCCAGTGGGACCCACTATACATGTCTTTGGCCCGGAAAATTAAATCGCTCGAATAATCACATGCCCCACATGTTTTAGGTCAAATGAGGACCGTCCTTTTACACCACTCTTTCTGATTCTGAGTTTCTCCATATGCCTGTGGCCAGCTTGATGATATGAAAGGCCGGATTTTCCGGTCAGTAACATTAAATGGTGGGGCCCACCCAACGACCGGCTCAGATCTCAAACCACAACGCAAATTTGGAGAGTGTCATTTAAAAATTCGTATCCTCAGGCCAAGGTCAATATGATTCCTCTCCTGTAATTGCTGATCGTGCTGGCTCTGTTAGCTTGTAATGTACAACGGGTGCGTAGTGCGCACCATCTCATCTGTCCACCAAATAAAACGGGCTCCGGATAATAAACACAAATAAATGCCCACGCAACATGCCAATGTAGCACACGTGTGTAGGATCCTGGATGTTCATTAGATGGGCCCTTCAGTGTCCACAAGTACCATCTACAAAAAATCAGACCAGCCCACTCATCCAGGTAGCAACATATACAACTGAATAGGGGACGCGGATTGGATATTACCCCCATCAGGACCTAGCTAGAGACGGACGATCCTTTCAGGGGCCTCTGTGGGGCCCACCGTGATGTGTATTTTTCATCCACGCCATCCATCATTTTGACAGATCATTTTAGGGTATGAACCCAAAAAAAGGAGGCATACCGAAGGCTCAAATGAACCACACCCCACCACAGGAAGCAGTACGGATTGAACTCTTACAGATGAAAACTTCCTACATCCCACCGTAATGTTTTTTGCCATCCATCCACCGTGTTCCTCATGGCTCATCTCTCTCTCTCTCTCTCTCTCTCTCTCTCTGGCAATGCATACACATCCGCTGAGCGTGCGGGCACCCACCGCGCATGCACAACACACAAACAGAGGAAGGGCGTAATAATAATAAGAACCGATCAAAGCGCATGAAGTGGACCCATATAAATTTTTACCTTTGAGCTGAGATTCACACTGTAATTCAGAAACCCATCTTCCTTACCAGATACATGTATGTCCCAAAGCCAGAAATATGTTTCTTTATATGTACAACAACAATCTATATGTATTTATAAGTTCAAGACACCAAACCTCAAATGAAAATCCTCATGAGGGAAGAAGATTTTATATGAATACCTGCAAAATCAAAACAAGGAAAGACCTAAGATTATGGTGAGGGAACTTTCAAGAGGTGTTTACCTCGACTTGACTCAGATGTTGGTGTGTTTAAGTTTGTGTTAGGTTCAACAGGGTCAATAAAAATACCCAACATCTCCCCCATGGGATGATCCTAGCGATCCCATTGGTGGCTTGCAAATGCACAATTGCAACCAATGATCTACATTTAACAGGCACTGTCAGATGGTTAGAGTCAGCTATTGCCCATCCAACCAAACCCATCATGGGGGCGGTCTCAATCACCACAAAGTGAACCCACCATGTACAGGTTGTTGGGCTGCACAAATTGCTTCAATGAGCGTTATATGTTCCCTCATTTCATTAATGCAGACTAGTGACTAACTGTACTCAATGCCCGGCCAAACTGAGTTGACTCAAGCCTAATCCTTGGTTATTCAGTGAGTTCTCTTGCTAATAGTTACAAAGTTTGGATTCAGGAATATTTCAGCAAGAAAACTGCTCAAGATTCCAGAAAATTGTGGAATTTTTTTTAGATGAATCAGGGAAATAAAATCTAGAAAATAGAATATGCTTTTGGTGAATTTTCTTGGGTTTTATTAAAATCATTGAGTAATTTGCAAATAATACCCATCTTATTGGTGAAGAAGCTGCATGTCAAGAATACTTGGAGAATCATTAAATAATGCATGGATTAGAGAAAGGAAATACTCTTTTTTAGAAGAAGAAAAAGAAGAAGAAGAAGAAGAAGAAGAAGAAAAGAATGCTGACTATTTTAAAAGGTCAGAGAGACATGGATGTGGATGAAAAGCCTGCTAAATAGAAAGGTGAAAACCAATTTGAGTAGTTCCACGTACCATTTATTTATAGAAGATAAGCTTGCGCTTGAGATATGTACATGTAATTGTGTCATCAGCTCTCTACTGCCTCCTCTCCTGATTTCCAGACAACGTCCTTGAGGCCGGTTGAGAGGCTCTTATAAAACTGAAAATATATGAACCCAGAAACCAGAATAACGACTCCAGGTTAATTGATACATTAGGGAATTATCAACAATATAGAGTATCCAGTGCTAGATGCAAACATCTTAAGTTCAATTATCAAGCATTCAATCCACATGCATGAGACCTAGATCATTCATCTGTTGGGCCCTACTGTGGATTAGCTGGGTGATCCCACAACAAAAAAAAGTCAAACCAACTACCAATAATATACAATGGGAAAAAGCCTCCCACTGATCAGCACATAATATCATCTGATCATGACCCATCCATGGTAAAGCCCAATGAATGAGTGAACAACCGAGATCTTATACATGTGTGAAGTGAATATGAGGTTAGGTGCTTGATAACTAACTGGGTTTTAGGGTTTAGCACTGGATCTTTTCTATGATTAAAATATCATACCGTGTTAAATTCCAGAGTATCGCCTGTGGATTTGCGAAGCTTGACCATGTATAGAGAAGGAGCTACCTCGAAGATCTGTACGAGGAAATGAAATATCCATATGCAAACAATTAGAAGAAAAAAAATGCGGTATCTCAATTGCACTGGATTTCGGTACTTGAAAAGTCTCCAATTCAATTTGCCCCTGTTTTTAAATACAGGCAGTGCAGGAGATGACTAACGGGGATAAATACCTCAGTAGCAATGGACAAGCGACCCTTCCTTCCAGTTTTAGACCCTTGCAGCTTCATCTGGGATTATGCAAAAAATAAAAAATAAAATGTTCATCCCTGTATCAAGGATACCCCGTATTCTAAAACTTGGACACACGAGAGCTGTCTCATGGACAAATCGATATGGCTATTCAGATTAGATAGAACGTATTATTTTCCATATTATTTATGGAGGCTTTACATGATACAGCTAGCTATCCGTGTAGTAAGATCGCCCAACCTCAAGATCCTATAAGCATGGACTGTTGATACTTAGACATGTAAGTAGCCACCAAGTCCACTAATTTTCCATGGGGAAAATCTCTGCCCAATAGTAGAGTTGGATGCTGACAAATAAGCATGTTTAAGCAACATGGCAGAATGTAACAAGATTGATAGGAAAGAAGATTTAAGGCACCTTGTAATTGTTTTTCTTCACATCGAAACCCAGAGGCCCAGCGGTTTCCTCGATCTTTGAAATGATCTCACTTGCAGGGCATTTTGATGTAAATCGTGTTTCCCGTTTGATAAGACCCTGATCATCATTCATCATGGTAAGCACCACATGATCGAATTCATGTCACTCCCAGCACATACATCCATGCTAAGTTACATATGGTACAAGTATGGAATTCCAGAACATACCATCTGTTTTTCGAATAGAATGCCGAGATTGAGACCCTGAGATGTGGAAATAAGCTCGAAGGCATTCATCACCATCGGTCTTTCTTCTCTCCTCTCAACGACAAGATTTCCAGGTTCCTGAGCACAGGAACATTAAGATAGAAGTTATAACATAATCCTCCGACAGTTTTACTTTACCACAAAAATTCAACAAATGTTACCCTGGATTCATTGAAAACGGAGTCCACATCATCGAGACTGGTTACATCTGCAGTATCGAAACTGGGCGGCTTATATCCTTTCTTAAACCATTCATTTTCAATGACATCGGGAATTGTAATCCGCTGCATAAACCCCAAGAGAAACATATCAGCATGTTTTAGACTCAAACAACTAGTGACCAAGTCCTGAACAGAATGGTCTAATGTGTAGCCATCAAAACACTGTGAAGTGCACCATATTTAGAAAGCCTAATTGCACATGAAAATTTGCAGCCAAGTTCCCATGGGGACACATGGCAGACAGGCACACGATTTGGACTGCCCATCATGTGTGCTCCCCTATTCGTGTACCAATAGCATTCTTCTATAATAAGATGCTTGCAAAGAGACCCAGCTACAATTTCAACAATTCATTTTAACAAGCTGAAGGCATGGTGCTTGTGTCAAAGCACAAAAAGGAAAAGTACATACAGTTAAAGGATTGGGGTCCAGAATCCTTTTGATTAGCTTTTTAGCACTGGTAGAGAACCACGAGGGACAAGTGAAATCTGCCTTAATGATCTGCAACCAATGCAGTTATGTCAGCCACACATATAAATGTATGTATTTGTTAGTGTACATAAGGCTCATAGACCCAAACTCACCTTTTTATATAATGTCATGAGGTTTGTTTCTTCGAAAGGCAAGTAACCTGCCATAAGAACAAAAAGGATTACCCCGCATGACCAGAGATCTGCCTTAGCCCCATCATAACCTTTGTTGTTAATCACCTGAATAAGAGAAGAATCCGAAATAAGAAGAGAAAAAGTTGTATACATGGATGAATGAGAAAAATAATACTTTTATTAGCAGACTGTCTTACGACGAGTAAGGAAGTACCTCTGGAGCAACATAATTTGGTGTCCCGCATGTTGTATGAAGCAATCCATCTTCCTGTAATGAAAGCTTTTAGAATAACGAATTCTTTGATTGGCTGGATTTAAGTATCGTTTCAAATGGTTGAATATGTTGGTGGGCGGGCAGTGCAAAGGAGGCAACCCACAGGTGGGTTATCGTTTTAGCTTTTCCGCCCTAAAATATTGCTTTCTTCATATAAAATTACTTGAAATTGAGAAAATATTATTTTGGCAGAATCATATTATTCCATGCCCATCTCCAAAAGCACAAGTAAAAGAACCCGTAGATGCCGAAATATGTATGGGGCCTGGAGCGGAAGGTAGGAAAAGAATAATGTTAACCCTAGAAGAACACAGGCTTCATGCACGGAGAAATGGATCTACATACAAAAGCTCAAATCCTATGATGATTAATTCAAACATAAAATTTGTGAAATGGAAGTCATCATACTCACCCGAACTTGCTGAGGTAATGCACTCAACCCAAAATCTGAAACTTTAAGAACCCCACTGGAATCCAGCAACAGATTCTCTGGCTGTAACAAACAAACAACAGCATCAGGCCTGATCCGTTGAAAATGACCTAAGTGGAAAACTGCACCATTCTTGGGATATATTGTAAATGGAAGTGTAAGCCATAAATTGCAAATCACCTTCAGGTCCCGATGGAAAACACCTCTGCTATGGCAGTAATCTACAGCATTGATGAGCTGCTGAAAATACTTCCTTGCCTCATCTTCTTTCAACCTTCCATGAGCCTGACATAAGAAGACAGTACATAAGGAGATAAAACATTCATAGGCGAGATAACTTCTGCTGGTATTACAGAAATGCAAAACAAGCAAACCAAAATCTTACAATTTTGTCAAAGAGTTCACCACCAGTCACATATTCCAATACAATGTATATCTTTGTCTTGCTAGCCATCACCTACACCAAGAACAATGACTTTAACATGATAACATGAAGCAATCCTCAATAACACCATAAGATAACGGTAAGGGCATTCATTGTATCATTGTCATCCTCATCGTTGCTATCATAATTGTCGTCATCGTCATCTAACCTTCACTCAATATAGTTGTCATTTACCCAAAAAAGGAAGAGGAGAGGAAAAAAATCGACTTCAAATGAACTTTAGATAATCGGAGTGTTTTTTTTCTTTTTCTTTTGTTTTTTTTTTTTTTGGTGGGGGGGGATGATTTTATTCAAAGAAACAAAGCCGATTATAGAGCCCTTGTCACTCCATTTTTTGGCAAGTCTTCGGGCCCCCTCATTAGCATCCTTCTGAGCTTAGGAGTACAGTGCTCTTGAGTGAACAACTAAAGATTTTAAGACTAAATTATAAAAGAAATGAGGTGCCAGGGGCCCAGCTTATCCTCCATCACCCGTTGAAAGTACACTTAGAATCAACCTCTGTAATGAGCTTCCTGGGGTAGGATGAGGAAAAGATGGGAGTCCTTTTAACGCCAAGAGCTTTGGCGCAAGAGGTTCCCCTCACTGAGTGGACAGAAAAGCAGACGCCACATCCCCACTTCCATTTTTGAAATTTCTTTTATCAGTGATAATCGGAGAGATATTGTTGCATGGTAATTGTCCAAGCTCAGCTATTGAATTTTCCAACCAGAAGCCAGAAATCAACCATAAGTTGACCATAGACAGCCAAGGAAATCAACAATAGCCAAGAAGTTGAAGAGTATACATGAAAAAATGGCAATAATGGAAAAGTTAGGCTGTCATGTTACAGATTGGAAAGAATGAAAATGCTGTCTCACCTCATGCATCTGTATGACGTTTGGATGTTTAACCAATTTCATGGTTGAAATTTCGCGCTTGATCTGCAAGGAGCAAACAAGAAGGTATTGGTACCACCACATGAGGATCAACTTTATCTAACACAACTTTCATAATTTCCCAAGGATGAAGTTGTTAATACTCAATACAGAAGTGGTGGAAACCAAACAAACAAAAATGGGGAGAGTACAGTCCATTTCAAAGTACAACAAAGTTGAGATCCATTTCATGACGGAGAGGAACCAATACTCTTCACATATGGTATGGCAGGGAGGACGGAAACTGCAATATGTAGGTTTCATGTCCCTAATTTCCACCACAAATCTCAACCGGGATAAGAAAGGGCCACTCCCTTATCTCAAATGAGATTTGAGCATGAGTAAATCCCATCAGTTGCTAATGGAGTAACTCCCAGATGCACCTTAAATGCTTGAATGAGAAGAAGTAAGCAGAAATCTAACTTTATGTTACCAATAACATATCTAAATGAAAAGAAGGCAAACATATTACTATAGAAGAAACAAAACACTTGTAACAGAGAATGGACCTTAGAGAAACCTACATGGAAATCAACCACTGGACTGTGTCAAATAGAAATAGAATTAATTTCTCTACATATATCAAATGAAATCAAGTGATGAAAACTTTCTAGCAAATGAAAACAAAGATTATATACAAGGAAATCTAAAAAGCCACCTGCATGGCAATCAAAGCATAAAATGTCACATCAACCAAACAAAAAAGACCCCTTGCAAAAATCAAACTAAAACAAAAGCCATCTGGAATGGAATAAATATTGAAGACTACCTAGCAATCAGCTTTCCTAATCTAATAAAAGAAAACTCAATATAAAAAATTCAAATAAAACTAATTACAACATAGAGTCATATATGGATCAAAAGCCAGTTGACAATCAAAAAGAAATTCATAATCTTCAAAAAGAAAATACAAGAAATGTCATACATTCTATTAATGAAAATAGACATTAGGAAGAGCACCTTTTTCATTTTTCTTTTTTCTTTTTGAAAGGATTAGAAAGAGAGGAATTATATGATACATGGACCCTAACTTGAACTGAGTGAGGCAAATGGTTCCAGTAGTCTAGACCATCATTGGTCTATTGTTTCCAACAATGAATTGATTATGCCTCACAAGCCTCCTTGATAGGACAAACTTCTCAATTTCTTCCCTACAGACAAATAGTGAAGAAGAGAAAAACGAGAAATACAGAAACTGTCAACATTCAGCTGGAAAAAAAAGTTCTAAATATTTGGTTATTGGAACCTTCAAATCTGAGGGATTTTCGGGGCCTTCACCATCTATGGTGGGAGACAATGGTCTGAGTTACCAAACCATGGGCCTCAATTGTCAAAATTGAAAGCCCCTGTATACTGTCCAGATCCGCGGGCCACGTAATAATTCCTCTCAGGAAGGTCATTTTCTGTCAAATCCAACAAATCTACAAGTGGAAGCCCACCTTTCAGTAATCTAAGACATTTGTCTAGTTCGCCTTGCAATGGGGCGGACCATGCCCCAAAGGCTCCCCAATCACGCATGCCTACCCATCCTGTCACTGGCTTGCAAATGGAGAATTACACTAATTGTGTCCATGTTTAACAGGGTGCTGAGATTTTCGGGTAGCACCCATCCACGATGTGACCTACCATACCAACGGCTGGGATTGCCAAAAAGTGGGCCCCACCTAAACATATACAAGAATCAATCACCTGGACATGTCCATATCAAAGCTTGTCATGCCCTCCAGATCCTCCCATCCAACATGCCACTTTTGTAGGAGATCCATACCACACAGGTGGTAGGCCCCATCACGAAGATCACCTAACACGAAAATCGGGCTGTCCCGCCATTCCATCCAATATGCCACTTTTGTAGGACATACCTACCATGCAAGCAGCAGGCCCCATCATGAAGATCACCTAGCACGAAAATCCAGCTGGCCCGCTCATCAGGTGGGCCACACCATTGGAATCAATGGGCAACTAACAGTGTAGCTCCACATACGGGTTGGCTCATCTAATGAGCCGATCAGCCTCATTTCCGAGATGGGTGATCTTCAATTGGTGGACAGCAGGCACCTGTAGGCGACCTTTTTTCCACAACGTATTAAAATCTCAACAGACAAATACCAACTACCTACAAATCACTGAAACCCAACATCCCCAATTCCCAAAATTCGAAAAAAAAAAAAAAAAAAACACGATCCAAACAGAATGAGCCAGGAAAAAAATTAAAAGAACAAGAAAAAGGAATCACCTGACCGATCATCTTGTGCTTGAGAACCTTCTCCTTATCAAGAATCTTGATAGCGACATTCTCTCCACTCTCCACATTCCTCGCGAACTTCACCTTCGCAAAAGTCCCCTCCCCCAGCGTCCGCCCCAGCTCGTACTTCCCCACCTTCGTCTTCCCCGCCACGCGGGGCCCACCTCCTCCTCCACCACTCATCGTCGCACCCTCTTAATTACAGGCCCGCCCTCGCACTAATACAACTATTGCCCTCAAATTCCCCTCGTTATTACAGGTCCGCCATTGCTCGTCCTTCTACACCACTGCTCGTCCTCATCACCCTCAAGGTTTCTCTTTTATTACAGGCCTGCCCTCGCACTCCACCCTCTTCTTCCAACTTTACAACTAATGCCCTCAATCCCTCTGGTTATTACAGATCTGCCATCGCTCATTCCTCTCCTTCTCTACTCCTATGCCATCAAGATCTCTTCTTATTACAAGGCTGCCACACCTGAGACTTCACCACATTCATCTTTCCGTCTTTCTCCCTCTCCCTCTCTCTCCCAACGAAACCCTAACCCTAAAAACGGATCTAACGGAGTGGAATCTAAAAAGAGCCTGGAACACGAGGGTTGCTGAGATGAGATTGCAGAGGAAGACGGGGCGGAAGAGATGTGAGATTTTCCATTGCAAGGAGACCTCAAATACCAGAAATAAAAAAGATGTATCGGACCGATACGTTACGATATTTTACGCGGGAAAGAGGGACAGGAATATGCGTGGTATCTTTTTTCGCCTTTTTGGGATCTTTTTGGGCTCACGAGAAAAGAAGAAAAGTACGAATCTCTCTCTCTCTCTCTCTCTCTCTGCGGAAATTTCCAGATCTCTCTATCTCTCTCTCCTGAAGAAATTTCAAGCTCTCTCTCTCTCTCTCTGTCTCTCTTCTAAAATGCCGGCTTGTGGACTGAAGACGGTGGAGACGCTTTTGTAGACGGAAGTTCTGGTGTGAAAGAGAAGGGATTTTCGGAACGAGCAGTTATTTACTACTCCGGCGGAGCATGGAGTATGTACTTACACCCGCATACGCTCACCCCTTTTACACGTGCGACTAACATGGTGAGTCAGAGCTGTACTCGGTCGATTCGACCCGCCTCCGCTCGAAATTTGATTCGAACTAAGTTGAGCTGATTTTTGGAGCTTGAAAAAATTTTGACCCGAGTTTAAGCTTGCCCGATCTCAACTCACTCGGATCAAACCTCAACTCGAATCGACTCGGATCGAATCAGCTCGATGACTCGATTATTTTGATATGAATGTTACTCACCTAGTGTTTGATGAAATGACTCAACGAAGTGTTAATGAGAAAGAAATGGATATATGAGGTATTTGATTTTGATGTTGCTTGCTTGCCTGGTGTTTGATTGTAATGTTGCTTGCCTGGGTATTTAATAAAATACTTGGAAAATATTGTTACTATTTTACATTATGTGAAAATTTGAAGATGTACTCTACTTGTTTGAGAAAATGTCGAACAAGCTCGAATTGGCTCAAATTGTTGATGGAATCAAGCTGAGCTAGCAAGATAAGCTCGAGGACCGAGCCGAGTTGAGTTCGAGCTGAGGTTAGCTACTGGCTGAGTTGAGCCAAGTTGTGCCAAGCTCGACTCAGTTCAACTCATGTACAACTCTAATGGTGAAACACCTGAGCGTTGCTTCCCTGACCGTGGGGCCCACTTTGATGTACTTTGATGTACGTGCCTTGTATCCACGTTGTCCATCCATTTTGAAAACTCATTTTAGGGCATGATTCCAAAAATGAAGCAGATCTAAATCTAAAGTGACAACTAAGTTGTGCTTGCGGCTAACACGGTGACACACCTGATCCACCGAAGTAGGTGGGATCCTTGACCGTGGGCCCAATGTGATTTATGTGCCTTATATATACACCATCAATTCATTTTGAAAACTCATTTTAGGGCATGATTTCAAAAAAGAAGTAAATCCAAATCTTAGATGGATCATAATACAGGAAACAATGGTCATTAAAAACTTCTCGTGACCCACAAAAGTTCTAGATCAAGTTGATATTTGTGTGGTTTCTTCACCCGGGTCTTTGTGGCTTCATTGGCAAAAAACATTTCAATGGCTCCATGAAGTTTTAATGGTGGAGATTCAATCATGACTATTTCTTGTCGTATAGTCCACCTAACAAATCTATTATGAATTTGGTAATGATATCGTTGACCAGGCCATCTCTCATAGTCTTTCCAAAATGAATGATTTCTCTAGAGATGCTTGGAAAAATAATATCAATTGAGAAGTTCGAAACACCAATAAATCAAACTCCTGTCCAAGCCAACCTAGTTTGGATCCAAACCTAAGTTGGGAAAGGAATTCTCATCAGATAATCCCAAGTCATCCATTGATTGGAACAAAATGGACAAGAGAGCCGGATGAGAATGCAAAATATATCCAAAGATAACAAATTGGACAAATCTAGTCCGCCCAACAATACGGAGATAGGAAGAAACATGAGGAGTACCCCGATAACCCTAGAGTTGCACCTCAATCAGGAATTTAGGGATCAGGACGATATGGATTCTGCCATCCATTATTCCCAACAACTTAAATCACTCCGTAGTGAATTGTGAAAATACCAAAGGAGGCCTAATCTAGACTATTCAACACCTCTTAGTGACCTTTAGCCCTACTCATTTAGCAGATTATCACTAGAAATGTAGAGTGGCCAATATTAATATGGATTTAGTCCCGAATCTAGCCGCTTTGATAAGAGGAATCTTTACAGATTTACGCCTAGTCCCTGATATACCATGGACACCCTGCAGTAGAGCAGCTACAAGAAGAAGATTCAATAAGCCAAAAAGTCCAAATATAATTAAAGTACTTTTTCCCAATTTAAGCTGCCAGTTCCAAGCAATAAAAGGAATTATCATATCCAAACCAATAAAGTAAGCAAGAAGGATTCATAAGTAAGAAGAAAACCCTAGCGACGGTTTCACCGGCTCAATGATTTTTTAAATGAACAATTTATGAATAGTTCAAGACCCTACGCTAAATACAACAGTTTCTTTTTTTAATTTATCTTTAAAAAAAAAAAATTTCCTACCATATTTTAACTTAGTTTATGGGTACTACCTAGCAGCTCCCGCTATAATACCTTAAGAGTAGAAAGTTTTTCTGCAACCTTAAGTTGCATATCATGATCATCTAAGTTTCAATTTGGTTAATCACATCCGTCTCGATCGTCTATTCCAATAGGCATATTGTGTACTTATTATTATTTTTGTTTATTTATTTAGTTTCCTTAACTTGTCAATTATAGCGAACATCAAATCAAAATATTAGTAGAATTAACAACATTTTATCTTATTTTATTTAATTTGAATGTAAATCTTTATTCATTTGAAAATTATTTTGAACTTATAAGTGTTGGAAGAATCATTTTATGCTCTTGAAAAAGCCGAATACAAAAAATGAGTATTGATGACTTAGCACTTCTTCCCACTAAAAAATAAAAAATATCATTATTTATTTACCACAATTTTACAACATTTACGCAAAAACAATCACGCTTCTAACAGTTGTGCGACAAAAGACCTTCTGCGGCGGAAGAATCTCCGCCAGCTGTTTAAGTTGTACAAAACAAACTTTTTAAGTGTCTCTAGGCTAACCAACAAATGAGAGCATTTCTCAAAGCCAAATGATAGTCGTATGATACTCGGGCAGCTTAAGAGTGTTGATACACAGGCACTTAGAGCTTGTACACGTGCTACACAATAACTCACATTAAACTACTTAAACAATGGGACCCACGGTCTGTAATTCACAGTCCCTTATTTTCTTAACAATCCTGGCCCATGATTTGTGGTCAGTTGTTTGTTGAAATAGGACCATTGGATACTTTTATTTTTAACCGTTCAATAAATATCCACAGATGCAACATCTAAACTAGAAACCATAGTATGAACGGTTTAGCTTGACTTACTTGTATCCATGTTTCGGATTTCGAAATAATTTGTAAGCGCTTGTGTATCAACCATCACCCTACACCTGAGTATCATAGTTTCTCTCCATACTAAAATAGATTGATGGACTATCTTTTAGTTTATTGAATTTGGGTCGTTTCGATCCATCTTTTTGGCCGTGGTGTCTTGAATATTTTTGACGGTTCTGATTGGGGCACATATGTTGTATGGACATGGATCTTACGGTGGAGGTGTACGTCGAAATGAATATCCACGTATCCAACATTTAGACTAGAATCATAGTATGAACAGTGTAGCTTGACTTGCTTGTATCCATGTTTGTGATTCCGAAATAAATTTTAAGCACGCGTGTATCAACCATCTCCCTGTACCTGAGTATCAAAGATTTTCTCTATACTAAAACAGACATGGACTATCTTTTACTGCTTCAAGTAAGAGGGATTACGAAGGATGGGATGGTAAAATCCAGGGATATGCCAAACGGGCCAAGCAGACCCGATAAACTTGTCCTGAGACGTAGCAAACCCATGGATCTTAAACCAATTCACTGACATCACTATCATTACCTTAGATTTGATCTCATCCCTCTTAATCCCGTTCAATCATGCCTGGGGCATGTTTGGTTAAACGGATTGGAAGGTAAAATCCCGGGATATACAGGGCGTGCCAAATAGAATTAGTGAGCTTGTGAGCTTGTTCCGGGATCTTAAACCAATCAACTGACCCCACCATCATTACCTTAAAATCCATCCCATCCCTCCTAATCTCGTGAGATCTTTCAAGCCAAATAGGCCTTTAGTTTAATGAACCTGGGTTGTTTAGATCCATCTTTTGGCCGTAGTGTCTTAATCAATTTAGACGGTTCTAATTGGGGCACGTGTTGTATGAGCATGGATCTTATGATGGAGGTGTACGTCGACATAAATATCTACGGATCCAATATCTAAGCTAGAAACATAGTATGAATGGTTAAACTTGACTAACTTGTATCCATGTTTGGGATTTGAATGATAAGTAAACATTACAGAAGTTTTTAATGGTGGGCATTTAATCTTCTTCAATATCCACTGGTTTCTTATGTGTGGTTCAATTGAGATTTGGATCTCTTTTGTTTTTTGGATTATGCTGTAAAATGATTTGAAAAAACCGGTGCACATCTTAGATAAAACACATATATATTATGTGGGGCCCATATAGCGTTGTTATAGAGGGCCTAAAATCTTCAACAACACACTTCTTAGAGGTTATTTGGCACCATGGATACAAGCAATTTGAGGGGATTTCAAATCCCGTAATGGTTTGGCACCATGAAATAACTAGGGTTTCAAATCCAAGGGGTGAGATCTTAGATTACATCTAAAATCCTTTCAAGATTTGTATGTGTAATATGTGTATCATTACACTATTATATTATTGAGAAGATGGCCTGCTAATGATATCCCAAAATAACTAGATTATCAATTGCATCGCTATAATTACTTTAATACGATGATCATGCCTTCTAAACATTGTCCTTTTAAATCAATGGGCAAAAATTAATGGTTAATTGCCCTTATATGATTTTGTGCTTGTGGCCCATCTAAGACTTGAAATTTCATCATTTTTGGACCAAATATATATTTCAGCGGGCTTATTACAACCATTATATCAAACATTACATATGTTGGCTGATTAAAGATACTAAATTTAGTTTTGTAATTAAATTCAAATGCCTATAAATATAGTTGATTAAAGCTGATTTCCAATTCAGGGCGCCAAACACAGGAGGATTTTAAATCCAGGGGTTTCAAATACAGTGGGTTTTGATTCTTTTGAATTCACGGGTTCCAAATCCACCCTCTCAAACGGGGAAGACGTGTCCTGTCTTGGATCGACGCGGATTGCGTACTACCCCCGCCCGTTCCTAGCTTCGAACGGGCAGGTCTGCGGCCGGGCCCACCGTGATGTATCTGTACATCCGAACCGCCTATCCCTTTTCTCATATTATTTTAAGGCATCAACAAAAAAATGAGACATATCCAACGCTCAATCGGACCACACCAAATAATAAGCTTGGTTGCATTAAAATGCACAAACCATTAAATGTAAGTTGCATTAAATGCAAGAGTCATCTGTGTTGTGGTCCATTTGATCGTTGGATATGCCTCATTTTTGTTTTTATGCCTTAAAATAACATTAGAAAATGGATATACGGTTCGGATGTACAGATAAATCACGGTGGGCCCGCCCACAGACCTGCCCGTTCGGAGCTAGGGAGGGGGGGTACGCAATCCGCGTCCGTCTCGGATTTCCGTCCGTATTTGAGCGCGTGCCCTCGGAGACAACGGCGCCTTTTCTTTTGACCCTCGGTTTCGTAAGCCGCAGACTACCGAAATGAATTTGTAATCAGCTAGTTGCCATGCACGTGGATGATCCAGTCCGTTTATGGGAAAGCTATCTTCACAAAGGAAGTGGATTAGGTGTTACACGAGTAACACTACTGTGGGCCCACCTTGATAATGTAGTGAATGACCATTAAAGACTTTTCTCCAACCACAAAAGCTGATATTTGTAATCGTAGACTTTTTTCAGACCACAAAAGCTGATTTTTGTATTTGACGAATATGGGTCAATGATGGCGATTCAATCTACAATGTTTCTTGTGGTGTGGTCCACCTGAGATTTGGATCTGGCCATTCATCAGGGTCGTGGCACTGGGAACATGCCATATACCAAAATCTACGGTAGGACATTCATCAAGGGAGACACATGTGTATGTCATCTTCATGTAATCTACGTGATGAATGGCCCACCATTCGCACATATTATGAGTTCGTTTTGCCCATCCAGCCAAGTGGCCACACGTTTGGGCCCACATGCTGAGTGGCTGTATGATCTGCACCGTCCATGTTTTGGAATCTGTGCTATATGTGCCATCGCTATGGTGGATGAATTTAGAACAATCATAAGTTTTTTGTTTTATTTAAATTTTATTTTATCTCGGTTCGAATTCAACTCTAAAAATCAAAGGTCAGGATTATCAGTGAAGCCTGATTATGGGATAATAGGTTATTTATAGTAGTAAGGATAACATGAACGGTTCTAATTACCGGACTATCTAAGCATGTGGGCCCGGTGGGTGGCGATACACTATGGCTTCTCAGTCGCGATAGAGGGAAAACGATATCTTTTACTATTGGCTGTTTGAAAGAGTCGCCGTGTTTGTCGGTTGCATCATGTGTTTCATCACGATGCATAAAAAGTTCTACACGTGTCACTATAGGATATGTACTAGATCTAATCCGTTGATTAGGAAATTTTCATCCCATAAGTGGTCGACGCAAATTTTCAGGCCGATCCAATAATCATGTGAAACTAATTTTGTACGTTAAATATGGACAGTTAAATAAAAAATTCTAACGGTCCGTTTCGTTTTTCTTTTATTTAGGACTCGCTTAATGATCATACTGGCCCATCTTGTATCACTGACATACACGTGGTGGGCCTGCTCGATGAACGGCTAGAACTTGCATATCTGGCGAGTCCTGTGCGCCAGACGTGTATCCGACTCCGACGCGGATTGCCTGCGATCCCAAACGAAAGAGGTTTCTGCAGTGGAAAGCTAGGTGGGCCAAATGTGATGTTCGTGAGAAATCCACCCCGTTCATCTGTTTTGAAACTTAAATTTAGGTTATGATGAAAAAAATGAGGTAGATCCAAAACTAAATTGGGCCACACAACAGGAAAGAGTGGGAATTGAACATCCATAGTTGAAACATTCTTGGGGTCATGGAAGCTTTTAGCAGGGTAATATTTTTATGCTATAACTTTTTCCAACTGAGAATGAACTTATGAACGGTTTGGATGGCATGTAAACATTACGGTGGACTCAAAATGGTTTCAACGGTAAGCCTTTACGTCCTCACTGTTTCCTGTCATGTTACACGGATGAGGCCTAGATCTACCTCATTTTTTTATCTAGTGTCCTAAAATGAGGTGGAGAATCCGATGGACAGTATGGATTTCTCACATAAGCATCCAACCGCGGGAACTTTAGAGAAACGGATGGACCTGATGCATTTCTCACAAACATCATGGTGGCCCCACCTACTTCCTACCGCGGGAGCTTATTGCGGTCGGGGTCACAGGCAATCCGCTTCTCGTGAATAACGCGCCACATGTTTCCAGCGCATATTAGCCAACCTAGCTATGGAAAACATAACATGCGCCGGTAGCGCGTCCATTCTACAATGGGCCCAAAAGTTACAGTGCTCCAAGCTGCACAGGGAAACTTGGACCGTCCAATCGACTGATCTACGCCGTCCACTGGCTTTATAACAGATTTCACTGCAATCACATCAAAATTAAAATAATCGGATGATTCTAACCATCTGATTAAATATTCAATAAAATACACGTTCAAGATCATTTCCAATAAATACATACCAGCAACATTATGAGCCATCTATTTGTTGGGTCCGATCACTATGTTTTTTACAGTGTAGCCCATATACCTATGTAAAGTACGTATATGGTAGATCCGAGCCATTCATTAGGTAGGCTGCACTTTGAAGTACAAGCAATTCACTTGGGGTGTGGTACAGGACTTTTTTAACCGTCCATTTCATTTTTCGATACATGTATGATCTGCTTGACTAGCTCATGGCATGGTCCCGGTATGTCTTACCTGATGAATGGGTTGGATGGATCTCTGACACGTCTTCCGTCCGCCTGGATCTGGGACGTGTATGGTCTCAAAACTATTACTTGTATCCATCTATCTTCAGAGGTATGGATGGACGGTTAGATTTACCTAATGAAAATAACTCTTTAATATATAAGGGATCTATCGCTGGCACAAAAAAATGGATGGATCAAAATTTTGATTGGACCATTGTATAACAATCTTCACCGTCTATTTATTTTATAGCGTATCTTTTCTTTTCCTAGTGGCCATAAAATCTGTGATGGACCTAATGGACGGTCTAGATCGATAAATGAGCCATCCAAGTGTCCAAATATAATGAGGTGCACTGTAACTTTTTAGCCCTTTAAGAGCATCGGATCGTTTCTAGTTATATCGAAAACGCAATAATGTAGCATTCTTTAATCATCGCAAGCAAACCCTTCCACCGAGAAAAAATAAATTTAAAAAAATTAAAATATTAAAATAGTTTATCTAATGATAAAGTATATTTTATTTCATTAATCAAATGTAAGTGGGGCCCACAAAAGAAAAAAGGCCATCCGTAGATTAGTGGTGATGGGATGCCGACTCTGATTGATCAGGCCCGATCCGGAAGGGATGTTAGCTGTCGGGTAACTGACACATGGAAGGTAGATAAGTGGATCTGAACCGTCCATCTAGTGAGTCCTGTCCATATATGGCACTTGGTCTATATGCACAGATCCAACGGTTGATTATATACATCGGTTTCTTTCGCCATAGCCATTTTCATATCGGCTATCCATTTGAGTAGGATCTTCTGTCCATTTTCATGTGTGTAATTTGGGGAACAAGTAATTAGATGAGCGGTCTAGATCTACCACAGAGGCCTCCACGTGTCGGTTATTGGGTGATGAACGCTCCTTTCGCATGCAGACGCGAACAAAGAGAAACCTCGGATGCATCTTACGCAGCGGATATGTTAATTAAGGTACAATAATGCAATATTGCTTTCATCTTAAGTAAACAAACGAATGGAAGGAATAAAAAAATAAAAAAAAAAAAATGCATAGATATACATGGCATGGACAGGTGTCGATCCATACCGTCTTAACGGTCGGTTTTGATGTGGATGGATGATGGCCCAAAAATCACACTGAAAAGACGATCCTAACCATCTGATTTTCCCACCAAATTTGGACGGTCTATCCATTCCATTTCAGCCATTCATTCATCGATCAGCAATCGGACGGTTAGGATCGTCTAATGACTCTACGTCTCCGGACATGATCAATTCATACGTGTATGGGAATTTGAATGGTTTATTTTGAAATAGATGCATGGGACATGACTAATTGATAAGTAGGTGGTAATTAACTGGTAACAAACTCACAAATCAACCGGTGAAGACAAACAAGAAACATTAAAGAGAGAGGAGGCTAGGTACTAATTTTTATAAGTGGAGCGGATGTGTCAGTGATCTAAACCGTTGATATGATAAACCCCACTGTAGATGATCCATGCACCAAAAATCTCCCTGATAGGAAGATCCTAACCATCAATTCCATGGGCCTTCACGGTTGTCGTATCTTCACAGTCTTAATTAGCCTTACCCGCACTCATTGGATCGTATCAAATGATTAGGGATTTTCCCATCCGAGAGATTTTGGTATATGGCTCATCCAAAGTTGGTGGTTACCACATAAACGGCTCAGATCAAACCTAGGGTCACACCATGATTATCATCTAAAAATGAAAATCATTCCCATCTAGTACTCATCAGGTGGGTCACACCAGTCCGTTGAGTCATATTATTAATCTTATCTTTTATTAGCTGATCATCATGAGACCCACTTAATGATTCTATCTGGTTGATTTTGAGGCATCTATTGACAAGTCAATGAAACATAACAAGATAGACTAATAAACCTACTAAGACTAATAAACAATATTTTTAGTATTTTTAAAAAGTGCTCTATCATATACATACCCCTCTCTCTCTCTCTCTCTCTCTCTATATATATATATATATATATATATAGTTTGGATTAAAAAAATAAATCGATCAAAAAAATTAGTTAATTAGGCGCATGTTTAATCTTACAATTTTCACCAAAGCTAGAGATTAACTATATTTTATAGCCGCTTTGACACTTTGGGTCCGCATGGATACAACCAACTAAATAACTTTTTTGAACATATATAAGTTAATAAGTTATTTTTTTAAAATAAGTTAGTTTAGTTATTAAGGAAGTATTTGGATCGTAAGTAGTTTAAGATAAGTTATTTATGTCACAAGTAACTTATTTTAGTTTATACTTATTAAGAAGATAAATATATTTGATAAACAATATATATCTAAGCATGTCTTCTCTTGATGCCTCTCTTTAATAACTCATGGAAAATATAAAAGCTATAAAAATTAACTAAAGTAATTAATTACTTTTAAGTAAAAAGGTTACTTATAACTAATCATAAACCAAACATACTTATCTAAAATATGTCACTTATCTATTGCAGTACGTTAAAAAAAAAAAAGTAACTTATTTTTTCGTATCCAAAGGGATAAACTTAAATTGGGATTATATATATATATATATATATATATATATATATATATAATTTTTGAAGAGAGCAACTTATTTTTACAAGTTATTTCTTATAGATTTTCAATTTTCAAAAGTAACTTATTTTCTATATTTGCATGACTGACACAACAACTTATGAAATTATTCAAAGGAATATGCTTTTTGTGATTAAAAATCTTTATAAGTTCATGAGTTTAGAAAATCATCCACTAAATTAATAGATGATTTAGTGGGCCCTACATGATGATGGTCTATATTAAGGTGGCCCCACATGATGGACAATATGCATTAAAGATCCGTCCCAAATAATGAAAGGCTCACATTTAAGGCGAGCCACGCATGATGGGCAACCCACATTGAAGGTGGGGCCCACATGATGGGCAACCCAAATTAAACGTGTGATGGGCGATTAATAATGACAAGCCCCACATGATGGATGATCTACATTAAAGGTCGACCTAATGATGAGTGGCAGGTCTTGCAAGATAGACAACCCACATCAAAGGTGGGCCCACTTGATAGACAGTCCACATCAAATGTGGACACCACATGATGGCAATAGATATTGAAATTGGCCCCACATGATGGACAATAACATTTATGGTGGGCTCCATATGATAGATGACTAATATCAAAGGTGAACCTTACCTAATGAAATGTGCACATTAAAAATTAGCCCTTAATGATGAATGACCCATAACCAAGGTGGGCTTTAATAATGGACGACCCACCTCAAATATGGAGCCTATACAGTGAATATTGATTCATATGAAAATGTTAGCCCCACATGATGGATGATGGAATCAAGCAAACATTTGGAAAATAGCTTATAAGGTTGGAAAATAAATATGATTTTCTACTTGTGGATGATAAGCATGTTATTTATTAAACATATTTATATGCCGATTAAGTAGAAACCAAGATAAGCTTAACATAAGTAGCTTATCTAAAGTAAAGTACAATCATACCCTCTAAAAAGTGTAGTCCTTTCTTTTTTGTTTTATCATTACTTGAATGTTTTTTATGCAATTGTTTTTAATATTTATTTTCTTAATTATGAAATTTGTATTAATAACTCTCATATGATGTTATGATAAGAACCTTCCATTTTTTCAGCATATGATTGGTCTCCCATGGAATATCTTCATGGAATAGGAGCCGTCTAATATTTTACCAACACTAAATTCCCAAGGAACACTATTTTACCATCACAAAACAAGGAAGGTTAGTTGACTATGCACTCCACCGGCCAAAACTTTATTTTCAATGCACCGACCTTACAGTAAAAATATAAACGGTCAAAATCATCTATTCAATACAAGTTTGTTGCAATGGCCCATTTAATATAGCAACTATATAACCATCGACCATATCTCTACGGGTGGGCCCCACTAAGAATAGCCTAACTGAGTGTTGTCTACATTGGGATGGGATGGGATGTGCGTGTGAGAGACATGTTAGTAATATTTTATACACATGAGGTGAATTATCATGTATGACTTCTGATACCAGTATGGCATTTGTGGGCCCACATAGTGTTTGTATGACATCCAACCTATCAAATAATTTCAGACCACCGCTTTAGTCAGACTTCAAAAAATTAGGATGATCCAACCATCAGGTGGGCCATAACATAAAAATCATTGAAAATTTCTTTCAAAGACCTTCAAATTCAAATCGTGGGACCCAACTGTCGATCAGATTGACCTGATTTTGGGTCGGTACCACAATAATGGTGTGTTACATCTTTTGGATGGGATGGATGTCATATAAATAGTACATAAAGTGCACAACTTGAATTGGGAGGATTTGGGTGGCAGAGAATTGTTTTATATGGTGTGGCCCACCTAATGATAAGGATGACCTAATTTTTAAATATCCTACAAATAATGTAGGGCCCAACATTTTGGATTGGTTGGATGTCATACACGCACCATGTAGGCCCCACAACAATCTGATGCTGTCACGAATAATGATGATAGGGGTATCATGTGAGCATTTCCCATCTATAAAAATAAATGGAAGGAAAATGAAAGGGATGCCGAGGAAGAAGAGAAGAACTTTAGTGCTCTGATGGAGTGTGATGGATGATGTGCGAGCACTGTAAATTACTCAGAAATTGCATGAATAGCATGCTAGTAATCTAAATTAAACCGTCCAAATTTTTGTATACGAATTTAGATGCATCACGGACGACGAAAAACAATGCTTCTTTGAAAATATGAAAACCAGGTTAGTGGATATTCAATGGACGGTTCGAAATGAAAAGTATCCAATAATCTCATATCAACCATAAGTAGTCCTCGAATCAGAGGTTAAGATTGTGCAATCAATCTGATTTTTTTACTGTAACTGGGCGACAATAGGTTCTACTACAATTTAGCCTTTCCAAGTGCATGCGTATCAAGTGTTATACTCACTTGGAGTATCAAATAACAAGGAATGAGAAGTTCAAATAAGGCAACGTGTCTCATTCCCATTGGAATCTTCTAAATAGGGTGGCATAATGAATGGGAAAGGATTGACCACTCCCCCTGCCACCAGCCCCGTGGCTGATGGTCGGTGCTTTGTGGGCCCTACCATGATGTATGTGTTTCATCCATTTCGTTCATCCATTTTTAAAGATCGTTTTAGAGCTTTATGCCAAACATGAGAGGGATATAAATCTTAGGTGGAGCACACCATTGAAAAACAATAGTGATTGGATATCTACCATTAAAATCCTCCTAAGGCACACTGTACTGTTTATTTGACATCCAATCTATTGATTAGGTCATAAAGGCCCAAATAAAGGGAAAAAAAAATGTCATACTGGTCTAAAACTTTTATGCCCCCAAGAGGTTTTTAATGGTTGACGCTCATTCAACAATGTATCCTATAATGTGGTCCACTTGAGATTGGGATATACCTAATTTTTGGTCTCAGGGAAATGTCTGCCATTGAAACTTCCTTCGATCCACAATGATGTTTATATGCCATTCATACTGTTCATAAGGTCATTCCTACTGCAATGAATTGAAAAGAAAAATAATTAGCTTAATCCAAAACTTCTTTAACCTAATAAATGTTTCAACAATGGACATTTAACCCTCCTTGTATCTTGTAGTGCGGCATGCTTGAGTTTGGATCTTCCATGTTTTTGGACCCATTGTCAACATGATTTGGCAAAACAAATGTACATTTCTTACAAAAATCATGGGCCCCACCTAGCTTCTAGTTTCTGCCAAACACTCGCTCGCAATCCATATTAGTATCCGTTGTTACTTGGGCATGTTTGGCCATGGAGATGAAGTGGTACGGAATTCCATTAGAAGTATTTAACACCATTATTGGGCAGTAATTGCATGTCAAAAAATACCATGGTATTAGACTGTGCAATCCCTCATTTGTATGTGATCAAATTCTTCCCAAAAAACATTGCATTAAGTGAAACCCATGTTCACTGAGTAATGGAATTGTGATCAAAAGACCAAATTCATGACTGATGTTGGTAACTTATATGCATTTGCAACTCAGTCATGTGTAACCATGCATATGAACGAACAACATGGATAAAAACATGCATCAATGTGGGGTCCACATATGTAGTAGATTTAAAATCTCCCAAAAATCTTTCATAATTTATTTTTGAGACGAGATGATATGATACCTATATTAATTCAATCATTCTCATCATCTCCAGACGCTAAATGAAATTTGCATGAGACTAACTGCAGTTTCATACCACCTAATCCCATATACTAAACAAGCATTTAAATCCATCAGCCTAATGTTAGACAACACATGGCATAAGCCGGGTCACATTATTATTTTGTGCTTTATTTTTTAAATATCATTACTTGTATGAACTGAAGAAAAAGTTGAATCCAAAGTTTCTTGATTTGTACCATATATGACCCATGCAGCTGTGAGGGCGATATCAACTGCACCATTGATGATAGGCAAGACCTTTGGATGGATTGTCAAAGTTGCATTCATTTGTCATTCGCAAAACCTTTCGGTATTAATTTAATATGTTAGGTCCAACTTCTTATGGGTAGAGGCTCCGGTGATCGACCTGGGTGCTGTGTTGATGTGGGTAAGTTCCATGGGGCCCACCATGATGTGTTATATCTACATGGTTCATGTATTTTACACGATCATTTTAGGGTTTGACTTCAAGAGGACTGCATCACAGAAATGGAGATTTATTTATTATTATTATTATTATTTTTTAATTTTAGTGGAGATTGGATACCTACGGTTGAAAACTTTTCGAGGGCCACCTAAGTTTTGGATTAACCTAATATTTGTGGGAAGGTTTGTGTGATCTTATGAACAGGTTGTATAGAAAGTAAACATTATGGTGGGCCTTAAGAAGATTTCTATGGTAGGAATTATTGTCCCCATTGCTCTATGTGGTGTGGTCTACTAAAGGTTTGGATTTGCCTCAGTTTTAGGGTCATGCACTAAAATGATCTCACAAAATGAATGGACGGTCTGGATATAACACATACATCATCGTAGGGCCCATAGAACTTTGCCATATCAACACTGGTCCATTGTGGGCTAACCTTTTTTGTAGATCCTGGCCATTGACCTGCTTGGACTGAACTTGCGGTTGGAATTTAGGTAGGGCTGACTCTGCTGTTTGTATAAAATCTACCCTTTCATCTGTTTTACCAGCTTATGTTAGAGACATGAGCTTAAAACGAGGCATATCAAAAACTCAAGTGGGCCATGTGCCTGAAAATAGTGCAGATTGAATGACCACCATTGAAATATTTTGTGGGGCTATAGAAGTTTTGAATCAAGATAATATTTAATTTCAATGGTAGTGATTTCCCTACTTACTTTTTCTCGTCATCTGGCCCACTTGAATTTTGGATCTATTTTATTTTTGGGCCCGCGTCCTAACATAAGATATGGCAAAAATGATATATGGATGGATTTCTAACAAATATCATGATGGTCAACCTAACTTCGCAGGCAATCCGCGTCATTTGGAAAGTGGTCAAAGGCGTTGATTTGATTTTCCACTCGTGTGACAGAATACCACGTGTTTATGAAAGAGGGAGGAGGGGCGTAGCTTCTCTCCCCATGTGTGGGGTACGCGTACAAGTAGACATGGCATATGAAATTCATGTGGAAAAAAGAGAAAGTGTTTGGTAGACGTAGAAAGTAGGGGTATTTTATTTTTATAAATTAGGTAGTTGAGACCCTGACTTACCCAAGACGGTGCAGCCCTTACTATGGGGCCCACCTGGATCTATATACTCTGTATCCATGCCGTTTATTTGTTTTTTTGAGATTCAATTATCAAGTGGACCGTATTGTAGGAAACAGTGGTGATTGACCATCAATGGGTCACAAAAGTTTTGGATGAGGCTTTTCCTTCATCAAGGCTTATGCGACCTTATCAACAGATGGGATGGCAACTAAACACTGCAAAACATTAAGGTGCACCTTAAGAAAATTTTATTGTTAAGGTGTTCAATCACCACTAGAGCTGGGCATGGGGTGAATTGACTCGGTAAACTTGACCTGCCCGACTCGTTTAGATCCGACTCAATCCGAACTGAATAAGTGAGTCAATCCGAATCAAGTTGACTTTGTCCAATCGAATTTAAATTGAGTTGAGTTTGAGTCACCTAGTAGCTTGACTCGAAATTTAACTTGGCACTGATCTGACTGAATTCAAAACTTGACTTGTACATATATATTTAAAAAAAAAAAAAAAAAACTCAAATACGACGATTTAGATCTGTAATGTCGTGTAGTTGATGGAGAGGTTGCAATTCTGGCAAGTGAATATAGGTTTTGAGTTGTGATTTTAGCCTATGGATACCTGCTGCACCCTGACCTGACTCGGTGCTTGTGATTGGGTTGGACTTGGTCCGGATTAGTCCAGTCCAGACTCGGACTTAGATCGGGTCAGGCATGTTGGACTTGGTACCGAGTTGGTTCGAGTTTGGGTCAAGCCTATTTCAAAACCATATCGTGTAGCATGGTCCACCTGATAATTAGATCTGCTTCATTTCTGAAAAAATGGATGGACAGTGTCGACATAGAATACATGTATTAAGGTAGGCCCCACAATAAGGGCTGCATTGTCTTGGGTAAGGTTGTGGTCTCACCTAATCACCCAATTGTAAGGGGTGTGTAGACCAATCAAATTCCACCACACAGTCGCCTATCTCTAATTGATAAGGACGCGGATTGCGTACAACCCACCTGTCTTGAGCTCAACATGGGTCAGGGCTCCAAGGGGTCCATCGTGATCTACCCATTCATCTGCTATATATCGTCATAGAATAAGCTTATTTTACAAGTTATTTACTCATTTATTGCCTATTCATGTGCTTATTACTACTTGGGGCCATTACATTGTGTATCCCATCTAACCAACACCACTTAGTGGGCCCCACCAAAATATTCCTATCCAATCATCAGGTAGAATTCATCATAGAAGGTAATTGAAAACAACTAAAAACCTCTAAATTCATATGTATGATGGTTAGATTAACTTGATTTTTGGGCCATACACACAGATGGTGGGCCCTTGTGGGACCCTTATAGAGTAAGCTTATTGTATAAGGACTAAGTAGAGAAAACGACCTAAGAGACACGCATGTATCTTTCTGTCCACAGAGAGAAATGATCCAATGCTCTCATGGCATTATAAGTTAGGGTGCTTTCACTGCTTTACAATACTTGGACAGTCAACTTAGATTGATCTGAACCATCCGTTAGGCCCTAAAAATCATACCAACAAAAGAACTTTGCACTTATGATCAAAGGTCTATAGAATAGACAGTCAGGATAACTTAAAAAAATTAGGTCCCATCAACAACTTGATTTGAGCCATTTATTTTGTTGAGCTTATAATTTTGCTTATGGCTATAAAATCAATTTAGAACCTTGAACCCATGTCTATATGACTGAACATTGCGTGATTTACATTCAAGAGAAGTGGTTATATGGCTACATCGACAGATACGTCTTCAAAGGTGAAGATAAGTATATAATCTTTTATATTTTGGTTTGATTGAGATAGATAGAAAATCTTATTGTTGGTTTTTTTTGAGATAGCTAGAAAATCTTAGTGAGGGTTTTTTCTGTTTGTGATAGCCCGTTAAAATCACAACTGTATCAGGTTTTAAAGTGTTCCTGTGAAAACCTTATTTATAGTGAAAGCCAATATAACGTGGAGAGTGATTATTGGGGGTAGAGTAGGTGTGTCTGTTTGAGAACAATTGTTGACACACCGAACTACTATAATTCTTAGTATTGTGGTAAATGCCTTTATTGTTTATATGGTGAATGATTGTAATCTCTTTAAGTTAAAGTGACAAATGCTTGTAATAGTTTAACTTTTATTTACTCTTGCTTAGTTTAGAATTTTGATTATTACTACTTTTGTAAAATAAGGTTGTCCTACCTAAACTTGTTTGGGTGAAGGTTGTCCCACGAATCAGTTTGAATCAACATTTTAATACTAGGATAATTAAGACCTCTGATTTATTTATTATTTCTGTACTTTATTTAATTATTTGGCATAATCCTATCACCATTCTCTAGAATTGTTTAAGTTCTCATTTTCAATAAGCATGTTATTTACTAAACATTCTTATACACTGATTAAGTAGAAACCAAAATAAGCTAACATAAGTAGCTTATTTGAAGTAAATTACAATCCAACCCTCTATAAAGTGTATTGTCCTTTATTTCTCAATTTATTATCACTTTAATATTTTTAGTACCATTATTTTTTATATTCATTTTCTTGACATTGAAATTTGTATTAATAACCCTCATATGGTGTTATAACAAGAACTGTCTATTTTGTCTGCATATGATGGGTCTCCCGTGAAATATGTTCATGTAATGGGAGCCGTCTATTTTACCAACATTAAATTCCAATGGGACATTACTCGATCATTGCAAACCAACTAAGGTTAGTTGACTATGCACCCCGCCGGCCAAAAATTTATTTCCAGTGGTCTCAACATTATAGTATAAATATCAACTGTCAGAATCATCTATTCAATGCAAGTTTGTTAAAATGGCCCATTTAATATAGCAACTAGAATATACACAATCATAACCATCTACCATATCTCTACGGGTGGGCCCCACTAAGAATAGCCTAACTGAGTGCTGTTTACATGGGATGGGCTGGGATGGGATGAGATGTGTGTGTGAGAGACATGTTAGCAATATTTTTATACACATGAGGTGAATTATTATGTATGACTTCGGATACCAGTATGGCATTTGTGGGGCTCACATAGTGTTCGTATGACATCCAACCTATCAAATAGTTTCAGACCACCACTTTAATTAGACTTCAAAAAATCAGTTTGATCCAACCATCAGGTGGGCCATACCATAGAAATCATTGAAAATTTGCTTTGAGGCCATCAAATTTAAATTGTGGGACCCAACCGTCAATCAGATTGATCTGATTTTGGGTGGGTACCATAATAATACTGTTTTACATCTTTTGAATGGGATGGATTTCATATGAATAGCACATGCACCACAAAACTTGAATACGGAGTATTTGGGTGGCAGAGAATTGTTTTATATGGTGTGGCCCACCTAATGATAGAGATAACCTAATTTTTAAATATTCTACAAATCATGGAGGGTCAAACCTTTTGGATTGGTTGGATGTCATACACGTACCATATAGGCCCCACAACAATCTGATACTTTTGCCAGTAATGGTGCTACGGTATCATGTGAGCGTTTCCCATTTATAAAAATAAATAGAAGGGAAATGCAAGAGACGCCGAGGAAGAAGAGAGAACTTTAATACTCTGATGGAGTGTGATGGATGATGTGCGAGCACTGTAAATTACTCAGAAATTGCATGAATAGCATGCAGGTAATTTAAATTAAACCGTTCAAATTTATGTATAAGAATTTAGATGTATCAGGAATGAAAAACAATGCTTCTTTGAAAATCTGAATATCAGGTTAGTGGACATTCAATGGACGGTTCCAAATGAAAAGTATCCCATAGTCTCCTATCAACCATCCAGTAGTCCACGAATCAAAGGTTAGGATTGTGTAATCATTCTGATTTTTTTTACTGTAACTCGGCGACAGTGGGTTTTATAATTTAGCCTTTCCAAGTGCGTGTGTATCAAGTGTTATACTCAGCTTGAGTATCAGATAACAAGGAATGAGAAGTTAAAGTAAGGCAACGTGTCACATTCCCATTGGAGTCTTCTAAGTAGGGTGGCATAATGAATTTAATTGACACCCATAGATGAGAATCTTCTGCAAGTAGCTGCATGTGGGACCACCTTAGTGTATGAATGGCATCCAATTGTCCTGAGCTGCCCACGTCTCATGATGTTTGGCTTGTTCAATTAAACATGATGCCACACGTGTTAACAAAGGACCATATTTGATTAAACATGTGTGGTCAAGATAGTATGGCCGTGCCGGAGTTGTACTAGACTCAAGTTCGATTGAACACTAGTGATATAGTACTTAGATATTCTGATTAAGACCATATCTGGAGTTGGTCGCCTTTGTTAGCCACCGATTACTACTGCAATCAGGTAACTTAGAAAGGTAGGAGTTAGTCATACTTAATGAATTCTTTTTACCTATGTTAAAGGATTTGTTTTTTTCTTTTTTCCAATGGTAATTACATGGTAATTGCTGGTTGCGTATTTCTCAACAAAACAATGATCGATTAAAAAGACAAAAATTAAAGTTTGACAATAATGATTTTATTAATTTGTATTCAAAACTCAATACAATCAATAGATGAACAAAATAAACAAAGGAAAAAAAAAAGAAAGATAAATACTTGCAATTGCTTGTATAGACAAAAAATCAAGGCTAATGGTTAATAGGATGTGTCCACTGTGTAATTTTTTAAGGACTCAGTTAATTGGAGATTCAACAACGGTGGTTTGTGGATATTTATACCATTAAACATATTACAACAATGGTGCTAGACAATACTAATTTAAGCTAATCTAACTCTGGATGTTCTACATATGTAGCAGGACATAATTGGAGCAACTAGAAACTAAGATAAGTCGAGGTGCGCTGTCTTGCTGGATTCCTTTATTGGTCTAGAATCCTTGGCAATTACGACACATAGTTATTTTATAATATTCCCCAACTTTGCTAAAGAGATCTCCATGGGTCATGGTATCAAATCATTTTTAGAGCTCCTTGACATCATGACATTAGAGATATGTGGACGTTACAAATCAATCCCATTGGACTCGAATTCCTTATGGAGTCTTTGATTTCCTTTCGCTTTGAGAAGATCTAGCTTTTCTAACTTTCTTAATCACCACAAGAACAACAATCGTCTTTAGGAGGATCCCCCATTTCGATAGCATTTTATGAGATAGCTTTACTGCGCATATTCATATTGTGATAAGATCTCTATCTCAACGGGTTTTTATAAACTCGTTGGACACGCTACTCTGACCACATGTGCCAATCATATTAGGCTTACATGTCACTCATCGAGATGTTTTATTTACATAGTGTGTACAATTCTGTGTCGTTTTACTTTTGGCAGGTGATATGCCACCAAAGGAGCTGGGGCAAAAGTTATCACTGGGATACGAGTAGGGTTTTGTCTATCATTTGGTGCATAGTACTACCCATCTATTTACACCTAGCCTGGACTGTGGACTACGAAGTCCAACCGAATGGCTAGGACCATATCACTGTGTATCCCAAGGAGGTATCAATGATAGGCATTTCCCTACCCACCTTTTCCTTAGTATGTCCCACTTGAGTCTTGGATCAACTTCACTTTTTGCCCCATGTCCTAATAAGATATGGAAAAAATGAACAGACGAAGTGGATTTTTAACAAACATAACAATGGGCCCCACCTAGTTTATTGTTGCGTAAAGATCCATAGCTCACCTGGGAGACTGAGTGGATATACCTCATATCAAAACTTGAGGTCTTGGCATCGATCCCTAGTGGGGGTGGCTAACATGGAGTGTGTGTACCGACAATGGTGTGTACTAACAAGCTAACCCAAAAATTAAAATAAAATAAAATGTAGTAGATTTAAAATCTCTCAAAAATCTTTTAGTATTTATTTTTGAGATGAGATGATATGATACCTAGATTAATTCAATTATTCTCATCATTTCCAAACACCGGATGAAATTTGCATGAGACTAAATGCAATTTCATGCCACCTAATCCCATATACTAAACAAGCTTTTAAATCCATGGGCCTAATGTTAGACAACACATGGCATAAGCCGCATTGCATTATTATTTTGTGCTTTATTTTTTAAATATCATAACTTGCTTGTATGAACTGAAGAGAGAGTTGAATCCAAAGTTTCTTGAATTGTACCATATATGACCCATGCAGCTGTGAGGGCCACATCAACTGCACCATTGATGATAGACAAGACCTTTGGATGGATTGTCAAAGTTGCATTCATTTGTCAATTGCAAAACTTTTCCGTATTAATTTAATATGATAGGTCCAGCTTCTTATGGGTAGAGGATTGAGGGGTGCCGTGTTGATGTGGGTAAGTTATGTGGGGCCCACCATGATGTGTTATACCTACATGGTTCATGTAGATCAGTTTAGGGTTTGACCTCAAGTGGACTACATCCTAGAAATTAGTGGAGATTGAACGCCTACGGTTGAAAACTCCTCGAGAGCCATATAGGTGTTGGATCAATCCAATATTTGTGAGAAGGTCCGTGTGATCTTATGAACAGGTTGGATAAAAAGTAGACATTATGGTGGGCCTTAGGAAGATTTCTGCGGTGGGAATTATTGTCCCCATTGCTCTATGTGGTGTGGTCTACTCGAGGCTTGGATTTGCCTCAGTTTTAGGGTCATGCACTAAAATGATCTCACAAATTATGAATGGACGGTCTGGATATAACACAGAAATCTTGGTAGGGTCCATAGAACTTTGCCATATCAACACTGGTCCATTGTGGGCCCATCCTTTTTTGTGGATCCCTGGCCATTGACCTGCTTGGACTGAACTTGCGGTTGGAATTTAGGTCGGGCTGATTATGCTGTTTGTATAAAATCCACCCCATCTATGCGTTCTGCCAGCTTGTGTTAGAGACAGGAGCTTAAAAATGAGACAGATCAAAAACTCAAGTGAGCCATGTGCTTGAAAATAGAGCAGATCAAATGCCCACCATTGAAACATTTTGTGGGGCCATAAAAGTTTTGAATCAAGATAATATTTAATTTCAATGGTAGTGATTTTCCTACTTGAGTTTTGGATCTTTTTTTATTATTGGGCTCATGTTTTATTTTTGGGCTCGTGTCCTAACATAAGCTATGGCAAAAATGATGTATGGATGGATTTCTATCAAACATCATGATGGTGTTGTATTTTAAATTATTTTAAAATAATTTGGTGTTTCAAAATATCTGTTGGGACGGACCATGGCTATGGCCATAGGTGCGCATGTGCCCTATGGATGTGTCTTTTCACTGAAAGGTTATATCCTTTCAATTTTTATTTTGAAAAGTTGTGTCATTTGAAGCCTAAGGGTCGCACCACTTGGGTTTAAACCCAATAGTCATAACCCTTTGTGAAAGGGTGTCTTCATAAACTCTATAAATAGACTTATGATTTTAAGTTTTGAAATGTATTAGAAAATTGGTTTTCTCTTTAAAAATTTTGTTTAAGTGTTTTCTAGTTTAGGTTAAGACTACAAAGTGGTTCGAGCCCGTGTACAGTGAGTGCACTGCTGGGACAGGGTCATAGTCGTTGTATCTTGGAGGTTGATTGCTCTGGAAACCTGTTGCACTTGGGACGCTATCCAAAGGGAGCAAATTCGATTTCAAACAGTGAGTGCACTGCTGGAACCGGGTCATAGTCGTTGTATCCTGGAGGTCGATTGCTCTGAAAACCTGTTGCACTTGGGACGCTATCCAAGGGGAGCAAATTTGATTTCAAGCCGAGTGACTCATGTCACGCCTCGACTTCTATAAACCGATAAGTTTTCTCTTTTTCTCAATTTAAATTTATTATTTAAATAGTTTTTCAAACTCCATATCCCAACAGATGGTCCCACCTAACTTCGCAGGCAATCCACATCATTTTGAAAGTGGTCGAAGGTGTTGATTTTCCAATCGTGTGACAAAATACATGTGTTTATGAAAGAGGGAGGAGGCGCGTAGCTTCTCTCCTCATGTGTGGGGTACGGGTACAAGTAGACATGGCATTCGAAATTCACGTGGAGAAAGAGAAAGTGTTTGGAAGATGTAGAAAGTAGGGTTATTTTATTTTATTTTTATAAATTAGGTATGTGAGACCCTGACTTACCCGAGACGGTGTGGCCCTTATCATGGGGCCCACCTCGATGTATATGTTTTGTATCCATGCCGTTCATTTAATTTTTTATATCATTTTTGGGCATTATGCCAAAAATGAAGAGATTCAATTATCAAGTGGACCATATCTTAGGAAACAGTGGTGATTGACTATCAATGGGCTACAAAAGTTTTGGATGAGGCTTTACCTTCATCTAGGCTTATGCAACCTTCTCATCAGATTGGATGGCAACTAAACATTGCAAAAACATTAAGATGCACCTTAAGAAAATTTTATTGGTAAGGTGTTCAATCACCACTAGAGCTGGGCATTGGGTGACTTGACTTGGTAAACTTGACTTGCCCTACTCCTTTAGATCTGACTTGATCCGAACTAAATAGGTGAGTCAATCCGAATCGAGTTGACTTTGTCCAATCGAATTCAAATTGAGTCGAGTTCGAGTCACCTAGTAACTCGACTCGACTCGACCCGCAATCTAACTTGGTATTGACCTGACTGAATTCCAAACTCGACTTGTACATATATATTAAAAAAAAAATAAAAAATCTCAAATACCAAGTTTTAGACCTGAGATGTCGTGTAGCTGATGAAGAGGTTGCAATTCTGGCAAGTGAATATAGGTTTTGAGTTGTGATTTTGGCCCATGAATACTTGCTGCACCCGACTTGGCTCGATGCTTGTGACTGGGTTGGACTTGGTCCGGATTAGTCCAGGCCAGACTTGGACTCGGATTGGGTCAGGCATGCTGGACTCGGTACCAAGTTTGTTAGAGTTCGGGTCAGGCCTATTTCAAAACCGTATCATGTAGCATGGTCCACCTGATAATTGGATCTCTTCATTTATGAAAAAATGGATGGACAGTGTGGACACAGAATACATGTATCAAGGTAGGCCCCACAATAAGGTTGCATTGTCTTGGGTGAGGCGAGGGTCTCACTTAATCACCCAATTGTAAGTGGCCTGTGGACCAATCAAATTCCACCACATAGTCGCCTATCTCTATTTGATAAGGACGCGGATTGGGTATGACCCACCTGTCTTGAGCTCAGCATAGGTTGGGGCTCCGAGGGGCCCATCGTGATCTACCCATTCAGCTGTTATATATCGTCACAGAATAAGCTTATTTTATAAGTTATTTACTCATTCATTGCCTATTCATGTGTTTATTACTGCTTGGGGCCACTACATTATGTATCCCATCTAACCAGCACCACTTAGTGGGCCCCACCAAAATAATCCTACCCAATCATCGGGTAGAATTCATCATAGAAAGTAATTGAAAACAACTAAAAACCTTTAAATTCATATGTATGATGGTTAGATTAACCTGATTTTTGGGCCATACACACAAATGGTGGGCCTTTGTGGGACCCTTATAAAATAAGCTTCTTGTATAAGGACTAACTAGAGGAAACGACCTAAGAGACACACATGTATCTTTCTGTCTGGAGAGAGAAATGATCCAATGCTCTCATGGCATTATAAGTTAGGGTGCTTTCACTTGCTTTACAGTACTTGGACAGTCTACTTAGATTGATCTAAACCATCCATTAGGCTCTAAAAATCACACCAACCGAAGAACTTTGTGCATCTGATTAAAGGTCTATAGAACAAACGGTCAAGATAGCTTAAAAAAATTAGGTCCCATCAATAATTTGATTTGAGACATTTAATATTTGTTTGGGCTTATATGTAAGATCCATATCCTAGCCCATACTGTTCCGTAGGCTTCGCCGGTCATTCCGGTTGAATTCTGACGACCCGCGATCGGTTATCGGCGTTTGCGCATGACCCTGAGACGTGTCCCGTATTTCAGAGTCGGCTTAACCTGAGACCTATACCCTTGCGACTGCGTCGTCGTCGCGTCTCGGTCGCCGAGGCGATACCCGTACTAGGAAGTGTGGGCCCGCATTCAGTTTGAGGAAAACACCGCACGTTGTAAATTCCAAGAGAATCTATCAAATCCATCACATCAATCACATCACTTGTCAAAAGTACACCCATCACTCAACCCATTACTCTCCTCATGCCCAAGTACAAAAGCAACCCCAAAAAGTCAACAAGCACGTTACCTCTCATGTCACTCCACCATCCCTCTCTCCCATCACCCATCTCTCTCTCTCTCTCTCATTCTCCAAAGACAAGCAACTCCAACATCCATGGCTTCCATGAAGAACCTTGGTGTGGCCCACCTTCCTATCTCTCATCCCCACCCTCTAAAGTTCATCTCAACCGTTAAAATCCAACCCTTGGAGCTCTAGATTGCGTCGGTAGAAGAAGGAATAGGAGATCAAAGGTGGGTGATTCTCCCTCTCTCTCTCTCTCTCTTCTTCCTTTATTTTGTGGTCCACTCAATAAGATGTGATGTCTATTTGTCCATCAAATGGACCCCATGGCCGTCCAAGCTATGTGGGCCCTACCTTGTGGGTGATGGGAAAGTACAAGTATCAAATTGATCCATATCAGGTGGGCTACGTTTATGTGGGACCCACCTTGACTAAGATGTGGGCCACGTGCATGTAGGGCCCACCATGGTGCTGTGTATATCCATACCGTCCAGCGTCCCTGGACGCTGGACATGAGGCAGAGGGCTGGCTAACATGGAGTGTATGTACTGACATGGTGTGTACTAATAAAGCTAACAAAAAAAAGAGAAGTTGCCTTTGGAATAGCCTACCCATGTAGGCCCCACCTTGATATATGAATCCAATCCACGCCGTCCATTCCATTCCCCACGTGTTTTTAGGCATTGAGCAGAAATTTGAGGTTAATCTAATTCTAAGGCGGGCCATACCATAGGGATTAGTAGTGTATATTATTAAAACACACTTTGAAGCTTCTATTCGCCCAAAATAGGCCGCATATTGGACTCATTTGGTCGGTCTTAGACCGTGCAATCCAATGACTGGAGTGGATTCATCTGATGCGGGCCCTACATAGAAGATTTTGTAAAAAAATTTGTTTTAAAAAAAAACAGCAGCAGTAGCGCTGCTGCCGCTGACTGGCCAGAAACGCCCAGGCGTTGCCTGCGGTGCTAGCGGACGACCGACCGAGCTGGGCCTCACGGCTCCAGTAGTGGGCCCTACTGTGATGCGTTTGCCGTCCATTTTGTGGATCCCTGTAACGACCTTGGAATTTTTGTGCTAATCTTTCCTTAAGTAGTTGTTTTTGGGGTAATTAGCGCTCTACTTGATTGCTTGTGAAATTCACATCAATCACTTTAAATTGTATCTGCATGGCTCTAAACGTGTAGATTAGTGAGCGCTACATTACTCTGAAATCTGGGATCCATCGCTAAATCCAGTTGTTCTGGGGAATTTTTGGAAGATCTGGATCGGACCTAGACCGCGCGTCGAAAGTCCGATGGCGATGATCTTAGGCTGTTGCGGTCACTGAGTTGGGCTTGGTCTTCACCTCAAAAATTAAGTCGATCTGATGTTCTGGGTCGATTTGGTTGAGTTCGGAGTGAAGAGTGTGAGAACGGTTGGAATTTAATAAGCTTTTATGAAATTGAGTCGTCGCTTGCGCGACGATTTTAAGCATTCGACCGTTGGATTCTTGACCCAATTTCACCCTCCGATCAGGATGTGGCCCATGCATATCCTAGTGCTTGTGGACTGATCGAGTTTCCGTGACCGTTGAATTGAGTGTGGTCCGCCACGGCCGATCTGAAGAGATCGGTATGAAAACTCACCTGACCTAGATCCATGGTCGGTGAGCTTAAGTCCGACCTTTCGTGGTTATAGGCCCACCGAAGTGCTTCGTTGGATCGAGAAAGGCGTACTTTGGTTATAACCTAAGTATACCTTGACCGGGTTATTTCCATCATTTTAAGGCCTATATATAGTCCTTAAACCCTAGCTCTCATTTCCATACGATTTTCTCTAACCCTAGCTTGGAAAGAGAGTGGAAAAGAGAGAGGAAGTGAGAGAGATTGGTTGGTGAATCACCTCGATTCTTCCTTGTTCTTCTTCACCTTTGAATCTTCACTTTGAATCGTTCCTTTGGCGATTCTGAGTTCTTTGGGGTCAGTTAACCTAACCCTAACCTGTGTTAGAGCTTAGGTTAGACTTTGTGTTGTTGTATCTCATTTCTATCCTTATTTTAGGGTATTCTTGCGCCGTTGACGAAGACAACTCGTCTAAATCAGTTCGGCGGTTCTTTCTTTGCTTAAGGTGCGGACTTTAAGTGTATAGGTTATGGTTTTCAAGGCTTTCAATCCCAGTTAGTGATTTATTCTTGTTATGGATGAGATTTCACATGTCAAATGTTATGTTTACATTGCTTTCCGATATGCATGTGCTATATTGAGATTTGTGTATTCTAAGTGTATTTATAAAGTACCGTATACGTATAAAATACGCACCTATGTTTGCCATGATTTTTGGTCATGTATGTATGCTAGATGCATGTATGACAACTCCTTGGAAGAAGGAATTGTCTAAGTGCACGTATTTCAACATGCGTCATGTATGTTGTTCCATGGATGCTAAGTGTTTGTAGAAATGCATGAATGATCTACGTGTAACTGATTACACTAAATGCAGGCGTTGAGAAGTGATTCTCAATACTTCTATGGATGCGCATGATTTCCTTATGCATTTACATTCCAAGTTATTTAAATTCAAGCATTCCTATGCTTACATTTATATTAAGTTGATTATTCTTCCAGATGTGTATGTAACATGATTTGAGTTGTTGATCCATTCTTTTTTACATTCCATATGAATATCTGTCGTAGTGTAGGATGTTTGGGACTATGCCTTAGTCCATGAAATCGGTAATTGACCCTTTGGTCGTGGTTGAGATTGCTTTCGCCACGTGAGACGCATTAGACGAACCCGAGTCGTATTAGAGTTGGCGGCAGTGGTTTGGCCACGCGGAGTGTTTGCGCACTCCATGTCGCTCAATTCAACGTGCGCTCGTGCTAGTCGAGTTCGTCAACTAACCCGATTGTCCAGTGTATGTTAACCATGTATGGACGCCATCGCTTGAATCTAGGGTACCGAACTTACCTGAAATCCTAATAACCATGGTACACGATCCGCTAAGACTCATGAGCCTGACATGGTGGTATGGGACACCGTGGTCGAGCCGTCGGCCTACGCTGGGTGACGAGCCTCCCGTAGTGACCAAAGGTGAGCAACTAAACTCGTGAGCCGATTATGGTGGTATGGGACACTATATTCGTGCTTTGTCGGCCTACATTGATTGGTGACGAGCCCTTTGTAGTGACCTCGAGCATACCCGGATACCGCAAGGAGGTGACGAGCCGATCCGTGGTAGTAAGGGCATGAAAGGCGTGCATTGATTGGTGACGAGCCCTTTGCTACGACCTCAACTATATGATCGTATGAGATGTCTAGGATTGACGACCCTAGTATGGATCATTGTTTGGATGGTGATATGAGGAAGGTATCTTAGCTTCCCAATCCTGGTGTATGAATTGGACTAATAACAACTTGGTAATCATATCCATGCACCGCATTTGCATGTGCTTTGTAGATGTGGCGCACTTTGAGGCGATGTCATGCGTAACGTAAGATGAAGACGCCGAGGGTGTACGCGTGAGGGCACGCATCATATTGCATTCATACTGCATTAACAAGAGTACTTAGGATTTATTTAATTGTCCCGCTTTATCATTCTTGTTTGATTGAATGATAGCATGTTAACCAAAGGCCTTATTGTTCCACCGAGTTGATCACTCACTCCCACGTTTCGGCGGTGTTTCACACCCACCGACTGCTTAGGCCACCGATGTTGCGAGATGTGGATGCGACGCCCGAGGCAAGCGGGCCGGATGACGACGAGGCGCCTTCTCCTATATGCGGTGAGACGGGTTCTGCGAGCCTCGATGCAGATCTATGGGATGATTATTTTGGGAACTGAAATGATGTAACTTGTACTTATAATTTTGATAAATAACACTTTTACACAATCTGGTTGTATATGTAATTCAGGGACTTACACTTGTACACATATTTTACTATAAGTCTTCCGCTTGCTTTATTCACTTACCCCTGAATCATATCTGCGTTTTGGCTTAATCTATCCCATGTTTATGTGCTAATACAGTCAACATACATCATTCATTAATTATGTTGCATAAGTGATGTTTTGGAACTCGGGAGCTGAGTTATGCTCGACCCCCGAATTTCAGGGCGTTACAATCCCTTAGGGCCGAGGGCCATCCTCAAAAATCAATTGTATACGGCACTCAGGTGGGCCACACCATTTAAAATCATGTGAAGACATGCCAAAACATATAAAATCACTTGGCGGGGCCTACCTGAAATTTGGATGCCGCTGAAAATTGGTCTGAACCCTCAGCCAAGTGGGACACACATAATGGGTGGGCTGGATTCGGGAACCACATTCGGTGGGCCCCAGTTTTCCCAGGTCCACGTGACCTTTTTAATAGGTTGGATGCAAATAAACATCACTGTGGGCCCTACCCCATGGTCCACGTGACCCGTGAACAGTTTGGATGGCAAAAAAACATCACTGTGGGCCCTACCCCTTGGTCCGCGTGACCTTATGAACAGTTTGGGTGTTATATAAACAGTGCAGTGGGCCCCAGTCCAGTGGGTCCTCCTTTGGCCCACGTGACCTTATAAACAGGTTGTATCGCAAGTAAACATTGCAGTGGGCCCCTGGCCCATGTGACTTTATCAACAGATTGGATGCAAGTAAATATTGCAGTGGGTCCCATGATCGTGTGACCCTATCAACAGGTTGGGAGAGAAATAAATATTGTAGTGGGCCCCAGGTCTATATGACCTTATCAACAGGTTGGATGCAAATAAATATTACAGTGGCCCAGGTTGGATGACAAATAAATATTATGGTGGGCCCAAGGTCCACGTGACCTTATGAATAGATTGGATTGCAAATAAATATTACAGTAGGCCCATGTGACCCTATGACCAGTTTGGATGGAAAATAAACATCATGTTGGCCCCAGTTTGGATGGATAGTATGTTGGGCCCTAAGTTGGGTGGAAAATAAACATTTTGGTGGGTCTTACTTAAGACCCATTTATGTATGTGTTGTGTCCACAATTGTGGACCTCCATCACGGAATATGTGACTTATCTATGCCTTCCATCCCTATGGGACCCACCATGATGCATGTGTTTCATCCAACCGTCCAACCATTTTTTTTGGAAAATGATTTTAAGGTTTGGGACGAAAATAAGACAGATTTATTTATCAAGTGGACCATAGTGCACGGTGAGGATTGAACGGCTATCTTTGAAATCCTTGAGATCTTATGATTAGATTGGATGGGAAATAAATGTTATGGCGGGCCTTGAAAATTTTAGTAGTGGAAAATCATTATCACCACTTATATTTGAGTGTGGCTCATTTGATATACATATGACCATGTGGTGTGGCTCACTTACCATATTTATGGCCCATTGTTAAGGCCCACCTTGTTATATATGAGGTCCTTGTGATGTGGCCCATTAGATGTATTTGGGGCCCATGGGTCAAGGCCTAATATGATGTATATAAGGCCCATTTCAATGCATGATTCTGCCATGATAAATGTATTGTATATCCGCACCATTTAGCCCGCTGGATGGTGGGACTCCCCCCCCCGATGTATGTATTTTATATCAGCACTGTCTACCCGTCTTGATGGCGCAGGGCTGCTTGCTGCATATGCTGGGCCCGCCTACATTGTACAGGCCCACCATGTTGTGTGTACTTCACCCACACCGTCCACTTGTGCGGCCCGCCTAGACATATGTATTTTGTATCCACACCGTCCATAATGTTGGTGCAGTGCTGGACAATGTTTGGTTGGCGCCGATTTACATAGATATGTTTGTATAAGTGCTGATCATCATACGTGGGTCATGGGTGCAGTGATACACATGTTATACCTACAACTATTGAAATGATTTTTGGTGCGGCCCATATAATGAGGCCCACCTTGATGTATTCGTGCGGCCCATTGTGACGTATGTGGCCCATGTGCGGGCCATCTGTTTGTCTTGTTAGGTCCATGAGACGTGGCCCACTGTGATATATCCGAGGTCAATGGGCGAGGCCCATTAGTGCAGCACATATGATACAACCCACTTGATGTGTATGAGGCCCATTGATGTGGCCCACTTATTGTATTTGAGGCCCACGGGTTGCAGCCCATTATGATGTAATGAGGCCCATGGGTCATGGCCCATTGAGATGTATACTCGACCCATACATTGTGGCCCATTGAGATGTGTTTCCGACCCATTTAGTGAGACCACTGTGATATATTCCTGCTCATATGATGAGGACCATTAAGATGTATTTTCGGCCCATATGAGGCGGCCTATAGCGATGTGCATTAGGCCCATGTGACGCGACGCGCTTGATTTATGAGATCATTGTGTGATGCCATGGGCCTACTATATGTTTGGCCTTATGTGGGTCACTCGTTGGGAGCAATGTTGGTTAGATGTCCACATTGTTGGGCAATGACGGTTAGATGTCCACATTGTGACCTTCCCTTAGGCCTTGTTAGGCCCATTCTCTTCGTGGGTTAACCCAAATAAGTGGGACCCATTCGCCGTAGACGGATGGCTCCGTGCTTTCAGATTTGATATAACCATGGTCGAGTACCAAACTTTATACTATGGTTGATCGACTGATCATTTATAGACCCCGCTTTATTTATCTGTTGGTTATCGGTGCCATTGTCGTGACCGATTTGTCGATTCCAATTATTGACCGATCCCAATTGTCGTGGTCAATTGCCGAATATCGATCGAGGCTAATTATCAATCGAGGCCGATTACCGATTTTTATTTGTCTTGGCCAATTGTTGATTATCGATCGAGACTGATTATCAATCGAGGTAAATTACCGATTCTGATTTGTCTTAGCCGATTGCTGAACATCGATCGAGATTGATTATCAATCGAGGCCGATTACCGATTCCGATTGTCGAGGCCGATTTTGATTGCTGAGGTCGATTGTCGAGACCTATATGATGTATATGCGATCCATAGTTAAGGCCCATTGTGATGCATTTGAGGGTAAGGCGATGGAGTCCATTGTGATGTATGTTAGGCCCATGTGAAAGGTCCATCATGGTGTGTATTATGCTATTGAGAGGGACCCATGGTGTTGTATGTTTGGCCCTAGTGTGAGGCCATGGGTCCACCATTCCTTAGGGGACAATGTTGGTTAAATGTCCACATTGTTGTGATTGATGGTCGATGCCTGTTATTGATACTGATTATGAGTATGTGACAGCATAGCATCATGATACATGCCCATACGCATCATCTGTATGTTGGTTATGAGATGTGATTGATCATTGCATATGTCATCGAGCATGTTGTTATGAGACTCCCTGATAAGCGGAGGTTATCTCACTTGAGCACGCGGTATACGCAGGATTGATGCATGACTGGATTGTATGACTCATGCATCTCACATTATGATTACTGTACGCCCTAGCGACATCAGGGCCGTAGCCTCCACAGACATATCGTGGATGGTCAAATGGGACACCGAAAATGTTTGGTTCTAGCATACGGGCACTATAGATGTCCCCGGGTGAAAATCCCTAAACCTCCGTGGCCAGGAGACGCCCCAACGTCGAGACCGAGTGGATATATGAGCGCATGAGTGCCGTATACCAGTAGGCCGCGTCTCCTACTGTATCATGGTCGGTTGGGAAGGGGTGTGACCTTACCCGCCTGAGTGAGGGGCAATGTCTAGGTTGAGTTTAACCAGCTTGAGGAATGGGTCCGCTATTGACGAGCCGGGCCTGATACTAGCACGTGGATAGTGAGGTCTCTTCCACTTACCCACTTGTGTGCTCGGATAGGGGCGGCAAGCTGGCATAGAGTGTAATAGACCCTGGTGATGATCCCAGAGAGGAACCGTACTAATTTATGGACTTATTGAGTAGGAATTGCATACTTATACATTCATTTCATTCACTATCCACTTGGGCTGGTGGTGCACAACTAATTGTTGTGTACCTTCGCATGGCCAGGATTTCGGTTGGGCGCGCGACTAACCTGAGATCAGGAGTTTACCACATTGAGTCTGACTATCCAAATTTAGGTATGAGACTGGTTTGGATAGAAGTCCCTTGTGGTGGACCCCGTAGCCTGCGATACTACGTACTATCATCCCGACTCCACACTCCAGCATGGTCATTCCATTCGCATCGCATATTACATTGCATCTGCAGTACTTAGCATTTTGGGTTACCTGTGTTCTGCATTTATATGGTTTAGATACGACATCTGATATTTGACTCTTTATGACTCCTCATTGGTATAGTTGATCTGTATTGCGTATTCTGAAATTGCTTGACTCATGGGCTTGTCAGTATTTTTTCTACTCTGATACTATATGATTCATGACCTTACGCCTATTTTGATATTGAATGATTATGACATTGCGTTGAATACTTAGCACTTACCTTGTGCACACACCTACACCACCCTCTAAGCTTTCTATAAGCTTATGCACGATGGATGCGTGCAGGTGAGGTTAGATTGCAGCAGTGCTGAGTTTGGAGCGTGCAGTGGTCTTTTAAAACTTGATTTTTTTTATTTATGTATTTTCCCTTTCAGCATTGTACTCGAATGATTATATTAGTGGATATGTGATGTTGATGTTGCTTTTGTGAATTGGGTAATCTTGTGGTTGTGCTTGTTACGAGTTAAATATAAAAAAAAATAAAAAAAAATCCTCCTTGTAGGATCTCAGGATCGAAATCTGGCGTATGAACGCTAGGAGTCAAGAATGGGGTACTATGGAGGCTGTCGGCACCGGATTTGGCAATTGGGATTCCTGTGAATCCGATTTCCGGGTTTGGGGTGTGACATTATAGATTTTGCTTATGGCTATAAAATCAATCTAGAACCTTGAACCTTTGTCTATATGACTGAACATTAAATGATTTATAATCAAGAGAAGTGGTTCTACGACTACATCGATAGATACGTCTTCAAAGGTGAAGATAAGTATATAATCTTTTGTATTTTTGGTTTTATTGAGATAGACAGAAAATTTTATTGTTGGTTTTCTTAAGATAGCCAGAAAATCTTAGTGAGAGTTTTTTTTTTTTTTTTTTTTGTGATAGCCCGCTAAAATCAAAACTATATCAAGCTTTAAGGTGTTCTTGTGAAAACCTTATTTATAGTGAAATCTAATATTACGTGGAGACTGATTATTGGGAGTGGAGTAGGTGTGGCTGTTTGAGAACAGTTGTTGACACACCGAACCACTATAATTCTTTGTGTTGTGATAAATGTCTATATTATTTATGTGGTGAATGGTTGTAATCTCTTTAAGTTGTGAATACTTGTAATAGTTTAGTTCTTATTTATTCTCGCTTGGTTTGAAATTTTGATTCTTACAAGTTTTGTGAAATAAAGTTATCCTACCTAAACTTATTTGGGCGAAAGTTATCTTATGAATCAGTTTGAATCAACATTCCAATACTAATGCAATTGACACCTCTAATTTATTTATTATTTCTGCACTTTATTTAATTATTTGGCATACTCCTATTCACCCCCCTTTAGGACTGTTTAAACTCTCCTTTTCAATAAGTATATTATTTACTAAACATTCTTATACACTGGTTAAGTAGAAACCAAGATAAGCTAACATAAGTAGCTTATTCAAAGTAAATTACAATCCAACCCTCTAAAAAGTTTATTGTCCTTTATTTCTTGATTTATTATTACTTCAATATTTTTAATACCATTATTTTTTATATTTATTTTCTTGACAGTGAAATTTGTATTAATAAACCTCATATGATGTTATAATAAGAACAGTCCATTTTGGCAGCATATGATGGGTCTCCCATGAAATATGTTCATGCAATGGTAGCCGTCTATTTTACCAACACTAAATTCCAAAGGAACATTACTCGACCATTAAGGAAGGCTAGTTGTCTACTTGACCATGCACCCCACCGGCCAAAAACTTATTTCCAATGGTCCCAACATTATAGTATAAATATCAGCCGTCAGAATATATATTCAATGCAAGTTTGTTACAATGGCCCATTTAATATAGCAAGTAGAATATACACAATCATAACCATCGACCATATCTCTACCGGTGGGCCCACTAAGAATAGCCTAACTGAGTGCTGTCTACATGGGATGGGATGGGATGTGTGTGTGAGAGTGACGTGTTAGCAACATTTTATACACATGACGTGAATGATTATGTATGACTTCCAATACCAGTATGGCATTTGTGGGGTCCACATAGTGTTTGTATGACATCCAACCTATCAAATAGTTTCAGACCACCACTTAAGTTAGACTTCAAAAAATCAGGCTGATCCAACCATCAGGTGGGCCATACCATAGAAATCATTGAAAATTTGCTTCAAAGACCTTCAAATTCAAATTACGGGACCCAAGTCGATCAGATTGATCTGATTTTGGGTGGTACCATAATAATAGTGTTTTACATCTTTTGAATGGGATGGATTTCATATAAATAGCACATGCACCACACAACTTGTATTGGGAGTATTTGGGTTGCAGAGAATTGTTTTATATGGTGTGGCCCACCTAATGATAGAGATAACCTAATTTTTAAATATCCTACAAATCATGGAGGGTCCAACCTTTTGGATTGGCTGGATGTCATGTACGTACCATATAGGCCCCACAACAATCTGATAGTTTTGCCAATAATGGTGATACGGTACCATGCGAGCGTTTCCCATTTATAAAAATTCCCATTTATAGAAATAAGTAGAGGGGAAATGGAAGAGATGCCGAGGAAGAAGAGAAGAACTTTAATGCTCTGATGGAGTGTGATGGATGATGTGCGAGCACTGTAAATTACTCAGAAATTGTATGAATAGCATCCAAGTAATTTAAATTAAACCGTCCAAATTTATGCATACGAATTTAGATGTATCAGGAACGAAAAACAATGATTCTTTGAAAATCTGAATGTCAGGTTAGTGGACATTCAATGGACTGTTCCAAATGAAAAGTATCCAATGGACTCCTATCAACCATCCAGTAGTCCACGAATCAAAGGTTAGGATTGTGTAATCAATTTGATTTTTTTTTACTGTAACTTGGCAACGTTGGGTTTCACAATTTAGCCTTTCCAAGTGCGTGCGTGTCAAGTGTCGTACTCAGCTGGAGTATCAGATAACAAAGAATGAGAAGTTAAAGTAAGGCAACGTGTCACATTCCCATTGGAGTCTTCTAAATAGGGAGGCATAATGAATTTAATTGAAGCACATATACTACATGAGTGCGGATCCTCTGTTTCCCGGAGGCTTCCCGGAGGCAGGAACTCCCCGCTTCCAGCGGTTTCATTGGTCAACGTTGACATAAGTGCTACGTAATCAAAATTTTTAAATATATTAAAAAAAGTATATTTAATAAAAAGTATAACGGAGATGTTAAACGGAAGCGGTTTGCGTGCTGAGTAATTCTGTATGGTAAGCGAATTGAGTAAAGTCTGTGGAGCTCACCATCATTCGTGCATTGTATCAACTCCGTCTATCTCTTTTATCATCTCATTTTAGGGTTTTACAATAAGAATTAATCATATCCAAAGATCAAGTGGACCATACCACTGAAACAGTGTGAATTGAATTCTACTGTTGAAAAGTTGTTGGGGGCCCACAGAAGTTTCATATCAAGATGATATTTATTTTTCTATTCATCCATGTCTTTGTGATCTTATGAATAGTTTGGATGAAAAATAAACATCATTGGGGGTTTAGAAACATTTCAATGGTGAAAATCAATACTTCCACTGTTTCCTTTGGTATGATCTACTCGAGCTTTCGATATATTTCAGTTTTGGGCTCAACCCCTAAAATAATCTGAAAAAACGGATGGACGGTGTAGATAAACCACATGAATTCATAATGGGCCCAATAGAGTTTACTCAGTACGATAAGACTCGGTACGCAATCCGATTTCACGTGTCTAACAGGGATGCGGATTTCCTGCCAAAGCCTTTTGCAGTAAGATCCCATGCAATGATTCCGGAAGGGCCTACTGCGACGTTTGTGATAAATCTAACCTGTTCATCCATTTTTAGATATCATTTTAGGACATAATACCAAAACTAAGGTATATACAAAACTCAAATGGGCCACACGAGAGGAAATAGTGGAGATTTAGTGTCCACCATTGAAATATTTATATGGCCAAAAAAGTTTTGCATTGTGGGCCCCCCATGATGTATGTGTTTCATCCATGCCATCCATTTATTTTTCTATATCATTTTATGGTCTGAGACCAAAAATAAGGTATAACCCAATCTCAAGTGGACCACATTACATGAAACAGTGTTGAATGAATGTTGATCATTAAAAACTTTTTAGGGGCCATAAAAGTTTTGGATCAAGCTGATCTTTGTTTTTTCCCTTCATCTGGGTCTTTATGACCAAACCGACAGATTGAATGTCAAATAAATAGCACGGTGGGCCTTAGGAGGACTTTAATGATGGATATCCAATCACCATTGTTTTCCTGTGGTGTGGTCCATATGAGATTTATATCCTTCTCATTTTTAGGATCAACCGCTAAAATTATATGTAAAAATAGATTAACAGAATGGATGAAACACTTACATCATGGTGGGGTCCACAGAGTACCGACCACCACCACCACCGGGCTGGTGGTAGGGGGAGTAGCTAATCCGCTTTCATTTCTATTTGGGATTCAGTGCCACATTGAGTAGTGAAACTCACTACTGAAGTGATGTCACCTATTTATATGGGTCCCACTATGATGTATGTTTTGTATCCACACCGTCCATCCATTTGGAGAGATCATTTTAGGGCATGAGCCAAACAATGAATCAGATCCAAAACTCGAGTGGACCCCACCACAAAAAATAGTGAAGAGAGACACGCCCACCATTTATTACGACTGAATCTAATCCAAACCTCGTCGCTTTGTCTACTGAACCCTATCACTTTGTACTACAACCCCGTCACTTTATCTACTGAACCCTGTCACTTTGTACTGCAACCTCGTCACTTTGTCTAGTGAACCCTGTCACTTTGTACTGTAACCCCGTCACTTTGTCTACTGAACCTCGTCACTTTGTACTTTAACCCCGTTACTTTGTCTACTGAACTCCGTTACTTTGTTCTGTAACATCGTCACTTTGTCTACTGTACCCCATCACTTTGTGCTACAACCTCGTCACTTTGTGTTGCAATCTTGCCACTTTGTCTAGTGAACTCCGTCACTTTGTACTACAACCTCGTCACTTTGTCTACTGAATCTCGTCACTTTGTACTGCAACCCGGTCACTTTGTCTACTGAATCCCGTCGCTTTATACTACAACCCCGTCACTTTGTCTATTGAACCCTGTCACTTTGTACTGCAACCCCGTCACTTTGTATTGCAACATCATCGCTTTGTCTACTAAAATTCTATGTAAAAATAGATTAACGGAATGGATGAAACACATACATCGTGATGGGGCCCACAGAGTACTGACCACCAACACCACCGGGCCGGTGGTAGGGGGAGTAGCCAATCCGCTTTCATTTCCATTTAGGATTCAGTGCCACATTGAGCAATAAGACTCGCTATTGAAGTGATGTCACCTATTTATATGGGTCCCACTATGATGTATGTTTTGTATCCACACCGTCCATCCATTTGGAGAGATCATTTTAGGGTATGAGCCAAAGAATGAATCAAATCCCAAACTTGAGTGGACCCTATCACAGAAAATGGTGGAGAGAGTTACGCCCACAATTTATTACGACTGAATCCAATCCAAACATCGTCACTTTGTCTATTGAACCCCGTCACTTTGTATTGCAACCCCGTCACTTTATCTACTGAACCCTGTCACTTTGTACTGAAACCTCGTCACTTTGTCTAGTGAACTTCATCACTTTGTACTGCAACCCCATCACTTTGTCTACTGAACCCCGTCACTTTGTGCTGCAACCCCGTTACTTTGTCTACTGAACTCTGTCACTTTGTACTGCAACATCATCACTTTGTCTACTGTACCCCGTCACTTTGTGCCGCAACCTCGTCACTTTGTCTACTGTACCCCGTTACTTTGTGCTGCAATCTTGTCACTTTGTCTAGTGAACTCCATCACTTTGTACTATAACCTCGTCACTTTGTCTACTGTACCCCGTCACTTTGTACTGTAACCCTGTCACTTTGTCTACTGAACCCCGTCACTTTGTACTGCAACCCTATCACTTTGTCTATTGAACCCTGTCACTTTGTACTGCAACATCATCACTTTGTCTACTGTACCCTGTCACTTTGTACTGCAACCTCGTCACTTTGTCTACTGTACCCCGTCACTTTGTACTGCAACCTCGTTACTTTATCTACTGAACCCCATCATTTTGTACTGCAAACTCGTCACTTTGTCTATTGAACCCCGTCACTTTGTACTGAACCCCATCTACTTTGTCCAATAATCACATCACTTTGTCTAGTAGAATCTGGTCACTTTATCTAGCACCTCTTTCATTTTATTTAGTAAAATCTCGTCACTTTGTCTAGCAACCTTGGCACTCTCTGTATAGTAGAACTTCGTCACTTGATATAGTAGATTTTTTGTCAGTTTGTCTTACTACATAGTCTCTTTATCTAGTAAAACTCCATCACTTTGTCTAGTAACCCAATCACTTTGTCTAGTGAACCTCGTCACTTCGTCCAACAGCCTCGTCACTTTGTCCAGAAACCTCACAACTTTGTATAGTAAAACCCAATCACTTTGTCTTCCAGTCTCGTCACTTCGTTTAGTGGAACCGGGTAACTTTGTTTGGCAACGTCCATCACTTTTTTCGAGAATCTGTAACTTTATCTAATGGAACCCTATTTTCTTTGTCTCGTTTAACCTTTTTACTTTGTTTAGTGTAATCATGTTGCTTTGTCAGGTAACCTCGTCACTTTGTTTAATATAACTCTGTCACTTTGTCTAATAACCTCGTCACTTTGTCTAATGAATCCCGTCATTTTGTTTGTGGCCCCACATGATTTAAGGCTTACGTTGAAATGTGCCCTATATAATGTAAGTTAGAGGTGGGCATCGAGTTGATTCAAACTAAGTTAGAGCTGATCTGACTCGATTCAGTTTTGAAATAGGCCTGACCCAAAGTCGACCTGACTCGGTACGGAGTCTAACATGCCTAACCCGATCCAAGTCCGGGTCTGTCCTAGATTAATTCAGACTGAATCTGACCCGATCACAAGTACCGATTCAGGTTAAGTCTTAAAATAATATGAGAAAATGGTTGAATGGAGTAGATATACAACACATAGATAAAGGTGGGCCCATGGTGAGGATCCTATGGACATCACTCATCCTGGGCCCTAGCTAATATTCCTTGCTAATCAAGGAGATTTTGTAAATATATTTTTTGATCTTATAAAATTATCGTGAGATGACATGACCTAATTAAATTTTAAAAGAAAGAAATTAGAGGTGGATTAGCTACCAACACATTGAGTAGCTAGACTCGCTATTGAAGTGACACCACCAAGTTTTGTGGGGCCCACCATGATGTACATGTATCCACATTGTACATCCATTTAGAGAGATCATTTTAGGGCATGATCAAACGAATGAGGTAGATCCAAAGCCGGAGTGAACCCCACCATAGAAAATAGTGAGGAGAGTGACCGTTGAAGCCTTCCTAAGGTCCACCGTGATTTTTATTTAAGATATAACCTGTTCATAAGTTAACACAGATATTAAAAAAGTGGAAACACAAATATCAGCATGATCTTAAATTTTTGTGGCCCTTAGAAGTTTTTAATGGTGAGCGTACTCTCTTCACTGTTTTTTCTGGTGGGGTCCACTCGAGTTTTGGATCTGATTCATTCTTTGGCTCATGCCTTAAAATAATCCCTCCAAATGAATGGACAGTGGATACAAAACATACATTATGGTGGGACTGACATAACTACGTGACGTCACTTTAGTAGTGAGTCTCGCTACTCAACCTGTGAATTGAATCCTTAAATGAAAACTTAAATAAAAATCACAGTGGACCTTAAGGTAAGATAGACATTAAAGAAGGGAAAACACGAATATCAGCTCGATGGAAAACTTTTGTGACCCTTTGAAGTTTTCAATGGCGGGCATGACTCTCTCCACTATTTCTGTGTTGGGGTCCACTCGAGTTTTGGATCCGATTCATTTTATGGCTCATGCCCTAAAATGATCTCTCCATATGGATGGACGGTGTGGATACAAAACATACATCATGATGGGTCCCACATAACTAGGTGACATCACTTTAGTAGTAGTCTCGCTACTTAATCTGTGTGCTGAATCCTCAAATAGAAGGTAGTTGATTACAGGAACGGATTGGCTACTCCCCCTGCCACCTGCCCGATGGCTAGTGGTTATCCATTTTTACATATAATTCTAGCGCTTCATCCAAAAAATTAGAAGTATATAAATCTCAGATGAACCACACCATAGGAAAACAATAGTGATTGGATATCCACCATTAAAATCCTCATAAGGCCCACTTCACTGTTTATTTGACATCCAATCTTTTGATTAGGTCATACAGGCCTAGATGAAAGGAAAAAACAAAGATCAGCTTGATTCAAAACTTTTATGGCCCTAAAAAGGTTTTTAATGGTCGACGCTCATTCAACACTGTTTCCTGTAATGTGGTCCACTTGAGATTGTGATATACCTCGTTCTTTTTCTTAGACCATAAAATGATCTGGGAAAATAGATGAATGGCATGGATGAAACACATACATCATGTTGGGGCCCCTGGAGCACCAACCACCAGCCATTGGCTAGTGGCAGGGGGAGTAGCCGATCCGTTTCCGCTGATTGCGTGGTGAGTAACTCACTGTGTCAGCGTACCAAGTAAACTCCATTGAGTCCACCATGATTTTATGTATTTTATCAGCTCCGTCCATAAATTTTACCCAATAATTTTAGGGCTTGAGACTAAAAATAAAGCATATACAATGTTCAAGTGGACCACACCATAGGAAACAGTTGAATTGAATGTTTACCACTGAAAATTTCTCAGGGCTACAAAATTTTTGGATCAAGCTTATATTTATGTTTTCTCTTCATCCATGCCTTTATGATCTTATGAACTGGTTGGATGACAAATAAACATCATTGTGAGGCCTACAAATAAACATCATTGTAGGTTTCAACAATGGAAATCATTATCCCCACTGTTTACAGCGGTATGATCCACTTGATATTTGGATATACTTTAATTTCGGGTTTAACCCCGTAAATTAGATGGAACAACGGATGGATGGCCTGGATGGACAACATACATACAAGGTGGGCCCAACTACGGTGAGAGCAAGAGCTTGCCGTAATCGGTGCAATCCGATTTCCAAGCGAAACTATTTTAATATATTTAACGGGGTTATACTTTTTCTAAAAAATATATTTTTTAATATATTTAAAAAATCTGATGACGTTGACCAATGAAAACGCTGGAGGCAGGGAGTTCCTGCCTCCGGGAAACAGAGGATCCGCACTCGTACTACATTTCACCCATAGATGAGAATCTTCTGCAAGTAGCTGCATGTGGGACCACGTTAGTGTATGAATGGCATCCAATTGTCCTGAGCTGCCCACGTGATCATGATATTTGCCTTGTTCAATTAAACATGATGGCACATGTGTTAACAAAGGACCATATTTGATTAAATAGGTGTGGTCAAGATAGTATGGCCGTGCCGGAGTCATACTAGACTCAAGTTCGATTGAACACTGGTGATATAGTACTGAGACATTCTGATTAGGACCATATCTGGAATTGGTCGCCTTTGTCAGCCACCGATTACTACTACAATCAGGTAACCTAGAAAAGTAGGAGTTTGTCATTCTTAATGAATTCTTTTTACCTTGTTTTAAAGGATTTTTTTTTTTTTTTTTTCAATGGTAATTGCAGGTTGCATATTTCTCAACAAAACAATGATGGATTAAAAAGATAAAAATTAAAGTTTGATAAAACCGATTTTATTAATTTGTATTCAAAACTCAATACAATCAGTAGATGAACAAAATAAACAGAGAAAAAAAAAATATACATACTTGTGATGTGAACAGTGTGTAATCCACTAAGGACTCGGTTAATTCGAGATTCAACGACTGCTGTTCATGGATATTTATACCATTAAGCATACTATAACAATGGTGCTAGACAAAACTAATTTAAGCTAATATAAACTCGTCTACATATGTAGCCGAACATAATTGGAGGAACTAGAAACTAAGATAAGTCAAGGTGCGCTGCCTTGCTGGATTCCTTTGTTGGTCTAGAATCCTTGGCAATTACGACACATAGTTATTTTATGATATTCCCCACCTTGGCTAAAGAGATCTCCATGGGTCATTGTATCAAATCGTTTTTAGAGCTCCTTGCCAGCATGACCTTAGAGATTTGTGGACGTTACGAATCAATCCCATTGGACTCGAATTCCTTACGGGTACTTTGATTTTCTTTCACTTTGAGAAGATCTAGCTTCTCGAACCTTCTTAATCACCACAAGAACAACAAACGTCTTTAGGAGGATCTCCCATTTTGTAGGATTGTATGAGATAGCTTTACTGCACATGTCTATATTGTGATAAGATCTCTATATCAGCGAGTTTTTATAAGCTTGTTGGACACGCTACTTTGACCACATGTGCCAATCATGTTAGGCCTATGTGTCACTCGTCGCAATGTTTTATTTGCATAGTGTGTATGACTCTGTCGTTTTACTTTTGAAAGGTGATGTGCCACCAAAGGAGCTGGGGCAAAAGTTATCATTAGGATGCGAGTAGGGTTTTGTCTATCTTTTGGTGTACAGTACCACCCATCTATTTACACCTAGCTTGGAGTAGGACGTCCAACCGAATGGCTAGGACCATATCACTGTGTATCCCAAAGAGGTTTCAATGATAGGCATTTCCCTACCCACCTTTTCCATAGTATGGCCCACCTAAGTCTTGGATCAACTTCATTTTTTGCCCCATGTCCTTTTATGATATGGAAAAATTGAATGGACAAAGTGGATTTTTAACTAACATCACAATGAGCCCCACCTAGTTTATTGTTGCAGAAAGTTCCTGCTAAAGCCTTCGGCAGGAAATCCATGTCCCTATGTAACATTGTGAACAAGTTGGATGACAAATAAATATCAATGTGTGCCCCAGGAAAGTTTCAACTATGGACGTCATTACCCCCACTCTTTCCCATGGTACAGTCCACTTGAGCTTTAGATTTACTTCATTTTTGGACTTGTTGGGGATAAAAGATAAAGAGTTCGGAGACTCGGACTTAATGCCTCGGGTCGCCAAAGGATGTGTCAGATCCGAGGCATGGTTCACTAAATCGAGATAGAAGTTAAGTCGGTTCGGACGACACATCAGCGATCCGGGCATGCATCGGGCCGATCTTCTTATCATATTGGCCAGAATAAAGCCTTATCCCGAATATCTCGGGATAGGATCCCCGACCCCGAAGCTCACGGGATCGGGTGAAGGCTGGAGATGGGCACGATCCTATCCCCGTGATACCAGGAGAGGATCCCGCACACGATATCGGGAGGAGAATCCTCGTACGATTAAAGGCTCCAGCAGCTATAAAAGAGGAACCTCCATCGTCTTGTGAGGTAGGCAAAAAATTCTTTCTCAAAACCCCTCAATACATTTAGACCCAGAATCCAGGCCTGACTTTGGCATCGGAGGGTCCCCTGCTCAAGCCAGGGTCTCCTTTGTCCTCTTTCCGTGCAGGTATACGAAGGTCTAAGAGGACGAACCAGATTTTTGCATCAACAGTTTGGCACCGTCTGTGGGAACCGTACAAAAAAGCCATCTCATATTTCTATATTGAATTCCATGGTGATGACTAGAAGGACGGTCCCGAAGAAGAAATTGCGATTACAGGGCCAGCGGGTCCAGTCGCGGTCCCCGCAGCCCAGAACCCACCTAACAACCGCCAACGAGGAGCGACCAGAACAAGCAACAATCAGCGGGGTCGCAACGATGGGCGGTTGGACCAGGAGGTTCAAGAAATCCGGTCTGATATGAATATGATGAAGCAGATGCTGGAACGAATGTATCAGCAGCAAATGCAGCCACTCCCGCATCCTCAAGGGGAGACAGCGCACGTACAGACTGCGGCGGTTGATCCTCAACCTTCCGCGTCGCAGTCTTTTCGGCCGAGCCAACCCCAAGGCGAATCAGAACCATCTCCAGCGCAGTCGGCCAACTCTTCCCTGCCCCCGACCGATCTTCGACACGAGATAGAGCGAAGAAGGCGCAACCGCCCTTCCATGGAAGGCACGGCAGAGAGCAGTGAACCTTGGAAAGCCGATATTCAAAATTTTAAAAGAGAAGTGCGGGAAGAAATGGCGAAAGAGATGGCGGACATGAAGCATGGCCAGAATATGTATTCGACCAGATCCGAAGCAAAGGCGTCCCCCTTTGTGGACTCAGTAATGAAGGCTCGGTTGCCCGAGAGGTTTCGATTACCTCAAATCACTCCTTTCACCGGCAAGACCGACCCGACGGAGCATATCGAATGCTTCAGAACCTATATGGAGCTCCACGATGCCTCGGATGCAGTAATGTGTCGGGCCTTTTCTCTTACATTGACCGATGTAGCTCGAATGTGGTTCAAACAGTTGAAACCAAAGTCCATCAGCTCATTCGTTGAGCTGAGCGACGCCTTCCTCACCAACTTCATCTGTGGAAAAAAGAAATTGAAGCCCCCTGTACATCTGAACAACATAGTTCAAAAGCAGGGAGAGCTCTTAAAAGATTATATCAAGCGTTTCAATTTCGAATCCCTTCAGGTTCGAAAACATTCAGAAGAAACGGCTCTCAATGCGCTCATGCAAGGAGTTAGAGAAAGTCATTCCTGGCATCTCTAGACAAAACTCCGCCCGATACTCTGGCAGAATTTATGGCACGGTCGGATAAGTATGCAAACGCAGAAGAAACGCGAATTCTGCGTGAAACTAAAACTTCGGTCAAAGAGTCTGCCAAAAAGGAAGCCGACTCGGCCGGAGGAAGGAAACGCAAGGATGATCAAGCGCATGATGAGCGACGGTCAGGCAAATGACCAGATCGAAGATTTTCCACATATACCCCCTGAACAAGACTCAGGAACAGGTATTGATGGAAATCAAAAGCGAAGGCTTTGTCAACTGGCCCAGTAAGCTCAGGAGTAATCCTAATCGGCGGGACAAGGATAAATACTGCCATTATCACCGTGATCACGGGCATAACACAAGTGATTGCCGTCACCTAAAGGAAGAGATCGAACGACTCATAAAGGACGACCTACTCAAAGAACATATGGTTAAAGTTGGGGTAGCTGAGGGACGTCCGACCGAGAGTCAGCCTATGGAAGAAATCCGGACAATTATCGGCGGTCCGCGAGGTGGGGGCGACTCAAACAATGCTCGAAGGAATCATGCGAGAAAACTTAGTCAGCCTAAGTCCGAGCTTATGATTATAGATCGGTCACCAAAGGAGAAGAAAAGGGAAAGATATTGCATTTCGTTCACAGAGGAAGATGCCCGAGGTATCTATCACCCCTACGATGACGCATTGATTGTCACCCTGACTATCGCTAACCGAAAAGTGTTCCGGATACTCGTCGATACGGGGTCATCTGCAGATGTGTTGTTTACTCAGGCGTTCGACAAAATGGGGATCGAACGATCCATACTACGCCCAGTTCGGACCCCGTTAATCGGTTTTTTCGGAGGACAAGTACTGCCCGAAGGGATTGTCTCGTTACCACTCACTGCTGGTAGTGCCCCACATCAGACGACGATGATGGTCGAATTCTTGGTCGTCGATCAACCCTCAGTATACAACGCAATACTCGGCCGACCTTCATTGAGTCTCTTCCAGGCCGTGGTATCCACATACCATCTTTCACTGAAATTCCCGACTGAGTCGGGAGTAGGAATTGTCAAAGGAGACCAGCAAGATGCGAGGCGTTACATGATAGCTGTAAAGGGAACCGCCGACAAAAGTTTGATCAACATATCAACGATCGAATCATTGGACCTTCAGGGCGAGAGTCATGAACGAGGGCAGCCGGTCGAAGATCTTATCTCAGTCCCCTTGGTCGAAACAGATGGATCCAAGACGGTACGAATTGGCTCGTCTTTACAGTCCCCCTTGAAAGAAAAGCTGATAGCCCTGCTCCGTAGGTACGCCGACGTATTTGCCTGGTGTCATGAAGATATGCCCGAGATCGACCCCTCTGTGATGACTCACCGACTCAACATCGATCCGTCATATCGACCGATCCGACAGAAGCGACGACCGCTCGGCCCTGAACGATACGCCATCATTGAAGAAGAAGTCAACAAACTCCTCCAGGCTAATTTCATAGAAGAAATACACTATCCAGAATGGGTCGCGAATGTCTTGCTTGTAAAGAAATCCAACGGGAAGTGGCGAGTCTGTATTGACTATACTGACTTAAATAAAGCCTGCCCGAAGGATAGCTTTCCGCTTCCGAGGATAGACCAGCTAGTAGATAGTACCGCCGGACATGAGCTCCTTAGCTTCATGGATGCATATTCAGGGTATAATCAAATTGCAATGCATCAAACAGATAAATCAAAAACTACCTTTGTCACCGACAAAAGGCCTTTATTGTTACCGAGTGATGCCATTTGGTCTGAAGAATGCCGGCGCAACTTATCAAAGATTAGTTAACAAAATCTTTGCTCGGCTTATAGGCCGAACCATGGAAGTATACATTGACGACATGCTCGTCAAAAGTATACACGCGGCAGATCATGTGAATGATTTGGAAGAAATATTTCTCATCCTACGGAAGTTTCGGATGAAGCTGAATCCGAGTAAATGTGCTTTTGGGGTGGGCTCTGGAAAGTTCCTCGGTTTCTTGGTTAGTCAGCGAGGAATAGAAGCAAACCCTGAGAAGATAAAGGCTTTGATTGATATGGAATCCCCTAAAACCATTAAGGACATCTAAAGGTTGACTGGACGAGTCGCAGCACTTAATCGGTTCCTGTCCAGAGCCACGGATAAATGTCTCCCTTTCTTCAAACAGTTGAAAGGAAGACAAACAATGGGTTGGACGGAAGAATGTGAAGCGGCATTCCAACAATTAAAATCATATCTCGGTTCTCCACCTCTCTTATCAAAACCCGAATCAGGGGAGTCCCTGCTCCTTTACCTAGCAGTATCCGAGGCAGCGGTTAGCTCGGCTTTGATACGAGAATCCGAAGGAAAGCAACTGCCGGTTTATTACGTCAGCAAAGCGTTATTGCCAGCAGAAACGAGATACCCAAGCTTGGAAAAAGTGGCATTGGCTTTAATAACTTCCTCTCGCCGACTCAGGCCGTATTTCCATGCCCATACCATCATCGTGATGACCGATCTTCCGCTTCGCCAGGTATTGCAGAAACCAGAAGCTTCCGGCGACTCACGAAGTGGGCTATCGAACTGAGTGAGTTTGACATTCAATACAGACCGAATGTAGCAATCAAAGGGCAAGCCGTAACTGATTTTATTGCCGAGGGAACACCACCAACCGAACTCCCGGTCAACGATATGCCAAAGGATGTTACAGTTCCAACAACAACCGCTCCCCCGACCCTACCCTGCCCTATTCCCTGGAAACTGTTTGTCGACGGTTCTTCCAACTCGAAGGCAAGTGGGGCTGGGTTTGTGCTGGAAACCCCCGATCATACCTATATACAGTATGCCTTACGACTTGGATTCCAAGCGTCGAACAATACAGCAGAATATGAAGCATTGTTACTCGGCCTCCGACTCGCCGCTAGCATGAGAGTCACGCACCTAAGTGTTTTTAGCGATTCTCAGTTGGTTGTTAATCAAGTTACCGGTGTATACCAGACACGGAAAGACCAATTAAGAGCATACATGGAGAAAGCGAAAGAACTTATCAATGGATTTCAATTCTGTCGTGTCACTCGGATCCCTCGTACAGAAAACGGCAAAGCCGATTTATTAGCAAAGCTCGCCTCCGCCGATGAAGATGATATACCCAGGTCTGTCCCTATTGAATACGTCGATAAGCCGAGTATAAATGAATCAATTAGCGAGGCCGTCAATACAATCGACTCGGAACCATCCTGGATCGATCCAATCCGCCAATACCTTGACAAGGGAAAGCTGCCTGAAGATCGTGCCGAGGCTCGACGAGTTAAGATCCGAGCCTCCCGTTACACCATACTCAACGGAACCCTCTATAAGAAAGGTTACTACGCTCCGTTGCTGCGGTGCCTCAAACCCAGTGAGGCGAACTATGTATTACGTGAAATCCATGAAGGAATCTGCGGAAACCACTCTAGAGGGCGATCTCTCGCCCACAAGGTCCTACGACAGGGATATTACTGGCCCACTATCCAATACGACGCTCGCAAGCTCGTCCAAAAATGCGACAAATGTCAACGGTTCGCGGCAATTCCGAGGCAAGCCCCCGAGGCACTGACGCCGATGACTGGTCCCTGGCCCTTCGCACAGTGGGGTGTCGACATCATAGGTCCACTCCCTATGGGAAAAGGTCAGACCAAGTTTGCTGTGGTAGCAGTGGATTATTTCACGAAGTGGGCCGAGGCAGAGCCATTAGCTAAAATAACCGAGCAGAAGATCACCGAGTTTGTATGGAAAAACATTATCTGCCGATTCGGAGTACCCCGTACCATTATTACAGACAATGGAAGACAATTTGATAATAGGAGCTTTCGCGAGATGTGCGACAACCTCGGAATCAGAAACGTCTATTCTTCACCTCATCATCCTCAAACTAACGGACAAGTTGAGGCGGTTAACAAGATTATCAAGCAACATCTTCGGACCAAGCTTGACCGGGCTAAAGGAGCATGGGCCGAAGAGCTCCCGAAAATTCTTTAGGCTTACCGAACTACAGCTCGAACCGCCACAGGAGAAACTCCCTTTTCACTCGCGTATGGCTCGGAAGCCGTCACTCCCGTTGAAATCGGATTACCTTCGGCTCGAATCACTTCGTTCAATGAGGAAGAAAATGAAGAACTCCTTACACTCGGGCTCGACCTTCTGGACGAACAAAGGGAAGTGGCGCGGCTGCGCACGGAGGCACGGCAACGACAAGTGGCTCGGTTCTACAATACCCGAGTTAAGATCAGGAGGTTTCGAATGAGAGATATGGTTCTCCGAAAAGTATTTTCCAATACCAAGGAATTTGGATCGGGTACGTTGGGACCCAATTGGGAAGGACCCTATATCGTCTCGGGCACCGTCCGACCAGGAACGTATCGGCTAGAAGATCTAAACGGACAATTATTGCCTCATCCTTGGAACGCTGAGCACCTCAAGATTTACTATCCTTAGCTCGGTACTCAATGTTTAAAGACTCTGAACTAAGAAAGATTAAAGTCAAGTCAAATGAATAAAACTAAGCGTTTTCTTTCATTCATCAACCACATGCGAGTACAACATGTGAATACATCGATTTAAAAAAAAAACACAAGGGGCCCTGGTTACTGTCCTCCGGTAGGAACGGTACCCGAAGCATTCTAGCATATACCGGCCTCATCCCCAGCAGTGACTTCAGCAGCGGCGTCCGGATTCTCGGATTCTGAGGCTCCTCCACCCTCGATTTCTGAGAGATCAAGGTCAGGAAAAGATTTCTTTATGTCTTTGACACATTTCAGAAATCCACTTTGGAACAAGCGATCCCTCTCATCCTCGAACTCCGTTGACTCAAGGAAAGCTTGGACGGCTTGGTCCCTAGCCTTCTCAGCCTCCCGAGTCTTCTCGTTGGCCTGCTGAATATGCCCCGCCGCCTCAAGCTTAGCCCGAGCCAAGTCATCTGCACAAGAAGCATGGACTGGGAGAACTCGTCAGTTCTCTTCTTCAGCTCTGGAAAGGAGAGCCAATACCCGAGTAACCTCGGCTTGCGCTTCATCAAGGGCTCTCCTGGAGAAAGCCGCCTCTGCTTTTGCGTCTTCGACAGCTTTCCGGGCAAGGGCCGCCTCGCCTATCAGAACGCCGACCCGAGTTTCGGCATCCTCGCGTCTCCCTTCGGCTTCCGACAGAAGAGTCCGCAGTCGATGAGTCGAAGATAACTCTTTGCTGGCCTTAACCAAGCAGGGAGCGAGTTCAAAAAGCACCCTTGCTGCATGGCCGATGGTTTGCGATGAAGGAGCGTTGTAGAGACTGATGAACTCTTTTTCGCTCCCATGGGCTAAGGCCCAGGGAACCATCCCCGACACCACCTTCTGCAGGATGGACGGCCCTTCTTGGTTCGTTTCCTCTCCTCTGGAGGATGCAGTCCTCGTCTCTTCTTCCCCTCTGGAAGACGCAGCCCTAGTCTCTTCCTCCTGTCTCGGAACATCCGTCGCAACGTGTCCCGAGTCGGGTGCCGCCTGAGGTTCCGAGGCTGCGGCCACCGTCACTTCCACCATTTCTTCCGGGTCAGAAATTTCGACGACAGTAAGGGCAGAAGAACTCGCAGGCTCCTTCTCCTTCCGCACCACTCTTTGTCTCTTCGGCGGCCGAGGCTCCGACAGAAGAACTGATCGCGGAGGAGCCTTTAACTTCGAAACCGCCCTAAGAGGAGGACGAGCTCCAGTCATTTCCGAGGGGGCCGATTCGGGAACAATCCTGAGATGGGGTCGAGCTTCGGGCAAATCTAAAAATAATAATTAAAAAATGAAGACCTTTTGGAAAAATTCAGAAGATACATGAAGATACATTTTCAATTACCTGTGACAGCCGAGTCTAGACCTGCGAGATGAAGACGCTCCGGCTGTAAGAGCACCTTTCAGGACGGATCCAACGTCCTCAACTCTTTGATCCGAGCTGAAGCACTGGAGCCGAGCTTTTGCCGCTTCTTCGGAATATCTGCCAGACACAAGCCCGTCAGACTCAGAATATTACAAAAATAAAGAAGGGCAAGAGAGAAGACCCAAGTCACCTGCTCTCTGGAACGCCCGAGGAACACGAGCCTCGCAGGACCCGGACTCAGCAGTCTCCCAGCGACCGCAGGCCCAAAACCAACGTTCTCTCCAATGTTTGTTGGAAGTGGGAGGGTCAGTTATTAGGGAGCCGCCTCCGCCCCGCCAAGCAGCGAAGACATAAAAGCCGGGGTAGTTCGGGTTCACGCGCACTTGGTATAAGTGGAGAAATTCGTCGACTGTTAGCGGTGGCTGTTCCATCTCAGCCCACAACACCGCACACCCGAATAAGTTCCTCCACCCATTCGGAACTATTTGCCCCGGGGCAATCTGAATACGAGATAAAACTCCCCGAACAATGGCCTGAAGGGGCAGACGTAAGCCGCATTGCATCGAGACTTGGTAGATCGCGACCGCCCCAGCAGGAGGATGATCCGGCAAGTCATTCGGACGGGGGAGATAAGTGATAACCAATTCGGGGATGTGATACCCGATTCAGATTCTGTCTAAATCCGCCTTAGTTAAAACTGAAGGAACCGGGCCGCTTAGATCATCCCCCGATCCTTCTCCTTCAGACTCGGCGTGTGCCGACTTATCAACAGGAACCGGCCCAGAGGTTCCCTCAGCAATCAATATTTCCTCTTCCTCCTCATCTTCTTCCTCCATGCCCCTTGAAAAATTAGGCCTTCCCGGGCGGGTTATTAAAGACGACCCACCACGAGAAGGATCAACGGAAGCAGGGCGCTCCGCCGGAGCTTCAGTGACCCTCTCAGAAAGAAAAGCAGCGTTCGCATCAACTGCTATCTCTGTCAGTAAGGAAGGCGATTCCGAAACATTCCAAAAACGTTGCGCTTCGCCTTCATCTCCGGAAACTCCCTCCTGGGGACTTCGAGAACCTCTAGCCGCCATTATCACTAAATAAAGAGGAAGGAGAGACTCACCGGAGGGAGGAAGGAAAACGGAAATGATGAAAGGAGCCGCTGACAGTTAAGAAAGAGGAAATGAAGAAGACGAAAGACCGAAAAAGCTCCAAAGGAAATGCAAAGCGGGAATGGCAGTAGAAGTTCGAAATGCGGGACCCCCACTATTTTATAAGATTGCCATGTGGCGGAAGCAATTAATGGAGAAATGATTCGACGCCTGCATCGACTCCCCCACTCGACACGTGGCGCACGTCGACTGACGACAATAATGCCCTTGCTACGTGTCCAACCCTCATTGGCGGGGTGAGCGATTTGACGGATGTCGGCGCATGCGATGTCAGAAACTGAACCGTCTCCCGTCAAAGGCGACACAGAATGCATTAAATGACTACTTATTGTCTCGGACTAAGTTATGAACCGACTCAAAACTCGCTACTCCTAAGTGTCATATGAAACACACAGAGTAAGGGGGCTTACTGTTGGGGATAAAAGATACAGAGTTCGGAGACTCGGACTTAATGCCTCGGGTCGCCAAAGGATGTGTCAGATCCGAGGCATGGTTCACTAAACCGAGACAGAAGTTAAGTCGGTTCGGACGACATATCAGCAATCCGGGCATGCATCGGGCCGATCTTCTTATCAGATCGGCCAGCGCAAGATAAAGCCTCATCCCGAATATCTTGGGATAAGATCCCTGACCCCGAAGCTCACGGGATCGGATGAAGACTGGAGATGGGCACGATCCTATCTCCGTGATACCAGGAGAGGATCCCGCACACGATATCAAGAGAAGAATCCTTGTACGATTAAATGCTCCAGCAGCTATAAAAGAGGAACCTCCATCGTCTTGTGAGGTAGGCAAAAAATTCTTTCTCAAAACCCCTCAATACATTTAGACCCAGAATCCAGGCCTAACTTTGGCATCGGAGGGTCCCCTGCTCAAGCCAGGGTCTCCTTTGTCCTCTTTCCGTGCAGGTATACGAAGGTCTAAGAGGACGAACCAGATTTTTGCATCAACAGGACTCATGCTCTAAAGTAAGCTGATAAGATAGATGGACTGTGTGGATAAGACATACACATCATAGTGGGCCCTATGGAGTTTACTTAGTGTACAATCCCTATCCAAGTTAGATGCCATTCACACACAACGTAGACTTGACAATGTTACCTGCACTGAATTTTCTTCTACAACTAGTTGTGTGTGAGATATTCTCTTTTTGTGGTTGCACTTGCACAATGCTTGACCATTAAAATTTTAAAATACAATGTATTTTGTTATCCTTTAGACCATTAAAATATAATGTATTTTGTTATCCTTTGGATGCGGATTGCCTTAATTAAGCCTCTGGCAGGAGCTTCCTAGGATGGGAAGTTAGGTGGGCCGAAATCCATCCAGTCCATTCATCCGTTTTGTCAAATCATGAGAAATCCACCTAGTCCATTCATTCATTTTGCCAAATCATGTTAGGACATCGGCTTAAAAATTAAGAAGATCCAAAACTCAATTGGACATCACTACATGAAAAAGTGGGCAGAGAAATGTCTACCATTGAAACCTCCTTTAGTCCACCATGATGTTTATATGACATTCATACTATTCATAAGGTCATTTCCACTGGGATGAATTGAAAAGACGAAAATATTAACCTGATCCAAAACTTTTATGACTCCACAAATATTTCAACAGTGGACATTTAATCCTCCCTGTATCTTGTAGTGTGGCATGCTTGAGTTTGGATCTTTCTTATTTTTGGGCCCATTGTCTTGACATGATTTGGCAAAACAAATGAATGAATGTGCATTTCTTAGCTTTTAGTTTATGCCAAACACTTTCACATGCAATCCATATTGGTGTCCATTGTTACTTGGGCATGTTTGGTTATGGGGATTAAGTGGTATGGAATTACATTAAATGTAATTAACACCATTATTGTACAATGATTGCATGTCCATAAATACCATGGTATTGGATTGTCCAATCCCTCATTTGTATGTGATTAAATTCTTACTTAAGCAAAACATTGCAGTAAGTGAAACCCATGTTCGGTGAATAATGGAATTGTGCTCAAAAGACCATATTAATAACTAACGTTGGTAATAACTTGTATGCATATGCAACTCAGTCACGTGTAACCGTGCATATAGATGAACGACATGGATAGAAACATGCATCAATGTGAGGTCCGCATATGTAGTAGATTTAAAATCTCCCAAAAATCTTTCATATTTATTTTTGAGATGAGATGATCTGATACCTAAATTAATTCAATTATTCTCATCATTTCCAAACACCATATGAAATTTGCATGAGACTAAATGCAATTTCATGCCACCTAATCCCATATACTAAACAAGCTTTTAAATCCATGGGCTTAATGTTAGACAACACATCGCATAAACGGCGTTGCATTATTATTTTGTGCTGTATTTTTAAAATATCATAACTTGCTTGTATGAATTGAATCCAAAGTTTCTTGAATCGTACCATATATGACCCGTGGAGCTGTGAGGGCCATATCAACTGCACCATTGATGATAGACAAGACCTTTGATGGATTGTCAAAGTTGCATTCATTTGTCATTTGCAAAACCTTTCGTTATTAATTTAATATGATAGGTTTAGCTTCCTATGGGTAGAGGGTTGGGTAACCGACCTGGGTGCCGAGTTGATGTGGGTAAGTTCCATGGGCCCACCATGATGTGTTATATCTACACGGTTCATGTATTTTGCAAGATCATTTTAGGGTTTGACCTCAAGTGGACTACAATTAGTGGAGATTGAACGCCTACCGTTGAAAACTTCTTGAGAGCCAAGTAAGTTTTGGATTAATCCGTATTTGTGGGAAGGTCTGTGTGATCTTATGAACAGGTTGGATGGAAAGTAGACATTATGGTGGGCCTTAGGAAGATTTCTATGGTAGGAATTATTGTCCCCATTGCTCTATGTGGTGTGGTCTATCCGAGGTTTGGATTTGCCTCGGTTTTAGGATCACGAACTAAAATGATCTCACAAAATGAATAGACGGTCTGGATATAACACATACATCATGGTAGGGCCCACAGAACATTGCCATATCAACACTGGTCCATTGTCGGCCCACCCTTTTTGTGGATCCCTGGCCATTGACCTGCTTGGACTGAACTTGCAGTTGCAATTTAATTAGGTCGGGCTGAATATGCTGTTTGTAATCCACCCCATCCATCCGTTCTGCTGGCTTATGTTAGAGACATGAGCTTAGAAACGAGGCAGATCAAAAACTCAAGTGGGCCATGTGCCTGAAAATAGTGCAGATTGAATGACCACCATTGAAACATTTGGTGGAGCCATAAAAGTTTTGAATCAAGATAATATTTAATTTCAATGGTAGTGATTTTTCTACTTAGTTTTTCTCGTCACCAGGCCCACTTTAGTTTTGGATCTATTTTATTTTTGGGCTCATGTTTTATTTTTGGGCTTGCCTGCTAACATAAGATATGCCAAAAATGATGGGTGGGTGGATTTCTAACAAACATCATGATGGCCTACCTAACTTCGCATGCAATCTGAGTCATTTTGAAAGTGGTCAAAGGTGTTGATTTCATTTTTCCACTCGTGTGACAAAATTCCACGTGTTTATGAAAGAGGGAGGAGCCGCGTAGCTTCTCTCCCCGTGTGTGCGGTACGCGTACAGGTAGACATGGCACGTGAAATTCACGTGGAGAGAGAGAGAGTGTTTGGGAGACGCGGGAATGGAGAAACGGAATGGGAAATGTAGGGTTGTTTTATTTTATTTTATTTTTATAAATTAGGTAGGCGAGACCCTGACTTACTCAAGACGGTGCAGCCCTTACTATGGGGCCCACTTTGATGTATATATTCTGTATCCATGCCATTCATTTGTTTTTTTAGATCATTTTTGGGCTTTAATCCAAAAATGAAGAGATTCAATTATCAAGTGGACCATATCTTAGGAAACAGTTGTGATTGACCATCAATGGGCCACAAAAGTTTTGGATGACGCTTTACCTTCATCAAGGCTTATGTGACATTGTCAACAGATTGGATGACAACTAAACACTGCAAAAACATTAAGGCCCACCTTAAGAAAAATTTAATGGTAAGGTGTTCAATAACTACTAGAGTTGGGTACGGGCCAACTCGACTTGTCCAACTTGTTTAGATCTGACTCGATCCGAACTAGAGGTGGGCATGTTGGACCCGATCCGGTAGATTTGACTCGATTTGACCCGACTTGGTATCGTTTCGAACAGAACTGACGGCGTAGATCGGCCCTGATCGAGTCTGTCCATCCAGATCCGATTGTTTTTCAGGTCGGGTTCGGATGATGGTGTATCCAGACAAAACCGATTCGAAAACCCAGACCGAAAGGGTCCGAACCGAACTTACCAGATCCAACCCAGGATGTAAATATGTCTCTGTTTTGCAACTTCACCCCGCCCAGGCTTTTCGTTTGGGGTCAACCCCCCCCCCCCCCCCCCCTCTCCAAAACTCTCTCTCTCTCTCTCTCCCCCTATATCTGTCTATCTCTCTCTCTATATCTGTCTTTCCCTTTCTGTTAGGGCTTCTATTTCTCCCCCAAATTGCATGACGTCAATCCCCACATGTAGATCCTTGTCTATCTGTGACCGACGGTCTCGATTTATCTCGGGGCTTCAGTTCCTGTGAACTTCGCATCAGATCCTGAGATAAGGCATCTTCGCCCATGGGTTTCTTCATAACGATCCTGATCTTCATCTTGGCCGGCGTCGTTGCCACTTTTTCCATCAGGTTGTGCTGCAACATGGGCCCTCTTTCCGTCAAGCTGTGCTACAACAAGGGCCTTTTCGGCAATCTGTATGTCGACTGCCTCTCTCCAATTTCATTTTATTTTATTTGGTTTTGATTTTTTGAATGCCGAATGCATGGAAAATGACAATTGGCTGATTAATTCTTGGACCCCACTATGATTTATGTGTTTTATCCACGTCGTCCATCCATTTTGAAAGATAATTTTAGGGCTTTATCTCAAAAATGAGGTAGATCTAAATCTCAGGTGGACCACACCATGAGAAAAAAGTAGTGATTGAATTTCCACCTTTAAAAAATCCTAGGGCCCATTTTAATGGTTATTTGACATCTAGCCTGTTGATTATGTCATACACTTGGATGAAGGGAAAAAATATATTTCAGCTTGATCCAAAACATTTGTGGCCCAAGAAGTTTTTAATGGTGGGTGTTCAATCAACACTATGCGGTCCACTTGAGATCTGTATCAAACTAATTTTTGGGCTCATATCATAAAATGATCTGGAAGAATAGGTGGACGGAATGGATGAAACATGAAATGACAAACGGTCTACATATGCACCTGTCCACCAACAGATGATCGGACAGTCATGATTCCCGCACGTGGCATGCAAAGAGTGGGGGAGGCCAGATGAACAGCTCAGATGTCACACGTATGACAGGGGAGCGAAGTAGGCAGAGAATGTCTACTCAAGCAATTAATGTAGGGAAATCTGCATCTTAGGGACTATGGAGGGGTACTTGTCTCAATGGCCAGTTGGCCACCGAATCCATGATTTAAATAATAGGTGTAATCTCATTACGAGATCTCTTCTGCAACTTCACCCGTTCTCTCTCCCCAACATCCGCCCTGACGTTTCGTTCTATACATCTTGACGTATTATGATTATACATTGTAAGTTTTGATATTTCAATTTTCATGCGTATTTTCAGTATCTGAAGTGTATATATGAGGTTACTCACATTGGAATGATGAGCCGCAAGAAACAAAAACTTTACATTGGAACATTTCGAACTTAGACTGTTTCTCTTTTCATTTGAACATGGATGATATCTTTAGTTATTTAATTTTTTTAATGGATATATCTCATAACAAGTTATTCCTATCTTTTAAATGGTTCGGATCATTGAAGATGATATCTATTCAACGGATAAAGTCTTGAAGTTTCCTGCCATAGTACATTAGGATGGATCCTAGCACAGGGGTTATGTCATATATGATACTCTGGTAGCATACATCGCTTGATACGCAGACGTTGAAAAATAGCGTACATCGACAGACTCACAATCTAAAACTCAGATCGGCTAAGCAATCTTAACCTTTGATTCTCTGATAGCTGGCCTTGGATTAATTTTTAACCGTCAAATTAAATATGGAACAAGCACATTTTCAAATCATCTGATAAGCATAAATTTTCCTCCATGGGACATCTAAACTGGGACCCATGATATGGACGGACTTATTTGATTTATTGTATGCCAGGTATGCACCGAACTGTGTCGTGCCCAATCCGATCCGACTTGGTTTTCCTAACCGAGTTGGACTCGGATCGGATAAGGCCATGTACCATTCGGTACGGTTTGAGTCTGTTGACCACGACTCGGTCCCTGAATGGATCGAATTCGGGTCAGGAAAATGAGATTTTGGATAGGATCGGGTTGGACCCAATCCGATCCGACTCGGTCCGATGCCTAGCTCTAATCCGAACTAAGTATGTGAGTTGACCCGAATCAAGTGGACTTTGTCCAATCAGAACTCAAACTGAGTCGAGTTCGAGTCACCTAGTAACTCAACTCGACTCGACTCAAAATCCAACTCGATATTGACTCGAGTACATGTATATTTTTTTTAAAAACTTAGATATGACGTTTGAGATATGAGATGTCATGTAACTGATGGAGAGGTTGCAATTTTGGCAAGTGAATATAGGCTTTAAGTTGTGATTTCAGCCCATGGATATCCGTTGCTCCCAACTTGACTCGGTGCTTGTGATCGGGCTAGACTTGGTGGCCAGACCAGCTCGGATCGGGTAAGGAATGCTGGACTCGGTACCGAGTTGGTTAGAGTTCGGGTCAAGCCTATTTAAAAACCGGATTGAGTCGAATCAAGCCCAACTCGGTCCAACTTGACTCAATGCCCACCTTTAATCACCACTGTTTTGTGTAGCATGGTCCACCTAATAATTGGATCTGCTTCATTTCTGAAAAAATGGATAGACAGTGTGGATACAGAAAACATGCATCAAGGTAGGCCCCATAGTAAGGGCTGCACTGTCTTGGGTGAGGCTGGGGTCTCACCTAATCACCCAATTGTAAGTGGCCTGTTGACCAATCAAATTCCACCACATATTCACATATTTCTATTTAATAAGGACGCACATTGGCTACGACCCACCTGTCCTGAGCTCGACACAGGTTGGGGATCTGAGGGGCCCATAGCGTCAACTGCTATTCACTTTGCTATATATCGTTGTAGAATAAGCTTATTTCACAATTGATTTACTGATTCATCACCTATTCATGTGCTTATTATTGCTCGAGGCCATTGCATTGTGTATCACATCTAACAAGCACCACTTAGTGGGCCCCACCAAAATAATCCTATCCAATCATCAGGTAGAATTCATCATAGAAAGTAATTGAAAACAACTAAAAATCTCTAAATTCATATGTATGATGGTTAGATTAACTTGATTTTTGGGCCATGCACACAGATGGTGGCCTTTGTGGGACCCTTATAAAGTAAGCTTATTCTATAAGGACTAAGTAGAGGAATTGACATAAGAGACACACATGTATCTTTCTGTCCGGATAGAGAAATGATCCAACGCTCTCATGGCATTATAAGTTAGGGTACTTCCACTTGCTTTACAGTACTTGGAGAGTCTACTTAGATTGATCTGAACCATCCATTAGGCAAAACAAGCACTTCATGGACCACCATGATTTTTGACTCATGCAGAAAATGGGCTGGGCTTTCAGTCCGAACATATTCAATTTTTTGCATCTGTGAGGCCCAAGAATGGCTCATTGACAGCCCTAAAAATAACACCAACCAAAGAGCTTTGAGCCTCTGATCAATGGTCTATAGAACAAACGGTCAAGATTAGAGCTGGCATCGGACCAAGTCGGATCGGATTGGGTCCAACTCGACTCGGTCCGAAATTTACATGGCCTGACCCAAACTCGATTTGATATGGGACCGAGCCCAGGTCATCTGATTCGATCCGATCCGGACCACTGCTGACCTGATCTAATCCGAGTCCGACTCGGTCAGGGAAACCAAGTCGAATCGGATTGGGTACGGTTCAGATCGGTCCTGATTTTATATTTTATTTTTGGAAAATTTTTAAATAAAAATGGTAGGCCCCCGCTCCAAAATAGTCCAAAATATATGCTATATACATACATACATACATACATACATATATATATATATATATGTATATGTATATGTATATATAAATGAAAACTACGTACCTACCTGATGAATGGAGATGATGAGCGGTGATGATGAGTGGGCCGGGCTGCTGAGTGGTCAGATCAAGATGGACGGGTGCGGCACTCGTTCGGGTAGAGATAGATGAAAGTAGGCGGATCGAGATGGCTACTCGTTTAGGTAGAGAAAGAGGGGGATTTTAAAGATTTTGGAAATTTAGGGTTCGGTCGTTCGGGTGCAGGTGCTGCTTGGTAGGGTAAAAAGTAAAAGAAATAAAATAAAACCATATATATACTTAGGGTAAAAAGAGTAATATATATATATGTATGTATGTACACACACACACACACGCACACACACACACTTTATAATAGATCTGGATCGGGTCGGGTCGGATCAGATCGGTCCGGATTAAGTAGGATCCGAACTCGATCCGATAAACGATCAGATCTAGTTGATCATACTCGAACTGCACCAATCCAGGCTTTCGGTTCGGTTCGGTTCAGATCAGGTCGGATCCACCGGATCGAGTTGGTTTTTGCCCAACTCTAGTCAAAATAACTTTAAAAAATTAGGTCCCATCAACAACTTGATTTGAACCATTTATTTGTTTGGGCTTATAGATTTTGCTTATGGGTTTAAAGAATCACTTTTATCCAAGAATCCTAACCATCCCTTAGCATAAAAAACTTATGGCTGTAGAAAAAAGAAGGCCCACTTGGATAAAGTTAGGAGGGCCCCACCACAATGTTTGTGAGAAATCCACTTTGTTCATCCCTAATCTCATATTAGGACATGAACAAAAAATGAGGCTTATGCATACCTCATGTGGGCGACTCAACAGGAAAATGTGGAGAGGAAAATGCCTACCGCTAAAACCTTTCTAAGGTCTACCGGGTTATTATATTCGATCTAAACCATTCATAAGGTCATTCACCCCTTCAATGAACTGAAAACACAAAAATACTAGCATTGTCTAAAACTCTTATGCCCCACAAATGTTCCAATAATAGACATTTTCCTCTCCACATTTTTCATGCAATGTGGCCCACTTGAGTTTTAGGTCTGCCTCATTTTTAGGCTCATGTCCTGACATAAGCAGGAAAAACGGATGGACCATGTTAATTACCCACAAACATCACAATGGGCCCCACCTAGCTTCCTACATGGTCGCACACAATCAATGTCCTTGGAATTGGAATCCATTCACACGCACAGTCGATTAGATGCGGCCCTGACCGGGTTGTATATTCATTCTGTCCATCCATTATCCTGATCATTTTAGGCCATAATCCAAAAAATTAAGCAGATTCAAATCTCAAGTAAGCCTTGACATAGAAACAGGTCTGATTGAACTCCCACCATTAAAACCTTTTTAGGCCCACAGTAATGTTTCTTTAATCTTTATTAGCCATAGAACCTGTTGATAAGGTAATAAAATTTGGATAAAAAGTTTTGTAGCCTACAAAAGGGGAGAAAACAAATACCAGCATGATTTAAAAATTTTGTAGCCTACATAAAGTTTTCAACGGTGAACAACACTGTTTTCTGTAGTGTGATCCATCTGCGGTTTGGATCTGCTTCATTTTTGTAATAACACCCTAAAATGAGATGGGAAAACGGATGTACCATGTGTGTATGTATATATATATACAGAGAGAGAGAGAGGGGCATGCTCACCTACGCACCTATGCAGAGGCATGCTCACCTAGTCACAGAGAGAGAGAGAGAGAGAGAGAGAGAGAGGCTTGCTCACCTACGCACCTATGCAGAGGCATGCTCACCTAGTCACCTATGCACGTGCGCACCTTTTCACATGTGTCATGGGTGTTGAATCCGAACGGTCCATGGGATGCGGAATCCCATGAAACCTTAGGGGATGAATTTTCACCCTGATCTTTCTGATGGGCCATATCAAAGAAAAATTCAAATCAAGGGAAGAAACTGTTTGCATCTTTATGGCCCACCAAAGTTTTCGTTTCATGATGTTCTTCTTCATGTGGACCGTTCAGATTTTCGAGACTCATTTGATATGATGAGGTCTCAAAAAAGTTTGTAGGTAGTCCATGCGAATTCGTTCGCAGGTGAGCGTTCCTATATATATATATATATATATAGACAAGTCATCATCACCTGCGCTCCTTCTTGCGTGACCAACCGTGCACGCCTTTGCACAGGTGTCATCGGTGTCTAATCCGATTGGTCCATGTGATGCAGAATCCCATAAAACCTTGAATGACAAATTTTCACCTTGTTCTAAATTTCTAATGAGCCATAGCAAAGAGAAATACAAATCAAGGGATGAAATTGTTTTCATTTTTCATGGCCCACCAAAGTTTTGGATCAAAGTAAAAATTTGACGGAGGGTTTCATGAGGTGCTGCTTCACGTACTTTTCAGATTTTGGAGTCACACGTGCGTATGGTGAATTGTCAACAAATTCGGCCCTAAGGTCAAGGCTGCATTATTCTCTTTTCAGATGTTCTCTTTTCTTGCTTGGCTATTATATTATTTTGGTATATCTTGCTATTTAAAATGCATGGTCTAACATTGGACAACAGGTGGCATAGGTCACGTGGCACTAATTTTGTACACTTTAATTTAAATACCATATTCTTTTCTTTGAATAATAATAATAAAAAAAATAAAGTTGAATTAATCCATGGTTTATCGGATTGCACCATATACTACCCATGTAATTAAGAGGGTGATCTCAACGGTCCCATCGGGCAATAGACAAGACCTTGTGATATGTTGTCAAAGTTGCTTTTGACCCGATTGAACTAATATTTTTAAAATTCTTATAAAAGATGTTCAGATTGCTGGGTAAAACTGTCGTGATTCAATGGGATGGAGTTGATTGGTTCACATGTCGCTGTTAAAATTGAATTCACAATTATATTTAAAAGTTATTACGTTGAATACACATCAGACCAACTGACCGACCGACCTTCCTTGACCATGGTACATAGGCTAATCAAATTCCACCACGTTCAGATTGTAGTATCTTTTGAAAGGGATGGGATTGCCCGTTACCTTGATGGGAGGAAGTTTCCAGGGCCAAAAGTTAAGTGGGCCCAGTATGATATTTGTGTGAAATCCATCCGTCTATGTATTTTGCTAGCTCAATGTTAGGACATCAACCTAAAAAATGAGGCAGATCCAAAACTCAAGTGAACCACACGGCGGGAAATAGTGTGGATTGAACATCCACTGTTGAAACATTTCATGGGGCTATAGTAGTTTTAAATCAAGCTATTGCTTTTGTGTTTTCAGCTCACTTCAGTGGGAATGACCTTATGAATGGTTTGGATGACATATAGACATTACAGTGGAACCAGAAAGGTTTCATTGATAGGTATTTTCCTCTGAATTTTTTAAAACTGTCCCACTTGAGTTTTGGATTTATTTAATTTTTGAGCTTATGTTAGATTGATATTGTACATTTCCTGGAATATCGTGATGGCCGCACCTAGCTTCCTACCACGGGCAATCCATGTCCTTTTGAAAGTGGTCAAAGGTGGTTATTAGGTATTTCGAAAGATCACATGGCTATCAAATAGGATGGAGGCGTGGCTTCTCTTTGTGATACCCAAGCGAGTAGATATGGCAGGTGAAATTCTGGTGGAGAAAGCACGTGAAATTCTGGTGGAGAGAGAGGAAGTGTTGAAGGGAAAAGAGGAATTACTAAGAGGCTTGGTAAAGTTGCTTTTGTTGAGGTTAGGTATCACATGCATAGAATTTTTCTTAAAGAAACAGTGAGACAATAGTCATGATTAAACGGTCCAACCCATTCATATGACTCTCTAGTAGCATTTTCTACGTATCTAAATTTATCACAGCTGCTATGTGATGTATGGCGTGGCGCAAATGCATTCTTAACATGGCGGGACTAAAAGAGAGTCAAATAGAAGTGGAAGTGGTCCATTAGTTTTGGGCCCATTCCATAAGTGATATAATTGGGCTCAGGTGTTGGAGATAGGCTTGTGGGGTTCATTTGTAGGCAACCAATAGTGGGTGGGTCCCACATATATTTCACGCTTCTCTCTTTCGGGACTTTGTTTTGGACTTTGAAATTCAAAGAGAATTTGAAACTTGTTTTTTTAAGGCGAGGAGGAGATACAAGGATGAATCTTATCACATCCAAACTCATCTTTTATCTCTCGATCCCTCTTTCTATAGATATAGTAAAATACCTTTCAATGAGATCAAGTCATTAAGAAATAAAGAGACCTCAAATAGAGAAGCAGAGGATAATGAGTTTGTGTCCATTTTGGGCTTTTCGTTAAATAATCTAAGTCGTAGATTGTAATCCAATGCCATATATATATTATAGAATTAGAGGCGTGATTAGACTCATCTGCTTCTCTAGTGGTTAGGTGGACCATTAGACCTGCGTCGTTCATCATCAACTTTTGCAAATGTCCCATATTGTGTAGACTGTTGGATCATGCGGGACCACTCTTCTGAGCAGACTTTCACCAAGAGTGTTCGGATCGAAGAATTTCATTCCAAATAGGAAGAAATTGACGTTCAATGTGTGAACCGTAAATCAACTACAACTTCTTATATGAGAATCATCATTGGACATGTGACCCATTAATCTTTATATAGAGGGCCATCCGAGGTTAACTAATTGTGTACCTCCATTTTACAAGAAAATGCACCTTCCAATTGGAAATTGTTATTATAGAAAATTTATTAGTTTTAGTAATTCTGATTTTTATTTTATTTCATTGTTTTTATAATTTTAGGATTTTCGTATTTTGATAAATTGCTTGTAATCATGCTAGGGCTCTTCCAGTGAGTTTTATATAATTTTTTTATTTTTGATAAATTAAGCTTTAAAAGAGTTTTATTATTTTGAGTAACTTTGAATTATGATTAGAATTTTACTATTTTGGATATTTTTTAATTAGGGTTTTACTTCTTCTTCTTTAATGGTGTAATTGAGAAATCGTACACATTATTTAATAAAATACTTAAATTTTATCTCTTATTTTCTTGTGGACTTAAGAACTCTTATTGTGGATTTAATATTTTAATCACTTGAGGAAGATGATGATATTTCTCTTATTATTTCACGCTCTTCCCTACGTTGCTAAGGGGCTCACCAGTATGCTCAGTCCAAATAATTCACCGATAAGGTCATTTAAACCATTGATCCTGTAAGGACTGTTGCACTCCAGTTCAATCAAATGGGATAACCCATGCGATCGAGGGTTTAGATTGGATACACTTGGGTGTGAGTAGGATGTGAGGGCGTGCCATAGTTTGCCTGACTCAAGGGTTGGTTGAATTGTTGGTGTCCCCTTCACCAAGATGGAAAGATTAGAGACTGGGATCAAAGATACAGGGTCCTCTTGGCCACCAAAGTTGCGCTATGCTTAGGTGGTTAGTAAAAAAAAAAAAAATGAGGCTAATTCTTCCGAATGAGTTCTTTTTGCCTTGTGAAAATAAACATGAGTCTACAACCTTAAAGACTTATTCTTTCACTAACTCTTTAAGTTCAAAATACTTACTAAATGAACAGATACACACACACACACACACACACACACACACACACAAAAATTAAATAAAGCCTAAATGTTGTTGATTTCATTAAGTATTATAAAATATTATTTATTACAACTAACAACTTACGAAACAACCAAATGAATAAAAAATGAAAGGGATCAATACCTAATACGCCTATCGGAACAAACAAATCGAAACGAAGGTGACCAACCAAATTGGAACTTAGAAAAATCACTATCTAAACTAACTCTATTAAAAAAGTACTATGATAGCTAAATTAAGCTAAGCCAAGAAAAGAAAAGAAAAGAAAATTAAAAGATAAATTGATCCAAAATTGTCCGTTTGTATTGGAAAGAAAGAGTCCCAATTCAATTCGGACTTGTTAGCTTTCCATATCTTCATCTCATAGCTGATCAATCACAAAGATTTTCGTGGCCCACTAAAGATTAAGCCTAGGATCACTAAAATTCCTCTGGATCTTGGTTACCCAATTAGGTTTCGGGAACCTCATGGGCCAATCCGGAAGGGACCCTTCTAAGAAATTGACGCACCCTCAGAATCCATTGTCTTGATGGTTTAAAGCATTGAAGGGGATAAATGGGCATAATCCATCACATCAAGATCTTCCAAACCCCCAAACCTTTGATTGGAGAATGGTCGTGCTAGATTTTGGATCTAGTTATCTCATTCCCTTAATTCCAATTAAGGCATGGAGAGAATGATTTGATCGGATCAATAAGTCTATCTCTCCTGATTTAGGTCCAAATCAAAGTTGTGATAGTTTGGACATCGGTTCAATATAGAGGTCTTTGGAAACTTTTGGATCACTATAGTTTCTTTGAACATATCTAGTAAGATCTCATATTTTGGAAGGATTATGAGAGACGGTCTTGTCAAGATCATCATCATCAAATTTGTAATAAGATCTGATTTCTCGGTAGGTCTCTTATAAACATAGTGGGCACATTGGCTCATTAATGGTCACAATAACCATGGTCACATGTCATGCGATAATTCATCCTTTCAACAACATGCGTAAGGTTTTATACCATCACATTAATAGCAGAGAATACATAACGCTCAAGGTAAATCAATCAAAGATTTCCTCAAATGCCGGTATGCTTTCGCTGTGTGCCACATGGCAATTTCTTATCGAGTCAAGTCTGACGGCCAAAAATATGTGTAAACAACGACAACCTAATAGAAGCCATCAGGTCAACAATTCAAATTACTAAGTATAGTCCCAGGTCGAGCAATTATAACCCCAACTTAGTCTATAACAATACATGGGGACCTATTGTTGCAAATCTCTTCTTTTGGTGCTATTCTAATAATGCATGCCTTGCAACCTTGTAGTTTTCCTTGATGGTGTGCGCCACCAAAGCAGAGGCCAGTAACCCTACAAATCATTGTACAATAAACTTATTATATAAGTGATTTACCTGGTGTGTGAAAAGTCATTCGACTCACCTATTCACCTACTTATGAAAAACATATGAGTTGCATTGATACTCATTTTGAAGCTTCAAAACTACTGCATGTGCTAGTGCCTTAATTTATAGTTGTTTAGAAGCATGTGCCAGTGTATTGTGTGGACCCCATCTAATCTGCATGCTGAGTTGGCCCCAATCATCAGGTAAACTACATCATAGAAATCAATTGATAACAGCTAAAAACCTTTAAATTTGTATCACATGATGGTTGGATCAGCCTGATTTTTGGGACATTATCTTTGTGGGACCCTCATAAAATAAGCTTATTTTGCCATATATTTTATTATATCCATGCGGTACATCTGCTTCCCCAGCTTGCCTAAAAATGCAGCAGATCTAAATCTCAGTGGACCACTCCATAGGAAACAATGGTGAATAAACGCCAACATTAAGATCTCGGGGCCACCGAAATATTTGTTTAACATTCAACCTGTTGATAAGGTCACAAAGATCTGGATAAAGTGACCACACACAAAAAGTTTTTAATGGTCAATTACTACTGTTTCATGTGGTGCGGTCCACCTGTGATTTAGATCTGTTGTATTTTTGGGCTTGTGCCCTAAAATGATTTGTTGAAACGGATGGCAGCTTGGAAATAAGAAAAATACCACAGTCAGGGATCCACTGAAGCCATGTTGCGAGCAGAGAACGGCCTCCGATACACTAGGGGTGCACACAGAATTGGTGCAATCGGTAACCCAGACCGGAACCGACCAGACCGCATGGTTTGGTCGGGTTCTGAAGTGCATCGGTTCCAGTTCCAAAAATTAAAAAACCGGTTAATTCGATTCGGTTATCGGTTTGGTGTTTTGTAGAACCGAATCAAACCATGAACCAGATTGTAGAACTAAACTTGGAACTGGACCCATTGATTAGTATATATTAAATTTTTTTAAAACAAAAAATTATACCAATTATCAAATGTATCACAACACAAATAGACATTGGCAGCAAAATTATTTTGGGAACACGAAAGGCTTATAAAAACAACCCATGATAAAATTACTCTGGGTGAAAATTTTCAGTAGAGGAGCTTGGGTTGAATTATTAAAAAAGATGATAATAATAATAATAATAATAATAATAATAATTTTTGCAAATGAACTGAATTATAAAAACAAACAATGATCCAATTCTTTCGTGGCATTATAAGCTAAGGTGCTTCCAGGTGCTTTATAGAGTACTTGGACAGTCCACCTAGATTGATCTGAACCGTCCATTAGGCAGAACAAGCACTTCATGGGCCACTATGAAAAATTCACTAGTGCTGAAAATTGGCTGGACTTTCAGCCGGGCCTATTTAAAATTTACGTCTGCAAGGCCCAAGACAGGCCCATTGATAGCCCTAAAAATCACACCAACAAATGAACTTTGAGCATCCAATCGATGATCTATAAAACGGACGGTCAAGATAAATTATTAAAATTAGGTCCCTTCAACAATTTGATTTGAACCATTTATTTGTTTGGGCTTATGAGAATCACTTTTATCAAAGAATCCTAACCATCCCATCCATAGCATAAAAATCGGATGGCTGTAAAAAAAGGCCCACTTAGAGATGGTCAGATCATCCTATCATGATCGATTGTCACTATATGGCCCACTAAATAAAGTCCAGATTGATCAATTGGACTGTACAGGTTCTCCAATGCAATGAGGAGCATTCTAACTTATGGTACTTCAAGAGCACTGTTTAAATTCCAACCGTTAAGATTCATCTACAAAATCCAACGGCCATCTGTTGAGTTGGGGAATGCCGCAAGTGCATGAATCACGTTCACACCATCGAGTCACCCCTGACTCAGTCGAGCCGGGTTGAGTCGTGACTCGACTCAGGACCTAACGAATCGGTCCAAGTTGCCGAGTCTTTTAACCATGATCGAGTCACTAATTGGCTAAGCCCGACGACCCATACGATAGAACCGAGCTCAATTTTAGCCCATTAAATAAATGAATGGCTCAGATTTAGCGGGGATGGTGATGATTGATGGGATCTCGATGATTTCGCAAATGGGTCAACTCACACTTTGTAATTGGAGGCCCATGTGTCTATGTATAAATGAGTCCGTCAATGGGCTAGGTCCACCAATAGTATTTTAGGTCCAGCCCAGTTGTGCCCCCACAAAACAAATCATTGGTCCAGATCTTGTGTGGAATTTTCTTAAATGCTTTTACAATGGTTCGATCTCAAAGTCCGATGACCCAACTTAATTTGGGCCATTGATAGCTTTGAAGGACATGAGCGTGGCCCAAATTCAGTTTGTGTGGTCCCTGCCTATCCACACACATGCAAACATGAAACATATGTAAATTGTGGCCCACTTGAGGATTGAAATTGTCTGATTGTCTTTAGATAAAAGATCTAACATTATTTCCACTTAGACAGAACCTAGGGTTGGCAATGAGATTGGCTAGGGCCGAGCGAATGTTGATCTTGGCCTGGCTTTGAACCTAGGACGGCCATGAGATGGGCTAGGGCTGGGCCAAGGTTAACCCTGGCCTGGCTTTGGCTCAGCCCTAACCTTCTAGACAAACCTAGGGGTGGCAATGAGATGGCCAAGGTCGGCCTTAGCCTGCCTAAGCTTTAATGAGCTAAAGAAGCCCTGGCCTTGGCCCTCACCCTATAGGCCAAGGCCTAGTTAAGGTCACCTACATTTATGCTGTGTATAAGTAATGAGTGTATGTTAATGATTTATCATATTCTTTTACGGTTCTGCCCTAATTCCCTATAATTTAATGTGAATGGGTAATGATTACTTACCTTGGTATTTCCTTTAATATAATGTACGCAACGTCTATATCATAGCAAAATATGATGGCCCCTCATGATATATGTATTTTATTCATGTCATCCGATTATTTTGCCATGTCATTTCAATGCATGAACAAAGAAACAAGGCAGATCCAAAGATTAAGTGGACCATGCCACTGGAAGTGGTGGGAATATGACACCTATACTTGAAACCTACATGGACCTACACCCAATTTATTAACAAGGTTAGGCATACATGGATGAAAGGAAAACACAAAATCTGGCTTGATCCAAAATTTCTTTAGTGCTTAAGAAGCTTTGAACAGTGGGTGTTCAGATCCCACTGCTTTCTATAGTGTGGTCCATTTGAGCTTTGAATTTTCCTTAGTTTGAACCCATGCTCTAAAATGATCTTACAAAATGAATGGACGGTGTAGATAAGACACATACAATCATGGTGGAGCTCACACAATTTTGGTTTTAAAGATAGGCAATGAAGGTTGAGTTTTGCCCTTCCTTGGAGTTGGAGGTTTAAAACTTTTCGTTATCATGCTTTTACTACCATTTACCATTTACCGATAAGTACACCGAAGGCCATAGAAAATCGAAGTTTTTGTGTGGACCACCTATGTTAAATAAAATCATTTTACCAACCAAGCACCCCATCCAATCATCCGCATCACTATCTAAAGTGGGGTCAACAATTTGGATAGTTCATAAGTGCTTGTGTATCATCGAGCCACACTCTACTAAAGTATCCATGTTCTTCAAAATAATATAGAAGGGTGTTAATGGGCTGGGCTTGAGCTCAAGAAATCAGAATTTTGAATATGGCCAACCCTACAGCTCAGCCTCAAACAGTTGAAAATCCAGGTGGAGACTAGAGCTGTACACGAACCGAGTTAGCTCGATTCGAAACTGAGTTTGAGCTAAGTCGAGTTGATTTTTTGAGCTCGAAAAAATTTCAAGCCGAGTTTGAGCTTGCCTGAGCTTGACTCGGATCGAACCCCAACTCGAATCGAACTCGGATTGAACCAGTTCAGTGACTTGGTTATTTTGATATTAATGTTGCTCACCAAGTGTTTGATGAAATGACTCAACGAAGTGTCGGCTAGTGATGAGGAAGGTATGGATATGAAACAAATACCCTTGTATTTTGATTTTGATGTTGCCTATTGAGTATTTGATAAAATACTTGTAAACTATTGTTGCTATTTTACATACCGTGAGAAATTGAAGGTGCACTTTATGTGTTTGAGAAAATGCCATATAGGCTTGATCATGTCTCAAACTGGGTTTGAATTGGTCCAAGCTGCTAACCAAACCGAGCCAAGCTGAGTTTGGGCCATGCCAAGCTCGACTCGATTTGACTCATGTACCACTCTAGCGGAGACCTACCCCAAGCCCATCCGTTGACAGCCCTACTAGTAATATTACTAGTATATAAAACACTATAATATTTAGTACTAATGCCTATGTACCATGTAGTATGCACTTAGTGAAAATAGGCTGGCCGTACAATTTATCATTGGCCCATGTGCGGCCCGGCCTGAACAACAGGCCTAGATTTTAAAGCCCATCTCAGCCCTCGAGTCAAGTTGGGCGAAGCTCTAGCCCTGCAGGGGTAGGTCATCCGGGTTGGGCCAGTAGCCCAACTCATTGTCACTCTCAATAGAACCCTCTCATCTCGCGCTTGTGAATCCGTCGAGATCCACGCGTAGATAAAAGAAACAAACCTCTCGATCTATGCGCGAGTGTATGTAGTATCTCGAAGAATGCCAATACAAGTGGCAAACTTTCCGAGTGATCGGAACCATCAATTTGGTATGGCACCGACTGGACGGGTGCGGGTGGATCCCCGAGTGTAGGGCCCACCGTGGTGTATTTGCCTGATATCCAGGTCATCCATCTGTTTTCACAACTCATTTTAAGTTATCAAAATCTTAGGTGGACCACACCACAGGAAACTAGAGGTGGGCATCGAGTCGAGTCGGACTAAATTGGGTCCAACTCGACTCGATCCGATTTTTCAAGAACCTGACCTGAACTCGATATGATCCGGGACCGAGTCCAGTAAGGCTGACTCGATCCAATCTGAGTCCTTGTTGGCCTGACCCGAACTGAGTCCGACTTAGTGTTCACTCCCCAAGTATAGGATTGTGATGTAGTAATAAACTTGGTGAGACCGAGGTCGAAAGTACTTAACTGGACTTAGAGTCCCATCTTCATCCAGTTGAAGAATGTAACCATGGAAATCAAGACTGAACTTCTTTTGATATAGTTTTCAAGAGATGAAAGGTATATGAATTAGAATGTATTCCATCACCAAACCATGCCCAGGAGACAAAGTAAACAACAGAATTAAACTAATTACTAATCAACAATGTATGAGGGTTAGGAAGGGTACCGTCATCCAACCATGCCTAGGAGACGATGGTGAACAACAGGGCTTCCTGAAAGGAAAGAACCAAGCTTATCCATATTTGGTGTCACAATGACCATTAAAAACTAAAAATAATTCCTTAATTAAACTAAAATATATTTGGATTTGGCAAATCTCAAAGTCCACTGTTGACATGCAGCTTGTAGGAACAGATCATTGTCCATTCAACTCCACATAGAAAGCTTTGGGCATTGATGATTTTCAGAAATTTGCAAATGGTGTCAATGGTATGTGTGATATTACTTCAATGCCCTGACTTGAAAAGAACTTTGTGTCGTTCAACTTCTTAATCCTTGCATTATTTTTTACATTCCAAGATTTCAATGAGTGAGGCCCACAACGATCAACTGGCGAAAACAACGTCGGACGCTGTGTGAATCCTGGTAAGAGTCGGGTCAGCCCGGCTTTGACTGGACAAACTGTCCGGTGCGGCGCGGCTAGTGTGTGTGCTATGCACATGCATCGCATGTGTGGGTCCCAGGTGATGTATTCGAGAAATCCACTCCGTCCAAATATTTTTTCGCCCCATTTAAGGGGTTGAAACCAAATTTGAAGCATATCCAGATATCAGGCGGGCCCCAAATCGAGAATTTATGGGATGATCTATCCATTGGGACGCTTCAACAATGATCCATTGGCTGAAATTTAACTTGTACGGTTAATTTAGGGTCCTCAGGCTATATATGAAGTCTCGAACAAAACGGATGGTTGAAACCTTGTGATCTTGTATTCTGGACCAATTTCGGGCCACTTGAACTTCAGTTTCTCGATTTAATTGTGTTTGTAGTGTATAAATCCGTTGATCTTGGTCCCCTAGAGTCCATCCCTTGCCTTGGTGGTTCTTGAGCACTAAATCTATGCTTTTAGTACCCTTTTCCAGTCCAGACTCCTAAATACACCTTGCATCACAAACACGATCAAAATAGGCCATTAAACAGTATCATGTTCGTAAAAGCAGGTAGTAACTGGGGTCTAATATGCAATATTCGACCCTCAACACTTAGTCTGGGAAACCGAATTGAGTTGGATCGAGTTGAGTCTAAGGAGAGAGAGGGAGAGAAAGGAGGAGAGAGAAGGAGATGTGGGCAACCGAGAGAGACAGAAGGAGAGAAAGGAGGAGAGAAGGAAGGAGAGGAGGGAAATCGGGAAACAAAGAGGGAGAGAAAGGAGGAGAGATGGGTGGGTGTGGCGCGGTTAGGGTTCGTTCGGATTTCGGATCGGATCGGTCCAGATTAACCACAATCCGAACTCGATCCGATGTATGATCGGATATGAGTGGTCCTACTCGATCCTCACCTATCTAGGCCTTCGGTTTGGATTTGCTGGATCAGGTCGGATTTGCCGGATTGGTTCGGATTTTGCCCTCGATTGTTAAAAACTTCTTGTGGGCCACAAATGTGTTGGATCAAGATGATATTTGTAAGGTCCCTTCATCCACGTCTTTGTGACCTTATCAACGGGTTGGATGGAAAATAAACATTCCCTAAATTGTATCTGCTTATCATCCTGTGGTGTGGTCCACCTAAGATTTGGATCTGCTTCATTTTTTGGATCATGCCCTTAATGAGCTGTCAAAACGGATGGACGGCATGGATGTAATGCATATACATCATGGTGGCCCCCACAATCAGGGATCCACCGAAGCCATGCCCCGGCTGGATATGCCATATCTCAAATATCAAGAGAATTGGAATATAATAACCGTCCAATCAACGGTCCAGAAAAGTCATGGATAGAGCAATGGTCCACATGCAACCAACGAACACTCACGATAAGTGGATACTCGCAGTTGCAAAATATTGAGATCTTCCACCTACGGTTTAGCCACGAGCTGGTCCACCAGATCAACAGTCCAGATTGGAAGAAATGTCTGCCACATGTACCATTTGGAGGGAGCTGCACTGAACACTTCTTATGCAGCGACCTGCAAATGCCGTTAGCTATTTTCGTTCTCCACCGTCCCTTTGAGGGCCACCTATCTGAAAGACAAGATTTTTCTAATAAGTGTAATTTTAGGAAAATAAACCATCCATTCTAGTGTCCAATAAATGAACGGACCCAATTTAATACACGTGATCTGGACGGTTGGCTCTACCATAGAATCTCTTTCTTGTATATTTACTACATGTGATCTTCTGTTGGGCTGGGCTCATCAATGCCGTTAAGAGCTGGGCTCGATGGCAATGGACCGGGTGGTCCACCCAGCCTGGCGAGCCTTGCCTAGCTTTAGACAGTACTTGGACCTATTAACTAGGCCCGTGGGCCTGGCTTGGGTCTGGCATGTATGGGCTTATCAATACACGGCTGGGCTTGGGCTAATCAATGCCGTTAAGATCGTGTGGCCCACCCAGCCTGGCGAGTCTTGGCTAACTTTGGACCGTGCTTGGGTCTGACATGCATGGCTCGATCAATACTCGGCTAAGCTCGGGCTTGAATCATTTTGGCCCGACTTGGTATGTAGATGTGTTCTATCTTAGAAATATGTTGTTCAGATCCTCGGCCCGGCAACAAGCGTAGGGCTGTACATCGAGCCAAGTCGAGTCGAGGTGGGCCAAGCACAGCTTGACTCGTCCGTGCTCTCCTTGAGCTCGAGCTCGTCGTCAAGCTTAACATTGGAGCTTGACTTGTTTGCCAAAGCTTTCGAGGCGAGCTAGTGGATCGAGTTGAGTTGAGTCAAGCCTTCTCACACTTCAATTTATCATATTTGTTGTTATAAAATACCACTTGACCCAACCAACACCCAAACCAGCTTGACCCGCACCCAACCTAGCCCTAAACAACGCCCAACCCAGCACCCAACCCGACCCAACCAATACCACAGCCAACTCAACTCAGCACCCAACTTGCACCCGACCTACCCCCAAATCAAAGGAATATTTAATTATATAAAAGAAATATTAGAAGAATCACAAGAACATCAACGAAATTGGACAGGCGCACAGGCTGCGAATGCGATTATTAATGGACCGGGGCCAATATTTAGGTAGATGTTGAGTCGAGCGAGAGAGAGAGAGAGAGAGAGAGAGAGAGGATCTCGAGCGCGAGCACCGACAGGTTATGTAAGGGAAAGGGACAGGCAGTCGAGTAGAGTTTTTTAGGTTTTAGTTTTAAATTTTAAGTTCTTAACTTCTTTTAAACACACACACGTGCACACACACACATATATATATTTGAATTGAGCTGAACTGCACTATACTCGAACTCAGCTTGTTTTGAAAACTTGCTAGGTCATACGAAACTTGGCTCGCCCCGAGTCGTCTTTCAAGCTGAGTCAATCTAAGCTAGATCGAGACAAGTCGAGCGAGCTTTTCGAGCTAGCTCGGCTTGTGACCGCCATAAACAAGCGTTTCTTGCATGTCGGCTGTTAATTTCAAAATTCTAAATATCTATTTTGTCAACACGTGGGGCCCACTTGATCGATGATTAGATTTTGAACATTCACATTGGAAGTAAGGGTTTGCTGGGCGGGCCTGGGCCTACCATTCTAGGCTCATGAGGGCTCATGCTTGGGCCCAATAATTATGGGCCAGGCCGGATATATGGACCATCATCCACACATATCCAACCATCATTTTATCATCCACGTGTCCGCACTCAATGCGTCCATCGAATTCGTCTTCCGCCAAGTCAGCATCCTGAGTGGGCCCCACCTAGTCGATTGCATGGCTAAAACCAAGTGTGCAGGTTATGTTGGGTTCAGGTCCAATCCATGGTTTGGAATGCTATCAAACATCATTAAATTTTTTTTTCTTTGCAATTCAATTCACTTGTGCATCCAAACACGGCCCACCCGTCACAAATGCTAGGTCTTATGACATGGCACCCTCTTCATTGAAATGACAACACAGGCCCTGATTTTTTCCTCACAAGAGAAACACGATATGACACCGTCCTTGTCCATCAGGCCAGAATTTCTTGTTTTTATTTTTATTTTATTTTTTACCAGAGGACACAGCACATCAAGAAAAAAAAAATGTACATCCAACACATTAATGCCATGTTTGGCTGTCAACAATATCATGAAAATCAATAAAATTAAAAAAAGGTTTTTACATGAATATAATAGTTTTAGATGTTTGGATAAAAGGAAAAGTGAGAATTCACTATCTCATTTTTTTCACCGATTAAACTATCTGGTACAAGAAATTTTGAAAATTTTAAAATCTATAGAACCTTATCATCACAGGTATACGATTCATCGAGTCCGTACTTTTGTGAGTCTAGCTCTGCACTAAGCTCATGGGGAGTCATAGGGGACAACGCCTCTTTACTTGGGGTGGGGCGCGTGCTCCTACTATAAAATGTCATTTCATAATTTCATAAGAAATTTTATGTAAATTATAATTCATTTTAAATAATATTTTTCAGAAGGAGAGAGAGCCATCATTATATTAAGAGATTTTATTTTATTTTATTTTTTATTTTTTCACTTTTAAGCATGATAAATTAGTGTGATTATGAAAACACATTGAAAGAGAACTATATGAATCTCTATATTGTAGTTCGCATTTTTATTTTTATTTTCAATTTTTTTCTAAAAACATTATGCTTGTGGTTGAGAACAGTAGGGATCTCTCACAATAAAAATTACGTGACATTTGTCCCGTAGATATAAAATTTTCACTTGCTATATAAATAAGATGCTTAAAAGTGGAATCCTTGTTTCAATAGCCAGCGTTTAAAGAAATAATTATGAGTTGATTGTTACTTTTTGTCTTCTTTGTGGATGATGCATTCAAAAATGACCTAAAGACAATTAATATAATATTTCTAAATTTTTTACACATGCACTTACTACACATATAAACCCATGCACTCATATCACTGTGATTTCTCTTCACAATAGGTACTCAAACCTATGACCTCATGTTAAAACTCTAGTAAGTCTAGAACTAATGGATGAGTAAGGACCCTGTAGGTTTTAAGCAAGCATAAGCCTTGTTTGCCTGTGAATGTTTCTCCTTTGTTGATGTTGAGTTTTATATATGCTCTTCATCCATTTTTCCATATCGTTTTAGGATATGAACCCAAAATTGAAGCAGATCAAAAGTTCCAGTAGACTACAGTGGTATGGAAGTCTCACCATTAAAATCTTCTTTTGAGCAACATAAGTTTTAGATCAATCTAACATTTGTGTTTTCCGTTCATCCACTTCTATATAACCTTATGAATAGATTGGATAGCAAATAAACGTATTGGTGGCTCCTTGGAAAGTTTCAATTCATTATTGCGCTGCTTCCTATGATGCGGTCCACTTGAGCATTGGACCTGCCTGGTATTTAGACTCATACGTTAAAATGATCTGACAAAATGGATACACAGCGCTGATAAAACCCATACACATCACGGTGGGCCTCATAGAGCCCCTGCCCAGACACATTAAGCATGCAGGCAGGATGCAATCCACTTCTCATCTTTTAGCATTAAAAGTGGGTGGGGCTTGATTGACTGAGGTCTCGGTGGATCTCTTACCGTAGGGTCCACTGTGATGTATGTACCTTACATTCACACCATCCATCCATTTTGACAACTCATTTTAGGGCATGATCTGAAAAATGAAGCAGATCCAAATTTAAGTGGACCACACCAAAGGAAACTGTGGTGATTGAAATTTTCCTTTGAGTCTCAAAAGTTTTGGATCTTGTGTGTTCCCTTCATCCAGATATTTATGACCTTATCAACAGGTTGATGGCAAATAAACATTTCAGTGGGCCCCAATAATTTTTTAATGGTGGGTATTTACTAACCAATGTTTCATGTGGTGTTGTCCACCTAAGATTTGGGTCCACTTCATTTTTTGGATCATGGCCTAAAATGAGTTGTCAAAATGGATGGACAGTGTGGATGTAAGGCACATACATCACTCAAGCCTTGCCAATAAAAAATTAGGTGGTTTGATACTTCATATGTGCCACAATATATCAAAACAAATAAATGACTATCTTTTATAAATGACTATCTTATATAAGTGGAGTTAGCAAACCTTTGTAAAAGCTTAGTCCAATGAAACTTTCACTTGACACAGCATTTTGATGAGTGAATCAATGGGTCAACTCAACTGGTCTTTTTGTTCACATGTTGAATGATGGCTCTATTTGAAATCTTGGGTGGTCCATGTTTCAAGTCTTGATAGTAGCGGGCCATGGTTAACTAGCCCAAACCATTGTTATCTAATCTTGACCATTGATCATCTGGGCTCCACCGATATCGGCCATGCTTTGAAAATATCCCCGGCGGGACAATACTAACCGCTCCATTACAATAGTTGAAGAAATGAATGCTAATTGTGTGGATAGCAAACTTGCATAACACTTTACTTTGGCTTTTTTTCATATTACTACCATTATAAAAGTCCCCCTTTGATTTTATTTATTCCAATGTATGGTACCAGTTCCAACGAAATATATGGCGTGATGTTTGTTGATGACTTTTCTCATTTTAATGGTCAAATCTATCATATTTTCAAGAACTTTTTACTTCGCAAGAGCTTTAATTCAACTATTTAGTATGGTTGGATGTAAACACCATCACATAATAGAAATTATATCCGATGAAGCTGAATGTACACATCGTCAAATAATAAAAACTGCTCAAACCCTTCCCCCCCCCCCCTCCCTTTTTTTTACACACATACTATTATTATAAAAGTCCCATTCAATTTTATTCACTCTGGTGTATGGGATCAGCTCCAATGAAATATATGGTTAAACACCATCACATAATAGAAATTATATCCGGTGTAGCTGAACGTAAAGATAGTCATATAATAAAAACGGCTCGAACCCTTCTTCTATCCCTTTTTTTTTTTTTACACACATACCCACACACACTGCTATTATAAAAGTACCTTTTGATTTTATTCACTCTGGTATATGGGATCAGCTCCAATGAAATACATGGTGCGATGTTTGTTGATGACTTTTCTTGTTTTAGTGGTCAAATCTATCATCTTTTCAAGAACTTCTTACTTCACAAGAGCTCTAATTCAACTATTTGGTATGATTGGACGTAAACACTATCACATAATAAAAATTATATATGATGTAGTTGAATGTAAACATTGTTATATAATAAAAACTGCTCAAACTCTTCTTCCGCCCCTTTTTTTGCACACATACCCACATACACTACTATTATAAAAGTCTCCTTTGATCTTATTCACTCTGATGTATACGACCAGCTCTAATGAAATGTATGGTACTATGTTTGTTGATGACTTTTCTCATTTTAATGGTTGAATCAGTCATCTTTTCAAGAACTTTTTACTTTACAAAGAGCTTTAATTCAACTATTTGGTATGATTGCACGTAAACACCATTACATAATAGAAATTATATCTAGTATAACTGAATGTAAACTTCATCACATGATAAAAACTGCTCTGCCCTTCTTTCGTCCTTTATTTATTATTATTATTTTTTTTTACGCACACTGCTTATTTAGACCCTCCTTTCTTCCATCTTCCTTTATACCAAAACAATTTTAGAGAGAAGCCACCTTAACTTCTATTGGTATACAAGCAGGTCTAAAAGCCTTTCTTATTTTCATCTTTCCTAGACCCTATTTTTTTCACTTCAGATATCATAAATCTACAAAAATATCCATTGCTTCCTATGTCATTTGATAATCCTAGATGCATTTTCAAGGAATACAATCTATACGAACCGTTTATTAGGTAGGTCAAACAGTTTGGATGTTATCACTCAAAAAAAATAAAAAATTGGATGGGTAATTAATAAATCTCCAATCACTTTACATTGGTTTCATGAACTTTGATCCACCTAACAAATGGGGCCCACATGGTACTTGGGTAAGAGCATCTATTTAGTGGTCCCTACATGATGAATGGATAAAACACGAAAACAATGAGGCATTAATAGAAAATATGTGTACATGAGCTGTCTTCTACATGCTCTTGCCCTTAGCAAAGCTTTAAATACAATGTACTAAGATGAAGATGTAATTTGTGAAAGTTGCATGGTTGTACACAGTTAAAAGAGCACGGCTAGACAAGTATTTAATGAGTTGGTACTATGTCACACATTTCCAAGTAATCAAAGACCAACCCATTTAATAGTGGGGCCTGGTGGGCCAGGTTGGGTCTGTTTGGACTGTGGAGAGGAATCCAACAAGACCCATTTAAGAAATATGCTGGTTTTTTGGACCCAAAGCTCAAATTCTCAAAGACAGCTAATAAATAAAATAAAAACCCATGAATATGAATGTGGCAAATTTCTTTTCTAATATCAAAGTGAGGGATCCTTTCATGGGATTATTTTCTTCTTCTATTTTGAAATTATTTGGATTTTTATATTTCACTTATCAGGATGGAAAATAGGTGTATGCAAATCAATGGAATGGATGTAAATATCAATTTCCTTGCACCAAATCCAGTTGTTTTTTTTTTAAAAAAAAATTAATTAATTTTTAATAATGGTTTTGGATCTTTCTTGCAGCAATTATCACCTGGGACAAAAACAAGATCAGATGGCAGTCATGGAAAGTAGATGTCTGCTGGGGAAAAACACATTAGAAAAAAGGCATGCAAATACAGATTTGTTTTAAGGGCTAGGATATGATGTGAGGCCAATGCAATTTTTAAATGGTGGTGACCATGCATGTTTGCTTTAGATTGCATGTAAATTGATCTGAACTGTCCAAATATACGTGTCAATATTAGCCATCCAACTTTGTCCATTGAATTGCACCACTACCCAACTTTTAACCATCCATTAACGGACACTAGTTTGATGGTTAAGATCAATTGGTCCATGTACCCTTTATCTATAATGAGCTTCATGATCTGGACGGTCCAGATCTGTAAATATGTACGTGCAAAATGCATCATGGACCAGTGACCAGTCACCACCATTTAAAACTCAACAGTGAAGAAAAACAAGAATATTTTGGAGGGCTGGAGAGAAAAATCTCACTTGAGGAGAGGAGACAAGACGCATGGGGGATTGTGCCAGATGTGGGGCCTGGATTGCTGTGGAAATTGGATTTTCAGACAGCTTTTTGATGGGTCCAATGGCCCATTGGGGGGGGGCAATCAGTGGTAGGAGTGTTTGCTGGTGATGTGAAGTGCATGTGACATTTTTTTATTAGATTTATACAAAAAAAATAAAAAAGAAAAAGAAAGTATACATGGGCTAGGCTCCCATATTAATTCAAACTCCTCACATGTGGTACTCATGTACAACCATCCAGACCATCCATTTAGTGGGGTCCATTGTAGATGGGGCACATGTCTAAAATCACATTAATCAAACAATTCAAACCATTCATTTGATGGATGTAAAATGGATGGTTTAAGGTAGAAGTTGAGTTGTCCAACTTCCCAAAAAAAGATTTTTTTTAAAAATCAGATATTGGGTTATGCTCCATCCACAGTTGATGGCAATGTGAATGGTCCAGATTGCCAGACAAACATACCATGTGTACGGTTACAGCGTGATCATCATTTTCAAAATGGTGGTAATTAAATTATCATAGGAGTCTGGTCCAACATGAGAAAGTGATATCCTGATTTTATGTTGCGTTTGGATGTCCCTCTTTTTTCTTTTTTTTTTAGAAGTGGACAAAAATCGATGCATAACAGTCTGGATGTCGATTTGTTGGGGAGAAGGCCGAAGAATGAGATCCCATGTAATGTGGTTATCAAAATCCGTGCCATCCAAACATGCTAAGGAACGGATGACTATTTGTCCAGTGGAACCATAACACCAGATTGCAATTTGGGGGACATCCAAACGTGACTCCAGTCACGAAAACTACAAATGGGACTATGTTTGTATCATGTTTCACAAACAAGATTCAGCAGATTAGATGCATCAAGAGGAGAGAGAAACCCATTTGTTACGTTGGTAAAATTGTAGCTAGAAAAGGGACATTCCAAAACTTAGGTGGGCCACTCCCCGTTAATACATAGGTCCAAGGCTTTATCGTACATTGCTACCAGTTGTGGGTCCCACCTAAGTTTTGAATCATGATAAGTCTTGAGATGTACGGTGAATATGAGAAGCACAAGGTGGTGGCAGGTGCATGGTTTGGATTACATGCACCACATGGGTGGGCCCCATGCAGTGATAAACGTTTGGTACTGCAAAAGGATGCGATCATTTCGTCTCATAATCTCAACCATTGAATAGTTCAATGGTTTGGATTAAGGTGTTTCCTATTAATAGTATTGATGGCAATGACTACTGCCATTCCTGTTATCGTTACGATAAGGGCCGCTCATTATACCATCGAAACTTTTATTACAATCTTTAAAAATAAAAACCATTCTAGCCTATTTTTTCTATAATAGCCCTTTCAACCCCATAATGAACGGTTACCATCATTACAATTATGTGATTGTACCAATGATATGGATTCCATGTACCTATCACATAAGTTGGAAGTATGGTAACACCATGTTATCCATGTATCATGAAATTGAGCAATCATTTATATATCAATGATGGAGATTCAACGCTTTAATCTTAAGGCATATTTAATGGGAAAGACATGGCGGTTACCTTGATGCCACCGACAGTAATATTAATTTTCCGCACCTCACACCCTTAAGAGTACCTGTATATCAATGATCGTATGTGGCCCACTTTGTAAAAGTCTTACATACCATTTTACAAGCACGTACATGATCTTCCCTCTCTTATAATCAAACCCATTTCAATGTTTGGATTCCACAGCCACATCATGTGTGGGCCCCACACAACTTCAAAGGTATGATAATTACCATACTAGAAAAGCATGTGATCACTCCCTCTCTTATAATCCCACCCCATTGAAGACCTCAAATGAGGATTTTCCTCCTATGTTGGTATTGTGCTGGCTGCGCTTGGATGCTCAATAGACTTGAATTGCAATATTGCATTTTAATTGAGAGTAAAATTATTGAAATGCAGTCACCCCTAATTCCTATGGTTTTAAGTAGTAGAAACAGATGGGTAAGAAACTAGGGGTCCCACTTTGTTCATTTCTTTATTCATGAATTGGATAAATTACAATTCAATTGAATTGAGCAACCAAACGTGCCTACTATTTTTCGTAACTCAATGGCAGCCACAGATCATTGCATGGGAACTTTACAAGTATGAGGGATGGCCACATCATAGAGAATCAGAGATTAACAGAAACAAAAAAATAACAACGTCCCATCGGTCTAATTTAAACCATCCATTGTTTCGGTACAATGTGCCCCATCCAATAATCCAACCAGCCCGATTTTCGCTCCATATGATCATCATGGTGGGCCCCACTATTTGCACGGTTCGGATGTTATGCCACGTGACACGTCAGCACATGTGCAGCCATTACATGTGAAATTAAGTTGCAGTGGGTTGTAGGTGGACATGTTCTGACTGTAATAATGGTAAAAGGGAGAGCACCATGTTGGGAAGACATGGGGTGGGTGTGCTCAGGCCTGATGGATGGTGTAGAAGGACACAGCGATCAGAATAAAAGGTGGCAACGTTAAGATCATGGGTTCCATGCATGGGCATAGCTCATTAATCAGAAAAGGACGGGTGAAATATTCTCTCTACACTACCATGTGGATTCATCCTAAGCGGAGCTGTGGGGCCCATTGTGATGTATGTGTTTTATCCACACCGTCCATCTGTTTTGCCAACTCATTTTGGGTACACCCAAAAATTGAAGCAGATCAAAAGCTCATGTAGACCATGCGATGGGAAATGGTGTGGATCGAACACCTACGGTTGAAAACTTGCTGGGGGCTACAGAGGTTTTGGATGAAGCTCATATTTGTGTTTTCCCTTCATACAGGTCTGCCTGACATTGTCAACGGGTTGGATGGAAAATAAACGTTATGGTGGAGCTTGGAAAGGTTTAAACGGTGGTTGTCATTATCAACACTTTTTCTTGTGGTGTGGTCCACTAGAGATTTGGATCTGTTTCATTTTTGGATTAGTTGTGTAAAATAAGATGGAAAAATGGATGGACGGTGTAGATATAAAACAAACATCATTGTGGACCCCAGACCTGAGGTCATCTCTCTCTCTCTTTTTCTCTCTCTCTCTCTCTCTCTCTCTCTCTCTCTCCTCTACAGCTTTGAGTTCATCACATTTTCTCTCTCTACTACAACGTCAGTAGGGCTGTTAACAGGTCGGGTCCAGGTGCACCCGTACTTGGACAGACCGGGCCCCGGGTCCTGTTGGGTTGGGTCTCTGGTCGAGTCCGCGTACGGATTCTATTGGAATAGGGTTCCTGTCGGGTACGCACCTTGTCTCACAACAACAACAGTAGTTGAATTTTAAGATGGGCCATCAATGACTGGACTTAGTTGAACGGTCGCTATTGTAGCATTACCCTTTCACGTACAAGAGTGAAATGGTTGTTTTTATCTTTGATAAAGATACTCTGGCAGAGTGTGATAAATGATGTACATGCACTAAGAATTTGTTGGCCACATGGGTTGTGAACTGGCTTGATTTTTGGGTAATGGTACAAATACAGTGTGTCACACCTGATGGACGGTGTGGATTCATCCACATGAAGTTGATCCATTCACATCAGCTCCGTCTTGTCACTACCCAAAGCACTATGATTTATAGTGCTCCTAGGTTGTGTTGGATCATTTGACAATACCACTGATCGATTCGAAGTATCCATTAGGTCTTTGATGTAGAGTGGGTCGCAGACACTTTTATATCCAAGATGGATTAGAGAAGGTCCGATCAGAGGCAGAAATCATTAAGACCGTCAGAACTTTAAAATAGGCATGTCTCACGAATCGGAATGAGTTACTAAACTTACCATATATGATTTTGAGGTTGCCCATGCTAAATTTGTGAGATTCCATCCTATTGACCACCAAATTTCATGTTTAATTCCATTTTACTTATTTATGATAAGTTTTAGTTTGATTATAACTCTTCATACGTGGGGTTTAGGAGTTGTGTCTAACGTGAAAATTGTTTAGAATAATTAAGAGAATAACATGAGTAAGCAACGTAAAACACTTACTATAAAAGTAAATTTATAGTTAATTATGAATTTTAAGGAGTTTTAGTTATTGTGTACTTCTGATTTCTCTCCTATTGATATCCCTATTTAAAGGGTTGTGAACTCGTTTATTTAATTTACCAATTAATTTACAAATTTTCATGAATAATATTTTTATTTTCTTGCTTTCATTTCTCATGGATTGTGATTGACTTCATCATATTCATCCCTGTGTCAGCCTAAAACTTATTTCATTTACTACCATGTGAAAATCACATTGATATGATGATCTAATCCACCTTGACTTGGCTAAAATAGGCCTTACTATTTTAGCCATCCATTTCTGAGCCATAGATTAGATGTTTAAGATTGCCTAACAAAACTGATCCATTAAAATCATGAGCAATCCATGATGGGCCCTAACAAATTAGGTGGACCAAATGATGATTGAACCTATTTTTGAGTAAATGATCTTGACTATCAATATTAAATGCTAATGATCAGATGGTTAGTATTGTCAGATTGACATAAAAGTTACCGGGCAACGGTGAAATGATCGTTGAAACCTAGTGAACGGTCTAGATCAATGGATTGAATTATCTAAGTCTCACTAATAATTTATAGTGCTTTGAGAGCACTGGAGCCTTTCTCATTAATATATATATATATATATAATATAGTATTAATCGGGTACCGTCGGGTATCCGGTGCGAGATCCGGTCAAACCTGGTTTTCTAAACGAGTATAGGGATACCCGACTGTGGGGCCCACCGTGGTTTATGTGCTTTACATCCACTTCGTCCATCCGTTTTGACAGCTCATTGCAGTTCATGATCCAAAAAACAAAGCAGATCCAAATCTCAGGTCGACCACACCACCGGAGACAGTGGTGTGGGTCGGGTTCCTTGGGTACCCGTGGGTCCGGGTACCCATTGACCGCCTGGATGCGAGTTCATCACACTCTCCTACTACAGTGTGAGTTCACCACATTCTCTCTCTCTTTCTCCACTATGATGCAAGTACGTTATGGTTCAGTGAACTTGATCGGGCACACATCTACCCCAATCCAGACCGTCTAAACAACGGGCCTTATTGAGGATTAATAAGCAGAGATCAAATTTGCAACTATTGGGGGTGATCTTAGACGTCCATTTCTTTAACTATTCATTTTGATCGAAATGATTGGACGGTTAGAATTATTTCATTAGCAGTGTCTTGTGCTAGTAGCAATACGGCAATAGATTTGGATGGTCTGGACTGGAAGGAAGTGAATGGATGATCTCAACCGTCTGATTTTGCCTGCTGAATTCATGCAACTGGCTATTCCACTATACCATCCATTTGATGTCCACAGATTGGACGCTTAGGATCATCACGTTAATATGATCTCTCTCTCTCTCTCTGGTCCATTCATGATGATTAGAATGACTTTGAACGGTGCAGATTGATGTGAATGCATATCATGAGCACACGGGATGAGTTGCTGCAGCTTAATAAGCTATGCCAAACGCACATTATAGACCAAACTTGAAAATTCCTGGAGGACGAGAATTGTAATATTGCATGCATAAGAACATGAGAAATATCCTGACGCGCATCTCCTTATAAGCAGGGCCCACCTTCACGTGATCCAAACCGTTCATTTGATCTCTCTCATCATGGATAGAAGATGGCACAAAAAATCACTAGTTTGAAGATCCCAACCCTTTGATAATCGGCCTACAAATAGACAGTTAAGAAGAAACAAAGCAACAATCCAGAAAAAATGCCCATATATTGGACGGCCATGATCATATAATCTCAGACACGTCGATTATGACCACCATCCATCATGGGCCCCATCGAGCTAATGGCTCTGATCACCTAATTAACCATGTCTCCATTCCCACCAACAAGATCCATCAGGACCACTATTGAGATCTGGATACATCACAACCATACAAATTGTCATGGCATCATAAATAGAGGGAGTTTGTTGTTAAAAGGTCACTATGATGAGAGGTTGATAGAAGCTGAGAGGGAGACTTTAGGTTTTGTCCTTTTAAGGGATATATGTTTTGTATTTAATTGACAGGCATGGGGGACAAACCAACAGAAACAAACCATATCAAGAGGGCTGTTTACAGCCTTTGGTCTGTGGGCCCACCATATCAACCCCTCTTGAGAATTTTCCCAGAAAAGTGGGCTGAAAAAGTGAAAAGGGGAGAGAATAAAAAGGCCCATCTCCAAGATGGGTCCAAGCCCAAAAGGGCCATGGATAGGATTTTCTTCTTACATCGCAGGAGCACGTGGAGACGTGGCGCACGTGGGCATGATCCGAACCGTTCATCTTGTTGGCCACGTCATGGACGTGCCATCAGGCTAGTTTGATCATAGTTTGGTCCTGGGTGTACAATACAAAATAGATGGTTAAAATAAAAGGACCGTTGGTCCATCAGGACGCCAGTTCAATGGTGGGACCCACCAGATGAACGGACCGGATATCGTAAACGTGTGATTTACTGGCATGTTTCAAAATAAATTGAACCGTACAGATGTGCACGGAATCCAATCCGTTCATTAGGTGAAAATTGAATTCCAAGCGTACAATAAAAACTGACGGTTAAGATAAATTTACAGGTGATCCACAATATTCATTAAAGACAAGTGACCAACCTGGTGAACGAAGCCAGCTTGATTCTTTGTACCAGGGCATTCCGTGGTGGGTCCCACCAAATGAACAGACGGACATTGCAAGCGTGTGCTGCACTGGCACGTGTGCCCTAAAAGGGATACAGGAATACCCTCCATTTGAGAGTGACAAAATCACAACTTTTATTTTGCTTTATTTTGTTCGGTTGCTATCATTTTATGGGTTTTGTTCAACGGAAGCTAATATGGTAGAAACGGAAGGACCCGAATCAGGTACAGCCGCATCTCTCCATAATTAAAACTGAAAGTTTATTGTCGATCCAGACCGTCCATATAGTGGGCCCAATCAAATTACCCATGATTCTGAAACCACGTTATAATTTTCCTTATGTTTCATCACATAAAGCAGACCATTACAATCATATTTTTTTACTATTGCTTTAAAGGCCACTGATCAGATGCGTATCTCTAGTTATCCATAGTGGTTGCGATTAGATTGACGGCCCAGATTATACGTTGGCTTCCACGAATGCTGTGGAGAGATGGGCCTAACACATACCCATTCTTCCATCACTGCCGTAGAATCTACCTTATTCAACTGGGTCCTTTTTTATTAGAAATTTAAAAAGTGGCCCTTTTTAATCCTCTAAGAATCAGATTTTGGGCGGTTACTTAAAAAAAATGGATGCCTTTTGTTGAAAATTTGGGTCATGAGGCCCTACACGTGTGCATGAATCCACAAACAGGTAACACGTGCATACAACATAGAGTCGAGGGCTAGACTCCTATGCTAGCTTTTCACCATTTAAAAAAATGGTGGTGACTCTTGAACCGTACACATGGCATAGTTGTACAGCAATTCTGACCGTCCGAATCACTAACCTAAATGTGGATAAAGCATAACCAAAAGGGGGATTTGCTACTCTGGCTGCAGATGGTGCTTGATACGTGGGCCCCTTATAAATTATAAATCTTGCATCCATTGACTGAAATTAAATTAAATAAATTGTGGTACTCACTGTTGCTAAGTCAAAGTCCCAAAAATAATTGTTTGGCTGACTACCTTTGATTTGTGGATACTTGTTTATTGAAAGAGGACCATTTTTTTATTTTTTCCATTTTTATAAAGTGTCCACCAATCCAATAATGAGATGATAAAATAAAAGTAATTTTTGGGTTATGATGCATCTAGATTGGGATCCAAAATTTGGACGGTTTAGTCTGAATTACTTACAATTTCTAAGTAATTTGTAAGTGCCTGTGTATCATCCATCCCTCTTATTTCTTCTCATACCAAAAACTTGTACTAAGAAAATAATATTAAATATATAATTTTTTCTAAAAATGTGGACCACTCAATAATTTTATTTTAATCATTTATTTCATAGTCATTAATTGGATGGTCAGCATTGCAGAGTGAGCAAGTGTTTGCAGATATGCTTCATCCATAATGGCCACAGTTCTACTGGTCTGGATTGATGTGTATCAGTGCCACATGTGAAAAGGACAAGCTAGCACCTGCCTTCTTGTGGTGCATTTATCACAATAACCACGCTTATGATGGTATTGATCAGATGTGGGGCCATGTGATGATATATCACATCTAGACCGTTCACTAGGTGTGTCACCTCAATGACACCTCAGGGCTTGAAATATAGCTTAATCAAAAACTCAAGTCACAGAAGTAGCTGACTGTATCCTACACCACCTATCTCTAGTTGGGAACAAGTAGGAGCTCTGATTGGCCACTGTGATGTACAGGGTTTATCCACACCATCCATTTATTTCTCCGTGGCATTTTATGAAATAAGACCAAAAGTCAGGCAGGTCAAAGACTCAAGTGGACCACATCATAGAAAGCAACAATGATAATGATGCTCATAGTTGAAACTTTTCTAGAGCCCACTATAATGTTTATTTGTCATCCAACTTATTCATAAAATTACATAGACATGGATGAAATAAAAATGCAAATATCAGATTGATTCAAAACTTCTATTACCCTTAAAAAGTTTTTAACAATAAGGGTTTAATCTCCGTTGTATAGCTCACTTGAGTCTTTGATCTACCTTGTTTTTAGTCTATATTTTAAAATAGAAAAATGAATGAACACGGATACACCACGGAGGCCACTTAGAACCCTTACCTAGTCCAGGCTGAAAATGGGCCATGGTTGGACGCGTTCTTCACTCGTCGCATAATAGGAACAATATGGGAGGGAACACCCACCCTTGATTTTCAATTGCCGTGGCATGAGTCGCAAAACCACTTAATTTTTAGTCCAACACTGGATTCTATATACACAACATGACGAGAGAGCTCTCTACCTAAATCAAGGGTACGTGTGCCTCCTATCTTGTTCCTTGTGTTGTGGCTCAGCCAACATGATTTTCTAGCACTAGGGATATTTTGGGTTGACACATCTAATGGACAGGTTGGTTATTGTGAACACATCATGTGGACCATGAATTTGTACGGACACGTTTTGGGAGACTAGCTCATTTTTAAATGTTCAAAGCTAATTCAGTACCCTATGGGCAAAAAACATACAATATACATGTACAATGTGACACACATGCACAAAAGAATGAGAGAAAAAAATACACACACATACATGAATATACATATATAAATATATGTAAATAGCATAGATGCACGTGTTCATGTATATAGTGTAAGAGACAATAGGCTGTGGGATAGAGAATGCTAGTGTAGAAACTGTTGGAGCTTATTGATGTCTATTCATTTCTACTATAAGAATAGTACAATAATAATAGAATAATAGAAAAGATGTATGGATGGGATCTATAAAGCCTTTGAAGTTGGAAGACTAGACAATAAGCCTTCTTCGTGTTGTGATGTGCTCTGACTGAGAGAGAGAGATAGAGAGAGAGAGAGAGAGAGAGAGAGAGAGAGAGAGAAAATGGAAAGGAAGGCATGGCTAAGGGGCGTATGGGAGATGGTTAAGGAGGCTTTTTGTCAAAAGCTCTTCACATGCCATCTCCCATCTTCTCCTCACCTTCTCCCAGATCAGTTTTCCAGTCACTCTGTCATTGTCACAGGTGCAACCAGTGGAATTGGGTTACATACAGCAAGGTATCTCTCTCTCTCTCTCTCTCTCTCTCTCTCTCTCTCTCTCATGAGTAAAACAAGCAAATACTAATACAGAATTAATCAGAAAATGATATTTATAACCCATGTTTTTAACTTTACACCCCTTTTCCCTATTCTTTAGAAATGAGATTTGCACCCCTTTTCTTCTATTATGGTATCAAGGTAGTAAAGATCAAAACAATATAGCAATCTCTCTCCCTCTCTCTCTCTCTCTCTCTCTCGTATGAATAAACCCAGCAAATGCTTATACAAAATTCATAGGAGAATGATATTTATAACCCATGTTTTTTACTAGTAAGCCCACTTTTCCCACTCTATGGAAATGATATTTACACCCTTTTTTTCTATTCTACTATCAAAAGTAGGTGTATGCATAATAACTTCTCTATAATTAATCAATAGTGCACGTAGTTTACAAACATAAAACCATGTGTTTTGTATATCATTAAATACCAAATAACTATAACCGTTGATTTGTCTCCTCGCGAACGTGGCCCACATGATGATGATCATAGGCTTTCAAGGTAGGATATATAACATCATGCATGGATGGGCCTTGAAACAGGAAAAAAAAAACCACCCAATTCGAACGATGCCAGCCGTTCAACGAAATGGGCACTCACGAAATGACAATTGGTAGGGATTAGAAGGGAAAGTGGTCCACCAGTTCAACGGTTGATCATCCGAATTATGAAACTTTTGGTCTGTTGGACTATTGATGGTCTCATGCTCGACTTGGACGGTCCAGATTACATCCACCAAGATTCTGAGGAGTATTATTTTGCATGCTCACTCGACATGCAAAAACAAAGCCAGCATCTATTTTTCTCTTCTAATTCTCATTCCATTAATCTCAAAATTATTAAATAAAAACACCCTATAATTTAAGCTCATCCTTCACTCAATCAACATCCATACGATAATGGTATGTCCGAAATTTGGACCGTTCGTATAATGTCCACTACCCAACTTGGGCCATACTCTAAAAATTAAACAGACCAGATGATCCTAACCATCCATTGGAGGACTTTCGTCAATTGAATTTTGACCCTTTCCTATTCATCTATCTGTTGTTTCAGTAATCCACTAACTAGCGGCTAGGATTTTACAATCAATGCAAATTTAGACGTATGCACAGGTCCCTCCAATAGATGAAAGGTCCAGATATCATGAACGTGTGCCACGTGTGCAGAGATTTACTACTTGATTGCTGACTTAGATAACGTTGATAGCACCGTAATATATTGTTATAATGATCGCCGAGGAATTCCCGATTTTCTGACAAGTCGCAGCGATTTTTTTACCCAGGGAGGTGGCCATGTGTGGCGCCCACGTTACCCTGGCCTGCAGGAACACCAAAGCCGCCCGCGAAATCGCACATCGGTGGCAGCAAGAAGCGCACGCTAGCAGAGTCCTACACGTGGAGGTAACGTGCGCCGCGGGAGTACGATCTTTTGTAGACCTCTTTCTATTCCGTGGGCATCCGTTCACACGTGCCATTCCATGCAGGTGATGGAGCTGGACCTCCTTTCTCTCTCCTCCGTGCGGAGCTTCGCGGCCGAGTGGGAGAGACGCGCGCGGCCCTTGCACGTGCTAATCAACAATGCGGGCGTGTTTCTCATGGGAGGTGAGTTGTCACGTGCGACTGAGATGCATTGCACACGTCTAGGCATGCTTGGATCACACGCTTTGATTGGACGGTTGATAAGAGCTGACCATCCCAAGTTTGGTTGTGGGGCCCACGATCCTTATCCCCTCAGATTGGATTGCGGCATTCTCACAACTTGGCTGCGGCTGTCCTATAATGCATTGCTTTTCAGGAGGTGGTCTGATCATGTGGGGCCCACCCAACTCTAATCACCTCGGACCAGATGGTTCCAATGGAAGCTTCAGCCCAATCATGCCCATCATCGGACACACTAGATTGATAGTTCACCACACAATTTAAGATATACCCGATCATTAAAACGGATCCCAATCGGGCCTATTGGACCCGTTTGAAATCGGGGGCTTGTGTACAATCGGGTGCACCATTTAGACTCAATTTAGGTTCTCTCTGGATTGGGTTAACTTTAATCACATCCAACCGATTGGATGATAAATTGGGGTCCATCGGTCCGTGCAACCTTAGTCATCCACCCACCATGAGTATCAGCTTCGATAAAATTCAGCCACAGCCGGTCATTATGCATTATTTTCTATGGTGTACCCCACCTGCTGAGCTGATAGGTAGATTTTGAGCAAGGCGATCCCATGGTTGTGCCAGCTTAGCGGACAGAGTCCATGTCACACCCTGTATATTGAAAATTACCCATTGTGTGATAGTAACTTACTGTCTAACCTGTCTGATGTAACCATCTCTAGATGTGATGTGATGTGATATATATATATATATACACACACCTGTGTGTGTGCACGTACATATATGTACATCCATGCATGTATAGATACACATATTTCACATATAATGACTCACCCAATGGATAACTTACAACCTATTAAGTTCATGAGACATCCAATCCATCCAAAAGGTTAGCCCCAACACTGAGATCACCTTATCCAAAAATCAACCATATCCATTCATTGAGTTGACCATATATATTTTTTATATTTATCAGTGGCTATACATTGTTTTCTATGGTGTGGCCCACTTGATGAGTATGTCAAGATGATTTTTTTTTTTTTTACTAGATATTCCTACTGGTGAGGTAAATCTATTAGAAGGATTGGATGTTGTGGGAACTTCCCATTAGTTGAGACGTATTATATATATATATATATATATTTGAACAGTCCTGATGAAGATTGCTAAGCCCAGAAGATGAGAAAGCTCATGCACACCATACATGTGGCAAGGTGGCATATGTGTGCTAGTCCATTTATTTTGGTGGGTTGCATCATTCCCTTATTTGACTTGGTGGGCCATTGTGTTAGCGGTGTGTGTCTTAAAAGGTCAATTTTGATCTTGACCTTTGACAATGATAACCATCGGTCTTAAATGAACTTGTTATTAATGTCATAATTAATATGTAAGTTTACTTCAATTGTTCATGTATTCATGAGTTAAAGCAAGAGATATCCTTTGGTGTTTTTGTGAACTAGAATTTCGGCACAATACCACGAGTTGAAGGGCAGTTGTATTCCATAAATATTAGTACATTGTTAGTTAATTACGACCTAATAGGTTTTAAGATGAACCTACTGTTGTGCTTATGTGCTCATCCTGATTGAAGGGATTGATAACAAGTCGGGATGGATAGCCTATACCATCTAGCTCAATGACAATTTATGCATTTTCAATACCCAACATAGGAGCATGAGTGTTCATAGATATGAGATTTTATTATTAGGCCTTTTGGACAATTCGACTAGAGGATTCATTAAAGTCTCTAAATTGGAAGACGTATAATGCTTTCTTTAGATCAACTTTGACTAATTCTTACACATGATGACGTATGGAAAGTTCAAGTTCTTAGTATAATGTATTTTGCTTCTCCTCAGCAAGTTCAATTCAATGACTCATATGTGGGTTTAATTAGGTGGTGTAATGAGGTATAGTTGAGATTCATATGATCCAACAAGGAATCTATTAATTGCTTAGGAAAATTTTTATGACTTGAAGCATGTTAATTAAACTATCTATCAAGTTATTATTAGTTAGATCCATTGATTAAATGGTTTTAAATGTTTTCAATCGTTGATATTTTGTTTAACCATTCAAAATGTTTTAATTGCACTTGATGGATATTCAATGAGATCTTGTGATATACCTATTATTTTACATAGAAATTAAATCAAGGGTCAATGACTATGGTTAGTAGAGGGATTATGTCAATTTAAATACATGGAGTGTGTGAGTACCATAAAAAATAAAAAATAAATAATTTTTAAAATTAAAAAAAAAAGAAAAAAAAAGAAAAAAAAAAGCACATGGATAGGCAAAATCATAGACTTTAGACATAATAGGGCACATCAAAGTTTATAAGGAAGAGAAGCATCGTAGCTAGTGTCCGCTTAAAACCCTAATTTTTCATATATAGATCATATCTTAGTAGAGTAGAGAGAGAGCTTTAGACATCCTCTCCTCTTTCAGATGCCCCTCATAAGCACATGAGGAAACCTAGGAGAATAGTCCACACCTTATATAGGAGGATTTCTCCCAATTTATGACACTTCTAAGGTTAAGGTTTATAGACAATCACTGGTACCTAATAAAATGCCAAGGGTATTGTGAGATTCATAAGATTTATCCTAAGAATACTTAAACTAAGAAGTGTAACTCAATCTTTACCACTAATCATTGACAGAAGGCTTCAACGAAGGATCCAAAAGTCGTTAAGGCTTCAATTAAAGGGGATAAAGTAAGAAGATGCACCACCCTCTCAATCCACCACCTCTCTCTCTCTCTCTCTCTCTCTCTCTCTCTTCTTCTTCTTCTTCTTCTTCTGTCTCTCCTAAGGCATAAAATTCGTTTGGGAGCAAATGATTACCTTAAAAGCGCCTTTTATAGCACAAAAAAGGGTGCAAATGGCCCTAGTGGCCAAGTGTTTCGTATATTAACCATATGGGAGGTTAATTTCCATTATTGATGCCCACAAAAAGGTGCATGGGTTGATCTAAGTCATTGAATAAGTGACTTTTTTGGAGATCTACATAAGGGTGCGATCACTCTGACCTCCAAATGTGTCGATCAATAGATAATGTCCCAATTCAGTTCGACGATCACTGATGGTCGATCGGGTCACGACTACACGAATATGTACAGGGTATTATCTTAACTTAGTATCTTGAATTTGATCGCGATCTAACGGTCCAAAAGTCATAACTTTGGTAAAGTCCATATACAAACAATTAACTTTAGTTCCTATTTAATTTCATGAATATACATACATCTCATGCACTAACCTTACGAGCCTAAGTTGAGCAATTCGAGATGTGATTTCAGCTCGATGTTCCACAATAGACGTCAAACCTTCTAAGACAAACGTCTTTCTATAGTTCCGAGTTTAGTGACCTACTAATGAATAATATAGAACTTGTTTTGATAATCAGTGCATTTCTAGAATGAATTCGATAGCGAGATTTCTTATGCACGATCATTAAGATTTGGATTACATAAGTTCATAGTATGACATATTCGCAATTAGCAAAAATAACGATTCAATTCTAATCACCCTAAACCATTGGTTCTTAGGCTAATAGAGTAAATGTGTCAGTTTAGTAGGTTAATCAAAATCCGGCCCCTAGTTGTCTTAGCTTTAAGTAGGTCTTTATTTAATTACACTTGTCTTGATTAGTTAGTGATAAGTCGGCTAGATCTAAGCCTTAGATGAATAGGTCACAAGGTTAGGCCCAAGATTTTAGTGGTCAGGAATATTCGTTAGCTTCCTACGATTAAATAATCAAATTTGTGCAGTTCTTTACTAGTAACATCCGTATATAAGCTAACATCAAGTGTTAAAGGTTAGTAAGTAATAAAATAAGTTAATTCTAACGATTTTTTTAATGATTTTAGAAATTCAAAATAGTAAAAATTTGGGACGTTACACTCATAATTTAATATATTGAATATCATGAACCAAAGATCTATATCCCATGGTGATCGAATAGTGAACCATTAAATCTAAGTCATTTGATCTTCATCAAGTACAAAAAAAAAAAAAAAACATTTTAACGGTTGAAATAAAACTTAAATGGTTAAAAACTTTGAAAACCCATTAAAGAACTTTCAGGTGCTTAGTCCAACGATAAAACCACTTGATGAGTCAATCTAATTGGATTGAACCATATCTATGAATCAAAACTCCTTATGAAAGTATCCAGCTATCTCCGCTTTTAATGCCACTTGCATGTACCTTATAAGAAGACCTAAGACCGACCAATTAGAATCATGACCCTTACACAACCTTAAGTCTATACATTGATCATTTTTATGCATCATTGAGTCCTAATCATTAATTGATCATGATCTAGGCTAATGAGCTCCCAAACTACTGACTTAATATTGATCCTAACAATGTAAGTGTCCAAAATTCTTATCCTGGATTATATATTTATGGCATACATTCACTCTCATATGGAGTAAGAGGAAAAGGAACATTAATACTATATTAGTCCTGATGATGGAGACTGTCCGTCTTGATCAGTCCCCTTACATAGGATTACTGTACATTTCATAAAAGGATGTGATCAATGGACGTGTCCTGATCACAACTCTCCCCGATAATGACCATGTGTCAAATATCAAGTTCCCAATGACATCTTGAGGAACCATTCCTCTACTCGATCATGTGTGTGTGATATTATTAGTTAACTAAAGCACCATAACATATCCAACAAAGACATTTACTCATCATAATCTATATCATGAATTGTCCCTATCACATTCATATGACCACAAATTTAAAGTGCGCATTGGTCTTCCAGAGCAACAATTCAACAATAAATCTAACAAATTAATCCATCCGGTGGGTTCTATGATGGCTAAAAAGCTTGAGATTAAAGCCAAAGACAAAAAATTATACTCGATCAGTGTATAAATCATTCGAGTAGATCATCTGGCTAATTTTCTAAGTAGAGATCTATTTTAACGACCTGCCAAACCTAATATAGGTGAACAAATTATAATATTTTAAGATTTTTTTGTTGCACAACACGCCAACAACACAGTGAACCGAGATCTAATCTCCGGTCTCACCCATAAACGATAAACAAGAAGAAATATAGACTAGAAACAGAATCAAAGCATTCCAAACAAACCACAAGACAAGATATACGTGGAAAAATTCCAACGAGGGTAAAAAACCACGAATGCAAACTTTCACTATGCAGAAAAACGAAGATTACAAGGCAATATACTAACCTCTCCCTTGGAAGTATAGAGAAAACCCTTTTGCTCATACCTTAGAATTATTTCTCATACCCTAAAAAAGCCCTAGGGATACCTATTATAGTTTAGGCAACTTCCCTTTCATACCTCTGTGAAAACCGACTCAAAAATCTGTCGTCCGCATCAAATCCAGAAACGAATCTGCGTAACCTCGACTGGTCGAGTAGGCGACCGATGGAGCACCTCGAAACCCAAAACCTGATGCTCGCTGGACTTTGAGTCGAGCCAGTCATCGATTAGTCAAGTGGGCCACTCGACCGGTCGAGCGGCCCCCAGATGTGGCTCCACATCTCAACATTTTTTTCTAACACTACATTTATTGAATACAAGCTTACTAGAAATTTTGTGGTATTTTCTTATTATTTTTGAATTCTTTTGAATTTCTTCTACATAACCTTGTATTTGATATGAAAATTTCTTTCTTTTAACATCAGAGCCGCAGAAATTCTCCGATGATGGAATTGAGCAACACTTGCAAGTTAATCATGTGGCACCAGCATTGCTGACACTCCTTCTCTTACCTTCGCTACTTAGAGCTCCCTCCTCTCGAATAATCAATGTTAATTCTGTGGTACTTCACTCTTTCACATGCCTTTAGCATTAAGTTTTAAAAATATTTTACAAAGTAGCATTGGTTTGGTAATTTTCTTTCTTCCTATTCATACCCACATCCTCATAATAAGTTGTGAATAAATAAAACATGCAACTAACTACATGTGGGGCCTACCATGGTGTGTGGCATCCAACCCATCGAGTAGGGTTAGACTCCATGAAAATGAGCCTCTCTAGCAATAGGCTACAACAACCATAAAGTAGACCACCACGTGTAGTTGGAAGCTTTTGGGTGGTTATCTAATATTTTATTGATTTAATTACCAAGCTTTTGGGTGGTTATCTAATATTTTATTGATTTAATTACCATGCGAATTTAAAGGTCGATGGATGGTTGTCCATTATTTTTTGGTGTGAGGTGCTAAGTGATTAGATCAATCGGATTCCTAAGATAGTGTGTGTGTGTGTGTGTGTGTGTGTGTGTGTGTGTAAAATGTTAACTTGCCCACATTCTTATGTGAGCACTCGTGCGCACCTTTGCACACATGTTATAGGCATAGAATCTGAACGGTCCACATGATGCAGCATCTCTTAAACCTCATTAGCCCAACTTCCAGCCCGATACAAAATTCTAGTGGGCGATGGCAAAAGGAAATAGTTTTTTCCCTTGATTTGCATTTCTCTTTGCTATGACCCACTAGAGTTTTAGATCATGCTGGAATTTGGGCCCATTAAGTTTCAAGGGGTGCCACATCATGTGAACTATTCAAATTATGTGCTCATGACACATGTGCAAAGGTCTACAAAGGTGCTCACGGAAGATGGTGCATAGGTGAGCATTCCTCTCTAGTCCAATGATGCTTAGTTGCACGCCATATCAGAATGGCCCACATGATGCAACACCTCGTGAAATCCCTAAGGCGCAACTTTTACGTTGATCTATAACCCATGGTAAAAGAAAACAGTTTCCTTCCTTAATTTGCATTTCTTTTTGCTAGGACTACCCTAGCAACTTCACAAAGTTTCCCGGTTGCACGCATGCACGACATTCTTTATTGTATTTACACATCACATGCATGTCAAAGTGACACATGTATGTGATCTAATCCGTCCATTGAGTAAAATTGACCATGTAAAATCACTTAGTTAACCACCACCACCTAACTATAAACCTAAATTTAAAGATCGAGTTACACTCAAGCCTGATTAGAACAAGGCCTAAGTCTTTAAGAACAAGACCCAAATTCAATTAACCTGAATACAAGTACTACAGAACCTAACATGAACCCAACCCATATTTTTGACAGCCCTATTAGTGAATAGAACGGTCTACGTGCATCTAGTTGCAACATTTTCTCATAAGAATACAACTAGTTGCATGTGAGATCTTCTTTCTTTAATAATTTCTAGATACTTCCAAAATTACATGTCTAAATCCAAACTAACACATGATGATGATGATGATCTTGATGATCATGGCCATGATCATGACCATGATTGATTTGAGACAATTGAGTTGACTTTTCTTTTTTTTTTAAATAATAGGATATGGCTAATGATGATGGTGAAAATATTAGGTCAAACCACTCAAAATCATAGAATATCTGACTTTATAGACATGTTGATTTGTGGCATAAAAAAGGATTAGATGCTGATTAATACAGGATTAAGTTAAAAAGATCCCTCCCACTTCACACGCATGTATAAGTCATACCATCTACACATGTACAATAATCCAAGCCGTCCATCACATGGATCGGATCGTGTTGATAACCTCTGCAAAAATTGAACCTGGTCCACTCATCAAGCTGGCCACAATGTTAGAAATACAATGATAGATCAGAAACTTGGGCCAAGCTATTTTTCTCCCTACATTTGTCTAATCAACTATGCTGACTTGACTAGTGGATGGACCTGATTATTTGGTCAGGACATCTATGCAAGGGGCCCGCTCTGATGGATGGATTGGATCCTTTACTTATACGTGGCAGTGTGTGCATCGTACATATATAGTGGCTTCGTTTTAACCGTTGATGTGACATGTAGGCCCATCATTGTGCGGTGGTCAACCCTCGACAGTGGGAGAGTAGGATCGATGAGAAGAAGTTCAGTAGCATCCGAGCCTATGGAGCAAGCAAACTCGCACACGTATGGACAAGATCAAGTGTAATCAAGTTTTCACGTGGGAACCATTGATTGGTGTGGCCCACCATCCCTGCATGTGACCTTTGTCCGATGTGGGGTTACAGGGAAAGACTCCTATTTTAGTTTATCACCATTTTGAAAATAGTGGTGACTCATCTACCTCACACGTGGCACAGTTGCACAGCAATCCAGACCGTCCAAATCGTGGATGGAGCATTTCTCTAAACCATACTGATCAAGCTGTCCTTATATTCTAATTAATGGTATTAAATGGATGGTGGAAGCAAAATAGTAACGGTTAATATTTTATTCCCAGTGTGATTTTATGACTATAATCCATCAACAGTTTTTCATCGATTGGACGGTCAGGATTGCCGTATAACTATGCATGTGTACAATTGAAGAGTTACCATCATCTTTTATAGATTTTTATAAACTAACAATGGAGTGGACGACGATTCGGTCAATCTCGGAACCACAATGTCAGTGGATCCGTGACTGTGGGGCCCATTGTATGTTTTATATCCATGTTGTCCATCTGTTTTTTCCAGATCATTTTAGGTCATGAGTGCAAAAATGAAGCAGTTTCAAATCTCAGGTGGACCACACTGTAGTAAACAGTGGTGATTGGACGTTCAGAATTTAAAGATTCTAGTGGCCCACCGTAATGTTTATTTTGCATCCAATCCGTTGATGAGGTCATCTAGATCTTGATGAAGGGAAAAAAACAAATATCAGCTTGATACAACACTTTTGTGGGCCACAAGAAGGTCTTAATCGTGAGCGGTGAATCACCACTGTTTACTGCGGTGTGGTCCATCTGAGATCTGGAACTGCTTTATTTTTGCGCTCATGACCTCAAAAGAGCTGGAAAAACGGATGGATGGGATGGGCATAAAACACATACATCAAAGTGGGCCTCACAGTCACGGGTGTGGACATATTGGCACGTGTGACTGAAAATGGATGGGCTGGTATCGTACAAAAGCTCTATGCACCGTATGTTGATGAAATCGATCTTTTTTTTTCCAGCTCATGTTTTTGAAGATTCTGGCAAGCAAGCTCATGGACGAGAGGAAAAACTGCATCCAGTGCATTGCAGTGCATCCGGGGATTGTGACCACCAACTTGGTATGTTATGAGATCTTGACCATTCATTTTGTGGGCCTCATGATTGATAGACCACCCCATAGAAATCGCCTCGGTCTAATAATCCTAGCCACCCATTAGAGGACCTTTTCGCATTGAAATTCAGCCATTGGTTTCACCCTCTTCCATTTCTAATCATATAGAGTCATCTAATTGACGGCCAGGATCATATGAAAAATGTGATCCTGATTTGATCCTGAAATATAACTTGTGGCAGACTAACACTAAAATTTCTCTCAGGTGCGTACAGTTCCAAGCTTTCGGCGTAGGTCGTTCTGGAGGTTCGATCCAAAGGAAGGTTAGTGCACCATGACCTGTAGTGCTACTAGTTGCAACGAGATGCCTGAAGAGCCTAATAAATCAATCTAGACCGTTCATTGGGTCCATTACACATTTCATGGTCTACTGTGCAAAATTCGCATTGATCGGATGAGATTAACCCTCTGATCAATAGCCACTAAAATGGATGGCTGTGATCATGTGTAGAAATGGGCCAAATCAGAAATTTGAGCCCTTTATTCGTCGGATCTCATCATGGATTGTTTATGGTTTTAAATAATTACTTTTATAGGCCATCCTATCCATCCCATCCAGCCTGGAAAATACACGGCTGTAAGTAACAAGGCCCACCTATAGATGGCTCATCCGATTAGTGAGATTTTTAGGTGGTTACCCACGAAATATGCGATGCACCTAATGAACAGTCCAGATCAATCGATGGGGCAATGCAAGTTTCTCCATGCAATTAGAAGATAAGAACAATGGATCATTTCTCTACCTTCCTTCACTAACGTGCACCGTGGGTGCATGGACTAATCATGTCCAATCAGGGGCTAGGAGTGTGCTCTTTTGCGTGGCCAGTGCTGACGTGGCAGCTGACCTGGAAAAGGGGTTCGCGTACTACTCATGCAATTGCAAGCCAGCCCGTGTATCAGCTCAAGCAGCTGACGTGGACACCTGTATGGAGGTCTGGCAAAAGACACTTGAAATTGCAGGACTAAATGCTGATTATCTGACTCAAGTGATGGATAATGCAAGCAATCCCACATTAATTTATAGAGAGTTGTTAGGTAATACAAGTATTATAGTCTAGAAAATGTGTAAATTGTAAAATCATTCCCACCGAATACATCTTTAATTATTTAAATTCATTCATATATGTCAACAATGTGGACTAATTTCCTTAAATTTTTTTTTTTTTTATTTTTTTAAATGCATTTTCCCTTGTACTTTAATGAAGTGAGAAGTCCTGTGTCAAGTCATGATTAGGTCGAGTCCAGCTAAGACATTCCCAATTTTTAATTATGAGCCATGGTGTCAAAGTATGTTACTCCTCCTTACTTGAGTTAACTTATAAGTCTTAAAATTTAGATGGATAGAGGGGTACATGGATGTAAGGGTTGAACTCCTTTTTAGTTTTGTGCACTTTAAAAATGAGATGTAGATTGGGTATTAGTTTGATGAGGAAGAGATTATTTTACAAAATAAAATTTGATTGAAAACCCACCTTAGTGTATGTATTATATATTCATGTTGTCCATCCATTTTGCCACGAGAGCCAAAAAATGAAGTAAATCTAAATCCCAAGTTGACTACACCATAAGAAATAGTGATGATGGACCATTAAAACCTACTTGTGGGCTACAAAAGTTCTTGATCAAGTTAGTGTTTGTTTTTTCCATTCATTTAGGTGTATGTAAACTTATCAACAAATTGGATGGCAAATAAACATTCTGGTGGACCTTATGAAGCTTTTAATGGTAAGGTGTTCAACCACCGTATTCTTATATTATGGTCCACCTAAAATTTGGAATGCTTCATTTTTTGGCTCATGCTCTAAATTAATTTGATAAGACGGAAGGACAACATGAATATATAATGCATGCATGCACTAGGGTAGCCCCACACTAAGAGTCACAAGGACTTGGTTGAGACTGAGACGCACCTAACATGCCCCCTGTTAGAGATAAGGCCCAATTGAGAACGTGCCACTATTAGGGGATGGGCCGTTTTTTCTATACCTGACTGTATGTCCAATTAAATGGTGCCATGTAGGCAGGGGTAATACCTAATCAATTTCCTTACAAACATATTTTCAAATTCCTAACCATTTGTGAAAGTACCGAAATTAAAATATATAATTTTGGTCACAAAATGAAATTAACCATAGGATTTTTTTTCTTTGAATTTTATCACAAGATATGTGGACACCCCACAATCAAAACATGACCACTTAGCTTTGTAACTTAGGTGGGCCCTTAATTTTGAGTGACTAAAATCATCGTATGAAAACAACTAATGGTCCAGATTAATCCTAAGTACTAGCGTAACTGAATGACGGCTTTTTAGACGTAGCAGTCACCGCCATCTTTGCTCAAAAATCACTGCCGGCTCGCTCGCTCACTTGTTGGCTCTTCCGTTTGCTCATTAGTTCAGTTTCCTTGAGCCTGTGAGTCAGCATTTCCACCTCAGCAGGCTCTCAGTTGATCTTATCCCTTCCACGACATTCCTGTCCGATGCTCGACCAACCGACACCAACCATCCAATCTTATGTGTCCTCTCCAAATGCATGTAAAATGTGACCCTGCACTCACAACCAATGAGGAGGGAGCCCCCAAGTAGAGAGAGTGTGAGATTTTGACAAGATATATATATATATACACACCCCGAAACGCTCTCCTGCGAGCCAGTTCATACATGTTACATATGAACTTTTTTAAGAACCCATCATACGTGATGTGGATCCAAAATTCGAACCGTTCATGTGAAGCAGCACCTCATGAAACCTCGCAAGACCAAGTTTTACTTTGATCTAGAACTTTGATGGGCCATGAAAAATTAAAACAATTTCCTCCCTTGATTTGTGTTTCTCTTTGTTATGGCCTATCAGAATTTTAGATTAGGGTGAAAATTTCTCACGTGAGGTTTCATGGGATTTCACATCACATGGACTGTCCAGATTAGACACCCATGACACGTGTGCAAAGGTGCGGGCGTGCGTAGGTTAGCAGGGGAGCATGACTCTCTCTCTCTCTCTCTCTCTCTCTCTCTCTCTCTCTCTCTCTCTCTCTCTCTATATATATATATATATATATATATGTAGAGTGAAAGTCAATGTCATATTCTCGATCTATAATTTTTCAGCTTATATATTTCAATCCCACTGCTTTGAACACATGAGATGTAGGCTCTGCTCTGACATCACATAAAGTATACTTTACAGTTGCCTCACTAAAGGATTTTCTGCATTAGAAAACATGACCTAAAGGAATAGCTGAAAACTCTGTATTATTTTTCTTTTCTTTACTTGTATCGGAAAAATATTTTTACTGTTTTCATTTTGTATTCTATTTATATTTTGTAGTTTAAATATCTAAATCTTAAGTATTTTATTGAAAGTTCTTTAAATCCTTTTTAAAAACGTATCACTTAGCAAAGTAAAGATAATGTTTAACATGGGTGGTAAAATGATGCCTAACCTCTTTCTTTTTCGTAACCAATGCCTTTACCCAAAATTTACAGTGTAGATTTACCCAAGAGTCACTCAGGCCGAGAATTCTTCGGTTTTCCCTATCCTTAAGCGATTCCACGAATTTTGTCCAATTATGGATCCTAGAACCTTCTCTTTGACCGATATTGACTCTGATGAATACATGGACATGAGTAAGTTGCATGAGGTATGACCAACAATAATAGTGTAATTATCAGTCTCTGTTCTCAACTCCTTTGCGAGGTTCTGGTATGGAGATATTAGCTATAGATTTTATCGGATCTGGGGCTTCTTATGTTATTACTCATATCAACCAAGCAATAAAATTATTAATCTTCTCTTCTCTACTTATACCTGAAGTTCAGGTATGGAGGTCTTAATTATGAGTTTTATTGGATTAATTTGGATAGAATTTAGATATGGGCATTTACTTGACTGGCGTGTAACTGACATTGGAGTCTAGCCCATATATGTGCAGGTGCCTTCATGATAACTTACCGTATAAAAGGTAGGCCCCACCATGAAGATCAATCAGACCAATACGCTTACTGGATGGACACAAACAGACAATGGATCAACATGCTAGTGTGGTCCACCTAAAGAGTAAAGCAGCCTATTTTTAGGTCAAAAGATCCAAAGAATATATGAAATGATGGGATTGTGATCGATGGCCCACCAAGTAACTCTATAGTCCGATGAGTAGATTAACGTTGTCATATTCCAATCAAATCATGATTTGAAGGTGAGGGAGAAGACAGTGATATTCTAGATCAGGACACGTGTCAGGGTGATGGATCGGGTCCACCCATATACTGTCACCAGGACGGATGGCTTAAGTTTTCAAAATAAAATCCATAAGACAATCCTATCCATTACTTTTCCTAAAGTTCATCTCACTGACGGTTTTTGTTTTCCACCGTCTATTTAATGGCCACAAATCAATGTATAGGACCGTCTAATAAGGGCTATTTTTCAGATATTAGCCATCCAGTCTAGGGATCTGCGTATAAGAGGACCTGATTCGTAGACCACCTTTCCACGTGTACGGTATAGAGATGGATGTACCATATTTCGGTTCTTCCCGCTCTACCGTATCATCTCCTATTTGAACTATCAACGGACGATACGCGCACGCCCACATTCACTTTCAGTCGCACCTCTACACCCAGCCACGTGTGCCAACTTGCCATACGTGCAGAAAATCCAATCAGTTGCATCATGTGGGCTACACCGTGTGGGTGATATGATCCATTAGTTAGATAAGTCAACTAATCAGAAAGTCAACACCTAAAGAAAAAGCAAATAATAAGTTAAAGAGTCTTCAACGGTCCACATTGAAAGTACATGTGCTGGCATCCCGTTCAATGGACCAACCAGACCATTGTCTTATATTACATCTAAAGTGGGACCCACCTTCTGGACGTCTCGGATGTCAAATACACGTGCCAAGTCAGCACGTGTAAGCTGAGCATGCCTTCATTGTGTTAGCATAACTAAAGAGACAAAAGTAGAAATTAGAATTACATGAGAATCTTTGAAACTGTCTTCTTTCAGCTTTCTAAAAGGCGCATAAGGTTATAGAGAGATGTTCAGGTACAAGCAGTTGTATGATAAGTTACTATACATCAGAGGGTAGGTGCCACCTTGTCAATTTAATATGAAATCCAGATCGCGTAAAGATTGGGCCCCACCATGAATGATATGAATAGAAACGTTCCATCCAATCCACTTATCAGGTGGACCACACTGCTAAAGACAATGGACATCCGTTGATCTGACCCAAACTATAGATGTGACCCAGTTGATGATTGGATTGGGATTTTTTGTGGTGATCTTTATGGTGGGGCCAACCTTTCAACGGGTTAGATGTCGCGGGCATTCATTGGAGCATGTTTTTGTAATAGTCGGCAATGTCAGAGGGCAGTTCAAATCTAAGAACCCATGGCATCAATAGCATCTCTCTCCATCCATCCCCACCACACAAATCACATTGACGATATCTATTCCCATATCATCAAAGGATCACAAGTTGCCACGTGGCAAAATAATGGGAAAGAATCTCTCTTCTTTTGAGTCTAATAATAATTCTATTACTTAGGTCCTTATATATTTTAAGGTCTATTTGGACAGCTGTTTGGACAACTTTTCCAGAGTCTCATTATTCTGAGATATTTCACCTAGGGTTTGGTAGTGATATGGCCTATCAGTATAAGCTTGTACGGATAGTGTAAATGATTTAATACTTGATTCTTACTTTTGGATTATGCATGCACCATCTTTGGTTAAGCTGTAAGACTTCTATTAAGTGGGCCCCGTGTGATTAATGGTTTAGATGTTTTAGTCATTGAATATTTGGATTAAGCATATTGGTGGGACCCATGATAATTGTAGTCATATCAAATGTATGAGGGTGTTGCGATTGTCCTGTCATACATTCTACAAAACTTCAATTGGAAGTAACTATTCTATGTATTTATAATACTGTAGTTGAATAGTCATAGAGAAGCAGTTGTGATGAGTTAAACTATTCTAAAGTCATTTTTTTTATATATAACTAAAGGGCTCATAACCCTTGCCTTTACCGAAAACCCAATTCCATTCATGTACTATCTTACAGATTCATAATACTTTAGTTGAATGATCAAAGGAAGATTAGATGTGATAGGTTAAACAATTCCCATCCCTTTCCTATAAACAAAGATCTGTTACCCTTACCTACACTTATACAAAACTGAGTCCAGCCGATCTAACATTTTCTTATATATTCATAATACTTCAGTTTAATGGACCGACGGAAGAGTAGTTATGTTGGTTGCAAACCCAATGTGGTGGGGCCCACTAGAGTGCCCACATGCGTGGCCAGTTTAAGCATAGCTTGCACGATATGGGCAAGTTAATTTAAAATTAGCTACAAATCTATGAGACTAGCTAGCACAAGATTATTGCATTATAAGTAGGCAAAATCTCTTGCGTAGATTGTTATGGGAAGTCGCTAGTAAAGCTATGTTAAGGATGAGATACTAAACATAGAGACATGGTTTTTTTTTTTTCAAAACTCTCTTACACTTTTAAACGTGTTGTATGAGGAACTACAACTTCATATAAGGTTTTTTAAAAAAAAAACTATCTCTTACACTTTTAAACGTATTGTATGAGGAACTACAACTTCATAACTCCATTAACGATGGTAGGCTAACATTCATTCACTATTGCATGGACCATCCATCATGGCCAGAGTTGTTAGAAGGGTGAATTCTTTCACCCTTTTCTTATAATCATTATTGTGTGGACCATCCATTACTTCAGTTGGATAAACTAAGGGATAAGTAGTTGTGAAGGATTAAAGTGCTATTCCAAGTCCTTTTTTATAAACAGAGGTCTGTTATCCTTATCCGTATTTACAAAAAACTCAAGTCCAATTTTCTACTATCTTTCATATTCATGATACTTCAATTAAATAGACTGAGGGAAGAGTAATTTTATGGCTTAACTATTTCAGGCCTTTTCTATAAATAAAGGTCCTATTACCTTTATCAGCACTCAAGCCTGGTATTATATTATCTTACATATTCATAAGATTAGTTATATGGGTTAAACTAGTTCAAGTCATTTTTTTATTAATAGACCGAGGTCCTATTACCCTTGCACTTAACATAAAACTCTATAATTATCTTATACCATCTTATCAATCTCATATGGTATTGATTCCTAGTGGGGGTGGCTAACAGTGAAGTGTCAACTGACAGTGGGCTGTACTAACAAGCTAACAACCTAAAAATAATTATTATTATTTTTATTATCTTATACCATCTTATCAATTCATAATATATATTAGTTAAATGAATTAAAAGAAGAGTAAGTTTGATAAGCTAATTAACCATTCCATACTATTTTCTACAAATAGAGATCCTATCATCCTTCCACTCACAGAAAACCCAAATTCGATTACAAGATTTCTAAAAAAGTGTAAGCTTTGAAGAATAAGTTAATCCTCATTCAAACAATCTACCACCGTTTAATTATACATGTGTAGTAACTATACTTTTACCCCGAGATGGTTGGCCATGTTCCCGAAAGCAAATTAATCAAGTGGACCAAACAACAAGAAATGGTGTAAAATCACTCCTATTTAAAATATTTAAACACAATAGGTGGAGCCATTTTGATAAGAATTGTTGAAGGCTATTGGTGAAGGTTAGATGAGGAAGGAATATGAATGAGATGCACACAACAATCAGATGCACTGCCTCACATTTGCCTTGGAAGAAATTAAAAAAAGGCAGACCCATAATAAAAGTGGGCCACACCATACAGAAGCAAGGCTGATACTGCCTGTCATTAGTTAGTGTAGGACCACCTTGGTGTTTATATGCAATCTGATCCATTCATCTAATGCACCCCAAAAATCAAAGGATTCCCAAACTAGGGTGGCTCCCCCCACATATATAAAGGTTCTAAGCATGATTATACTTTATACATGGCCCCTGAGGTTTGGATCTGTTTAATTTTTTAGATTAGACCAAACATGGGGTGGCCCATCAAATGGATTGTGTGGATCTCATGCACCTAATGTATTTGTGCATTAGAGAAATGGTCCATCTGATATTGCATGCATGGTCCGAATTGATGTACGTACATGCCATGTATACGGTGGATGATCATGATCCGCCAAACGGGGATGAACGGTGGATCACTTGATCTTGTCCCTTCAACAAACACCTTTCTTATTTCAATCTTGTGTTATTAGAGAATAATAACAATACACAGCTAAAAACACACACATCATCCAGTTCAACTAGTGGGGCCCACATCATCATTTCCAGCCAGCATCCGATACTTATCCCTACGTGTGAAGCTAGTGCATTGGTACCCAAGCACACGTGCGATAGCTTCCTGCACGTGGTTCGCAACGTCGTAGCTCGATCTCCCCAGCGACATGCCGGCAGGGCCCACCGGAACCCTTTGGAGGAAATCCAACCGATAATTCGGTCTAGGATTCATCAGAAAGAAGAAAGAATCCAGCCATTTGTAGCCCCTGACAGTAGTACCATAGAACATGCTCGTATCGGCCGAAACCGCTACCGGCACGACTGCGTCTGCAATCTCAGCAAACAGTGGGCTGAACCGGAGAAGATACGGCTCACGGCAAGTGGTCCCTTCCGGGCACACCACCAGATCACCGTCCATCAGTAAGGCCCGCATCATCTCCCCATCCTTGGCCCGGTCCCGTCTCAATCTAACGGTCCTGATTGGCGATAGGATTTCCGACAGCCTGCTAACGCTATACGTGACGGCCGTCACCCGTCGCTGCAGCGTCGACGCGACTATCACCGGATCGATCAACGTCCGGTGTGAACACACGTATAATGTTCCCATCTCTCTCTGTGTGGTCCCACAGACTCCGCACGTGCATGGGGTGCTGGTGTCACATGAATGGCACGTGCAATGCAGGTGGGAGTCACGTGAGGAGAACTTAGCTCTGATTCTCAGGCCTGTGGCTGCGGCCCCCAGCAATCCTAATTTGTACGGTAGGAGATTTCCGACCAGAAGGCGGGAAATGGCTAGAAGGATGCCTAGAGGTAGCCAGAGGAAGATGGCCATCGAATCCAACGGTGTAGGTCGCAACACGAACCGGCCATCGTGGAAGATCAACGGCTTCGGATAGTCGTTTCTGTCCAAGCGCGACGGCTTCTCCCCGCTTGGAATCACGTAACCCTCCTGCCACGTAAGAAAACAGACATGCATACGGACATGATGTTTTAATTCCATCCAAACCGTCCATCAGATGCGCCACTTATGTTAGGGCTAGCTACTAAAATACGGCCTGATGTGTAATTCAGGTGGGCCACACCAAAAGGACCAGGGCATCTCAAAAAATCAGGTATGGTTTTGTGTGTCCCAGGTGATCTTTGGATCAAGATGATTCTTGGGAGGTACGGTGATCCTAAGGAGTCTCACCAGATGAACGGTTTAGATTTAACATACACATGATGGATGGGCCCCATGGACCCAACCCGTCAGGTTCTTTTAATTTTAGATTAACATAAAGCATTCACCTAAATAAAATGCGGTCATCGGCTAACCTTGAAACAATTCCAACCGGTTCGAAGACCATATTGAACCTGAACTTAACCCAAGTTGCTTATTTGACCTTGGACCTGACCCAAACGGCTCAAATGATGAATTATGGGTAGAACAAGACCCAGTTATTAAATGGATAGGATGTAAAAACTCCCCTTGAAAAGACCTGATGTAAATCAGTGTCCAACCGGGTCACATTGGCCACAAATTATTATTATTTAAATAAAAAAAAAAAAAAAAAACATTTCATAATCCTTAAAAAATATTATAGATATAGATATAAATATAAATAGAGAGAGAGAGACCAGTGCCTCTAGTGGAGTTGAGCACTGTGGGGCCCATATGATGTATGCATGACATCCAATGCAGAAGGTGCGCCCTCCTATGTTGGGCACTGACCTCGAAAATCAAGCTGATCCATAACTCAAGAGGGCCACACACCACAAGGAAAAACTAGGGCCCACTTTGTTTTGTATATGCCATTTAATTCATTTATCTGACATATGAGGTGAAGGGAGAACCCAAAAGTCAGGCCATTCCATCCTTCAATTGGGGCCCAGAATAATCAATGGTAGGAGTACTCCTCTCCTAACTATTTCAGCTGGGGCCCACCAGAGCGATGGATCGGCCTGACTTTTGGGCCTTTGGCCTGATACAAGGGATAACGTTTTGATAGATGGCCGGATGTCATGCACACAGCAAGTGGGTCCCACAGAGCACTCTATTCGATCAATCCATGACTTTTTTAGGCCACACCACATACAAAAGTTGAGAGGGGTTATCCTCCCATTAAAACATTCATAATCGTTTTTTGGGCCTACCGAGTTGTAGTTCACAAATCCAACCCATCCATTATGTCTGTCCCACTTGGACAAGGTGTCAGACCAAGTTTCAGAAGCATTCATCCAAATTTCAGGTGGGCCCCACCTAGTGCTTTTATATGTTTTATTCGTGTCTTCATATGATTTTAGATGGTATGGCCCACCTGATGTCCATGTACAATGATTTTTGGGATATTCCGTAATTTAAAGGGGACCCATCAAATGCACAGTGTTGATGTTCGACATGCATCACAGTGGGGCCCACACAGCTCCACCTCATGGGAAGTTCCCATGAGCTCGACCGCATAGAACTATTACTATATATATATATATATATATGGATTGCATATGAATGCAAGCGAAAGAGAAAATGTACCTGGCACAACCACATGAACGAATGATCTCCGACTCCGCTCCCCAATCCAACATTGATCTCCCCATCGCTTCCCATCGCCAATCTAAGAGCGTCCAATCGGTGGGCCCCACGGATGATCCCAGGCGCAGCCGGTAGGCCAATGCAATATCCCGATCGGCTCCTCAGATCAGTGCCGATAACATGGTCCACATCTAAATACTCCCTTACGAACGGTTCGATCATGATCTTAGGCATGGAGCTGACCACATACTTCTTCCCTCCAAAACAAGAGAACATCTTGTACACATTGCCATGAATGTCATCCAAATAGAATCTTGGAAGGACTGCCTTTGCGACGGCCTTGATGTCTGCCACCCTAAGACCGGCCATGGCTACGAATATCATGATTTGGAGAGCTGTGGGACCATGGCCTAAGATCTCCAGGACCCAGATGATTGGAGAAATCAGGAGCAACATGAGAGCCCTGATGGGCCCACCTGCTTCGAAGGCCACAAGCATGAAGTATGGAAATGGGGTTCGTGAGATGAGAAGTGTACCGTCCAATTCAGTGACAATGGTGTGGTTCTCTCTCCCTCCACCGTTGGATTTTGAGATTGATGGAAACATGGTAATGGAAACAAATGAAAATAACACTAGTACAACAGATGGATAGATAGATAGATATGTAGATAGATATAAATAGAGAGAGAGAGTGAGTGATGGCTACTCGCGAGAGTAACTGTTAGAGTCCTACTCAACACTTACAAATGTAGCCATTTGTGCGAGATCTAGGCCGTTCGTTGGTGGGGCTGACCGGACTCCGTGGAAGTACGGTGATGTTTGTGTTTTATCCAGACCGTACCTCCATTTTTCCAGCTCATTTTAGGGCATGAACCCAAAATTCAAGCATATCCAAATCTCAAGTGGACCACACCACAGGAAACAATGAAGATTGAACGCCTGAAAAGTTTGGTGGGCCACAGAAGTTTTGGATCAATCTGATGTTTTTTTCCCTTTATCCAGGTCTATACGAAGTTATGAACAGTTCAGATGGCAAATAACCATCATTATGAGTCCTATGAGGGTTTCAATTGTGGATATCAGTATCTCCACTCTTTCCTGTCGTGTGGTCCACCTGAAATTTGGATATGCTTCAATTTTGGAATTTTGTCCTAAAATGATCTGGAAAAATGGATGGACGGAGTGGATAGAACACATACATCATGGTGGGACGCACATAGTCCCACCACCTGGGATACGAGGTTGGGCCTCCTTTCCAAGTACTATTGTTGCACACCTGATTACTTGACCAACCCGAATTTCAAGTCACATCACAATCACATAGCCATCGTGGTCTACTTAGATGAACGGCCAGGATCTCACACATGTGTTGTGAGAGTAGGATTTTGATGGCTAGCACCCCAATGCATGCTCTTGGTATTTGTTTAGCTGCATGGCTCAACGGCTCCATATGGCTCGAGCCACGTTGAATACGTATTTCAACATATATTGCATGGCCCATTTTCATGACATTTACCTGATGTTGACGCATCCCATTTTTGTGCATTTGATAGTTATGGTCCGCATGAATTAGTGCAATGGGCGCACCCACGAGAAAATGACTGAGAACTACCATGACAGTTTGAATGGACAGGATTCAATGATCACGTGATGCGAGATGGATGCGTGATAAGCACCGTAAGTTTGAGTTTTGTGGGTCCCAATCATGATGTGCATGATGAATCCAAACCGTGCATCTTGTTTGTCTCCTCATGGGTACCGTACATCTCAAGAATTCTTCCTCCACATCAAAAATTCAGGTAGGACACATCATGGGGAGATATGCATGGATTGAGTTTCGGTGTGACATGTCATCCCGGTGGAGAGCGTCTGATGAGTGGGTTGGATGACATATACATGGTATGGTGGACCCTACATTCTATATGGAAGTTTCAATGGTAGGGAGCTCCAAGGTGTCCCCATTGTTTCCTTTGGTGTAGCCCACTTAAGTTATCTATCAGGATCGATCTTGGGTTCTAACCTAGCATTGGGGAGCACAGCTAATGGAGGTGGATGGCATTTCGTTAGGCTCCACACATCTCGTTAGGTGTACTCCATCACCCATTACATATATTTCAACCCCAAACATTGGATTATAACCGTTGGCCATTTTTGCTTTTTACAGTCCCTGTCACCCACCAATTGAATGGTGAGGATCATCCAACCATGTGTTTTTCAAAGCATTCTAACATAAATGTGTATTTTTGTGGTTGAGAGTAACACCACACACAAGAACAAAAGAGGAACAATATGATACTCGGGATTCAGTACAGTAGACCCAAGTGATCTAACCTGTTGGTCTGTTGGGACCCTATGTGGATGGACCATGCTCCAAAAATCTCCTCAATACGACTGTCGTATCTTCGAAATTTGGCCCGCAAGAACCATGGTACATGCTCAACCGAAAAAAAAAATTTGCTTGATATCTAACTAATATCCTCCGTTGGGGTAAACTATTTGGGGCATCATCTACTCACCTCAAATCATGCCACATCAACCGTTTGGATCATTAAAACATGGGCTCGACTTATATAACCCTACCATAAATCTTAAGAGTGCAAGTAGAGCTTGTCCTGTTTTGCTGAGAGCAAGGTATTTCAAGATGGTAATGGTGTTCCAAAATAGCAAGACTTCCAAAATAGTAATGGTGCCCATAACAGCTATTACTATTATTGTTATGGTCTTCATATTGGCTCTTATGGTTCATTTATTAGCTGTTATGGCCTTTTTTTATTTAAAAATAAAAAATAAAAAAATAAAAATCGTTATATGATCATTAAGGGGCTATAATGGTCCGTTACAGGCCGTTACGGTCTGTTTTTCTGTAAGTACCGTCTTGATTGTTTTGACCATTTAATGAGTAACAGTTATAACCATTACTTTTACTTAACGGCCATTGTAACAGTTACGTAACTGATTTTTAATACCTTGATTGAGAGTCAACACAAACCAACCCAACCTCAAGGTCGATTAATCTAACCCAACCAAAAACCTAAGTCGAGTTATCTAACTTGAGTCCATCTGAGTCATGATGGGATGATTAGAATTGCCTAACAAAAGTGACTTCTTAAATGGATGGTAGGATGGTAGGATGGTCCCTGACACTAATGATCAAGTTGCTGATTAAAAGTATTTTTGTATAAATGATCTTCACCATTCATATCAAAGGCTACTGATAAAATGATTAAGATTGCTAGATTGGTGCATTATTTTCATGATAGCTCATAAAAAACTGTATTGAAATCAATAAATGGTCTAGATTAATTGATTGGATTGTCTAAGTGTCCCAGTGCAACCAAAAGTACTAAAGCCCAACCTAACCTAGGGTCGAGCTCAAGACTTCCGGTCCAAGCCCAACCTGACCTCAACCGAACCCACCAAAATTTCAGCATGGGCAATTGGGTTCGGTTTTAGCCCCACCTAAGTTATATGTGGATCGACTGCCAAAGCCTTTCATAGGAACTTTATGAGATGGGAAGTTAGGTGGGCTACCCTAATGTTTATGAGAAATCCACCCATCCATCTATTTCGTAGGATCATGTCAAACAAGAAAAAGTGGGCAGGGAATTGCCTACCGTTGAAACCTCCCTAAGATTCACCGTGACGTTTATATGCCATCCATGCCATTCATAAGGTCACTCATATGGGATGAATTAAAACACAAAAATATTAACCTGATATGAAACTTTTGTTACCCTACAAGCGTTTCAACGGTGGGTATTTAATCCTCACTCTTTCCTATCATGGGGCCCACTTTAGTTTTGTAGCTACCTCATTTTTGGGTCCATGTCTTAACATGATTTGAAAAAATGGATGGATGGGATGGATTTCTCACCCACATAGTGATGGACCCTACCTAGATATCCGCGTCCACTACCCAAGCTGCACTCCAGACATGGGCGAGCCTAGCCTAGCCTAGCCTAGCCTAGCCAAGCCGAGCAGGCCGAGCTTTGGGATCACAGGGTCCACGTGAGAAGAGCATGCCATCTTGGTAAGAGAGTGTAAAAGCTGCCATTTTTATCATCCTTTCATCTTCTTATCATCTGAGCATTGATGGTTAACATAAATGTCAATAAAATCCTCTGAAATCTTTTGAACTACTGAAACTGCCCTTATATATATATACTTAAATTGACAAAAAAATAAATACCTTTAATTGCAAGATTTTGTCATTGACCAGAGCAAGTTTGCAATAGGTGGCCCCACACATCACCACAGTGCAAATCCTCAAAAGATCCTGACCGTTCATAGGGAAGGGATCCAATGGTGATTGCTCTTGGTGCTTACATAAGACCAATAGAACAACCATGTTACTCCGATGTGTGCATCTGGGATGGATGGTGGAAAATCAATGATAGCAAAATGGCCCACATGTTGTGAAAAGTGGTTACACTTGATTTGATTGACACAATCAAATTAGATGGCTCAAAAGGTGCCACGTGGCAATGATGTATAACACATGATGAAAATAAAATTCAAGCTAAGAAGTTAAAGACATGTCGAGATTGGGAAGCATTAAATGCTACAATATTGGTACCTCGTTTCAACACTTGAGGTCTACGTAAAGATCCCTAGCGGGGGTGGCTAACATGAGTGTGTACTAACAAGTTAAACTCCCAAAAGGGAAATAGAAGCTAAAATCTAATAAAAATAACTCTCTGACAAGTATTGTATATAAGAGTGTAGCCGAAGAAAATCTCCAACAAAATATTAAATGTATATAATAATTATAAATAAAATTAAAATCAAAACAAAAACTAAAAAAAAAAAAACTAAAACTAAAAAACAAAAATCAAAAAACTCTCTAGCAAACTAACAAACAATATCTAAAGTAATAGTATATGAAAGCATGCACAGCCGCGTAACTTGCAGGAGAGTATTTTACATGGCTTTAAATAATATGCACGTTCATGCTACATTTTTTAGATTATACCTTCTTATACATGTGGCCTAATGTGAAAGGTTACACTTATAAAAAAAATTTACTTGAGATCGGATGGCTAACCATTTTAATCCCTTACATTGTTGAAGATTGCGTAAGATCGTCGCTTATCTAAGTCTATAAAAGTAATAGAGAATGAAGATCTCTGGACCGTCAAATCTAAACACACAAATATCTTATTCAACTCAATGCTGGCTATCTTAGTTTTTCGTCTAAAATGGGCCACTATCTTAGCTTAGCTTAGTCTACTTTAGCCCCTCCACTTTTGTTAAGAGCAATGTTAAGATAAGTTCAGATCAATTAGGGCCTGTTTGATTTTCCAATATACATGTAAATCACGGTAAACAAGTAATTATTACTTTTCACTGTGTTTGAAAATATGAGGGTAATAGCACCTCGAAAATCAAAACAAAAATATTGACTTAAATATGTGGACCTCAGTGTAATGTATATGATATATCCACACCGTCCATCTATTTTATTAGAATATTTTGGAACATGAATAAAAAAAAAGGCAAATCCAATACTCAAATGGCCCACACTAAAGGAAACAGTGGCCTTAATTCGTCCACCATTGAAAGTTATTTTCTTCATTGGGCCCACATTGAGGTTTTTTCATCATCTAACCCGTTCATAGGGTCACACAGGTATGGATGAGGGGAAAACACAAATATCAACTTGATCCAAAACTTCTAAGGGCCCTAAGAAGATTTTAATGGTAGGCGTTTGATTCTCGTTATTTCCTGTGGTATGGTCCACTTGACCTTTGGATCTACCTCATTTTTTGCTAATGTCATAAATTTGGCTGGCATAACAAATGAGCGGTGTGGATAAGTAGCATACATCATGATGGGCCCCACATTGATGTTGTAAATTTCTCGATTAAAGTATTAAAAAAGTAAGTTGTCACATTTGCATTGAGAAAGATGCAATAATTACCTAGGTAAATAATTATTACCCATTTACATGGTAATTACACTTGAGCTGGAAAATCAAACAGGCCCTTAGCCTAATTTTAATTTAGTTTCATGTACTTTTGTCCAGCACATCGCTTCAACAAGTTGGAATTAGTTTAACTATTCGTTCACAACCTCAGCATTGGATACCAAAGCTTTAGATCCTAACTTAGCAATTCCAATAGGCATTGACTAGTTGGCCAAACAATGATTGTCACTCGACCATCCAAGTTTAGACAATCGTTACTTATCAATGGTCGCTTCACCCACACAAACTGTTATTGGTAATTTCTCTATTTTATTTATTTTATTTGCCAGTTGTACTACACTCATATTCAACTTTTAAAAAATCAACACCTTATCTTAAACTTCTTTTTATTGCTTCGAGTCCAACAACCCAATAAATAGCAACTTATAATTAGTCTAGTTAGTCATGGCATTTTTGCAATGAATTGGGTTACAAGATTTTTTATGTGCGAAAACTATGATTCGATTTAGCTGAGTTGACAACATGGACTTTTCACAATTAGCGAAAATTACGATTCAACTCTAATCACCCAAATCAAGAGTCCTAATTGATCTAAACTATAAATTATCCAAAACAGTAAAATACAAAAAATTAAAAAAAAAAAAAAATCTAATTTAATCATATAAGATGAATCTTGGCATAATTAGAAATAATTCTTAAGAAGACATCATACACTAAAACTCTAAGATGAAAAAGATATGTTCAGCCCATCAACAACTTGCGATTGTAGAAATTTTGTATTTTAATAGATCTATTACTTATAATATTTTTTATACTTTCACTTATTGAATTTATTTTATAATTTTTTTGGTAGTTCATTATCAAGTCTAATCTAGCCCTACCAAATTTCAGTCCATTTCGAGTTCTAGAAAAATAATAAAAATTTTGAAAGTATTAGCTATATGAAACCAATGATTTTCTATACAACTTCTAAAATGTCAAAAAATTAACTTTTTTTTTATTATTATTATTATATAAAAAAAACTAGACTCATTAAGCATTAATTTGAATTTTGAATCACCTTAATCAGATTTGTATTGAATAAAATATGAATTTTTGAAGTTAGCACATTGAAATTATATGTTGTTGAACATTGTTGTCCATTGTTAAATAGAAGGTAACGGTCACACCGTGGATTGCATAGTGGCACCGTCGACTGCTGCCCAAAAATACTTATTTTTCATAGTGGCATCGTGCCTCACTGCCCAAAAACCTCCATTTTCACGGTGGCACCGTGGGGGTCTGTTCATGTTTTCCAAAACTTACAACTTTCCTTCATTCGTGCAGTTTTGGCGGCCATAACAAAAGGAAACAATTTTCTCTCTTGATTTGCCTATCTTTGCTTTTGGCTGATGAAAGTTTCGCTTCAGGTTAAAAGTTCGGCCCAATTTTATAAGGTGCCACGTCACACAGGCCGTTTGGAATTTGTGCCCATGACACGTGTGCAAAGGTGTGCTGGTGAGGATAACACTCTCTCTCTCTCTCTCTCTCTCTCTCTCTCTCTCTCTCTCTCTCTCTCTCTCTCTCTATATATATATATATATATATATATATGTGTGTGTGTGTGTGTGTGTGTGCGCGTGCGTGCGCGCGCGCTCGCCTGTGTGTGTGTGTAATAATGCTAATTAGAGTTGCCCTACACCCAACATAACCCTATTGAGTTTAAAACTCAGGTTTAAGTTGGTGGACCCGACCAAACTAAACTTGATTTCTAACCATGTTGAAAATGATAAGACCTGAACCCTGCTCAATTTCGCAATGGGTCCGAAATAATCAGATCTAGACCGATTAAAATCAGGTCAGGTCAGTTGGGTACGGGGCAGGTCTGCCTACATATCAAGAGTCGTGTGGGAATATTTGATATACTAGTTACACATGCAGCATGATACATTAGCCATTTAGATAGTCTGCACTCAGTTCACATTAGCTCAATTTAAAAAGGCTAAATTGTGGGGTCTACTCTTTCATTAACTCACAGTCCCGTAATTCGATTGGTTGAAAAATGCTAGGCACTGATATGTGGACACTTATTTTCTGAAATAATACTATTGGATAATTTTCATTCTTAGCTATCATACAAGTGTCCACCAATCTGATAGTTGTATCATCAAAGAAGCATAATTTTGGTTTATGATAGTCTGTTATGGGGACCCACAATCTGGACGGCTCAATTTCATTTCATTGCATGCATTCGGTCCAGTGGGTCAAGCATAGTTTTGCAAAGATCTGAACCGTTTAAATCTACATGTGGATGGGCCACAAGCTTAAAATTACCTCAAATTTGATGTCTGCCATCTATTTTTGCCACAAACTATGAACGGTTGAGGAAATTTTTGATAGATATAATTGTTTGGTCAACAGAAATTTAGAGAGATGCCACTGATTACATGATAGAAAGGAAGCCACTAAATGAATGGTTAAGGCATCATTTGGCACCATGGTTTCATTTTTTTCTTTTTCTTTTCATTTTACACACTCACACACACCCACACACACTCAAGCCGCAGTGGGATTTCACCACCTATGGATACTTGAACCCTTGACTGGGTGTTGAAACTCCTGAGAGCCTACAACGGGAGCAAGAGTAAGGATCCAATTGTGTTTGGCACCTTGGATTTAAAATTCATTGTAATCCAAAAATAGCAATGCACTTAAATTATGTAGTATATTTACAAAGTTTGAATTTAATTATTAAATCAATTTTATTATCCTTAATTAGCGTACATATTAATGTTTGATACAATGATTGTAATAAACCTATTGAAATATATACTTTAACAAAAAATAATGAAATTTCAAACCTCATATGAGCCACAAGCATAAGATCACAAGTGAGCAACTAACTTACATTTTCAACCATTAGTTTATATGGCTAATGTTTGGACCACTCAAATCATTTTACTAATGTAATTTTAGCAATGCAGTTGATAATCTAATTGTTTTATGATTCATTGGCGGGCCACATGTACAATAGACCAGTAGCCTGTTGATACATATGTTACACACGTTACTCTCTTATTTTAAAAAATGAGAGAGAGCAGATTGATAATCTAAGTAAAAGGTAGATATTGCAAAATTCACCTAAAGTGAAGATTTAAAATTCCGAATACCGCCTAATTCACCCTACTAACCAATCGATGCATTTTAAATGCCCTCAAATCCCCCCAAATCCATGGTGCCAAACGTCCCCAAGTTCAATTTTCCTAAGTTGGGTTGGGTTGGGTTGAGAATAAAGTAATTTGGGTTGGGATTGGGCCAGGTACCTCGGCTTCGAATTTGGTTTTGGACTGGGCCTGGTACCTTGGGTTGGGATGGTTCTTGGGCTGAGAATAAAGGCATTTGGATTGAGTACCTTGGGTGTGAATTTGGTTTTGGTCGAAGTGCAGGTTGGGTCTGCTTTAGCTTGGGTTGGGCTTGGGTTGACCCTAGCCCAACCCAACCCGACCCGACCCGACCTAATCCAACCTGCCCAAGTTACAGCCCTGTCGACACCACACACACATTCACATGCAACTACTAGACTGCATATATGGGTCCATGTGTTGGTGATGGGACGTGTGAATAAGGTGGGCCCACTTGATGGGCAGATCAGCATGATTTCTTCAAATGGCCATCTTCACGACAAGGGCGACCTTATGTGCCACCAATCAGATGTCCCTCTAGCTTTATTGTATCAATTTTTGCACGTGGGAACAGTGTTCTAGCAACTCAGACCGTTGATATGATGGGGCCCATCATAGGTCAATGGATTGGATTACTTAAAAATGTGGGACCTACCCGTGCAAACTGAATTATGGGCTATAATCAAGAGGTTTGGTATGCTTGTGGGGCCTTTCCTTCCACAGGTAGGACTGTCAATGGGCCGGGACAGGCAAAAATCAAATTTTCTAATAGGGCCCGCCCAAACAGTTCAACATTCGGGCCTTTCCTTGACAGCCCTATCCACAGTCGTGGCACATTCAGATGTGGCTAATGCCATTAGGTGGACCACATTGCTAAGATCCATTGGCCCAAAAATCACTGTTTCATTTTTTAAGTGGGTCCCAGTGTACCAATAAAATGGAAGGCTAAATTATTTTCTTTATTTAACCATCCACTCTTTTTATACGTTGTGGCTCACTAGAGTAAATGGCTACCTTAATAGGACCCGGAACCATGACCCTCATGGTAGGGCTCACCTCGATGTATTCATTGTATATTTATGCTGTCCAACGTTTTTTAAAGTTTATTTTAGGGCCTGGCCTCAAAAATGAAGTAGATACAAATTTCATGTAGACCACACCATGACAAATTGTGGAACACGCGCCTACCATTAAAAACTTCCTAAGGTCCATGGTAATATTTTTCTGAGCATGCAACATGTTGATAAAGACGCATAGACCCGAATGAAAGGAAAAAAAGAAGAAGATAATTATCAGCTTAATCCAAAACTTTTGTGGCCCTTAAAAAGTTTTAAATGGTCTATAACCATTGTTTTCTATGGTGATGTCTGCTTGAAATATGTACCTACTTCATTTTTGAGAGCATGCCCTAAAATAAGATTGAAAACCAATAGATGGCATTGATACATGATGAATACATTGAGGTGGGCCTTACTGTCAGAGTCACACCTGTATCACTGGTTTTGAGGTTTGAGTTGGGTCTACTAGGTGTGGGATTGCCCGGATACCTGACCCAACTCTATTGGGCCCACTGTCATCTATATCCATTTTATTAGCTCATTTTATAGCATGAGTTGAAAAAGAGGCAGATGTGGAGCTCAAGTGGACCACACCAAATGAAACAATGTGGATAATGACACCCACCGTTGAAACTTTTGTAAAGCTCACCGTAATGTTTTTTGGTTTTTTTTTTTTTTGGGTTATCAAACATATTCATGAACTTGGACGAAAGAAAAACACAAAATTTCATTGGTAGGCATTCAATCTCTTATGTTTCATGTGGTGTCATCCACTTGAACTTTGGACCTTCTTCATTTTAGGCTCATGCCCTAAATGAGCCGGCAAAATGGATGGACATAGGAGATAAAACAAATCTATTGTCAAGGGACCCATAAGTTCAAGACTCCTTAGATTTGGAACCACCTGGATTTGAAATGCCCTGGTGGTGTTTGGCACCCTGAAATCAGAATTTCCTATGATCCAGAAGTAGTCTTGCATAATATAGCATAGTATATTTACTGGGTTTTAAACTTAATTATTAAATCAACTTTAATATCCTTAGTTAATATACAGATATAATGTTTGACACAATGATTGTAATAAGCCTATAGAAATATATACTTAGGCAAAAAATGATTAAGTTCTAAGTCTCGAATGGGCCATAACATAGGATCACAACTAAGTGACTAACCAATGATTTTTAACCATTGATTTACATGGGCAATGTTTGAACTACGCATATCATCCTCTTATGGGGAAAATCGGGTGACCCATGAAAAGAAGTTGAACCAATAGCCAACACGAACCAAATGGGCCAAGCTACTCAAAAGATAACTACTGTCAAATAAGGGCCGACCATAAGATAGGTCGACACGACATTTGATAAACTTCCTAAAAGAGCAACCTAATGGGATCGTCGAGCCCAGCAAATAAGCTAAAGAATACTGGAGTCAAAGACATCCCAAACTTGCTTGGTCAATATTATCATCGAAATGATACTGACCTACTGATAGCTCGGTATTGTCTGTTTCCAAGGCGTTGTCTGCCTCTACCGTCCGACCTTATTTATGGGCCAAACGGATCTATCGGCTTTCAACCGACGTTCGATCCTATTCAAAGCAAATGACCCAGGGATCTCTCCTAGAATCTCGGGGATAGGGTCGGAATCCCAGAGATCTCGGACATTAAAGATCTCCGAGATACGAGAAGTCCTAAACAGAAATGATCTCCAATAGTGTGATTTTCCCTCTAACAAGCAAGATCTTCGACGGTGTGATCTTCCCTTTAACAGAAAAAATCTTCCAACTATGTGATGTTCCCTATATTATAAATAGGTAAGCCCTTAAATGGTAAAAAGTACACACTTAAATACAACTCAATAGACTTATGACTCTTTTCCTTTGAAGTCAATTCTACAAAGACTCAAATTCCTAACTTTGGCATCGAAGGGTCCCCTGCATAAGCCAGGGTCTCCCTTGTTTGTTTCACGTGCAGATACCCAAGGGTCTAAAAAGTGTCCACCGGAAAACTGCATCAACACATCCTATTAAAATAACTTTACCAATGCAATTGATAATCTAATTGTTTTGGGATATCATGGGTCACGTGACCAATAGATTAGTAGCATAATGACACGTATGCTACACATGCCACTCATGGGAGGATTTTAGATATAATCACATCTATGACATTTAACTTTAAACCCTCTCTTTGAGGGAATTTGAAATCCCCTAACCCCCATTTATTCTATGGTGCCAAACTTCTAAGATTTGATGCCCCCCGAATCTATAGTGCCAAACAACCTCTTAGTATCCATCGGCCTTGGGAAGTTTCAATGGCAGGTATTCAATCTCTGCTGTTTCTTGTGGTGTGATCCAACTAAGCCTTGGACCTTTTTCATTTATGGCTTATGCGCTAAATGAGGGGGCAAGATGGATGGACATAGGATCTTTACTCTTGCTCGGTAGACTCTCAGGAGTTTCAACAACTAGTCAAGGGTTTGAGTATCCTTAGGTGGTGAAATCCCACTATAATGTGAGTGTGTGGGGGTGTGTGTGCATGTGTAATATATATATGGAAAAAGTACTATGCACTCAACCTCACGAGTCCATCTCATAAGGTCGAGTTGTGTGGCCCCCACTGTGATGCGTTTCGAACATCTACCCCATTAGTTAGATGCACCATTCCATCGTGGGCTTAGGTCTAAAAAATCAAGTCAATCAGTGACTTGTGTGGGCCGCACCACATACAAAAGTGGGGAGGGGCCGTGCACCATTAAAACATTCATAATCATTTTTTGGGCCCACCGAGATGTGGTTTGCAAATCCAGCCCATCCATTATGTGTGTCCCACTTGGATGAGGATTCAGACCAAGTTTCAACAGCATTCAAAACTCAGATGGGCCCCACCAAGTACTTTTATATGTTTTAATGGTGTCTTCACATGATTTTAGATGGTATGGCCCACCTGAGTTCCGTATACAACTGATTTTTGGGATATCCCATAAATTAGAGGGGACCCATCAAATGTACAGTGTTGATGGTCGACACGCATCACGGTGGGGCCCACATAGCTCGACCTCATGGGAGCTTATTATGAGGTCGAGCATATAGTAACTTTTCTCGTGTGTGTGTGTGTGTGTGTGTGTATATATATATATATATATATATATATATATATATATATATATATATATATATATATATATATATATAAAAGATGAATGGACATGGGAGATAAAACACATAAATCATGATGAGACCCACTAGTTCGGGTGACTTGTCCTATTAATCATCCCATTTACAGGATTAAGCCCAAAAATGAGGCAATCCAAAGCTCAAAGTGGACAACATTAGAAACAAAAGGAGAATAAATACATGTTATTAAAACTTCTTAGAGCCATGTAAGTTTTGGGTCAAACAGATATCTTTATTTTTCCCTCATCTAAGTTTGGGTAACCGTATGATGAACTAGGATTGCATCCCACCTGATTTTAGTTGTGGCCCACCTAAGTTTCGGATCATCTTATAATTGGGATCCAAGGAGAACATAGGGGAACAGCACATGGTGGACGTACTGGATTTCATGAGACGTCAAGGTGGGCCTACGCACCTCGTGAGTTTAGGTGGGCCCACCTGGGTTTTTGGATCTGCCTTGTTTTTAGATCTATTGAGAACATGATTGGACACATATGATGGACGGATTGGATGACATTCATACAACAAGATGGGCCCCACACACCACGCTGTACTGTCACCTTATTCTACAGAACGTTGCATAGGATGCAAAAGTGGGACTATACATCCTCTACCCTATGGTTGCACATCGTCAAACCGATGACAACGCAACTTCTCATCAAGTGTCCATAGTGCCACGTCATCAATTTGGTGGGCCCCCCGCTTTTAATGGTAACGGATTGGCTAGTCCCACTGCCACGTGCCATTGGCTAGTGGTCGTGCTCTGTGGGCCCCACAATGATGTATGTGTTTCATCCATGCCTTTTATCTATTTTTTTAGATCATTTTACATCATGAGAGCGAAAATGAAATATATCCCAATCTCAATTGGACCACATTACAGGAAACAGTGTTGAATAAACTTTGACCATTAAAAACTTTTTGGGAACCATCGAAGTTTTGGATCAAGCTGATATTTGTTTTTTCCCTTCATCTAGGTCTTTATGACCTAATCAATAGATTGGATTTCAAATAAACAGTAAAGTGGGCCTTGGGAGGATTTAAATTGTGGATATCCAATCACTATTGTTTTCTGTGGTGTGGTCCACTTGATATTCATATCCCTCTAATTTTTAGGATCAAGCCCTCAAATGATATGTAAAAATGTACGAAAGGCATGGATGTGGCAGGGGAGTAGCCAATCCGTTTCTGGCCATGATACCACGTCATCGATTTGGTGTGCCCCCGCTTTTAAAGGACCATCACCTAAGAATGTCCTACGCTGGATGGTGTTTTCCACCGACCGGCCACCTTTTTTTTATCTGAATGTAGACCGTTGCTGCATTTCTATTCTCAACCGTCTATTTATAAGCCACACGTATAAAGGTAAAGAATGTCTTTTAGAGAAATATTTCACTGAGAATATCCCATCGACGGTGGGATCCAAAATATGAACAGTCTGGATCACTCGATGATGGCCCCAGTGGTCCAAACTGAAAACCCGAGGAAACTATTGAGTTATAATCGGGCCGAGGATGGTACGTGTGATTTCAATATTTCATCCTACCGTCCTAAAGCCCTAAACCCTTTCCAGTCTCCCCTCGTGTGGAACAAAGAGCGAAGCTCTGCTCTCCTGCCATCGTCCTCAGAACATAAAACGGTGTTCTTAGGGTTTTTGCTGCAGAAAGCTCCTTTTCCTCTCCGGGCAAGCATCTCTCTCTCTCTCTCTCTCTCTCTCTCTCTCTCTCTCTCCTTTGCTTTCTCTTTATGCTTAGCTTTTCTGTAGCTTTTGATTGATTGCAGAAAACAGATTCATGTGTAACGCAAAAAGTAGTAGTATTTTCTCGAGTGAAAATGGGGGAAATATCTCATTTTAGTTCTTCAAAGTAGTTTTTTTAAATTTATTAAAATTTATTTTTTTTAAATAGAAATGACCAGGTATTGCCCTTTGAACTGCTAGCTTACCGTGCTGCAACAAAATTTAAATATAGAGAGTGACTCTATGACTGTTGTAGATAGTTTGGAGAGATTTTTTCTCGTCTGTAGAGAGATTTTTCTCATCTGTGGTTGTTTTGGTACAAATGGGTGATGGAAAAATAGCTCATATTTTCTTACTGTTGAATCATATCTTTTGGGAGTTCAACTTGGAGGCAGATGGGCTGGCCCACTTGGGAAGTGGCTATGTAGGAGGGAAGGTTTGTCAGAGTCAGAGCTTCTGAGGCGTGTAGAAGGCATCAATCGTAGTCGATTAAGTAACATATGGATAGATAAAGCCTCTCAAAAAAAAAAAAACAAAAAACATAAGGATAGATAAAAGTACGGTCTCCATGGTGGATTGGGTCTAAGAGTAAATTGTGTATAGAATTCCTTCTGGTTTAGTGCATAGAACTCTATCAGGTCTATCCGGAGGGGCAAAGTCTCTGTTCCTCCCTCCTTTGATGTATCTGAGTTTTTTATATGAACACAATTACATGTGGTAGTGTGTTCCCACCTTTCACTGGAAAAAATGATAATAAAATTAAAAAATGATTAAGAAGAATTACACTGTACGTTGGCAGAATAAACTATCCATTTCTATGCACACAACCAATATACAAGTGCCATACTTCTGAACAACCCAAGAAGTGGGTCCCACTGTAAATGGGTTGTAAGAAGTACTATATAGTGATGGTTATCAAGTGGATGGTTAACTTGAAATGTATTCAGCTATTCAGTTTCCATTAGCAAATATCCTTTAAACTGGAGTTAGGAACATCAACAATCTGATTAGGGGACTGGCCATTCAGTATGTGGTCAACTCTTGTGACGGGTTGATTCATAGCTAATACATGTAAGCCTATCAGATTCGCGTAGTTTGTGGGTTATATTGTTGTAATATGTCAAGTTCTTCTTTTGGGTGTGTTTCAGGTGCCTGGTTAGGTTGATTGATTAAACATGCTCGTGCTATTCGAAACCCCTGCGGGATTTGCCCTATTCAAAGTGTTAGATGAGGGGAAGCTTTCAAAAGTTGAGGTATGCAACCATTCTCTTTTTCTTTTTTTTTCTTAGTTATTTTCCAAATAATTCATTACTGTGCACGGGTTGTCCAATTTTGCAATCATTGCAGTGGATGTGAGCGTGCAAATTTGTATTGATTGCATATAAAGGTTTTCTCATTATTCATAACATGTTGCAGGACTTGTGGAAGGAATTTGCTACATCTGAATCGGCTAGACAGGTCAGATATACTATCTTTATGCTGCTGGTTATTGCATTTAAACGTTCCTTTTTTCAGTTCAATCAATTTCCTACATTGTTATATAAGATTAGTTTTTGTTGTAATTAATCATTTTTGAGAAGTGCAAGTGTAACTATGGAGAAATATGCCATCAGCAGGATTTATATCTTGAGAAACCAATAAATTTGGATGGATATTGTGAAGCTTGGCTTCTTTATAGATATTTAAATTCTATTAAAACATTTGCTAAGTCTAATATGCCCTGCTAAGGATATATGTACCTATAGGATTTTCGATCCTCATTGCTGCTATGTGCTAGATCTGAGCCATTCATGAGGTAGGCCCCCACCATGATCATGCACTGACCCAGAAATCAGTCCAGTCTCATCATGCAGGCAAGATGTATATGATAAATGGCCGGCTGGCTTGCTTGCATTCGTTAGTAGCCTTTGTGATGGGCAAACTGGCTCGATTTTGGGTCAGGTAATAGGGCTCATCTAATGAAGGGATCTTGTGTGCATTTGCCATGTTTGCGCGTATGCCACGAAGAGAGGTGGCCGAAGGGTTCTCAATCCTCTTGCAGACACATGCTTTGGACTTCTGAAGTATGATAGATATCACTGACCAGCAGAACCTTTTCTGACCCAAGTTCCCTGTTGTTTCATGTCTGTTTCTCAAAACTTTGTTCACCCTTTTCTTCGGAATCTTATGTGCATTTATTGTTTCATCAACATCAGGTGGTGAAGCTGAAAGCTTTTACCAAGTTTGAGAACACCTCGGAAGCCTTATCAGCAGCCACTTTATTGATTGATAGCAAGCCTAGCAAGGGTCTTCGCAAATTTCTGCGCACTCACTGTGAAGGAGAAATGTTAGCTGTCGCTGATTCAAAGCTAGGAAATGCGATAAAAGAAAAATTGGTCAGTTAGCAAACAGCTTACTGAAAGCATTCAGTTATTTGACAGCTATATGGGATCTTTTGTTATTTTATTGTATTGTGATTAATTGCTTCTTTTTTCCCCTTGCAGCAAATAGAATGTCTTCACAACAATGCTGTAATGGAGCTGATGAGGGGGGTTAGAAGTCAGTTGACCGAACTCATATCTGGGCTTGCTGTACAAGACTTGGCTCCAATGAGCTTGGGTTTGTCACACAGCCTATCAAGATACAAGCTAAAATTCAGCCCTGATAAGGTGAAAATCGTTTTCATATGACTCAACGTTTCCACTTAGTGCTGAAGTTAGATGTACCATTGAATGGTTAGTTCAATGAAGTTGAGATGTCCAAATGGTAATTACCTTCCTGTTTCATGGTGTTTCTATATTGGAGCTCATAAGAAATTGGTGGGGCACTGTCAATAAGTTTGGAAGATAACCAAAGGAAGAAGTTGAGTTAAACCCACTATCAGCGAGTGCTCCATTGGGAACCCCAGGCCTTTAGGAATCGAATGGGTGTTTGCGAGAGCATTGTATAGTAAGAATAGGTTTATCTAGCCCCATCCGCGTTCGCTGTTCGAATAGAGCTGAGTTGGGAGCTTTCGTCATGGGCATTAATCTCATTCATGAATCTTTCAATGGTTACCCTCTGGTGGAAAGTGACTTGAGATTTTCTATTTCTGGGTCTCTTTGTTGGGTGGGCTCCATTAGAAGAGAAGTTTTGTTGCAAGTGAAGTTCTTCTTGGGGTCCAACCCCAGTTAGTTGGGATGAGGCTTGGATGGTGATGATGATGTTGTTGATATTAGGGTAGAATGGGTCCACTTTTGCCATAATTCATAGAGCTACAAACTTGATTGTAGACTCTCTAGCTAATAATGGTGTATTGAGGACATCTCTTGTACCTATAATGGCATATTCGTTGCCCTAATGGATAGGTAGCATTTAATGCTTGTTTTTGTGATAGTTAGATGGGTAGATGGATATACAGAGGGAGGGAGGGACTGTTATCGAGCTCAAATTGGACCTTTTTTCTTATATGTTTGATATTTGCATTTGGTGTATTTATCTGAGTCATCTTTGGATTCACTGTATAAATACCGTAACTAATGTCTAATGTTGTTTTGTACACTTCTCCAGGTTGATACGATGATCATTCAGGCCATTGGCTTGTTGGATGATCTTGACAAAGAGCTCAATACATATGCGATGAGGGTCCGTGAATGGTATGGCTGGCATTTCCCAGAGCTTGCAAAGATTGTAACAGACAATATCCAGTATGCCAAGGTTGTGATGCTAATGGGCAACCGTGTGAATGCAGTGGGCCTTGATTTCTCCGAGGTGGGCCAGTCAACTTCTTTTCTCTATCACACTAGAGTTGCTTTTAAATGTTCGTTACTTCTAAATTTTTGGTTTGTTTCTACAGATATTGTCCGAAGAGGCCGAGACAGCTCTAAAAGAGGCAGCAGTGATATCAATGGGAACCGAAGTTAGTGATCTTGATTTGGCAAATATTAAAGCCCTTTGTGACCAAGTGTTAGCCCTTCCAGAGTATAGAGCTCAGCTCTATGATTACTTGAGGAGCAGAATGAACACGATTGCCCCTAATCTGACTGCCCTTGTTGGAGAGCTTGTTGGAGCTCGCCTCATTGCTCATGGTGGTAGCTTGTTGAACTTGGCAAAGCAACCTGGAAGCACAGTTCAGATTCTTGGTGCAGAGAAGGTATGTTTATTTGATGCTTCTTTGAAAGAAAATGGTTTTTATGTCTTACCCAATAGATTGGCCTCTCTTTTGTTAATTTCAGCCGTTCATCTGGTGGGTCCCATCATGGGAGTACTAGATGCCAATGCAGCATTATCTCCCCGGTAGATGATCTTACTCGTGCAATGGTGGCTTGCAAATGGACAATTACAACCAACAATTTACATTTATGGTGTGGCTCAGTTGGATGGCTAGGAGAGTGGTCCACCCATATGAATGGTGTGGATCACCAAAGATGGCCACATCAACATGTATACTTTGCTGGGCAAAGCAAGTTTCTTGACTGATCATTGAATACTTCCCCGCTTGAACCTTATGGACTGTTTCTTTAGGTCTAAAGAGGGATTTGATTCATGTTTGATTTTGTATCTTTCTTTTCTTTTTTATTTTTTATAATTATCCTTACTGTAACAACTGGCCTGCATACATGCATGGGTACAACACAGTTGCATAAAATTATAAATCTCCCTTGGGATGTTGTAATGTGCACAGATATGCCGATCATTAAGATCCATCCACTGGCTTATTTTGTGGAGCAATACCCATATATTGTGGTGCATCACATAAGGCTCATGGTTGAAAGAAACCAGGGAAAGTAATGCTCATATTTCTAACAGCTACTTCCATGCTCTAGATTTTCTTGTCCTCTCCGATCCATGTAAACACGTATCATGAAATGCCATTGCAGTGTACATTACATGGGCTGTGTTTTACTTTGGTTATATGCTTGAGAATAACATGTTCTGTTTATAATTATCATATTCGTAGGCACTTTTCAGAGCTTTGAAGACAAAGCATGCTACTCCAAAATACGGGCTCATCTTCCACGCATCCCTAATTGGTCAGGCACCCCCAAAACTCAAGGGAAAAATTTCTCGATCTTTAGCTGCAAAGACTGCGCTTGCTATTCGATATGATGCTTTGGGAGATGGTCAAGACAACACTATGGGACTTGAGAATAGATTGAAGGTAAAGCATACGAACCCTCAGCCATGATATGTTCTTCTCTCGTTCTGTTTTATTATACTGGAAAGTAATTGCTGCTGTGAAATTTTCACGTGTAGCTTGAAGCCCGGTTGAGGAATCTTGAAGGGAGGGAGTTGGGTCGCTCTGCTGGGTCAACTAAAGGCAAGCCCAAGCTTGAATTTTATGACAAAGATCGAAAGAAGGGTGCAGGGGCATTGATAACAGCTGCCAAGGTATGTGTATTTTGGAAAGTTATCTTTTCGAAGGTAGGCGAAATGGTCGTTATTTTTCAGTAACATTATAATGAGGAACATCACCTACATTAGAATTGTGGTCCAACCCTTCGACCCTTTTTTAGTACCCATTTTGCCGTTGAAATATATGATAATTTTTAAGTGCCAAAATGATAGTGTTGGTGCATATTTTGAAGGGAAGAAAAGGGGGGTTGTAGCCTCAAACTGTGATCGTTCGTCAATTATGAATGAGTAAAGACAATGTCAGGTGCAACATTTTTAATCCTTGTGGGCTGCACATTTCTTTTGCCCTTTTCTTTTTTACAGGCCATTCTCCTTTTCTTCCTTTACATAACAGCCACTAGCATCATATAATAGGGTTATTATCCAATGCTTCAGTTGAGCGATTGCACAGTATTGTTTGGGTTTTTTGTTTGTTTAAGTGTGCCCATTGCTGGGTGAAACCTTCAAATCTGTGGGCCCCATCATGGGAAGGTCAATGCATCAAAAATTTCCCAGATTCAATAATCCTTCACCTTTCAATATGTGGTCAACGAAGCATGGATAAAAAGAAAAATGTGGCAATTGTTCCATTCAAGCAATCAATGCCCAAATATGCTATTGCTAGGTCTTTCAAATCTAGGGGTTTTGGTGCATAGGCCATCCACAGTCCCATCATCCCCACATTTTGCATTGCTGCATCATGTGCCCCACTTGTACAATCTGGAAATCCAAATGTATTGTACACCTCCAACATACCTCCCTGTAATGGTTGCAACTCTTAACATTATCTTTCTTTTTTGGAACATGGCATTGAACTCAATACTACATTCATGGTCAATTAAACACAATATGGTCATTTGCTTGCATGTGCAGACCTACAACGCCGCAGCTGATTCAGTACTCGGGAAATCTGTAGAACTAGCAGCAGAGAAACCAGCTGAAGAGCTGGAAGAGACGTCGCCCTCTAAGAAGAGGAAGCATAAAGAAGCAGAGCCCTCACAGCCCGAAGAGGCAGGAGAAGGGGAAAAGGAAGAAGAGGACAAGAAGGAGAAGAAGAAGAAGAAGAAGAAGCAGGCAGAGTCCGCTGAGGATGCTAATGTGGAACATGAAGAGGTAGAAGCAAAAACTAAGAAGGAGAAGAAGAAGAAGAAGAGAAAGCACGAGGAAGCAGAGGATGGAGCAGCGAGCGTCCAGGTTGAGGAACAAGAAGCTGAAACACGAAGTAAGAAAGAGAAAAGGAAGAAGGAAAAGAAGAGTGAGTGACGTTGCAGGGTGTGAACGAGGGGTTTCTGCATGGAGCAAGAGCCCAACAATTTTTGAGTATTTAGGCACCAGGACGGTGAGCTTTGTAAAATCTCCTTTACCGTATTAGCGTTTGGATAAATATGTTGGCTTGGGAGTTTTTAAGTTATTGTCTTCAGATATTCTTGCTCTCACCATAGTGAGAAATTGCAGAAGAAATGGTTGGAGGAACAGTTAGAACATTGGTGGAATTTCATGAATGTGTTTTGGTAGTCTCTTGTTTTAGACATGGCATTCAAAGGCAAGTGTTTTGTTGTTAGGTATGGGCCCTGCTGTAGATGTTGCAAGTAGTTTTTGGGATTGGAAGACCCCATCTGTTTGAGCTAATCACCGACTACCAAAAAAACTATCAAAGGCTACGGACCATGCTAGTTTTTAGCTACGGATATACACCGTATCTATCTTACTACGACTTAAAACTGTAGTTAAAAATGAGAAAACCGTAGCTAAAAGCTAATGCCACCACACGTACCTACAACATGTGGCAGTTCCATAAGGGACTCTACGAGGCCCATTAAAATGTGTGCTCCATCTAATACATATATCTGTTTTGAAAGATCATTTTAGGGCAAGAGCCCAAAAAAGGAAGTAGATCAAAGACTCAAGTGGACCACACGGTAGGAAACAGTGGAGATTATATACGTACCATTGATCGATGGTGTGGTTCAATTGGACCTTCGATTTACCTAGATTTTGGGGTCATTTTCTATTAAAAAAAATACAAAATTAATGGATGAAGTGGATATATCAAATGCATCACGATGGATCCCACAAAGCCTTTGACAAGATCGTTCGTCCAGAACCTGTCAGACTTGTGCGAACGTGGAGGGGTTGTGAAGGATGTAACAACGGTTATGGCTAGAGGGCTTTTAGCTACGGTCTAAAACTGTAGCAGGAAAATTTGAGGAAACCCAGCCCGCGCTGCCCTTTATCTCCTTCCCCCTCTCACGAACTTTCTAAAATTTCATCTCTCCCTCCACTCCGGAGAAAAAAACCCAAATCTGCGTCGCTTTAGATCTCCCGCACGTCCCTTTTCTCTCTCTCGATCTCCCGAACCCTCTCATGAATACTCCCCTCTCATGAACCCCTCTTCTTTCCCTAACCATCCCCTCTCTCTCAATCTCATGAAGACTCCCCTTTCTCACGCCATAATCTGCGTCCATTTTAGGTATGCAAGACCGATTATCTTCTTCTTTCTCTTTTGAATATTCATATTTCTGTCCTTTTTTTTTTTTGGGAAATGGATTTGGGATTTAAGGGGGTATTGATTAGATTGATTGGGGGTTTGAGGGAGTTCATAGATTTGGGGTTTGTGCTGATGCTTGCGGCAATGAGCATGAATTGGGCCACACCCCGAGGGACAGTTGGGATGGAAATGGCAACCACTTGAACCTTCTTAGGGTTTTTGTGGCCCCTATGAATGTTCGGTTGGGGGAGTTCAATCCCCTATGTATGTGTTTTAGATAAAATGCCTCACCATTAAAAGCTTCTTGGAGGCCAATTAAATGGCTGCAATAGATGTACGTCCACAGAGTTTACTAATAATGCTTTGGGCCATGGATTTGAAATCCTCCTGTTGTTCTCAGTTTGGCTTGTCTGGTTGAGAGTGTGCTAGCTAGATGTGGTGGCCCAGATCGTATTGGGTCTTCTTACTCTACCATGTAGGTTTTTTTATTTTTTTATTTTTTATTTTTATTTTTATTTTATTTATTTTATTTTAACTTTTCATGTCTTTGGCTATATAGCAGAGTATATGATAGGTGAGGCTTGGTGTTTTTGTGGTGGCTGGATATCTTGTGGAGTTGCTGAATTTTAGAGCTAGGACATGCATACTTTCCTCTCTATTTTAGGCTTGGTGTTTTTGAGTAGGCATGCGGGTATTGAGTGTGGAAAAGATTGCCAATCCTCAGGACATGGGTACTGCAAGGGCCAGTTACTAGTTTCTATTGATACCTAAAATCATGTGAAAATACCTCCCTAACAATCTCACAAATTTCCTTGTTGCCCACTTAGTACAACTATTCTAAATAACTAACAGCTCTAAAGTTCAAAATTCCAGTAGACCTGTATCGCAAGTCCTGAGGAAGGGCTATCCATCACCCTTATTGTTACCTAAGTACTTAAGGATATGAGTATGATAGTTGGGTACTCAACTACTCAGTTAACCAAGTTGCCATGAGTAGAATTTCACAGATCTTGGTCCAATGTCAAATTTAGATGAAAACTAAGTAAGATTTGTATCCTCAAGTTCAAGCTGCAATGTTAGATCTTGACTCAGGATTAGGATTGAACACTTGAAGGAAATTTGAGGGATTGGAATTGTAATCAGGTTATAATGATTGATGTCAAGCATTTAGAAGTAAAAATACATCTCTTTGAGAGCAGCCTACAGGGCTTAAATTTGATAAGAAGATTTTTATTTTTATTTTCCTGGTTCAACCTTACATAGGGCCTAGAGTTGATATATTAGGCACATTTTTGCTAACAAGGTATGATTTTAAGACTAAATTTCAGCAAAGTTGAGAAAACGTAAACAGAATCTTCTTCACTAAGAATGGAGAAGCAATTAGAAATATGGGTTGCTGCTTGTCTAAAGAAACTACCAAGAGAGAGAAAATTACATAAGCAAGAAAATTACTTGTGGAATGTTGTTAAACCATAGGACATGATCAGATAGAGTTGAGCCCAGAAACACGTCACCCCCAATTGCAATTCCTGCAGAGAAGTCAATGCATTCTGGAATTTATAAGAGCCTTAGATTCATGCACAAAATGGTAGCTCAAATATAAAAGCAAAATAATATTAGTCGTGCTGATATAGATACCTTCATATATTCTATCTGTTATACGTGCAATTGTGTTGTACAGTTCATTTGACATTCCTCCCTGAGATTGTAAAACCAAAAGTCCGGGTCTGATTAGTTTTGCCAACTACAGACTTTAACCAGAGGTTCATTACATGGGACACCAAAAGGCAATGTGTTTCAATTTATGGTTGAAAAACAATGGCCAGCATAGGATAGAGGGTTTTGAGTTTGAAAACACCCCAAATTGAGTATAGAGGTATCTCTGAATGCAAATTGACTAGTCTGTCCCAAAAATAAAAGGAAAAAGATTACCATTTCTTACCATTTCTTAATTAAATCCCAATGCTAACACCTTGGCGCTCTTTTGTGGAAAGAAGATGGATTCGCATCTACACTTGGAGAGGCCGGTCCAGGATCATTTGTGCAATGGGGTGAGGACTCATTGAGATTCGAATAATTTGAACAAATATAGTACTATATAATTGAACATATAGTAATTTGACTTAAGTGGGGCTTGGTTGGGGCTTACGTGGTGTTTTTTTTTTCCTAGTTACTCTATATGATGTTTGACTTGTTCTTTTTCTAATTCTGAACTAATTTGGTACTCTATAGTTCAACATATTTCTAGTCTGCATGTATTTTCTAGTTACTCTATATGATGTTTGGCTTGTTTTTTTTTTTTTTGGTACTCTGTAGTTCATCGATATTTATACTTTGCATGAATTTTGTACTCTATATTTGAACATATTTATAGTCTTAGGCTCCATTTGGTCATCACATTGGTGTTTATGAATATAAATTTATCTCAAACCAAATGGACCTTAAGCCCTTTTTTAAATCCGCCAATGCAACTCCTTGCATTGCTGGTCCCAAGCCCGGGTAAAGGATGAGGGAGAAGGGCTTCAAGGTGAGTTTTATCATTTTTTTTTCCCATTTTCTGAAGCTGTTATAATTTTTGAGTTTATGAAACATGTTATATTGTAGCTTAGCTTCTTTGAAATCACATTCATGTTCATGTGGTAATTAGTCAATACAGGTATTCCAATACATTGACATGGGTTACTGTACCATGCCGTTTGTCAAGCTTGAAGATCAAGTGGTAGACATGGTAACGATTGTTTAGTCTTTGTTGGCATATTAGATTAATCAGTAATCATTAGTTCTCTATTGAATCTATAACCATTCTGTGATTCTCATGCTTGATTGAGTTCTAATTTTGAATGAATACTTGACTGAATTTTTTTCCAGGTCTTCTCTTCATGGGAAGGGATTAAATAGATTCTGGTCTAACATTGAAGGTTACTATGGAAGCTCTGCATATGTCTATGCTATAAGCCCAATTTTCCACGTATTTCCACCTTCTGGTACGTAGAACAAATTCTTTCTACCTGTACTGGCATTCTGTAGCTCAACTGAGCATCTATTCTATCGCTGTACAGGGAAGGACAAGAATTTTTTATATAGCCATCTGCATCCTACAGGGAGATATGAAGCACATCCAAAGCCAGTGGGTATTGCGTTTGTATATTTTCTTGTGGCCCATTTGGTAGACAGATGAGAAATGATTACATGCGACGGTTGTATGTGAATTTCAACATCCATCTATTTTTTTCCTCCCGGTTTTAACATGTGAGAGCATCCTATCCCATCAACTTTCACATCCATCCACTAATTAGCTATATTATGGACAGTTTCTATCCTAATTCCCACTTCTCCTGGCTTATAGTAATCAGCAGGATCCTTCTAACTAGGTGCTGCTCCGTCTTTGAATTGCGCATTGGACTCTGGCTCCCAGTCCTGCTTCCTACCTATTTCTACTTGTTTACATTTGAAACTGATAACCTGATTATACTGTGCATTGGACTCTGGCTCCCAGTCCCGCTTCCTACCTGTTTCTTTGCCTGCTATCTAATTACCTAAATTTTCTTCTATGCAGCTGTATTTTAATCCTGCTACTGTGAAAATGCTGAGCAACCTGAAGGTATATATTGTTGACATATGGATTGTCTTTGACATTTTGCATTTTAGCATTAACTGCTGCACACTTGCTGCATGTTGATGAAGTTTGGTTTTGCAGTATGAAAGCAATGCGTGGTTCGTGAGGTGGTTGGATGGCAGTTTGCAATTGCTAATTGGTAAAGAAGTTCGCAATTCCTTCGACATGGAAAGGTGGGCCTTCACAACTTTTGACATGTATGCACAAAATTTTGAGCATATCATTGCCTAATTGCATCTGCAACTGGTGTTGTAGTATGCATGACTTAATAGGTCAAGGTTTAAACCTTGTCTATAATAATATTGACTGCCCATTTTCCAAACCATTGACAAGCAAAATGGACCCTACATGATGGATGGTCCCATATCAATTATCAGAGCTTTTTCACTTTCATCAATGTGGTTTCTTTGCTTTCCCTAGCCATCTATTTACCGGGTGATTCTATCACTGGATGAAAGTGATTTTTTAGAGTAGGCTATCAAAGTGGGCGCTACATGAACTGTTCATGCCAATGATTGGAACTTTCTAGTATAATCACCATGGATCATTCATATTTTCTCTGTGGATTAGATTATTATGACATCCAAGGTTTTAAGACTTGAACTCAGTTGGATCCAATCCGGCTCAGCATTGTGAGTCAAAATTGAAAATTGGGGTTGACTTAGCCGAGTAATGACGAGGGACTAAACGCTGTCAAGTCTCAAATCAATGATATCACATCCTATCATAGTGATTTTTTAGTGGAATGGGCTTGAAGGTGGGCCCCACATGATGGACACTCCAATAATTGGACATTCTCCATAAATAACCAGTATGGTTTCCTAGTCATTGATTGGATCTTTACGCAGCATGGTTTGATAAGCATTTTTTTTCTCTACTATTTTCTGCAGGCGAGGATCTTAGCTTTGAATGCCTCATATTTTTTGAAAAATGGAGGTCATCTTGTGATATCAATTAAGGTGTGCTGCTGTCAAATTTATTCAGCCTTAGCTTTGTAGGATGGGAGTTAAACTGCCTTCTAAATGAAGAGTGGCACGAATGTTCTCAAATGCTCCCTAGCTTTTCTTTGTAAGATATGTTGATTGGTGGACCATTTTGATGAGGGTTCATTCCAAATTTCCAATGGACTAGACCTCATCATAAAATAGACTGTCAATATGAAAAGATCTACTGCAATTCAAATACAGCAAATAGATTTTCAAATATCAGAAATACTTGATTATTGTAATTTTATTTTACCTATCTTCCTTGTACTTTTGCTGTTCTCTCACACTCTTTAGAAAGTTTCCTTGGGGACTGTCTTCTTTACACATTTTGTTGAACTTTTATCCATCCAAGGAACTGACAAATCATAGGTTGAGTGAAATCTTAATTTAGCTAAAATGGTTGATCTATTCTGTTTCCGCGAATTTAGTTGGTATTGCTATACCCATGTTAATCGGTATTTTTGAATAGCTAAATGTTTATTTTGTCTTTGGCTGTTGCAGATTTTGCTTGTTCAGAAATGAGAAGATCAGTGCATGCTCCTGAGTATTGTTTTTCTTTTTTATGTCATCTCGTCGTCGTCTTTCTTTATAATTTAGTTCTTCAGTTTTGGAGCATAGCTTTTTCATATGACTACATTGTTTGTATGATGAAATTGATTTTCAGCCATGTGCAGTAAGCTTTTAGATCAAAGCGAAGTTGAGAATAGGGTGTTAGTTGATGGTAAATCGATAACCAGTAGAGGCACATACATGGAGTTCTCGCCTGCGATTGTTGAGAAGTTATTCGGCTACGAGAAGGCATTCGATCTTGCTGTCAATGAGAACTTTAAATATACATATAATTATTACGTTGGTATTGTACTTTTGTGAATGGATTAAAATAAATAATTGTATTTAATTGAATGAATGAATGATTTAGCCATTAAGTATTTATCTGTATTAGCGTATATGAGTTGATCTATTGGGGCACATACTACAATGGTAAGAGATACCATTATTAAATATATTTTTAGATTTGTATTTTGAAAAACAGGTAGCTGCTACGGCTATTGACTGTAGGTCTTTTCCTGGAAACCGTAGCTGTTACTAATTTTTAGCCTATTGCTACGGTTATCTTAACACTTGTAGCTACAGATATAATCTGTAACTTTATGTACTTTAAAGCTACCAAAGTATGGCTACGAATTTTGTCCATACTTATAGTTTAATCCGTAGCTATATCTTCAAGACCTAAGCCTACGGTACAAATAGCTACAATCATGCTACGGATTTTAACGGTGACCATAAATATTTTATCCATAGCCTTTTCCCAGTTTTCCAGTAGTGACCATTTTTTTTCTTTGGATTGTGGGTTTGTTGCCTAATTCTTGTGTCTATATGCTGGCCATTGCCACTAGTTGGATCGGAATAGAATTCTTCTGATATGGGAGATTTTCGAGGCCAATTGGATTGGTGGACCATGGAAAGATGGGTCCCACATGTATAGGGGAGAAGGGAAAAAAGGCATGCACTGAATAGATTCTGATCATCATTGTGTAAATGATTGTAGAACATTTTTCAACGGTTCACATTCCATCCTCAAATTGGCAGCTTCAGTTTTCGAAGCCTGATTTTCGAAGCAAACTTTCTATTTAGGACACCTGTTCATCTGGACCATCCAATTGAAGGACTTATGGATCAGAAAATGTATTGATTGTCCTTTGATGGGTGGTTGATTAGAAATAGTGGCTAGGATTTTCTGCTTGGTGCAAATTTAGGTTGTAGGCCGTCCAAGGATGTTCATTGATTTTAGAGGAGTTTACAGGCCAAGCATGACACTTGATATGCAGGCATAAGAAATTGTAACCTTGTAAGCCCCAAAACAGGATTCTTTTAATAATCCTAACCCTTAATTTTTGGATGTATGTTTGTTGAAATTAGACGATTGCTTTCCATTTTTTCCGCCATCTAGTAGATGTTGGTAGATAATAAAAAGCCAGTAATTTTTGGTTCATGATATATACTGGGACCCAATATATGGGCACTTTAGTTTGATTTGCATGCCAATCATGTAATATGGTGATTGCTACTGCGTATTATCTATCACACAGGCAGAGTATAAATTATTATTTTTTAATTTTTTATCCGAAATTTGTTGTGGGTTTGGAGTATTTGCGCACTGGCCATGACAACCGTGCACTTAGCTTGTCCGGCACCCACCCAATCCATTGATATTAAGATGGTCTCGAAAATCTCCCATTATGGAAGATAAAGCTGGGCGCGGAGTGACTCGACTCGTTCAAACCCGACTCAACCCAAACTGAGTGAGTGAGTTGATCCAAACTGAGTAAACTTTGCTCAGTCCAAACTCAAACAAAGTCGAGTTTAGGTCACCTGGTAACTCGTTCAGACCCAACCCGACTCAACCCAAACCAAGTGGGTTAGTCGATCCAAACCGAGTAGACTTCATTTAGTCCAAACTCAAACAAAGTCGAGTTCGGGTCACTCGTTGACTCGATTCAACCCAAAAACCAACTCTGTCTTGACTCGACTCGGGTTCAAGTAGTGTGTGTAAGAAAAAACTAAATCTAATCTAACCTACTTGTCGGTCTGACCTTCTCCTCTCCCAAGCTCGACAACCACCCACCAGTGCCGCCACCACCATCAGGGCACTCCTCTCTCTCTCTCCCCCACTCCCTCCCTCATCTCTCGCACTCGACAATCCCAACTTGACATCCACCAATTTTGTTGTTCATCTCGATTGAGCAGCTCGTCTGCACCCACCCTGCCCACCACTTCGTGATTGTTTGTTAGTGCTGGATTTTAAAACAAGTACCTTAATGGGTCCATGTGGGCGAGTAAAAGAATTGGATGGGCGACCATGTATTGATGAAGCCATTGAGTTGCCCATACTAGAGTGAGGCAATACTTCTCTGAAGTTGAATACCTTGACTCATAGTCGGTGAATCTCCGGCTTAAATAATAAATCGCTCGCTCTTTTCTTCCTAAGTCGTCGTGTTGGCCAATAACACATTTGATTGCTTCTGCTGCAATTGATATGTAGATCAGTAATGGTCTACCGAGTGTAGGCGACATTAGTACTAGGGGATTTAGCAGATGTCTCTTGGTTTTGTCAAAGGTGACTTGACGGTCATCATTCCATTCCTGGTGAGTTGTTCCTTATAAGCTTGAATATGAGCTCACAAATGTGGGTGAGCTAAGCGATAAATTGACTAATGTACTGTAATCGGCCGAGGAATCCCCAATTTTCCTACTCAATCCTTGGAGGTGGCATCTCGATGATGACTCTTGTTTTGGTTGCATCGACCCTGATACCATCCTCGTTAACGATGAAGCCTAACAGTTTACCCCCAATTGTGCTGAATATGCATTTATGTGGGTTGAGGCAAAGCTTGAACTTTTCCAACCAATTGAAGAGTTTTTAACATCTTTAAAGTGTCATTCGATTGTGCGAAATTTAACGATCATGTCGTCCACATATACTTCCATCTCATTGTTCATCATGTCATTGATATAAGGCGATCATGTCTTGTTGATATGTAGCTCCGACATTCTTCAATCCAGACGGCATAACCTAGCAGTAGAAAGTTATCCAAGGTGTGATGAAAGAGGTCTTCTCACAATCCTCAATGGCCATCCTGATTTGATTATAGTCAGAGAAATCATCCATAAATGAGAAAATTTCATGTCATGCTGTGTTGTCAACTAAATTGTCAATGTGAGGTAGCAAGAAGTCATCCTTTAGACAGGCTTTGTTTAGGTCTCAGAAGTCGATGCACATCCTTACTTTGTCATCTTTCTTTAAAACTGGTACAATGTTTGCAAGCTATTACAAGTAGTTGAAGACTACCAATAACCCTTTATTGTACTGCTTGGTGACTTCTTCGTGAACCTTCAAGGCCCACTCTAGTTCCTTTCTTGGATTTTATGCTTGACTGGCTTCATTTCGGGCTTCATTGGCAGATTGTGCACAACCAACTCTTCATCGACCCCACGCAACTCTTCGTAGGCAAATGCAAAGTTAGACAGTCTTGGTTTCAAGAATTCTATCATCCTCGGTATATATTCCTGAGGTAAGGACCTCCCAAGGGAGCTCAGGGGATCCCAAAATTATAATTTCAAAATTTTTTGTAGCGGCATTTGCCTTTGTTTCGAACCTTTTGAGGGAATCCTCTGACCCAAGAGTCAAATCATCATCTTCCCCAACACGGGCTTCGTTTAAACCCGTGAGTTCGAATTTTAATTCTAGATTGAAGTCATATGAGTCGACTTCGAACTTAAGTGCTTTGACAGACAAACTTGGCACATTAAATTACTTGTGATTTTTAAAAAAATTTATGATATTTTTGTGTTTTGTGGAATTTTTATTTGTTTTGTTTTGTTTGGATTTTGACAACTATATGGATTTTTTGGCAATTTTGAAATATCTAGTATTTTTAACTTTTTTTTTTTTTTTTTGGATTTATGGCTCTAAGAGACCCCGAACATGATGGTGTTGCAAACTATGATTGATCTTGACCTAGCACGGGGTGTCAATTGCTATTTACATTGACATTTTTTTACCAGCGCCCTTGGATGGCTCGTTGATAAATTCAAATGTCAGGGAAATGACTGACCAGTTTTGTCCCCATGCCCTTTCCCATTGAAGGGCATGGTCCAATAATGTTTGCGGACCATTATTGTAAGGCCCAATGACCATGATGTCTGTTGGGCCGGGGTTAAGATTTTGCTTCCGACCCAGTCTCCTTGAGCTATTTATTCAGAAACTGGAGCTCTTTTGACTCATCTGGTTCGCTTTTCATGAGGAATCTTAATATCAGACCAATTCGGGGCGGGCCACTTCCCTTTTTCTGGTCCAATGAATGAGTACCTTCTATCCTTTACTACTGCTTTGACTGGCTAGTGGGAGATTCTCCCTATGGTTGAAGTCAAAGATGGGCGATTCCTGCCCCTGATTGTTTGATCTTGAAAATGGCACCCCTTACCCCTTGCTTTTGCTTTTTTAGAGCAGCCCTTCTTTAATGCCCATGGTCCCACTTGGTGGGTCAGGCGATCTTGCCCCTTGCATCAAGTGACCTTTTGGAACTCTGATGATTCCGTCCCACCAAATCAAGGGCCGAATTGACTCATGATATTAGATGAGAGGGCCGTGGCCTTTTGTCAACCTTAATCCCTGCAATTGCTCTTTCAGGATTGGTTCCCTATCTTCACGTATTGCCTTAGATTTGACAAACTGGATGTGTGTGCATTTGAATGATTGCTTCTTTTCAAACTTTGCAGTGTGCCCCTCTAGTGACAAGCGATATCCCAACTGTTGATCATGCCTCTTTCATGGAACTCAGTATGGTATCTGAGTATTTGACGCTCAACGGGAAGAATGACAATCTAAAGTGAGAGAACATGGATTGGTGATAGAAACCACCCCAGCAGGTTCGAAATTCAAAATTTGAGCTGAAGCCAACATCAGGCCTAGCAGGTTGACAGCCTTATCCAAATGCATACTTGTAGATGTGGCAAATGCCATTAGGTGGACCACATTGCCTAGATCTAGTGGCCTAAAAATCATGCTGTTTCACTTCTTAAGTGGGTCCTAGTGTACCAACAAAATGGAATGATAATTTTTTTTTATTATTAATCATTCAAATTTTTATAAGTTGTGGCTCACTTGAGTGAAATAGCCAACAGTGTGGTCTACCTTAGCGACTTGGCTGTGACCTGAACTAGCAATGTGGGTGCAACCTTGACCATAGGGCCCACCTTGATGTATGTATATCCATGCTATCGCACCCACATCGCTAGTTTAGGTCACAACCAAGTCGCCTGGGTGTCTACACCCAAAAAATGAAATTGATGCAAATTTCAAGTAGACCACACCACATCAAACAGTGGTCATTGAACGCCCACCGTTAAAAACTTCCTGAGGTCAATCGTAATGTTTATCGACCATCCAACCTGTTGGTAAAATCACATAGACCCAGATGAAAGTAAAAAATTATCAGTTGGATCTAAAAATTTTGCAGCCCACAAAAGGTTTCTAATGGTCAACAAGTACTGTTTATGTGGTGTGGTCTACTTGAAATCTGTACCTACTTCATATTTGGGACCATCTCCTAAAGTAAAGCTATAAAAACCGATGGACAATGACAATGAATACATCCAAGTGAGCCCTATGGTCAGGGTTGCACCCATATCCCCGGTTCCGGGCTGCATGCTTGGTGTAGTTCTCTGGGCTATGGATTGCCTGAAGACCTAGGCACCGGATATACTCAGCGACCCATTTGTGATGTATATGTTTTATTTATTTTTGTCCATCTATTTTGCCAATTTTATTTGTTTATTATTTTTACTATTATTTACACACGGACCCCCATTAAAAACTCATGACATCATAGTGGGATTTCACCACCTATGGGTACTCGAACCATTGACTGGGTGTTGAAACTCTAGACTCCATCCATTTTGCCAACTTTTTTTTTAAAAAAAAAACGCATGCGCACACACTCACACCGTAGTGGAATTTCACCACCTATGGGTACTCGAACCCTTGACCTGGTGCTGAAACTCCTAAGAGTCTACCACCGGAGCAAGAGTAAGGGACCCACATCCAACTTATATTTACCACATGTGCCCAAAAGTAAGGTAGATCTAGAGCTCAAGTGGACCACACCACAAGAAATAATATAGATAATGACACTCACCATTGAAACCTTTGCAGAGCTCACCATAATGTTTAAATGCTATCAAACATGTCCATGAAGCAATGTAGAGGCTTGGATGACGGGAAAACACAAATATCAACTGTTCAGACTTCAGTAGTGTTTTAGTGGTAGGCATTCAATCCCCTTGTCACCTTCACTTGAGCTTTGGATCTTCTTCATTTTTGGCTCATGTAGATATTGATGTTTTCCCGTCATTGGAAGTTTGAGGGAACTCATGATGAGGTTGGATAACAAAAAAACATTATGGTGGGGCCAGAAATGTTTCAAGGGACGTCATCATCCCCACTAATTTCTATAGCATGGTCCTCTTAGGGGTCATTTGGCACCGTGGATTGGAGGGGATTTGAGGGGGTTTCAAATCCCCTGGTTGTTTGACAGCATAAGGGTTTGTTTGGGAGCATGGATTTGGAACCCCTGGATTTAGAACCCCCGGGATTGGAAACCCCTTGGATTGGCAATCCTCCCAGTGTGTTTGGCACCCTGGGGTGTGAATCAACTTTAATTCAAAAATACCCATGCATGATATATTTACGGGGGTTTGAATTTAATTACTAAATCAACTTTAATATCCCTAATTAGTGAGATATATAATTTTCGACACTATGGTTGTGATAAGCCCACTGAAATATATGCTTTGCCTGAAAATGATAAAATTATAAGTCTCGGATAGACCGCAAGCACAAGATCATGTCTAAGTGACTAACTAACGATTTTTAATCGTTGATTAATATGGACAATGTTTGGGCGGTGCTGATTTACATAGACAATGTTTGGACGGTGCTGATCATCATTAGTGGGCCATGTGCCTGATAGAATGATAGTGTACAATGATACACATGTTACACTTGCAACTATTGAAATGATTTTAGGTGTAATCTAAGCTCTCACCGTGGGTTGCAAACCCCCTCAAAGTGGGGATTAAAAACCCCTTGAGTTTGAAACCCCGGGTTACTTTATTTTGCCAAACAACCAAGGGGATTTGAAACCTCCTCTAATCCCCTCCAATCCACGGTGCCAAATGACCCCTAAAGTAACTGAGGGTTTCAAATCCAGGGGGTTTCCAATCCCCTCTTTGAGGGGGTTTGTAATCCACAGTGAGAGCTTGCATTATACCTAAAATCATTTTAATAGTTGCAGGTGTAACATGTGTGTCACTATACACTATCATTCTATTTGGCACATGGCCCACTAATGATGATTGACACCGTCTAAACCTTGTCCATGTAAATTAGCACCATCCAAACATTGTCCAGCACTATCCACACATTGTCCATGTAAATCAATGATTAAAAATCATTGGTTACTTACTCAGACATGATCTTGTGCTCGTGGCCCATCCGAGACTTGGAATTTCATCATTTTCAGGTAAAACATATATTTCAGTGGGCTTATCACAACCATTGTGTCAAAAATTACATATCTCACTAATTAGAATATTAAAATTGATTTAGTAATTAAATTCAAACCCTGTAAATATACCATGGATAGAAACTTTTGGATTAAAGTTGATTCACACTCTAGGGTGCCAAACACACCAGGAGGATTGCAAATCTAGGGGTTTTCTAATCCTGGGGGTTTCGAATCCATGCTCCCAAACAGGCCCTTAAGCTTTTGGTACGCTTTAATTTTTGGCTAGATCTACCCAAGAGGCTAGGATCCTTGACCATGGGACCCACTTTGATGTATGTGCCTTATATCCATGGTCCATTTGTTTTGAAAAACTTATTTTAGGGCATGATTCCAAAAGTTAAGTAAATCCAAATCTCAAGTGGACAATAACATATGAGACAACGGTGATTGGCCATTAAAAACATCTCATGGGCTACATAAATTTTGAATGGTCTCTTCTTCACGGACATTTTGACCTTACTAATAGGTTGGATGGAAAATAAACATTTTTGTGGCCCCATGAAGTTTTTAATGGTGGGGATTCAATCATGACTGTTTCCTCTGTATGCTCCACCTAAGATTTAGATCTATTTCATTTTTGAGATCATACTTTAAAATGAGCTTTCAAAATGGATGGGCATCGGGGATGTAAGGGATATATGTTGCAGTGGGCCCCACAGTTAGGGATCCACCCAAACCATGCCCATAAAACACATACGACCTTGGTGACATTCTTCAAGTAATCCATGTCTAATTCTTGAGTCTGTCACACGTGTGCTATGTTGTGTTGGCCCGGGTATATGAGTGTGGTTGAGGAGGCAGGGGTGTGGGCCTGAAAAATAAGAGTTTTGAATAGGAGGGTGTACAGAACAAACTATTGTAGCTCCTGTCGAAGATATTTCCCCTACTATGATTGCAGAATAAACTCCTACCGCATGCTGTGTGGGGGCCACAGTGATGGAGGGCCAACATCCACCGTCCATTTGGTGCGCCCTGCAAGTTCACCAGTCATCATAAAATCAGACGATTAAAAACAAAGGTGGGTCACACCCCCAGGAATAGTTGGGACACCAACGGCCAAAACCTTCCGAATTGCTTGTGGGGTCAGACCTTATTTATTTATATGTTGGATCCAACCCCATTCAGGGATACCGAATGGACACCCAAAACTAGAGGTGTATGCTCGGTTAGCTCTCGCTCGACTCGGCTCGAGAAAGCTCCATTCAACTCGGTTTAAAGCTGAGCTCGAGCCGAGTTGAGCTGATTTTTCGAACTTGAAAATGAGTTTGAGTGGAGTTCGAGTTGGCCTAACTTGAATCGACTCGGATTAAACTCAGATCAAACCAGTTCGGTGACATGGTTACTTTGATATTGATGTTGCCCACTAAGTGTCTGGTGAAATAACTTAAAGAAGTGTGGCTGGTGGCAAGGGAGGTATGTATGTGAAATCAATATCCTTTTTTTCTTAATTTTTATGTTGTTTAGAAAATGTTTGATAAAATACTTATAAAACAATTATTGTTGACAATGATATTTTGAAGGTGTAGCCCAGTGTTGGCAAACTTGGTTTGAGCTCGACTCAAACTAGCCTGAGCTGCTGATTGAACAAGTTCAGCTGATCAGTCAAGCTCAGGGACCGAGCAAAGCCAAATTTAAGATGAAATCAGCCAGTGGGTGAGTCTAGTCGAGTTAGCCATTTGACTCGATGTACACCCCTACGCAAAACTAGAAACTCAGACCAGCTACGGCCCCTGATTTTATTTGTGGCCCACCTGAGTTCTGGATCCTCTTATAATTAGGATCCAAGGAGAACATAAAAGGAAAGCACGTGATGGACGTACTAGATTTCATGCACACGTCAAGGTGGGTCCTACACACCATGTGAATTTAAGTGGGCCCACCTGAGTTCTGAATCTTCCCTATTTTTAGAATCAACAAGAACATGATTGGAAAAATATGATGGACAGATTGGATGACATTCATACAACAAGGTGGGCCCCACACATCACGCTCTACTGTCACCTTATTTTACGGAACGCTGCAGGGGAAGCAAAAGTGGAATAATAGATCCTCAGCCCTAGGGCGCTCATCTTGAAACAGATGACAATGCGGCTTCTTATCAAGCGGCCATGGTACGACGACATCGATTTGGTGGGGCCCACTTTTAATGGACCATCATCTAAGAATGTCCTACGCAGGAAGATATTTTCTACCAACTGGGCCACCTGTTTTTTTACTTGAACGTGAACCGTTGATGCATTTCTATTTTTAACCAACTATTTAGAAGCCACGCATGAAAAGATAACGAATGCTATCCAGATAACATAGTTTACTGGGAATAGCCCATCGACGGTGGGGTACAAATGATGAACGGTCTGGATCACTCAAGGGTGGACCCCAGTAGTCCAAACTGAAAACCCGGGTAAACTATTGAGTATAATCGGGCCGAGGATGGTACGCTTGGTTTCATCCTCCCGCCCTAAAGCCCTAAAGCCCTTTTTCTCCTCTCTCACCGCATATAAAACGAGAGCGAGGCTCCTCTCTCAAGGCCTCTTCCCTTAAACCCTAAAACGGTGTTCTTAGGGTTTTTGCTGCAGATAGCTCCATCTCCTCTTGAGGCAAGCATCTCTCTCTCTCTCTCTCTCCCACCTTCACTCTTTCTCCTTCGCTTTCTCTATCCGTGCTTAGCTTCTCTGTAGCTTTTGATTGATTGCAGAAAACGGATTCATGTATATTTCTAAAAGTTGTTGTATTTTCTCGATTTCTGTAGTGAAAATGGGGGGAAATTATCTCATTTTAGTTATTCAAAGTAGTTTTTGTTTTTGTTTTTGTCTTTTGTTTTTGAGAAATGATCATGTATTGCGCTTTGAACTGCAAGCTTACCATGCTGCAACTTATTTCCTGCCAACATGCTGGATGTGTAAGACATCCAAGCCGTTGGAAAGGTTGGCCATATCACCACGATAAAATGACTTGAAAATCAGGCCATTCCACTCATTGGGTGAGCCACGCCATTGAAGTCAAAATGGATGGCTTTGGTTCTGATCCCACATAAAGGTGGGCCCTGCATGTTACGTGGGTTGGCGTGGTTTTCTCGCCTGGTGATCTTATTGATATGGCTGGCCTATTTGATGGCTTGGATGTGCTGAACATGTGGTACTAAACCCTGTCCAAATTCCAAGATGGGCTGGACCAGGGCCGGTCCACTATCAAAATACTGACCTCAATCCTGTGGGCTTGGCCGTTTGTGATCTGGACCGTTCGTCTGTGGGCCCTGCAAGACTGTTGATAAGTGGTGCTGAGAAGAGGACCCTACTGGTCTGTCCTGGCTATCCCATTTCCTTATTGGAAATGTATGGTTGTACATATAGCTAACAGTTGATGTCCAATGAAAAGAACTTCAACTGATCTATAGCTGGTATAATTCAGGTGATAGGTTCTTTTCTGCCCTTGGGCCATCCAATGTGGCATGATTTGCATCCCACCAGATGAAAGATTATGATAATTGAAATGCAGGGACCACTTGAACTGTGATACTGGGCAGAGTTAAGTGCATTTAGCTATGACCTAGCATTGTATGATGCCCCTCATTATAGTTTGCAATGTTACTACTTTTTGTGTGAGACTGGTCAGCTACAGCTGGCTGTATACTAAATTAGCATGCAGCCTTGCTTTTATTAGCTGCTTGTTTGTGTGTAGGACATCTGACCTTTAAAATATTATTGCCCCACAATGAAGACCACGCCGCAAAATCAGGCTAATTCATTCATTTGGCGGGCCATACCTCTATGCTGAGGCAGACTGTCATCTGTCTATTTATTTGGTTTATGTGGCCCTCCAGTTGAGTGAACTGGCCTGTCTTTTGTGCTTGGTGATCATCATGGTCTGGCCCACCATTTTGCATGTTTTGGTTGTCCTGCAAAAGGTCACACACTGGCAGGAAAGATGGGATTGCATGATAAGTTAGGGCTACTGATGATTAGTTCTCTTTTTGTGAATGATACTGTATATTTAGTTTCAATTGAATTGTAGAAGCTTTTGCCACGAATTCTATACTTTGTAATTTTCAGTAGTCTTGTTCTGTAGTGGAAAATTGTAATTGTAACTAATAACCGCTGAATCTGACATGTTTTATCATACACATTGTATATAGGTTTTTCTGCAGGCATTCATTTTTAAAGTTCTATATTTATCATATATCAATTTGGCATTCACTTAAATCGACATGGGCAAATCCAGCAAGAAGTCCAACACTCCGGTATTTTTTTCCTTTCATTTCTCTTTTTTTATTTCAATTTCCAAAATTTTGTCTTCAGCAGTTTTGTTATTATATGCTTTCTTATTGCAATACAGGTTGCTGCAACTCCCATGGCAATTTCACCAGTGAAATCTGTGAAGAAGGGTTCGTACCTTTTGTTCTCATTTAAAATATTTTTCTGTTGATTTTTATTTTTGAGAATTAGTTAGAACATTAGGTCTGGTGATTTTCAGGAAAGAGGCATCCAGAGCCTATTGAGAAACAATCTGCTGCCAAAAAGCTGAAGAGAGAAGTAGAGGAAGCAGTCGAGAAGCAGAAGAGTGGCAAGAAGTCAAAAGCTTCTTTTGAGGTGGCACCAAAGAAGAAGCCTGAAACCAGCAGTTCCGAGGATGTATCTTCGTCCGAGTCGGAAGAGGAGGTTTGCTCAATTGAAGCAGATTGTGTTTTATTTATACCAATGTAGATGTTCTATGCTTGGGGGCTGTTTGGTGAGGGAAAGAAAATGTTCAGTCGTATTTTTCTCTTACTGTTGGGTTTGCCCTGCAAATACAACAACTTAGCAACAGCTTGTGATTTTGTGTTCTTTGGCACAAAATATGAGTTGGAAAAGGATAAGCTGATTGCTGATTCTTATTAGTTCTCGGCTGGGTTCCAACTTGCTGAGCTGTTGTTTGCAGGACCTGTGAAGTTGATATGGCTCCATGATGGAGCTGATATTAGCCACTCACTTGATGGCAGTGTATATTGCTTCTTCAGGCTTACTTTTTGTATTAAGAATTTTTAATTGAGGCTGGATCCTTGGATGGCATGGACCCTTTTGGATCACCTCTCTCTCTCTCTCTCTCTGTGACTTTTTTTTTTCCTAGATGCATTATACTTTGCTCTTTATGGAACCTAATGTGTACTTAACAGGTTAAAGTGCCACCCAAAAAGGACAAAAAACCAACAAAGACACCTGTGAAAGAACCCAGCAGTAGTGAGGAATCTTCTTCTGATGAGGTGAGTGGCATGAATGGACATTGACAATACTTTTAGTGATGATTATAATAATGTCTAGAAGCACATTGCTGATCTTATGTTTTGCTGCCTTATCCATTTTTTAAATGAAGCACATGTTTGATTTTATTTTACGTTTCTTTAGGAGCCTGCTGTTCCTGCAAAAAAACTGCCAGTTCCTGTCTCCAAGAACGGTACTCTGACTAAGAAAGCAAAGCCAGTGAGCAGCTCCGAAAGCGATTCAGATGAGGAAGTGAGTTGGCAATATTAGTGTTCACTTGTCCTCGTTAAAGACACATGCTTTTGAACTACTGTAGTTTGATGTGTCCACAGTACATATGGCATGTGTGCAAATCAATGCAGGCATTCAGAAATGTGGACGTAACATACCTCAGTTTGCATGATCCTAACAGCCAATGCACTGTTTAAAAGCAAATGGTTGGCGGTCCAATTTCAATGGTCAAATTAGATGGCTATGATCTTTCTCTCAGTGATTTGCAGACTACGCTCCTTCTGTAATCAGACCCAAGAGCAGCATATGTTTGCCTTGTATACTGTGGTTGGGTTGCCACAGAGTAATACTGTGTGGCAAACAGACATTGTGGTCTATCTCAGTGGTTGACCAATGAATGAATGGCCATAGGTATTGCAAGAGAGCACTATAATAAAGTTTAGAAGCTCATTCCTCACCTTATTTTGCTGCCCTCCATTTTTTTCTTTGTGAAGCACATGATTGATTTTACTTTATGTTGTTTCAGAAGCCTGCTGTTCCTGCAAAAAAATTATCAGTTCCCGTCTCCAAAAATGGTGCTGTGACTAAGAAAGCAAAGCCAGCCAGCAGCTCAGAAAGTGATTCAGATGAGGAAGATGTAAGCTGGCAATTCTAGTGTTTACTTTCCCTTGTTAGATATACATGCATTTTGACTTCGGTTGTTTGATAGGTCATGATACATGTGGCAATCAATCCATGGCCATAACAATCGTGGGCCAATGTGTACTGATCGTAGCTTGGATTGCATAATTGAAACCGTCAAATGGGCTGTTTAAATGGTCAGTGGTCCAAAATCAATGGTCACCTTAGATGGTTAAGATCTCCCAATCAATGATTTAATGCTATGCTCCTTTCAAAATGGGGCAGTTATTTTGACTGTTTGGATTGATGCACGTCTTCCTCACGTACCATGGATCAGTTGCCACAGAAGCACTTTGTGGCAAAAACACACTGCTCTATCAATAGCTAGTTTTGTTGTTTTCATCTGGTTGTATGCTGTATTGCTTACTGAAGAGCATGTCATTTCTGCATGTACATATGCATCAATGCATCTTTTAATCTCTTTTAATTGGTTAACGAGATCTGTTAATGTGTGCCCAGGAAGATGAAGCAAAGGTTACTCTCCCATCAAAAAATTTGCCAGCTGCTGCTGCTAAGAATGCTTCTGCTGCAGTTGCGAAGAAGAAACAAGAATCAAGTGACAGTTCTGATTCCGATAGCAGCTCAGATGAGGATAATGTGAGTACTGCTGTTCCATGTTGTCTGTTTGCTCTAGCAGTGTAGAGTTTCTTTGTTATTTTTGCTGATACATTAAAACTGAATCAAGTGACACCTCTGAGAATGAATCTGAGGATGAGGTGTGCAAGACATGATCTCTCTCTCTCTCTCTCTCTAAAAGCTGGCATTAAATATATTGTTGGGTGGAAATGCATGTATGCTCCTGCAATTAACATTCTTTTAGTGATCGTGATCATGTGGTGGCTAACTGGTATCCAGTTGGAGTTTGAACTGCTGAGATTCTTGTCCAGTAGTCCACGCAGCGATTCATCAGATGTTGGAGAGAAAATGCTTAATTTCATTGTCACCAAAGAGCAGCCTGGTGCCAATAAAGAGAGCACCTCTCAATTCAGTCACTTTTTTTTTCCTGCTTCTTTCATCGATAAGTTAAATAAGTTTTGTTCTATTGATTATTTTGGATTCCTGCATCTAATAAACACAAGAAACGTATCTGCAGAAATTCGTTGCCAAAGTTCCTGCTGGATCGAAGAAACCTGTCCCTGCACCTGCACCAACATCAAAGAAGGAAGAATCTAGTGATAGTTCAGATAGCGATTCTGAAGACGAGGTGAGTTGACTGGTTTTCAGTGATAAATGCATGAAATGATGAGGGCGAGCTTGTGGATGAAAACTGCATTATGGTTGTTTTCCCCAATGATTACAAGTTCTTTAATTCAGTAAAAATTTCTTGCCAACATTGATCAATCTAATGTTAGCAGAAATTAGTGGCCAAACTAGTTTCTGCAATAGCACCAAACAGTTCTTCGATGATCTGAGAACATCAACTTGGAAGCAACCCTGAAAAGGTGCCATGTTTTACTGTTATCTGTGGTTGAAAAGGTGCATTGTTTGGAAAAAACATCGGATACCGGTGCATTGAGTTGGACATTTGTTTTCCATCAATCCAGTCTCGGAGAAGGATTCCACTGGTTCTGCTTTAGATGTGCAACTGCTGCTTCCATTCACCAAATGACTGTACTTTACATGGACAGAAGCGGACTATACTCTTATATAATGTTAGCTTGTATGGCATAAAATTGTATCAATAATCAGTATAAAGTTTGGGCAAGCCATACAAATTGGATGCGGATGACATTGGAAAAATGATTGATAATGTTTTTTTTATATATAGAAGCAATGGAACATTCTTATGGTTATTGCATATTCCATGTTGCTTTCCCATGCTTCTGTGTCATCAATTTTTGTGCATCCACTCACTGTTCCAATTATGGATGCAATTGTGATGCAGGCACCTCCAGCCAAAGTTGCCGTTGCTGCAAAAAAACACCCTCTAGTGACTGATACTAAAGAATCCAAACAGGTAAGCTCTCTGATTTTGTCTGCCTTTTGTGGATTAACTTCTGCCATTTTCTTGACATGGCCATCCTCAGTAATGTTTTTTTTTTATACTACGTGTCTTACTGCTTTAAAGTTTCGGAAGAGTTTTCTTCTCAGTTAAAGAATATTTATGAAAGAGGTGTATTGTATTATGAGATAGTCCTTGTGTAATTTGTGAAAAAGAATCTCATGTAGAGCCTCATCCATAGTAGTATCAGTAGTCACAGTAGTCACAACCCTCTCTGATATTATAAAATATCACAATACTCTCCTGATATTTTTCAAAAAAATGACATTTACCTGATACTATCCATATATTTTAAAAACATCTCCAATGGACAGATCGTATAATGATTATTGATATTTAAGATTTCTGATATGTTCTATTTATATTTTTACTATTTTTGGTTTTCTGTTTTTGGTGGATTCATGTATACTGAGAAAAACCAAAAAAAAAAAATGTAAATATCTGGAGAAATTCCTTCTCAAGTAGTCGACTGGGAATGAGATTTGTCACTATTGTAATTACTAAGTCTCATGTTTTCAACGTACAGAATGCTGGAAGGTTTGACATTTGCGCCTGTTTTCAGTGGTAGTATTGCCAGTACCCGAAGTTTGCTGTTCTAAATGTATCATATGCAATGAAAAGTTTGAACTGTTTCTTTCGTATTTGCTCCATTTACCAAAAGAAAGTAAGATGTGGGTGCTTTCGTGCACACCCTTCACTGAAATCATTATTTAGCATATGTTTTTGGCCTCCGGGATTTTGGATTCTTAGTTTGGTCAATTTCACACATTGCACGGAGCTTGTCGATATCTGTCTTTTTTTTGTTTTGTTTTGTTTTGTTTTGTTTTGTTTGTTCCATGACATTTTTACTTATCTTGCATTGTTGTGTTACTGCCAAACAAAATCTTATAGTGATATTTCTCCTTTTTTTCTAGGGAAGTGACAATCACAATCTTATTGTGGTTATTTTTACTTGCTGTATTATTCATTTGGTATCACCATTCATGTGGGTATTCAATACTCTAGTGCTGCAGTAACATCTTAGGGATATTTCTTTCTTCGTCTTTTTTATTGGTATTCTTGGGGTCTTGTTTACCATGTTGGTGGTTGGTTGATGCTTTGACGTTATTTGACTCTTTTTGACCAAGTTCATGCAACTTTGTATGCAGAAAAATGCTGTTCCCAAGAAAGATGATAGTTCTGATGAAAGCTCCGATGATAGTTCCGATGAAAGCGACGACGAGCCAGAAAAGAAGAAGTTGAAAGTTCCGGTAGGTTTAATCATTTCTTGGAATATTCAATCATAATAAACATCTTCTGTTAATCCTGTGATATATATATTCTTTGGTTTGATTGATTTCCATGGTCTTGTACTGACCACTATTACCGGTAATGCTGAGAAGGCCGATGCAAAAGTTGTTAAAAAGGACAGCAGCAGTGATGAAGATGAGGATGACAGCTCTGATGACGAGGCTGTAAAGAAACAACAGAAAAAGGTGAACAATGTTAATGGTGAAAATATATTGGAATATTCAATCATAATAAACATTATCTGTTGATACTGTGGTATTCTTTCTCATTTGGTAATCAGCTGGGTTTGTTTTAGCTACTGAACTGCTAACTCTATCTTTTGATCTCTATCCCAGTCAACTGTAGCTACGGAGAAAAGTAGCAGTTCAGATGAGGAGTCTGAGGAAAGTGAGGAGGAAGAGTCTGCCAAGACTCCCAAGAAAAAGGTAATGATGTATGTTCATGATTTGATAAATTAAATAAGGGACCAGAAGCCATCTGAATGGAGTTGATGATATTGTAAATATTATTTGTAATCTGCCTCAATGAATTAAGTCTACACGGGTTGATCGACGAACAGTGTGTAGAATCACAGCTGTCCGTTGTTAATCTTGAGACTAATTACATGGGCAAAATTGTCCAAAACTACTGGTGTTATATGTTTTAGATGTTTTCCCCCATGCTTTTTTGTGCTGGTATCTTTCATGGTATTTACAAGTTTGCTGCAATACAACGGTACATCATATTAATTGTACTAACTTCAGAATGGTATCTTAATATCTTATATATTTGCAAAGATGGCATCATAATGATGAAGTGCTGCATATGCTCTGTTTCTCTTTCCTTGTGCAAACTGTTTATGTTGTTTTAGTTTCTAATCTTTTAATTGATTGAAAGACGTTGCAACCGCAGGATGGTGATGTCAAAATGGCAGATGCCACAACGGCAAAGACCGAAAAGAAGGCAGTAATATTCTTGACTATGTGGCTATGATATTTTTTTTAAGTTCTATATTACAGAACCTGACAGCCATATACTAAATTGATACAGCCTAAAACACCTGCAACTCCCGATGCCCAGCCTTCTGGATCAAAAACCCTATTTGTTGGCAACTTATCCTATTCTGTTGAAAGATCCGATGTGTAAGTATCATTTAAGAATACCAGAGAACTACTCTTCTGACTAGATTTTAATCTATCAATGTGTATGGGAAATGAGATTGCTACATCTTGATAAAATGAGGTAATCTGCTTCCTTTGTTCACCTGCAGAGAGGAATTCTTCAAAGCTGCTGGTGAAGTCGTTGATGTCCGATTTTCATCAAGTGAAGAGGGTGCCTTCAAGGGATTCGGCCATGTTGAGTTTGCCACTGAGGCAGCAGCTCACAAGGTAAGCTTTTTTGCTTTCTGAGTTACCTGTGTTATGTCAACATGAAACTGTTGGAAGCATTGGCTGGAATTGCTGTTGCTTGTCTTGTTTGTTTGCCCACTCCGTTCTCATTCATGATTTCTTTCTCGCTTTTGGTTTTGGTGCAGGCTCTTGAATTGAATGGTCAAGAACTATTAGGTCGTGCTGTGAGGCTTGATTTGGCCCGTGAGAGGGGTGCATACACCCCACAAAGCGGGTATTGCCATTATGCTCCGAATTTTTGTCTTCTAGATTATTAGGTTGTCTTATGTCTCTTAGTCTGTAGCCTAACTCCATGTTGAAATTGTAGCAAGGAGAGCAACTCTTACCAGAAGGGTGGTCAGACCCAAACCATATTTGTACGGGGTTTTGACAAATCTCTTGATGTGGATGAGGTGAATTTTTATAAATCCTTTACCTTTTTGAGTGTATGCATGTGGTTCCAGTAGGTTTTGTACCTGGAGTACTTCACTAGGGGTGTTGGACAGCTTTGTCTGAAGGAATGCTACTCTTGGACCTCCATCCATGGTCATCCACATGTGCAGAGGTGGCACACATGTGCATGGTCCAAGCTGCATCGGACGGATTCCACTCCATTGTGAATGCTACCTGCCTGAAACTGTGGACTGGTCCACTTACCATGGGCCACTCTTCTGTAGAACGTGGACTGGCTGACACCCTTTATGTCTATACTTCTGTTCATTTGTGGTACACTCGATGAGTGGATGAGCCTAATTGTTAAATATGGTACATGCACCAAAGTCCTGCCTGATGAAAAGACCATCATATTGAACATGTGTGGTGCCTCCTCTTTGGTGCATATGGATGGGTGCCTGAAAGTAGACTTTTTGTATATGGGCTGTCGTAGACCTTGAGGTCTTGAGCCAGGTTATTTTGCCTGTCTGCTCCCTCATCTTGTAATCATGGTTTGGATTCTCACTTCTTTTTTTTGGCTGCAGATCCGCAGCAGTTTAGAAGAACATTTCGGTTCCTGCGGGGAGATCACAAGGATTTCAGTTCCAAAGGATTATGACACCGGTGCTTCCAAGGGGTCTGTAGTCTGTGGATCTTTCTTTTCTAGTCTCAGTATCTGATGCTCCCTTCGCTCATTTTGTTTTGATGATTGTGCCGTGTATGTTGTTCTTACTTTTCAAAAAAAAATAAAAAATGTCGTTCATGCGATATTGCTTTGAGCTATGATATCTGTGGAGTGAAGCTCTTGTTATTTGTGACGAGGTCTTGTGAAAAAGCTATTGTTTTGCTAAATGTCAAATGTGCGTAGGTATGCTTGTGATTTTGTTCTGACATCTTTTGAGAAAAGCTATTGTATTTTATTACACCTTTCAAAAAAAAGGCTCTTGCGATTTGTTTTGCCAATGTGTATAGATGTATCCTAAGTGCAGTTGAGTGCTCTGTAGAAGCCAGCCCAAGAAATGTGCTGATTGGCCCCATGTGTACTACTGCTGTGTTGAATGGGAAGATGCCATTTCTTTCAATATTGCCACTTCTGACATACCTGCTCATATTCTTTTTATCTTTTTTTTTTGAGCAAATAATTTGGGGATTTTCCATATCTGTTTGGTTGTTGCTTGTTAGGTGACTTTTGCCTCACCTTTGTTTGCAGGTCAGCTTACCTAGATTTCACAGATGGTGATAGTTTCTCCAAGGCCTTGGAACTTAACGGTTCGGAACTTGGGGATTATGCCTTGACAGTAGAGGAGGCAAGGCCAAGAAGTGACAACCGTGAAGGTGGTGGATGGAGTGGTGGTGGCAGGAGCGGTGGTGGTAGAGGTGGCAGGAGTGGCGGTGGTAGAGGTGGCAGAGATAGTGGTGGCCGATTTGGAGGCCGACGTGGAGGCGGCCGAGGCGGTGGTCGTTTTGGTGGTGGTGGTTTTGGCGGTGGTAGGGGACGTGGAAATAAACCAAGCATGGGCGCAGCTGGTACAGGTAGGTCATGAAGTCTCATTACTTGTTAGCCAGTGTCGGGAACAGATGAATTGTATGATCTGCAACCCAAGGATGTTGTGTAATATCTCAGTTCCTACAAGCTGAGCCCATCATTTTGTTCTCCAATTTCTGAACCATCAATCGGATGGCTGCCACCATGGATAGACCATGCCCCAAAAGTCTCTCAGACTGGTCGATCCTGGCCACTGGAAATTTGGCAATCTGCTGTTTTCTTAAGCAGTTATTTGCAGGCTACAAGTTATATTTGTCCAACTGGAAACTTGAGTTGCGCGGCCCATTACCTTTGAGATCGACGGTTGGGTCATGTATCCTGTTGGCTTCATTTCTATTATTTCCATGCCCGAGGACAATGTAGATCCTTGTGGTGGGGATCACATTGTTGCTATCAAGAACACGGTTCTTTAGGATCATCTGTCTCAGAACTTTGTGTGTGTGGCCCCGTCTTGGGTGAGTTGAATTGTTACCGAACACATTCCGAGTCCTACAAGAACTTGTGATGTGGCAAACTGAAGGAAGCTACTGGCTTAAGGGCTAGTGTGCAAAACTGAATTGTGAAAACTAGTTCCTTCAAATTGCTGTAGCGTTCCTCTATTGTCCAAAATGTAGAAATGCAGTTCTAATTTGGATTCCACCCTCAAATTTAAGTTGTTGTGGAAGGTAGCTGTGATTTCATTCAGTCATTTCCTTTTCAACGAACAAACATATTGCAGTTCCCTTCAATTGCACGTCCAAACATCCCTTAATAATCCCTTGTTTATTTCTAAAAAAAAGTCACCATTGCCCGTTCTAGAGTCCCTGTTATTATTAGTTACGAAACTCTTTAAGTTCTAGTTGTTTTTGTCTGCATTGTATTTGCACGAATCTTGCTTTTCTTTCAATCAGGCCTTGACAACTGACATTTGGAAATGGACAGTCCCTGCCACTGCTTCACTTCATGCTTTGTGCCGTACTGTTTGCATAAAGGGCAATTCAGTCCCTGTGTTCTGTTGTGGGCTAGTATCGGTTTTGTTGTTGTTGGTCTTTTGTGGGTCATGGCCTCATGGGGGCTTTTATTCGTATAGTCTTTGGTCTTTTTCCATTTTGGACTGCCCACCTGAAAATCTCACCAGGCCAATTGTTTTTGTTGATGATCATATGGGCGGCAGTCCTGGCTAAAAGCCCCCATCTGTTATCTGTTAGATGCTGGGGTTGGGCGATTTTATCATTCTTGAGGAGTATGGTCCATTCATGATGGGGCTCAATCGCCTAGATCTTTGCCCTTTTCATTGCTGTGGAGATTGTTCAATGGTGTAGGCTGTGTCATATTTCATATTGAAATTTGAAATTGTGTTTTTTTTTTTTTTTTTTGCAGGAAGGAAGACTACCTTTGATGATTGAGTAAGAGGAAGTCCGAATCTCCTCTTTTTGGCAAAGAAAATATAATTTTGTAGTATTTTGACAATTTTTTATTTTGCTTTTATTGGATATTGTCAGTTTTGACTTTTTTTTTGTTCTGCCATCTGATTTTGCCTTATATTATATTATCTTTCATTAGCGAAATTGGGTTTGATGTGATTTTCACAAAGAGAAGCAACTGCCGACGTGGAAATACATTTAAAATGGAGGGTAATGCGTATCTAACCTTTTTCTTTTTTAAAATTTTATTTGACCAGTCTTTAGAAGTGGGTCCCACCCCTGCTGGCCCCACTTTCATACTATTTGTGATTCTTAGGCCGTCCATTGGCGGGGGTTGTAGGTTGTCTTTGTCAGAAATGCAGCACTGTAAATGGGCATTTGAGATGCAAAATGAGCCTCTGAATTGTTGGGATCGATCAGTCCCTTTTTTTGCAGTGTATACGTGTGTGCGTTGGGCTGAAGATGATACACGTGCCTCCTTAATGTTGGATTTGTGGGCCCTACTGTTGCCAGTGAGTTCCACCTGGGCCTAGATGGAAGACTAGTAATCCTGACCGTGCATTCATTGGTCAGAGGGTTGGACAATATGCAAAGCTGTGCTGAATGGGCCAGTTCGTCCTACTACTAAGCATACCGGAACACGAATAAAAAATGGTCGACTCCTATTCTGGCCTTGTCAATATAGATGGTTATCCTGCGTCGATCCGTCCTGCAAAAGTAGCGGCATGAGTATCCAAACCGTCCATATTGTGGGGATGCTGCTGATTATGTACCCCCTTGATTTGCCACCGTCTATTCATATTTCCATATCATTTCAGGGTACTTGTTAAAAATTGAGGAAGTTCCATGGTTAGGGTCGACCATAGTGATTCTTAAATACCTACCGTTGGCAGACGTTTTTGATCCATGCCTGTGAGTGGTGGGCTCTAGGAAGGTTTCAACAGAGTGGATTTAAGACACGTCATCACTGTGACAACCTCAGTCAGGTATCCCACCTACCTCGGTGATTACGGGTATCCCACCGAAACCGCGCCCCTCCTGGGAGAAATCGGATTGCGTACTGAGTTACTCAGTACGCTCTTATCGTACTGAGTAAACTCTGTTGGGCCCACTGTAAATGTATCTTGTCTATCCACGCCGTCCATACGTTTTTCCCTCTTATTTTAGGGGTTGAGACCAAAATTTAAGCATACCCAAAGATCGTGGACCATACTAATAATGACTTCCACCGTTGAAACCTTTCTAGGGCCCACAGTGATGTTTATTTCTCATCCAACCTCTTCATAAGATCACATAAAAAACAAATACAAGCTTGATCCAAACTTCTGTTGCCCCCAAGAAATTTTCAACGGTAGATGTTCAATTCATACTGTTTCCGATGGTGTGGTCCACTTGAGGTTTTTATATACTTAATTTTTATGCTCAAGCCCTAAAATTATCTTTTAAAATGGATGGACGGAGCGGATAAAATGCATAAATCACGGTGGACCCCACAGAGTTTACTCAGTATGCAAGCATTGGATCTATTCTATTCTAACGGATGGAGGATTGTCATAGGCCGTATATCCCTCACCAACCATTCTTTCATCTCGTCATTAATTAGCGTGTCCAACAAACTGAGTTGGTGGTCCACTCAAATCTCCACCTGTCCCGTGAATGCTGACCGCAACTTCTGGAGCCCATCAAGCAGTGGGACCCACATTGGATCTAGGGCTCTTTTTTTTTTTTTTTTTTTTTGTTTAAATATAGTCAGCAAACCTGTTGAATTCTTCTTAAAGGGCAGTTAGTTGATACTCCGGCAGCGCATGATGGTTGATATACGTGCGCTCAGAAATTGTAGAGGTGGTATGCACTAACTCAGATATTAAACCGCCTAAATTGTGGGACCCACTTTACAAAGAGCACTGTCCAAAAGTCTGGTTGATCAAGCTGTTCTAACGTCCGCTTAGAAGGGATTTCTGTGTTGAATTCTGACCATTGACTTCACTTCATTTCAACTGTCCATCAAATCTCCATCAACCAGCTATGTGAGCAAAGCAGTGTAGTTATCGGTTTACGAGACATCTTAAAGAAGATCAAAGATTTGGACGGTTCATTCGAGTAAGAAAAATACTCCACACTGATTGCGTGGTGTGGCCCACACCACCGATCTTGGTGGTGTGATGACGTGTCAAAGTTTGTTGGCCCCACTATGAGTATACGTTCTATCCACACCGTCTGTCCATTTTGCTAGATCATTTGAGGGCATGAGCCCAAAAATGAGGTAGTTCCAAAGCTCAAGTGGACCACACATAGAAAACAGTGGAGACAATGACTCACACCGTTGAAACTTTCCACGAGCCCATCATGACGTTGATTTGCCATCCAACCTATTCATAAGGTCACACAGACATGGACGAAGGAAAAACACAAACATCATCTTGATCCAAAACTTCCATCGACTTAAAGACGTTTTCAATGGTAGGCATCCAATCTCCACTGCTTTCTATAGTGTGGTCCACCTGACCTTTGGATCTACCTCATTTTTGGACTGATGCCCTAAAATGATCTCACGGAATAGATGAACAGTATGGATACAACACAAATATCAAGATGGGCCTCATAAAACTTTACCATGTCAATACAATATCCAGCCAGCCACACTCTGCAATCCAACGGTCACCAAATTATTTTAGTAGTGTAACCTTCTGAATTTTTGCTATTTTGGATTTCAAAAAATCTTAAAATTTTTCATTATAATTAACTTATGTTGTCACTTATTGGTCCTTAACGCTCAAAGTGAACGTATATACGAGTAGTATTAGTAAAGAACTACACAAATGTGATCAATCAACCGTAGGAAGCCAACGAATCATGCCGATTAGTTAAACACCGAGTTTAGCCATGTGATTTGTTCACATAGAGTCCAAATCTAGCTGACATATCACTAACTAACCGAGACAAACGTAACTAAATAAAGATCTACCCAAAACCGAGACAAGTAGATGTTAGATCTTAATTAACAAACTAAATCAATCAGTTACTCCTTTAGCCTAAAAACCAACGGCTTAGACTGACTTTTACTAAATCGGCATTTTCGCTAATTGTGAATATGTCACACTACAAACTTAGCTAATCCAGACCATAATTATTATACACGAGAAATCTCACTACCCAATTTATTCCAGAAATGCCCCGATTTTTCGAATAAGTTCTATACCACCCGTTAGTGGGCCACTAGTACCAAAACTATAGAATAATGTCCGTCTTACTGGGCTTGACGTCCATCGCAGGAGTCGGACCTGTGTACTGTCCAGAATCGTTCAACTTGAGTCAAAGGACGAGTGCATTAAAAGTGCAAATACCCTAAGGAAAGAAGCTAAAACTTAAGTGAATTGGGTCGTCCATTCTTATGTAAAGTTGAGGATTTCGGACTGTCGGTTTTCAACTAAACTTCTCACGTGGAGTAAGGATATTTTCCTGCTTATATCTGTATAGCCGCGGCCCCGATCGACTATCGATGACCATTGAACAAACTTCTGATCATATCCGTCGATCGGTGCATCCAAATGGCGGGCCGATCATGTCCATACGTAGATCATCATTAGGGCTAACTATTCTATGATGTATATCGACATATACGCCCGATAGTGGGCCATAGAGATTAAAAAGACCCTCCCATAGGGCTAGTATAGTAAAAACCTAGTCATTCGGGCCATTTACACCAAATCTGGCACTATAAAAGGGCCTCATTTGGGCACCCCCTCTCCCCATACGAATTTGTCCTAAAGAAAAGAAAGAGAGAAAGAGATAAAGATGAGAAAAGAGGAGAAAGTGAGAAGGAGAGAAGGAAGAAGGGAGAGAAAGGTAGGCTCAAGGGAGGTGAGATCTAGAAACCCCTCTTCCCTTTCCTCAAAAAATCCCACATTCACAAATACAAGCGATTTCCATCTAATTGGGGAGGTAAGCACCCATCCTTTTTGTAATCCTTTATGTTGAGGTAGGATTTGTATGAAATCCTAACATGCAAACGCATTGACACAGGATTCTGGCCAATCGACCGTGAGTTCGACACTTTTAGGTTGTTTCCCCAAGTCTTCAACGATCCATAGGTGCGGACTATTGTTCTTAGGTGGACTAGCACCAATTTTAATATAAATCTAATGATTTTGCTTGTTTGGTGATGTATTTGGAAAATCTAGAAAAACCTAGACAAACCATTACACTTTAGATCCTCCCCCAAATTAATATGAAATGATGATGAAATGTTTGATGTTTCTCAACATGATTGGATATGAAATTGATGATTGCTTGTATAATCCTTGCTTAATTCTTGTATGATGATTCCCCACAACATTTTTGATGTACTAACCCTTATGTATATTTTTGGTATTAGGAAATATATGAAATGCTTGGTTTCCCCACTAACCCACACATCACATATGCACCTTTATTTCACAAAAATGTTAGCATTTGCGTCGTAGAAAAATCTAAATTTTATGTTGAGAAATATGAATGCATGATATTGCTTATGTTAGTTGATAACCCTAATTGTTGAAGTGTTATGGATTACCATCAAAACCCTTGGGTTGGTCAGGAATCTGAGGAGAGAAACGGTGGTCCCATTGGTAGGACTACCCTGAGGCTAAACCTGTGAATTTGGGCGGGTGCGTATGAGTGACAGTAGTTAGACTACATGGGTCGCTTGTACCCGATGTCGTTTGTTACGTACTCGCCTGAACTCGTGCGGTCTAGTCTACTTACTGACAAACCATGTTTGTTAACCATGTCTGCTCACGTCTGAATGGAACCTAGGACACCCTTCGCCCACTGAAGCACATTGATAACCATTGAAAATTGATCCACTGTCTCGAGAGTCGGGCATGGTGGAATGAGACACTGTGTCCGAGCTGTCGGCCTACGCTAGGGTGACGAGCCTTCCCGTAGTGATTGCGAGTGATCCCTTTCCCAGCACTCCCCATGTGCTTGAAATCGGGGATGGGGAACCCAATGGAATCAAGGATCGCGGGGTCTTGGCCTCGCGCATTAAGGGATCTTGGCCTCGCAACTAGTTAAGGACATTGATATCATGGAGTGTACCAGATTTCCCAATCTGCTGGATGAACGGAATTAATTAAATACTCGATTTAATATTATTCATGCATTGTATTAGCTAGGATTTGGCGACTCGGCAGTTGAGGTCGCAATGAGGGAGTGCTGGTCATGTGCGATCGTTAGATGGAGTCGCTCGAGGGAGTGTTATGGTGAGGTCATGCATCATATCATTTATCATACATATACATTAACAAGATTAGTTAATGATTTATGAATGTCTGCCTTTCATTAAATGCATAATATGATTGATGCCTAATGTAACTTAAGATTAATAGCACCCACTGAGTTGATCACTCACTCCCACTCTGGGACGGTGTTTTAAAACACCAACTAGACTCTTTAGTAGATGCAGGTGATGCTGAGTACGAGGAGCCTTTCGGCGCGAGCCTGAATGAGGAGGACGAGCTGTCATATTTGCAGTTGATGGGCGGTTCGTTATAAATTTTGTAGGCGGACTTGAGTCGTTGAGTAGTGGACTCAAAACACTATTCTTTTGGACGTATTATTCCTTTATATTTTTAGTGGGCGACGCCTTGTGCGTCCCATCGATATTTTTAGACATTGTATATATATTTAGCCTTATCCCTTCCAGTAGAGTAGTCGTGAATTGTGATTTATGTGTCCAGTAATTCCATGCTGCTCAGTGAACCTGGTTAAATGCAAAACAGTAAAAATTGATTTTAAGTAATACTTGGGAACTTGGGAGTCGAGTGTATACACGACCCCCAATTTTCAAGGCGTTACAAGTAGCCATTCATTAAACTTGTGCAAAACAATCATGCGTGTTTTGTCAAGGAGATAACAATGATAATGTGATATATCGTGGGGCCCACTTATATAAATATTTATTTATATATAGTCGAATGCTAGCTGCGACCCAGTCCGCAAGTGCCAACCTTTTTTAGAACGCATTATATATGATGTGACTCAAAAATCTGAACAATCCACGTGAAACAACACCTCATGAAACCCTCCAGGCCCAATTCGTATGTTGATCTAATACTTTGGTGGGCCATGAAAAATAAAAACAATTTCCTCCCTTAATTTGTATTTCTCTTTTCTATGGCCCATTAAAATTTTAAATCAGGGTAAAAATTTGCCCCTTAGGGTTGCATGAGATTCCGCATTACAAGGACCGTTCGGATTAGATGCCCATGACACGTATGTAAAGGTGCGCATGTGAGCAACATATATATATATATATATATATATATATATATATATATATATATATATATATATATATATATATATATATAGTAATGGTCTCCTGCATACTGTACTGCAAGGAGTTTATATGCGATCCTCCGTATAAGCCATATGATGAGGAGAGCAGGTGGGATTTAACTTCATTGAAAGATGGAGTCTTTTTAAAAAGAGTTGAATGCCACCTATTCATCTCATCCTACGGCTTACATGAAGGCTTGTATTTAAACTCCTTGCGCTAGTGTGCGTGCAAGTGACCGTTACTATATATTTGGTCACTGGTTCTCAGTTAGTTTTAGTTTCATGCGCACCTCAACATCAATCTTCGTTGGATATGGCAGATGATTGAGGCTAAAAAACGTTTGACAGGTGTGCTTCAAAATACTCACTAAAGCTCTATCCCTAAATCCATTGCCGGATCCAACCACTCATGTTGGGGTGCGCATATATATTACAAAAAAATTCGGGTGCGACACACCACACCAAGTAATGTTAAATACTACATTTTGCTTGTGGTGGACCACTTAAAATTTGGAAGCTTTGAATTTATGGGTTGTCGGTCTTCAGGACTTGTGGGCCATCCATCAAGGTGATCAAGATCTACAATAAATTATATCAAGGTGGCATTATGAAATGGTCCCAATCAAGAAGTCCCACTGGTCACTGTTGTATTTGTTCGGGTCCGGACCTTCGGGTCAGTCTCAGTCTGACTTTGACCCACCTACTACGTAAAAAGATAGACATGCTACGTGCACTCTCTCACACGTGTAAAAATCCACTCGTGTTGATTTGTAGACGCTCACCAGATCTGCCATCTACCAAAAATTGGCTCGTGCGATCGTTAGGTGTCCCCTCACGTGTATGAAATAAATTGAACCGTTAAGATAAACTCACTAACGGTCCAAATTCTGTGGGCCTGATTTTTAAGAAATGACATCCTGACGGTAGGATGCATCAATCAGAACCATTCATCTTGCATCCAACAAGTGTCCTTCAAATTGACAGTAGAAAACAGATATTGCCAACGGTAGAGATTCCGTGAACAGAAGTGCAGAAAGTGACGGATAGTATTGTTTCACAGGTGCTATCTTTGGATCGTAGCGGTCCATGATATGGCCAAATGGATGGACGGTCCAGATTGATAGATTAATTGCCACGTGGACGGGCACTACAGACATTGCAAATTGAGAAAAGATTGCAGTGCTAACTGGTACACGGGTTATTGTGTACACAATGACAACTCCAACCGTCCATTATGTGGGCACGAATCTAGAATACGTGGATCACATTAACATCTGACCGGTGTATAGGATGGAGACGCAAGGAGTGGATAACTACTACAGGGTAGGCCCCGTATGAGGGGTTAACGTGAATAGGTTTCATCCACACCGTCCATGTAGTTTGCCATATTATTTCAGGATATAAGGTCAAAAATGAAGCAGTTCCAATGCTCAAGTGGACCACACCAGAGGAAGCAGCAGTGATAATGACACCCACGGTTGAAACCTTCCTAGGGCCCACCATAATGGATAATTTCCATCCAAACCGTTCATAATGTCACGGATACCTTGATGAAGGGAAAAAACAAATATCAGCTTGATCCAAAACTTGTGGCCCCCAAAATTTTTTAATCGGTTGGTGTTTAATTCCTACTGTGTGGTCCACTTGAGCTTTGGATTTGCCTCGTCTTGTTCCCTAAAATGATATATAAAAAAATGCATTGACGGTGTTGATAAAACCAATACATAGTGGTAGTCCCTCAGGGCCCTTGTCTGTTCCTAGCTATGGACAGGAGGGAGTAGCATCCAATCAAAAAAAATTAGCACCATAGAAGGGTCCATACAATGCGTTTTTTACAATTTTTAAGGTACGGATGCTAATTTTTTGATGATAATATTCCTCCCAGAGCAGCTGAAAAAAGTATAGATATTTTTATCTTTCGGAGTTCGTATAATTAGAAGTCTACTTTATTACTTAAGATTTTTTTCGAGTCCAATAGAAAACAGGTGGATAGTAAGTCACAAAATCCCCATCCAATTCACGTCTAAAAACACTTTGGTGAAACACTCCGCAGTGAGCAATATACAATCGCACCGAAATCCTATTTACTCATGTGGTGTGGCCCACCTAAATTTTGGTGTATCCATTCATCCTGGTGGGTCTCACCTGATGAACGGATTGGATGGAATATACACAATATGCGGGACCCCACATTCCATCTAGAAATTTCCACGGTGGACGTCACCCTCCCCAATTATCCCCTATTGTTCCCTTGGTGTGGCCCATCTTAATTAACGGCCAGGCTTGATTTAGGATTACACTGGAAGTTTTTTTTTTTGGCTAAATCCGTACTGTTGAATATTTGTTTTCAACCGCTCATTAGGCGTCCACCATCTTAGGTGTTAGGTGCAAACGGGTGCAGCTGAAATTCTAGCTTTAGCTACAATTCCCAAATGCCAACGTATGCATAGAAGGGTAGATATGATATGGTATGCGTTTTGAATCCGTCTTATAAGATTGCAGAGTCATTGCATGTGAGAGATGGACGAAGGTGTTGATTCTAGCATCCATCAAATGGGGGAGAGTGCATCAGAACCGTTGATTCACAACAGCTCGATCATCCATGCATCGTCGGATGAGATTGAGGGCCTTCTGGGGAGGGAGCCGGTCCCAATTCGCTCGATGATCTGGGCCGCTGCTTGGGAGTCGAAGGTTCTGTGGACGCTATCTGGAGCGTCGATCATCGTGTCCATCTTCAATTTCATGCTTAGCTTAGTGACCCAGATGTTCTCGGGCCACCTGGGGGCCTTGAAGCTTGCTGGAGCGTCGATCGCCAACGTTGGAATTCAAGGGCTGGCGTATGGGATCATGGTAACTCCTGCACTGTACCGAGTGTAATTCATGTGCTCGGTGTTCTCTTTCTCATGGGCATCAAAATCTCCACCGTCCACGATTAATAGACGGTGAGAGATGTTTGGTACGCAGGTATGAGATCCAGACCGTTCTTCGTGTTCATCGACTAGGACGTTGTGGGTATATATATCATATGGCAATATAGCCCGTTGATGGGATGATCCTAGCTGCTAGCCGTTGGAACTTTTTTTTTTTTCTTCTATTGAATGCTGACCATTGGTTGGGCCTCTTTTACTACCCAATTGCAATCCACATAAGTCTTCTGATCAGCGGCTAGGATCAACCATCTGGTTTGATTTTGATGCCATGTCCCGTTGGCCATTGATCACAACAGATAGACGGTATGGATCTCATACACGCGTGGCAGACATAGTTTTTACAATCCGGACGGTCCACACAGCTTTGTGGACGGACCAACCACTCATCATTTTACTTTCAAGCGTCCATGTGATAACAAAATGGGGCCATCTATCACAGGAGTCTTGTCCTTTCTTTATTCAGTACATGCGGTTGCATCCATTTACTATATGCACTCGCATTGCATAGATTTTGGTGGCCCACTTACTAAAGCTTGCTAGCCATCCATTCAGATATGCACGTGCCACACGTGCTAAAACCGCCCTCAGGATATTTAACCCGTATATCAGGTAGACCACTGTCACAAAATAAAAAAATAAAAATAGACCGTTCAAATTTCAGATAGGCCGCCCGTGTATAAAATGATGATAGGTCCAAAAAACTAGCTCCTATTTGGACAGTCCAAGCAAGCTTGAAAATGGCCCACCTTTATTTTCCGGACAGATGATTTAAATACTGGGTCCCACCTGATACACGGGTCTGATGTACTATACCTAGGTTAGTTAGATTATATCTATATTTCATCCCAAATCGAAAATGTGGTGATTCTTTAACCACACACATGGCATAGCTGTCTGATTTTTCTATTAAAATTTGAACCCTTTCTATTTATTTTTAACCACTCATTTGTTAGCCGTCGATTGGATGGTTAGGATTGCTTGATCAATGTGGTTCTGGAGATGCCCTCCATCCAAAATGGGCCCCAGAATTTGGACGGTCTGAATAGCCGTATATGAGAGCTACAATGTGCCACAATGTGGAGTAGTTATATGCATGCCATGTGGACAATTGCTGCGTGCTTGTGTATGGAGAGTATAGTCTATCAGAGTATCAATGTTTCTGTCTTCTTGTAGGTACTAGGGACTGGTCGTTTGTTAGGTCTGAATGTTAGGAAACCACATGCATCTTTCATTACAAGGTATAAAAGGGAGAAGTGGGGCCCAGGGTACGTTAATCCAGACCATTGATCTGTTGAGTGACACCTTTGATGGAGTTTATATGTGAAAAATCTCTCAGATTGGGCGATTCCAACAATCAAATTAGGACATTTTAAAAATGTTGAATGTGGACCGTTGTTGTATTTCTCTTCGAGGCAGTGTCCATTCAAGGTGGGACACAACAGACACAACAGACCATTCATCTGAAGCAAGTAGGCCCGGATGTGGGGCCCACTTGTCAACTAATTGATAGCCATTGCTAACCATTAGGTGGACTCAGTGAGTCGACTCAGCGACTCAACGAGTTTTTAGCTGTATTTATAGGGCTGGCAATGGGCTGGGCCTGGGCTAAGAAAAATCATTATTCTCAAAATGCCGTGCCGACATCAGGCCCATCTGTTGCTGGCCCAATTATGTATCACCAGAGTCTAATCTAACCCGTCCATTTTCCTTCAATTCCATTTCCCAGTTAGGCATGGCGAGCGCGGTGCAGACAGTATGCGGTCAAGCCTATGGGGCGAGGAAATACAACACAATGGGCATCATTTGCCAGAAGGCCATGATCCTGCACTTGGGTGCTGCTGTCCTGCTCACATTCCTCTACTGGTACGCCGGGCCCGTCCTGATTGCGATCGGGCAGTCGAAGGACATCGCCGAGCAGGGTCAGATTTTCGCAAGGGGCCTGATCCCACAGCTCTATGCATTTGCACTCAACTGTCCAATGCAACGGTTTCTTCAGGCCCAGAACATTGTGAACCCTTTGGCATACATGGCTGTAGGTGTTTTTCTATTGCATACACTCCTTTCATGGGTGGTGGTCTATGTTTTGGATTATGGGCTTTTGGGAGCTGCTCTTACACTCAGTTTCTCTTGGTGGGTCCTTGTAATTCTAACTGGGCTTTATATAGTTCTGAGCCCATCTTGCAAGGAGACGTGGACAGGGTTCTCCGTCCGTACCTTTGTTGGGCTTTGGGCCTACCTCAAGCTGACCGTCGCGTCGGCTTTTATGCTTTGGTGAGCTCTCTCTCTCTCTCTCAAACACACACACGCAGAGACACACATCATGAGCCGCCCAATGGGCCGGACTGGTTGTTGGGCTTTATTATCATGCTGGATCCAAGTTGGGTTTAGAAGCCCAAGACCAGAGGCCGATGGGCCAGCCCAGGCTATTCACAGTGGAAACGGATTGGCTACTCCCCCCTGCAACTAGCCCGGCGGCTGGTGGTCGGTGATCTGTGGGACCCACCATTATGTATGTGTTTCATCCATTCCGTTCATACATTTTTAAAGATCATTTTATGGCTTCATCCCAAAAATGAAAGGGTTATAAATTTCAGGTGGACCACACCACAGGAAAAAGAAATTTGATTGGATATCCACCATTAAAATCCTCCTAAGGTCCACTGTACTGTTTATTTGAAATCCAATCTATTGATTAGATCATACAGACCCAGATGAAGCGAAAAAACAAAGATCAGCTTCATCCAAAACTTTTATAGCCCCCAAAAAGTTTTTAATGGTCGAGATTCATTCAACGCTGTTTCCTGTAATGTGGTCCAGTAGAGAACTTGATATACCTAATTTTTGGTCTCATACCCTAAAATTATCTAGAAAAATAGATGAACGGCATGAATGAAATAAATACATCACGATGGGGCCCACATAGTACCGATCACCAGCCATTGGCTGGTGGCAGGGGGAGTAGCCAATCCATTTCCATTTACAGCCCTAACCCAATTTGGATGTCCCACACAAATCCTCCACCTTCCCGTAGGAACGCATGTGCAAGATCCTAGTGGTCCATTATAATGCATGTATCGTGGATGAGTAAACTCTGTGGGGCCCACTATAGTGCATGTATCTTATCCACATTGTTCATCTATTTTTCACCTCATTTTATGGCATGAGCCTAAAATTGAAGTATACCCAAAGCTCATATGGACCAAACCATAGGAAACAGGGGGAATTGAATGCCTACCGTTGAAAACTTCTTGTGGGCCACAAGAGTTTTGGATCAAGCTGACATTCCTATTTTCCATTCATCCTTGTCTGTGACCTTATGAACAGCTTGGATGACAAATAAACGTCTCTGTGAGCCCTAGGAAGGCTTCAACAGTGGATGTCATTATCCCCTTTGTTTCTTGTGGTGTGATCGACTTGAACTTTGGACATGCTTCAATTTTGTGCTCATGCCAGAAAATGAGTGAATAAATGGTGAGCCCCACAGAGAAATCCGGTCCATTACAGCTGTCCATTTGCGCTACACGCGGTGGCACCACGTTATGAGTAAACCAGCCTGATTTTCATCCTCTGGAAATTAATGAGTGTGACCACCTGATGGACGGCTCGGATCTTGGTGGCGCACATAACTTAAATTATTTTATTTATTTTTTTATTTTTAATGCAGCTTGGAGATATGGTACTTCCAAGGGATTGTACTTATATCAGGCCTCCTTCCTAACCCTACAATCTCTCTTGATTCAATTTCCATTTGGTAATTTCATGGCCCACCCTCTTTTGTACTCTTATTTGTTACTTGAATGCTCTTAACGAACTTTGCTAAGCATGTGGGTAACAAGTGACAATATGTATCACGTGTGTGACATGTGAGGCTGTACACGAACTATGTTAGCTTCGTTCGCTTGCTCGTTTCGGCTTGTCTCGAAAAAGCTTGATTCGGCTCAGTTTGAAACCGACTCTAATCTTAAAGAAAAAATTTTAAACCGAGTTCGAGCTTGTCTGAGTTCAATTTGACCCGGATTGAACCCCTCAAACTCAGATTAAACAATTCATTGACTTAGTTACTTGGATATTGGTGTTCCCCACTAAATGTTTGTTGAAACAACATAACGAGGTATCAACTGGTGGCAAGGAAGATATATATGTAGAACAAATATCATTTTTTCTTAATTTTGATGTTGCCTACAAAGTGTTTTTGATGAAATACAGCTAAGCTAGCTTGTGCTGGCGAGTCAAGCTCGAGGGCTGAGTTGAGTTCAGCTAGTGGCCGAGCCGAGTCGAACTGTACCAAGCTGGACTAGGTTGGAGTCGTGTGCACCTATTCTGTCATACGTACGATTTAGATATGACTGGTCTAATCCAACCTCGGACACAATTAAATGTAGACCATTAGTTGGCATTTTGTCAGAGGATTAGGCCATTCGAACAGGGAGAAATTGGGGATGGTCCATCCCGTGATATTACCTACCAGATTAACGGTTCAGATCATCATGGATGATGACCATCATGTGAATTATATCGTCATTTCTTTGTTTTCTTCAAATGTTGGCTACTCACACTTCTCTTTTTGACGGCTATGTTGCAATCACAGCATGAACTACTTGAACTGGGACATGCAATTCATGTTGGGCCTCTGTACGGCAATCAGGTTTGTAATTTCCTCTGCCACGTAGACACAGTACATGTGTATTTGTACGTACACACACACGTGCATGTATCATGCATACGTAGAGGTTTGCTAAACTTGCGAGCGTGTATAGCTCCAGCCCATGTAAAGGCCCCCACGTGCCGCGATCAGAGCCGTCCTTCATGTGGCCCACTATGCAGATGGCCTGAACGTATAAAAGAAATGGACGGATAGAAAAGACTTGAACAAGTTTATTTTGAGCCTCCACACTGGGGCCCACTTGATGATTGGATCTATCCACCTGATGGACAACTGGAGTGTTTCACACGTATGCTGTGTTGGCACGTGTGAGGGTTCTTACAGAGGTTATTGTTGGTACGCCTTTGTGGAATTAACAAACCTCTGCGTGTATGAATGCATAATCACCGAAGTTTCAGTATACCTAGTTGCATCAGAAGCTTAGACAATGCAATCGATCAATCTGGATCGTCCACAAGATCCATCACATATTTCATGGTCTGCCTTGCAAAAATCACACTGATCGGACAATTCTAACCATCCAATCGATATCTTATAAAATGGACAGTCATGATTGTTTACATGAACATGCCAAAAATTTGAGCCATCTTTATGTTGAAAACCATCATGGATGGGTTATGATTCCAAAAAGTTACTCTTTTCATGTGATCGTAACCATCCCATCCATGGGTTGGAAAATGGACGGCTATAAAAAAGTGTCAATTTATAGAGGTCGGATCATCCAATTGGAGTAATTTTATCATGGGATACCATAAAATTGATATGGGCCTCATGGACGGTCCTGATTGGTCCAGTGGACTGGCCAAGTGTCTCAATGCAACTAGCAAGGAATCATTGTATAGTAAGAAAATACAAAATGAAATCTCAGGAGTTGTGGACCTGTTTCTACTTAACAAAATTTCAATATTTGGCTAACTTGAATATGTAAATGCTTGTAAATTGTGGTAAATAGGTAATTACGATGAATGATCACAGTTTAATTTTGAGTAAGAATTTCACCTAAAAAATTGGGCAAAACTCAACCTCATAACATGTGAGCCCCACCATAATGTATGTGCTATATTTATGTCGTCCATTTATATTTTTCATATCATTTTAAGTTATGAGTTAAAAGATAAGGTAAATCCAAAACTAAAGTGAACCACACTAACTCTTATCACTGAAAACTTTATGGGGATATAGAAGTTTCTGATATGCTTCATTTTCAGGGTCATACCTTAAAATGATTCGCAAAAATGAATTGCTGATGTGAATAAAATAATTACATCATGGTAGAGCTCACATTAAGTGTGAGTCTCTTTTCAAAATCTTAGGGTGTGTTTGATTTTTCAAAGCATGTGTAAATACCCTTGAAATGGATAATTATTATCATTACACTTGTTTGAAAATTCATCAAACTTTCTACCTTGGAAATCATTTAAAAAACTTAGTTTAAGTTTACGGACCCAAGGTAATGTATATAATATATTCATTTCATCCATTTGTTTTACCACAATATTTTTAAGCATGAGCCAAAAAAATGAAGTAGATCCAACACTCTATGGCCCACATCAAAAGAAACAGTGGCCTTTAAAGGTTTTTAATGACAAGCATTTGATTCCCTTTTTCCAGTGGCGTGCTCCACTTGAGCTTTGGATATGCTTAATTTTCTAGCTCATGCTATAAATTCATTAGGTATAATAGATGAATGGTGTGGATAAGCGATATGCATCACGGTGGAACCCACAAATATGTTGTCGGGTTCTCAATTTTTGCATCAAAAAAGCATGTAGTCAAATCAAATATAAAAAAGAGTGAGGCAAATATTAGGAAAATAATTATTATATATTTACACGGTATTTATCGGTGAATTGAAAAATCAAACAAGCCCTTAACATATCAAGATCTTTGCTGATGAAAATATTAAAGTCAACATTATTTAATTATTATCATTTACATGCATTTATAGCTAACTAAAGAAGAGAATTCCACAAAAGAAATAAGTTTTGTTATTACAATTTCCTTTTCAATAGTGTCAAAATGTCTTGGATTCTCTTATTTTCTAAAACATAGTGCATCACTTGCAATCCAAATATAAGAGAATTGTAATCATATCATTTGTAACTTGATTTATCACAAAAATTCTTTTATCCAAATTGATTACCTGTTCCGACAAGAAAATTCTATGATAAAAGAAATCAATTTTACAACTATCATTATACCTTTCCCACCACATGCAGGAAATGCCTTGAATTCCCCCCTTATTTTTTGGGAATGTAATGTATTTATTGCAATATAATTGGAGGAGAATTGTAATAATATCACTTGTGATTTTATTTACCATTGAAATTTCTAATGTAAACTAGCTCCGGAAAAGATTCTGTCTATGATGTTTGGGTACTAGTAAAACCATTTTTGAAATGCATTAAAAAATATAACTATTAGATTGGAATTTATTTTGTTAAAAATTTATAACGTAGTTTAAAAATTGTAATCATAAAATGATAGATTTTGAAAATTAGATTTTTATAAAAATTTATTTTCCATTATTCAATCTAAATCAAGATATTCCATAACGGCATCATCGTTAACTTTACAATATGAGCTGTAACGACTATTATGGCCACCATAACTGATATTATAATTTTTTTTTAATTGAAGTAAAAAAATCCGAAAAACCTATATTGATCTTGTAATGTCCTTTATGCATAAGGCTTTTATGGGAGCATAACAGGCCCTTACAGGGATTGTAATGGGCCGTTATAGATTAGATTTTTTGTAATGACTATTACGGCTTTTACTACATCGTAATGGGCTTTATGGCCCGTAATAACCGTTACGACACACCAAGATCTAAACAGAAATTCAATTCCATTAGTAACGATCAATACCTAAGAACAAAACCCCCCAAGTATTTTACATATACTTATAAATGCCTCATTCTCTTGCTGATTTGCTTTGCAGCATTAGGGTGGGCAATGAGCTCGGTGCGGCCCATCCAAAGGTGGCGAGATTCTCCGTAATTGTCGTGACCACGACGTCGGTCCTTATAAGTATAATTTTCAGTGTGATCGTGTTGATTTTTCGGACCCCGTTAAGCAAACTTTTTACCAGCGATGACGATGTTATCGACGCCGTTTCAGACCTCACTCCGTTGCTCGCAATCTCTGTGCTCTTAAATGGAATTCAACCCGTGCTTTCTGGTAAAATGTGAACACTTCATTAGGGTTTGTAATTCGTGCTAAGTTGCGAATTCGGCGAGTCTGAGTCAATCGTGACCCATCTGACTTGATTTGGACTCGGTTGAGTTAAATCCAAATTTGTACCATGAGTCATAATTGAAAATAGAGGGTGACTGGCTCAATGACTCAGCTAAGTAGCAACTCGACTTGGGACAAAATGACTCGGTTGAGCTTGATCCTGCTTGCGACCATAGAGGGTGACCGGCTCGATGACTCGGCCGACTCGCAGCTTTAATCACAACTGAATGAGTCGGCCGAGTTGCCGAGTCTTGAAACCTTTGTACAATATTGAAACCCTACGTACATTGGGGGACAATCAGCCACTAATTTTTATTGAATGTTGGATTTGCACAAATGAATAAGGTTGGGCCGTTCATCAGGTGGGCCTTGATTTTTGTGAACATGCTCTAACCATAGATGGTTCATATGTGGGGTTTTTGAAAAATAAACTATCTAACCGTCTATTTTCTAGGTACATGTGTGGTTTGGTTAGCTTGATTTTTGGACCAGGGAATATTCATGGTGGGCCCCAATATACATGGGTGACAAATTGGCATGTGTGCCGTCGATTACCTAGGGGGATTTTAATTTGGGGTTTTGAACGGTGGAGACTTGATTTTTAAGGATTTTGGAATGCAGGTGTGGCCATTGGAAGTGGTTGGCAAGGGCTAGTGGCGTACGTTAACCTGACCACTTATTACATCATTGGTCTCCCCATTGGATGCGTGGTTGGCTTCAAAACAAGTCTAAGAGAAGCTGTAACTCTCTCTCTCTCTCTCTCTCTCTCTCTCTCTCTCTCTCTCTCTCTCTCTCTCTCTCTCTCTCTCTCTCTCTCTCTCTCTCTCACTCTCAGATAAATCTGGACCGTCTACTAGGTTCATCCCATATTTCATGGGCCACTATCTTATAATCTCACTGATTGGATGATGGCATCCTTTCGAAAGGTGGCCATTTTTTTTTCCAACCATCATTTTCCATGCAATGGATGGTACGGATCGTGTTTTTAATTAATTAATTGGTTTTTTAATTAATTTATTTATTTTTATAAAGGTTATTCTTTGGAATCATAAGATCAAATGCCTCAGTAAATAGGTAGATGGCTCAAATTGTCTATTACACCTATTTTTTTCAAAAGAAATCTTGACTGTCTATTTTATAGATTATTGATTGGGTAGTTATAATTGTTCGGCCAGTATGCTTTTTTGCATGGAAGCCTTTGAAATACGTTCTGAACCTAATGGACAGTCCGGATCAACTAATTGGGCTGTCCAAGTATCAGTATGAAACTACGAGCACTATAATTTTAACTTTATGCATTGAAAGCACCGGATCATTTCTCTTGTATTCCAGTGCTCTTGGAGCATTATAAGTTATAGTGCTCGTAGTTGCATTGGGACAGTTGGATAGTCCAATGAAAGACCTGATCCGTCCAATAGGTCCATCGCAAATTTCATGGTCCACCATGTAAAAAGTACATAGAAGGGATGACTTAAACCATCCGATCAATAGCCTAAAAGTGGATGGTCGAGATCAATTTTGGAAAAACTGGCCTAACCAACAATCCGATCCGTATGCCTCTTGGGACCCATCATGGATTGCTTATGGTTCCAAAGATTCCCATTTGTCAAAAACATTAATCATCTCATCCATCGCTTTGAAAACGGAAGGCTATAATAAAGAAGGCCATGTTATGGATGGATCAGATCATTCGATCAGTATGATTTTCACTTCGTAGCTCATGAAATGAACCCTGAGAAAAATTTACGGTATGGATCAACCCATTGGTCGTCAGATTGTGCCGATGCAACCAGGAGTACTATAAGTAATAGTGCTCAGGAACCACTGGACCGTTTCTCTGTAGAAGCAATGATCCGGTGCAATCAGAGCCCTATAAGTTATAAATATAGTGCTCAATTATGTACTGATACCAGGACAGCCCAGTACGTTGATCTGGACCGTCCATTAGGTTCAGCATATATTCCAAGGGCTACCATAGAAAATAACACCAATCTGATAATCCTAACCACCCGATGGATAGCTTGTAAAATCAACGATGATCATTTATGAAGAAATTGGTCCAATCAACAAACTGGGCCATTTATTTATTGGGGCTCATCCAATCACCCCATGAAATACGTGCGCGGGACGTAATAGATGGTCCAGATCGATCAAATTGGTCATTGGAATTGATCATTGCCCTCAACTAAAATGGGCCCACCACCATTTTGTTCATTTTTTGTTTAATTATGTTATTACAATTCAGTTGGATTGAGTATCCAAACGCATACTAAATCCCTTATTATATTGTTTTGAGAATCTGACGGCTGGGATTGCATGTGCTGGCTTTTATCTAGGGGATTTGGTGGGGCATGATCTTTGGAGTTCTTCTACAGACCATAGCTCTCATTTTCTTGACGGTCAGGACAAACTGGAATAAAGAGGTACATTCTCTTATGTCTTTACCCTCTTCCCCCTTCTCTACTTTGATCCATTTGGTAAAATAATCACCGTTGATTTTTCTTTTGTAGGTTGATAACGCCGTTGAGCGCTTGAAGAGATCAACGGATGAGGATACTCGAAATCTAGTGGACGCCATTGCATGATCATTCCATGGACCATAAGAAGATCTACTTCTAGGACTGTAGATTTGAGAAATGTGATGGATACTCATCATACGTCCCAACAAGTGTGTGCGATATCCGGGCCGTCCATCTTTCGGGCCCCACATGAACGTGCAATGGCTCAAAAAATAATCCGGTCCAGCCATCATGCAGGCCAGATTGTTCGACCACTGCACATCACTCGGAGTACCTAATAAATGGCTCAGATCCTGCACATATGTGCCACGTTTTGCATGTATGGGGATATATAGTAGGACCCACATTGGAATGTATGGGAATGGAAAGATTTAGAATGCTAGTCCTTGAAAGCAGCCTTAGCGTTGATCCTTAGATTTTTGTAGTTAGTTGAGATCTACGGTGTGGATCTTCGGTCCCATAGTGAATTTTCGGCAAAGAGTGTACTTTATTTTCTTCTAGCAGATATGGAAGTAGCTTTTGCAAATTTTTTTTTTTTTTTAATTTATATTTTCCAAATCTTGCGTTTGAATTGGCAATACTTTACAGAAGGCCCGGTACTCGCTATCACTACCGTTCAAATTGCAGGCCAACGTGTGTATGTACAATGTATGATCAGTTGATAGGGATAATAATATATGAAGGCTCGATCCAAAGTCTATTCAAATCGTTTGAAACTTTTAATTAAGCCCTCCTTACTTGAACATTATAGGGAGTTGAGAAGAGGTTAATGCTTTTAAATGCATGGTTGATACGGATAGTAGTGCATGAAGGCTTCTATCCAAAGTTCATCCATATCCAGGAGAACCCATAGCTAAGACCTATATATTCGAATCTTGCGAAAAGGTTGAGAAGAGAAGCTATTAATTATATATACATATATTGCTTATGAAACCTTGTGCAACATGCTTGTATTCTTGGATGTTGAGCTCGGATGGGCGTGGAGGGTGGGGTGTGACTGATTTATAAACTTGGTTTGATTTTGTACTATCTTTCACAAGGTCGACAAAATGACTTTTCAGCACTGTAGAAGTCGCCACTAGTTAAAATGAAGACTTCAGATCAACAGTTGAATAGAATTCGTGAAATCGCTAAGAGATCGGAAAAAATAAAGAATTCACGACTTGCATGACTGCAACGTGGATTTTAGGTAACGGCATCGGTTACGGAAAAGGAAAATGTTAAACACATTTTTATCGTTAGTATAAAACATAGTTTTTACTTTGTCAGGTTATACGTTTTCAAAGGGGATTTAAAGAAATATTAAGATTTAAATGTTTAAACTACAAAAGATAAACTAAAAATGAAATGGAAATAGTAGAAAAAGAATTTTTTGATAGAAGTACAGAAAAGAAACGAATACAAAGTTTTCAATTAATCATTTAAGTCACGTATTTTGATACGGCAGATTCTCAAAAAAGGTAACTGTAGATCATACTTCACGTGATGTTAGAGTAAAGTCTATTACATTAGATGTTCAAAATAGTGGGATTAAAATATACATATTGAAAAAAGATAAATCGATTATACAATGTTGGATTTGAAGTTGAAAGAGAGTAGTGTTGGCCTTGAAGGTGAAATAAAATAGAAGAGACTAAAAAAATATAAAAAGAATGAGAGAATAGATGGGAAGCCGAGCTTTGAGGTCACAAACACTTGGATTAAGAGACCACACAAACATCATTTTGATCCAAAGCTTTTGGTGGTCCACAAGAAGTTTTTAATGGTCAATCACCATTGTTCGTATACTGTAGTCCATATGGGATTTGGAACTGATTCATTTTTTGGATCATGCCCTAAATTATGTGCTTTCAATACGGATGAACGGAGTGGATATAGTCACATAAATCAAAATGGGCCCCACAGTCAGTGGTCCCACTCACCTTGGTGGATCCGGAAGTCTCACCTAATCCGCTCCCATGTGACGTTACCGAATCTTCTAGGGGCAGCAGACCCACGAGTCTTAAAACCATGGACTCCCGAAAAACACATTAAAAATAATAATGTAGATATGCTTTTATACTCTGGTTGACTGATTAATGATACTCAGGCAGTTACATGTCACTGAGAAATCACATACACGGCATACAATTAATTAATCCAAACTAGGGCCTCCTAGATGGGACATGCAAGTCGAGCTGGCATTGGTTTTATTGGCTGCGAAGGATAAATAGGCTGTCTCGGAAGTCAAATTGGTTTTTCCCACGCCATTAGGGAAGGGAACAGGCCAACGGATAGTTTAATCCGAATGGAGTCTGATCAGCAACAGTCCTTTCTAGCGAAGGATTCATCGGTTCTTCCCCCCAAGTTAGGGGGCTGATTTTTCTAGATAAAGTAGGCCTTTGTAATTTTAAGGAGGAATTTTTCTCAGATTGAGCCCGGTCTTAATCCATTCTCAACTGCAAATTTTGATTTCTCCTCGTGAAAGGCTTCCCGGGTCCTTTTACCCTGGGCGGCCCGAAACCGGTCGCGGTCTCAATTATAAAAAAAATGAATAAAATTGGCAGACGCAACGTAAGAGATGATGAAAGAGACGAAATGTAAAAGAAATTGGCAGTGCCACATGCAAGGAGCGTGGAAGTCGGAGATGGCTTACCTGCATTAGATAATTGAAAAGATAGAAAGATGGCTACTTGTATCAAAGAATTTAAAAGAGGCAAGTGAACACTTAACAGTGGTCAGAGTAAAATCTAAAATGTGCATTGATAACAACCACGTTTTCTAGTAATTAGAATGTGGTTGAGTTCATTTAAAGTATAATCTTTTATCTTTTGATTATATAAAGTTTTTAGCCTTTAAAATCCGTTATTCCGGTGAAGATGTCTAAAATTTCTACCAAAAAAAAAAGAAGAGAAAAAAGAAATATCAGATTGATCTGTTCAATCCCCCCTACTTTTTACAGCGTAGTCCACTTGATTTTTGGATATATCTTATTTTTCAGCTCTAAGCGTTACAAACGATCTCACCAAGTTGATGAACGGTTTGGATATAACTCATGCCTTCGTGATGAGACACACATAACTTGGTGACCTCAACACACAAGCCACGTCAGTGGTGTGTGGTACACCAGCCAATCTGATTCCTGTTTTTTTTTTTTGTTAGGTTTCCGGAAACGGATTGGCTACTCCCCTACCACCACCCAAGTGGTTGGTGCTCTATGGCCCAACCATGATGTATGTATTTCATCCGTGCCGTCCATCTATTTTCCTACATCATTTTACTGGATGAGAACAAAAATGAGTTATATCCAAATCTCAAGTGGAACACATTACAAGAAACAGTGTTGAATGGACATCGACCATTAAAAACTTTTTGGGGCCATAAAAGTTTTGGATCAAGCTGATCTTTGTTTTTTCCCTTCATATAGATCTGTATAACCTAACAAACAGATTGGATGTCAAATAAACACTACAGTGGGCCTTATGAGTATTTTAATGGTGAATATCCAATCACTATTGTTTTCCTGTTGTGTGCTCCATCTGAGATTTATATACCTATCATTTTTAGTATTAAACCTAAAATGACATGTAAAAATGGATGCATGGAATGGATGAAACAAATACATTATAGTGGGGCCCACAGAGCACCGACCACCAGGATGGTGGCACGGAGAGTTGCCAGTCCGTTTCTTAGGTTTACTTTTACTTTTGTGAATTTGCATTGCTACGCAGCAGCGGATTAGATACTACTGAACAATTCGGTAGCCAAAAGGCTACTGAGGTGACGTGGTGAAATAGAATTGGTTGAATGCCAGTTAATGCTCTTTCCATTTTAGCTCCTTTATACGTCTCTCTCCGTTTGGCAGTGCAATCACTCAACCACACGAGGGCAAACTCCATTTTTAAGTCATTTCTTTTCTCTGCTGAAGCGATGTCATCACTTTCCGTAGGCACTACCATGACCATCCATTTCGCAAGATCTTTTTAAGGCATAATCCAAAGAGTGAGAAAGATCCAAATTTCAAGTGCACCCAACTGGAGAAGACAATAGGGATTGAATGCTTAGGGCCTGTTTGGATACGCGTTTTGCAATGTATTGTATCGTATTAGAAGTTATGATTTGACGTTTACTGTGATTGGATTGGAGTGAATAGGAGTTGAATCCCATGCGTGCGAATACAAAGTCCAACCAAAATTTTGAACTGACGGTAGAGTATTGTCAGTGGTTTCTGTTGTTGTCAATACTTCGTATTTATTGCGCTGTATTCGCAGCGAATGAAAGTTTGAAATTTGTATGATTACAAGATATCTGGTATCTATGCGGTGTAAGATCGGGACTGTTCGTTTGGTACATTTCAACGTGAAAATCATCTGAGCTAGAAATCAGAAAGTTTTATACCTCAAACAGGTCACCCGACCCAATTAAGATTGTACAATACGCAAACATAATATGTCATATCCAAACATTGATCTGTATAACCTATTGTATACTATGCCAAACAATACCTCATATCCAAACATTAATTAGTATCTGATTGATTTAAATGTATTCTAAAAATCGTCCAATGTATACATGAACAGTACCCAAATATAATACAATACAATACTATACGCGAATCCAAACAGGCCCTTACCATTAAAACCTTTTTCTAGCGCTAACGCTCATCGATCTCTGAGTTGTACGAACGGTTCAAAGTAGATCAAAGTTACGTGGCCCCACAATGATGTATTTATCATATCTACACTGTTCATCCATTTTGCAAGATCAGTTTAGATCTTAATCCCAAAAATTAGTAATTTCCAGGACTCAAGTGGAAATTACTAATTTTCATTAGGCCCACTGTAATATTCTTTCCATCCAATCTGTTCATAACGTCAAATCTGTTCATGACGTCACACAGACCTGGATGAAGAGAAAAAATATATATCATGTTATCTCTTCAATCCCCACTACTTTTTACAGTGTGGTCCACATGATTTTTGGATATATCTTATTTTCGGCTCAACCGTTACAACGATCACACAAAGCGGACAAACGGTTTGGATATAACTCATACCTCATGATGGGACCCACAGCACTTGGAGATCTCAACACACAAGCCACATTAATGGCTGGTGGTCGGTGCTCTATGGCCCCACCATGATGTATGTATTTCATTCATGCCGTCCATCTATTTTCTTAGATCATTTTATGGTATCAGAACAAAAATGACGTATATCCAAATCTCAACTGGAACACATTACAATAAACAGCGTTGAATGAATGTCGACCATTAAAAATTTTTTGGGGGCCATAAAAGTTTTGGATCAAGCTGAACTTTGTTTTCTCCGTTCATCTAGATCCGTATGACCTAACAAACAGATTGGATGTCAAATAAACACTACAGTACGCCTTAGGAGTATTTTAATGGTGAATATCCAATCACCATTGTTTTCCTGTGGTGTGCTCCATCTGAGATCTATATACCTATCATATTTGGTATCAAACCTAAAATGATCAGTAAAAATGGATGCATGGAATGGATGGAACAAATACATCATGGTAGGGCCCACAGAGCACCGACCACTGGGATAGTGGCATGGAGAGTAGCGAATCCGTTTCATAGGTTTCCATACTTTTGTGAATTTGCATTGGTATGCAGTAGGTTTTCACAACAGTGGGAACAGAATGAGAAAAGAAATAGCTAAGGTCCACTCATTTGGTAGGGTCACGTGCGGACAACTAACCAAATAGGCGGTAGCAGGAGAATAGGGAGGATTTCCACAGATATGGGCCCACCTAAGTAATGGTACTGAGCAAGTTGCATTTCCTGTAACAGAGAGTCCAAGCTATAAAACAATCTTCAGCTAAGCCTCGATAAGCAATCAAAATCTGTGCATCAGTTAACCAAAAAAAAACAATGGTTTCATGGTTCATGTGCCTATACAAAATGCTTTCTAGCTACCCTGAAATCTTCCTTGCATTTGCTTGTTTCTTCTTCATTAAGATGTTGAGAATCAAAGGCAATGTTCTCGTGAGCTGGCCTATCTTTGGCATGTTGCCATCTCTTCTTCTCAATTCCCACCGTTTGCATGATTGGTTAAACGAAGTCATGACCAGAAACGGTCTTACATTCGTTTTCTGTGGCCCTTGGTTTACTCATATGGATGCCGTGATAACATGCGATCCAGCTAACGTGAACCATGTCATGCATACCAACTTCTCCAACTTCCCAAAGGGTTCTGATTACATCAAGATGTTCGATATACTTGGAGATGGGATCTTCAATTCAGAATCTGAGTCGTGGAGATTTCAACGAAGAAAAGCCCAGGCTCACCTCAAATGTACACGATTCCGTCGGTTTACGGCCAAGACTACAAAAGAGAGGGTGGAGAAAGCGCTTTTTCCTGTCCTTAATCACATCATGCAAAAAGGCAAATACGTAGACTTGCAAGACGTATTACACAGGTTCATGCTCGATAACACCTTCATATTGATTTTTGGGGCTGATCCAAACTGTCTATCCATCGACTTCCCAGCACTTCCTCCTATCGTCAAGGCCATGGATGATGCATCTGAGGCGGTGTTATTCCGCCACTTGGTGCCTCAAAGCTGGTGGAGGTTGCTATGGTTGCTAAAGATAGGAAAGGAGAAGAAGCTGTATGAAGCTTGGAAAACCATTGATAATTTCATATACCAAAGAATTTCAATGAGAAGGAAAGAAATAAAAGAAACCAATGGTTTAGAGGAATCTGGGGATTTGCTGACATCTTACATGGATGAGATGGAAGGAGGAGCGGAATCTGATTCGTTCCTCAGAGACACTGTGCTTAATTTCTTGTTTGCAGGGAAGGATACCACAAGCGCCGGCATTACATGGTTCTTCTGGCTAATTTCTAAGAACCCAAGTGCCAAAACCAAAATCTTGGAAGAACTTAAAGCAATCGCAGCTAAAAAAGAACAAGTGTCACGGACTCAACTGACGGTGTTCGATACTGAGGAGGTTAGCAAGCTGGTTTATCTACAAGCAGCCTTGTGCGAATCGCTGCGGCTATTCCCACCTATTCCGTTCGAGCACAAAGGAGTTCTTCAGACTGACATTCTTCCCAGTGGTGAAACGGTCCAAGCAAATACAAAGATTATATTCTCGTTGTTTTCGATGGGGAGGATGGAAGCAATATGGGGGAAAGATTGCTTAGAATTCAAGCCGGAGAGATGGATAACCGAGCAAGGTAGCTTGAAATTCGAACCTTCCTACAAGTTCACGGCATTCATTACTGGGCCGAGGAGTTGCTTAGGTAGGGAGTTCGCTTTTACTCAAATGAAGGCTGTTGCTGCGGCCGTGCTTTATAATTTTCAAGTTCATGTGATGGACGGCCACCCTGTGTCGCCGAGATTCTCGGTAGTTCTCCACATGAAGGATGGTTTGATGGTCCGAATCAGTGAAGGAAGATGTTCGTGAATCGTGATTGTGGCGCGTTTGGTTGCATCGATATCTGCTGTTTGTTTTATATAATATGGGTGTCTTACCTTGTTTTACTAGAATGGTTGTTAGGAAGTAATACCGACGTAGAATGCATGAGTATGCATGGCTTAGCGTAACCTGTCTGCTCTATAGTTTGCAGAGTCAGGACTCGGTTGGTCAAGGTTGCGTCAAGAAAATGTGTTTTATTATTTATATTATATATGATATAATATAAAAATAAAAATATATGTTATGGTGTGTTGCATCTCTATTTTCAAGGGAGAATGTCCAGTTTTCTATTTTCTATGTGGCAACTAAATTGGAATTAAGATATACTATTTAAATGAGCTCTCTAATATATCAAGTGGGATCTCTTGGGGGACCACGGAAGCACACAAAGATGAATCAAGCAAAGTATTCCAATCACAAAATCAAACCCAATCACAAAGGCTTCGAATTTAACATGGAAAAACCTTTATGGAAAAAAAACCATGGCACAAAGCAATAGATATCACCATGAAATCATAAATTATAAGAGATAGAGAGAATACCTAATTCGAATAAGCCTCAAATTTCCTCTTACATGCCCTTGAAAATTCTAGGAACAAATTAAAAAGCTACTGGATTCACATTGATTCCGATTACACCCATATATATAGCCTCAAGGTGAATCACAATCGAAATAGGAAATAAATCATGCAGATATATAACTCCACACGATCGTTCGATGGCACCTTCGATGGGATTTCGATGGCATCGAATAGCCTTTGATGTCATCGAATAATCTTGCATTGAACTAAACATCAAAATGTTCCAACAATAAATCATGAATTTTTAAAATTTTTCCAATGGCATTGAGCAGGCCTTCGATGGCATCAAACATCTTTCGATGGCATCGATCAAGACACCTAAAGTGTACAACAACCAACATGAGAAATTTTGAATTTTTACAATGACATCGAGTAGGACTTCGATGACATCGAGTAGGACTTCGATGGCATCAAACTGTCATCGACAGGCATGTTGATTTACAAATTTAAGACATCAACTACAATCTCCACCATGTCTTCAATAGTCATTCTTCATAGCTCATTTTTTCTCATCTTTAAGTCTGCCTTGCATTATAACTTTACCATCACTTTTCGTGTACACTCCGTCTTCCTTTACACCTTCACCAAGCCTAGATAAGTTGCACAAAACTTGAACTTCTTTGAGGAAACCACCTCAGTGAGCATGTTCATCGAATTCATGTTCGTGTGAATCTTCTCCAGAGTCACGCCTCCTTCCTCAAGCACCTGTCGGATAGAATAGTGACGAACATCAATGTGTTTAGTACAAGAGTGTAGACACCCCACCTAAGTTAGCATCTCGAGAGAACTAGAACAATCCGAAAACTCTGACCATATCCTAAACCAAACTCTAATCCCAGCCCAAAACCTAAACCAAACTCTAATCCCAGTCCGAACCATAACCTCAGCATAAACCCTACACCCATCCTAACTCTAGCCTAAAACCCTGCCTGGACCCAGCCTAATCCTAGCTCAAAAACCTGCCTGAACTATAAGCCCTAGCCTAACCCTAGCTTAAACCTTAATCCAAACCCTAAACCATCACCCAAGCCAGAGTGTATGTGCAAAACAGTACAGACCTCAAAAGTACACTCTACCATTTGAGCCCAAAAGCCCGAAAAAAGACTTTATGTCAAGCCAAAACACCAAAGAATGCCCACCGGCTAAAGCCCGGGAGAAACCCAGCCCGAGCGGTAGTAGGACTACCGCTGGCTGTAATCTGACTGCTTTTCCCTATCCAACAGGTGTCCCCTCTGGGCACACAGCTGTCTCCTGTCCCAAAGTCAATTTTCATACGAAATTATCCCTATAGTCCACCCTATTTACCATTTTACCTACCCCCAAGAGCCTATAAGAGTATGTCACATGACTTTCCTCTCTCATCAACCAATTCCAAGCTGCCATGTCAGCTTTTACCCTTCACAAACCCAGCAATTACCACAATGCCATCCCAAAAGGCTATAAATAACCCTCTCCTCTTCACAACAACAACAACAATCCTACCACAACTATCTCATTTCAAGAGAGAGAGAGGGAGAGTGAGGAAGAGAGTGAGGGTGAGAAGGAGTTCCAAGCCTCTAAGATTTGATTTTTTTAGCCACCCCTTAGCCTCATCCCAACCATCTCCACCCTACAGTCTAGCCTGGATTGATCATGGTGTAGTCCATGTTCTAGCCAACTCGAGAGCAAGCCAAAGATCATTTCATTTTCTGTTCAAGCATTCATCATAACATCTCTTCTCTTCTCAAAGCCCTTGCTTCTCTAGATTGCTAGCGAATGTATGCTCTGTGACTTGCCGTACATCAGATCCTATCACATTAGAAACTCTGTAACGTCCTGGATTTTCACTGTTTTGGATTTCCAAAAATCCTTGATTTTTTTAAAAATGTAATTAACTTGTATTATCACTTACTGACCATTAACACTCAATGTTAGTTTTTACACGGGTGGTACCAGTAAAGAACCGCACAAGTCCGATTAATCAACCGTAGGAAGCCAACGAATCCGCCCGATCACTTGAGCATCACGTTTAGTCCCATGATTTACTCACATAGGGCTCAAATCTAACTGACCCATTGCTAACAAATCAAGACAATCATAACTAAATTAAAGATCTAACCAAAGCCAAGTCAGATAAGGCCTGAATCTTGACTAATAGACTAAATCAATCCCATTACTCTTTTAGCCTAAAACTGACAGTTTAGAGTAATCATGACCAAATCTCCACTTTCACTAGTTATAAATAGGCCACACTATGAACATAGTTAATATAAACCCTAATCATTGTCCACGAGAAATCTCAATACCTAATTCATTACAAAAATGCCCTGATTTTCTGAACAAGTTCTACACCGCTCGTTAGTGGGCCACTAGTTCCAAAACTATAGAATAATGTCCGTCTTACTGGGCTCGACGTCCATCGCGGGAATCGGACCTGGGTAGTGTCTAGAACCGCTCAACTTGAGCCAAAAGATGAGTGCATGAGAAGTGCAAATACCCTAAATGAAGAAGCTAAAACTTAAGTGAATTGGGTCGTCCACTCTTATGCAAGTTGAGGATTTCGGAACGTTGGTTTACGACCAAACTTCGCATGTGGAATAAGGATATTTCTCTACTCATATCTGTATAGTCGCAGCCCGAATCAACTATCGGTGATCGTTGAACAGACTTCTAATCATATCAATCGATCGACGCATCCAAATAGCGGGCCGATCATATCCATACGTAGATCATCATTAGGGCTAACTATCCTATGGTGTATATGAATAAATACACCCCATAGTGGGCCCTAGAGGTTAGAAAAACCCTCTCATAGGGATAGTATAATAAAAACCCAAACCTTAAGGCCATTTACACCAAATCTAGCATTATAAAAGGGCCTCGTTTGGGTACCTCCTCCCATTCGAATTTCATGCCCTACCTTGGTGAAGGAGAAGAGAAGAAAGAGAGAAGGAGAGAAAGAAGAAAAGAGAGAAAGATGGGCTTAAGGGAGGTAAAATCTTGTAATCCCTCTTCCTTCTTTCTCAAGAAACCCCCTATCCACAACTACAAACACGATTTTCAATCGATTGGATAAGTAACCACTCTTCTCATTTAGAAGCCTATTATGTTAAGCTAGGCCTTGCAAGTGTTCTAACATGCAAGCACGTTTGACTCAGGATCTCCACAAATCGACCCGTGAGTTCAACAACCTTAGGTCGATTCCTCAAGCTCTCAATGATCCGTAGGTGTGGACTATTATCCTTAGGTGACAAATTACCAATTCTAGGATGAACTTAATGATTTTGGATGCTAGATTGATATGCATGTGTAGATTTTAGGAGATTCTATCTAGGAACCTGTTTGATGTGTATGCCTAACATGCATGCAAAGATAAATTGATGTTTGATCAATCTGAAATGGTGTTTAGGCCTAGAAATTTTTCTACATGTTCACCCCTTGCATTTGATTTTCAGTATGATTTTCTATACCTTTGTATGTCTGCATTTCCTACATTGTGAATGACATATGAAATTTTTGTCTCTTATAAAAAAATCCAATTCCATGTACATGCATGTCTAATTCTTGCTGCTAGGGGTAGTTTGTATTCATTTTGATATTCTGAAAATTATGTGTTGACTGCTTGTATGTTATATTCTATGAATATTTGATGAGAAATCATGACTATCTTAATATGTTAAGAATTGAAGCCCTTTTGTTTGGGTTGGTCAGGAACCTATAAATTATGAGGGCAGCCCCGTCGGTTGGGCCGTCCCGAGACTAGACCGACCAATTTGGGCGAACTCGTATGTATGACAGTAGCTGGACTACATAGGTTGCTTTCACCCGATGTCGTGCGATATGTTCTTGCCTAAGTTTTGGGCGGTTGGGTCTACCAATTGACCAACCATGTTTGCTTACGCCTGTTTGGAACCTGGAACACCCCTTGCCCACTGATGCCCACTGACAATAGTTAAAAATTGATTTATAGTCTTGTGAACCGGGAGTGGTGAAATGAGACACTATGTCCGAGCTATTGGCCTATGCTAGGGTGACGAGTCTCCCCGTAGTGACCGCGAGCGATCCCACTTCCCAGCACTCCCCACGTACTTGCAATCAGGGGTGGGGACTCCGATGGGATCAAGGATATCGGGATCTTGGCCTCGCACGTTGAGGGGTCTTGGCCTCACAAATGGATGAGGGTATTGATATCGTCGGGGTGTACTAGTTTTCCTAACCTACTGGATGAATGAAATTAACTAAATACTCGGCTAACTTATTCACGCATCGCATTAGCTAGGATTTGGCGATTCGGCAATTGAGGTCGCAATGAGGGAGTGTTGGTCATGCACGACCGTGAGATGAAGTCACTCGAGAGAGTGTTGTGGGTGAGGACATGCATCATACATAACTCATGCATACGCATTAACAAAGACTATTTAGTGATTTATAAATTTATGCTTTTCATTAAATTTATCATGAAATTATTATTTGATGTAACTTATGGCTAATGGTACCTACTGAGTTAGCTACTCACTCTCACTCTCACTCTGGGACGGTGTTTTAAAACATCAACCAGACACGTCATTAGATGCAAGTGAGGCGGAGCTCAACGAGCTGAGCGGGGTGAGCATGGATGAGGAAGAGGAGCTTTCCTGCTTCTAGACTTTCGGTGAATCTTTCTAGTCTGAGTTCGGGCTACCGCAGGATATGGGCCAGGGCTCTAGTCACTTTGGGTCAAGTATGGGTGGGACTAGTTCCCTATTTAGATGATTTTGAATTTGTGGTTTGGATATTTTTATATTTAATGGCAATTGATACTGCTTTATGACGTACTTATGCTTCATGCCTTGCTAAATTCTCCATTGTTTATGAGATCATACAAATGTAATTAAAATCTGAAGCCCATTAGGGCACCCAGTGGCACCTGGGAATTTGGGAGTCGAGGTCGTACATGGTCCCTGAAAACCCGGGGTGTTACAAACTCCTAGTAATCTAGTCCACTTTTCTTCACTTTTACATAAGCATTATCACATTCCCCTTTCTAGACACATCCTCGGACGTATGCTCTGTGGCTTGTCGGAATCACGGATCTAGCTACATTAGAAACCCGTGTGTGCCTAGTAATAATCTGGCTATATCATTCTTCCCTTGAGATTTCTTACCACACAAAGTAGAGACCGTACAGTTGTACGGGCAAAGATGGTGCCTAACACCTTCCTTCTTTGTAACCAAGGTCCCTTACTCGGAATCCTAGATCGCAGAATAGGAGTCAATCTAAGGCAAGAGAATCTTCGAATTTTTCTAGCCTTACATATTCTGCAGGTTCTAGCCGACTACGGAATTTTGAGATTAAGTGGCTAGTGGCGACTCTAAACTTACAATCAAAGTCACACCCCCCACATGACAAACAAACAAAAAATAGATCGCCTAAAGTGTGGGCGCCGATCTCCCAGCGTTCACAGAGAGTGATAAATAAAATTTTTAGCCAAATTGATAATGCTTTTACTGTCACAATTAACCAGTATGGCTTCTTGATGAAGCCTCAACTAATCTATCATCCCCATTAACCAAACACCTTCCTTGAATACCAATGTCATTGCTCTATACTCAGCTTCGGTTGCGGAAAGAGCTACCACAAACTGAAGCTTCAACATCCAACTGATTGCTCTACCCGTTAGCATAAACGGGTAATCTGAAGTCAACTTTCTAGAATCCATATTGCCCGTGTAGTTAGAATCCACATATCCAACTAACTTAGCCCCTGATTTCTCAAAAGATAAAACGTAATCACGCGTACCTCGAGTGTATCAAAGTAGCCATTTTACTACTTTCCAATGTTGCTTTCTGGGTTTAGGGACCTATCCTCTTCAGGCAATGAGCAACCCAGATCTTTCTTCTCTATTTTTGGATTGGTTTAAGGAAGAACTTCCCTACGATCGATGTTAATTCGCGTTGGCTGATAGGAAGTGGGTAGTGTGGCTTTTGGTATAAGATTTGGACTGAGTTGGGATTGCTGACCTCTTAGAGGCTAAGGCAGCCCCCAATCAGTCTCCAAAGCATTCGAGTAAAGGATGTTCTGGGACTGGAAGGTATGTTACCCCACCTTCATCTCAATTCGATTCTCCTGCAAGTTGTAATTGCCCATATCAGGGATGAGGGGTTGTGCACTACAATGGGAGAAGGCAGGTGTTCGTGGATTATATCCCCTTGTAGTGAGTTCATAGTGAATTTTGCTTAAGGCATCTATAGAGGTGTAGGGGATTGCAAAGCATGGGAAAAGTAAGTTTGGCACGTGAAGTCACCACCGAGGATTGCGCTAGTTAGCTGGAAAGTATTGTAGAGAGCGGTCTTGGTTGATGGGAGAATGCAAGCTAAAGGCATTTAAATGGCTTCAAAATGCAATTGTTGCAGTCTAAAAAGATAGGTTCTCCTGAAGAAGAAATACTTTATCATCTCTTCTTGATAGGGTCGCGACTAGTGTGGCTAGTTCCTCCCTAGCAAAGTTGTCATTTTGTGAATGTTGGAGGGAAGATTCCCCAAGGGTACAGGAGATCTACTCTCTTCTTCTCATCGGTTGCCTCGCTCGAGGGCTTTTGGTGATGGAGGTAAGAGTTTTATATTGGACTAAGTCGCTACTAACCAATTATTACAATTCCACAGTCAGTTAGATCCCTTAGAAACACTTGAGATTGAGAACCCGAAGATTTTTAAACCTAAGATGACTCGTGAGTTTACATTCCAAAGATTTTGAGTAATGGACTACGGTTACAGAGAGGAAATGTGTTAGGCACTCACTCTGTTCGTAGGATGTATGGTTTTTTACTTCACAATATCTAACTAGTTTCTAAAGAATAAAGGTAGTTCTCGCCTGTAAAAATAATGATCGACCGATCCGAATTTCTGATGGGCAGGATCTGACTATATCGGCAAGCCGCAAAACATACGCTCAAAAAGATCAATTGCAGAGTGCAAAGTATGAGATGCTTGATGCTCTATTGATGCTTATGATAAAAGGATGGCCAACTGGCCAAGGTTTTTGGTGGACCTACTACGATTATATCGACAGGTCTCAAAGCATACGCCTGTCAGTCATATATGAGAAAATGATGGGATGCAACGTATATTCTAAAATAATGACTAACTGGTTTAGGTTTTTGGTGGGCAATATCTGATTATATCGGCAATCCTTAAAGCATACGCCCACCAATTAGATGCGAGAAAATGATGAAATGCACTATGATGCTAATGTATATGAGGAGCAGGGGTTAAGAAGGGAATGAATGTTGCACGATGATGATGCACTAATTTGATGAAACTGATAGAGGCTTAAATTGTCAGATGAACGATAATGTCAAAAGGCTAGATTGAGTGGTTTAAATTTGAGCTTTGGGTGGCTCAAGAGGCTTGGACTCTGGCTAGGCTATGCTAGATGAGGGTTAAACTCTCTCTCTCTCACTCTCATTGGTGGAAGGATGACTTCTTGGATTTCTCGATCTCTTGAAATGAGAAGGGGAGGGGGCTATTTATAATCTCCCAACCCAGTTTTCTTATAATTCCTACTCGTGATCCTAGGGTCAAAATATGGTTAAATGGTTGGGATTAGAGATTGCCACATGACATCATCTCATGGGTTGGATGGGGTGATAAAAAGGTAATTTTAGGTAAGGAGATGGGTGCATCAAAGTAAATGCACATCAACCGCACACTTGATGTACGAAATACGAGCAACCCACATGCTCGATGGATGTTACCTGAAAGAGAGGGAGTACCACGTAGCCGGTAGCAACCTAGCTGCTGCTAGTCCCCACTTGAACTCCCTGCTTTAGCAGGCAGAATCATCTAACATTTGGAGGCTCTGCTGTGAGGGTTGCTGCTTTGAGGTTTCGTCCATTTCTCCGAGTGAGCTTGGTTTTGGGCTTGGTTTTGGGCTTAACTAGGTGAGAACTGGGTGAGTTGATTAGGTTATTGTTTTAGGTAGGCTGACCGGGTAAGTTGACTAAGTGAGTTGACCAGGTGAGGTAACTTGAGCGAAAGAGTAGGGAATATGTGTATAGAGTAGCTAGCAAGATATATGATAGGTGAGCCCCGAGGTTTTTGTGTCATGGGCCTGCTCGAATGTAATAGGGATGCACAATTGCAACTTTTTTTAACAATAAGATTTATTTTTTATTTTAAAAAAAGATGTGTAATGTTAGCCAAGAAACAAGCGATTGAAGTAAGCGATTGGGCACCCACATCACGTAGTATCCAATGTTAGACTACCATCCTCTTAAGTCATTTGGTGAGGCCAAGCTTATGACCGTGTGATTAAATGGACATGTAATTGATCAGGCGAGATGGTAGATCATGTCAGTTACGAAATAAGGGCCTCATAAAATCTTCACAGGGCAAAAAATGAGACGCCACTACCCACTAAGGATGAGTGAGCCCTACACATGCCATAAGAGTGGATGTTTAATCAAAACATGGATGTAAAGATCGGGAAGATTATATCTAAATTAACCAAAGTATCAAACGTGTAACTTGGATCTAACCATACAATATCCATGCACTATTTTGACCATATCTCCATGATTGAGCCCACGCACCCTAAAAAGTAACTAGCTTTTAGTTTCATCATCAGTGACATAATGACGCTGAAATGGCTAAATCTCCAAATTTGGGAGCCAATTTGAGCTCGAACCTATTTCTATTTGATCCTCCTTTAGAGGGTTACCATATGAACAATTCAAGTATTGAATGAATATTGAAGATATCACAAAAAAAAGGTGATCGCTCTAATAACACATGTTGGATTTTAACTTCGAAAAAAAGAAGTGAAAATGAAAGATTTTTTGAAAATCTCAATTAATTAATCTTAATTTCAAGATAATATGGGGTTACAATTATAAGTTTAAAGGATGATTTACATTTTACCTTATGCAATCAAAATCATGATGATAATTTTTTTCATGAAGATGTTACATGCATGTTGATCCCTTATAGCAGAAGAGCTCTTTGCCCAATCTATCGTAGATAGAAGGTGTTGAGAGATGCCATCGTCTGCACGTCTAGTAGGGTATAAGGAAGACTTACATCATCCACAAGATGGACCACACACACGACACATGTAAAGGAGAAGAGGGAAGGAAGATGTGAGAAATATTCTCTCTCTCTTCTCTCTCTCCAAGTGACTCCTAAGGAGGACGTCGAGGGATTTCCTCAACTCATATTTATATAGAAACCTATTTAAGGAGGGATTAGGGCTTTAAGGATACACATTGATAAGATGATCAGCTATTATACGGACTTCGGTGTACCTTATTTTGAAAAAAAGCATGTTTAACTACCTTATACATGCATATAATCATAATCTTATCTTTCCACTATCATGCTTATCCACCATAGATATAGATCCCATACTGACCAAGTGATTGACCATCAAATCTAAACCATCAAGTTATCATCAAGTGCAATCAAAATAGTTTTCATAGTTAAAATAGAACTACAATTGTTGAAAACCTTTGAAAAGCCATTTAAAACTTCTTAAGTACCGAGCTCAGTAAAAAAATTACTTGATGAGTTCTTGATTTAATCAGATATAGCGATATAATAAGGCCTTAGGTAAACCTAGTAAATATCATGCATGTTAGCGCAAGTAAGAATTAATTAATTCTGATGGACATATCCAGCACAACCCACTTTTAATGGCCTTCATAAAACCTCATAAACTAAATTAACACCACCTAGTCAAGATCCATAACTCTTACTCATCCTTAAGTTTAAAGATTAATTACCTTTCATGCACAATAAAGTTCTTGATCTAATAATCATGGTTCAGGTAAATTGGCTTATAAACTATGACTTGAACTTCGATCCACCAATACAAGTGTTTAAAGGTCCAATACTAAGATCTTGTATTCATGACATACTTACATTTCAGAGTAGGCTAAAGAGCAAAGACAAAATCAACCACAAATCAGCTCTCATTGGTAGAGACCTTCTATTCTTACTTAAGTCAATCCCCCCACATAGGATAATTGTACATCTCAAAGCTTGATGTGCACAAATGTATCCTTGGCATTTGTGTCGATCATGAATTAACAGGGCACTAAGATCTATGGACTATAATTCTCTCCGATTAGTGACCACTATGTCTTAAATTTCCAAGGATCATAAGTTTCACTCCTCATATAACTCACATTACGTAAGTTCAAGGCAACACTGAATATCAGTCAAGGCATATTATATTATTCAAAAGTACCCATAATCATCAAGATCAACACTTACGATCGACCCTATCACATCCACATCGCCAATAGATCAAGTTAAATATTGATTTTTTAGGGCACAACTCCAATAATGCATACCAAATCTACTCCGACGTCCATTAGAAATTGAAAATTTTAAGAATTTAAAAACAAATTCCTAGTAAAAATTTCCAACAGAAAAATAAACATGGCATATAAAAATACATTATCGCCACTAATAGTGACCTTCATATATGGGAGAACTGAACTTTTTATGGCACATGGAGAAATCGCGCAATGTCATTCACTAACATTAGAGTATCTTCATCTTCAGACCCCTTTATGCAATCAACTGCTTTATCGACTTACACATAAGAAAATCTCTAATTATGGTTATTTATAAATTCAACTAAACATGAAAGGTAAAGGCAATTAAATAGCTATATTAAGGTGAAGTACCTCATTATTCAAATTCGTTCTGGCTGTCAAGATAATGAGTGTTATAGTTTGCAAGCCCACTCCCACAATCATCCCCCACCAAATTCCCTAGAAACCCACACACAAATAAGATCATTGGTAAATTAAAGAACACATCAATAGCTATTACAAAATTTTAAAACTAAAAGAGGAAATTGAACTTTCACCACAACTATTTTATCTCATGGATCTTGATAATCCGATATTTTGAAGCATGTTGGGGCATTCCCTAAAAGCGACACACTCCTATACCTGAAAGAATTGGTTGAATTTCCACTCCATGATAGCATTGTCATGTTTTCCACACATGTTATCATCATAAGGTAAGCCCAATCTAAATGTAGCAATGTTTTTTTCTTTTTATTTTTTATTTTTTTAATATGCGTGAGCAGAGTTCAAGATTGTCCAATATCCATACATATTGCTCCAACCATGTTGGAGGCCACAAAGTTGAAATGTGGGTTGTCTATCATTGATTTAATGATTGGAACCCTTAGGAAATCTTGGACCAACCTTTTTTACCTACACTTATCCTAAATGACAAAACATTGTTTTTTATAGTTGACTCCACTTCATTTAGATTGGGCTTACCTTATGATGATGAAAAAAAGTTTGTCTCTGATGTAATATTTTAAATGAAAAAAATTGAAGGGAAATGGACTCTCTCTTAGTTGGATTACAACCCAAAAACTTTTAAATGTAAAAGAAAAGCATTTTTCAGACTTTTTTTTAGTAAAATAATAAAAGTGCAGTACTAGCACTGAAATTAGTTTAATTACCATCCACTTATATCACAATTTTAATTTCTCTTATTTTTTCCTAGTTTACCCCAATTCGAATATGTGTAACTAACAATAATATATATATATAGCCAAAGGCTCAGCTATGCACCAGTTCTCACAAGTTCTTATGAGAACTTTTTGAGAACTCATTATACATTATATGAGCCTAAAATCTAAACGGTCCATATGATGCAGCACCCCGTGGCCTGACTTTTACTTTGATCCAAAGCTTTGGTAAGCCATGGAAAAAGGAAACAATTTTCTCCCTTGATTTGCATCTCTCTTTGCTATGGCCTACCAAAGTTTTAGATTAGGGATGAAATTTGATCCCTATGGGTTTCATAGGATGCCGCATCACATGGACTGTTCAGCTTAGACGCACATGACATGTGTGCAAAGGTGCGCACATGCACAAGTGAGAATATATATATATATATATATATATATATATATATATATATATATATATATATATATATATATATATATATATATATATATATATATATATAGAGAGAGAGAGAGAGAGAGAGAGAGAGAGAGAGAGAGAGAGAGAGAGGGGGGGGAACGCTAACTGGTGGACTTGTCATGAAGCCAAGAGCACATCCAATTGGGAGACCAATAATGTAGTAGGACAGCAACTCCCGGACTTGTCATGAAGCCAAGAGCACATCTAATGGGGAGACCAATAATGTAGTAGGTCCCAAGGTTAACGTACGCCACTAGTGCTTCCCACCCCCCTCCTGATGGCCACATCTGCATTCTCCACCATTTGTATAAATCACCACCAAATATTAGTTCCACCTCACATGTGCCACTTGTATATGGTGATCAGGACTGTCACTACGCCAAAACTGTCGATTTGCGACGTTTGTCCATCACAAAAATTGCTTGGTTTAACGACGGATATAATCCATCACTAACGGAAAAAGTCCGTCGCTTCGCCCGTCTTTCTCAAAAATCCAGTCCAAACGTCGCGGAATTTCACGACGGATTAAAATCCGTCGCTAAAATCTGATTTAGGACGTATTTACGACGGATTTTGGTCCGTCGTAAGTTGGTGACGGACTAAATCCGTCGCAAATTTTGATTTTGCGAACCTGCCCAAAATACCAAACGGCGATGCTTTTCAGTTGCTTTTGCGACGGATCATGGTCCGTCGTAAAAGGACTTCTGCCTCGACATTTTTTTTAAAGAATATGATGGAAAATCATGTTTTTTCTAGTCTAAGAATTGTTTTTTAATACAAATTCAGTGGTTTAATTGTACATATTTGTATCTAATATTATTTTTTAACAATTGATTGAATGCAAAAAAAAACAAAATTAAATAAATAAAAATTGTTTTTATATCAAATGAGTGGAAATCATTAATTTTTTAAAATTTAAAACTAATATTTAAATGATTTGTAATATGACAAGAAAAAAAATATTGAGAAGTTAAAAAAATTTAACAATGTTTAAGAAAAAATGAGATTTTGAAAAAGCAAAAATCGTGATTTAAAAAAAAATCTATTTTGTGGGAAAAAAAGAATATTGATTAAAGTTGATAATTTTGAAAAAAAAAAAGAATTTGATTTCGAGAAAAAAATAATATCTTGAAAAAGAAAATTAAAAAGATTTCAAAAAATGTGAAAAATTTGACAATGTTGAAAAATGAAAATATTTTGAAAAAGAAAATGAGAGTTTGTATTTTGAAAAATAAAATAAAATTGAGAAATTTGAGAATAAATACTTTTAAAAAAAATGGAGTTAGAAAGAATTGAAAATTTTAAAATTAAACAATAATAAAGAATCGATACTTTAACAAAAAACAAACATTTTGAAACAAAAAATAAAGAAGTTGAAAAAGTTTGTGATTTTAAAAAATAATTGAAATGTTAAAAATTTGAAATTAAAAGGAAAAGTTATTTATAAAAGCACTGAGATTTTGAAAGAAAAAAAATATCATTTTAAAAAGGAAAATTAAAAAGTTGAAACAAAATGATATGCTTTTGAAGGAAAAAAATCGGCATTATGGAATTTTTGAGAAAAAAATAAAATTTGAGAATTTTTTTGAGATTTTGAAAATAAAAATTCAGAATTTGTATTTTATTTTTTTAATATTTTATAATAAAATTGATATTTTGTTAAAAGTTGTCAAAGAAAAATTAAGCATAAAAAATATACATTTTGAAAAAAATGTTATTTTTAAATGAAAATTAAAATTTATCTGTGAAAAAAATATGTAACCTGATCAGGGTGAGTAACTAGTCAAATTGAGGGTATTGATCAATAAAATAGATTGAATGGACCAAACATATAAAATTGGCCAAATATTCTGGTCAAAATTGTGACCCAACTTATTGACCTCGCGATAACCTAAGAATTAATGTTAATAAGTTTTGTGGGGCCCATCATGATGTGTGTTGAACATCAACACCGTGCATTTGATGTGTCCCTTTTAGGTTATGAGATATCTCAAAAATCATCCGTATACGAAACTCAGGTGGGCCATACCATCTAAAACTATGTGAAGACATCCTAAAAAATATAAAAGCACTTGGTGGGGCCCACATGAGTTTTGGATACAGCTGAAACTTGGTCTGATCCCTCATCCAAGTGGAATACACATAATTAATGGGTTGTATATGTGAATCACATTTAGGTGAGCCCAATATATGATTATAAATGTTTTAAGGAAACCCCTCTCTATTCCATTTAGGTGAGTTACTAATTACCCTTAGCATACTGAGTAAACTCTGTGGGGTCCACCATTATTTATTTATTTTATCCACTCCATTCATCCATGTTAACAGATAATTTGAGATCTAAAGAACCAAAAGGAAGCAAATCTAAAGCTCAAGTGGACCACACCACAGGAAATAGTGTGATTGAACCTCTACCATTGAAAAATTCTTGGAGGCCATAGAAGTACTTTTAGATCAAGCTGATGTTTGTATTTTCTCTTCATTCATATCTTTTTGATATTATGAACAGGTTGGATGGAAAATAAACATTACTGTGGGCCTAAGGTTGGTATAACGATGGAAATCATTATTCCACACTGTTTTGTGTGGCATGGTCCACTTAAGTTTTGGATTTATCGAAAATTTGGGATCAACCTACACTGTTCATCAATTTTTCAAGATCATTTTAGAGAATTATCCAAAAAATGAATCATATCCAAAGATTAAATGGACCACACCATAAATAAGGAGAACAGATTGGCTGCTACTCCTAACACCAGCTAATGGCTGGCGGTCGGTGCTCTGTGGGTCCCACCATGTTGTATGTGTTTTATCCATGCCGTCCATCTATTTTAAAAGATCATATTACAACATGAGACAAAAAAATGAGGTATATCCCAATATGAAATGGACCACATTACAGGAAACAATGTTGAATGAGCGTCAACCATTAAAAACTTTGTGCGGGCCATAAAAGTTTTGGATCTAGATGATTTTTGTTTTCTCCCTTCATCTAGGCCTATATGACCTAATAAATGGATTGGATGTCAAATAAACAATACAGTATGCCTTAGGAGGATTTTAATGATGGATATCCAATCACTATTGTTTTTATGTGGTGTGGTCCACCTGAGATTCATATACCTCTCATTTCTGGAATAAATCCCTAAAATGATCTTTAAAAATGGATGAACATAATGGATAAAATACATACATCATGGTGGGGCCCACAGAGCACCGACCACCAGCCACGGGGCTGGTGTCAGGGGGAGTAGCGAGACTAGCTACAGAAGTGACGTCAGCAAGTTCCGTGGGCCCCACCATGATGTATGTTTTGTATCCACACCTTCCATCCATTTGGAGAGATCATTTTAGGGCAATATCTAAAGAATGAGTTAAATCCAAAGCTCCAGTGGACCCCAACATAGAAAAACTGTGGGACTGAAGCCCACCATTAAAAACTTCTAAAGGCCACAAAAGTTTTAGATGAAGCTAATATTTGTGCTTTCCCTTATTTCATGTCTTTTTTTTTTTTTTTTAAACATTTGAACAGGTTGGATTTTAAATAAACATTATGATGGGCCTTAATATAGTTTCAACGGTGGGAATCACTCTCCCCGCTGTTTTCTGTGGTGGGTCCACTACAGATTTTTATTTCTTTGGCTCATGACTTAAAATGATATCTCAAAATGGATGGACGGTGTGGATATAACATAGATTTATATGGAGCTCATTTTTTGGTGGACGTAGCCAAAGGTCTGGCTTTTAATGGTGGACATTCAATATCAACTGTTTTCCCATGGTGTGGTCCACTTGAGATTTATATTGATCTCATTTTTTGGGATTAACCCTAAAATGATATGGAAAATTGGATGGACGGCATGGATTAAAACATATAAATCATGGTGGGGCCCGTAGAGCACTATCAGATGGAAAGCGTAATTGACGTTACATATTTACTAAGACAATATGTGAGTTTTGTGTTTGATGTAAAACAATGGTGACTTATTCATATTAATAGTGGTAATGCTATAGAATTATCTAGACCATCTAAATAATGGGTCTAGTTGTTAATGGTTAATATTTATACTTTTTTTAATATAAAAATATCTTAATCATTCAGTAAACGGTCCCTTAAATGTATGGGTATTAATGTAATTGATGTGTTAAATTATGGAAAACTCACAGTTTGCGGATATGAAACTAATATCTCATTTCAGAAGAGGGATTTCCAAATCCCTCTTTCGAACGACGCCCGAGCGCTGCTTGGTTTCTCAATTTCTTCTTCCGTCGGTGGGTGAGCTCCGAATCTTTGAAGGATTTCAGGCATGCCGTGGGTGAGCTTCTCTCAAAATCCCTGTTTTTATTCCGAAATCCATTCCATCTGTCATTGCTTTCTCTTTTCTTCTCATTGAGCCATGGTTCCGGTTGGCATTGATATGGGCCCATTGTTTTTGAAATGGACTGGTTAAATGCTGCATTACATAATGGGCATGGCCAATGCGGCTATACTGTAACTGATTTTCGAAACCAAATAGGTATGGATCTTCAAAACACAAGGATCAATGAAATTAGCCGAACAAGCAGTTATTTAGGTTGTCCATGTTAAATCTATATTCTGCGTTCTTATTGTCTTTCATTGAGCTATTTGCTTGCAGGCAATCATTTACAATGCATTTGCTCCATCTTATGATATCATGGGCTGTTGTTTGTGATGTTTGCTACTTGGAACTTCAAAATCTAAAACCTGGCGAGACGCCAATAGAATTTGCAGAAAGGTAATTTTTACTGCCTTGCAATTCCTATGAGATGATGCTGGGCATTTGTCACTCTTTGTTCTAATCTCTAAAAGAAAGTCTATGTTGGTTCTTTCTTGCAATTGGAATAACCTTTTGTCTGATAAAATGGCTCTTGTTGCAGTCAGGGACATAATATCTATTCGAGCTGGTCTTAAAAAGGTTCCTTGGGATGGATATCTGAAATACTCTCGTCCTGGTCCAAAACACACCGAACAGAAGTATGTTAGATGTATCTTTTTCTCTTAAAAACCTATAGAGGATCTAGCATGGACAGTCATGGCCTACCTGATTTTAGTTGAATATAGAGGTTTGTGGTGTATAGCCCTGCCCATGGTGGAACACTGCAAGATCTGACCCGTCTCTTAGGTAGGCCCATGGCATGGATTCCCAGGGCCCAATAATGAGGCCAGTGAATTCATCAGGTGGGCCAGTGTACAAAACAAATGGACTTCTGAAACAAGTTCTTTCAGCTATCTATTCATTTCATACCCTGTTACTGGATGAGTGGACCGGTCTGATTTTTGGGAGACGGTGGTTATGTAGTGGGGCACACCAGATGGTCAGCTTGGTTGTTCACCATGTGTAGTCTTTGCATGTGTCCCTAGCTTGTAGATGGGCTCTCCTAAACACGCCTGTGGCCTTGGAAAATCTGATAGATATAAATCTTATCATACAACTTATGAAGAAAAGGAAGGTCTTGACTCTTGAGTTTAGCATACCAGCAACATGACAATCTAATACAAAAACATTGGCAATATCATAGCACTATTGTTTCACATTTTCAGGCAACAAATCTTTGCAGAGTCGGTGCTGCGATGTCTCGAGGAAAAATGAAGAAAAATCAGGCTCATGTATGGAATTTTCCTTTTTCCATTTAATGTCCCCATGGGGCTCGTTATGTTCTATTTTTGGTTTGAATAATTTTAATCATTTCTTTCAGTTAGTGCTCATTGTCAAATGAATGGTTCAAGTTAAAATGGTGAAGGTCTAAATTCTATGACTGAAGTTTATTTGATTGGTGTTAATGCAATCTCTATTCAAAATGGAGTCAACAATTATAAGCTCTAAATTTCTGCACATGTACACCACTTGAGCGGTGGACGAGCTCTTCCCCTTCCCATTTGTACTCTACATATTATTACATTGAATTGATTTTTTTAAATGTCGGTATTAAGCTAATCAACAACATTAGTCCATGTAATTACGAAGATATACTCACATGTGCAACACATGCATTTTACTAGTTTATTTATATAAAGTAATTGCTCCATAAACTACCAAACAGAATCTGCACCAAATATCCAGCTGCAACCAGCCAACCACATCTTCCAAAATTGTTTATCCATTTCAAAATAAGCAGTTTGGAGCATTTTATGATCGGTGGAACTGGATTTTCTTTCATGAATGTGTATATACACATCATTTTCCTACTTTATGTAATTGGTTTGAGTTGTTGTCTATGCTGTGAAGTCTGTGAAATCTATTGCATTTATAATTTTATTTGGTCTTTTTCAATGGTTTTTTTTCCTCTTAATGCCTTGTGGTTGCAGAGCTTGTAATCGAGAGGCACTGAAAGGATTCCCTTTCTTTTTTCTCGTATTTTCCAGTTAAAAGTAACTTGTTCAAATTGGGTGTTCTCCAATTCCCATCTCTTCATTGGAAATTCTTCTTCTGAATCTTTTATGCATGAATAACAGGTTTCAAGTTTTGGGGTGTCTGATTGTATTTAAAGTTTAGTCTTTTCATTCTCCATTGAAAGGAGGAGAGATTTTAGAGATGACCTTCAAGAAGGTATATCCTCTATTGTTTGTTAGATTCTAATTTCAGAGGGCTTTTGTTTTTCTTAGATTCTAATTCCTGAGAATCCAATTTTCTGGAACATTTCTTGGTTGGTGGAAGAAGAATCTCGTCTGCTTCTTTTATTTTCATTTTGAAACATTGGTTTTTTTAATTAATTATTATTTTTATACATGATGCTTGCAGTCTTTTCTTCCAAGAATATTTTCATCCAAAGAGAGGACCATAAGCCAAACCGACGAAGATTCATTCAATTCTTCCGGTAAGTAGTAAGCATCTCTTTACCTTTTAAATCCAACCAAATCTCTTAAATCCTTTTACCAATTTTTTTTTTTTTAAATTTTTACTGCATGCCTTATTTCGTATTTCGCAGAAATTACCAAGCTCTCTTGCAGATTGCAAAACTGCCTTCTCTCTTCAATTCAAGAATGCGCTAAATTTTCCAAATGCCCCTCTGCTAGATCTGTAATTCATGTTGGTTTTCTAAGGAAATCAGTACCCAACATTCGAAATTTTTTTGGGCAAGTTTACCTAATGATTTATTAATTCGAGAATTTAAAAATTGCATTGATTTTTAGTGGTGGATAAGGTATTTCAATGAAAGATAGACATCTGAATTTCTTTGTCAAAACAGATGGCACAAGAACTACTTGCTCAACTCATACGGACTATCTTTATGAGAAATCTATGTCAATGCTGCCACGATGGTCCCAATATCAATATATTGCAGCCCATTTCTTTTAGCTGAGACTTCATATTCAAGGAAATGAACTGAGAAAAAGACAACACAGTAGAAAAATAACTACCCATTGTAAATGAAAACAACAAAGGAGAATATTGTAGATAGCTTTTTGAACTAAGGTAATTCGATATCCTTTTAAGCTTTAACTTGGGATGTAAGAACGGCATTTTATGCGAGGAATTATGGAATGTTGAGCCTTAGGAAATGTGGATTTTACTGAGGATTTCAATTCCTTGTGTGTGGGCCTATTGTCTGGTGATCTAGGCCATTGAGATGTTGAGCTTGCAGTGGATGGACCATGCTCCCAAAAATCTTCCACCTTTTAAGATAGTAAAAATCAGTTGATTGCCTAGAGATGAACGGTTAAGAAAAAAATATAGGAACAGTTTCAATGGAAAAGAGAGAGCCAAAGATTGGGTGGATAGGGTCTTCCAATCTTGAAGACTTTTTGGGAGATGGGGGATGAAAGAGCAGCCCATCATATCAACAGTTTGGATCGCCCAACTGTGGGTCCCCCACACATGGTATCTAAAGCCTGAGCAACTTTTGGATTTGATAACCCTACCCAAGAAACTTGGGGTGATTTTGGATGAAGTTTGTGTCTTTATCCTCTTCCAAGCTTTCCCTCTTATATCTAGTATTTCTTTCTTGTAAGAAATAATAGTAGAATTTGAGAGAACCTTGACTTTTCAGCTACCCCACCATCCTTCAGAAAAAGCTTATCTGGTATGCATTGATTTCATTGATTTTTCTTCCTATTTGTCTTTATCCCATCCAAAATTTTCCTCTTATTCTTTAATCTTCTATTGATTTTAGTTGCAGAATCAGAGTCTACTTCAAGGCTTGGGAGTCTAAATTTCAATAACTTCCAGTCTCAGATGTCGGACATCTCAGACAGATGAGACTTCAGGTTTTCTAATCTTGATTTTCTCTGTTGTGCTCTGTTCCTAATTCTTGTTTGGGAATTGATATGTACACCCACCATGATTGATTTGCTAGAATTGTATTTGTGTAGGCCTTGGCATGCTTTCAGGAAGTCACCAACAGATATTGCCAAGAAAAGAAATCTGTATGTCTTGATTCGCCCAACATCTTTCCATATACGTGTTTTATAAAGCAGAATTGTATTAGAAATTGCAGTCTTAATTGAGTATGGAGTCCTGATGTCACTTATAATCATTATTTGGTTCAGACCAGAAATTAAATAGGAATTCGAGTTGTTAATGGAAATGTGCATCTAGATAGTGCTTGCGTATAACATTGGACTTGCTCTTGTACAGACATTGTGCCGAATGTTTATCATCAATGCTGGCCCTGGTTTTAGGTTGCTGTGGAGGACTAGTCTTTTATCGATAGAAAAACCACTTAAAAGATTCATGTACTCTCAATGAGGCTGTTCTTCTATTTGTATTTAATTAATTAATGTTCCGTCTTCTAGAAATACTGTGACAGTGTCTAGCAGTTGTTTTTGACATGCTTCTCTAATTTGGAAGGGCAGGGTTCTCAGAGTTTGATGGATATGTTCCCATGGTAGACAAAGCTATGGATTCAAGCTAGAAGAAAGAAGCGTCCCATCAAAAGCTCCCGTCTCCTAGAAGTATGCAAGTATATATTAGATTTCATTAGGGAGTTGCAGCCTTTTGCAAGTCAATGGTTATATGTTGTTATATGAGGTATCATATTTAGTGGATTCCATTTATGTGCTTGTATTTTTCACATGAGGTATAATATAATGCTTTGGGAGGGAGTTTATTTTCAGTATGATTGAACCTTTTAGTTTGATGAATAGGATTTATTTTGTGAATAGAATTCTTATTAAACAGTTGTATGAATTATTTTTTGAATGAATATCAGGTGTAAGATTCCAAAAAAAAATCTAACGATATTTTTATTTAATTGATTTATTTTAATTTACAGATATTTTAGCAACGGACCAAATCCGTCGCTAATTTCTAAACAAGTTGAAAATCAACGATGGATTTGGGTCCGTCGTTCTCCTCATATTAGCGACGGACCTTATCCGTCGTTAATATTTTTACTGACGACGGTTTCTTTCAATTTTTGCGACGGATTTTTATTTTTTATGACGGATCTTATCCGTCGCTACTATGCGACGGACCTTATCCATCGAAAAAGAAAGACCTAGTAAACAGCGACGGATGAAATCCGTCGTATATTTGGTTTTACGACGGATTTGGTCCGTCGTAAATTCACGATTTTGGTGTAGCGTGTTGATTTGTTAGGCCATTCTATGTTACCCCAAAAGAGCAACTGCTTCAAATTTTATCATACAAAGCTCAAATGATCAAACAATCATGGATGTCTCCACCAGTGGCCCACCGGATCAACAGTCTCTCTCACCAAACATGTTTTCCACACTCCATGATAGCATTTTGTCTTGTTAGGATGTATATAATACCTGAAAGAATTGGTTGAATTCCATTCAAGAAGACAGAGATGGCAAGCAATGGAGTCAGGTTGGAGACTGCCTCAATAACCTCACTATCACTAATAATAAGCTTGCTTAATGGGGAATGAAATATCAAAACAACAGCGCTGAAGATTAGGCTGATGATGACGAACGTCCCCACCACGACGAACACGAAAAATATAGCCACCCTTGGATGTGCGGCCCCAAGCTCATTGCCTACTCGAATGCTACAATCAGAACCACACAAAATCTAAAAATAAATACATGTCAAATAAATATAGTTACATGGTTAAGAGGCTTGATGGACTCGTCGGGTCTCAAGTTGAGTCATGACTTGGTCCATTCCGAAGTGAATTAACCCCACTCGGCCGTCTTGGGGCAGACTTGTAAGCCCCGTATCCTAGACCGTACCATTCCATAGACTTCCGCGGTCTTCCCGGTTGAATTCCGGCAACCTTCGACCCTTAACCGGTATTTGCGCGCGACCCTGATTCACATGCCGTTAACCTGAATCGACTCAACCCAGGACTTGTACCTTAGCGACCGCGTCGTCGTCGCGGTTCCGATGTCGCGACTCGCGCACCAAGGCGATACCGTGGTTAGGAGATATGGGCTAGCGTTCGATGAGAGGAAAGTACCGCGCGTGCGAATTTCGAGAGAATCTCTACAAGATGTCACATCAATCAATCAACCCATCAATCCCATCATGTCAAGTACACATCACCTTTCACCCATTCCCAAGCAAGCCCCAAAATTCAAAAAGTTATTACAAAGCCCATACTTTTTTTACAACATTTGCCACAAAAGTAAAAAAAGGGCTCTTACACCCATCCCTCTCCTTACAACTCTCTCTCTCATTTCTCAAGTCATTCCTAAGCAACCAAGAGCCTCACGTCCAAGCCCTCCCATGGAGAGAAAAATGCATGTGTGAGGCCCACCTTTCCATCCCTAGATCTCCCATCCTAGCCATCCATTTCTCATCTTCCTCCATCAAAGAGAAGCATAAGGAGCTAAGGAATCCAAGGGAGTAAGAAGATCAAGCGGTGGGTGCTTTGATAGGGTAGTTTTAATCTTTTTTTAGATGGGCCAAGTGAGGCCAACCGATCAATGGTTTGGATCTCACTTTGGACCCTAAGATGTGGCCAATGGCCCACTTGGATCATCATGATCATTCCATGATGGGGCCATTCTCCATGGACCCCATCATGATGTTTATTTTTCTTGCATACCTAGGGTCATCTGGACCATCTATTTTAGTGGAGAAGGGATCTCCACCGTTGGATTTTGATTTAATGGGCCCATGCGTAATGAGACCCACTTGATATATATTTGGTTGCAAGGGAGGGCCCATAGTGTCGGGGTCCCTCCATCACGCGTGTCCCACTCTCTCTTTCCCTCTCTTTTTTCTTTTTTTTTTCTCTTCTTATGTTAATATGGTCTTGTGGCCCATTAGGTTGGACCCCATCATGAGGTAGGTATTTTATCCAAACCATTTATAAGTGGGGCCCACCTTATATGTGTAGTACCCACACCATCCATCATTTAGTGGCCCACCTAAGCAGGGCCCACCCCAATGCATGTGGACTGCCAAACCGTCTAGCGTCCCTGGACGCTGGACAAAAAAAAGGGAAAACATATTTTAGCTTGTTAACAAGCATTTGGGGTGGCCCACTCTTATAGGCCCCACCTCGATGTATGTAATCAATCCACGCCGTCCATTCCTTTTCCAAGCTCGTTTTATGCGTTGAGCCGAAAGATAGGACCAATCAGGCTTTCAGGCGGGCCATAACATGGCAAACAACGGGTTTACTGTTGAAATACCCCCTGTTGTTTCTATACACCGAAACAGGCCCAATATTGGGCTTGTTTTGCTTGTTTTGAGCCGTGAAGGGCCATTGGACGGGGTAGATTCACCTAATGTGGGCCCCACATGAGCAAAACCGTAGAAAAACTAGGAAACAAAAATAAATAAAAAAAATTATAACAGCAGCAGCAGGCGCTGCTGCTGTGTCAAAAGGCAGCAGGCGCTTCCTGCGCACCAGCGAGCGGGCGGAAAGCAGGAACCCACGGCCCCTGCCGTGGGCCCCACCATGATGTATATTTTATATCACTCCGTTCATCGTGTAGGCCACTTCCTAAAGTGGGCCTACTCCAAAAATCAGCCTGATTTAGAGCTCAGGTGGCCCACACCATAGGGAACAGTGGGATTAAACGTCTGCCCTTGAAACCCTTTTTGGGTCCACAGAAGTTTTGGATCAGGGTGAAATTTGTTTTTACCCTTCATCTAGGTCTACGTGACCTTATCAACGGGTTGGATGGTGTATCAACATTATGGTGGGCCCCACGTGGAGCCCACAGTGATATATGTGTTTTATTACCACCGTCTAGCTGGACGGTGGAGCCCACTGTGATATATGTGTTCTGTCCCCACCGTCCAGGGAACGGTGGGTGTGTGAGTGTGTGTGTGCGCGTGTGCGTGTGTGTGTGGGTGTGGGTGTGTGTGTGTGTGTATATATATATATATATATATATATATATATATATATATATATAATATTATATTATATATATAATATTGTATATACTATATATAAAATATATATTATATTATATAAAATATGTGATGGTTGGCTTCATGTGGACCCCCCACCATGAGGCAGGTGCTGCATCCAATCTGTCTATCCATTTTAAAAAGGTTATTTTATGGCATGGGCTTAGAGAATGGGCCAGATCTATAGTCCAAGTGGACCCCACCTTGGCATGTTGTAAGGCCTATTAGATGTATTTATGGCCATGGGTTAAGGCCCATTAAGATGTATTGGGGCCTATGGGTTGAGGCCCATTTGATGTACATATAAGGCCCAATTGGTGTGACCCATTTGATACACATAAGACCTATGAGATTAGGCCCATTTGATGCATTCTAAGGCCCACGGGTTATGGCCCATTGCAATGTACAAAAGGCCCATTGGTATGGCCCATTGATGTGGCCCACTTGGTGAATATAAGGCCCATGTGATTTGGCCCATTTGATGTATTTAAGGCACAATGGGATGTACCTAAGGTCCATTGCAATGTGTGATCCCAACATGGTTTAGGTAATGATGTTTATGACGGTCGTGCCTTAGGAGCAATGTTGGCTTGACGTCCACATTGCAAGTATAATGTTGGTTAAATGTCCACATTACAACTCTCCCTAGGGCCCATTGTTTGGCCCATACTTGTTGTGTGTAGGCCGTCTTGGCCATCTGCGTTGTAAGGATAGTACATTACTTTATAACATGTGTAGTATAGCTCCATAACTCATGATTATACGCATCATATGTATGCTTGATATGAGAAGTGACTGATCATAGTATATGCCTTCGGGCAGATTGTTTAGGGGCTCCCGGATAGGGGGTGTTGCCCTACATGAGCGCATGATACACGCAGGATTGCCGTATGACTGGATAGTATGATTCATGTATTCGTATCGTGTGATATGGTTACTGTACGCCCTAGCGACATCAAGGCCGTAGTCTCCACTGACATATCGTGGTTGGCTGGATTGGATACTGAAAATATTGTTTTACATGAGGTGCTATAGATATCCCTGGGTGAAAGTCCCTAAACCCTTATGATACCAAGAGGTTGCTCCAACGTCTAAACAGATTGGGTGCATGAGCGCCGAGTGCCGATTACCAGACGGTTGCGCTTTTCACTGTATCGTGGTCGGTTGGAAGGGGGTGCGGCCTTACCCGCCAGAGAGTAAGGGGCAATGCTAGGTTGAGTCTGACCAGCTCGAGGAATGAGTCCGCTATTGACGAGCCAAGCCCGATATTGGCAGCCGGATAGTGAGATCTTTTTCACTCACCTTATTGCGCGCGATGGGGCGGCAATCTAGCTTGGAGTGTACTAGACCCCGGTGATATTCCAGATTTTGAGCTGTATCGATATGTGGACTTAGATGAGGATTTGTATGCTTGAGTTGCAATTCACGTTGCATGGCCTTGGTATGGCTGACATCATTCTTTGCACCGCATGGCCTTGGTACGACTAATGGTATTCTTGGCTTTTATTAGCATGTTCCGCATTACTCTGATACTGCATAACTGCATTACCACCTTGTGCATACACTTTCACTACCCTTTAAGCTTTTTATAAGCTTATGCACGACTGATCAGGGTCAAATATTGCATATCAGACCCCAGTAATTACCAGATTTTACGTATATGATAATGCTTAATGGAGTATTTTAATTGTATTTTTGTTACAGGATGAAGTCAGGAGCGTTAATTGAAAATTGATGTTAAAGGCATGGATTTCATGATCCAGAGTCTCCAAAGCACGGGATGGACTCCAGAGAACCAATAATCATGCCTGAGATCTGAGGAAAGCAAGCCAAAGGGGCCCGAAAAGGGTCCAGAATGCAAGATCACATGGTTCCCGCTATCCAATCAGTTCGAAACTTCATACATGGGATGAGGGCCGTAAATTAACCGTACATATTAAATTTCAGCCATTGATAATCTCAGGAAGTGGTCTAACGGCCAGATCAGCCCCTTAATTCATTAAGTGGGGTCCGCTGGATATCTGGATATACATCAATTTTGGTCCTGACGGTTTAAAGAAGATGAGCAATAGGATGGACGGATTGGATTTCTCGAAATCATCACAGTGGACCCATATGTATAATGTATGTACATAGTGCACATGTGCACTATCGGAGCACCGAATGCACCTAAGTCGGTCAGCAGCGCTGACCCGACTTTCCTTTTCAAAAACGGAAAATTCCGTTTCCAGCGCGCGTAACGGAAGTCCGTTTTTACGGACCGTGGGCCCCACCGGTAGCACGTACGGTTGATCCAAGCCGTCCATCGTGTAGAGGGCTTTGACAACTACAAAACCATGTTTTCATCTTGTGCCCATGCGTGCACACGTGCGTGATACAGAGGCCACAAACAGGCCGTCTTGTGACGTTCAAAACTGATTTTGTTCTGATTTCTTCTCTGGGCTGCGTCCACGCAAATTCAAAACCATCCATATTTGAACGAAATCTCGTCCTCTATCCAATGGACGGGGTGGATTTCTCCGAAAACGCTTATGTGGGGCCCACCGAGCATCACAGCGCCGGACGTGCGAAGGCTTACGCACGTCCGCGAAGAGCTGACTTCCGGGCGGTTGTGGCCCACCATCTTCGATCAGATGGAAGATCTGATCCGTCCATCGTGTAGAGGGCGTCGAGAGCTTCAAAACCATGTTGATATTCCTCGCCCATGCGTACACACGTGTGCGGTGCAGAGGCCAAAAGTAGACTGCCCCGGGACGTTCAAAACTTATCTTTTTGTATTTTCTTCTCTGGGCCGCACTAATGGACCTTCAAAACCACCTATTCTTGACTGAAATTTCGTCCTGAATCCAATGGAAGGGGTAGATTTTTCAGAAAATGCCTCTGTGGGGCCCACCGATCACGGCTGCGAAAAATTGCACTTCGAGTCCTTCTACGACTCTGCCACCGACCCCAGCCATCCAGCAGCTATAAAAGGGGAGTTTTGGACGTGGGAAAGGCATTCAGAACCAGGGGATTCCAGATCTGGAGCAAGGGAGAGAAGAAAGAGAAGAAAGAGAAGAAAGAAGAGAGAGAGAGAGATTGTTTGGTTTGATGTTTTTTTTATGAATTTTATTTAATATTTTTTATGGATTTTATGGGTCACTAATCTCTCAGCTAGGGCTGAGATGAAGCCCTTAATTTGATCAGCTCTTGTATTGGTTGATTTACTTTGAATTTCAATTAATTTGTTTCTTTCTCTAAGTGGGCTTTATGGGTTTAAATTCTATACTTCTCCATCTATGAACTTGATTAAAGTATATATATGGATGTTGTTTGGATGCTTATTATAGGTGCTTATGTCGGATCAAGAACAAGTTTCCTATAGAGGAAGAAACAGGGTGCTTTAATGAATGTACATTCCATGTACCCGACCAAGGATATGGGATATGTCATTCATGGCATTGCTTAAAGGAATTAGACAGTTTGTATGCCCGATTAAGGACACAGATTGTGCTTTCTCTGTATAAGTGGTATCAATCTAGATCAAGGTGAATCAACAGACAAAACAAGGGTTAGGATAATTAGGGGTGGATTCGAAAGTCCTAGTGCTCTCTCTCTGATTGAATTTTCTTCCCTGTTCTTAATTAATTGTTTTTTATAAAGTTGTGCTTAGTAATTCATTCCATTATTTGTTGGATTAGTTAAGGAGAATCATAGATTTGAATTGTGACGACCAGTCCTCGTGGGAACGATCTCGTAATACGTACCGTATCTGCATCTGATTCGTATACTTGCGAGTTTAAAAATCATTTAAATCGTGTTGGTTTAAATAAAACATCAAGTTTTTGGCGCCGTTGCCGGGGACTGTTTTGTTCCAATTGGATTTAGGATTCTCTCTTATCATAATTCATAGTCTTAGGTTTTTTACTAACTCTAGGTTAAATTTTTTTGAAACTAACCTATTTCCTGTTTTGTAGGGACCTGACATAAACTACTAATTTGGTAATCTCTTTCCAAATTTTCTATTTTTTTTCTAATTTCTATTTTTAGAATTAAGGTTTTATTTTTATTATTTTTTATTTTTTTTATAGAAAGTTTCTATTTCTAGGCTATTTTATTTTATTTTTTATTTTATTTTTAGAAATTTCCTATTTTCTAATTCTAGATTCTGATTCTTCTTTCAAGTAACTTTCTATTTTCTAGTTTTAGAAATTTTTTTCCCTTTTTAGAAAACTTAGTTTTTATTTCTAAAAAGTTTCTCTCTTATTTTCTAATTTCCTATTTTTTAGAAATTTTCTCTTTTTAGAAACTAACTTAGCTTTTATTTCTAAGATTACAAACTTTCTTTTTTTAGAAATTAACCGTTGCTTAGGATTTTTTTTCTAGCATTATTTTAGTAAATTTAATTTATTTTTGTTTTCTTTTTGTTTACAGGAATTAAGGAAGGAAGCTGCTAAATAACATTGTCTTCAAAAGAAGGAGCTCTCAAATCTTCAGACATTCATCATCTCCTTTTCTCGGGTTCTTCTTTCCAATTCTCGTTTGTATAGCTTTCTCTTGTTTTAGGAATTCATAACTTTTTCCTTTAGTTTTATTCATTTTAGGTTGCATCTTAGTTTAGTTTTCTTTCTTATTGCAATAACATAGTTTATGCTAGGACGTAGATCTCTGAATATAGAACTAGCACCGTTTGATCCTGAGATTGAAAGAACAATTCGTGAAAGATTGAGAAATAATCCTGTTGAAATGGCGAATGAGATTGAAGTTAAAGCTCTCAAAGATTATTCAGCTCCTGTCCAATTTAATGCGCCTTCATGCATAGTGTTGCCAACCACTACGGCAACACACTTTGAACTTAAACCTAGAGTCATACAATTGTTGCCATCCTTTTATGGATTGGACAAGGAGGACCCATATCATCATGTGAAAGAATTCTTAAACATTTGCTCCACTTTTAAGTTCCAAAACTTCTCAGACGATTCGATCCGCCTACGCCTGTTTCCTTTTTCTTTGAAGGATAAGGCGAAAGCATGGTTGAATTCTCTAGAAGTTGGATCTATCACTACATGGGACCAACTGTCTAAGAAGTTCTTAAACAAGTTCTTCCCCGTTCACAAAACCAATGCCCTCCGTAGAGAAATTACTAACTTCACACAAAAAGAGGGCGAGCACTTTCATGAATGTTGGGAAAGATGGAAGGACTTGCTTCTTAAATGTCCTCACCATGGTTTTGAGAAGTGGCAACAAGTTCAATACTTCTATGACGGTCTGACACCACAGAACCGTCGCATGGTTGATGCCACCAGTGGAGGGTCATTCATGACCAAAAGTGATGTCGAAGCGTGAAACTTCTTTGAAACCTTGTGCGAAAATTCCCAGCAATGGGATTATTCAAATAGAGGTGACAGAAGTCCCCAACCACAAAAGAGAGGTGGTATATATGAGATAGGAGTCATGCCAGAGCTGAGCGCCAAGCTTGATAACTTGACAAAGAAAGTTGATGCTCTGGTATTAAATAATGGACCACCACAAACAGCTCAAGTCGAGGCATATGCCACATGTTCTAGTCCTGCCCATCCTATGCAGTCTTGTCCATCTGGTGCAGCATTCCCAGAACTTCTCTCTGAACAAGTTCATGCTATGAACACTTTTCAAAAATCTGGGAATGATCCTTACTCAAACACCTATAATCCAGGGTGGGCTAGACATCCAAATTTCTCTTGGGCAAAAGGACCACAACAAGGAGGACCATCTGGAAATCCTCCTATGCAACCTTACTCCCAAGTTGGCAGTCAACAACCTCAACAGTTTCCACAATATCAACAACTGCCTACACAATCAAGGAAACTATCTCTTGAGGATACACTCCATCTTTTCATGCAGAGTTCTCTCCAATTCCAAAAAGACACCCAACAAACCTTACTGGCCAACCAGCAAAGCTTACATGCAAATGCACAATCCATTGCCAAGCTGGAAGTACAAATGGGTCAACTAGCTGCCACATTGAGTGAGAGAGAGAAGGGCAAGTTCCCTAGCCAACCTGAGGCTAATCCAAAGGGACAGTATGAGATTGGCTCTAATTCCAACCAAGGGCAATATCATGAATAGGCCAAATCGATCACTACCCTTAGGTCAGGCAAGCAGATTGATAACAGAATAGAGATGCCTGGGGATGAATCAAATTCTAAAACAAAAGATCAAGATGAAGCAGAGAGCCATACCAATGCATCCAAAGTCCAAAAGCTCTCTGACTCTCCAAGAGCCACTAATGTGCCACCTTATGTGCCCAAAGCACCCTTTCCTCAACGTCTGGCACCAATAAAGAAAAGAAATAACTTTGATGAAATCTTGGATGTGTTTCAAAAAGTGCAAGTCAACATCCCGTTGCTTGACGCTATCAAGCAAGTCTCTGCTTACGCTAAGTTTCTTAAAGATTTATGCACTCAAAAGCGTAAGCAAAATGTTCATAAGAAAGTCTTCCTTGCAGAGCAGCTCAGCTCCATGATTCAACATAACACCCCTCCTAAATTTAGGGATCCAGGAGCTCCCACCATTTCTTGCGGCATAGGAGATCATAAGATCGGGAAGGCATTACTTGATTTAGGGGCGAGTGTCAATTTGTTACCATATTCGGTTTATGAGCAGCTAGGACTTGGTGAGTTGAAACCGACTAAGGTAACATTACAACTAGCCGATAGATCTGTCAAGGTGCCCCGGGGTGTTATTGAAGATGTGTTAATCCAGGTTGATAAATTTTATTTTCCAGTGGATTTCATAGTTATAGATACTCAGCCTGTCCAGAATCTTCATAGTCAGATCCCAGTCATTTTGGGTCGTCCATTTTTGGCCACATCTAATGCTATTATCAATTGCAGGAATGGAGTTATGAAATTGTCCTTTGGTAACATGAATATTAAACTCAATGTTTTCAATGCCGGACAACAACCCTCAGAATTGGATGACATATTTGAAGTGGACATGATCGAGAGCCTTGTGCAGGACTCCTTCCATACATCTTTTGAAGATCCTCTTGAGACCTGCTTAGCACAATCGGGCATGGATTTTGACATTGATAGTCCCATCCATGAAGTCAATCCATTGCTCGACTCTACTCCTATATTGAAGACTGAAAAATGGAGAGCGAAAGTGGAACCTCTCCATCCCTCTGAGACCCTTCTTGACAGCATAGCTTCCGACTCTGAGAAGACAAAGGCGAGCAGGCTGCTTAATGTTCTTAGAGCATATAAGGCAGCAATTGAACGGAAGATAGTGGAAATACAGGGAGTATGCCCCACGATATGTATGGATCATGCTGTGGAAATGTCGCATAACATGCAAAGGAAGCGTGATCCTAACATAGAAGAAGTCGTTCGAGCAGAAGTCCTTAAATTATTTGATGACAGTGTCAGTTGCCTTATTTCAGATAGCACAGTTCATGGGAACTCACATCACTTGTCTGGGATCGGTTAAACAAAGATGTTGAGGAAATTTATTTGGCGGACCCAGGTTATCAAGATTGATTAATTCATGGTCCATTCTTGTCTAGTTGAAGACGTTAAACTTAGCGCTCCTAGGACGCAACCCAAATTTTCATTCCATTTCACTTTTCTCATTCATTAGTTCAATGTTTGTGGGTAACATTACTGCAAACCCTCACGAGACTACAACTCGTCCACTAGGGGTAACCTAGGGGTTTAAAGGCTTGTTGCATGCGCTAAATGCAATCGAGAGCACCTGCGAAAGTGGTATAGGTAGGATCTTCTTTTCTTTTTGTTATTTTCGCTTCTGTTAATTTCTCTCTTGCCCTAACTTGCTCTTACATTGATAATTTTGGGAAGCCTCTTGATTCTCCGTCCAGGTACTATCTTTCCCTCATTTCTCTTTTATTATTCGTTGTCCCATGTGCATCGTATGATTATTTCTTTTACATTGAGGACAATGTAGATTTTAGGTTGGGGGAGATTAGGTAACCTAATCAGTATTTTCTTGGTCTTGAGCAAAATTTGTGAAAATTTTAAATTTTTTCTGAATTTCTATTAAATTCAAAGTGATTTTGAAGGATAGTTGTGATTTTACCATTATAAGCTACATGATGTTGGTAACTAATGACTCTTGGATTCGGCCATCTGCTTGATTTCACAGTCCATTTTGATTTGTTAATCCATGATTAGACGTTGTGAACATTGATTGAGTCATGATTTCACATATCACATCTCGCTTACACATTAAGCTTTCGGTTCGATAACTGAATGATTAACTTGGTAAAAAGAAGAATTAAAAGGCTAAGTCACATAATCTTCACCATAGGTTTGCTCCCTATAGGTATAGATTTGATTCTCCATAGTTGACTTATAAAAAATGAGGCGACGAGTTTTCGCCATAGGTTTGCTCCCTATAGGTAAGAATTTGATTCCCCTCATTTACGTTACTGCTCATAAAGAAAATCAAAGGTTGGTAAAATTAAAAATAAATCTGTGAGATAAGTGTTGGTTTCAAGCTTGGTTGTCACGAATTACCAATGATATCATGAGGTTGACAATTGGATCTCTTAATGTTTGTAAGTCGAGATTACACTTTATATTCATGGAGCTCGATGTTCAGAAATGTTCTAATTAATGGATTAATATGTTGAACTTGATTATGAAGTTTACTGTGAGCTTGATTTCAGGAGAAAATTCTACTTACCATTCATGAATCTTAGAATTTTCACATCTCAGCTGTCTGTTCACAAGTTACTTGAGTTACAGGAATCATCTTTTATTTTTAAAGTTATTTTTCGCATACTTTGCTCGGGACTAGCAAAATGCTGGTTGGGGGTTGTGATCAGGGTCAAATATTGCATATCAGACCCCAGTAATTACCAGATTTTACGTATATGATAATGCTTAATGGAGTATTTTAATTGTATTTTTTGTTACAGGATGAAGTCAGGAGCGTTAATTGAAAATTGATGTTAAAGGCATGGATTTCATGATCCAAAGTCTCCAAAGCACGGGATGGACTCCAGAGAACCAATAATGAAGATTTTACACGCCTGAGATCTGAGGAAAGCAAGCCAAAGGGGCCCGAAAAGGGTCCAGAATGCAAGATCACATGGTTCCCGCTATCCAATCAGTTCGAAACTTCATACATGGGATGAGGGCCGTAAATTAACCGTACATATTAAATTTCAGCCATTGATAATCTCAGGAAGTGGTCTAACGGCCAGATCAGCCCCTTAATTCATTAAGTGGGGTCCGCTGGATATCTGGATATACATCAATTTTGGTCCTGACGGTTTAAAGAAGATGAGCAATAGGATGGACGGATTGGATTTCTCGAAATCATCACAGTGGACCCATATGTATAATGTATGTACATAGTGCACATGTGCACTATCGGAGCACCGAATGCACCTAAGTCGGTCAGCAGCGCTGACCCGACTTTCCTTTTCAAAAACGGAAAATTCCGTTTCCAGCGCGCGCAACGGAAGTCCGTTTTTACGGACCGCTGTGGGCCCCACCGGTAGTACGTACGGTTGATCCAAGCCGTCCATCGTGTAGAGGGCTTTGACAACTACAAAACCATGTTTTCATCTTGTGCCCATGCGTGCACACGTGCGTGATACAGAGGCCACAAATAGGCCGTCTTGTGACGTTCAAAACTGATTTTGTTCTGATTTCTTCTCTGGGCTGCGTCCACGCAAATTCAAAACCATCCATATTTGAACGAAATCTCGTCCTCTATCCAATGGACGGGGTGGATTTCTCCGAAAATGCTTATGTGGGGCCCACCGAGCATCACAGCGCCGGACGTGCGAAGGCTTACGCACGTCCGCGAAGAGCTGACTTCCGGGCGGTTGTGGCCCACCATCTTCGATCAGATGGAAGATCTGATCCGTCCATCGTGTAGAGGGCGTCGAGAGCTTCAAAACCATGTTGATATTCCTCGCCCATGCGTACACACGTGTGCGGTGCAGAGGCCAAAAGTAGACTGCCCCGGGACGTTCAAAACTTATCTTTTTGTATTTTCTTCTCTGGGCCGCACTAATGGACCTTCAAAACCACCTATTCTTGACTGAAATTTCGTCCTGAATCCAATGGAAGGGGTAGATTTTTCAGAAAATGCCTCTGTGGGGCCCACCGATCACGGCTGCGAAAAATTGCACTTCGAGTCCTTCTACGACTCTGCCACCGACCCCAGCCATCCAGCAGCTATAAAAGGGGAGTTTTGGACGTGGGAAAGGCATTCAGAACCAGGGGATTCCAGATCTGGAGCAAGGGAGAGAAGAAAGAGAAGAAAGAGAAGAAAGAAGAGAGAGAGAGATTGTTTGGTTTGATGTTTTTTTATGAATTTTATTTAATATTTTTTATGGATTTTATGGGTCACTAATCTCTCAGCTAGGGCTGAGATGAAGCCCTTAATTTGATCAGCTCTTGTATTGGTTGATTTACTTTGAATTTCAATTAATTTGTTTCTTTCTCTAAGTGGGCTTTATGGGTTTAAATTCTATACTTCTCCATCTATGAACTTGATTAAAGTATATATATGGATGTTGTTTGGATGCTTATTATAGGTGCTTATGTCGGATCAAGAACAAGTTTCCTATAGAGGAAGAAACAGGGTGCTTTAATGAATGTACATTCCATGTACCCGACCAAGGATATGGGATATGTCATTCATGGCATTGCTTAAAGGAATTAGACAGTTTGTATGCCCGATTAAGGACACAGATTGTGCTTTCTCTGTATAAGTGGTATCAATCTAGATCAAGGTGAATCAACAGACAAAACAAGGGTTAGGATAATTAGGGGTGGATTCGAAAGTCCTAGTGCTCTCTCTCTGATTGAATTTTCTTCCCTGTTCTTAATTAATTGTTTTTCATAAAGTTGTGCTTAGTAATTCATTCCATTATTTGTTGGATTAGTTAAGGAGAATCATAGATTTGAATTGTGACGACCAGTCCTCGTGGGAACGATCTCGTAATACGTACCGTATCTGCATCTGATTCGTATACTTGCGAGTTTAAAAATCATTTAAATCGTGTTGGTTTAAATAAAACATCAAGTTTTTGGTGCAGGTGACGTTGGATCACAGCAGCGCTGAGGCTTGAGCACGTGGCAGATTATTTTGGAATTTTATTCATCATCATTGTATTTCCCTTTATGCTCATTGTACTTGTAAAGTTTTTGATCATAATGGAAATGTGATGGAGTTTTTGGTTATTGTTTGTGGGTTATGCCTTTGATTATACTTATTATGAATCAAACTGATGTTGAAAATCCTCTTCGTAGCATCCTAGGATCGCAATCTGGCGAATGGGCGCTGGAAGCCGAGAATGGGGTTCTACGGAGGCTGTCGGCGCCGGATTCGGCGATCGAGAATTTTGTGAGCCCGGTTTCCGAGTTTGGGGCGTGATAGAAGTTGGTATCAGAGCATAACTCAGGAATAACCAAGAACAACATTACATGTCTGCTATGAATGATTTAAGTCCTAAGTTCGGTTAGCCTAGCTATTTTTTATTACAGACCCTTAACGTGCGTGCCTTCGTGAGCCTTTAAGTTGATAGGCACCTTTGCCCTTTCCTGTAGGACATGCCGCGTAAGAGTGACCCGATCGACTCCCGCACCACCACCTGAGACTCCGGCTCCACCACCTGCGGCTCCCGCACTACCACCTACAATCCCTGCTCCACCACCAGAGATTCTTACTGCCCAGCCTATGGATGCAGCTCCTCCAGCAGAGACCGGTGCGGATCCGACCGTATCCGTGAGTGCTTCCCAGTTACAGCAGATGCTGTAGGCTGTGACGGCCGCACTTCAGGGGTAGAGCAGACACCCTATTGTTTCACCAGCTCAGGCAGAGCAGGAGTGCGTGAGTGCCCTCCTTCGAGAGTTCCGTCGGCTCGATCCCCCGCATTTTCAGGGTGAGCCAGACCCGACAGTAGCTGAGAGATGGCGCGCTGATGTGGAGAAGATATTTGAGACGATGGGATGCACGACTGAGCGGAGAGTCCGATTAGCCGTATTTCTCCTCCATGGTGAGGTTGAGCACTGGTGGGCGTCAGTCTCCCGAGCAGTAGGCGCTGATTTTGTATGGACTTGGGAGGATTTTGTGGATCGGTTTGACCGACAGTATTTTCTGATCACATCCGACGACAGTGAGCGTTGGAGTTTGAGGCCTTGGTGCAAGGCGATATGACAGTGGCTCAGTATGCCGCTCGTTTTGTAACACTGTCCAGATTTGCACAATACCTGGTGGATGATGAGGAGCGGAGAGCTCGCCGATTTGAGGGCGGCTTGCGTTACGGTCTTCGAGGCGTGTTATTGGGCATGAGCTCCCGACTTTTGAGGGAGTGGTACGGAAGGCCCAAAATTTTGAGACTGAGTGGGACGGTTCTCAGTCTGATCGCGGTCAGAGGAGAGACCGGAAGAAGCAGGCTCCTTTCAGTGATACCCAGCAGGGTCGACCACAGTAGAGGCGCACAGGTCGCCCAGCCTTCCGAGTGCCAGCAGCACCTCCAACAGCACCTCCAAGGCAGTTCACCGGCACTTGTTTTAGGTGCGGTGCGGCAGGACACCGTATGTGGGAGTGTCCTCGCCCCCAGCAGCAGTAGTAGAGAGCTCCACAGCAGTCTCCACCACCGCAGCAGCAGCACAGACCCCCACAGTAGTAGCGACAATAGCCCCCACCACCGAGGCCACCTCAGCAGCAGCATCAGCACCAGCCTCCGAGGCCGCAGCAGCAGAGGCAGCAGTTTCGACCGCCTCAGTGACCCCAGCAGCAGCAGCATGCTCAGAGGGGACAGGCACCTCCCCAGCCGGCTCAGGCTAGGTTTTATGGGCTCAGAAGGACCCGCAGTCATCTGGAGGAGTCGTTGAGGGTATACTTCCAGTATCTGCATGCATTGCAAGTGTGTTGTTTGATTCTGGTGCATCTCATTCTTTTGTGGCCGAGAGTTTTTGCCGATCGACTGGTTTGCCATTGGAGTCTGCTCGTGAGGGGTTGACAGTATCGACTCCCTTGGAAAAGACTGCAGTGTTAGGCCGATTTTGCTCATCTTGCCCCGTTCTGGTTGGGGATACCTTTTTGCTTGCCGATCTGTTTGCGTTGCCGATGTCCGATTCGATGTCATCCTGGGCATGGATTGACTTGCTGAGTACCACGCCATATTGGATTGTTCAGCGAGGACAGTCACGTTTTGTATACCTGGCTTGCCGCAATTCCAGTTCATTGCTGAGCCCAAAGGAGAGCCGTTGTCTTGTTTGATGTCATGTGCCATAGAGGAGCCCATAGCGGTGAGCATCGACTAGTTGCCTGTGGTTTGCGATTTTTTTGATGTGTTCCAGGAGATTCCGGGATTACCGCCTCGCCGACTCACCGAGTTTCAGATTGATCTCGTGCCCGGTACCGTGCCTATTTCGAAGGCCCCGTATCATATGGCACCATTGGAGTTGCGGGAATTGCAAAAGCAGTTGGACAAGTTGCACGAGTTGGGCTTTATCCGTCCCAGCAGTTCGCCGTGGGGAGCGCCGGTACTCTTTGTGAAGAAGAAGGATGGCACGTTGAGGCTCTGCATAGATTACTGCGAGCTCAACAAGGTCACGATCAAGAACAAGTACCCGCTCCCGAGGATTGATGATTTGTTCGATTAGCTGCAGGGTGTACAGTTCTTTTCGAAGATCGACTTGCGTTCCGGTTATCATCAGATTCGGGTCCGACAGGAGGACATTCCGAAGACAGCATTTAGGACGCGTTATGGTCATTTCGAGTTTCAGGTCATGTCCTTCGGACTGACCAATGCGCCAGCAGTGTTCATGCAGTTGATGAACGAGGTCTTCCGCCCTTATCTCAATCAGTTTGTTGTAGTCTTCATTGACGACATTCTGATTTATTCGAGGACCCGTGAGGAGCACGAGCAGCATTTGGAGGTTACGTTGCAGACCCTCCGTGCACACCAGCTGTATGCGAAGCTGGAGAAGTGTGAGTTTTGGCAGGAGGAGGTGAAGTTCCTCGGTCACGTGGTGACGAGGGAGGGTGTCGCAGTGGACCCCTCGAAGGTTGAGGCAGTGCGTCAGTGGGGCCATCTCACGAACGCGTCCGAGATCCGCAGTTTTCTTGGTTTAGCAGGCTACTACCGGTGTTTTATTGAGGACTTCTCTTGTATTGCAGCCCTGTTGAGCAGGTTGACTCAGAAGGGCGCAGAGTTTATTTGGAGCGACGCCTGCGAGCGAGCATTTATGGAGTTGAAGGACCGCCTCATGTCCACTCCTGTCCTCACTCTTCCCTTTGGGAGTGATGGTTTTATTGTATTTACCGATGCCTCGCATATTGGTTTGGGTGCTATCCTGATGCAGCACGGGAAACCAGTGGCCTTCGCGTCTCGTTAGCTCAAGGTCCATGAGCTGAACTACCCCACGCATGATTTAGAGTTGGCTGCAGTCGTCTTCGCACTGAAGGTATGGAGACACTATCTTTATGGGGTTAGGTTCGAGCTCTTTTCTGACCACAAGAGCTTGAAGTACCTCTTTTCGCAGTCTGAGCTGAATATGAGACAGAGACGCTGGATGGAGCTCCTAAAGGACTATAATTTCGATCTCCTGTACCATCCGGGTAAGGCGAACGTGGTGGCGAATGCCCTCAGCCGTCAGCCACGAGGCCTGGTGGCGCATATGATGATTCATGAGTGGCGGATGCTCGGGGATATAGCAGAGTACGACTTTGAGTTTGGCTTGCAGTCTTCTATTGTGCAGTTATCGAGCCTGTCGATTCAACCCTCTCTTGTCACAAGGGTGATCGAGGCTCAGCAGGCAGACGAGTCGTTACAGGATTATCGAGCAGAGGCAACATCTGATAGTCAGGCTGATTGGCAGATTGGTACAGATGGTGGACTTCGATTCAGAGGCCGATTATGTGTCCCGGATATTCCTGAGCCACGCAGAGATCTTATGACCGAGGCGCATCGATCGCAGTTTTCTATCTATCTTGGCTCGACAAAGATGTACCGCGATATGAGGGGACAGTATTTTTGGGCGGGGATGAAGCGCCAGATCACCAGTTTTGTAGCCGACTGTGACACATGCCAGTGTGTCAAGGCTGATCATTAAAGACCCCCTGGTCTATTATAGCCGTTGAGTGTCCCGATGTAGAAGTGGGAGCACGTGTCGACGAATTTCATTATGGGTTTGCCGAGGACTCAGCGCGGTCATGATGTCATCTGGGTTGTTGTGGATCATCTGACAAAGTTGGCACATTTTATTGCGATACGTGCGACTTTGCCTTTAGACCGGCTTGCGAGATTATTCATCGAGGATATTGTGAAACTGCATGGCGTTCCAGTTTCGATCATTTCTGACTGAGACCCGAGGTTCACGTCTTAGTTTTGGGGGAGCTTCCAGAGAGCGATGGGGACTGATTTGCAGCTCAGCACCGCGTACCATCCGCAGACCGATGACCAGACCTAGAGGGTCAACCAGATCCTTAAGGATATGCTTCGGGCCTGCGCGATTGATTTTGGGGGTAGCTGGGATGAGCATCTGCGATTGACTGAGTTCGCATACAATAATAGCTATCAGGCGACCATCGACATGGCTCCTTTTGAGGCATTATATGGCAGACCATGCAGATCACCGAGTTGTTGGACCGAAGTTGGAAAGCATCGTCTCCTAGGTCCCGAGCTTGTGCAGGAGACGTCAGAGGCTATTGATATCATCAGGCAGAGGATGCGCACAGCTCAGAGCCGGCAGAAGAGTTTTGCTGATCGTCGGCGTCGTCCCTTGGAGTTTGATGTAGGGGACCATGTGTATCTCAAGGTCTCGCCCATGAAGGGCGTATTTTAATTTGGAGCGAAGGGCAAGCTTGCCCCGAGATTCATAGGACCTTTTGAGATCACTGGGCGCGTTAGCGCCGTAGCCTATCGACTTGCCTTGCCGTCTCAGTTGTCTGGCGTCCACAACGTTTTCCATGTCTCCATGTTGAGGAAGTGTGGGTCAGACATCATTCCTGTTATTGACTGGTAGCCGTTAGAGGTTCGGGAGGATGCTTCCTATATTGAGCAGCCAGTCCGTATCTTTGATCGGAAGGATCAGGTCCTTCGGACTAAGATCATTCCTTTGGTGAAGGTTCAGTGGGGTCATCATTCTGTCGAGGAGGCTTCTTGGGAGCGCGAGGTTGAGATTCGAGAGCGTTATCCCTATTTTTTTTAATGATTGATTGTGTTGTGTGTTATCTCTGATTTTATATAGTGATGCTATGTTTCTTCTTCCTCTTGAGTTATGTCTAGTTGCGATGATTATGTAAATTTTGAGGACGAAATTTCTATTAGGAGGGGAGAGCTGTAAGCCCCGTATCCTAGACCGTACCATTCCATAGACTTCCGCGGTCTTCCCGGTCGAATTTCGGCAACCTTTGACCCTTAACCGGTATTTGCGCGCGACCTTGATTCACATGCCGTCGACCTTGATTCACATGCCGTCAACCTGAATTGACTTAACGCAGGACTTGTACCTTAGCGACCGCATCGTCGCCGCGGTTCTTATGCCGCGACTCGTGTACCAAGGCGATACCGTGGTTAGGAGATGTGGGCCAGCGTTCGGTACAAGGAAAACGGTGCGCGTGCGAATTCCGAGAGAATCTCTACAAGATGTCACATCAATCAATCAACCCATCAATCCCATCATGTCAAGTACACATCACCTTTCACCCATTCCCAAGCAAGCCCCAAAAGTGAAAAAGTTCTTACAAAGCCCATACTTTTCTTACAACATTTGCCACAAAAGTTAAAAAAGGGCTCTTACACCCATCACTCACCACATCAACACATCCATCACCCATCCCTCTCCTTACTTACAACTCTCTCTCTCATTTCTCAAGTCATTCCTAAGCAACCAAGAGCCTCACGTCCAAGCCCTCCCATGGAGAGAAAAATGCATGTGTGAGGCCCACCTTTCCATCCCTAGATCTCCCATCCTAGCCATCTATTTCTCATCTTCCTCCATCAAAGAGAAGCATAAGGAGCTAAGGAAGCCAAGGGAGTAAGAAGATCAAGCGGTGGGTGCTTTGATAGGGTAGTTTTAATATTTTTTTAGATGGGCCAAGTGAGGCCAACCGATCAATGGTTTGGATCTCACTTTGGACCCTAAGATGTGGCTAATAGCCCACTTGGATCATCATGATCATTCTATGATGGGGCCATTCTCTATGGACCCCATCATGATGTTTATTTTCCTTGCATACCTAGGGTCATCTAGACCGTCTATTTTAGTGGAGAAGGGATCTCCACTGTTGGATTTTGATTTAATGGGCCCATGCGTAATGAGACCCACTTGATGTATGTTTGGTTGCAAGGGAGGGCCCATAGTGTCGGGGTCCCTCCATCACGCGTGTCCCACTCTCTCTTTCCCTCTCTTTTTTCTTTTTTTTTTCTCTTCTTATGTTAATATGGTCTTGTGGCCCATTAGGTTGGACCCCATCATGAGGTAGGTATTTTATCCAAACCATTTATAAGTGGGGCCCACCTTATATGTGTAGTACCCACACCATCCATCATTTGGTGGCCCACCTAAGCAGGGCCCACCCCAATGCATGTGGACTGCCAAACCGTCCAGCATCCCTGGACACTGGACAAAAAAAAAAGGGAAAACACATATTTTAGCTTGTTAACAAGCATTTGGGGTGGCCCACTCTTATAGGCCCCACCTCGATGTATGTAATCAATCCACGCCGTCCATTCCTTTTCCAAGCTCGTTTTAGGCGTTGAGTCAAAAGATGGGACCAATCAGACTTTCGGGTGGACCATGACATGGCAAACAACGGGTTTACCGTTGAAATACCCCCTGTTGTTTCTATATACCGAAACAGGCCCAATATTGGGCTTGTTTTAAGCCGTGGAGGGCCATTGGACGGGGTATGTTCACCTAATGTGGGCCCCACATGAGCAAAACCATAGAAAAATCAGGAAACAAAAAAAAAATAAAAAATATAACAGCAGTAACAGGCGCTGCTGCTGTGTCAGAAGGCAGCAGGCGTTGCCTGCGCACCAGCGGGCGAGCGGAAAGCAGGAACCCACGGCCCTTGCCGTGGGCCCCACCATGATGTATATTTTATATCCACTTCGTTCATCGTGTAGGCCACTTCCTGAAGTGGGCCTACTCCAAAAATCAGCCTGATCTAGAGCTCAGGTGGCCCACACCGTAGGGAACAGTGGGATTAAATGTCTGCCCTTGAAACCCTTTTTGGGTCCACAGAAGTTTTGGATCAGGGTGAAATTTGTTTTTACCCTTCATCTAGGTCTATGTGACCTTATCAACGGGTTGGATGGCGTATCAACATTATGGTGACCCCCACGTGGAGCCCACAGTGATATATGTGTTTTATTACCTGGACGGTGGAGCCCACTATGATATATGTGTTCTGTCCCCACCGTCCAGGGAACGGTGGGTGTGTGAGTGTGTGTGTGCGCGTGTGCGTGTGTGTGTGGGTGTGGGTGTGTGTGTGTGTGTGTATATATATATATATATATATATATAATATTATATTATATATATAATATTGTATATACTATATATAAAATATATATTATATTATATAAAATATGTGATGGTTGGCCTTCATGTGGACCCCCCACCATGAGGCAGGTGCTGCATCCAATCTGTCCATCCATTTTAAAAAGGTTATTTTATGGCATGGGCTTAGAGAATGGGCCAGATCTATAGTCCAAGTGGACCCCACCTTGGCATGTTGTAAGGCCCATTAGATGTATTTATGGCCCATGGGTTAAGGCCCATTAAGATGTATTGGGGCCTATGGGTTGAGGCCCATTTGATGTACATATAAGGCCCAATTGGTGTGGCCCATTTGATACACATAAGACCCATGAGATTAGGCCCATTTGATGCATTCTAAGGCCCACGGGTTATGGCCCATTGCAATGTACAGAAGGCCCATTGGTGTGGCTCATTGATGTGGCCCACTTGGTGAATATAAGGCCCATGTGATTTGGCCCATTTGATGTATTTAAGGCCCAATGGGATGTACTTAAGGTCCATTGCAATGTGTGATCCCAACATGGTTTAGGTAATGATGTTTATGACTGTTGTGCCTTGGGAGCAATATTGGTTTGACGTCCACATTGCAAGTATAATGTTGGTTAAATGTCCACATTACAACTCTCCCTAGGGCCCATTGTTTGGCCCATACTTGTTGTGTGTAGGCTGTCTAGGCCATCTGCGTTGTAAGGATAGTGCATTACTTTATAACATGTGTAGTATAGTTCCATAACTCATGATCATACGCATCATATGTATGCTTGATATCAGAAGTGACTGATCATAGCATATGCCTTCAGGCAGATTGTTTAGGAGCTCCCGGATAGGGGGTATTGCCCTACATGAGCGCATGATACGCGTAGGATTGCTGTATGACTGGATAGTATGATTCATGCATTCGCATCGTGTGATATGGTTACTGTACGCCCTAGCGAGATCAGGGCCATAGCCTCCACTGACATATCGTGGTTGGCTGGATTGGATACCAAAAATATTGTTCTACATGGGGTGCTATAGATATCCCTGGGTGAAAGTCCTTAAACCCTTATGGTACCAAGAGGTTGCTCCAATGTCTAGACCGAGTGGGTGCATGAGCGCCGAGTGCCGATTACCAGACGGTTGCGCTTTCCACTGTGTCGTGGTTGGTTGGAAGGGGGTGCGGCCTTACCCGCCCGAGAGTAGGGGGCAATGCTAGGCTGAGTCTGACCAGCTCGAGGAATGGGTCCGCTATTGACGAGCCGAGACTGATATTGGCAGGCGGATAGTGAAGTCTTTTCCACTCACCTTATTGCGCGCGATGGGGCGGCAATCTGGCTTGGAGTGTACTACACCCCGGTGATATTTCAGATTTTGAGCTGTATCGATATGTGGACTTAGATGAGAATTTGTATGCTTGAGTTGCATTTCGCATTGCATGGCCTTGGTATGGTCGACATCATTCTTTGCACCGCATGACCTTGGTACGACTAATGGTATTTTTGGCTTTCATCAGCATGTTCCGCATTACTCTGATACTGCATAACTGCATTACCACCTTGAGCATACACTTTCACCACCCTCTAAGCTTTTTATAAGCTTTTGCACGACCGTTGCGTGCAGGTGACGTTGGATCGCAGCAGCGCTGAGGTTTGAGCACGTGGCAGATTATTTTGGAGTTTTGTTCATCATCATTGTATTTCCCTTTATGCTCATTGTACTTGTAAAGTTTTTGATCATAGCGGAAATGTGATGGAGTTTTTGGTTGTTGTTTGTGGGTTATGCCTTTGGTTATGCTTATTATGAATCAAACTGATGTTGAAAATCCTCCTCGTAGCATCCCAGGATCGGAATCTGGCGAATGTGTGCTGGGAGCCGAGAATAGGGTTCTACGGAGGCTGTCGGCGCCGGATTCGGAGATCGAGAATTTTGTGAGCCCGGTTTCCGAGTTTGGGGCGTGACAAGACTCCTTGAATAGAACGAGATCAGGTCCAACTAAGTCCGAGTCTATTCAGGACAGTAGCATAGGAGTAAATCCAAGTGTTATCTAATTAAGATTTTAATTTATTTTATTAATCGAGAAGGTATTCAAGCCAACCAGGTGGACCCCACAGGTCATTTGGATGTAAGATGTTAATATAACTTACCATAGCAAATTTTTTTAAAAAACAAAAATAAAAAAACAAAAAAACAAAAACAAAACAAAAAAGGGGGTCGGATGTAAGATGTTGTTGACATTTTCCACTTTTGGTAGGTCCGGACTTGAAAAACAAGACCAAGTTTGTGGGCCCCACTGCAATGTATATAGAGATAGGAATGCTCACCTTCGCACCTTCTTACATGACCACCCATGTGCACCTTTGCACACATGTTATGGTCATCTAATTTGAATGGTCCATGTGATGTGGCTAACCTGATCTAAAACTGTAGTAGGCCATAGCAAAGAGAAATGCAAATCAAGGGAGGAAATTAATTGTTTTCTTTTGTCATGGACGACCAGAATTTTGTATCAGGTTGAAAGTTGGGTTAGCAAGGTTTCAAGGGGTGCTGTATCACATGGACCATTTAGATTCTGCGACCATGACACATGTGCAAAGGTGCGCACGGGTGCTCATGTGAGAAGGTGCGCAGGTGAGCATTCCTATTCAGAACATTTTAGGGCATGAGCCCATAAATGATGCAAATCCAAATCACAAGTGGACCACACCACAGGAAGTCGTTTGAATAATGACACCATTGATGAACTATTTATTGTGGTGTGGTCCACTTGAGCTTTGGATATGCCTTATTTATTTTCTCATATCCTGCAATGATCAGGGAAAAATGAATGGACGGTGTGCCTTATATCATAGTGGAGCCCAGAGTTTTGGTAACAAAATAAGAATGAATTTGACCTGATTTTCTAAGTGAAATTCCAACACCCAATATAAATTATTTCTATGCTTTTATCATTTACGTCGAATATGCAAACTATAAATAACATAACGGATGATGTTTAGAGAATAAAATTTACTTGCAAGTCATATATGATCGGCAGGTCACCTATATGAGGCTTGAGGGATAAGTGACTTTTGCCGTTACAACTTTTAAAAAATTACAAACATCGAAGCATCCAAATGACCATAGGTTACTCCCAACACAATGGATAACTTTCAACCTTTAATATGTGTGTGACATCCAATCTGTCCGTAAATGTTAGCCATATGATTAGGATCACCTTGTGCAAAAATCAGCCACATCCACTCATCAAAATCTCCCACACTTATATTTTATGATTTAGCAAATGGTTAGACATTATTTCTTATATGTGGCCCGCCTAATGACTAGACATGGCTGATTTTTGTAATAGGTAATCCTCATGGTGGGGCTAACATATTGGATGGGTTGGATGTGGCATGCACTTAATAGATTAATGAAATTTATTTGTGGACCGTAACTTGTGATCTAACCCATTGGACTTAAGATCTTCTCTTATTAATCCCATATTTAAGTAGGGAAAGGTACCATGAGGTCCACCTCATGGGAACTTTCAATGAGGTCGAGCTCTGTGGGCCCCACCGTGATGTGTGTATGTACATGCATATATGGGCTGTTTGGGACCGTCGGACTGATGATTACATACCTGGCTGCTGTACTGAGGCCCAACATGAACATCATGTCCCACGTCAGATAATTCATACTGAGATGCACCATAACAATGAAAACGGTCATTTTTAAGTATCCAATACGTAGAAATACTAGAGTATTAAATGGCTCCACACAATGAAGAATTATTGGGGATCTGACAACTGGGGCCATGCTTCAATGATCCGGACCATTCATCTGTTGCACCCTACTGTGGATTGATCATGATCCATGATTCTCCCAGATTGAAAGACGAATGGCCATCAATATTGGGCCTGTTTTCAGCCTTCTACGAGCAGCCCATAAATCCAACGGTTAGGAATGCCAAATCAAGGAGATTCCGGTGACATTGTCCATCCACGGTGTGTTCCAGCAGACTAATGGTCTCGATCAGTGACCATGGCCCCAACATGTCAGAACCAAAACCCAAGGATACTACACAAAGCCTTGGGTCGATGATCATATAATTCCTGTTGAAATCATATACTATTTATCACAAGTGCTCCTAGTTGCATGAGGACACTTTGGAAAGTACATTGATCGATCAATCCAGACTGTTCATTTTGTTCAGCATAAAATTAATGGACCACGATGTGGAAATCACACTGATGGGATGATCCAATCCGTCCATAAGTCGACCTTCTCTTTGACGGCCATCTGTTTCCAAACCCATGGATGGCATGTCAGAACTCTCTTAGAAATGTATTATTTTTTTAGAATCATAAGCAATCCATGGACCCCAAGAAATAGATGGCTCAAATTATTGGTTAGGCTATTTTTCCATAAATGATCTTGACCATATCTGATGGTTTGAACCATTCAATCAGTGTGACTTATATATATTTAGCCCATGAATTGTGTTATGGACATAATGGACGGCCCAGATCAATTGATTGGAGTCCACTGCAGGTAGTGATCTGAGAGCAGGGATCACATCTCAAAATGAAAAAGTACTTATATGGAAGAGATTAGAATGTAAAAATACCATACAGAAATGGAATCGAGTGAAATTTCAGGATTGGGGAGGAGGCCTGATATAAGCACTAGCCCTTGGCTGCACCATATCTCCAAGCTGCATCCATCCACACATCAATAAGAAAATACACACACAAACACAAAAATAACTAAGTTTTCAATTATCAGCAATCATAGAAGGTGGACCCACTTGATAAAATATGATATAAGGAGAGCTTGATATAGGTGAATCTATCACTCTCCGGTCAGACATCTACCGGTCATAGAAGGTGGACCCCATTCGATCCCACCGGCTTTTATGCTTTGGTGAGCTCTCTCTCTCTCTCTCTCTCTCAGACACACATCATGAGCCTCCCAATGGGCCGGACTGGCTTGTTGGTCTTCATTATCGTGCTGGATCAAGTTGGGTCTAGAAGCCCAAGCCCAGATTTAAAGGCCGATGGGCCAGCCCAGGCTATTCACAGCGCTACTCCCCCTGTCACTAGCCCGGTGGCTGATGGTCGGTGATCTGTGGGACCCACCATTATGTATGTGTTTTATTCATTCCTTTCATACATTTTTAAAGATCATTTTATGGCTTGATTTCAAAAATGAGAGGGATATAATTCTTAGGTAGACCACACCACAGGAAAACAATATTGATTGGATATACACCATTAAAATCCTCATAAGGTCCACTGTACTGTTTATTTGAAATCCAATCTGTTGATTAGGTAATACAGACCTATATGAAGGGAAAAAACGAAGATCAGCTTGATCCACAATTTTTATGGCCCCCAAAAAGTTTTTAATGGTCGAGATTCATCAACACTGTTTCCTGTAATGTGGTCCAGCAGAGATTGGGATATACCTAATTTTTGGTCTCATACCCTGAAATTATCTAGAAAAATATATGAACGGCATGGATGAAACAAATACATCATATGGGGCCCACAGAGTACCGATCACCAGCCATTGGCCGGTGGCAGGGGGAGTATCCAATCAGTTTCCATTTACAGCCCTAACCCAATTAGGGTGGCCCACACAAATCCTCCACCTTCGCATATGGAACACGTGCAAGATCCTAGTGGTCCATCAGGTGGGCCACACTTTATAAATTCTCTTGGGCCAATATATAGGATGGTTCGGTGAAAAGAAGTTTATTGTAACCAGATGTGGATTACATAGCATACTGAGTAAATTCTGTGGGGCCCACTATAATGCATGTATCTTATCCACATTGTTCATCTATTTTTACACCTCATTTTATGGCATGAGCCTAAAATTGAAGTATATCCAAAGCTCATATGGACCAAACTACAGGAAACAGGTGGAATTGAATGCCTACCGTTGAAAACTTTTTGCAGGCCACAAGAGTTTTGGATCAAGCTGATATTCCTGTTTTCCATTCATCCTTGTCTGTGTGACCCTATGAACAGTTTGGATGACAAATAAACGTCTCCGTGATGGATACTCATCACAGGATCCATCCGAATCCTATGCTTCCCATACGTCCCAACAAGTTTGTGCGATATCCGGCTCGTCCATCTTTCGGGCCCCACATGAGCGTGCAATGGCTCAAAAAATAATCTGTTCCAGTCATCATGCAGGCCAGATTGTTCGACCACGGCACATCACCAACATACTCCCTCAGAGTACCTAATAAATGGCTCAGATCCTACACGTGTGCCACATTTTGCATGTATGGGAATTAGGGCTGTACACGAACCTGGCTAGCCCTGTTAACTTGGTCTCAATTCGGCTCGACTCGGAACTGAGTTTGGGCTAAGTTCGAACAGGTCTCAATTCGGCTCGACTCGGTCCGAGTGCATCTTAGCTATTATATATATATATATATATATATATATATATATATATATATATATATATATATATATATATATATATATATATATATATATATATTCCTAAATCCTTGTCCTAATAATTTGAGACAGAGAAGTGAGAATGACGCCCGACCTATGAACTTGCTGTAAGGTCCGAACTAGGCCCGAACTCACCCGATTGTTGACTGGGCCGAGTTCGGGCTGGACATGTTGGCCCGATGACCAGGCTGGGCCGGGTTCGGCTGGTGACCGGGTCGGGTTGAGCCCAGTTTGACTCGATTTGGCCCGATGTACATCCCTAATGGGAATAGAAAGATTTAGAATGCTAGTCCTTGAAAGCAGCTTTAGCGTTGATCCTTAGATTTTTGTAGTTAGTTGAGATCTACGGTGTGGATCTTTGGTCCCATCATGAATTTTCTGCAAAGAGTGTTCTTTATTTTCTTTTAGCAAATATGGAAGTAGCTTTTGCAATTATTTTTTTTTCAATTTTTAATTTTTATTTATATTTTCCAAATCTTTTGTTTGAATCGGCAATAGTTTACAAAAGGCCCGGTACTCGCTATCACTACCGTTCAAATTACAGGCCAACATGTGTATATATAATGTATGCTCAGTTGATACGAGTAATAATATATGAAGGCTCCGATCCAGAGACTATTCAAATCGATTGAAACTTATAATTAAGACCTCCATACCTTAACTTTATATGGAGTTGAGAAGAGGTTAATGATTTTAAATGCATGGTTGATACAGATAGTGGTGTATGAAGGCCTCGATCCAAAGTTCATCCATATCCAGTAGAACCCATAGCTAAGATTCGAATCTTGCGGAAGGGTTGAGAAGAGAAACTATTAATTATATATACATATACTGTTCATAAAACCCCATGCAAAATGCTCGTATTTTTGAATGCTGAACTCGGATGACTTGGTTTGATTTTGTATTATCTTTTACAAGGTTGACAAAATGACTTGTCAGCACTGTAAGAGTCGCTACTAGTCAAAATGAAGACTTCAGAATCTACGGTTGGCTAGAATCCGTGAAATCTCTGAATCCGTGAAATCGCCTAGAGATTGGGAAAAATGAAGAATTCACGACCTGAGCGACTGTGCTGTGGATTCTGGGTAAGGGCATCAGTTACGGAAAACGAAAATGTTAGACACATTTTTACCTTCAGTATGAAACATAGTTTCTACTTTGTCAGGTTGTACGCTTTCGAAGGGGATTTAAGGAATTATTAAGATTTAAATGTTTAAATTACAAAAAAAAAAAAAAACTAAAAACGAAATGGAAATAGTAGAAAATGAATTTTTCGATAGAAGTACGGAAAAGAAATGAACACGGAGTTTTCAGTTAATCATTTAAGTCACGTAATCTGATATGGAAGATCCTCAAGAAAGGCAACTGTAGATTATACTTCACGTGATGTTAGAGCAAAGTCTATTACATCAGGTGTTCAAAGTAGTGGGATTGGAATATACATATAGGAAAAGGATAGATCGATAATACAATTAGAGGTGTACATGAGTCGAGTCGAGCCGAGCTTTGCCTAGCTCATGGTCTACTCGGATTGCTCGAGTCCCAGCTCATGCTCTGCTCGGCTCGGCCTTCGAGCTCGGAACAGCAACTTGTACTCGGCTCGGCAGAGTTCGAGCAGAGTTTGAGCAGAGTTCGAGCCGAGTTCGAGTCGAATCAATTCTCCCATTTATTCAACACAAGACCATCTTCGCTAATCCGTTCGGGTCCATTGCAGGCCGTCTCCCTTGGCATACAGAAGTTCGAGCGAGACATGGTGTTCCATTCAAAGACGTTGGTAGAAGTTAGAAATGAAGATCTCCGCTCTCCTATCAATGTCGTTCGATGAATCACTTTTAGTCCTTTGAAATCTAATTGGCGATGAACCCATCTCGCAATCTTCATCATCAGTATCGACTGTGCAATCAGTCAAGCTCGACAAGCGGTTTAAGCTTAGTTGTCACTTGCTTGACGGTGAGCTTTTTCGAGTTCGATTTGGAGCAAGCGATAAAAAGGAAAGGTGACCTCGATTACGGTGGGTTCGATTGCTTCGCCCGATGTATGACAGTGTCTTGGAGGAGATGACATAAGCCGTTCGACTGACTTGATTTTTATGGAGAAGTGACGTGCCGTCCCTTTCATGGCAGTGAATAAGAAACGTTACAGTTGTCTTCTTTTAGAATGACAAACGTATCTCTGTAATTGAGTGGCTTTACGTTTCAGGCAACATACTATTCGGTACCACGTGATATTCTAGGCCTCAAAGGTGTTATGGTCCTCCATACAGGCTACTGACCGAAGGTATAAGCATCATGTACAAAGCACGCACTACACAGAATCAATGGTTTACTTTCAACGGTACAAGTGCACTAATCATACGGCTAAGATCTCTAGATGGATTAATAGAGAAGGAAGAACAGAGGGTTTGGGTCTAGGGTTTTTTTTTTTTTTTTTTAAGAGTATACATACCCTGTACCGAGTCGAGCCGAGTTCGAGTAGTATTCGAGTCAATTCGAGTCAAGCTAGGGCAAGATTGAACTCGGCTCGAACTCGCTTCGAGCTCCAAAAATCAGCTCGACTCAATTCGAACTCAATTTCGATCCAAGTCGAGTTGAGTGAGCTACCGAGCCAACTCTGCTTGTGTACGGCTTTAAATATAATGTTGGCTTTGAAGTTGAAATAGAGTAGTGTTGGCTTTAAAGGTGAAATAAAATAGAAGAGATTGAAAAAATAAAAAAAGATTAGGAGAATAGATGGGAAGCCGAGCTTTTGGCTCCTGGTCTTTGAATGGTAGGGATGATCAAGGGCAGAAGCTTTGTCTCTTTTTCACTTTCTTCTTTTTTTTGTTATTGCAGGAACTTCCTCGATATCTCACCCGTCTCTTCTTTTATAAACATTTGGAGAACAAAAAATAAGGTATGATTATAATGTTGGATTGCTACAAGCTCGAGCTTTAGTACTAATCCCAGGGTTGGACAGACCGAAGAAGAGTTGACCAGATTAGATTAAACGAGCTAAAGTTGGAGCCAAACTGTGCAAACGATGGAGCTAGCACCTCGTTGGCTCCAAAATAGTGGAGTTACCACCACATTGGCACTTCGGGCGTCTAAAGGTTGTGAAAAAATCAACCACTTTTGAACCACATCGATTTATTTCTCCTATTATGACACGCTACCCATAGTTTTGTCTTAGTGATGCGATGTGGGTGCGGATTAGGTGAGACTCCGGATGCATTGAGGTGGATGGGACCCTTTGACTGTGGGACTTGCAGTGATGTATATGCCTTAAATTCATATCGTCCAATTACTTTGAAAGTTAATTTTAAGGCATGATCCCATAAATGAAGCTAACTTAAATCTTAGGTGGACGACACCACAAGATACAGCTTAGATTGAATCCCCACCATTAAAAACTTTATGAATTCCAGCAATTTTTTTTTTTATTTTCCATCCAACCTGTTGTTACGGTCACAAACACCTGGATTAAGAGACCACATAAATATCATTTTGATCCAAAGCTTTTGGTGGCCCACAGGAAGTTTTTAATGGTCAATCACCATTGTTTCATATACTGTAGTCTATATGGGATTTGGAACTGATTCAGCCCTAAATTATGTGTTTTCAATACGGATGAACGGAGTGGATGTAGTCACATACATCACACTGGGCCCCACAGTCAGTGGTCCCACTCACCTCGGTGGATCCAGAAGTCTCACCTAATCCGCTCCATGTGACGTTACCGAATCTTCCGGTGGCTGGTGTACCTCACATCCGCTATATAACTTATGTATTGACATTAGCAAGTTCTGTCGGTCTGATCATGAGGTATGTGTTATATCTAAACCGTCTATCTATTTGGCGAACTCTTCATAAGGCTTGAGACAAAAATAACATAGATATAATTATCAAGTGGCCCTACAAATTTTTTAACGGTGAAAATCATTATCTCCGCTCCTATTTATGGTGTGGTCCATATGATCTTTGGATATGATTCGTTTTTTAGATAATGCTATAAAGGGACCTCTAAAAATAGATGAAACGGTGTAGATATAATAAATACATCACTGTGGGGCCCATAAAACTTTGATCTCCTTTGAACCGTTCTTACAACTTGGAGCTCGAGGAGCGTCAGTGCTTGTCTTCGCCTGACACGTACCTACAGCAGCTATATAGCTGCTGTGTGGTACACCAGCCAATCCGCTTCCCTTAAAACCATGGACTTTCCAAAAACACATTAAAAAAAAAAAATTTAGAAATACTTTTATACTCTGGTTGTCTGATTAATGATACTCAGGCAGTTACATGTCACTGAGAAATTACATACGTGGCATACAATTAATTCAAACCAACCGTCCAAATTACGAGCACCAATTTTGTTGTATCATGAATATAATATTCGTATTATCAGATAATTTGAATATTAAATTAATAACTATTTATTAGATGGTTGAAAATATAAAATAATCAGTAGTCATATTTCAAACAACAAGTGCCCACGAATCAAAGGTTGGGATGATTCAACCAATCTAATTTTAGATTGGAACTCAGCAGCTTAGTCAGTTTAATATCAGTTAATATATGCCACGTGTACCTTTTTACATGCCTGTATATCATGCATCATATGACAGTCAGAGCATCAAATAACTCCCCCTTTTGAAAGGAAGCCAATGAGAACCCGGATCTACCGAGGTGGGTGGGACCCCTGAATGTGGGGCCCACCGTGATGTATGTGACTATATCTAATTGAAAGCTCATTTTTGGGCAAGATCCAAAGAATGAAATAGACCATAGTTTTGGAATATGGGTGATTGACTTAAAAACTTATCTTGAGCTATAAAAGCTTAATTTGTATCAAAATGATATCTATGTTTTTGAGACCTTATGAACAGGTTTTCCCTTTATCTTTTTGGATTGAGGCCCGGTTTGTGTCGTTCCAACAACCGGAAAGGAGCGCATCAGTATGCGATCGTGGAGGGTAAATAAACACTCCAGTGGAATCCATGAAGTTTTTAATGATGGGGATTTAATCATGATTGTTTTTTGTGATGTGGTCTACCTAAGATTTGAGTTAGCTTCAATTTTGAGATCATGCCTTAAAATGAGATTTCAAAATGGTTGGACGGTGTGGATTTAAAGCACATACATACAACACAATGAGCCTCACAACCCGGGGTCCCACCCACCTGGTGGATCCCCGAATGGACACGATTAGCTACTGGTGAGTTGAGCAGCGAGACTCGCTACTGAAGTGATGTCACCAAGTTCTGTGGGCCCCACCATGATGTATGTTTTGTGTCCACAGTGTCCATCCATTTGGAGAGATCATATTAGTGCCTGGTCCAAATAATGAGTTAGATCCAAAGTTCGGAGACTTAATGGGGCCACCTGCAGGTGACAAACAAAATAAAGTATTTTGATGATTTGATGGGAGCCACATGCTGCCAACAAATATAAAAATTCTACCTAACAACTTTAAAATAATGCTTTTATGGAATTCATCTTTGGCTCGGCTCCTGACCCAATCAAATACTAAACTTTAAACCCTAAATGTAACACTCTGAAAATCGGGGGTCGTGCGTACGCTCGACTCCCGAGTTTCCAGAGTCACTTGCAATCGGTTTTCATTAATATGCGATTAATCTATGTTTAAATGCGCAGCCTGGAGTTCCTGGAACATGAAGAACAAATGCACTTGCCGACTGAAATGAAAGAGAACTAGCATATATATATATATATATATACACACACACACATATACATGACCAAGAAAAATATAAAGGGTCACACATGGTGTCACTCAACAAAACCACAAAAGAATAATATGTCAAAAAGGAATAAAGCTGAGCCCTCTGCGCAGCGATCCAACGACCCATCTACTGATCCGACGGGGTCCTGCTCATCGACTGGAAGTAAGGGAACTCGTCCTCCTCCTCGAGGTTCGCATCGCCAGGCTCCATGAAATCTGTATCACCTGCATCTATGAACGGGTCTGGTTGGTGCTTTAAAACACCGTCCCAGAGTGGGAGTGAGTGATCAACTCAGTGGGTGCTATTAGTCTTAAGTCGCAACAAGCATCAATTATAATAAGAATTTAATGAAAAACAATCAATCATAAACATCTATCTAGTCTTGTTAATGTGCATGGATACAGGATGATATGATGTATGCCCTCACCACAACGCTCACTCGTGCGACAACATCTAACGATCACCAATGCCAACACTCCCTCAGTGCGACCTCGACTGCCGAGTCGCCAACCTAGCTAATGCCATGCAATGATGATGTTAACCGGGTTCTTAGTTAAGCCCATTCATCCAGCAGATTTGGGAATCTGATATACCCCACGTATCAAATGCCCTAAACTAGTTGCAAGGCCAAGACCCCCCCAATGTGTGAGGCCGAGACCCCACGATCCTTGATCCCGTCGGGTTTCCCCCATCCCCGACTTCAAGCACATGGGGGGTGCTGAATGTGGGGTCGCTCGCGATCACTACGGGGAGGCGCATCACCCCAGCGTAGGCCGACAGCTCGGACATAGTGTCCTATTCCACCATGCCCGGCTCACGAGACTGTGGATCAATATTCTATCCGGTATCGATAGGCTACAACGGTGGTGGGGTGTTCCAGATTCCATACATGTGTGAGCAAACAAGGTTAACAAACTAGGTGGGTCAGCCAGTGGACTGAACCACACGAGCTCAGGCAAGTATGTGGCGGAACGACATCGGGTATAAGCGACCCATGTAGCCTAACTACTGCCGCCCACACATACTCGTCCAAACCCATGGGTTTAGCCTCAAGGTGGTCCTACCAACGGAACCACCTTCGCTCTCCTCATGTTCTTGACTAACCCAGGGGTAGGAATAGTGATTCATAGCATGCCAACTACTAATGTAACATTAAACATATTCAACACCATGCTCTCATGTTGTTCAACATACAACTCAAATTTCTCTAGCAAGCAAACTATTAATATCATGAATAAGGTGTATGTGTGTGGTGTGGGTTGGTGAGGAAGTTAAGCACTTCCTACACCTCAAGGAATCAAATACATAGAGCAAATGATTCATACACAATATGAAGCAACACATATGAGAAACGAAATCAACCAAACATGAGCATGTAATCATCCATAAACTAATCATGAGAGAGGCAAGATTAACATCAAAGAGGAATAAACATGCCATTCATACAATTTCAATAATATGTCATCCCTAGGTTCCTCTAGATTCTTCCATATAACATACCAAGCAAACAAAATCATTAAACTCCAACTATAATTGGTGTTAGGCCACCTAAGGATAATAGTCCTCACCTTAAGAGGAGATTTTCATTCTTTGAGATCTTAGGGTTTGGGGATTTGGGTAAAACCACCATTTCCTAAATCAAAATCAAGAAGACAACATTAATGCCTATAAATCTACACTAAGTTGCTCTATTGAAGAGAAATATACCATTCTTACCTCCTCTTCTTGGCATGAGTGAGTTTGGTGGAGGTTTCCTTGGAGAATGGGTAGAGAGTTTGCAAGTTTGAGCTTCCTTGGGCCCCACCTCCTACCACATACTCTTTTCCTTTCTTCTTCCTCTCTCTTTCTCCTCCTTTCTCCTCTTCCTCTTCTCCCTTTCTCTCTTTTCTCTCTTCTCTCTTTCCTTTCTCTAGGGCAAATTCGTATGGGGAGAGGGGTGCCCCAAATGAGGCCTTTATATAGTCTCAGGTTTGGTGTAAATGGCCCTAAGGGATGAGTTTTCACTATACTAGACCTATGAGAGGGTCTTTCTAGCCTCTAGGGCCCACTATGGGGTGTACAAGTCAATATACACCGTAGGATAGCTAGCCCTAATGATGATCTATGTATGGATATAATCAGCCCGCCATTTGGATGCGCCGATCGACAGATATGATGAGAAGTCTGTTCAACGGTCGCCGATGGTCGATCAGGGCCGCGGCTATACGGATATGAGTAGGAAAATATCCTCACTCTATGTGTGAAGTTTGGTCGCAAACCGACGGTCTGAAATCTTCAACTTTGCATAAGAGTGAACGACTCAATTCACTTAAGTTCTAACTCCTTCCTTTAGGGTATTTGCACTCCTCATGTACTCGTCCTTCGGCTCAAGTTGACCGGTTCTGGACCGTACCCGGGTCCGATTCCCGCGATGGACGTCAAGCCCAATGAGACGGACATTATTCTATAGTTTTGGAACTAGTGGTCCACCAACGAGCGGTCTAGAGCTTGTTTAGATAACTAAGGCAGTTCTGGTGGTCCTCTGGCCATGAAACTTATAGGATAGGTGCTCCATGGCCCGATGAAGGGCCATGCAAAATTTGGGGATGATCGGATATGGGGTTTGGTCGCACGGGTCTGATTTGCGATCAACGGTCACCGTGCCACGATCGGGACCCATATTTTGTGGGCGGGTGTAGAAAAATACATTGTACCCTCATCGTAAATTATGAAGAAATCTGATGGCTGAAATGTCTTACATTTCAGTTTTTTATTTACACGTGCCAGATTCCAATTTTAACATTGGTGGGGCGCATCTGGCAAGTGCCAGATTACACTTCTGGGTGCCACTGGGTCCGTGGTCCGCGATGGTCCCTAAGCCCAATGAGATCTATGCTCCCCTCAATTTTTATAATTTTCTGACCTTCCCATGTCGGGGTATAGCCCGCACGGGCTGCTGCCAAGTGTAAATGGCCATTTGACTTAACGGCCCGCACTTGGCCCAATCACAACCCGACTGGTCTACTCTAGTGGGCTAATCCTAACTTAATTTAATTATGGCACCAAATCATAAGTAGTTTAAACGAACGGTCCTGCGGCAAATCCTACGAGGACGCCTCAGTATACTGTTCTGGTTGGATGGGACGTTACATGATTAACCGGACTTATGCGGTTCTTCACTGGTACACCCTGTGTAAACTGACATTTACTGCTAATGGTCATTAAGTAATATTTAGGTTAATTAAATAAAATAAAAATAAAAATAAAAATTGATAGATTTTTGAAAATTCAAAACAGTGAAAATTAAGGATGTTACACTAAACCCAATCAAATCCTAGATATTTCAATGGTACCAAGTTACGTGGTATTGAGGTAACCACAAATCTCCTTTGATGGAAGTTGATTGTGTAGTGACCCCAACACCACCTACCTAAGTTGTGTTGGGTGCCTAAAGGCTTGCCGTGATGCGTGTTTCATTGGATTGTCCATCGGAATTTGTTATCTTATCTTAAGTTAAGAGTCAAAAATAAAACACACCAAAAACGCCACTAGATCACACACAATAGAAAACAATGGTGATTGAATGCCCAACACTAGAAGCTTTTTGGGAGCTATGAAAGTTTTGACTCCAGCGGATGTTTTTATTTTCCCATCTAGGTTGATGTAACCTTACCAACAAGTTGGATAGCCAATAAGTATCATAGTGGGCCTTAGGAAGTTTTCAATTACTGTTAGTGTCATAATCTCCACTGTTTTGTGCCATGTAGCTTACTTGAGCTTTGAATGTGCTTCATTTTTTTAGTTCATGTCTAAAATCAGCTGTCAAAACAAATGGAGAGCATTGATATGGAGCACATACATCACAATGGCCCCACGATGCCTAACACCACCTGGTTAGGAAGTGTTGGGGCTACCGCCCATATCTTTTACAATGGTGGCTTAATCAAATCCCGCCGTGCCATAACACCGGTGAAGTCATCAGGTTGGGCACCGTAGGGCCACGTTAATATGTGTTGCATATCAATGTCATCCATCCGTTTTTCAGATCATTTTAGGGCAAGAGCATAAAATGAAGTAGATCCAAATCTTAAGTGGACCACATTACAAGAAACAATGTGGATTGAACGCCTACTACTAAAAACTTACCAAGGCCTGATGCAATGTTTATTTGACATCCAACTTATTAATAAGATTATACAAACCTGAATAAAGTGAAAATACAAATATCAGCTTTATCTAAAACTTTTGTAGCCCACATAAACAAATGGGCTACAAAGATAAAACTCGTAAATCAAGGTGGCCCCAACAGATGTCGGGTCACATCTTACCTACCAAAAGTATACCAATCAGCTTCCCCATCACCATCTAATACTCGTACGTTGGGGGAGGGGGGATAGGTACCACTCCCCAGACCCGCCGCCTGTTCCGAGCTCGGGACATGCAGAGGCTCCGAGGGCCACTGGAGGGTCCGCTGTGATGTATGAATCTTATCCACACCTATCATCCCTTTTTTCAATATCATTATAGAGTACTGGACAAAAAATAAGGAATATCCAAGATTCAAGCGGACCACACCATAGGAAGCAGCGGTGCTAAGGACGACCACTGTCGAAACCTTTCTAACGCCCACTTAATATGGTCATATACACTTGGATGAAGTGAAAAAAACAAATATCATCTTGATCTAAAACTTTTACGGTCCCTAAGAAATTTTCAACGGTAGAAATTTAATCACCACTGTGTGGCCCATTTGAGATTTTTATCATCTCCCTTTTTGGTATAATATTCTAAAAGAATATGAAAAAATGGATGGACGGTGTGGATAAAGTTCATTCATCACGCTGGCCCCTCAGTGGCCCTCGGAGCCTCCACCTGTCCCGAGCTCGAAACAGGCGGGTAGTACCTAAACCACGGAAACGGATTGGCTACTCCCCCTGACACCAGCCCGGTGGCTGGTGGTCGGTGCTCTGTGGGCCCCACCATGGTGTATGTGTTTCATACATTACATTCATCCATTTTTACGGAACATTTTAGGGCTTAATATAAAAAATGAGAGGGATATAAATCTCTGGTGGACCACACCACACGAAAACAATACTGATTGGATATCCACCATTAAAATCCTTCTAACACCTACTGTACTGTTTAATTTACATCTAATACGTTGATTAGGTCATAGAGACCCAGATGAAGGGAAAAAACGAAGATCAAGTTGATCCAAAACTTTTATGGCCCACAAAAAGTTTTTAATGGTCTCCGTTCATTCAACCCTGTTTCCTGTAATGTGGTCCAATTGAGATTGAAATATACCTCATTTTTGGTCTCATATCATAAAATGATCTAGAAAAATAGATGGACGGCATGGATGAAACACATACATCATGGTGAGGCCCAAAGATAACGTCATGAAATCTCTATAAAGAGATAAAAAGAGGATTAGATGGTCCCTATGGGGCTTACGTGGGGCCCACGTTATTAATATAACAAATCCAACCCATTTATTAGATACGCCCGTGGATATTAGTACGTAGAGCCAAAAATCGATTTAATGCAACTATCAACTCACGTGATCCACACCACAAGGAACGGCCAGGAAGAGACGCCACCAACCAATAAAACCTTCACCACAGTTTACAGACCAACCGTGTCATATCATATATATGCTGTCCAATCCATTCATCTCATGTGCCCGATTAGGATGAACGGATATAAATAAAACTTAGCTCCATGTGGGCCACACCACCTGAATTTACATATGTGAACCATGATTTTACATTGTTCCATGCATTGTGGTCCAATCCATTCATCCATATTTTTAGCTTGTAAGGTAAACATGAGGAAACGAACACAATGAACGGTGTGGATCAGATTTGAAATTGTCAAGGGCCTCCCAACAACCCAGTACACCTACAAGTTGTGGTGGTACAGGTACCACGTACGAACGTGCCTAATCTTAAAAGTTAGGTGGAAACGAGGACAGACAGCCCAAACTACTTTTCTTTTAAAAATCTTTTAAGTGCTGGTAAGAAGGGTAGATAGAATCTGGCCGTTCAATATATATGGGTGCAATGACACAGTGTAAGTACATCTTGTAGAATTTAAGGACTGACACAAACTAGCCATGGGGGACAGCACTTTGCAACCGTTGCTTTACTTCAAGTCAGTGGTCCATGCATCATCTGACGCAATCGAAGGGCTGCTAGAGAGCGAGCCGTTGCCATGTGGGTGGGTGACACGGGTCACTGTCTGGGAATCAAAGGTCCTGTGGATCCTATCCGGTTCATCGATCATCGTGTCCATTTTCAATTTCATGCTTAGCTTATCGACCCAAATGATGGTGGGCCATCTAGGGGCTCTAGAGCTGGCTGGGGCATCTATAGCTAATGTTGGAATTCAAGGGCTTGCTTATGGAATCATGGTAACTTCGCATTCTTTAAAATTATTTTATCATTTTTCTTGTGTTGTGCTCTAGTTTTTAAAATGTGAACGGGGGGTCATGATCTGATTGGAGATCAAATGAGTCACCCATCTTTATGAACTGCACCATCCAAATAGGATAGGTCAATTTTAGCCGTTGGCTGTATTAAATGGGGAAAATAAAAGAGGTAAATTGATGGTTGAAAATGTCCTTACCATGAGGGCTGGTGCAGCAGTTGTCAGCCATTGGTCGTTTCTTTATCTTTATTGATTTTCTTTTGATGAGATTTTTGAAGTTTACATGGGTGTGCAATAGCTCATGTACATGCTACACATGTGTTAGCATTTCACATAGGTTTGAGATATAATTAATTTATTGAAATAGCACTACTACATTATGCCCTCTTTTGATCTGACCATCTATAGGAACTGAACCATTCCTAGTGAGACAGGGTGTTTTTAGCCATTGGCTACATTTAGAGCCAAACACGAGTTGAACCGAGTTGAGCTTGGCATAGCTTGGCTAGTAGCTAACCCTAGCTCGAACTCAGCTTGGCTCGGTCCTTGAGTCTGACTGGTGAGCTCGGTTTGGTTTAGTCATCAACTTGGGCCAATTTGAGCCTATGCAACATTTTCTCAAATACATAGAGCACATCTTTAATTTTTCACATAATGCAAAATAATAATACTAGCATACATGTATTCATCAAATACCTTGCAAGCAACATCAACATCACGATTTGACAACAATTTCATAATGTGAAGTTTTTTTTTTTTTTTCAGTGATTTGTTTCGTATCCATTCCTTCCTTGCCACTAGCCAATCTCGTAGAGAATGTATGCACCCGAAACAATACTTCATTGAGTTGTTTCTTCAAAAACTTGGTGAGCAACATCAATATCAAACAATCGAGTCACTGAGTCGATTCGAGTTGAGTTGAGCTCGGGCAAGCTCGAACTCGGCTCACACTCAGTTTTGAACTGAGTTGAATTGAGCTTTTTCAAGTCAAGTTGAGCGAGTTAACCGAGCTAACTCAGCTCATGTACAACTCTAGCTACATTAAATGGAAAGATAAAAACTAAATATTTAATGTATCTGACGGTTAAAAACATAACATCAGTAAGGAATGGTGCAACTGTCTCTAGGTGATCCTTTCTCTTCTTCTTTGTTATTCTTTTGATGTGCTTTGCTAAGTTTACATGGGCACACAATAGCTCATGCAGATGCTACACATGTTCCAGCATCGCATGTAGGTATGAGATATTGATGTAAGATGTAGCATATATACATTAATTCCTAACATGGGTGGATTAAAAGAAGGCCAAATGGAAGTAGAAGGATTCAGGCCTAGTCCTACATAGGGTATGGCGTATTTAGGCCCAAGGTACTTATAATTTGAAAAAATTCAATTCAAATAAGGAGAAATTACTGTTTGAAGTGTAAATCATAAATCTGCCTTAAATTTCGATCCGGGCATTATTACAGGACATACAAGCCATCTATCTTTATGTAGCAGGCCATTCGAGGTCAACTAACTCACAGAATGGGACCCACGGTGTGGATTGTGTCTATCCGTTTTGAATTGACCACCCATAGGAACTGCACCATTCCTTATGGCACAAGGACTTTTTTAGCCACTGCATAAAAGGGGAAGACAAAAAAAGAAATATTTAATGTATGGAACAGCCAAAAATGGCCTATACATTGATGAGTGGTGCAGTTGTTTGCAGGTGGTCATTTCTCTTCTTCTTTATTATTCTTATGATGAGCTTAGCTAACTTTACAAGAGTGTGCAGTAGCTCATATACATGTTACACATGTGCCAGCATTAATGCATGTAGGTTTGAGATCCAATCTATTTATTGAATACCCCTACTATATATATATATATATATATATATATATGCCCTCACCCAATATTTATATTTGATTTATTGGTTAGGTGGGTCAAATAACTTGGCTGAATTTTCTAGTTTGTCCACCTAATTTCAGTATTTGGGCCCACCTATTGATGGATGGATTGGACCTCGGAGCTATTGCATGTACATAGCTGTTCTGTACACGTGTGTGGGCTTACCAAAGCTCTTCTTTTGATCTAATATAAATAAATATAGTTCTTCTATTGCCATTTCTACAAATATCTTTTAATTTCTCATACCATTCATGTTGATATGAGAAGTGTGAATGCACCAACTTGCCAGCATTGGCCAGCTTCAATATCCCTGTGTCCATTCATGAGCTGACAGATATGTAACCGTTGAATATTGATTGTTGGTCACCATGAGAGAGAGAGAGAGAGAGAGAGAGAGAGAGAGAGAGAGAGAGAGAGAGAGAGAGACCATGACATGTCCACTGCCCCACCTAATGAATGGCTAGATTTTTACACGTACTCCATGCTAGAAAGTGTGCCACCTACCCTCAGCAGTTTCATCTCTCATTTTCCATGTAATAGCTAACATTCATTGATGCTGACATGAAAGAAACTTTCAACCAACTATTCAATGTTTTCCTGAAAAGATGGATTTCGCTTAATGATGGGAAGATCATCAATTTGATGGATTGGATTGAATGCATGATCATCAGGGTGGTGTTTAGGTCACCACCCAATCGGCTTATGGTGAGAAGACAGGTTGAAATTTGATTGGTGGGCTGCTGGATCGGATTGGGTGGTGATCCAACACCATCCAGCTAGCTGGACGTGGAAAAGCTCTATACATGGCCCCACAATGATGTATGTGTTTTATCCATGCGGCCAATCCATTTTGCTAGCTCATTTTAGGGCATGAAACAAAAAATAAGGCAAATCTAAAGCTCAAGTAAACCCACTGGAAATAGTGGGGATTAAAAGCCTACAGTTGAAACCTTCATAGGGCCCACACAGAAGTTTCGGATGATGCTGGTATTAATGTTTTCCCTTCATCCATGTATATGTAGAATGGCAAATAATAATCATGGTGCTCCCTAGGAACCTTTCAAAGGTGGGTGTCATTATCCCACTGTTTTGGTGTGGTCTACTTGAGCGTTGGATCTAAATTATTTTTGGGCTGATGCCTAAAATTAATTGGCAAAATGAATGGATGGTGTGGATAAAACACATACATTATGGAAGGGTCAACCGAGCTTTTACATCAGCTAACTGGGTGGTGTTGGGTCACTACCCAATCCACCCAAAAACAATAACAAGGCTTGAATAATCTCTAACAGTGTGGGGCCATCATTCAAATCTCTCCTTGTCATTTCACCACCAAAGCAGGCAACATCCCATATTGTGGGACACCAAGTTCCTGCGTCTGTTCGGCCCGCTGTGATGTTTATGAGAAATACACCCTGTCCGCTCATTTTGCCAATATCACGGTAGGACACGAGCCCATAGGTGAGGCATCTCAAAAAGTCAAGTGAGCTGCACCACAGGAAAAATCCACATGATGCGTGGGGCCTGCTTTAGGGTGTATATGTCAGCCAACCTGCTCATCAGGTGATAATCATCAGGATTAACAGACCCTCCAAAAGTTATCCTGATAACAAAAAACTCAGGTGGGCCACACGGCAACAACTTAGTTTTTGAGCATCAATATAAATAAATATAGTTCTTCTATTGCCATTTCTACAAATATCTTTAAATTTCTCATACCATTCATGTTGATGTGTGCATGCACCAATCCAAGCCATTGCCAGCATTGGCCAGCTTCAACATCCCTGTGTCCATTCATGAGCTGACAGACATGTAACGGTTGAATATTGGTTGTTGGTCACTCTCATAGAGAGAGAGAGAGAGGGAGAGAGAGAGATTAGGACCATGACATGTCCGCTGTGAGACCCACCTAATGAATGGCTCGATTTTTACAAGTACTCCATGCTGTAATAGCTAACATTCATTGATGCTGACATGAAAGAAACTTTCAACCAACCATTCAATGTTTTCCTGACAAAGAGATGCATGCTCATTACTTCTCATTTGATGGATTTCGCTTAATGATGGGAGGTTCGTTAATTTGATGGATTGGATTGAATGCATGATCATTAGGGTGGTGTTTAGGTCACCACCCAATCTACTTCTGGTGAGAAGACGTGTTGAGATTTGATTGGTGGGCTGCTGGATCGGATTGGGTGGTGATCCAACACCACCCAGCTAGCTGGTGGAAAAGCTCTATGGCCCCCACAATGATGCATGTGTTTTATCAACACCGTTGATCCATTTTGCCAGCTCATTTTAAGGGACTGCGATAAAAAAATAAGGTAGATCCAAAGCTCAAGTAAACCCACCGGAAACAGTGGGGATTGAACGGCTACAGTTGAAAACTTCTTAATGCCCACACAGAAGTTTCGGATCATGCTGGTATGTATGTTTTCACTTCATCCATGTCTATATGACCTAATGAACCTGTTGAATGGCAAATAATCATCATGGTGGGCCCTAAGAACGTTTCAACGGTGGGTGTCATTATCCCACTGTTTTGGTGTGGTCTACTTGCGCGTTGGATCTAAATTATTTTTGGGCTGATTGCCTAAAATTAGCTCGAAAAATCGATGGATGGTGTGTATAAAACACATATGCAACATGGTGGGGTTCACCAAGCTTTTCCACCAGCTGACGGGGTGGTGTTGGGTCCCTAATCAATCCACCCAAAAACAATATATATATGAGTCCGGATCCTCTGTTACCAAGTCAACAGAGTCAACAGAGAACTCCTGATACCCAAATTCTCATTGGTCCACGTCACCACTCACTAAAAAAATAAAAATAATAAAAAACAGCTTCGAACGCCAAACCATTAGGGCAACAGGAATTCTCTGTTAACCTGATAACAGGGGATCCCGACTCTATATAAAAAGGCTTGGACCCATCTCTGACAGTGTAGGGCCATCAATCAAATCTCTCCACGTCATTTCACTACCAAAGTTGCAGCATCCCAGATTGTGACGTAACAAGTTACTGCGACAAAATCTAGGTAGGCCCACTGTGATATTTATGAGAACTATCCATCCGTTTGGCAGGAGGAATATCAAAAAGTCAAGTGAGCCGCACCACAGGAAACATCCACCTAATGCGTGGGGCCCACTTTAGGGTGTATATGTCAGCCAACCCGCTCATCAAGTGATAATCATCAGGAGGTGGGCCACACAGCAATAACTTAGTTTTTGTGCATAATTCTATTACATCGTTCCAAGTGGTGTGGCTCACTTGATTTTCAGAATCAGCTAATATTTCACAAGTACGATGAACATGAAGGGATCCATTTGATGGACGGTGTAGATTTCACACAAACAACACAATGTCCCCCACAGAACTCAGACTACAACAAATGTTGTAGACGAATCTGATCCCTCTAAGTCAAATTACCATCCTAATCTCTTACATATCACTAATCAAATCACCTCTCCTTCTCTGTAATCAGCTAGGCATGGCTAGTGCAGTACAAACTGTCTGTGGCCAAGCCTACGGGGCCAAGAAATACAACGCAATGGGGATAATCTGCCAGAAGGCCATCATCCTACACCTAGCAGCTGCGTTCGGCCTCTCATTTCTCTATTGGTACTCTGGCCCTGTCCTCCGAGCAATAGGTCAATCGCCAGAAATAGCAGTCCAGGGTCAGATATTCGCACATGGTCTGATCCCACAGCTCTATGCATTTGCACTCAACTGTCCAATGCAGAGATTTCTTCAGGCTCAGAACATTGTAAACCCCTTAGCTTATATAGCTGTGGGTGTTTTCTTATTGCATTTGCTTCTCACATGGTTGGCTGTTTTTGTTTTGAAATATGGACTTTTTGGAGCTGCTCTTACACTCAGTTTTTCTTGGTGGCTCCTTGCAATCCTGACTGGGGTTTATATAGTCCTGAGCCCATCTTGCAAAGAGACATGGACTGGGTTATCTACCAAGGCCTTTTTTGGGTTGTGGTCCTATCTTAAGCTAACCGTCTCGTCAGCTTTTATGTTATGGTACGTTCGTCGCTCTTTCGTGGTATGTGTATCTTCTATTTTTCATGTGGCAATCGAGGTATCCAGTTAAAGTAAGAAGCCTAACACAGGTAGATGGGGATTAGTACTATGTGGGGCCCATCATGATGTATATGTTTTATCCATGCCATCCATTCATTTTATCAGATCAATTTAGTTTATGAGCCCAAAATTGAAGAATATCCAAAGCTCAAATGGGCCACATTATTGGAAATAGTGGGATAATGATACCCACCATTGAAATATTCCTTGGGGCTATAGTGATGTTTATTTGTTATTCAATTACCTGTTCTTAAGATCACACAAGCATGGAATTAAGGGAAAAAATTTCAGCTTGATCCAAAACTTCTATGCCCTAAGAAGTTTTCAATGGTAGGTAAGTGTTTAGTTCCCACTTTTCATGTGGTGTGGTCTACTTGAGCTTTGGATATGCTTTAATTTTGGGCTTATACCCTAAAATGAGCTGGTAAAAAAGATGGACAGCGTGGATAAGAGATACATCATGGTGGGTTCCAGGTAGCCTTTTGAGTAAATTTTGGATCCCACCGTGATGTATGTCTTATCCACGCTATCGATCCATTTTACCAGCTCATTTTAGTGTATGAGCTCAAAATTGAAGCATATCCAAAGTTCAAGTGGACCACACCACGGGAAATAGTGGGGATAATGACACCCACTGCTTGAAACCTTCCTAGGGCCACTATGATGTTTATTGACCATTCAACCTGTTCACAAGGTCACACAGACCTTGATGAAGGGGAAAAAAAATCAGTGCCATAGGAAAGCAACCAGCACAACCATCTGATCAATGACCGGTGGGATCGAGTGGGGTCCACCTTCTAAGACCGGTTGATCTCTGATCGGACAGTGATAGATTCACCTATATCAAGCTCTCCTTATATAATATTTTATCAAGTGGGGTCCATCTTCCATGAATGCTGATAAGTGAAAACTTAGTTACTTTTGTGTTTGTGTGTGTATTTTCTTATTGATGTGTGGATGGATGCAGCCTGGAGATATGGTACAGCCAAGGGCTAGTGCTTATATCAGGCCTCCTCCCCAATCCTGAAATTTCACTCGATTCCATTTCCATATGGTATTTTTACATTCTAATCCCTTCCATATAAGTACGTTTTCATTTTGGGATTCTGCATTGGACTCCAATCAATCGATCTGGGCCGTCCATTATGTCCAGAACACAATTCATGGGCTACAGTTTATATAAATCACACTGATCGGATGGTTCAAACCATCAGATATGGTCAAGATCATTTATGGAAGGCCTAACCAATAATTTGAGCCATCCATTTCTTGGGGTCCATGGATTGCTTATGATTCTTTAAAAAAAAAAATACATTTCTAAGAGAGTTCTGACATGCCATCCATAGGTTTGGAAACAGATGGCTGTCAAAGAGAAGGTCGACTTATGGACGGATTGGATCATCCCATCAGTGTGATTTCCACATTATAGTCCATTAAATTTTATGCTGAACGCAATGAACAGTCTGGATTGATCGGTCAATGTACTTTCCAAAGTGTCCTCATGCACCTAGGAGCACTTCTGGTAATAGTATATGATTTCAACAGGAATTATATGATCATCGACCCAAGGCTTTGTGTAGTATCCTTGGGTTTTGGTTCTGACATGTGGGGGGCCATGGTCACTGATCGAGACCATTAGTCTGCTGGAACACACCATGGATGGACAACATCACTGGAATCTCCTTGATTTGGCATTCCTAACCGTTGGATTTATGGGCTGCTCGTAGAAGGCTGAAAACAGGCCCAATATTGATGGCCATTCGTCTTTCAATCTGGGAGATTCATGGATCATGATCAATCCACAGTAGGGTGCAACAGATGAATGGTCAGGATCATTGAAACATGGCCCTAGTTGTCAGATCCCCAATAATTCTTCATTGTGTGGAGCCATTTAATACTCTAGTATTTCTACGTATTGGATACTTAAAAATGACCGTTTTCATTGTTATGGTGCATCTCAGTATGAATTATCTGACGTGGGACATGATGTTCATGTTGGGCCTCAGTACAGCAGCCAGGTATGTAATCATCAAACAGCCCATATATGCATGTACATACACACATCACGGTGGGGCCCACAGAGCTCGACCTTATTGAATGTTCCCATGAGGTGGACCTCATGGTACCTTTCCCTACTTAAATATGGGATTAATAAGAGAAGATGTTAAGTCCAATGGGTTAGATCACAAGTTACGGTCCACAAATAAATTTCATTCTATTAAGTGCATGCCACATCCAACCCATCCAATATCTTAGCCCCAACATGATGATTACCTATTTCAAAAATCAGCCCTATCTAGTCATTAGGTGGGCCACATATAAGAAATAATGTCTAACCATTTGAAAAATCGTAAAATATAAGTGTGGGACATTTTGATCAGTGGATGTGGCTGATTTTTGCACAAGGTGGTCCTAATCATATGGCTAACATTTACGGACAGATTGGATGTCACACACATATTAAAGGTTGAAAGTTATCCATTGTGTTGGGAGTAACCTATGGTCATTTGGATGCTGTGATGTTTGTATGTTTTTAAGTTGTAAGTGCAAAAGTCACTTATCCCTCAAGCCTAAGTGACTTGCCGATTATGACTGACAAGTAAATTTTATTCTCTAAATATCATCTGTTATGTTATTTACAGGTTGCATATTCCATGTAAATGATAAAAGCATAGAAATAATTTATATTAGGTGTTGGAATTTCACTTAGAAAATCAGGTGGAATTCATCCTTATTTTGTTACCAAAATCCTGTGGGCTCCACTATGATATAAGGCACACCGTCCGTTCATTTTTCCCTGATCATTGCGGGATATGAGAAAGTAAATAAGGCATATCCAAAGCTCAAGTGGACCACACCACAATAAATAGTTCATCAATGGTGTCATTATTCAAACAACTTCTTGTGGTGTGGTCCACTTGTGATTTGGATTTGCATCATTTATGGGCTCATGCCCTTAAATGTTCCAAATAGGAATGCTCACCTATGCGCCTTCTCACGTGAGCACCCATGCGCACTTTTGCACACGTGTCATGGCTGTAGAATCCGAACGGTCCATGTGCTGCGGCACCCCTTGAAACCTCACAAGCCTAACTTTCAGCCCGATACAAAACTCTAGCCATGACAAAAGGAAACAATTTCCTCCCTTGATTTGCATCTCTTTGCTATGGCCTACTAGAGTTTTGGATCAGGCTGGGCCCATAGAGTTTCAAGGGGTGCGCGTCACATGGACCATTCAAATTATGTAACCATAACACATGTGCAAAGGTGCACATGGGTGCTCATGTAAGAAGGTGCCGAGGTGAGCATTCTCTCTATATATATTGCAGTGGGGCCCACAAACTTGGTCTTGTTTTTCAAGTCCTGACCTACCAAAAGTGGAAAATGTTTGTTTTGTTTTTGTTTATTTATTTATTAAATTTTATATTTATATTTATTTTTTTAACACGCGCACACATACACCGCCACACACTCACACCATGGTGGGTTTTCACCACCTATGGGTGCTCTAACCCTTGACCAGGTCCACCTATGAGGTCCAAATGACCTATGAGGTCCACCTGGTTGGCTTGAATACCTTCTCGATTAATTAAATAAATTAAAATCTTAATTAGATAAGACTTTGATTTACTCCTATGCTACAGTCCTGATTCGACTCGGACTTAGTTGGACCTGATCTCGTTCTATTCAAGGAGTCTGCCCCAGGTCGGCCGAGTGGGGTCAATTCACTTCGGAATGGACCGAGTCATGACTCAACTTGAGACCCGACGAGTCCATCAAGCCTCTTAACCATGTAACTATATTTATTTGACATGTATTTATTTATTTTTAGATTTTGTGTGGTTCTGATTGTAGCATTCGAGTAGGCAATGAGCTTGGGGCCGCACATCCAAGGGTGGCTAGATTTTCCGTGTTTGTCGTGGTGGGGACATCCGTCATCATCAGCTTAATCTTCAGCGCTATTGTTTTGATATTTCATTCCCCATTAAGCAAGCTTTTTACTAGTGATAGTGAGGTTATTGAGGCAGTCTCCAACCTGACTCCATTGCTTGCCATCTCTGTCTTCTTGAATGGAATTCAACCCATTCTTTCAGGTAATATATACATCCTAACAAGAGTACAAAATGCTATCATGGAGTGTGGAAAACATGTTGGTGATAGAGACTGTTGATCCGGTGGGCCACCAGTGCAGACAACCATGATTGTTTGATCATTTGAGCTTTGTATGATAAAATTTGAAGGAGTTGCTCTTTTGGGGTAACATAGAATGGCCTAGCAAATCAACAGTCCCGATCACCATGTACAAGTGGCACATGTGAGTTGGAACTAATATTTGGTGGTGATTTATACAAATGGTGGAGAATGCAGGTGTGGCCATCGGGAGTGGGTGGCAAGCATTAGTGGCCTATGTTAACCTTGGGACCTACTACATTATTGGTCTCCCCATTGGCTGTGTTCTTGGGTTCAAAACAAGTCTGGGAGTTGCAGTGAGCTTTCAACACAACTCTCTCTCTCTCTCTCTCTCTCTCTCTCTCTCTCTCTCTCTCTTTGTTATCTTGTTAGTACACCACCCTGTTAGTTCACACCTCCCCCCCCCCTCTCTCTCTTGTTATCTTGTTAGTACACCACACTGTTAGTTCACACTTCACTGTTAGCCGCCCCCACTAGGGATCGATACCAAGACCTCGGTGTTGAAACAAGGTGTCTTTCACTCAGACTACCACTTGAGCTATGGATCAGGTTTCACTCAGACTACCACTTGAGCTATGGATCAGGGTGTACACAAACCACCGTAACATGTCCCCCACACACACACACACACACACACACACACAAATGCTCAGCTGTACACCAGTTCTCACCGAACTCTTAGCTTCACACCAGTTCTCACTGAACTCATGCAGAGAACTCATCATACGTGACGAGTGTCCAAAATTTGAATGGTCCACGTGATGCAGCACCCCATGAAACCCAGGGGTCCAACTTTTACTTTGATCCAAAACTTTAGTGGGCCATGGAAAAAGAAAACAGTTTCCTCCACTGATTTGCATCTCTTTGCTATGGCCTCCCAGAGTTTTAGATCATGGGTTTCATGGGATGCAGGGCTCTAGTTCGAATTGGGGTAAACTATAAGAATACAAACGAAATCAAAATTGTGATATAAGTGGATGGGAAACTAATGTCAGTGCTAGGAGTACTGTATTTTTATTGTTTTGTTAAATAAAAGTCCTGAAAAATGCTTTTCTTTTACATTTAAAAGTGTTTGGGTTGTAATTCAACTAAGAGAAATTCAATTTTCCTACATTTTTTTTTTCACTTAAAATATCACATCAGAGACAAACTTTTTTTTTTTTTTTCTTTGTCATCATAAGGTAAGTCCAATCTAAATCAAGTGGAGTCAACTAAAAAAAAAACAATGGGAATGTAGCAATGCTTTTTATTTTATTTTTTATATACTTAAGGAGGGCTCGAGATTGTTGGGTTGTAAACCCAATCCTTTTGCTGATGAGTGGCTGCAGCCACCTCAAAACAGAAAAATAAACTTTTTTAAAAGAAACAGTGATATGCTGCTATATTAGAATCGTATTGAAACGGAAATGAATACACGGTGCTGTTATAGGCTTTTCTTGTTACGTAAAAAGACTAATCTATCCCTGTCCAGATACATCCCAGGGGCAGCTAGAGAAAGAAAAAAAATCTAGAAAAATCTACTGTTTATCTTCTCTTAGCTAGCAGAGTAAACTTAGAAAAAATCTCAACAGCTAGAAAAATCTCACAGCTAGCAATCTAATTTTAGAAAGAAAATCTAATCTCACAGCTAGCTCAGACGATGCTCACACGGTTTTGGATTTGCACAAATCCATCACCGCTTCCAACACTCCCCTTCAAACCAAAACCGGCTTCATTCCGAGCATCGTTCTTAGTCGTTTGAATGCATCTGTCGGCAATGCCTTTGTGAAAATATCCGCCACCTGTTCCGTAGTATGACAATACTCTAATTTCATCGTTTTTTGCTTCACATGATCTCTCAGAAAATGGTACCGGGTATCAATGTGTTTGCTTCTTCCATACTGCACTGGATTTTTAGCTAGCTCGATTGCCGACTTGTTATCCACATATATGACTGTGATTCTTCCTGCGAATGCTTCAGCTCCTTTAGCTGATTTCTCAACCAAATTCCTTCACAGACGGTGGACGATGCTGCCATGTACTCTGCTTCATATGTGGACAGGGCAACCACACTCTGCTTCTTTGAATTCCATGTGAATGCTGTCGACCCAAGATAGAAAACATAGCCTGTGGTGCTTTTTCTTTCATCTTGGTCACCACCCCAATCACTATCAGAGTATCCATACAGCATTGCCTCATCATTGTACGGATAAAAAAGACCAAATTCAATAGTCCCTTTGATATACCTCAGTACTCGTTTTGCAGCTAGCCAGTGTGACTCTTTTGGGGCTTCCATATATCGGCTTAGAAGCCCAACACTGTAGACTATATCTGGCCTAGTGATTGTGAGGTACCTTAAGCTTCCGATTAAGCTCTTGAATAGGGTTGAGTCGATGTTTCTTCCTTCTCCATCTTTCGTGAGCTTCAGGCCTGTTGTAACAAGTGTATTTACGGCTTTACAGTCGACCATCTGAAACTTCTCAAGAAGTTCCTTTGTGTACTTCTTCTGGGATATGTAAATGCCGTCGACCTGTTGCTTCACTTCAATGCCCAAGAAAAAGGACATCAATCCACCATCAGTCATCTCGAATTCTTTAAATATAGCTTGCTTGAATTCTTCAAACATCACCTGGCTGTTCCCAGTGAATAGCGGATCATCAACATATAAACAAGCAATAAGCATATCACCATGAACATTCTTCTTTGTGTAGACGACATGATCATATGGACATTTGACGAAACCATTCTCTTGAAGATAACCGTCGATCCGTGCATTCCAAGCACGAGGAGCTTGCTTCAACCCATACAGGGCTTTCTTCAGCCGATACACCTTGTGTTCCTCCCCTTGCATGACAAAGCCTTCAGGCTGGTCAACGTATACTTCTTCTTCGAGTACCCCATTTAAGAATGCAGATTTCACATCCAGTTGGTAGATCATCCAACTGTGATGAGCTGCAAGGGAGATAATCATTCTTACAGTGTCAAGGCGAGCAACTGGGGTGAAAACTTCTTCATAGTCTACCCCATATTTCTGTTTGTAGTCTTTTGCTACGAGCCTTGCCTTATATCGTTCGATCTTACCATCGGCATTCCGCTTGATTTTGTACACCCATTTGAGACCAATGGTCTTCTGACTTTTGGGGAGTGAGGTCAACTCCCATGTTCGATTCTTCTCAATGGCATGAATATATTCTTCCATAGCCTTTCTCCAACATTCTTCATTCACAGCCTCCTCGAATGTGAGAGGCTCGTGGTCCGCATACAGGCAGAGTAAATTCACTTCCTCAGTTTCTGCATAGATGTCGTTGAGGCTTTTCATTTTAATGGGAGCCAAGGGTGAAGGAGAATCGGATGAAGATGTGCTGGATGAATTCTAATTTGATGAAGTACTTCCAGAAGAGATAGAGCGTACTCCTGGACTTCTGTGATCCGAAGGGGGTGATGTGGGTGTCTACTCTTGCTTCTCATGTCTCTCTTCTTCATATTCTTCAACCTCAACTTGCTTTTCTTTGGCTGAATTTTCCTCGTTCCATTTTCATGCTTCTTCCTCACAAAATACCACATCTCTACTCACCACCAGCTTATTGGTTAGTGGGTTGTAGAGCTTGTATGCCTTTGACTCTACGCTTTAGCCGATGAAGATGCACTTCTCGCCACGATCATCAAGCCTTTTCCTTCTTGCTTCTGGAACTTGAGCATAGGCAACACACCCATAGATCTTAAGGTGTGCCATGCTCGGCTTATATCCACTCCATGCTTCTTGTGGTGTCTGGAATCTGACGCTCTTGGTTGGACACCTATTGCGCAGATAGGCAATACATGCAACTGCCTCTGCTCAGAAATTCTTTGGCAGACTTTTCTCCTTCAGTGTGGTCCTTGTCATATCGAGGATGGTGCGGTTTTTTCATTCCGCAATTCCATTTTGTTGTGGCGTGTACGCTGCAGTGTGTTGTTGCTTAATGCCATGTTTCCTACAATATTCTCGAAAAACATTTGAGGTGTACTCCCCACCTCTGTCAGATCTAGGGGTTTTTATTTTAAGACCACTTTCTTTTTCAACAAGGGCCTTAAAATTTTTAAAAATAGTAAAAGTAGCAGACTTCTCTTTGATTACATATACCCACAACTTTCTACTAAAATCATCAATGAAGGTAATAAAGTATTTATTACCTCCAAGAGAGATTGGCTCTAATGGTCCACAGATGTCAGTGTGAACCAACTGCAACGGTTCTTTTGCTCTTCGGGATACTCCACTTGGAAAGGAGTTTCTTTGTTGTTTCCCAAGTGTACACGCCTCACACATATGTTTTGGAGCTTCAATGGTAGGCAAGCCATGCACCATGCTTGATGAGGACAAAAGTTTCAAGCCATTGAAGTTTAGATGGCCAAAGGGAAGATGCCACATCCAGGAATCATTCTTTACTTTTCCATACAAACACTTCTCAAGCATTATGTTTATATGAAGAGGAAACATACGATTCTTCGCCATCTGGACTTTTATAATCAAACGTCCATGCATATCTCTTATGGAAAGAGAAGAGTTCTCCATGTGTATGACATACCCTTTTTCAAGGAGTTATCCGAGACTCAATATGTTACTTTTCATGTTGGGTACGTAGTACACATTGGAAATATAGTTTGGAACATCATTCTTCTGAAAGATTTTGATTTTACCTTTACCTTTCACCGGCGTTTTTGATGAGTCTCCAAACGTTATATCGCCATGAACTCCTTTTGTGAGTTCCACAGAGAGTTTCTTGTCGCCGCACATGTGATTACTTGCACCCGTGTCAAGATACCATGCATCATGCTGATCACTACCTTTCTCTTGTGCAAGGAGAAGTGTGGAGCTTTCTTGTTTATGGCTTGATGCTTCGACATAGTTGGATAGCTCGTCTTGAGTCACCGGCTTGCTCCGGCAATCAGATGCATAGTGGCCAAGCTTGTTGCAATTGTAGCATTGGATGTTCTTTGTACTTCCTCGTCCATGCATAGATCTACCTCTACCATTTTCTCTTCCACGAAAATTGGTATTTTTCTGCTGGCTTTGGCCATAGCTTTGTTAGTATCCGCGCCCTCTGCTTCTTGCGCGATTGTTAGCAAAACGTCTACCACGTTGTGAAGTTCCACATCCACCATTGTTATTATTCAGAGTCAATCTTGACTTTAAAGCTTGTTTCATCGGCATGGAACTGACATTCTTCTACATTCGTTGCTCATGAACTTGCAATGATCCCATCAACTCCTCAATGGAGAGTTTCTCAATATCTTTTGATTATTCGATCGCCACAACCACATGCTCAAACTTGGTTGTGAGGGATCCAAGTATCTTTTCAATAACTCGGACATCTTCAATCTTTTCACCATTTCTTTTCAAATTATTGACAATTACAAGCAAATATGAAAAATAATCAGTAATATTCTCACCTTCCTTCATGTGAGTCGCTTCAAACTCGGCTCTTAATGTTTGAAGGCGAACCCGCTTCATTCGATCTACACCCTTGAAGATGGTGCCAAGGGTATCCTATGCTTGCTTGCTTGATGTTGCTTCGGCAATCTTTTCGAAGGTGGATTCATCCAACCCTTGATAGAGGAGAAACAAAGCCTTATTGTCTCTCTTCCTTTGATTTTTGAGAGCAGTCTTTTCTTCGTTGGTGAAGGCGGCTTCTTCTTCCATAGTGGGTTCTTCATACCTATCGGTGACGATCTCCCATAGTTCTTGCGACCCGAACAATGCCTTCATTTGGATGCACCATTTTTCATAGTTGTCCTTTGACAACTTAGGAACCTGCGGCTGGATGGTGCTGGCCATCTTTGCTGAAACAGTCGAGTTGTGGACAAATCCTTGGCTTTTTGCTATCTGATTGTTTTGAAAAAACCAGAATTTTTTTTTTTTTTTACAATCTGATTTAAAAAAAAAAAACAATCTGATTTTTTTTTGAAAAAACCGAGAGTGCAGGATCTGCCTCTTGCTGATAAGGCCCAAGGATCGTCGTCTCTGATACCATTTTGTTGGGTTGTAAACCCAATCCTTTTGCTGACGAGTGGCTGCAGCCACCTCAAAACAGGAAAATAAACTTTTTTAAAAGAAACAGTGATATGTTGCTATATTAGAATCGTATTGAAACGGAAATGAATACACGGTGTTGTTATAGGCTTTTCTTGTTACGTAAAAAGACTAATCTATCCCTGTCCAGATACATCCCAGGGGCAGCTAGAGAAAGAAAAAAAATCTAGAAAAATCTACTGTTTATCTTCTCTTAGCTAGCAGAGTAAACTTAGAAAAAAATCTCAACAGCTAGAAAAATCTCACAGCTAGCAATCTAATTTTAGAAAATCTAATCTCACAGCTAGCACAACTAGCTCAGACGATGCTCACACGGTTTTGGATTTGCACAAATCCATCACCGCTTCCAACAGAGATCGCCCAATATCCATACATATTGCTCCAACCATGTTGGAGGCCTCAAAGTTGAAATGTGGGTTGTCTACCATTGATTTAATCATTGGAACCCTCACGAAATCTTGGACTAGCCTTTTTACCTACACTTATCCAAAATGGTGTTGGAACTGTTGTCTACTCTCCTCACCCAATGCCTTGACAGGCGCATCGCTTCTAAGGGATGCCTTAACTAACCCTTGCACACACTTCAGACTTGCTGCAACGTGTTGCATGCAGAAATTGCCTTATCCAACCCTTGCCTAATACTAGGCACTGCACTTAGGTGCTGGTCTAGTAGTGTGTTGCTTGTAGGGAATGCCCCAGGATGCCTCAAAATATTAGATTATCAAGATCCATATGAGATAAAATAGTTGTGGTGAAAGTTCAAATCCGAATGCTAGGATTTCCTCTTTAGTTCAAAAATTGTATAATAGCGATTGATGTGTTCGTTTACCAATGACCTTATTTGTGTGTGTGGATTTCTAGGGAATTTGGTGGGGGATGATTGTGGGAGTGGGATTGCAAACTATAACACTCATTATCTTGACAGCCAGAACGAATTGGAATAATGAGGTACTTCACCTTAATATAGCTATTTAATCTCCTTTACCTTTACGTGTTTAGTTGAATTTTAATAAATAACCATAATTAGTGATTGTCTTGTGTAGGTCGATAAAGCAGTTGATCGCATAAAGGGGTCAGAAGATGAAGATGCTCTAGTCTTAGTTAACAATATTGCGTGATTTCTCCATGTGCCATAAAAAGTTCAGTTCTCCCATATATGAAGGCCACTATTAGTGGCGAGAATGTCTTTTTATATACCATGCTTATTTTGCTGTTGGAAATTTTTACTGGGATTTTGTTTTTAAATTCTTAAAATTTTCAATTTTTAATGGAGGGAGTAGATGTGATATGCATTGTTGGAGTTGTGCCCTGAAAAATCAATATTTAACTTGATCCATTGGCTACATGGATGTGATAGGGTCAATTGTAAGTGTTGATCTTGATGATTATGGGTACTTTTGAATAATGTAATATGCCTTGACTGATATCCAGTATTGTCTTGAACTTATGTAATGTGAGTTATGTGAGGAGTCAAACTTATGGGCCTTGAAAATTTAAGACACAGTGGTCACTAATCGGAGAGAGTTATAGTCCATTAATCTTAGTGCCCTGTTAAACCATGATTGACACAAATGCTAGGGATACATTTGTAGACATCAAGCTTTGAGATGTACATTTGTCCTGTGTGGGGGGATTTACTTAAGTAAGAATGGAATGTCTCTACCAATGAGAGTTGATTTGGGGTTGATTTTGCCTTTGCCCTTTAGCCTACTCTAAAATATATGTATGTCATGGATACAAGATCTTAGTATTGGACCTTTAAACACTTGTATTAGTGGATCGAACTTTAAGTCATAGTCTAGAAGCCCATTTACCTAGACTATGATTATTAGATCAAGAACTTTATTGTGCATGAAAGGTAATTAATCTTGACTAGGTGGTGTTAATTTAGTTTATGAGGTTTGATGGAGGCCATTAAAAGTGGGTGGTGCTGGATACGTCCATCAAAATTAATTAATTCTTACTTGGGCCAACATGAGATTTACTAGGTTTACCTAAGGACTTGTTATATCGCTATATATGATTAAATCAAGAACTCATCAAGTACCTTTTCACTGAGCTGGGTAGTTAAGAAGTTTTAAAAGACTTTTCCAAGGTTTTCAATCATTGAAGTTTTATTTTAACTATAAAAACTGTTTTGATTGCACTTGATGATAACTTGATGGTTTAGATTTGATGGTCAATCACTTAATCAGTATGAGATCTAGATTTATGGTGGATGAGCATGACAGTTGAAAGATAAGATTATGAGTGTATGCCTGTATAAGTTAGTTTAACATGTTTTTTTCAAAATAAGGTACACCGAAGTCTGCATGATAGTGGATCATCTTATTAATGTGTACCCTTGAAGCCCTAATCCCTACTTAAATTGTAACGCCCCAATTTTGAGGGTCGAGTGGGTACTCGGCTCCCGTGATCCCGGACATTAATCTCGCCTTTCGGGACAGGAAGTTCATTTTACATTCATGATATAGTATTCGAGTACTTGTGTAATTATATTAGACAAAGTAACGGGTTCCAAAATAATCATAATAAAGGAGAGGAAAGTCAACCGAATATTTTCAGTACATCGAGTCAGGGTACGGGGCTACAACTAGGCTCAAAACACATTTAAAGTTTTCAAAAAAAAAGAAGTCAAAATAATCAACCAGATCCAAAACACTTAGAGCCCTTAATTAAATGATATGTCGTCTAAGTCGGCCTGTTAAAAAGTTAGAAGAATGAGAATTCCTCCTCCTGGTCCATGTATGCGTCTTCGAGTGCATTCGCCTCAGCGGTACCTACATCTATGAAAGTGCTTAGTTGGTGTTTTAAAACACCATCCCAGAATGGGAGTGAGTGATCAACTCAGTGGTTGTATTAATAATAAATTACACATGTTATCAACCCAATCAGTACATGTAAGGATATTCAGAGAAAACAATATTTTCTAATAACTCTTATTAAATGCGAAGCATGAAGGTATGACATGATGCATACTTTTTCCAAACAACAGTCCCTCTTAGTGACTTTGACACTCATTTCGCGTATGCCAATACTTCCTCACATGCGACCCAACGCCAAATTGCAAGTCCTAACTGGTGCAATGTGATGAATATAAAGTGTTAGCCAAGTATTTATTTAGTCATGTTCACCTAGCAGTTTGGGGAAACTAAAATACCCTTACCTTATAGTGGTCTCAACCAGTTCGCGAGGCTCGGAGCGGCAGAAGCAACCCCTTACCTACCTCCCATAATCCAAAATTGTGTTCATCACTCGTGCGATAATTTTCCCATCGATAAGAGGCTAACACTGACCTGACCAACAAGCTCGACCGATCACTAAGTACTCGGATGACACACCCGGGCGCACAGGGTTAGGTGGCCCATCGACAAGTGGAGGGCGTTCACAGTTTATATAAGAGTCGTCACTCATATGTAAACGTGGGATGGTCGTGGTGTTATTGAGGTTTGGAATGTCTGATTTACAGCTTTCTTGATTGTTCATTGGTCACTACGGGGAGGCTCGTCACCCCGACATAGGCCGACAGCTGAGACACAGTGTGCCATAACACCATGCCCGACTTATGAGTCTTACGAATTTTACTATTTACGATTTGAAGTAGATTCATTTAATAGTAATGTGGGTACTTTAGGTTCTATTTAGCATCATTGCGATCCAAAGTTTCCAAGCAACTCGTCGACTTTTAGATTGGTTCGGTCGACCTGGGGCACTTCGGCTCAACCGACATCGATACAAGTGTCCCATGTAGTCCGGCTATTGTCGGTCGTCCAAGTTCATCCCGGGTCGGTTGAACAAGCCAAATACGGCCAGCTTGGACTGAATCTCTCCCTAATCTAGGCGATTAGTCGACATTTCTGAGGTGGGAAGTAATCATACGTCTCTACGACTTAGCAATTACCATGTTACTCTAGCATAATATTATTGTCACGTCCACACAGGCATTTCATCAAACACATTAGTACTATTAGGTTTCCACATTTATGTAACTATCACAATTAACACATGAGTAGCATTTTTTGTCATAGGTCTACTTAGGCATTTCATCGGACATACAATCAACAACAAGAATTTGAATTAAAAACATCAGGCATTTCATCAAACATGTGGACTTCAACAAATTATTTTAAACAAACAACTTGCAATTCATCTAAAAGTAGAACCACATAACTAATAAATGAAAATAGTTCGCCACCCAGGATCATTAACTGGATCCTCAAGGGTCGATAAATGACAACCTAAAATTAATAGTCCGCATCTTTGCGGCGAGTCTCCTTCCCTTAGCGTTTTCAGGGATAGGGTTTGGTGTAGAGTGTCGAAACCTATCCAACATATAGAATTTATAAGGGAATTGGAAAAAGAAATCCTAATTAATTTAGGGTTTGGATCAAGGATCAAATCTCACCTTCTGTGACTCGAGGGAACCCGGGAGAGCTCCCAGTTTCGACACGAAGTCCTCCCGAAGGAGAGGAAAGCAACTCCTCTTGATTGGCCCCACTCTTGCCCCACTTTCTCCTCTTGTTTCCTTGCTTCTCTCTCTCTCTCTCTCTCTCAACTTCTTAGGTCAAACAGAAAATTCGTGTAAAGGAAGAGGGGTGTGGGAAATGGGGTACTTATAGTACCAATTTGGGTGCAAATGACCCTAATGGCACTTGGTCTTTCATAATAACCCTATGGGAGTTAGTTTAGGTTAACAGGATTATGAAGGGAGGCACATAGGGTAATCCTCGCCTTAGGATATATGTCCCAGTAGTGGATAAGCCACAAAATATCGCGGCTCAATGATTAGGCATATAGATGGACCTCGAGGGCCCCATCTTCGATCAACGACGTCCAATCGCCATTCGGACCCCAATTTGTATAGATCTGGCTAAGATAATAACCCTGATGGGTGTCTCCAATTTGGCCGACATCCAACGGTTCGAACACCTCGATTCCATAATCAAATGAGGGTGCTGACTCTTTCTTAAGTTTCAGGTTATTATACTGGTTATTTACGCTCGTTATACAGCTAGCGTGTGGGCCCAAGCTGAGCAGCCTCTGGGCACCGTCTTGACTCAACACTCGTGATGGCTGTCAAGCCTGCCAAGACAGATGCCTTCCCAGAATTTTAGGCCCAATGGGTTGGTAATACCCGATCCGCAACCGAAGCGGTGAATCGAGTCACCCTCAAAAGGATCTGGTTCTCAGTGTCAACTCTAGGTCTTGGTCAGTATTTGGGATTAGCCACGTTTGTGTCCTTGTATGCTCATGGTTCAGGCAGGGGTGGTCATTAGGTCCTAGGTGCACTAAGCCCACTAATCCCTATAGGTCAGTTAATCCACTTTGACCAGTACGAAAATTTCCCTGACGTTACATAAATAGGTTTCTATATAAAGAGGAGTTGAGAAAATCCCTTGACGTCCTCCTTAGGAGCCACTTGGAGAGAGAGGAGACAGAGAGAGAGGGGAGAGAATAGTTCTCCCATCTTCCTTCCCTCTTCTCCTTCGCATGAGTGGTGTGTGTGGTCCATCCTATGGATGATGTGTGTCTTCCTTATACTCTACCAGAGGTACAGATGGTGCCATCTCTCAACACCTTCTATCTACGATAGATTGGGAAGAGAGCTCTTCCGTTAGAAGGGATCAACATGCATTGGTAACATCTTCGTGAAAAAAATTATCATCATGATTTTGATTGCATAAGGTAAAATCTAAATCATCCTTTAAATTTATGATTGTAACCCCATGTGCTCCTGAAATTAAGATTAATTAATTAGAATTTTTGACAAATCTTTCATTTTTGCTTCTTTTTTTTGAAGTTAAAATCCAACATGTGGTATTAAAGCAGTCACATTTAGTGTTAACCCTCAAAATTTTTTTGGGTGATATCTTCATTATCCATTCAGTGCTTTAACTGTTCATATGGTAAGGAGGATAAAATAGAAACAAGTTTGAGATTAAATTGGCTCCCAGATTAGTAAAGTTGGGTTGGGCGAGGAACTTTGGAATGTGGCCGTTAATACGCATTGTTACTTAGTGAGTCGGTCCCCTTCTACGACCATTGATTATAAAATTTCAGAGAAAGTATGGAGTGGTTAACATGTAGACTACTTAGGATCGTGAGTATTTGGTTGTGAAGCTTACTCTTATGTATTATCTGTTGAGAGAGATAAGCTAAACTAAAGGGCCAAGAAATACATCTTTGTTTGGTAATGGTGGTGGTATGAAGAAAAATCATAATTAGCCGTGACGTCAAATTTGACAAAGGATCCATATTCTGTAAGAATGATCAAGAGGAAACGAAAATATTAATTGTGGATGTTCAGGTAGACATATATGACACATAGGCTGACACAGATATGTAGACAGAGGTATAGGAGGAGGTGGAGCAGCCACCCATGAGAAGGAATCAGCTGCGAGATCGAAGGTTACCGATGAGATATAGTGATAACTCTAATATTGCACATGCTCTTATTATGTATGAGGGGGATCCGTCTACTCTTCAGGAGGCTTTTGATGAGCCATATGCCGGAAAGTGAAAAGTTGCGATAGATGATGAGATTAACTCCTTATATAAGAACGAGACGTGAGAGCTGGTGGAGCTTCCCATTGGTCGAAAAGCGATTGGGTGGAAGTGGATCTTCAAGAAGAAACATGATAGGTATAAGGCAAGGTTGACAACGAAGGGATATGCTCAAAGGGAAAGTTTCGACTTCACTGAGATATTCACGCCAGTTGTGAAACAAGTATATATCAGATTCGTGTTGGCATTGGTTGCCCAATATGATTTCAAGCTAGAATAAATAGATGTAAAGATTATCTTCCTGCATGAGGAAGTAAAAGAGCAAATTTACATAAAACAACTAGAAAGCTTCAAAATAAAAGGGACAAAGAACAAAGTTTGCAGGTTAAAGTTGTTATACGGCCTGAAACAGTTGCCTGAGTAGTAGTATAAAAAGTTTAATTCTTTCATGATGAGCTAGAGGTTTACCATAATTGAATATAATTATTGTGTCTATTACAAGACACTCAGTGACAGAAAATAAATCATCCCGGTATTGTATATTGATGACATGCTGATCGCCAGTCATAGGATATCTTAAATCAATTAATTGAAGACTCAGTTATCAGGTACATTTAAGATGAAAGATCTGAGGGCTGCAAAGAGGGTTCTAGGCATTGATATATACAGAGATAGGAAAATGAGAAGGCTTTGGTTGTCTTAGAAGGAATACCTTGAGAAAGTATTGGTAAAGTATGGGATAGACAGAGCAAAGCCGGTCAGCGTTCCTCACGCGGCTCATTTTAAGCTTTATTCTGAATAGTGTCTTAAAATCGATGAAAAAAATTAGCATGAGATGTTGGTTGCTGGACGCTTTAGGTGTCCTACTCGATACCATCGAAAGAGGTTAGATGCTATCGAAGACTGTTCAATGACATCGAAGGCTTGCTTGATGCCATTGGAAAAATCTGAAAAATCCATGATTTATCGCTAGAACGTTTTGATGTTTAGTTCGATGTAATTGAAGACAGTTCGATGACATCAAAGGTTGTTCAATGCCATCGAGTCCCATCGAAGGTACTATCGAACGTTTGCATAGAGTTGTGTATTTGCGGATTTTTTCCTATTTCGATTGTGATTCACATAGAGGCTATATATATGCGTGTAATCGGGATTAGGGTGAAACCAAGAGCTTTCTAATTTGTTCCTAAGATTTTTAAGGGCTTGTAAAGAAAGATTTGAGGCTTGTTCGAATCAAGTATTCTCTCTTTATCTCTTGTAATTTTTTGCTTTCATAGCGATATTTATCGCTCTGTATCGTTGTTTTGTTTTTAGTTTTTTTTTTTTTTGCTTTTCCGCAAGTTCCATGTTAAATTTAAAGTCTTTGTGATTGGGCTTAATTATGCGAGTGAAATACTTTGCTTGATTCATCTAGGTGTGCTTCTGCGGGTCCTCCAACAAACCCACTTTTTTTAAAAAAACAAACCCACTTGACATATTGCATAGCTCATTTTAATAGGATATCTTAATTCCAATTGAGTTGCCACATAGAAAATAGAAAATAGGACATGCTCTCTTGCAAGTAGTGATCCAACACCCCATATCATATATTTTTATATTATATTATATATAATATAAATAATAAAAACATATTTTCTTGACGCAACCTTGACCAACCGAGTCCTGACTCTGCAAACTATAGAGCAGACAGGTTATGCTAAGCCATGCATACTCATGCATTCTACGTCGGTATTACTTCCTAACAACCATTCTAGTAAACGATACATCCAAACAAAGTAAGACACGCATATCATGATAAAACAAACAGCAGATATCGATGCAACCAAACGCGCCACAATCACGATTCATGAACATCTTCCTTACTGATTCGGACCATCAAACCATCCTTCATATGGAGAGCTACCGAGAATTTCGGCGACACAGGGTGGCCGTCCATCACGTGAACTTGAAAATTGTAAAGCACCGCCGCAGCAACAGCCTTCATTTGAGTAAAAGCCAACTCCCTACCTAAGCAACTCCTCGGTCCAGTAATGAATGCCGTGAACTTGTAGGAAGGTTCGAATTTCAAGGTGCCTTGCTCGGTTATCCATCTCTCTGGCTTGAATTCTAAGCAATCTTTCCCCCATATTGCTTCCATCCTCCCCATCGAAAACAACGAGAATATAATCTTTGTATTTGCTTGGACCGTTTCACCACTGGGAAGAATGTCAGTCTGAAGAACTCCTTTGTGCTCGAACGGAACAGGTGGGAATAGCCGTAGCGATTCGCACAAGGCTGCTTGTAGATAAACCAGCTTGCTAAGCTCCTCAGTATCGAACACCGTCAGTTGGGTCAGTGACACTTGTTCTTTTTTAGCTGCGATTGCTTTGAGTTCTTCCAAGATTTTGGTTTTGGCACTTGGGTTCTTAGAAATTATCCAGAAGAACCATGTAATGCCGGCGCTTGTGGTATCCTTCCCTGCAAACAAGAAATTAAGCACAGTGTCTCTGAGGAACGAATCGGATTCCGCTCCTCCTTCCATCTCATCCATGTAAGATGTCAGCAAATCCCCAGATTCCTCTAAACCATTGGTTTCTTTTATTTCTTTCCTTCTCATTGAAATTCTTTGGTATACGAAATTATCAATGGTTTTCCAAGCTTCATACAGCTTCTTCTCCTTTCCTATCTTTAGCCACCATAGCAACCTCCACCAGCTTTGAGGCACCAAGTGACGGAATAACACCGCCTCAGCCGCATCATCCATGGCCTTGACAATAGGAGGAAGTTCTGGGAAGTCGGTAGATAGGCATTTTGGATCAACCCCAAAAACCAAAATGAAGGTGTTATCGAACATGAACCTGTGTAATACGTCTTGCAAATCTACGTATTTTCCTTTTTGCATGATGTGATTAAGGACCGGAACAAGCGCCTTCTCCACCTTCTCTTTTGTAGTCTTGGCCATAAACCGACGGAATCGTGTACATTTGAGGTGAGCCTGGGCTTTTCTTCGTTGAAATCTCCACGACTCAGATTCTGAATTGAAGATCCCATCTCCAAGTATATCGAACATCTTGATGTAATCAGAACCCTTTGGGAAGTTGGAGAAGTTGGTATGCATGACATGGTTCACGTTAGCTGGATCGCATGTTATCACGGCATCCATATGAGTAAACCAAGGGCCATAGAAAACGAATGTAAGACCATTTCTGGCCATGACTTCGTTGAACCAATCATGCAAACGGTGGGAATTGAGAAGAAGAGATGGCAACATGCCGAAGATAGGCCAGTTCACGAGAACATTGCCTTTGATTCTCAACATCTTAATGAAGAAGAAACAAGCAAATGCAAGGAAGATTTCAGGGTAGCTAGAAAGCATTTTGCATAAGCACGTGAACCATGAAACCATTGTTTTTTTTTTTTTTTTTGGTTACTGATACTTGGATTTTGATTGCTCATTGAGGCTTAGCTGAAGATTGTTTTATAGCTTGGACTCTCTGTTACTGGAAATGCAACTTGCTCAGTACCATTACTTAGGAGGGCCCATATCTGTGGAATTCCTCCCTATTCTCCTGCTACCGCCTATTTGGTTAGTTGTCCGCACGTGACCCTACCAAATGAGTGGACCTTAGCTATTTCTTTTCTCCCTCTGTTCCCACTATTGTGAAAAACTATTGATTGGTCGGTGCTGTGTGGGCCCCACCATGTTGTATTTGTTTCATCCTTATGCATCCATTTTTACATATCATTTTAGGTTTGATTCCAAAAATGATAGGTATATAAATCTAGATGGATGACACCACAGGAAGATAATAGTGATTGGATATTCACCATTAAAATACTCCAATGGCCCCTGTAGTGTTTATTTGACATTCAATCTGTTGATTAGGTCATACAGATATAGATGGAGGGAAAAATTTTATGGCCCCCAAAATCTGTTGATTAAAAACAAAGTTCAGCTTGATCCAAAACTTTTATGGGCCCCAAATTTTTTTTACTGGTCGGCGTTCATTCAACACTGTTTATTGTAATGTATTCCAGTTGAGATTTGGATATACCTCATATTGGGCCATAGAGCACCAACCACCAGCCGTCCATCTAGGAAAATAGATGGACGGCATGAATGAAATACATACATCATGGTGGGCCATAGAGCACCAACCACCAGCCAGTAGCTAATCCATTTCCCAAGCGGATTGGCTGGTGCACCACACACCACTGATGTGGCTTGTGTGTTGACGTCACCAAGTTCTTTGGGTCCCATCATGAGGTATGAGTTATATCCAAATCCTCCGTCCACTTTGTGTGATCGTTGTAAGGGTTGAGCGGAAAAATACAATATATAAAAAAATCAAGTGGACCACATTGTAAAAAGTAGTGGGTATTGAACAGATTGGATCAACATGATATATATTTTTTTCTCTTCATCCACGTCTGTGTGACCTTATGAACAGATTTGGATGGAAAGAATAATACAGTGGGCCTTATGAATTTTTTAACGGTTACAATCACTGTACCCGCTGCTATTTGTGGTGTGGTTCACTTGAGTCCTGGAAATTACTAATTTTTGGGATTAAGATCTAAACTGATCTCGCAAAAGGGATGAACGGTGAAGATATCATAAATACATCATTGTGGAGCCACGTAACTTTGATCTTCTTTCAACTGTTCCTACAACTGGGAGATGGAGGGGAGTCACCGCTAGAAAGAGGTTTTAATGGTAAGCTTCGATCCCCATTGTTTACTACCGTGGGGTGCACTTGAAATTTGGATCTTTCTCACTCTTTTGGATTATACCCTAAAATAATATCCTGAAATGGATGGGCGGTGTGGATACAGTACATATATCATGGTGATGCCTACGGAAAGTGATGACGTCACTTTAGCAGGAGGAGCTAAAAAGAGACGTGACTTGAAAATCGTATTTATGTAGTCGAGTGCGTGCCCTCCGAAAGGGAGAGAGACATCTAGAGGAGAAAGAGCATTAATTATAAGGCAACAGCCTCTTGGCTACTGAAGTATCTACGCAGATGTAAATTCACAAAACTATAAGTACGGTAACCTATGAAACGGATTGGCTACTCTCCATGCCACCATCCTGGTGCTCGGTGTTCTGTGGACCCCACCATGATGTATTTGTTTCGTCCATTCTGTACATCTATTTTTACAGATCATTTTAAGTTTGTACCAAGAATGATAGGTATGTAAATCTCAGATGGAGCACACCATGTGAAAACAATAGTGATTGGATATTCACCATTAAAATACTCCTATGGCCCGCTGTAGTGTTTATTTGACATCCAATCTGTTTGTAAGGTCATACAGATCTAGATGAAGAGCAAAAACAAAGATCAGCTTGATCCAAAACTTTTATGGCCCCGAAAAGTTTTTAATGGTCGATGTTCATTCAACACTGTTTCTTGTAATGTGCTCCAGTTGAGATTTGGATATACCTCATTTTTGTTCTCATACAGTAAAATGATCTAGGAAAATAGATGGACGGCACGGATGAAATACATACATCATGGTGGGGCCATAGAGCATCGACCACCAGTCAATGGGTGGTGGTGGGGGAGTAGCTAATCCGTTTCCGGAGACGTAAGTTAAAAAAGAAAAAAATAAACAGTAATCGGATTGGCTGGTGTACCACACACCACTGACGTGGCTTGTGTGCTGAGGTCACTAAGTTATGTGTGTCCCATCATGAAGGTATGAGTTATATCCAAACCGTTCATCAACTTGGTGAGATCGTTGTAACCGTTGAGCTGTAAAATAAGATATATCCAAAAATCAAGTGCACCACACTGTAAAAAATAGGAGGGGGGATTGAACAGATCAATATGATATTTCTTCTTTCTCTTCATCCGGGTAAGTGTGAATTTATTAACAGAGTGAATGGAAAGTAGACATTACGCTGGGGACTACGAATTTTTTAACGGTTAGAATCATTGTACCCACTGCTATTTGTGGTGTGGTCCACTTGAGTCCGGGAAATTACTCATTTTTGGGATTTAGATCTATAATGATCTTACAAAATGGATGAACGGTGTAGATATGATAAATACATCATTGTGGGGCCATGTAACTTTGTTCTACTCTGAACCGTTCGTACAACTCGGAGATCGAGGAGCGTCGGCGCTCGGACAGGCATAATTGAGATCAAAGTTACATGGGCCACGTAGTTACGTATTTATAATATCCCCAACATTCATTCACATTTCCATATCATTTCGGGAGCATTATATATAAAAAAAAGAATCATGTCCAAAAATCAACTGGACCACACCACAAAGAGCAGCTGGATAATTGATTTTCACTGTTAAAAATTTTGTAGGGCCCACCAAAACATTTATTTTCCGTCCAATTTATTCATAAGGTCACAAAGACCGTGAAGAGGAAAAACAAATTTCATAATGATTTAAAACTTCTTTAACCTCTAAAAAAGTTTCAACGGTAGACATTCAAAGTAGAATAGTGAGACCTATGGCTATGGATTATAATCGTAGTAGTAGGTATCATAATCCGTAGTCATAGAAGACTGTCCCACGTGGGCTCATCGAACCAACGGCCCCCACGCTAGTTGCTGGCCTATTTGGCGGGGCCACGCCCATCTGGCGACACCTATGGCTACAGATTATAACCGTAGCCATAGACGGCAGTCTATGCAAATTTTTTATTTTATTTTATTTTTTATTTTTTATTTTTACATGGAGAACTTTATTCTACCTACAATTTTCTCTAACACATATTTATATAAATATGTATATATAAGCATATAATTTCTCTCTCTCTCTTTTCATTTCTTTCCTTATTCATTTAAGAAGAATATCTTCTAAACCAAAATTAGTTACTTGATGTACCCTATATGATTTTGGGGTAGGAGAAGCTACTTTAGCCAGCCAACCTGGTTATTTTCCAAGATTCCATCAGGTCGATGGTCAAAAATCCCTTCCATTCACTTCGCGGTCAATTTCATTTACTTCGTGATCAATTCCATGCATTTCACAGTCAATCCCGGCGATTCCCCTTCACTTCACGGTCAATTCCCTTCACTTTATGGTCAATTCTGTGCATTTCACGGTCAATTCTCTTCACTTCACGGTCATTTCCATGCACTTCACGGTCAATTCCCTTCACATCACGGGCATTTCCATTCATTTCATGGTCAATTCTCTTCACTTTACAGTCATTTCCATGCATTTCATGGTCATTTCCGGCGATTCCGTTTCATTTCACGGTCATTTCCATGCACTTCACGGTTAATTCCCTTCACTTCACGGGCATTTCCATGCATTTCACAGTCAATTCGCTTCACTTCACGATCATTTCCATGCATTTAACTGTCATTTTCGGCGATTCCGTTTTATTTCACGGTCATTTCCATGTATTTCACGGTCAATTCACTTCACTTCATGGTCATTTACATGCATTTCAAGGTCTTTTTCGGCGATTCTGTTTCATTTCATGGTCATTTCCATACATTTTGTGGTCAATTCCCTTCACTTCACGGTCATTTCCATGCATTTCACGGTCAATTTGCTTCACTTCACGGTCATTTTCATGCATTTCATGGTCAATTCCCTTCACTTCACGGTCATTTCCATGCATTTCACGGTCAATTCGCTTCACTTCATGGTCATTTCCATGCATTTCATAGTCATTTTCGGCGATTCCATTTCATTTTTATGGTCATTTCCATACATTTCATGGTCAATTCCCTTCACTTCACGGTCATTTCCATGCATTTTACGGTCAATTTGCTTCACTTCACGGTCATTTCTATGCATTTTATGGTCATTTCCGGCGATTCCGTTTTATTTCACAATCATTTCCATGCATTTCACCGTCAATTCCCTTCACTTCACGGTCATTTCCACGCATGTAACGCCCGAAAAATCGGAGGTCGAGCAAAGCTCAACTCCCGAGTTCCAACGCATCACTTCTGCAACATAGATAATGATGTTTAAATGTTGTCCATATTAGTGCATTAAACATGAGTGGTATTACACTAAAACAGCATATCATACTCCAGAGTTAATGTAATTAAGCAAGCCGAAGACTGAGATAGGTATATAAAGGATATGTACGAGTTAAGTAACCTCCGGAGTATGATCATGTAGCCGGGTTGAATATATACATAATTTGTTTCAAAATACACAAATTATCAAAATGTAAATGTTCAACTAATCCAATGTCCCTGTAATCCTGACAACACAGCTCTAGGTCTACACAGACCCGCTTGAGACCTGTACGTAGGAGAACTCCTCCTTCTCGTCAATGAAATTTGGCTCCATTGCGAAAGCCTCGTTGTAACATGCATCTAAATCAGAGTTTGGTTGGTGTTTTAAAACACCATCCCAGAGTGGGAGTGAGTGATCAACTTAGTGGTACTATAAGGCAAAGGTTAACATGTTATCAATTCAATTAAGCAGTAATGATAAAGCAATACAACAATTACTTCCTAATTATTCTTGTTAATGCAGGAATGATATGTAGTAATGATGCATGCCTCTCCTGCACTCCCTCAACGACTTCATCTAACGATCGCGTATGGCAAACTCCCTAGACGTGCGTTTCCTCGCCAAAGCACATGCAATGCGGTGCATGGTCATGTTAGTCAAGTAGTTTATTAGGCTTATTCATATAGCAGATTCGGGAAGCTAAGGTACCTCCCTTTTTATCATTTACCCAAACAAGGATCCATCTAGGGTCGTCAATCCTAGTAGTTTATTAGGCTTATTCATACATATGTATTTCATCCATAAATCACATAGTGACAATTTACATTACATAAAGGAAATTATAGATATGGATAAGGTGGTTGAGAATCCTATCTCAACACCTTTACTAAAAATGATTCATCAAATAATTTCTCATTCAGTCATTTTATCAAAACTTAGGCTACACATTACTACATATGTGAACTAAATTAGTTTTAGCATATATTATGACAAATCCTTTCACAAAGGAGTTGTCATACATACAATAAACATGTATTCTAAATTAATAGTTGTGGTAAACATAAATCAAAATTTCACTTTCATTCAAACATTTCAACAAACACATGGAATGCATTATATATTCACATAGTTCACACACATGTATAGTTTATCGAATACATCGTAACTAAGATCATATGGTAACAATCCAGTCAAACACAGATCAATGCTAACATTGAAAGCCTTGAAAACTATAACCTAAACATTTATAGTCCGTACCTTCCGTCGGATCTCTCGTTTCGAACTTAGTTCGAATCCTACGTCCACGTATACAGAACAACGGTACTTAAACATCGAAATAGGTTAGGTATTTTGTCGATTCCAATACTTAGATTCCTAAAACAAGATTACGGTTAGGATTTCTTACCCAAATCGGAGTTGGAATTGATGTTGTAGCGAAACCGGAGAGGTGATTCAGCCCGTGGAGTGGTGGTAGTGAATCCCAGCAATGATCTCTCTATCTCTCTCTCTCTCTCTCTCTCTCTTCTCCTCACCGTTTTCTCCTCGTTTCTTTATTCTCTCACCTAGGCTCAAAAGTGATGTAAATGGCCCAGGGCCATGGTATACTTGGGTTATAGTAAAAAAGTGACTATTTTTGACGAATGGGGCTCATCTGGAGGTCCATTACCTGTCTATGTCACGGAGTAAGTTCCCTGACAATGGATCTAGGCCAGGTGATGATTTCGGTACGATCGGATCAGTGGATCGATCGTGGAGGACCCGTATTAGATCAACGATCGTTGTCACTCGATCAGGGCCACAAGTATACCAACAGGTGCAAGGAAATTTTCCTGATCCATAAATGTAGTTGGGTCAGAATCTAACGGTCTGAAGTCTTCAATTTCGCCCGCAAACGAATGGTCCAATTCACTTAAGTTCTGGTTCATTTTCTAAAGATATTCATGTTTCTCACACACTTCGCTCAGGGCTCAAGTTATGTGTTTCAGGATACTATTTGGGTTCAATTCCCGTGATAGTTGTTAAGCCCAATAAGGCGGTCATAACCTTATAGTTTTGCGGTAATCGGACTTTCGACGCGCGGTCCAGGTCCAATACGGAGTTTCAATGTGCTCCCAAGAGCAACTGGGTTTTGGGATTTCTCCTAGGTTTTCAAGTAATATTGGGTTGACCACTTTAATGGTTTTAGGTCTTGCAATTTGTATGGATAGTGGTTCAAGCTAATCCATCGATTAATTCATTTTAGTACTTAATTGATTTTCGTCTAATTTCCACAGTATACGGTCTTTAGGGATTTTTACGTGAGGTGGTACTCGAGTCTTTGTACGGATTTTTCCGAGACGTTGCAACGCATTTCATGGTCAATTCTCTTCAGTTCACAGTCATTTCCATGCATTTCTGTTGAGACTCAAATATTGCATAATTTTCTCCATTTATATCTTAGTTTTATGAACATAAATCATCTTAATATTCTATTTTACTCATGTATGTGTTGCAAGGTAAATTTAAGAGCTTGGATTGAGAAAGGGTGCTAAAAAGCAAGAATTTTATGCTCAAAAATCACCAAGGCAAAGGATGGATCTTAGGAGACCAAGATTGAAGAATTCACATGCCAAAGACTAAGAAAATCAAGTGAGGAATGAAAAGAATCAAATATTTGAAGTGAAGAATCCTGAAATCGTCCTGAAAAAGTGTATTCTATAGCTGTGAAGTTTATTTTGGGAAACTACATAGTAGGAAATCTATTTTAAACAAACTATGCAGTGAGAAGTCTATTTTGAAAAAATACGTATATTTGAGGCAGTTTCTATGGTTTTTCAACTTTGTACGAAAATTGGAGTTCCCTACTTATAAATAGGGCTTCCTAGGACACTCTTAAACGTCATTCAAAGCATTCAAGAGCAAGATTTAGGATTTTTAAAGGGTTTTCAATTTTATTTAAGTTTTATAATTTTTTTTTTCTTTTACATCTTTTCTATTTATATTTATTCTTTCTTGTTTCTTTTTTTCTCCATTCTAATTATGTTTTTCTAAGTTCCTTCTAACCCAAGCTAGAAGGGAAGCACATGGGTTTAATAATTCTTTAAGTTATGATTATTGATTGTTTTAATGATGAGAAGAATGGTGTATGCATGTTATCTATTGTTTAAGTTTTATTTTTTTATCCTCTTGTGAGATCCATATGTTTCCATCATATGAGATCCACGTTGGTAGATGGGTTTATCCTAGATCAATCAGATTTCCTAGATAGGAGAGGTTCTCAACCTGTTATATTTTTTTGATATTCATTATCCTATAGATATTGAATACTTAAAATCACTGGCGCTTGAGAATATATGTCAATAGTGTAAATCCATTATTTTCTAATCTTTTATATCATTTATTAAAATATTTAAACTGTTTTATTTTCCGATTAGGCTGACTATAGTGCTCAGATCCTAGTTGTGTTATCCAAGTCATCATGATTTTGGAACATTAACCTATGTGTGAAACTTTGAAGCTTGGGTGTTATTTTATTCAGTTGAATTACATCCATTCGAAAATGCTAAAATCAAATCATTAGTTTAGTTTTTATTACTTAGTTTGTTTTGCATTTGATTTTTTTTATTTTCACAATTCATCTCCCTGTGGGATCAACCCTGTATTCACGGGATATTACTTACGAACCTCTGTACTTGGAGGCAAGCAATCAAGTTTTTGGTGCCGTTGCCGGGGAGAGAATAAGATAGATCAGATCTATCAAGATAGCTAAGGTAAGTTCTCTTCTAAACCTTCCAAATTTTTTATAATTTTTTTTCTTTTCTTTTTCTTTGAAAATAAATTCAGTTGGGTCTTTCAAGCACTAACTATGACATAAGGTTGCCCTGCTTGGAATTTTATCACCTAAGTGCTATGGTTGTCATACAGTTGCTGTTTGATCACAAAGATCATCCGCTAAATCTATTTTCCAGATTAGCATAGTTTAATTTTTGCATTAGTTTTACTTTTGTTTATTTATTTATTTTTTTGTGGATTGAACCCTCATGGTCGGCCCTGCCGCCTAGGTTGTTGATTTATTTTTGCTTTGTGGACTGAACCCTCATGGTTGGCCCTGCCGCTTAGGTTGTTGATTTAAATTTTTATTTTTATTTTAAGTATCATACTTGTTATTTGAATTAGTGGTATTTGTTGTGTGGTGTGGATGGTTTATGTCCCGTTGGGTAGGGATCAAAACAATCAACTCTGTTTCGAAGGTGGACTAGTTCCAGGCCTTAATTATTCACTTAGAAGAGGCACTCAACATCACTTGGATTCCATGGCAGACCCAGTTGATAATCCAAATCCAAATTTGCCAGATCCAACTATAAATCAAAACAGAGAAAATCAACCCAATCCTCCTCTTGAGGATGAAAATGAAGTTCATAGGAATGTGTTAAACCAACCACGAATTTTACGTGAACATTTACACCCTGAGAGATGAACTTTACCATCTTGCATAGTGTTCCCTGCTCACACAGAGAATATTGATTTTAAACCAGGTGTGATTCAATTGATTCTTAAATTTCATGGCTTAGATTCTAAAAGCCCCTACTTGCACCTCAAGGACTTTGATGAAGTAATTGCAATGTTACAAGTAAACAATGACAATAGGGATGTACTTAAGCTTAGGTTATTCTCATTTTCTCTAAAGGATCGGGCCAAAGCATGACTCAACTCTCTAAGACCTAATACCATCACTTCATGGCACGCCCTAAGTAGAGAGTTTTTGAAAAAGTTCTTTCCCAAGCACAAAATAAATGCACTAAAACAAGAAATCATGTCATTCTCCTAAAAGGGGAGTAAACTATTTTTTCAAGCTTGGGAGCGCTTTAAAAACATTCTAATTACTTGTCCACATCATGGTTATGAACGATGACACGTGATTGATGCTTTCCGAAAGGGGCTTACCATGGATACCCGTCAGTTCATAGAGATGATGTGTGATGGAACCTTTCTTAACAAAGATCATAATGAGGCCTGAGATTTTCTAAATATGTTAGCAAAGAATACGCAGACATGGGATGTCTCTACTAAATCAGACCAAACTAGACCTATTCCTAGAGAGAAAGCAGAGATGTATGTCCTAAGAGAGGAAAATGACCTTAATGCAAAATTCGTTGTATTGTTTAGAAAGGTCGAAGCCTTGGAAATTAAGAAGGTTAATATGGTTAAAGCAAACACTTCCTTAGGTAATTTTTGTAGCATTTGTGGTGGTACAGACCATAATACAAAGGATTGTCCAATAATCTCAGTTGTACAAAATATCACGCATGAGCATGATCAAGCAAATGCTATAAATTACTACCAAAGGTCAGTTATGTAACCAATGAGAAACACGTATAATCCAAATTGGCGTAACCATCCTAATGTTAGTTGGAGGAATGGACCACAAATTAATGCGCCCAATGCATCTTAAATACTTCCACAAAACAACTTCTTTGGGGCACGTAACAATGCACCATATGTGCCCCCGCCAAAGCAATCATTTGTGGAGGATGCATTGACCGCATTCATGAACTCTCAAGCTCAAATGAATCAGTCTGTAATCCAATCAAATCAGGAATTAAAGACAGCTGTGGCTAGGATTGAGACTCAACTAAATGCTAGGGAAAAAGGCACCCTTCCTTCTCAACCTATGCCAAACCCTAGAAACACACATTTCATTGGAGACTCAAATCCATGTAAGTTACATCATGAACAAGCTAAGGCCATCATTACCTTGAGAAGTGGAAAAGTGATCGATAACAAGATAATGCAACAGGTAGAAATACTGAAGGATGAGTCACTATCTCAAGAAAATGATGAATCGACTATGGTTCAAGAGCCGCAACAGCAAAAGGATAAAGAAACTAAGTCATATGAGCCTCCAGTTCCGTTCCCATCTAGACTTCGGGATCCAACTGTCCCCATGAAATATCAAGAGGTGTTGGATGTGCTCCAAAAGGTTATTGTCAATATTCATTTGCTTGATGCCATTAAATAAATTCCATCATATGCTAAATATCTCTAGGACTTGTGCACTGTAAAGAGGAAATTAAATGTGCACAAAAAGGCCTTCCTTACTGAGAAAGTGAGCGCTATCATTCAACAAAGGGCTGTACCTAAATACAAAGACCCGGGAAGTCCCACTATTCCTTGTATTATTGGAAATTTTCAAATTGAGCATGCTTTACTAGATTTGGGTGCAAGTGTCAACTTAGTACCTTACTCAGTTTACAAACAAATGGGGTTAGGCAAGCTTAAACCAACCACGATTACACTCCAACTCGCTGACCGCTCCATTAAGGTACTAAGGAAAATTTTAGAGGACGTGCTAATTAAAATGGAGAAATTCTACTTTCCCGTGGATTTTATTGTACTAGACACTGAACCATGTGTAAATGCTAGCGCTCAAGTTTCCATCATTTTAGGCCACCCATTCCTAGCAACTTCAAATGCAATCATAAATTACAGGAATGGAATGATGAACTTGTCTTTTGGTAACATGACTCTAGAGTTAAATATTTTCAATCTATGTAAGCAGCCCATTGATAATAATGAAGCCAATGAGCTGAATTTCATGGACTGCTTGATAGAAGAAGTGGAATTGGAACCTAGTCTGACTGAGGAATTGATTCAAGTCTTTGGGGACTTAAAAAATTCTGATTTAGAAAAAGTGCTTGTCGAATTTGTGATGATAATGAGAGCACTACCACCCAGGACATTGGTATGTACCAATGGAGACCGCACACTCAAATCCTATCTATCAAGGACTCGCAACCTCTGCCATCACCAACCAATATTCCAAAGCTTGATTTAAAACTACTACCAAATGAGCTTAAGTATATATACTTAGGTGAAAATAAAACTTATCCTGTGGTGATCTCTTCATTTTTAGATAAGGATCAAGAGATTAAATTGTTGAAAGTTCTAAGGGACCACAAAGGAGCCTTGGGCTGGACCATTTGTGACATTAAGGGTATAAGCCCTTCCATATACGCCCATCGGATCCACCTCGATGAGGACGCCAAACCAATTAGATAATCTCAAAGGCGTCTCAATCCAAACATGATGGAAGTTGTAAAAAATGAGGTGATCAAATTATTGGATGTGGGAATCATCTACCCAATATCCAATAGTATTTGGGTGAGTCCAACTTAAGTAGTCCCAAAGAAATCTGGAATAACTATTGTGCAGAATTCTAATAATGAACTCATACCAACACGTGTCACCACTGGTTGGCGTGTTTGCATTGACTATAGAAAATTGAACCAGGTCACAAAGAAAGACCATTTCCCTCTACCATTCATTGATCAAGTTTTATAGAGGGTAGCAGGTCACTCATTCTATAGTTTTCTTGATGGATATTCCGGATATAACCAAATAGAGATAGCTCTGGAAGACCAAGAGAAAACCACATTCACTTTTCCATTTGGCACGTTTGCTTTCAAACGGATGCCATTTGGATTGTGCAACGCCCCAACAACTTTCTAACGGTGTATGTTGAGTATTTTTTTCAAATATGGTTGGGAAGTTTCTTGAGGTTTTAATGGACGACTTTTTTGTATTTAGGAGTAGTTTTGAGGAATGCCTCAACAATTTATCTCATCTTGTCTAGGTGTGAAGAGAAATACCTTGTCTTAAATTGGAAGAAATGTCATTTCATGGTTCAAAAGGGAATTGTTTTGAGCCATGTTATCTCCAAAAATGGAATCGAGGTAGATCGCTCAAAACACGACATTATAGCTAATCTACCTATCCCCCAAACTGTTAGAGATATTAGATTACTTATAAGGTATACTGGTTTTTATAGAAGATTCATCAAGGACTTTAGTGCTATTACTAGACCCTTGACTAATCTTCTTCAAAAGGATGTTCTATTTAAATGGACAGATAAGTGTGCAAGTACTTTTAATAAAATTAAATCATCCCTTACCACCACACCTATCATGCGTCCACTAGATTGGACAATTCCTTTTGAACTAATGTGCGACGCAAGTGATTATGCCATAGGGGCTGTTTTGGGCCAAAGGAAAGATAAACGGCCCTACGTTATTCACTATACGAGTAGAACTCTAAACTCGGCCCAAGTGAACTACTCAACAACTGAAAAAGAGTTACTTGTAGTAGTTTTTGCTTTGGATAAGTTTAGGTCCTACTTGTTGGGATCCAAAGTGGTCATTTTCACGGACCACTCGGCTTTGAAATATTTGCTATCTAAGAAGGATGCAAAGTCGAGACTTTTGAGATGGATCCTCGTACTCCAAGAATTTGACTTAGAGACAAAAGATAAGAAATGAGTAGAAAACGTAGTGGCCGATCACCTTTCCAGATTGGTGTTAGATGATTCCACTGAGGAGATGCATATTCAGGACACTTTTCCTGATGAACAATTATTTGTGATATCCAAATTGCCTTGGTATGTGAATATAGTTAACTATCTTGTAATGAAAAAAATGCCATATCATTGGAAGTTACAAAATAGGAAGCGTTTTGAAACCGAGGTTAGGAACTTCTTCTGAGATGACCCGTATTTATATAAATATGGGACTGATCAAATTTTTAGACGTTATGTCCTAAATGATGAAGTTCAAAGTGTTATTTCCTTTTGTCACACAGAAGCAAGTGGTGGCCATTTTTTTGCTAGTAAAACCACTGCAAAAATCCTACAGTGTTGTTTTTATTGGCCCACCATGTTTAAAGACACCCATGCTTTCTGTGTTGCTTGTGATAGATGTCAAAGGTTGGGAAGAGTGTCCCAGCGCAACATGATGCATTTATCCCCAATTTTACCATTGAAAATTTTTTATTGTTGGGGTATTGATTTTATGGGCCCATTTCCATCTTCTTTTGGATTTCTTTATATATTGGTTGGTGTGGACTATGTTTCAAAGTGGATTGAGGCAATTCCAAGTAGGACCAATGACAACAAAGTGGTCATACGATTCCTCAAGGAAAATATTTTTGCTAGATTTGGAACTCCAAAGGCCATCATTAATGATGGCGGTTCTCACTTTTGCAATAGGACATTTGAGGCTTTGATGAAGAAATATGGCATCAAGCATAAAATGAGCACTCCATACCACCCACAAACGAGTGGGCAAGCTGAGATTTCTAATCGGGAAATCAAACACATTTTAAAGAAAACTATAAGGCCAGATAGGAAGGATTGGTCCCTCAGACTATTCGACGCTTTATGGGCTTATAGGACTGCTTATAAGACCCTGATTGGAATGTCTCCATACAGATTGGTGTATGGGAAGGCTTGCCACTTGCCTGTGAAATTGGTACATAGAGCCTACTGGGCAATAAAAAAATTAAACTTTGATATAGACCAAGCAAGTGGACAAAGGAAATTAGAGTTGAATGAATAGAGGAGCTGATGAGAGACTCCTATAAAAATTCTAAAAAATACAAAGAGAGGACCAAAGCTTTTCATGATAAAAATATCCTGAGGAAGAATTTTGAACTTTAGCAAAATATCCTATTGTACAATTCCCGTCTCCAGTTCTTTCCGGAAAAGTTAAGATCAAGATAGACAGGACCCTTCATTGTGAAGAATGTTTATACTCATGGGGCTGTTGAAATTGAGAATCCACATAATGACAATGTGTACAAGGTTAATAGTCAGAGATTGAAGCCTTTTATGGAAAACTTTCATTTGGGAGAGGGGTCCTTCCCTCTTCATGAGCCAGAATATTCAGATTGATGCTCCTAGTCTGATGAAGTATTTGTGTAGGATTTGTATCATATTCAATTTTTTTTTATGTCACCTAGCAGGTGAGTTTTTCATGGTAAGTACTATCCACCCTTTCTTTTATTTTTATTATTATTTGCATTACATTATCATTACATTGGAGACAATGTAAATTTTAGGTTGGGGGTGTGAACAGTCATCTATGTGAAGGTTTTTTTTTTGGATTTCAGTTTATTTTTTTATTATTTTTATTATTTTTAGGTTTCAGTTAGGTTTAAGTTTATTTTTTTAGGTTTATGGGAAATTTTTTTTCAACATTTTTAAAATAATATATACAAGAATGTGAACATGATATTATGCGAATTCCAAAGGCAAAGTTAATACTTAGTTTAGGTCGATAGTAGTCAGAATTCTGATAACTGAAAATTATAGACTTGAGTTCAATTATTTAATCACTAGTTTAAAGTGAGTTGTAATTTGATATACTGAATTCACAATACACCCTAACTAACTAAGTGAGGAATATGATATGTGAACTAGAATAACAACTTTTGATTCAAACAAGGTTGAATGAACTAGTACCATTGATATATGTTTAAAAGAGAGAATATTGAAGGAAAAAAAGAGTGATAAAAAAAAAGAAATTTTTATTATAGAGCATGAATGCAATAACCATAACAATCGTGTCAGTAATCCGGAGTAAAGATACATAAGTATCCATTACTGTTACCATTACAAGTATGATACCTTATGTTATGAAGTAAACCTAGTAGGAATCTTCATCTAAGGGTGGTCTATAATAATGAGGATATGATGATAAAAGAAAAAATATCATGAAAAAAATGAGATCACTAGGGATTTTATATTCTTGGGATGATTGAAAGGAGTCAGGATAGGGAACATGCATATTTCTCAAAGTTAGACTAGTGTCACGAGCACCTAAGTATATTGGATCATAACTATTCTAAATTTTGATTAGGTTTCTGAACTCAAGGATGTAATGGATTAGGGAATTGAGATTCTAACTAACTTCAGACTTAGGGTAAGTATTGTTTTGTTTTGGAATTCATATGATGAATGAAGACATAATTATATAAATTTCTAAGTGTTGAACTATTTTTCATATTTTTAATGTTTGTGGGTAACATTTCTGGAAACTCTCACGAGACTATAACTTGTCTACTAGGGGAAACTTAGAGGTTTAAAGGCTTGTTGCATATGCTAAATGCAATCGAGATTACCTGCGAAAGTGGTGTAGTTAGAATTTTGTTTTCATTTTAATTTTATTTTTAGAATTAATTTTTATTTTTATTTTTATTTTTCTTCTCTTATTTTGCTCGGGATTAGCAAAATACAGGTTGGGGGTGTGTTGAGACTCAAATATTGCATAATTTTCCCCATTTATATCTTGGTTTTATGAATATAAATCATCTTAATATTCTATTTTACTCATGTATGTATTGCAAGGTAAATTTAAGAGCTTAGATTGAAAAAGGGTACTAAAAAGTAAGAATTTGATGCTCAAAAATCACAAAGGCAAGGGATGGATCTTAGGCGACCAAGATTGAAGAATTCATATGCCAAAGATCCAAAAAAACCAAGTGAGAAATGAAAAGAATCGAAGATTTGAAGTGAAGAATCCTGAAATCGTCCTGAAAAAGTATATTCTGTAGCTGTGAAGTTTATTTTGGGAACCTACACAGCAGGAAGTCTGTTTTAAACGAACTATGCAGCGAGAAGTCTATTTTGAGAAAATACGTATATTTGAGGCAGTTTTTAGGGTTTTTCAACTTTGTACGAAAATTAAAGTTCCCTACTTATAGATAGGGCTTCTTAGGGCATTCCTAAACATTATAACATTCAAGAGCAAGATTTAGGATTTTTAGAGGGTTTTCAATTTTATTTAAGTTTTATAAATTATATTTTTCATTTAAATCTTCTCTATTTGTATTTATTCTTTCTTGTTTCTTTCTTTCTTCATTCTAGTTATGTTTTTCGAAGTTATTTCTAGCCCAAGCTAGAAGGGAAGCACATGGGTTTGATAATTCTTTAAGTTATGATGATTGATTGTTTTAATAATGAGAAGAATGGTGTATGCATGTTATCTATTGTTTAGGTTTTATTTTTTTATCCTCTTGTGAGATCTATATGTTTTCATCATATGAGATCCACATTGATGGATAGGCTTACCCTAGATCAATCAGATTTCCTAGATAGGAGAGGTTCTCAACCTGTTATATTTCTTTAATATTCATTATCCTATAGATATTGAATACTTAAAATCACTGGCGCTTGAGAATATATGTCAATGGTGCAAATCCATTATTTTCTAATCTTTTATATCATTTATTAAAATATTAAAATTATTTTTATTTTCCGATTAGGCTGACCATAGTGCTCAGATCCTAATTGTGTTATCCAAGTCATCATGATTTTAGAACATTAACCTATGTGTGGAATTTTGAAGCTTGGGTGTTATTTTATTCAGTTGAATTACATCCATTCAAAAATCCCAAAATCAAATTATTAGTTTAGTTTTTATTACTTAGTTTGTTTTGCATTTGATTTTTTTCATTCTCACAATTCATCTCCCTGTGGGATCGACCTTGTATTCATGGGATACTACTTACAAACCTCTGCACTTGGAGGCAAGGAATCAATTTCAGGGTCATTTCCGGCGATTTCGTTTAGATTTACGGTCATTTGCATGCACTTCACGGTCATTTCCACCATTTCACGGTCATTTCGCTTCACTTCACGATCATTTCCATGCATTTCACAGTCATTTCCAACGATTTCGTTTAGATTTACGGTCATTTCCAAGCACTTCACAGTCGCTTCATTTCACGGTCATTTCCACACATTTCAGGGTCAATTCGCTTCACTTCACGGTCATTTCCATGCATTTCATGGTCATTTTCGGCGATTCCGTTTAGATTCACGGTCATTTCCATGCACTTCACGGTCAATTACCTTTACTTTACAGTCATTTCTACACATTTCATGGTCATTTCGCTTCACTTCACGGTCATTTTCATGTATTTCACGGTTATTTCCTGTGATTCCGTTTAGATTCATGGTCATTTCCAAGCACTTCACGGTCAATTCGCTTCACTTCACGGTCATTTCCACGCATTTCACAGTTAATTTGCTTCACTTCATGGTCATTTCTATGCAATTCACGGTCATTTTCGGTGATTCCATTTAGATTCACGATCATTTCCATGCACTTCACGGTCAATTGCTTTCACTTCATGGTCATTTCCACGCATTTCATAGTCAATTTGCTTCACATCACGGTCATTTCCACGCATTTCACGGTCATTTTCGGTGATTCCGTTTAGATTCACGGTCATTTCTGGTGATTTCGTTTTGATTGTGAAATGCATGGAAATGACCGTGAAATGAAGCAAATTGATCGTGAAATGCGTGGAAATGACCGTGAAGTGCATGGAAATAACCGTGAATCTAAACGGAATCGTCGGAAATGACCATGAAATGCATGGAAATGACCGTGAAGTGAAGCGAATTGACCGTAAAATACGTGGAAATGACCGTGAAGTAAAGCGAATTGATTGTGAAGTGCTTGGAAATGACTGTGAATCTAAACGGAATCGCCAAAAATGTCCGTGAAATGCATGGAAATGACCGTAAAATGTGTGGAAATGACTGTGAAGTGAAGGCAATTGACCATGAAGTGCATGGAAATGACCGTGAATCTAAATGGAATCGCCAGAAATGACCGTGAAATGCATGGAAATGACTGTGAAGTGAAGCGAATTAACCATGAAATGCATGGAAATGACCGTGAAGTGAAGTGAATTGACTGTGAATTGCTTGGAAATGACCGTAAATCTGAACGGAATCACTGGAAATGACCGTGAAATGACCGTGAAGTGAAGTGGAATGACTGTAAAATGCATGGAATGACCGTGAAATGAAGGTAATTGACTATGAAGTGCATGGACATGACCGTGAATCTAAACGGAATCGCCGAAAATGACCGTAAAATGCATGGAAATGACCATGAAGTGAAAGGAATTGATCGTGAAATGCATGGAAATGACTGTGAAGTGAAGCGAATTGACCGTGAAATGCATGGAAATGGCCGTGAAGTGAAGGGAATTGACCGTGAAATGCATGGAAATGACCGTGAAGTGAAGCGAATTGACTGTGAAATGCGTGGAAATGACCGCGAAGTGAAGGGAATTGACGGTGAAATTCATGGAAATGACCGTGAAATAAAATGGAATCGCCGAAAATGACCGTGAAATGCATAGAAATGACCGTGAAGTGAAGTGAATTGACCGTGAAATGCATGGAAATGACCGTGAAGTGAAGCGAATTGACGGTGAAATTCATGAAAATGACCGTGAAATAAAATGGAATCGCCGAAAATGACCGTGAAATACATAGAAATGACCGTGAAGTGAAGTGAATTGACCGTGAAATGCATGGAAATGACAGTGAAGAGAAGGGAATTGACTGTGAAGTGCATGGAAATGATCGTGAAATGAAATGGAATCGCCGGAAATGACCATGAAATGCATGGAAATGACGGTGAAGTGAAGGGAATCACCGTGAAATGCATGGAAATGACCATGAAGTGAAGGGAATTGGCCGTGAAATGCATGGAAATGACCATGATGTGAAGCGAATTGACCGTGAAATGCATGGAAATGACTATGAAGTGAAGGGAATTGACCGTGAAATGCATGGAAATGACCGTGAAATGAAACGGAATCACCGGAGTTCACCGTGAAATGCATGGAAATGACCGTGATGTGAAGTGAATTGACCGTGAAATGGATGGAAATGACCGTGAAGTGAAGGGAATTGACTGTGAAATGCATGGAAATGACCATGAAATGAAACGGAATTGCCAAAAATGACCGTGAAATGCATGGAAATGATAGTGAAGTGAAGCGAATTAACCGCGAAATGCATGCAAATGACCGTGAAGTGAAGGGAATTGACCGTGAAATGCATGGAAATGACCGTGAAATGAAACGGAATTGCTGAAAATGACCGTGAAATGCATGGAAATGATCGTGAAGTGAAGCGAATTAACCGTGAAATGCATGGAAATGATCGTGAAGTGCATGGAAATGACCGTGAAATGAAACGAAATCGCCGGAAATGATCGTGAAATGCATGGAAATGATGGTGAAGTGAAGCGAATTGACCGTGAAATGCATGGAAATGACCGTGAAGTGAAGGGAATTGACCGTGAAATACATGGAAATGACCGTGAAATGAAACGGAATCACCGGAATTGATCGTGAAATGCATGGAAATGACCGTGATGTGAAGCGAATTGACTGTGAAATGCATGGAAATGACTGTGAAGTGAAGGGAATTGACCGTGAAATGCATGGAAATGACCGTGAAATGAAACGAAATTGCCGGAATTCACCGTGAAATGCATGGAAATGACCGTGATGTGAAGCGAATTGACCGTGAAGTGAAGGGAATTGATCGTGAAATGCATGAAAATGACCATGGAATGAAGCGGAATTGCCGAAAATGACCGTGAAATGCATGAAAATGATCGTGAAGTGAAGCGAATTAACTGTGAAATGCATGCAAATGACCGTGAAGTGAAGGGAATTTACCGTGAAATGCATGAAAATGACCGTGAAATGAAACAGAATTGCTGGAAATGACCGTGAAATGCATGGAAATGATCATGAAGTGAAGCGAATTAACCGTGAAATGCATGCAAATGACCGTGAAATGAAGGGAATTAACCGTAAAATGCATGGAAATGATCGTGAAATGAAACAGAATCGCCAGAAATGACCGTGAAATGCATGGAATTTACCATGAAGTGAAGCGAATTGACTGTGAAATGCATGGAAATGATCGTGAAATAAAACAGAATCACCGAAAATGACAGTGAAATGCATGGAAATAACCTTGAAGTGAAGCGAATTGACCATGAAATGCATAGAAATGCCCGTGAAGTGAAGGGAATTGACCGTGAAGTGCATGAAAATGATCGTAAAATGAAACGAAATTGCCGAAAATGACCATGAAATGCATGAAAATGACGTGAAGTGAAGCGAATTGACCGTGAAATGAATGGAAATGCTCGTGAAGTGAAGGGAATTGATCGTGAAGTATATGGAAATGACCGTGAAATGAAACGAAATCGCCAGAATTGATAGTGAAATGCATGGAATTGACCGTGAAATGAAGGGAATTAACCATGAAATGCATGGAATTGACCATGAAGTGAAGGGAATTGACCGTGAAATGCAGGGAATTGACTGTGAAGTGAAGGGGAATAGCCGGGATTGACCGTGAGATGCATGGAATTGATCACGAAGTAAATGAAATGAATGAAATTGACCGCGAACTGATTGAAATTGATCGCAAAGTGAATGAAAGGGATTTTTGACTATCTACCTGATGGAATCTTGAAAAATAATCAGGTTGACTGGCTAAATCAGCTTCTCCTACCCCAAAATCATATATGGTAAATCAAGTAACTAATTTTGGTTTAGAAGATATTCTTGTTAAATGAATAAAGAAAGAATTCTCCTACCCCTAAACCTAAACTTATAACCTTAACCTAAACTTATTCTCAAATCCCAAAACCTATAACCTAAACCTAAACCTATATAACCTTAACCTAAACCTAAAACTTAACCTATAACCTAAACCTTAACCTATAACCTTAACTTATAACCTAAACCTATAACCTAAACTCAATTTCCTAAACCTTAACTTATAACCTAACCTAAACCTAAATCTATAACCCGAACCCGATTTCCTAAACCTAAACCTTAACGTATTCTCAAATCCCTAAACCTAAGTCTACACCTAATCCTAATCTCAACTCCCTAACCTAAACCTAAACCTAAACTTGAAAACCCAAACCTAAACCTGATCCAGAACCTGAACCCGATTTCCTAAACCTAAACTTATAACCTTAATCTAAACCTATTCTCAAATCTCAAAACCTATAACCTAAACCTAAACCTAAACTTGAAAACCCAAACCTAAACCTGATTCCGAACCCGAACCCGATTCCCTAAACCTAAAGTTAAAGGTTATAGTTTAGGTTTAGGTTTTAGGTTTAGGTTTAGGTTATAGGTTTTAGGTTTAGGTTTAGGGTATTTTTGTTTATGATGTTAAGCTTATATGTATTTATGCGTGAATGAATGTGATGTGGATAAGATTGTTTGTGTTTGGATGAATGTAGTTTATGTTTGGATGGATTTACTAGTTTGGGTTTAGATGGATGTAAATGTGAATATGATGAAATATTTTATATAACAGTTGTATATTAGGATGAATATGATGAAATATATTGTAACAGGTGTATATTAAGAATTTTGTGCAGGAATATTTTTTTTTAAAAAGAGGCATTTAGCGACGAATATTTTCGTAGCTAAAAGTTTTGCAAAATATTTTTAGCGACGAAAATTTTCGTAGCTAAAAGTTTTGGAAAATATTTTTAGTGACGAAAAAGTTTTGTATTGGGAATAATTTTGGAAAACATTTTTAGTGACGAAAAAGTTTCGTATTGGGAATAATTTTTAGCGACGAAAATTTCCGTAGCTAAAAGTTTTAGAAATATTTTTTAGCAACGAAAATTTTTGTAGTTAAAAGTTTTACAAAATATTTTTAGCGACGAAAATTTTCGTAGCTAAAAGTGTTGTAAATATTTTTTAGCGACGAAACTTTTCGTAGTTAAAAGTTTTGCAATGAAATAATTCGTCGCTAAAAGTTTTGCAAAAGTTTTTTAGTGACGAAAATTTTCGTCGCTAAAAAACTTCCCTTTGGCGATGATTAAATTTTTCGTCGTTAAAAACCATTTGCTTCGGTCTTTTAGCGACGAAAATTTTCGTCGCTAAAACTTTTTAGTTATGAAAATTTAGCTTTTAGTGATGAAAATTTTCATCGCTAAAAGTGGGATTTCTTGTAGTGTGAAAAAAAAAAAGAGAAAAAGTTTTTTTTTATACGCTTATATATACATATTTATATAAATATGTGTTAGAGAAAATTGTAAGTAGATTAAAGTTCTCCATGTAAAAAAAATGCATGGGCTGTGGTTACGGAGGTTCCAGGCTTTTTTCCTGTTGTAATCCCCACCGCCTTTGTGGATCCTTTTACGAGGTATGTGTTATATCCAACCCGTCCATCTATTTGGAGAACTCATATTAAGTCTTGAGACGAAAAATAAGATAGATTTAGCTATCAAGTGGACCACACTGTAAAAGCCAGCGGAGGATTGACCGTCTTTGTGACCTTATGAATACATTGGATGGAAAATAAATGTTACGGTGGGCCCTACAAAATTTTTAACGGTTAAAACCAATTTTCCCGCTGCTCTTTGTGGAGTGGTCCAATTGATCTTTGGGTATGATTTTTTTTTTTTTTTGATAATGCTCCGAGATCTCCAAATATGGATGAACGCTATGGATATAATAAATACATAACTGTGGGGGCCATGTAACTTTGATATCCTTTTAACCGTTCATACAACTCAGAGTTCGAGGAGTGTCAGCGGCCGATCCTCTTGCGGAAGGAAAAGCGGGGGCATTTTCGACTTTGGGAAGCCGTCCATACGTATGGGACTTATTCATGAAAGGTAAAAAGAAGTGGGCGTACAAATGTAAATGGGCCATAAATGGGTCATATAGTTGTAAATTTCTCGTTATTTATTACCCCGGCATGTTTCAAGCTCGGGAGAGGCTGGGATGCGATGGACCGGCATGATGTATTAACTCCATCCACACTGTCCATCCATTTTTTCAAATTATTTTAAAATAAGATCCCAAAAATAATAAATATCCAAGACTCAGGTCGACCACACAGAGAGTATTAAATTCCCACTGTTGAAAAGTTATTAGTATACCACATAAGTTTTGTATCAAGATAATATTTGTGTTTTCACTTCATCAATTTGTACAAGACCATATCAACATGTTGGATGGAAAATAACAACATAGTGGGTCCCAAAAAAGTTTCAATGGTGGGTGTCCTTAGCACTGCTGCTTCCTTTGGTGTGGTCCACTTCAGCCTTAGATCTGACTTAATTTTGGGTTAATAATCTAAAATGATCTGCAAAAATAGATAGACGGTATAAATAAAATTTATACATCACAATGACACCTCAGTGGCCCTTCCAAGCCTTGGCCCTACACCGAAGATATAAAGTGACAGTGAAAAAGAAAATAAGAGAGGGCGCCATGGATTTGGGGGGGATTTCTAGTCCCTGCTTGTTTGGAACCCGGAAGTAATCAGGGGTTTCAAATTCCCTCCAAAAGGGGGTTTGAAACCCACGGTGTAAGCTTAGATTACATCTAAAATCTTACCAAGAGTTGCATGTCTAACATGTATATCATCGGACTATTATTTTATTGGGCACATGACCCATTAATGATGTCCCAAAACAATTAGATCATCAATCACATCACTATAATCACTTTAATATGATGATCAACACTGTCCAAACATTGTCCATGTAAATCAACAGTTAAAAATCGTTGGTTAGTCACCTAGACAAGATTTTATGGTTGTGGCCCATCCAAAACTTGTAATTTCATCATTTTCAGGCAAAGCATATATTTTAGCGGGTTTATTGCAACCATTGTGTTAAACATTACATACGTTCACTAATTAGAGATATTAAAGTTGATTTAGTAATTAAATTCAAACCCCCTTAAATATATATACCATGCATAGCTACTTTTGGATTAAAGTTGATTCCCATCTAGGGTGCCAAACACAATAGGATGATTTCAAATCCAGGGGGTTTCAAATCCAAGGGGTTCCGAATCCATGCTCCCAAACAGACTAGTCATCCTTCTGATGACATGTGATAAGAAAATACGAGCTGCACATACACAAGGTAGATAGGGTGCATGCATAACTTAGCATGTCACTAACACGATGACATCTAGCTTACACATGACTGGATTTAATTAGCCACACATGACTGTAAACCCTTAAGTGGTGCATTAAAAAGAGAAAGTCATATCAAAATGTAAACATAAGTACACATAAAAATACAATAGTCATCTAGCCCATTCTCAAAATAAAAGCGTATCGAGACGAGGCCATTGGTCGATTAGTCCATTGATCTCAAAAGTCAAAGGCTACTATTTAACCTAAATTTATAAAAAAAAGTAGAGAATAAAAAGCTTTAGACCCTAGCCCAATCCAATCAAACAAACCTCTTATAAGAGACTAAGTGACGAAAAATTCATCATTCTGGTGTTGTATGTTGATGACATGTTGATCATCAATAATAGCATGTTTGAAATTAATTTACTGAAGACTCAGTTATTAGAGACATTCGAGATGAAAGATCTAGGGGCTGCAAAGAGGGTTCTCGGCATTGATATACACAAAGACAGGAAAATGAGTAGGCTTTGATTATCTCAAAAGGAATACCTTGAGAATGTATTGGTGAGTATGAGATGGACATGGCAAAACCGATCAGCGTTCCTCACGCGGCTCATTTTAAGCTTTCTTCTGAACAATGTCCTAAAACTGATGAAGAAAAGTAGGAGATGTCTTGGGTGGTTTATTCGAATATAGTTGGCAGTTTGATGTATGTTATGGTCTGTACTAGACTAGATATTTCACATGCGGTTGGTGTTGTTAGCAGATACATATCTAACTCTAAAAAGTAACATTGAGAAACAGTAAAATGACTACTTTGATACATTCGAGGTACGCAAAACTACATCTTATCTTCTGAGAAATCAGAGGCCAAGTTAGTTGGATATGTTGATTCTTATTATGCGGGTAGTGTAGATTCTAAAAAGTCGACTTCAAAGGACTCATTTGTACTAGCAGGTGGAGCAATCAGTTGGATGTTAAAGCTTCAGTCTATGGTGACTTTTTTCACAACTGAAGCTGAGTATATGGCAATGAGAGAGGCATTTAAGGAATGTCTTTGGTTGAGAGGGATGATAAATCAGTTGGGGCTTCAGAAGGAGGCTGCGTCGATTAATTGTGACAGTGAAAGCACAATCAATTTGGTTAAAAATTATATTTATCACTAACATACTAAACACATTGATGTTCATCATCATTTTATCGGACATGTGCTTGGGAAGGAGGGGTGACTCTGGAGAAGATTCACACTAGTGTGAATCCGGAGGACACGCTCACTAAGGTGGTTCCCTTAGAGAAGTTCAAGTTCTGTGCAACTTCTCTAGGCTTAGTGAAAGCATAAAAGGAAGATGGAGGATGCACGAGAAGCAATGGTGAAGCTATTATAAAAGGCAAAATTAGAGAAGAGGAGAGGAGCTATGAAGAATGGTGATAAAAGACATGATGAAGATTGTTGATTGATTTCTTAAATATGTAAATCAATAGGTCTGTCGATGACAATTCAATGCCATTTAGCAGACTTCAATGCCATCAAAGTCCTGCTCGATGCCATTGTAAAAATTTAAAATTTCTCATGATGGTTGCTAAACACTTTGAGTGTCTTGTTCGATGCCATCGAAGATTGTTCTATGACATCAAAGCCCCATTGAAGTGACATTATAAAAATTCAAAAAATTCATGATTTAGCTGGAACGTTTTTATGTTTACTTCGATGGAATCGAAGATTATTTGATGACATTGAAGGCTGTTCAATGCCATTGAAGTCCCATCAAAGGTACCATCGAATTATCGCGTAGAGTTATATAGAGTTGCATGTATGCGAGATTTGTTTTCTATTCTAATTGTGATTCTCCTAAAGGTTATAAATATGTGTGTAATGGGATAAGGGTGTATCTCAATGCTTTCTAATTCGTTCCCAGGGTTTTTAAGGGCTTATAACGGGAGATTCGAGGCTTGTTCGAATCAGGTATTCTCTCTATCTTTTGTAATTTCTGCTTTTATAGTGTATTACTGTCGCTTTGTGCCATGATTTTTTCCCGAAAATAGTTTTCCACGTTAAATTCAGTTTGTTTGTGATTAGACTTGGTTGTTGTGATTGAAATACTTTACTTAATTCATCTCCGTGTGCTTCCGCGTCTCCCAATAATAAATAGTTACATGTTGGAAGCTAAAGGTTCGAAATGACAATGCGTTTTCAAATTCTTCCACATAATGCGGTGAGTTGTAGAGCTTATGACTTCTAGTACATACTTGATATCTTCTCATTTATTTTGTCCATTAGAGTGAGTGTGGGGTATAGGGTACTGTCATCGGGCCATTTATTTGTTGAAGTGCACTTTAGTGTTGTCAATACCAGCATAAGCTACTATGGTAATGGGCAGAAGTAGGGTCACATCTAACCCATCCGGTGGGTGCGTCACCCCAAAATACCATAATGCTTGCTTAAGCCCATCCACCTCTCATAGTAGGAGGAGACTATGGTGATAGATCACCAAACAAAACTCTCATTTATGTATCATGGAATGTTAATCTTGTCTTGGAAACCTTTGAATTGGATCAAGCCTCTTTTTCATTACATGATGATTATAAAAAATGATAATACAATTCTGCAACACCATTTATAAATCGGCACGACATCCATTTATAAATTGGTACGACATCTCGTTGTACAGGGTTTTTGCTATATGTGTAGCTGACCCACTCACAAGACTTGGGTTTATTGAGATTATGATTTGGAGGTGGACATGTCTGCTGGTGTGGGATAGGGACATATGGTGGCATTTTTACAATAATATGTCCGATAAAGACATTTGAATGTAAAAATAAAAATCCCCTCAAATAAGGAAAAGAAATATCTAAAAATCCATCCAATAGGTTGGCCCATTCATGAAGATCATCTTATGTAAAAATCAGACCCATCCACTCATGAGTGGATCACATTTTTAATTTTCTATTTATCAATGGCTAGACATTATATTCTATTAATTTTGTGGTTCATCTAATGAATAGATGGGGCTGAATTGTGCACTAGTTGATTCTCATTGTGGGACCAATCTACTGGAAGGTTTGGATGCCGCATGAATTAATATTTTTCGTAAGTTATCTGCTGGGTGGACAATAACTTGTGGTCCAAACACTTGGGACTAGAAACTTTTTCTTATAACACTCACACCCACATTTATGTAAAAGTATGCTAAAAAACATGTTGATGGCACACATCCTTAGTGACATGCACTAGTATAGTCAACTGTCACAATCACTCCCAGTAGCACTAAGTACAGGCAATGGTTGTGGTTTGCACCTTCATTCTCGTTTCCATTTTCACCTTAAGGAATCCAAATTTTTTATCTTTCAAAAAAAAAAAAAACTCATTTTTTTGTTCAATCCATTTCAAAGTCTTGTTGGAATATTTAGTTAAGTCGAAGCGTGATAAGAGTCGTTCGACTTGAAATCGAAAACAAAAAATAAAATAAAATAAAATAAGATAGAAGACTTATAGAGTTAAGTCGAGGCGTGATATGAGTCGTTCGACTTGAAATTGAATTTTCTCCCCTTGCACGATGTACCAAGTGCAATAGGTTTCCAAAGCAATCAACCTTTAGAATACAATGACTATTATCCAGTCCCAGCGGTGCACTCATTGTATGTAAGCTCAAACTACTTTCAGTTTAACTCGAAAGTGCCGAGTTAACTTAGCAACCAAAATTCGTAAAATAAAAAAGGAATAGATAGAGTTTTTCACAGAAGAGTAGAAATTTTTTTGTGGTTTTTGAAAACGAAATGGAAGCTTTATATAGACTCCGAAGTGGTGCATTAAGCATTATTTCGAAAGGGTTTAGTTTGTTAGATTTAAATCCAACAGGTACAACCAACCAATCAGCTACATCTCTCTGTTTCAAAACGAAAATGCGCAAGTGCGAGTATACTCTCGCACAAAATAAAGTCCTGCAAACACCCATACACACACCCTTACCACATGTGCATGGATTCAATGTGGCGCCGCGTGTGTATAATCAATGACATAAATTAGAGTTATTAGCATAGCACCTCACAAGACCAAATTCACATGCCGCCTGAATGAGGCTTAAGCCCCAAGCCAAAAAAGTTATCTTATATGCAAAAAAAATTTTCTTAGACAAATCCGATGTGGGACTAATCTCACAACTCAAAAGCAACAAAAATTTTAAATTTAGATGAAAACCGAAATATTTAAAATTCAATTTTTTTAAATATAAAATTTAAAGCAAAATACAAGTCTTGCACACACAGATTTCAACTTATTTTCATCCATTATTCTATTGAACATAAATAAGAATTCAAACATAAAATATAATTTATTAATTAATTTATTTATTTCTTATTCTTCTTATTATTATTATTATTATTATTATTATTATTTTGATTTTTGTAATTTTATTTCCTTTTTCTTATTTGAGTGATTTATGGCAGTTGCTGTCTAAACTTTCGTAGCTTGCTAGTTTCAATAGAAACATTGTAAATTTATTACCAGAAGCTCAATATTTGGATAATTTTTTGTTTTTCAAAATAAGTAGTAATGTTTTCCCAAAATATATTAGCAGATGTAAACACATCAACATGACTTGAAAAATTAAATTATTGCACCCCTCTTACATAGATTGTTCATCCGAGATTATTGACTCAAAGAATGCCATTTACAGGCATGCATCTAGGTCCACACGTGACAACATGGCACCCTTCCCTTATATCTGGGCATTCATCAGGTGAGCCCCTCAGTGATCGTGCCTAACTGGAAAAATCATGTGGGCCTAGATGCATGGAAATGGTACTATGAGATTGACCTCATGGGAAGTCGCGTTGCGTGGGTTCTAAGGTGATGTGTGCCAAACATCTACCTCATCAGCCATATGCATCATTCTATGGTAGGCCATGGGCTTAAAAGTCTAGTCAATCCATGACTTGGGTGAGCCACACCACATATAATAGCTGAGGGGGGTTACCCTCCCATTAAAACATTTATAATAATTTATTGGGCCCACCGAGAAGTTGTTCACAAATCCAGCCCATTCATTGTGTGCGTCCCACTTGGATGAGGGGTCAAACTAAGTTTCAAAAGCATAAAAAAACTCATGTGGACCCCACCAAGTGCTTGTATATGTTTTAGTCATGTCTTCACATGAGTTTAGATGGTATGGCCCATCTAAGTTCCTTATATGGCTGATTTTTGGAATATCACATAACCTGAAGGAGACCCATCAAATGCATGGTGTTGATGTTTGAAACACATCACGGTGGGGCTCACACAACTCGGCCTTATGGGAAGCTCCCATGATGTGTACCTCATAGTATCGCTTCCCACACACACACATATGGAAAAGGTTAAAGTTTTTATGCGGTCGAGCTCATGCGAACTTCCCCATGAGGTTGAGCTGTGTGGGCCCTATCGTGATGCGTGTCGAACATCTACCCCAACAGTCATATGCACCATTCCATGGTGGGCCTAGGGCTTAAAAATCAAGTCAATACATGACTTGTGTAGGCCACACCACACACAAACGTTGAGAGGGGTTGCCTCCATTAAAACATTCATAATCCTTTGTTGAGCCCACCGAGAGCTGGTTCACAAATCCAGCCCATCCATTATGTGTGTCCCACTTAGATGGGGGGTCAGACCAAGTTTCAGATGCATCCAAATTTTAGGTGGGCCCCACCAAGTGCTTTTATATGTTTTAGCCATGTCTTCACATGATTTTAGATGGTATGGCCCACTTGAGTTTCATATATGGTTGATTTTTGGGATATCCCATTATTTAAAGGGGACCCATTAAGTGCACAATGTTGATGTTCGACATACATCACGGTGGGGCCCACACAGCTCGACCTGATGGAAAGTTCCCATGACCTCGACCGTATAGAACCATTTCCCATATATATATATATATATCCAAATGCTCATCTCCACACCAGTTTCCACAAACTCGTGCAAACTTTTTGAGAACTCATCATAAGTGATGTGAGTCCCAAATCTGAACGGTCCACATGATGTAACACCCCATGAAACCCGTAGGTCCCAACTTATACTTTGATTCAAAGCTTAGTAGCCCATGGAAAAAGAAAACATTTTCCTCCCTTGATTTGCATCTATCTTTTCTATGGTCCACCAGAATTTTATATCAGTGTGAAAATTGATATCGTGGGGTTTCATGGGATGCCGCATCACATGAACCATTCGGATTAGACTCCCATGACACGTGTGAAAAGGTGCTCACGTGCACAGTTGCATAGGTGAGCATGCCTCTCTCTCTTTATATTTTTTTAGGTGACTGCACATTATCATCCAATGTTTGCCTATGTTGTTCGAGGGATCTCTGGATGATCCCTTCTGAAAGGAGAAATTACCAAGATACCTTCAATTAATTTTTTTCCGTTGAAAATGCACAAGACGTGAATCTCAGGGTCCATGCCACATGCGCATAACATGGAACACATCCAACATATGTGGCGCACCAGCTGGTTGGGAAAAAGATGACAAGTTCATGTCCTAGTAATGGGCGGGGCCCACCAAAAGGATGGCTAGGTCTCACCTGTGTCCCATACTGCCACTTCAAAACTTCCGTGAACCATTTAGATCCAGTGATTCGTCAATTATATATTCCATATTTTTCTTCAAATTAAATGTTTGAGTAATCATAGATTGGCAAATCTCAGCCTTGATGAATTCACTTACCACCTTACATGTACAGGGAAGGATGCAAGGAATAAGATCAACGTGTACATTATGTGTGTAAAACCTTGAATTCACAAGGTTATTTTTCAAATCCACAAAAAAAAAATAAAAAAATAATAAATAAATAAATTTTTTATTAATCAATAATTAGATTTTCCGATTACATCACTTATAAAGAAAATCAAAATTTAGGAGTTCTAATTCAAGTAAACTAAAATTTATTTGAAACAATAAAATTTACTAAAAATAAAAAGTTCTAATTTAATCATGTCGGATGATTTATGGCATGATAAGAAAAAATCCTACGAAGACAGCATATACTAGAACTCTAAAACGAAGAAGATACGTCCTACCTAAAACTTACTAAAAATAGTAAGTGTTAAAGTCCTTGATATACATTGATACATAATTCTTTAATGGCTCGAGGTTTTAGAGAAATTGGTTATTTCACAGTAAACTTTTCCTTAACTTGTGATTTTGAATTTGAAGGAAGCGCGATTCACTTACGAGAGTCGATTGGCCCCGGATGGCCTAGTCCAATCAAAATTCATAGGTCGTGCATCTCGTAACGATACCTGGATTAAAAGTTATAATTGATTTACGATTCGCACTTCAAATCACAATTTCTCCATATCCAGAATGAATTTCTTTGATCCATATGCACATGAAGCTAGTTACGCCATGCCTTACATAGGACTAGGTCCGGATTTGACGGACTAGGTCCACTTTCGTTTGGGCCTCTTTGGATCAATTTATGGTAAGAATACGTCTACAGCCCGCTCTACATCACCACCCAATTCCCAGAGTCTTGGGCCGAGGGATTTTTATATATATAGATATTTGCATTTTCAATATGCATGTGCAGCCCACCTTATCAGTAGAGCAACTTGATTGCTGAGCTTGGCTAGGTTTGTAGTGGTATCCACCTAATGTGTGTCCTGGGGCTGCGCTTGTGCCACGTTGGATTATTGGAAAAATGAATTGGGTAAAATAAACAGGCCAGTCCGGCAAGAATGAACATTGAGGGTGATTAATGGGTCGTGGTAGGGTTGGGACCTATGCTAATTGGTTCCAAGTTTTATCTGTTTGGGTCTTGTTTCTTGACGACCTGTACTGGGTTTGACACCCATCAGGTCTTTAGGCCTTTTGGTGGGTCGGATAAGCATATTTACATTGTCAGACCCTCCATGGGTGGATAAGATTGCTCAACGCTTATGCCACTTTAATACATGTGACGCTTAAGGGCCCGTTTGGATACCACCAAATAAGTTGCTTTTTTAACTTACAACAGTAGATAACTTATTTTAGATAAGTTCGGTTTATGATTAGTTATAAGTAACTTTTTTACTTAAAATACTTAATTACTTTAGTTACTTTTTTTTTAGATTTTTCGCTTTTGGTAAGTTGCTGAGGGAGAAAAAAAGAGGAGAAGCTAAGAAGTAAGTTGTCTACCAAGCATACTTATCTTCTTACCAAGTAGAAACTAAGATAATTTAGTTCTGGCACAAGTAACTTATCTTAAGCAACTTAAGATCCAAACGGGCCCTAAGTGGCTCTCTAATGTGCGTATGCTAGCAAACCTCTTTTCATTGATAAATTCTCTCTCTCTCTAAAAAACTTCCTAGGGCACAAAAGGTTTGGATCAAGCTGATATTTTTGTTTTCCTTTCATCCAGGTCCATGTGAACTAATCAACAGGTTAGTTAGGAAATAAACATTACATAGGGCCCTAAGAAGTTTCTAATGGCAGGTGTTCAATTACCACTATTTTCCTGTGGTCTGCTTGGGATTTAGATCTGCCTCATTTTTGGACTCATTCCCTGAAATAATGTTCCAAAATAAATGGGCGACATGGATAAAAGACACATCATGGTGGGGCCCACAGACCACTGTCCAGTAGCGACGTCACCACCAGCAGTGTCAGTGTGCAATCCACTTCTTCTAGGAAGTGTGACACAGTCATGAATTGACAGACTGCCTTGTCAGACTGAAAAATCTTTATCATATCATATCTTTATTGTATCACCACCGCTACCTGATTTCTTATGAGTCATCTGTTTTAAGGACGCTGATCAAGATTCTTCCATTAGAGGTAGGGCCATCATGGTTTATTGGTGGTATCAAACCCCACCCAAAAAAGATCACCCATACCTGAAAATGGAATGCTAAAAAAAATCAAACATGTCCAACTATCATCTGCGCCATCGAGCATATTTTGGAGTGTTTTTTTGGTGGTTCTCCATCTTTTCCTATAGTAGGTGTGGTACTTTGGTGTGGCCCATTTGAAAACTGGGCTTGGTGGTATTGTAATAATGTACTAACCTGATTTTTCTTGTACAGGGTTTATGAGTTAGGTGGATGGTCTGTCACAATTACCATGAATTCTGTGTCAAGTCTCTCTCACACAAAATGACAAGGATGTTGTTCACACTTTTCTTGGGCTCGTCTTCAGTTATTCAGATGGTTGATGCAACTATCTTCAACTGTATGCATCTACCTTCTTAATTGTCTCCATCTAGGCCACAAATTTAAAGGTTGGGATTTGCCTATTTTAAGAGATTTATAGTTTTGGGAATTTGATATTTTCTCAAAATATAGATTTATAATTATTGTAAAATAGAAGAAAAGAAATCGAAAATATTAAGGACATGTTGAAGCATATGTGATCACGCTATCCTTAAAGAGTTATTCGCCCATTCTCAAAGTAATTGAGACTGCTGATACAAATATCTTCTAGCTTAGACCACTACACCGGTCTGAATCTTGTGGACTTGCTGGCTTAACATTCATATTGAACTAGCTCGCTGGATCAAAATATACTTTGGAGCTTTACTGGTTCATATGAGGTGATGAATCGAATGGCTTGTGTTGTTGAAATGCACCGGCCAAACTCAGTTTATATAGGCAAAGGTAGCTAGAAGTTTTGTAGTTATAATTGACAATTTCTAATTGTTAGTGAGAAACTAGTTGTTATTTGGCAATTTTCGACCATTTTGCATGTGGAAAAAACAACCGCATACTAGCCGTTTAGAAACAATGCCATTTATGATTGTTGGGCTAGCCACATGCAGTATTTTCTGCATAGTTTGATTTATTACTTGATGAGTTATATCGGGTCTCTTAAACAGCTAGTTTTAGCTCTTATATAAGGTAGATGGGTCTTTGTCAGACCTCTTACCCACAACACTCTGAATCTAGATACTTAACCCATCTCTTAGCCACTATCGCTCAACGACTCATACTTGTCTTGCGCTGGTTCGCGTAAGGTCGTGAGGGAGCAACCCATCTATGATACAATGTGCACGTGCGCCACTAGCGCCTCTATAGCCACACTGCCTCACATACCCACGGCCTCACTTCAAGACCATGCTCAATCCTGTCTGACACAAGTCTATGTACTTTTCTAATTCACCAAGCAAATAGTAAATTACTCAATATTTTACTTATTAAGAGAAAAATTTCTTATTTCCTTTTCCACATGTCAATATTCCCAAAACACAAAAAACTAAGTTTTTTCAAACATTTTATATATTTATATATAATTTTTTATTTAAAATATTTTTTAATCAAATCATTTTCCATAACATACGGTTACATCGGCAGATGAACCAACACTCCCTGTCACTAAACCACGCATCTCACTCAACCATGCATCTCACTCGTACAATCTGAAAATCAAAGTATAACATACCTACATGCATAGGCAGGAGCTAAAATAACACTTGTGTGCCACACATGCACCATAGTTTTAAAGGACGCAGATTAGATACGGAGAGGTTGAGTAGGGAGACTCGCTGCTGAAGTGACGTCACCAACGTCTGTGGGCCCCACCATGATGTATGTTTTGTATCCAAACCATCCATCCATTTGGAGAGATCATATTAGGGCATAATCCAAAGAATGAGTCCGATCCAAATATCGAGTGGACCCCACTACAGAAAACAGTGGGGAGAGTGACGCCCACCATTAAAAAGTTCTAAAGGGCCACAAAAGTTTTCGATCAATCTGATATTTTTGTTTTCCCTTCTTTCATGTATTCTTTAACACATGAACAGGTTGGATCTCAAATAAACATCATGGTGGACCTTCGGAAGGTTTCAATGGTGGGTGTCACTCTCTCCACTGTTTTCTGTGGTGGGGTCCAATCCAGCCTTGGATCTGACTCATGCTTTGTCTAACGCCCTAAATAATCTCTAAAAATGGATGGACGGTGTGGATACAAAACATACATCAGGGTGGGGCCCACAGAAGTTGGTGACGTCACTTCAGTAGCCATTCTGGCTACTCAACCTGTCGTAGCTAATCCGCGTCCAGTTTTAAAACTGGGTCAGTTGAGTTGATTCAGCCGAGTTAACTGGAATCGAGGAGATTTCAGTAATCATTGAGTTAATCGAATAGATTTAGCCTCTCACACTGTCACACATACCAGTACCTGATTTCTTAATTATAAGCCGTCTATATGAAGGACACTAATCCAAAGATCAATATTCTTACCTTTGGAAAATGGAATGTGGGGCCCACCATAGTGTATGTGTAGTATCAAACCCCATCCAAAACGATCGCCCATGCATGAAAATGGGACGCTCAAAAAATATGGCGAGTCCAGCCATCATGTGTGCCATCACACTATTTGGAGTGGGTGGTTCTCCATGTTTTCCTATGGTAAGTGTGGTACTGTGGTGCGGCCCACTTGAAAGCTGGGCCAGATGATACTTTGGTTTGGCTCAATGGTGTTGCAAAAATATTGATTTTAATAAAAAATATTTTAATAATAAAATATAATATAATATAAAAAGTTGTTTTGAAAAACACTTTTCTACGGGTTTTTTAGGAATAGTCCCACATGGAAAAGAGAAGAGAAAAACATGTGGTTTATATGAAGGATGTGGAGTATTATAATATTTACCTACCTAGTCCATGGACTATGGACCTTGCGTGTTTCAGTGCGTGCTCGGGCTCGGTGCGAGGGCGTGGGCATGTGTGGCTGTAGAGGCGCTAGTGGCGCACTTCGCACGTCCGCATCGTGTCGCAGAGGGTCGCTCCTTCGCGACCTTGAGTAAACCGGAGCGAGACGTGTGCGAGTTGCGGTGCGACAAAGTGGCTATGACGGGTAGCTGGTTAGTAGAGAGACTAAAGGACTGAGAGAGAGATCTCTCAGTATAAATAGAGGGACTGAAAAGAGCTGTTGTAACAGAGACTGTAACAGCTAAGCCATTAGTGCAGGGTCCAGCTGTAACTGCTGCATGGCTAGCCCAATAGCTAGAACACGGCTAGTTGTTGTCTCACAACAGTCAGCATTCAGTAGCTTAATGGTCCATGCACAACAGTCAGAAAACGGCTATAAAACGACTAGTATTCCAACAGCCAGAAATGGCTTAATGGAATTTAAGTCTCTGGACCATAACTCCCTAGCCATCCTAGCCTATAAAAGGAGGACCTGGATGGGTTTCCAAACCATCTCAACTCACTCCAGCAAACCCATACGAAATGACACAGCCAGCCTCTCTCTACTCATATATTCAAGTGTTTCCAGCAACATAACAAGGCTTAAACCTTAGCTTGAAGAACAGATCAGTGGTGTGGTCTAGAACGGTTCAACTGAACCAGTGGCTGAAGATTTGAACTGACCTGTACAGAAGTCAAAACTTTTTTTCTCTTCTTTTCTTCTTCTTTTGAGATTTTTTCCTTTATATTGTAATACTGCCAGAAAGTGTGTAATTGAGTTCCATTTGGTGGGCCTTCGTGTTTGCTGAACGCAGACCCACACCAGGCTCGTCGTATCCTAGAAGCTATTTGCCTATAACCTATCAGCATACTCAATTCACTTGAGTAGGGGCAAATAACGCTTTAAGGATAGCGTTTCAGACGTGCTTCAGCCTGTTCTGATTTCTGATTATTTTGCACTTTTCGGTTTCCACATTATACAGAAATACATTAATCTGTATAAAATCTAACAATCTTAATGTATTATTTTACTGATGGAAGCCGATAGTGTTTCATCCATCAAGTTGATGAATCAAGACTTGATACGTCTTGATCGGTTCGATGGAACCAATTTTACAAGATGGCAAGACAAGCTGAAAATTCTCCTGACGGCGCTGAAGATCTATTACATATTAGATCCAAATTTGCAAGCACTACTTGAAGTATCTGACAACGACACACCTGAACAAGTAGCTGCCCACACCAAAAGAGCCGAAGACGAACTCTTGTGTCGAGGACACATTCTGAACGCTCTCTTCGACCGCCTGTACGATCTGTACCAACAGATGTCATCAGCAAAAGAGATCTGGGCCGCTCTGGAATTCAAATATAAGGCTGAAGAAGAAGGTACCAACAAGTTTCTCATCGCCAGGTATTTTGACTTCAGCATGGTAGATAATAAACCGCTGTTGCCCCAAATCCAAGAATTGCAGCTAATAGTAAACAAAATCAAAGCAATAAAAATCGATCTTCCTGAATCATTCCAAGTCGGCTATAATCGCCAAATTGCCACCGATGTGGAAAGACTATAGAAAGAAGTTGCTGCATAAAACTGAGGACTAAACACTGGAACAAATTCAGAAACACCTCAGGATTGAGGAAGAATCCCGTAACCGCGATAGAAAAAATGATAACGGGAATACCTCGTCTAAGGTACATGCTGTAGAAAACACTAATAACAAATATCCCGAGAAGGACGATTCCCTGAAACCTAATAAAGGAAAATTCAAGAAGAACACCCAAAAGAAAAACGGAAAGTTCAAGAGCCCATGCTATGTCTATGGAAAAATCGGGCACTATGCTCGAGTATGCCGCTATCGCAAATCTAAAAAAGAGGCAAGTGCAGTAGAAGAAGGCGATATCGTGGCTATGATCACTAAGGTGAATACCATCCAAGGTAAAGTTCCAGGTTGGTGGTATGATACTGCCGCTATTGTACATGTGTGCTACTACAAATCAGCCTTCAAAACCTATTAGGAATTGACCGATGGTCAAGAAGTCCAAATGGGTAATGAAGTCCGATCGAAGGTCGTCGGCAAAGGAACTGTCGAACTGATATTCACCTTAGGAAAGAAAGTTATTCTATCTAATGTACTGCATGTCCCAGACATGAGGTGAAACTTAGTTTCTGGGGATCTTCTGGAAAAACCAGGCATACGGGTGGTGTATGAGTCAGGTAAACTGATTCTGTTCAAAAATGAAAATTTTGTCAGAAAGGGATATGCTTGTAACGGAATGGTTAAGTTTTCTCTGAATGAAAATAGCACTTCTGCGTATATGGTTGAATGCGCTGAACTATGGCATGATAGACTAGCCCATATAGGGTATAGTACGTTGAAGTTCATGGCTAAGAATGGTTTAATCTCATACACAGATAATGAAACCGAAAAATGTGAAGTATGCATAAGATCTAAAATGACAAAGAAACCTTTTCCAAGTGTTGAAAGATCGTCTCAAATATTGGATTGTGTGCACAGTGATACCTGTGAGTTAAATGGCATTCTTACTCGTGGAGGTAAACGGTACTTTATAACCTTTATAGATGATTGTTCTAGGTATGTGTATGTGTACCTATTAAAGAGCAAAGATGAAGCATTAAACATGTTTAAAATATATAAAGTAGAAGTAGAGAATCAACTGAATAAGAAGATAAAAATTCTCCGTAGCGATAGAGGAGGAGAATACTTCTCCAATGAATTCGATAACTTCTGTGAAGAACATGGACTAATACATCAATGTACAGTGCCATACACACCTCAACAAAACGAAATAGCTGAAAGGAAGAATAGAACATTAGTAGAAATGGTCAACTCAATATTGATAAGAGCAAAGTTGTCACTAAGTCTATGGGGAGAGGCATTGCCTGCAGCATGCCATATAATAAATAGAATTCCATATAAAAAAATATAAAATATCTTCATATGAAACATGGAGAGGTAGAAAACCTAACTTAGGATATCTAAAAGTATGGGGGTGTCTTGCATATTGCAGAACCCCTGATCCAAAAAGAACTAAGTTAGGACCAAGAGCTATTAAATGCGCCTTCGTAGGGTATGCACAAAATAGTAAAGCTTATAGACTTCTAGACATAGAGTCTAATACAATAATAGAATCTAGAGATGTTGAGTTCTTTGAGAACTCACTATCCTTGAAGTCAAAGGATAATAAAATCCAAACTCTTAATAAAGAACCAGATCGCATAGCTCCACAGATAGTGGAAGCTCCTATTGAGCCTCGTAGGAGTTAAAGAACAAAAATAGAGAAGAGTCTAGGAGATGACTATATAGACTCACAACGTGTTATTTTCCATCTTATAGAAGGAGATAGAGAAAATGTTATAAAGAAATACCTATAGTAATTACTATAGAAGATGATCCTAAAATATATAAAGAGGCCACATTCTCTAGAGACTCAGCTTTCTGGAAAGAAGGTATAAACGATGAAATGGAATCCATACTATCAAATCAAACATGAGAACTAGTTAACTTACCTCCAGGTTCTAGACCCACAGGTTGTAAGTGGGTATTTAGAAAGAAATATCACACTGATGGGAATATCCAAACCTTTAAAGCTCGACTAGTAGCTAAGGGTTTTAAACAAAAAGAAGGGATAGATTACTTTGACACATACTCTCCTGTAGCTAGGATAACATCCATTAGGATATTATTTGCACTAGCTTCCATACATCATCTTCACATCCACCAAATGGATGTAAAAACTGCATTCCTGAATGGTGACCTCAACGAGGAGGTATACATGGAACAACCTGAAGGATTCGTTCTACCAGGAAATGAAGACAAAGTATGTAGATTAGTCAAATCATTGTATGGATTAAAATAAGCACCAAAACTATGGCATGAGAAGTTTGATTCCAAAATACTTTCTCATAGTTTCATACATAATGTAGCTGACAAATGCATATATTCTAAAGTATATGGTAGTTACATCATTATTATTTGTCTGTATGTTAATGGCATGTTAATAATAAGTAATAAAATGGAAGGTGTAACTGAAACAAAAAAGTTTCTATCTTCCGTATTTAAAATGAAGGATCTTGGACAAGTTGATATCATTCTTGGTATCAAAGTTAAAAAACATTGTGGGGGTTATGCTTTGTGTCAATCTCATTCTATTGAGAAGATACTAAATAAGTTTAACCATCTAAATATAAAAGAAGCAAAGACCCCATTTGATCCAAGTATCAAGCTAAAAGAAAATACTGGAAGAATAGTTGCACAATTAGAATATGCGAGTGCTATAGGGAGTCTTATGTATGCTATGCAATACACTAGACTTGATATCACATATGCTGTGAGTAAACTTAGTAGGTTTACTAGTAACCCCAGTACTGAACACTGGAATGCAATAAGTAGAGTCCTTGGTTACTTAAAATCAACCAAAGACTTAGGACTATTTTATTCAGAGTTTCCTGTCGTATTAGAAGGATATACCGATGTGAGCTGGATATCGAGTGCAGGGGACAACAAGTCTACTACAGGGTGGATATTCACCCTAGGAGGTGCAGCTGTATCTTGGGGATCCAAGAAATAGACTTGCATAACGCATTCGACTATGGAGTCTGAGTTAATTTATAGCCCTAGTTGCAACAGGCAAAGACGTTGAGTGGCTAAGGGATCTTATATTAGAAATTCCTTTCTGTGTAAAGCCTATATCAGCTGTGTCACTACATTGTGATAGTGAAGCCAAATTAGCTAGAGCCTATAGCGGCACTTATAATGGTAAGTCTAGACATATTAGTCTTCGACATGATTATGTCAGACAATTGATTCGAAATGGAATCATTGCTATTTCTTATGTAAAATTAAGCAATAACCTTGCAGATCCTTTCACTAAACCTCTACCGAGAGAGGTAGTAAAGGCTACATCTACATGGATGGGGTTGAAACTCTTCAACCAAAGTTCCACCAGTGATGGTGTCACGCCCTAAACCCAGAAATCGGATTCACAGGAATCTCAATTGCTGAATCTAGTGCCGACAACCTCCGTAGTACCCCATTCATACGCCAGATTCTAATCCTGGGATCCTACAAGGAGGGTTTTCCAACGTACATTTAACTCATAATAAGCATAACCACAAGATTACCCAATTCACAAAGGCAACATCATTATCACATATCCACTAATATAATCATTTGAGTACAATGCTGAAAGGAAAATACATCAATAAAAAAAAAATCAAGCTCCAGAAGACCGCTGCACGTTCCAAGCTCAACACTGCTGTAACCTAACATCACCTGCACGCATCTATCGTGCATAAGCTTATAGAAAGCTTAGAGGGTAGTGTAAGTGTGTGTACAAGGAAAGTGCCAAGTATACAATATAATGCCATAAATCATACAATGGAATAAATAGAAATACAGACAAGATAAAATATCAGAGTAAGCGGAATTACACTGGTAAGTCCACGAGTCATACAATATCAGAGTACGTAGTACAGATTAACTATACAAATGAGGAGTCAAAAAGAGCCAAATATCAAATGCCGAGGGTGCAAATGCAATATGTAAATCCTGCTAAGTCCGTCTAGGCCATATAAGTGCAGAAACATAGTAACCCAAAATGCTAAGTACTGCGGATGCAATGTGATATGCGGTGCGAATGAAATGACCATGCTGGAGTGTGAAGTCGAGATGATAGTACGTAGTATCGCATGCTACGGGGTCTACCACAAGGGACTTCTATCCAAACCAGTCCCATACCTAAATTTGGATAGTCAGACCCAATGTGGTAAACTCCTGACCTCAGGTTAGTCGCGCGCCCAATCGAAGTCCTCGCCATGCGAAGGTACACGTAACAAATAGTTACACACCACCAGCCCGAGTGGATAGTGAATGAATGAATGAATGAATATGCAATCCCTGCTCAATAAGTCCACATATCAGTACGGTTACTCTGTAGGAAATCACCGGGGTCTATTACACTCCAAACCAGGTTGCCGTCCCATCACGTGCAACAAGGTGAGTGGAAGAGACCTCACTATCCACCTGCCAATATCGAGCCCGGCTCGTCGATAGCGGACCCATTCCTCGAGCTGGTCAGACTCAGCCTAGCATTGCCCCCTCCTCTTGGGCAGGTAAGGCCGTACCCCCTTCCAACCGACCACGACACAATGGGAGACGTGGCCTAACGGTATACGGCCCTCATGTGCTCATGCATCCACTCGGTTTAGACGTTGGAGCAACCTCTAGAACCAAGAGGGTTTAGGGACTTTCACCCAGGGATATCTATAGCACCCCATGTAGAACAGATTTCCGGTGTCCCGTCTGGCCATCCACGGTATGCCTGTGGAGGCTACAGCCCTGATGTCGCTAGGGCACACAATGCAAGATGCATGAGTCATACAATCCAGTCATGCATCAACCCTTCGCATACCGTGCGCTCATGTGAGATAACCTCCGCCTATCAGGGAGTCTCATAACAATCTGCCTAATAAAATATGCAATGGTCAACCACATCTCATAACAAACACGCAGATGATGTGTATGGGCATGTATCATGACGCTATGCAGTCACATACTCATAATCGGTCTCAATGACCGGCATCGACAATTGACCTCGACAATGGACATTTAACAAACATTGCCCCCGAAGAATGACTCTCATAGATCCTAACATATAATGGACCCATGACCTCACACAAGGGCCAAATATACAACACCATGGGACTCACTTAAGAGCTTATTACACATCACGATGGGCCTTTCACATGGGCCTAACATACATCACAAAGGGCCTCAACTACGAGTCGCATATACACCATATAGGTCTCGATAATTAAAATCGATTAATAATCGGAATCAGGAAATCGGTCATGACAAACGGCCTCGATCGCTAATCGACAATTGGTCAAGATAAACGGCCTTAATCGCTAATTGACAATCGGTTAGGATAAACGGCCTCGATCGCTAATCGGCAATCGGTCAAGATAAACGGCCTCGATCGCTAATCGGCAATCGGTCAAGATAAACGGCATCGATCTCTAATCGGCAATCGGTCAAGATAAACGGCCTCGATCGCTAATTGGCAATCGGTCAAGATCGGCAATCGGTCAAGATGAACGGCCTCGATCGCTAATCGACAATCGGTCAAGATGAACGGCCTCGATCGCTAATGGGCAATCGGTTAAGATAAATGGCCTCGATCGCTAATCGGCAATCGGTTAAGATAAACGGCCTCGATCGCTAATGGGCAATCGGTCAAGATAAACGGCCTCGATTGCTAATCGACAATCGGTTAAGATGAACGGCCTCGATCGCTAATCGGCAATCGGTCAAGATAAACGGCCTCGATCGCTAATCAACAATCGGTCAAGATAAACGGCCTTGATCGATAATCGGCAATCGGTCAAGATGAACGGCCTCGATCGCTAATCGGTAATCGGTCAAGATAAACGGCCTCGATCGCTAATCGGTAATTGGTCTCGACACGAGGCGAGGTCCATAGATGGATGACCGATGATGGACCAAACAATATCAATGGGGCCCATTCGTTTAGGTTAACATACTAGAGAATGATGAGAATGGGCCTAACTAGGCCTAATAAAATATCACAGTGTGGACATTTAGCCATCACTGCCCATTAATGTGGACATTTAACCATCATTGCCCATCAACGTGGACATTAAATGAACATTGCTCCCAAGAAGTGGCCCACATAGGGTTAAACATATAGTGGGCCCATGGCCTCACACGAAGGCCTAATACACATCGCAATGGGCCTCATACAAGGGCCACATACATATCACTCTGGGCCGCATCACATGGACCTCGAATACATCACTATGGGCCTTACTCATGGGCCTCAGATACATCACATTGGGCCTCGCCCATGGGCCTTGAATACATCACATTGGGCCTCACCCATGGGCCATGAATACATCACATTGACCCTCGCCCATGTGCCTTGAATACATCACAATGGGCCACAACCCATGGGCTTCAAATACACAATAAGTGGGCCCCGCACATGAGACTCAAATACAAAACAGGTGGGCCTCATCACACGGGTCTCAAATATATCGCATGGGCTTCATACAATAGGTGGGCCTCATCACATGGGTCTTAAATATATCGCATGGGCCTCATACAACAAGTGGGCCTCATATATATTAAGTGGGCCAAATGGGGCAACCCATGGTTTAGTAAAACAAATGGACAGCGTGGTTGAAACATGTCCATCATGGTGCGCCCCACATGCTGATGGGTGGTGTGGTAAATACATACATCACGGTAGGTTCCCACACCACCCTGGACAGATGGACAGTTGGTGAACCACATACATTCAAGTGGGGTTCACGTCCTTAAGCATACAGATGATTGGATATAACAATACATCATGGTGACCTCACGCCACTCGTCCAGATGGACGGGTGGATATGGAGCATATACATCAGGGTGGGTCCCACGTGCCATGGACGGAGCAAATATTCAACATATCATTAAGGTGGGCCTCACAGGTAGGTGGTGTGGATCACACCCACATGCTGCATGCGGCAGCTATATAGCTGGTGTGCGGTAGATCAGCCAATCCACTTCACAGTGGCTGGGTCCCACGTGGGGCCCATCAGATATATACCTGAATATATATACAAATATATATATTATAATATTATATGAACATCTGTTCTAGCGCCCAGCCCTGGATGGGCAACCTGGATAAAAGATACACATCATGTGGGGCCCTTTGGATGGACGGTGTAGATCAACACATACATCATTGCAGGGCCCCACAATATCATCCAAAACTCTACCCAGCACCGTCCAGACACTGTGGATGGTGTGGATGAAAAACATGTAACATGATACGATCCAGAGCACCTCACACACGTCATGGAAGGTACCCACCGCCCAGCAGCTGCTGGACGGCTGGGATGATGCACATCATCATGGAGGGCTGCCGTAGGTGGACGGTGCAAATAAAACCGTACCTCGTGATGGGCCCACAAGGCTGGTGACGTCACTACAACATGTATATAGCTGGTGTGAGATGCACCAGCCAATCCCTTCCAGGCAAGTGGGTCCCACGTGGGGCCCATCACATATAATAATATATATTTATGATTACTATATATATATATATATATATGACTTAAACTACTCCAACAAATCCGTTCCTAGCTGTGTATCTCAAGGTGGGCCCCACCCCATGTGGATGGCTTGGAGAAAACATGTACATCACATGGGGCCCATGTACGGACGGTCTAGATAGACTATAAGCATCAAGGTGGCCCCACATGTACGGTATAGATGCAACAAGATCGGACCCTCTGATCGTTCTATATAATCAGTACAACAGCTATTAGTTGTATTGGTACGTCAGCCAATCCACTCAGATGGTGTGGATTTCACGTGCAGATGGACTCCACCGTCCACGGACGGCGGATGGCTTAGATGAAAGACATGTCAGGTGGGTCCATACAGACGAGCGTGTGGATGCAACCCACGTAACATGCTGATGTCATGGGGCAGTGGGTCCCACCTAGTGAAACAGATAGACGGTCTAGATACAGAATAAATACATCATGGTGTGTACCACCGTCCAACAGCTGGACGGTGGATACAACATATACATCAATGTAGGCTCCACTATCCACGGACGGTGGATGGTATGGATGACATGCAAATGTTAGGTGGGTCCACACGTGTGGCCCACCTGCTCCAGACAGGCTGATATTTGTGCTTTCCCTTCACACAGGGCTACCGGCAAGCTGGACGGTCTGCATTGCTAGGTCTGTCCAGACCGTGGGCCCAACCTGAAATGATCTCTCCACATGGATGGCGTGGATCTATTAAGATCCTCAAGGTGGGCCACACATCAAGAGAGAGAGAGAGACAAACGTGAGAGAGGAGGGACCCCGCCACTATGGGCCTTCCCTATACATTGCATACATTAAGATGGGTCCCACCATATATGGGCCCTCAAATCATCAAAACCTCACAATCATAAAATAAAATAAAATACACCCACCTCAAGATCTCTTTGTCCTTCTTCCATCAACGCGTTCTATAGCTCCAAAGAACGTGATCCAACGGTTGAGATGAGGCTTTGATGGTGGAGATGGGAGGTAGGAAGGTGGGCCACACCTAGCTCTCATGATGTTTGGAAATGCCTTGGACGTTGGCTTCTCTCCTTGGGTTGCTTGGAATGAGAGAGAAAAGAGAGAGAGAGAGAGGGGTGATGTAAGAGAGAGGGAGGGATGGGTGTGATGGGTGAAAAGGTGAGTGATGGGTGTACTTTGTGTAAGAGAGTGTTGACTTTAGGGGTTGCTTGGGGATGGGGTGATGTGTACTTGACATGAGGTGTGATTGATGGGATTGATGGTGTAAGACCCGTATCTTAGTCCGTACCGCTCTGTTAGCTTTTGCGGTCCTTCCGGTCAAATTTCGGCAACCTTCGCACCGTATCCGATGTTTGCGCGTGATCCTAAGCCAGGTCCCGCACACCGACGTTAGCTTAATCCGAAACCTATGTCTTGGCGACCGCATCGTCACCGCGGTTCTAACGCCGCGACTCGTGCACTGAACCGATACCCAGGCAAGAAGATGCCGAACTGCGTTTATTCCGAAGAAACACCGCGAGTTGCGGATTTCGAGAGAATCTCTACAATTAGTCCCATCAATCAACCATTAATGCATCTTATACCTCAAGTGTAACATCCTGAATTTTCATTGTTTTGGATTTCTAAAATTCCTTTGATTTTTTTTTAATTTAATTAACTTATAATATTACTTATTAATCATAATGACTCAATGTTAGTGTATACAGGGGTGGTACCAGTAAAGAACCGCACCAGTCCGATTAATCAGCCGTAGGAAGCCAATGAATCCGCCCGATCACTTGAATATCAGGTGTAGTGTAACGTCCCACCCAACCGGAACAATGTCCTGGGGCGTTCCACGTAGGATTTGCCACAAGACCGTTCGTTTAAGCTACTCGTAATGAGGTATCTCAAATAAATTAGACTAAGATTAGCCCAATTGAGTAGACCAGACAGGTCCTGATAGAACCTGGTGCGGGCCTCCAAGCCAGATGGCCGTTTACACCTAGCGACAGCCCGTGCGGGCTGTACAGCGACGCGGAAAGGTCAGAAAAATCTAAAAATTTAGAAAACCATAGAGCTCACTGGGCTTGTGGACCATCGCGGACCACGGACCCAGTGGACACTCAGAAGTAGGATCTGGCACTGACTAAATGCACCCCACTTATGCTAGAACCGGAATCTGGCGCTTGCAAATGAAGATGAGATACAAGGTTATCCAGCCGTCGGATCTCATCTACATTTATGGTGAAGGTCTAACGTATTTTTCTACGTCCGTCCATAAAATCTGGGACTCAATCGTGGAACAGTGACCATTGATCGCAAATCGGACCCGTACGATCAAATCCCACATCCGATCGTCTCCAAATTTTACATGGCCCTTCATCGGGCCATGGAGCACCTATCCTATAAGTTTCATGGCCAGAGGGCCACCAGAACTTTCCCAATTCTCCAAACAAGCTCTAGAACACTCGTTAGTGGGCCACTAGTTCCAAAACTATAGAATAATATCCATCTTACTGGGCTTGACGTCCATCGCGGGAATCAGACCTGGATACTGTCCAGAACCGCTCAACTTGAGCCGAAGGACAAGTGCATGAGAAGTGCAAATACCTTAAAGAAAGGAATTGGAACTTAAGTGAATTAAGTCATCCACTCTTATGCAAAGTTGAGGATTTCGGACCGTCGGTTTGTGACCAAACTTCACACGTGGAGTAAGAATATTTCTCTGCTCATATCCATATAGTCTTGGCCCCGATTGACCATCGGTGACCGTTGAATAGACTTCTAATCATATCTGTTGATCGCCGCATCCAAATGGCGGGCCGATCATGTCCATACGTAGATCATCATTAGGGCTAACTATTCTACGGTGTAAATCAATGTGTACACCTCATAGTGGGCCCTAGATCTTGAAAGGACCCTCTCATAGGTCTAGTATAGTAAAAACCCAACACTTGGGGCCATTTCCACCAAACCTGGCATTATAAAAGGGCCTCATTTGGGCTCTCTCTCTCCCCATACGATTTTGCCCTAGAGAAGGAAAGAGAGAAGAGAGGAAAAGGAGAAGAGAAAGAGGAGAAAGGAGGAGAAAGAGAGAGGAAGAAGAGAGTGAAGGAAGGTGGTGTTCATGGTGGGGCCTAAAGGAGCTCAACCTTACAACTCTCCACCTCTTCTCCAAGAAAACCTTCACCACAACCACAAGAATCGTCCGTTGGTCATCTAGGTAAAACCCCTCCCCCCTTTTTTCTTGAAATCCATGTATTGAGAAGGGATTTCATGGATTTCTAACATGCAAATGCTTTGTTTTAGGGATTCCGGCCAATCGACCCAAAATCCACACTCCTAGGTCGTTTCCAAGCCTCCAACGAATTCGAAGGTGCGGACTAGTGCTCTTAGGTGGCCTAGCACCAATTCTAGTATGAGATTAATGATTTTGATTGCTTGGATGCCATATTAGGAGAACTAGAGGAACCCTAAGAATTGTATGTTTGTTGCAATAGTATGAAATTGTAAGTTTGACTCTTATGATGATTGTTCTTGTCTCTCACATGATTTTGTGTATGGATTATTATATGTTCATGCCATGTTTGATTTTCATAGGTGTTGTTGCTTTATAGGATGTATGATTCATTACCCTTGTGCATGTGATTTCTTAAGTTGGAGGAAGTGTTAACTTCCTCACCAAACCACACCACACACACACACACACTTTATTCAAGAGGTTAATAGTTTGCTTGTTGGAGAAATTTGAATTGTATGTTGGGCAACATGAGAACATGGTGTTGAATATGCTTGATGTTACTTTGGTAGTTGACATGCTATGAGTCCCTATTCCTATCCTTGGGTTGGTCAGGAATTTGAGAAGTGACGGTAGTCCCATCGGTTGGACTATGCTATGGCTAGACCCATGCGTTTGGGCGGGTGTGTTCGGGTGGCTGTATTTCGACTACATGGGTCTTTTGTGCCCGATGTCACTCGCCTCATGCTCGCCCGACTCGGGTGGTCTAGCCTACTGTCTGACCAACCTTGATTGTTAACCTTGTTTGCTCACATATGTATGGAACCTGATCCACCCTACAACCATTGTAGCCCATCAATAACCCACTTGAAATTGGTCCACAGCCTCGTGAGCCTAGCATGGTGGAATGAGACACTGTGTCCGAGCTGTCGGCCTATGCTGGGGTACCGCGCCTCCCCATAGTGACCACGAGCGATCCCTTTCTCATGGCACTCCTCATGTGCTTGAAGTCGGGGATGAGGAACCCGACGGGATCACGGACCGCGGGGTCTCGGCCTCACGCATTGGGGGGTCTTGGCCTCGCAACCCGTTTAGGGCATTGATACGTGGGGTGTACCAGATTTCCAAATCTGCTGGATGAATGGACCTAACTAATCACAGGCTAACACGATCATTGCATTGCACTAGTTAGGGTGGCGACTCGGCAGTCGAGGTCGCACTGAGGGAGTGTTGGCATTGGCGATCGTTAGATGTTGTCGCACGAGGGAGCGTTGTGGTGAGGGCATGCATCATGTCATGCTGCATGCATGCGCATTAATAAGATTACTTAGATGTGTGTGAATGTCTGCTTTTCATTAAGATCATATTATAATTGATGCCTGTGATAACTTGAGATTAATAACACCCACTGAGTTGATCACTCACTCCCACTCTGGGATGGTGTTTTAAAACACCAACCAAACCCATTCATAGATGCAGGTGACTCGGGACTGGAGGAGCCTGGTGAGGCGAGCTTCGAGGAAGAGTACGAGCTGTCCTGCTTCCAGTTGATGGATGGTTCTCCGCCAGCTTGAGAGGCGAGATTGGATCGCTGAGCAGGGGCTCAGTTTTATTCCTTTTTGGAGTTACTATTCTTTTGTGATTTTGTCGGGTAGCATCTTATGCGACCTATGTATTTTCTTTAGGCATGTATATGTGTATATATATATATATTTATATTCGGTCTCTTTCATTTCAGTGGACTTGTGTGGATGTACTTCATGTTCCAGGAGATTCCAGGCTGCGCATTTAGATTGGATCGCATATTGTTGAAAATTGGCTATAAGTGACCTCAGGAACTCGGGAGTCGAGTATATGCACGACCCCCGATTTTCAGGGCGTTACATCAAGTACAACAACCCATTCCCTCTTTTTCCAAAAGTCCACCCTCTTTCCACCTCACCATTCCTCTTTTACCTCATTTTCAACTAAGGCCATACTTCTTTTACAAAATTTCAAAACTCACCCATACCCATCTATCTCCCATCCTTACAACACCACTCCATCCATCCTTACACCCATTATTTCTATCTCTCTCTCTCATTCTCTAGCAAATATCCAAATTCCATGAGAAATTCCACACATCCAACACACTCTCTCAACTTCAAGTGTGGCCCACCCTCTCATCTCCAATCTCAACCATTCATCTTTCATCAACCTCCATTAAAAGTGAAGGTAAGGAGCTAAGGAGTCCAAGGGAGCAAGGAGAAGGCCAATAAGGTGGGTGTTCTACCGTCGATTGCATTTGAGGATCCACTTGTAGGTGGGACCCATAATGATGTGTATGTTGTAATCATGAGGGACCCATAGTGTCGGGGTCCCTCCATCGCCGTCTTTCTCTCTCTCCCTCTCTTTCTATCTGTTTTGATGAAGTGGGCCCCACTAATTTGTGTTTTATTCCCATTGTCCCTCATGAATGGTGGGACCCCACCGTGAAGTGCATCTACATCTTGGCTGTCCAGGGTCTGGACACACCCAGATCCATAACTCAACTGGCAGACCGAGTGGAGATACCTCGTTTCAACACTTGAGGTCTTAGTGGGGGTGGCTAATATGAAGTGTATGTACTAATGTGGGTGTATACTAATAAGCTAACCTGGTGGGTTCCACACGTGTGGACCCACCTCATGCGTACGTTGAATCTAAACCGTCCATCAGTCTGACGACCAGCACCTTGTAGCTGCTGGACCGTCAGCTAGATCTATGGGCCCCACCACATGAAGTATGTGTTGCATCACAACTGTCCAAATATGTGGGACCCACCATCAGCCGTCCGTTTAGATGGCTGGACGCTGATAGTTCCACCCTCCCACACACTCACTAATACATTGTATATGATATATTATATTATTATATAATATAATACTTTATATTTAAATAATATATTGTGGTGGGGCCACATCCACGTGGGAGCCCACCTTACTGTATTGTATATGAGATATATATTATTATATTATATAATATTAAATAATGATATGGTGGGCCAGTCTCACGTGGGACCCACCTTTAATATATATACTTTAATATATAACCATCACCGTCCAGATGGGTCTGGACGGCGGGTGTAGGCAATCCCTGCCATTGGTATATATATATATATATATATATATATTGTAGTAGAGGTGGGCCACTACGTGGACCCCACCATGATGTACGTGTTGTATCCCTACCATCCATCATTTGCAATCCACACCGTCCGTTGATGGACGGTGGGTCTACAGCCACAGCTGCTGCATCTTGGCAGTAAGCTTTGTGGGTCCCTCTGATGTTTATGTTACATCCTAACCGTCTATCCATTTGGCTAGCTCGCCTCAAGGCTTGAGAATAAAAGTAAGACAGGTCCAATTATCAGGTGGACCACACTACAAAGAACAGTGGGTTTGAATGTCCACCATGGAAACCCTCTTGGGTTCTAGAGTTTTACACCAATATGATATTTGTTTTCCTCCCATTTCAGGTCCTTGTGACCTTATGCATAGGCTGGATTGAAAAGTAAATACTATGGTGGGCCCACTGGAAATTTAACGGTGGAAATCATTGTCACCATTGTCATTTGTGGTATGGTCCATATGATCCCGTGGATTTGATTCATATTTTTTTTATACACCATAATGATCCCTTGCAATGAATGTATGATATATTGGACTCGGCCTATTCGACTCGGCCCAATTGATTCGGCCCATTTGTACCGGCCCATTTAATGTATTTGACTCATTCGACTCGGCCGATTTGATATATTTGAGCCCCACTTAAGGCCTGATATGATGTATTTTGGGCCCATGTGATTAAGCCCATATTAATGTATTTGTGGCCCGCTGTTGAGGCCCACCTTGATATAGATATGGGGCCCATGCTATGCGGCCCATTTGATGTACTGGAGGACCCATAGGTCAAGGCCCAATAGGACATACATAAGGCCCACTGATAGGCCCATGCTTGTAGTGTAATTCCACCATGGTATATGTGTTGATTTTGTAACGGGCCACGCCTAAGGAGCAATGCTGGTTTGACGTCCACATTGAATGGGTAATGTTGGTTAAATGTCCGCATTATAACTCTCCCTAAGGCCCACTGATAGGCCCATACTTGTGGTAAGTAGGCCGTCTAGGCCCATTTTCGTTATGCACAGAGCCCATCTCTTTATATATGTTTAGTATAGATCCATGATTCATGATCATTCGCATCATATGTATGCCTGATGTGAGGAGTGACCGATCATAGCATATGCCTTCGGGCGGACTGTTTATGGGCTCCCTGATAGGCGGAGTTGCCCCATATAAATGCATGGTACACGCGGGACTGTTACATGACTGATAGTGTGATTCATGCACTTACATTTGCATGATTGTAGTTACTGTATGCCCTAGCGACATCAGGGCCATAGCCTCCACAGACACATCGTGGATGGCAGGATTGGATATCGAAAATATTTGGTTCTAGCATACGGGCGTCATAGATGTCCCTGGGTGAAAATTCCTAAACCTGATGGTACCAGAGGATGATTCCAATGTCGAGACCAAGTGGATATACGAGCGCATGAGGGCCGAATACCAGGAGGTCGCGTCTCCCACTGTGTTGTGGTCGGTTAGAAAGGAGTGTGGCCTTACTCGCCCAAGGGTAGGGGGTAATACTAGGCGGAGTTTGACCAGCTCGCGAATGGGTCCGCTATCGACGTGCCGGATAAGTATTGGCAGACTATTGGCCAGGCGGATAGTGAAGTTTTTTACGCTCACTTGGACTGTACGGCTAGAAGAGCGACAGTGCTATTTGGAGTGTATTGAACCCCGGTGATTATCCAGAATGAGAATTGTACTGATAAATGATGAGGTTTGGCATGCTTGAGTTGCATCTCGCATTGCATGGTCGTGTTATGGCCGATAACATTCATATCTTGCACCGCATAGCCTTAATACGGCTGATTACATTCATGTACTCATCACCATGATTCCGCATTACTCTGACCTTGCATTTTGAGCATGCTTATATTGCGCACATACTTACACCACCCTCTAAGCTTTCTATAAGCTTATGCACGATTGATGCGTGCAGGAGACGCCAGGACGCAGTCGCAGCCATAGTCTCGCCGTAGTTGGAGCGTGCAGTTGAGCCTCTGGAGTTTTGTTTCTTTTGTTACATTGTATTTTCCCTTTCAGACGCATTGTACTGAAGTTTTTAATCATAGTGGATTTTGTGGTGGTGTTCTTGTGGTTATTGTTCGTGGGTTATGCTTTTGGTTATGCTCATTATGAATCAGACTGATGATTATAAATCCTCCTTGTATTATCCTAGGATCGGAACCTGGTGAATGGGTGCCGGGAGCCGAGAATGGGGTTCTACGGAGGCTGTAGGCGCCGGATTCGGCGATCGGGAATTTTGTGAGCCCGGTTTCCGAGTTCGAGTCGTAACAGATGGGACATGATTTGAAATCTTTCTTGGGTTTACAAATGTGCGGTGTTTTCTCGAACTGAACGCGGGCCCACATCTCCTGGCCAAAGTATCGCCTCGACGCGCGAAACGCAGTATCGGAATCGCGGTGACGGTGCGGTCGCTACGGTACAGGTCTCGGGTTAGGCTGACTCTGGTTTGCAGGACTCGGCTTAGGATCGCGCGCAAACATCGGATAAGGGTCGAAGGTTGTTGGAATTCGATCGGGAGGATCGCAGGAACCTACGAAATGGTACGGAGTAGGATACGAGGCTTACAGATGGTAACCCAACCTAAAGTCAGAAAATCTCTAATTTTGGGTTTAATGGGTAAGAACAAGTCACTGATATGTGGAAAGTTTTCAGCACTAAATTATAAAACATCATCCATAATAGATAAGTTTGAGCGTTACGATAGAGGGTTGAGTCTTAGAACTCTTAATGAAATCCAGTCTATAAGGACAAGTATTTTATAGTAACGGAGACACTGGAAGGATTTCACCTATATGAACGTAGAGATGGTGCCGTCTCTCATGAGAGTTAGGAGTTTTCTCTCGGGATCGTTCACGAATTAGGATAAACACATGACCATTAATTGTGCTGAGCAAGATTGTGCGAACTCTAACAAACACATAGCGAATATGTGTGTGGTATTTCCAATTCTGTTATCTAGGAATAACTGGTTCAAAGTTGCGGCTACCAGTCATTTCGACAGAGTTTTGAAATACTTACACTTAGGAAAGATTAAAATCGAAAGATATCTTTCTTTATGCATATAAGTAAATTATTCTGGCAGTATTGTTTAATCGAGAAAATATTTTTATAAAAATCAAGTGGGGGATTGTTGCAAAAATATTGATTTTAATAAAAAATATTTTAATAATAAAATAAAATATAATATAAAAAGTTATTTTGAAAAACACTTTTCTACGGGTTTTTTGGGAATAGTCCCACATGGAAAAGAGAAGAGAAAAACCTGTGGTTTATATGAAGGATGTGGAGTATTATAATATTTACTTACCTAGTCCGTGGACTATGGACCTTGCGTGTTCCAGTACGTAACACTGGAACACCCGCGCGTGCGCTCGTGCTCGGGCTCGGGCTCAGTCTCGGTCTTGGACTCGGACTCGGACTCGGTCTCGATCTCGGTCTCGGGCTCGGTGCGAGGGCGTGGGCATGTGAGGCAGTGTGGCTGTAGAGGCGCTAGTGGCGCACTTTGCACTTCGCACGTCCGCATCGTGTCGCAGAGGGTCGCTCCTTCGCGACCTTGAGTGAACCGGAGCGAGACGTGTGCGAGTCGCGGTGCGACTAAGTAGCTATGGCGGGTGGTTAGTTAGTAGAGAGACTAAAGGACTAAGAGAGAGAGATCTCTCAGTATAAATAGAGGGACTAAAAAGAGCTGTTGCAGCAGAAACTGTAACAGCTGAGCCATTAGTGCAGGGTCCAGCTGTAACTGCTGCATGGCTAGCCCAACAGCTAGAAAACGGCTAGCTGTTGTCTCACAACAGTAAGCATGCAGCAGCTTAATGGTCCATGCACAATAGTCAGAAAACGGCCATAAAACGGCTAGTTTTCCAACAGCCAGAAATGACTGAATGGAATTTAAGTCTCTAGACCATAACCCCCTGGCCATTCTAGCCTATAAAAGGAGGACCTGGATGGATTTCCAAACCATCTCAACTCACTCCAGCAAACCCATACGAACTGAGACAGCCAACCCCTCTCCACTCATATATTCAAGTGTTTCCAGCAACATAGCAAGGCTTAAACCTTAGTTTGAAGAACAGATCAGCAGTGTGGTTTAGAACGGTTCAACTGAACTAGTGGCTGAAGATTTGAACTGACCTGTGCAGAAGTCAAAACTTTTTTTCTCTTCTTTTCTTCTTTTGGAATTTTTTCCTTTATATTGTAATACCGCCAAAAAGTGTATAATTGAGTTCCATTTGGTGGGCCTTCGTGTTTGCTGAACGCAGACCCACATCAGGCTCGTCGTATCCTAGAAGCTATTTGCCTGTAACCTATCAGCATACTCAATTCACTTGAGTGGGGGCAAATAACGCTTTAAGGACAGCATTTCAGACGTGCTTCAGCCTGTCCTGATTTCTGATTATTTTGCACTTTTCGATTTTCACATTATACAGAAATACATTAATCTGTATAAAATCTAACAACCGGAATGTCGCACTAACCTGAATATTGTACTAATCTGATTACTGATTACTCGTTACAGGGTTTACGTGTAGGTGGATGGTCTGGCACCGGCAGGATATTCACACTTTTCTCGTGCTGCTCTTTAGCAATTAGACTGCAGAAGCATCTACCTTCTTAATTGTCTGCATGTAGACCACAAATTTAAAGGCTGGGATTTGCCTATTTTAAGAGATTTTTTGAGACTTGCTCACATACAGTTGAACCGGCAGATAAACCAACGTCCGGACAATGCTCACACACAACTAGTTGGACACTTGCATTTTGGTCCAACTAGCTGGGCGTTTAATTAGAAAATTTTTCTCTTAAATACAATACACACACCTAGTTGCATTAATTAATGCTAATTAATGTTAAGAGAGAGGGCGTTTGCTTTACTTTAGCTTTTCAAGAGGTCATTTGAAAATGATTCAGGCTTGGGTGGGCCACGCTGTAGTGTTAATGTAAAATCCACCCTGACCATTACGTTTTTCACCCCATGTTAGACATACGAACCGAAAATCAACTCCATCCATGGTTCAAGTGGACCGCACAATCGGATATATCACCTTTCAAAATGATTCCTTTCATGAGGCACACTTAAATCAAGCGTGGCCCTGATTTTTGAGTTCTACGCATAACCTTTGGTATTGCATCTTATGATTGGAGTGGATTTCACTTACTCATGACTGTGGGTCCTGTAAAAATCAAAGGTAGACTGTCTCTCTCTCTACTGTTCTATTGGTGTGGTCTATTGGGATAAAAACTCAGTTTTGTATTTTGTCATGAGACGTAGAATGAGATGACACATCTGATGGTCGTAGTGGATCCCACATGCACATCCTATCTTATGCGGTAAAGCTTCTTCAGCTCCGTTGCAAGAAAAATGGTCGAAAAAATAAAAAGAAAGGGTGGATTAAGTGCGGTCCCTTCCTTATGCAACACAGTTCGGCTCTGAATATGCCGCCCACCTTGATGTAGGTATTATATATCCACGCTGTCCATTAGTTTTTTCAGCTCATTTTAGAACATTAAGAAGAAAATGAAGCAGTTATAAATCTTAAGTGGTCCACCCCATTGAAAATAGTGGATATTGAAATCTTACCGTTAAACAATTCTTAGGGTGCACCGTAATTGTGTGATGCACCTGAACCACCAATGGGGTTGATCAGTCCTTAAGTCTAACATGGGTTGGCAAAACTAATAATTAGGTGAATTTTACATCACCACAATAGGCCCAGCCAAGCCGATGACCATTTTGAAGCACCTTTTTGAAAGGTACTGTGAAACAAAATCCAATCTCTCTCAACACTAATTAGCATTAATTAATCCCAACTAGTTGGACGGTCCAACTAGTTGTGTGAGCATCTCTCTCTATACTTAGTAATGCTCACACACAACTAGCTGTGCATTTAATGAAAACTTTCTTCTTAATTAATGTAAATGCTTTCATTGCATACTAATAACATTTTAGCATAGAAAAGTGGCCATGGCTTGGGTGGGCCATCATGGTGTTAATGTAAAATCAACCCTGACCATCACGTATGTCACTCCATTTTAGAGTAAGTTCTCAAAATTTATCCCCGTCCCTAGTTCAAGACCACACTACCAGAATTAGCGTACATGGAAAGGTTCACCCTCCAACAGTTTCCCCTAGTGTGGCTCACATGAATGATATCTAAACCACCTGATTTTTGGGACCTAGGCTTACTTTGGTATGACATCTGATGGTTGGAATAAATTTCAAAGGTTTGTTGTGATTGGCCTTGTAAAAATCAAGGGTCACTACAAGAAAACTGACCTTAGCGGCGGTCAAAACCGCCGGCAAAACCCAATAAAACCGCTGGCAAATCCTTTGCCTGCGGTTAGCCAACAGCCGGTAAAGCCTCAGTCGGTAAAGGCTTTGCCGGCGGCCAGGACCTTTACTGACAGTTGTGCTGGACGCCGCTAAATCATCAAATTTTGTTGCCAAAACGGTCAAAAGCTGCGGATAAAATCCGTAGCTGAATATGATTAGCCCACAGCACGACCGTAGCCATTGGTACCGTAGCTCTTTAAAACTTTGCTGCGGATTAAATTCGTAGCCATAGAACCCATGGCCACCGATAATCCGTAGCCATTGAGAAAATCTTTCTTTAAAAAAAAAAGGTGACCCGCATGTATTAGTGTTTTTTTTTTTTTTAAAACACAAATCTAAGCAGCTAACATACCTTGGTTAATGTCAATGATCTCCTTGTTACCAATGATTGCCATTGTTTCCAAGGGACTGGTTTCTTCTGTCGAGATTTGGTGAGCTGTGTAGCAGTAAAAGGCATCATCACCAGTATTTCGGAGTCCTTCAGCAAGTTCAGGCCCTCAATGACATTGAGGTTCACCACCTGTGAGTGGAGGTTCTCTGTTTTGTCTACCAGAAGCTCAATCTTCTCACCACGGTCCAGAACCTACACAAAGAGATATTACAATGGGTTTATGTTGTTCTGCACATCACACAATTTAAATAATTTAGGGGCTTCAAAAGACAGGGCTGCACGGAGGACACTAATCTTGGCATTTGGGTGGCCCAAGGAAAAAGATTTTCCTAACTGCACATTAAAATATTAGAGGCAACCATCTGCACATTGAATGCTATACATACACTAACAGCATATGGATTATTCCCCTACAGTAACACATCTTTCAAGTCAACAATCTGGGAGAAAAACCACATTAAAGCAACCGCTTAATAAGCAAATATGATACATCAGCATGAGATCCATGTCATTTATTTGGAGGGCCTCACCATGTACATGTTGTGGCCCAAAATCAAGCTGATTTTGATCATCGGGTGGGCTACACTTTTGAATAGTCATGGCCTAACAACCCAAACAGGACATCCTCTAAAAGCTAGGTTGGGCAAATTAAAATTTTGAATAGTCATGGCCTAACAAGCCAGCCCCAAATAGTTCAAAATCCAGTCCCAAATCCTACATGTGGTGCTTGTGAGGATAAACAAATGAAGTGATCAATAAAGCATTAGATTGAAGCCTGAAGCAATAAGTTTGCGGCGAAACATTGACATAGATACCTTTGGTTGACTAGAAAAAATGGATGTGCTAAAACCATGGACAGACTAGAAAAAATTGCCAAGATTGTTTAAACCATCCACCATTTTCATCTATGTGGCCTAACTAATTATTTAACCATCCTCACAGTTATGTACATGGTAGAGCACACCTGATACATGGCTCAGATGTCCTGAACATTTTCCAGGTTAGCACGTATCTGCTTACGGAAGTGCATGTGGAGCCAGCAAACATCCCTGACACAAGGCTCAGATGTCCTGCACGTGTAAGGTTAACACATATCTGCTTGTAGAAATGCAAGCGGATCTAGCAAACCTCTTTAAAATCCATGCACTCTGCATTCCTTTGGCTTCTTTAGCAAGTACCCAGAATAAACTTAAAAATTAAACTATAGAAAATCTGAGCTTCTTATGACAAAATCAACTAAATAAACCAACCACTATCATAAAAATTCATCTATCATCCATCATACAGTGCCATCAACAATTTCTGCTTAGGCAACTGTCTTCAAGGAATGAATCTGGACTGTCCATAGTTACAAACTTACAACCTATGGGACACCCTGAAAGAATCACACCAGTCAGATGATCCTATCCACCTAAAAAGTAGCCATCTGTTTTTTTATGACCATCTCTTATCCAAGTTGTATGCCATGGATGGATGGTTAGGATCATCTATTGAAAGTAATTCGTTAGAATCATAAGCAATCCATTATAAGGCGCTTTTGATTTTTTGGACATGTTGTTTCTAGGCATGCCCTTAAATCATTTCTACCAAAGAGAGAAGTGGACTCTCCAGCACTGAACTATACCTGTACATTACACATTAATACGTTGCTAAGAAAGCACCAAACTTATTCCATCACGAATCTCTTTTCTCATTAATACATATGATTAGTACATGATTTATTACTAGCCTTGACTAATATGTTTATTAGAATAGAAAGGCCTAATCACAATAGCCTTTCATCTCAAAATCAATACACTACTGAACTTAAGAGTAGTTAAAATCAGAACTTTGTACTTAGGCTTAAAAAGTGTTGAAGAATAGACAATCCATACAAAGTAAGACACTTAGTTCAAGGCATACAGGTATGATAGAGGGAGACCAGCCAGGAAGTTAACTGATCCAGTAAATTGGTTGCTCTGCAGGTCACTGACAGAATTAACCATGGATCGTTAATGGTATCAACTCACATTGCAATATAAAAAAATTAGATAGATTGAAGAAACTTAGCCCATTAGCATACTTACATTTGTTTTAGATTTGTTTTAGATTCTTCAGACCAGTAAATATGTTCCCAATGGAACCGGAGAGGGAATTGTGACTCAAATTCCTGCACTTGGAAAAAAGATCGGTTGGCAAATATGAACTGGCTACTCATAAACCAGAGACTTTAACATGCTCACAGATTACAAGAACTTACAAATAACAGAGAGATTTCAAGGAAGCTAAGGAGAATAGAATATTCTGACTCAGCCGATTGAATGCCAGGTTTCTGCATTGCAAGAAGAAAACAAAAATATATCTTGGAACTGAGATTCTTTTTTTTTTTTTTTTTTTTTTTGGATTTCACAGTAAAGCTTCTCTAGATCTTCAGGGCTCTGTAAGAAGTCATACAGCTTCACCTGGTTCCATGCCACCTCAATCCCTTCATATTCATCAAAGCTATGTACTTGCATCAAAACCCACCAACATCAGAGAAAATTGAAAAGGACCCAAATGAGAGACAGAAAGAAAAATGAAAAAGGTAGGCCCACTGACTTTCACTGATGATCAGACAGATCAATTTCAAGTATGTTTAAATCATTCATTCCTTTTGTATAACCATGACCCACTTGATGATTGGAGCATGCCAATGGGTCCTTGAGCCAAGTTTAGGAGCCCAAGCCATGACCAATGTATTGCCATCCCTAGCTTATGTTACTAGCTATTATGCACTACCAAATAAATACATTATACCTTCCCAAGTCTAAAATCTTCAATTTCTTCAATATCATCATCAGGAAAGCGGCCCACAACTGCAAATCCAAATAACTACTAGGAAACTAGCAACCACAGTAATCAGAAAGAAATCAGAAAGAGGTCTTAGAATCCACGTACCTTGGAGTCTTGGATGCTGATAAGTGTATAGTTACTGGAGACACAGTTACACAGTGCCAAACATGATGGTTTTTAGTCGGATTCACGACATCCATACATTCTTTTCTAATTGGCCTGCCTTATATACTTATACATTACATTCATATATATATATATATATATATATATATATATAAGAACAAGAAGGTGTTCAGAGAAAGGGGAATATATATTATGGAAAAAAAAAATCTATACTTCTTCCATTACCAATATACTCAATTGGCCTGCCTTATATTATACAGATCCCCAATCAGAATCACAACAAAAGCTGATAGCTGTGATCATTAGAACCATCAACTATTTTATAGTACATAAAGGAACAATGGTTATAAATGATTCCAAAGATGGAGAAATGGAAACATGAAAGGAAACAGGATGCAAAGAGACTCACCAAATCCATAGCCAAATACCAACCAAAGAAAGTAACCATTTAATATACCCTTCTTATTTGATCTGTTGAATCTGCAGTAATAGCATAAGCCCATCATAAATACAAACGGTTATTTAATTTTATCATGGTGATCACCTGGCGCAAAAATCATGGTGATCCACTCGCCAAATGGACCACACCATTTCATGATTTCTGCACCAGGTGATCGTCATGATTGTTCCCGCCTTCTGCATAACAATGACAGAGTTACAATAGTACCTATATGAAAATGAAACCAGCAAACCTAGAACCCCAGTTAGGTAAAATTTCAAAATTTCCTGAACCCTAGACACCTAATAATCTTGATTTCTCCAATTTTCCCAAAACCCTAAAAACCAAAATTTGCATAGTTCCCGAATTTTCCACCTACCCTAACACCTAATTTCTCAAAATCCCCAAATTCCCCTTTCAAGGACAGCCAACAGTTCAGAGAACCCACTGAATTTATACTATGAATGCAACCGCTTTTCATGTGCCAAAAATACAGTGGAGCCATAGAAATCCCAAGGAACCCCAACAGTATTCTCATTCAAAGAAAAGGGAGATTTACATAGTAGAGCTGGTCAAACCTGAATATGGCAGAGTCAACTCACCAAAGTAAACATGGCAGGGTGATTGGATGATTTCTAACTACACTTAGATTGGATACCCATCTGCATTCATAGATGAAGATGAAGCAGCAGAAAGCGGAATTTCTTAAATAGTAATATGTAGAATTCTAGCATATGTTTATTACTGTAAAATGAAAAAAACAAATAAATAAATAAAAATTGCCAATAGAATAAGACTAACAATTTTGTTTATTGAGTTACTGACGCAGGGGAGGACGTGAGGTCGAGCACCGTCTTCCTCAAGAGGATAACTATTCCGAATCCACGGAACTTCTCTGGACTCCTCACAGAGACTTCTCGAATCCACGAGGAAAGAAAGCAGAAAATAGAAATAAATTCTAATAAATTCGAAATTGATTGATGAATGATTAAAATCGAGTTCACAACCCTTTAAATAAGGGTATCAAGCAATGGGAAAGAAATCATAATCAAACTACAACTCAAACTCTTAGAATCCGCGACTTACTATAAATAGTAAACTTACTATTTATAGACGGTCGTGATGTCTACTAGTGCGCAAGGTTTTCAGCCAAAAATAGTAAGTGTCCTATTTGGCTTCACCAAACCGTTCCCCTAATTATTCTAAGCTCTTTTCATGTTGGGCGCAACTCCTAAAGCCCAACGGATGAAGAGTTATAATCAAACTAAAACTTACTATTTATAGTAAAAACGAAATTAAAACAGGGAAACGACCGTCAATCAAGGGGTTTTTCGCAATTCCGGGCGGCGCAACCCGACGTAGCGGGTTGGTTGGCTAAAGTAGCTCGTTCTACCCCAAAATCATATAGTTTACGTCAGCTAACTCATTCCGGATTGCGAGATACGCCCGATCTAAGGTCCGATGGTCCGGATCACTTTTGCCTCTGATCGGGCCTTCTCTGGTCATCTTGGCCATGAAACTGTCCACGACCCGCTCTACATCAGTCCCCTCCACTTCAAAAGAACTCGTCCTCGAGTTCTCATCATGCGCTGGTTCATGATACTCGAACAAGTCTGCGACGTTGAAGGTCCGTGAGATTGCCATGTCATCTGGAAGATCAACAACATAAGCGTTGTCATTGATCTTTCGGATAATTGGTACCGGTCCAATCTTTTTATTCTTCAACTTGTTGTACGTTCTGGTCGGAAATCGTTCTTTGCGCAGATGGACCATTACTTGGTCACCCACCTCGAACACTTTTTGTCGCCGATGCTTGTCGGCTTGCTCCTTGTATTTTTCGTTCGAGGCATGTAGCTTGGTTTGTACTTCAGCATGAATGCCCATGATCTTGTCAGCCATATGTTCCGCTGCAATGCTCATGCCTGGAAACTTGGGCAGAGGGACCAAGTCTAGTGTGTGGCGAGGTACTCGTCCATAAATAACCTGGAACGGGGATTTTCCTATCGAGCGGTTCACCATGTTGTTGAATGCAAACTCCGCTGGAGACAAGGCCAAATCCCACTGCTTCGAGTTTTCTCCTGAAATACATCGAAGGAGGTTTCCCTACGTGCGATTCACAACCTCAGTTTGACTGTCAGTCTGTGGGTGGTAGGCGCTGCTGAACTGAAGTCGTGTATCGAATCGAGTCCACAAAGTCCGCCAAAAGTGGCTTATGAACTTCGTGTCACGGTCAGAAGTAATAGTCTTAGGAACCCCATGTAGCCGCACAATTTCTCTGAAGAATAGATTCGCCACGTGTGTTGCATTGAGAGTCTTCTTGCATGGAATAAAGTGTGCCATCTTGGAGAAACGATCTATTACCACGAACACCGAATCCATGCCGCGTTGTGTTCGTGAGAGACCAAGCACGAAGTCCATAGATAAATCCTCCCAAGGGCCGTCAGGCACGGGTAACGGAGTGTAAAGGCCTGTATTATGAGATTGCCCCTTAGAGGTCTGACAAATATAACAACATTGGACTGCCTTTCCCACATCACGTACCAATTGCGGCCAGTAATACCGTTCTTCCACAAGAGCTCGCGTCTTGTCTCGCCCAAGGTGTCCACTGAGGCCACCTCCATGTAGCTCTTGGATTATCTGTTCCCTTAGCGAACTGTTTGGGATGCATAGTCGATTTCCCTTGAAAAGGAATCCATCTTGTATATATAAGTCACCGGGGTGACCTTCTTGGCATCTAACCCATGCGTCCTTGAAGTCATCGTCATCGGCATATGTCTTTGAGGCGCTCGAACCCGACAACCTCATTGCTCATAGTGACTAACAAAGTTGCACGGCGACTCAGTGCATCAGCTACTTTGTTCTGTTGCCCTGACTTATGTTTTAGTACGAACGTGAATTCCTGCAAAAACGAGATCCATCTAGCATGCACACGGTTAATGTTAGCTTGACTATTAATGAATTTGAGAGCTTGATGGTCCGTGTAAAGTATGAATTCCCTTTGAATCAAATAATATCGCCAGTGTCGCAGTGCCTGGACCACCGTGTATAACTCGATCTCATATGTAGACCACTTCTTACGTGCATCGCTAAGTTTCTCACTGTAGAAGGCTACCGGCCTACCTTCTTGAGACAAAACTCCCCCAATTCCGACATATGAGGCATCACATTCGACTTCAAACAGTTTGTCGAAGTTGGGAAGTACAAGAACCGGGGTCGTGGATAATCTGCGCTTGATTTCGGCAAAGCTCCTGTCGGCTTCGTCAGTCCACTGAAACTGCCATTTCTTCATGCAATCTGTGATTGGTGACACAATGGTACTGAAATTTTTCACGAACCGACGATAGAATGTCGCCAGTCCATGAAAACTTCGCACTTCGTGAATATTTGTAGGAACCGGCCATTCTCTGATTACCTTCACCTTTTCCTCATCCACCCGAATGCCCGTGGATGTGACGACAAAACTCAAAAACAATAGGCTATCAGTCATGAAGCTGCACTTTTTTAAATTGAGGTACAGTTTATTTTTAGTGAGCACTTGAAGGACCTTCTTGAGGTGTTCCATATGGGTGGTTTCGTCTTGACTGTATATCAAAATATCATCGAAGTAAACCACAACGAACCGCCCAATGAAAGGTTTCAGAACTTGGTTCATCAATCTCATAAATGTGCTAGGCGCATTCGAAAGACCGAAGGGCATGACCATCCATTCATATAATCCTTCCTTGGTCTTAAAGGCCGTTTTCCACTCATCACCCGACCGTATTCGAATCTGATGGTAGCCGCTCCTTAAGTCCAATTTAGAGAATATTTTTGCACCCTCTAGCATGTCCAGCATATCGTCCAACCGTGGTATAGGAAACCTGTATTTTATGGTGATTTTGTTGATGGCTCGGCTGTCGACACACATGCGCCAACTCCCATCTTTCTTTGGAGTTAATAGAGCTGGTACAGCACATGGACTCATGCTCTCTCGAATAAGACCCTTACGGATCAACTCCTCTACTTGTCCCTGCAGAATCTCGCACTCATTCGGACTCATTCGATAATGGGGACGATTCGGTAAACTGGACCCAGGGACAAAGTCGATATGGTGTTGGATATCCCGCATGGGGGGTAACCCATCGGGAAGGTCATCGGGCCAGATTTCTTTGAATTCATGTAGCAGGGGCCTTAGTATTTCAGGGATGTTGGTAGGCTCGAGTTCTTTCCCTTTTACAATTAATGCATAAGTCTGTCCTGTTTCCTTTGATTCTTCCACGAAGTCCCGTATGGTTAAGAGAAAACGTCCCTCCACTTTAGAAGTTTCAGGTGGTCCCTCTGGATCCATAGGGGCCAATATGGTCTTCCGGCCGTCCTTGACGAAGATATATATATTATCTCGCCCTTTATGAGTGGCATCACGGTCAGATTGCCAGGGCCGACCGAGTAGTATGTGACATGCTTCCATGTCGACCACATCGCATACTACTTCATCCTTATAATGTTTGCCAATTGAAAAGGATATGGTGCACCATTCAGTTACCTTTGTTTCGCTGACCTTCTTGATCCAACCGATTGTATATGGAGAGGGATGACGCTCTGTTTTCAATTACAATTTTTCCACCATGACCTTGGAGACGATGTTCTCGCTGCTCCCACTATCAATGATTACGTCACAAACCTTTCGATTCACCGTACACCTAGTGCGGAAGATGTTATGCCGCTGTGGATGCACTTCTTTTCTTGGCGCATATAATAGTCGCCTCACGACAAGCGACTCGCCGTGATCTTGCTGAATCCAACCTGAATCATCTGCCTCGTCTTCGGTGGTATGCTCCTGTTCTTCAATATCTGGATCTTCATAAGCGTTATCAGCACTACCATCATTGATGGCGAGGTTTGCCACTTTTCGCTGGGGACAAGTATTTGATAGGTGGCCCGGTTGGCCACAACGATAGCAGTTATCGGGCCTTGGCCGAGCATAGGGGTTCGGGATTCTACTTGGACCAGCAGCAGTCGATACGCCCCTTTGGGGTCTAGCTTGCCCACTTCCCTAATCTAAGTTCTCAAATGTAGGAGGTTGAGTGTATGCTCCTACGGGCTCCTTTCCCTTAGGCTGTGTAGTTCCCTGGGGCAGACCTGCCACAGGAATCCTTGCAGTAGGATAGGTCCGTGTGTTAGGACGTTCAAGTTGCACTTCTACACGAGTAGCCAACTTGATCGCATCATTCATCGTCCAGACGGACTGCATCTGGACCCGATCCTGGATAGCCATACGCAATCCACCGTTGAATCGGGCGACTTGCTGCGATTCAGTCTCGACCAAATCGTTATGCGCCGCCAGGCGGTAAAATTCTTCTGCGTATTCTCTCACCGACCGATTACCCTGTCGACAATTTTGGTATTGTTGGAATAATACCTGATCGTAATCGCTAGGGAGGAATCGGGCACGTAGTAGCTGCTTCATCCGCTGCCAGGTGCGGATTGGTGCTTTCGTCTGCCTGGTTCGCGCGAGTTGCAGTTGTTCCCACCAAGCTGAAGCTCCTCCTTTCAACTTGTAGGCCACAAGCTTGACCTTCTTTGCTTCAGGGATGTCCATATAGTCGAAAAATCGCTCAACTTCAGAAAGCCAATCGAGAAAATCCGCAATGTGTAGTTGGCCATTGAAGTTAGGAATATCAACCCTCATCTTGAATTCTCGATCCGTTCGATTTACTCGATCGCCACCATGTCTGGGGTGTTAGAAGATTATGCCGTCGATTTCCTCCTCACTGAAGCCCCCTTCCTCAGGAATGACCCTTGGATGCACTGCCGGTACTATCCTGCGATCAGGTCGATTAATTGGGGGTGGAGGATTGCCACCAGGAATAAGGAGTTGCCTTAGGTTTTCTGCCAAGAGATCCGCTATATGGTCGATGGAAGCCTGCAACCCTTGCATGGCTTGCTGATTCTCTTGTTGCGCTACTTCGAAAGCTGCCGCCGTTAAAGGTAAATTCTCTAGAGCACCGCTCATGGGATTGTTGCCCGACCCGTCGTTAGAAGCCATCAATCCGAGGAAAAACCTCGCTTTGATACCAAACTGACGCAGGGGAGGACGTGAGGTCGAGCACCGTCTTCCTCAAGAGGATAACTATTCCGAATCCACGGAACTTCTCTGGACTCCTCACAGAGACTTCTCGAATCCACGAGGAAAGAAAGCAGAAAATAGAAATAAATTCTAATAAATTCGAAATTGATTGATGAATGATTAAAATCGAGTTCACAACCCTTTAAATAAGGGTATCAAGCAATGGGAAAGAAATCATAATCAAACTACAACTCAAACTCTTAGAATCCGCGACTTACTATAAATAGTAAACTTACTATTTATAGACGGTCGTGATGTCTACTAGTGCGCAAGGTTTTCGGCCAAAAATAGTAAGTGTCCTATTTGGCTTCACCAAACCGTTCCCCTAATTATTCTAAGCTCTTTTCATGTTGGGCGCAACTCCTAAAGCCCAACGGATGAAGAGTTATAATCAAACTAAAACTTACTATTTATAGTAAAAACGAAATTAAAACAGGGAAACGACCGTCAATCAAGGGGTTTTTCGCAATTCCGGGCGGCGCAACCCGGCGTAACGGGTTGGTTGGCTAAAGTAGCTCGTTCTACCCCAAAATCATATATTTTGCGTCAGCTAACTCATTCCGGGTTGCGAGATACGCCCGATCTAAGGTCCGATGGTCCGGATCACTTCTGTCGTCGACCGGGCCTTTTCTGATCCATCTTGGCCATGAAACTGTCCGCGACCCGCTCTACATCAGTTACCTTGAAGAAGGATGAAAAAGAGAAGCACAAAACCATTCTTGTGTACATCCAAGCGTAGCATAGGTACTCTGATTCAAGAAAATAGTTATTGTTCTTTTCATTGTGGATTGCTGAAACGTGGGCCATGCAGCAAGAAACAGTCGTGTACTGCTGTGCAGGATATAATTCCTCTATTCTGCATTGGGGGCATGAGCAAGGATCGAACGCACAAGGGGATATAACAGAGAAGAGGCTTACCTAGTTGATCTTTTCATTCGAAGGACCATGAATCCAATGTTCCCTCCAAACAATCGAAGATGATAGAAGACGTTCCGTCTTCCATCCTGATTACTGCAGCTGCAAAGAAGCAAAACCACTCAAACACATCTGGATTAGAAACAGCATAAGCAACCTCAACAGTCTATACATAAATGACATTTCTATTGGGCATCTAGACACATTCAAATGTAGAAACAATGCATTCTTGCATCCACCATCAACAGTCACCACAAACCAGATGCTGCCCATGTTCCAACATAGCACATTGTAAGAGATCCGGGCTGTCCATCAGACGTTTTCTTTGTTCTTTGGGATTTCAGACGTTTCATCATCTTCCCTAAAGGCAATTCAGCCCCCTCTGAGATTTCAATTAGATCATAGGATCTGAACAGAAAACTGTAGGATTTAAACAACATTGAGCAAAACATTCGGCTCATAAGTTAATTTACATATCCAAATAGTGCTAAATTAATCTACTAGGAAATCTCACACATCTGTAGGTTATGGTATCAACATTTGAATCTCACTGGCAGATGGTTTCTATAGACACAGCTAATGAAAGAGCTAAAGACCAACTAAAACGGAAATCATATCAGATTACCATTAAAAAGAGTAGACTAACAGATGCACACAAAATAAAGCCAACAGAACCCAGGGCATTGGACCCGAAGATATTGATGATAAACGGCAAATGGCACTGAATTCGAAAGAAGTGGTAGAAGCTCTTGAACTATGCTCCAAGTAATATTAACAACTTGCTAACATTCAGCCAATTAGTACATCCTTTTGTATATTTACCTAGTAAAACCATTTTCTTTCCACATCTTTGCGGCTTCTGGTGATGCCCTTCTTCCAGGTTTTGTTGATTTGTAAATCTTGTGTAAGTGTTGTCATCATGTATGCCATCTAAGTGGTTAGTAGAACAAGGAGACATATCCATAGGATCCAAAGCTCCATTGCCAGAAGAAAGAGTTGTATCAGTGGTGCTAACTGATGGCTGAGATGAGTTAAAGAGCAGAATTGAAACACAAGTACCAGAATATTAGATGAGACACATTCAGTTGACAAAGAGATGGATACCGAACCTGAATCTGCTCTGGGAACCTCAGTTGGAGATCCAGGCCATTCACCAGCACTCTTCACTTTATGTTGTCTCATCCACCATACACATAGCACACATTCATGTGAAAACAGACCAATCAAATTATATAGCCCTCAGTTTGACTTTTGACCATAGTTCAAAAGTCAAACTAACATAATCATCCTGGCCAATTGATCGAACAGATGATTGAAAACAAAAATGGTCAACAGGGGAAAATTCCCCAGTCATTGTGAATCTATGTGTTGGTCCACTAAAGAAGGGTCAACTGGATGGATGATACAATGGGTTCATCCAACCATATAGTGATTTGTGCCCCATTTACAGAGAGTTGAAACGCAGGACCTCTAGCATGATTAACACAAGAACATTCGTGGTTGAGGCATTTCCTCAAACAATTAGCATGCAGATTTTCATATAAAAATAATGAAATGCTTTAGTGAAATAAAAATAGAAATTCATATTATTTTTTTACTTTCTTGATCAATTACAAAACTTTCATATGATTACATTAACTTCATGTAACTATCAACACTGAAATGAAAATGATAAGGGGAAAGAAGTCTCACCAAATTAATTCACAAGAAGAGGAAATGCAAGTTACAAATTCAACGCCACCACATCTTAATAATCGCCTCCATCACTGAAGAACATATGTCGAATCTCATCCAAAAGCCCTAAACCTAGGAGGGAGAAAGAGAGGGAAGGGAAGGGAATAGAATGCAAAAGCCCTAAACCGCAGAGGGGTTTAGATCTGTAATGGTTTGTAGTGAGTAAAAGGACCAGATCTGGCCAGAGGATGAGAGAGAGAGAGAGAGAGAGACAGAGAGAGAGAGAGAGAGAGAGAGAGAGAGAGAGAGAGAGATGAAGGTTCTCAAGGCGGGAGGGCGAGGACAGGGGCCGAGAAAGAGAGATCGAGCAGAGACGGAGAGGTGCAGAGAGAGAGAGGAAAGGCGCAGAGAGAGAGTCGGCGATGGGGAGAGGAAAAGTGCCGAAAATGAGATCAAAGCATTCGCATTTTGGTTTAATAGAGACTCTTTTACGGCAGTTGGATTTGGTTCCAGCCGGCAAAGGGTTCCACCAACAGTCGGTTTTGCCCTAATTTCTTGTAGTGACCACACACTACGGATTGAATGCCCACAATTAAAAACTTCTTGGGGCACAAAAGTTTTAAATCAAGTTGAGGTTTGTGTTTTCCCTTCATCGAGGTTCTTGCAACCTTATCAACCTGTTGGATGGAAAATAAAAATTAAATCAAGATAGGTTTGTGTTTTCCCTTCATTGAGGTCCATTCAACCTTATCAACCAGGTAGATGGCAAATAAAAATTTCAGTAGGGCCTCAAACTATTTTAATGATGGGATGAACTCTATTTTGCTGTGGTGTGGTTTACTTGAGATTTGAATGTGCTTCATTTTTTTTATTACACTCTAAAACGATCTTGGAAAACTAATGGATGACGCGTATATACAACAAATACATCAAGACAGACAAGCTCATGGTTAGTCCAACACCCATTAACATATTACCGGTAACCGCTTAGTCTACTTCCTACTTTTGGTGGGATTAAGGATTCGGTGCTGCCTGAGCCTCACCCAAGACGGTGGGGCCCTTACCGTGGGGGTGTGCATCCACCTGTACATCCGTTTTTTAATATCATTTTAGGGCATGAGATGAAAAGTAAAGCAGATCTAAATATCTAGTGGACTACTGAAAGGAAAAACGGTGGTTGAATGCCCCACTGTTAAAAACTTCCTAATGTCCTCCGTAGTGTTTATTTGACATCCAACTAGCTGATAAGGCCACACAATTAGATAAAGGGAAAAACAAATATCAGCTGAGTCCAAAACTTTTGTGGCTCATAAAATGCTTATGACAGTCAATCACCCATGCTTCCTACCATATAGTTCACCTAATATTTGGACCTGTTTTATTTTCGGCCTTGTGCCCTAAAATGATAGGCTTTTATTTTTTTTATCTTGTGCCCCCTAAACTGACCTGGAAAAATGGATGAGCGGCCAGATACACAATAAATACATCAAGGTGAGCCCCACATCAAGTGGACTACACCATAGGCAAATGACTACACCTACCATTAAAAGCTTCCCAGCTTCGGAAGTAATGTTTATTTGCCATCCAACCTGTTGAGAAGCTGACACTTGAACGAAAGAAAAACACAAATGTCAGCTTGATCTAAAATTTTTGTGACCCATAAAAAAGTTTCATGGTCAATCATTACTGTTTCCTATGGTGTGGTCCACCTGAGATTTGGATATACTTCATTTTGCGTCCATTACTTACCATCTTGTAGTTAGGGGTGTGAGTGGGTCAGGTACCCATTCAGTTAAATACCCAGATCCAGCAGATCCTGCTGGCAACCCATCTCGTCCACTTCTCTCATGTGGGAAACAGTTGGAAGGGGAACACCACCCTTGATTTTTGATGGGGCCCACCGTGATGTGTACGTGAAATCCACTCCAACCATTACATGTCTTTCCATGTTAGGCCTAGGGCCATCAGGCCAACCAACTGTTCAGTTGGGCCACACCAAAGGAAACAATTGGGAGAGACGTCCACCATTGAATTTTTTATAGGGGCTCACCATAATGGTTATGTGAAATCCACTCCAACCATTAGATGCCATACCAAATTTAGGCTTGCGGTTAAAAAATCAGGCCCATTCATAATTCAAGTGGATCACACCAAGGGAAATAGTTTGGAGGGTGGGTGTTTCCCAGTACACTGTTTCCAATTGTGTGGTCCACCTGAAGCACCAATGGGGCTGGTTTTTTAGCCATAAACAAAAAATGGGTCACCCATCTAGTGGTTGGAGCAGATTTGGGAAACAGATCACGGTGGGGTCCACCCTATGCATGACAAGCCATTTACGGTCTTGCTCGCAGGAGACTGGTTGTGTGTGTGTGTGTGTGTGTGTGTGTGTGTGTGTGTGCGCACGCGCGCGTGTGTGTGTATCCTTCCGGTGTCAATGGCATACGGATTATCTGTTACTTGTCACATTTTACTTTGTCTTGGCTTGAGGAGGGTAACTTGCTTATTTGGCCAGGTCACTTAGTGTATGGTGGCTTAATGCTAGAGATAGTTTCTCTATTTCTCTATTATGGCAGATGGCATTGATTCACAAGACTCTTCAAGATGATCTTTTAGTTTTGTCCACTCGTAATTTCTTGGATATTTATTTCAAAGTATGGCACTGTAGATTCATGTGGGTCTTTTTTATTTGCCTCCTAAGTTTTAGTTCAGAGACGGTATGATAATTTATGAGTTCTACCTTTGGCCTTGCTGTTGATGTTCTATTCAGAAAAATGCAGCCAGTCAAATCTGTATTTAGGACCAAATGTGGTGAAGCTTAAGCTAATGTGATACTGACATGAAAAGAAGATTTAAGCATCCTAACTCCAGAAGCTAATGTATCCCTTTTTTTCCCTGTAAGTTTTTGTAAACTGTATGGAAAGTTAGGATAGTTCTCTGTCCAAGCATTATGAAGCTTATCCCATTGAAAATTCCATGGCAGGAACCAGTTGCTTCTTCATAAGTTTCATGATAGATAACAAATGTAATCTATGAGAAGGGATACGCCGTGCAAACTATTGGTTAGTGGCATCGATGGTCTGTTTATCATATGAAACATCCATCCCTGTTGTTAGTAGTGAAATCAAATTATCTCTAGTTAATGTGGAACTCCATCATGAAATTGTTTTTATTGATTTTGTCATGTTTTGTAAGTGCTAGCTTCCGTGTAACATGTGTGAATCTTTTCAAGGGATTGAGAGGGCGGGAGGGATCATTGCCTTTTCCCTGGATAATTGCAAGCTATGGGTTCCATGTCTTGTGTCTTCCACTTGTAGCATACCTGTTATGGTAATTGTTTCATTACAGCATGCCAATTTTCCAGGGCTTGATTTTATGCACTTTGTTATTTCAGCATGCATACCGTGATGGCCCGTTAGGAAAAGTGGTACTATGCCATCTTGGCGCTGAAGATGGAAACACTGATAGCTAAAGATATCAGGTTTGGCTTTGCTTTGGCATCACTTTCTCCCATTTTTCTTTTGGTATTCAAGCACACTATCTGTTGCATCTGTATCCTTCTGCTTGCATTTATTTCTTACAAAATTCATGGTTCTTTAAGGCTCTTAGACTTCCTTAGTAGGTTGCATCTATAATGGGTGAGCGGAGCTTGTTAAAAAGCTTAAATGTAAGTTTGATGTCGCAATTTTGCTCTACCTCTTATTTTCTGCACCTTTTTCATTTTTCTTATGTACAGAGTTTTTCTAGCCCTACACTCCCTTACATCACCCACCTGTTAACATGGTTTTAAATGATGTCCAATACAACTTGGTGCCGTCTAGTCTTATTGTTTTTGGTTTGACCTGAAATGAGTCACCTGACTGATTGGGGACTGAAACTGGGACACAAATGGATTTGTGCGGGATTGAAATGGACGAGATGGGGTGTGATCATTATTTGGTTCAGATTAGAAATTCAATAGGAATTCGAGTCGTAAATGGAAATGTGCATCTAGATAGTGCTTGCCTATAACATTGGACTTGCTCTTGTACAGACATTGTGCCGAATGTTTATAATCAATGCTGGCCCTGGTTTTAGGCTGCTGTGGAGGACAATGAAGTCTTTTATCGATACAAAAACCACTTCAAAGATTCATGTACTCTCAATGAGGCTTTTCTTCTATTTGTATTTAATTAATTAATGTTCCGTCTTCTAGAAATACTGTGACAATGTGTCTAGCAGTAGTTTTTGACATGCTTCTCTAATTTGGAAGGCAGGGTTCTCAGAGTTTGATGAATATGTTCCCATGTTAGACAAAGCTGTGGATTCAAGCTAGAAGAAAGAAGTGTCCCATCAAAGGCTCCCGTCTCCTAGAAGTATGCAAGTATATATTAGATTTTATTAGGGAGTTGCAGGTTTTTGCAAGTCAATGGTTATATGTTGTTATTATGAGGTATCATATTTAGTGGATACCATTTATGTGCACATATTTTTCATATGAGGTATCATATAATGCTTTGGCAGGGAATTTTTATTTTCAGTATGATTGAACTTTTTAGTTTGATGAATAAGATTCTTATTAAACAATCATGTGAATAGGATTTATTTTGTTAATAGAATTCTTATTAAACAATCATATGAATTATTTTTTGAATGACTATCAGGTGTAAGATTCAAAAAAAAAAAAAAAAAAATCCGACGATATTTTTTAAAATTTACAGATATTTTAGCGACGGACCAAATCCGTCGCTAATGTCTAAACAAGTTGAAAATCAACGACGGATTTGGGTCTGTTGTTCTCCTCATATTAGCGACGGACCTTATCGTCGCTAATAATTTTAATGACGACTTTTTTCGAATTTTTGCGACGGATTTTTTATTTTTTCCATCGAATCTTACTTGTCGCTACTATGCGACGGACCTTATCCGTCGCAGATTAAACGACGGATATTATCCATCGAAAACAAAAAACGACCCAGTAAACAGCAACGGATGAAATTCGTCGTTTATTTGGTTTTACGACGGATTTAGTCCGTCGTAAATTCATGATTTTGGCGTAGTGATAGAATAATCTTACTATTGAGGTTTAGATGTATGTGCTTCAGCAAAAAGATGCAATAGATGTTATTATTGGATCTCCATCAATGAAGTTTCTCTAGTTTTTTTTTTAAGCATCAAGGGTTAAAAATTGTTCCTAAAATTTCATTCCTAAAATCTAACCGTTGCAACATTAAGAAGGGTTTAAAATCGTTCCTAATGACCGTTGGCACCAGAACATTTTAGAACCGTTCCAAAAATTCTCTCTAAAATTTGAAACGCTACTCGAAACGGTTCTGAACCGTTCCTGTAACGTCTCGAAAAAATCCGTACAAAGACCCGAGTACCACCTCAGGCAGAAACTACTTAGGACCAAATCCTTTAGAAATTAAATAAAAATTAACTAATTTTAAACTAGATTACTTGTGAAATTAGCACTAATCACTTTGAATATGAACTGTAAGACCCAAAACGAGTAAAACCACTAACACTATATTACCTAAAAACTTAGGATCCATCTCAAAACCCAGTTGCTCTCGAGAGTATCATGAAACTTCGTATCGGATCTGAACCGCACGTCGAAAGTCCAATTGCCCCAAAACTATACGGTTATGACCGCATTACTGGATTAATAACTACCTCAGAAATCAAGTCCTAATAGTACCCAGAAACGCACAACTTCAGCCCGGAGCGAAGTGTGTGAGAAATGCGAATATCTTTAGGAAATGAACTGAAACTTAAGTGAGTTGATTCGTTCGCTTATAGGCCAAATCTAAGGATTCAGACCGTCGAAATCTGATCCAATTACACCATCGGAACAAGGAAAATTTTCAACACATGTCAATGTACTCGTGGCCCTGATCGAGTACTGGTGGCCGTTGAACTGAAACTGGTCCCCTGCGGTCGATCCACTGATCCGATCGGGACGAGATCTTAGCCTGGCCTAGATCCAATGTCAAGGAGCTTAAGTCCAACCGCATGCAGAAAATGGGCCTTCAGATGTGCTCCATTGGACCGAAACGGCCAGCCTTTGGCTATAACCTAAGTATACCTTGGTCCTAGGACCATTTCCATCAGTCTTGGGCTTATATAAAGGCCTAAAACCTTCTCTCACCCTTCACATACGAATTTCTAACCCTAGATGAGAGAAAAGAAAAAGAAAGAGAAGGAAAGAGAGAAAGTGTGAGGGAAAGCTAGGGTTTACTGTAGAGATTCTTCCCTGCCGCTCTACATATCGTATCACCGTTACCGTATCGCTATAATAGCGATTCTAGTTCTATTTTCGGGTAAGAAATCCTAACCCTAACCTATTTTAGGGTTTCAAATAAAGTACATGTTGAAGTAGCTAACCTATTTCATGTTATAGGGAGCCGTTGTGCCGTTGGCGAGGATTCAGTGTTTAAACTGACTTTATTACAAGCCCACTGGCGTAAGGTGCAGACTATAAACATTTAGGTTATGGTTTTCAAGGCTTTTAATGTCAGTCAATGATTTATGACTGATTTGAGTGCTATCACATATGCATAGTTAGGATGTTTCAACATGTTTCACATATATGTAGGTTAGGCTATTTCGAATGCATTCTAAGTGTTTGTTAAAATGTTTAAATGAATATGGAATTATGATTTGTGCTTACCATGATTATTGATTGCTAATACATGATCGTTGTGCATGGGGAAACTCCTATGTAGAAGGATTTGCTATAACATGTGTTTTAACTGATTTATTACATGTATGTAATATGTGTAAACTAAGTGTTTGATAATATGCCTGAATGAGAAAATGTTGGTTTAAATGTATGTAATGAGGGTGTTGAGATAAGATTCTTAATCCCCTTATTCATGGTTACAGTTTCTTTATGTAACCTACCCTACTACTATGTGATTGATGGATGAATTACCTTTGTAACATGCGTAGTATGTGTTAGGTTGAAATGCCCAGATAAGATTTATATTCAGATTTGGTTGTCACATGCTGGCTTTGGTTGTTACACGTGAATATTAATGTTTGAAGTGTGATTGGGGCTACAATGTAGCCCAAGCAATTGGTAACGGTTTACGATTGGTGGCCGAATTGATTTAGCCACGATGGATACGTTCAACGAATCCGAGTCGTACGTCATTTAACGGCAGTGGTTAGGCCACGTGGAATGCTTATGCATTTCATGTCGATTAAGTTGACGTACGCTTGTACTAGTTGAGCTTTTCAAGTAACCCGATTGGCCCGATGTATGTTCACCATGTATGGACACTACTGTTTGAATCTAAGGTACCAACTTACCAGTGCCAAACCCGTTTAACCTTGGTACCTCAATCCGCTAAGACTCATGAGCTGAGCATGGTGGTATGGGACACCGTGGTCGTGCTGTCGGCCTACGCTGGGGCGACGAGCCTCCCCGTAGTGTCCAATGAGCAAACCAACTCGTGAGCCGAATACAGTGGTATGAGACACTGTATTCGAGCTGTCGACCTACAATTAGGTAACGAGCCCGTAGTGACCTCGAGCATATACTAGAAACTATGTTGAGGTGACGAGCCTTTCCGTAGTAAACTAGAGTATATAACAGGCCTACGCTGACGATGATGAGCCTCTCCGTAGCGACCTAGAAAACATCTATCGTATGTGACTACTAGGATTGACGACCCTAGATGGATCAATGTTTGGGTTATGATGTAAAGGGAGGTGCCTTAGCTTCCCAATCCTGCTATATGAATATGTTTAATTAAGAACTTGGCTAACACGATCATGCATCACATTGCACGGTGCTTTGGCGAGGAAGTGCACAGAGGAAGGGGTGCATGCCGCGACCGTAAGAGGAAGATCGCAGAGGGAGTGTAGGCAAGGGCATGCATCATTAATACATATCATTTTTACATTAACCAGAATACTTAGGGATGCTTGATTGTGTTGCTTTATTATTACTACTTAATTGAATTGATAACATGTTAACCTCTACCTTATAGCTCCACTGAGTTGATCACTCACTCCCACGTTCTGAGACGGTATTTTAAACACCAATCAGACTATGTCTTAGCTGCAGGTGATGGCGATGCTTATGAGGCAGAGTCGGACTATTACGATGACAAGGAGTTCTCCTATATGCAACTCTCTGGTGGGTCTATGTAGACCTGGAGTTGCACTAACGGGGCTACAGGGTTTTGGATAGAGAACATTACACCTTCTGATTTTGTACATTTTTGAATTAAACTTGTAATTATTTAACCTAGTGACATTCATACTCTGAGGGCTTGCTATTACTTTTGTACAGTTTATATACATATCACAGACTTCCGCTAGCGTACTTTAATTGCCTTTGGAGTATGATATGTTGTTTTGGTATAATCACATTCATGTTTAATGCACTAAGACGGACAACATTTAATCATCATTATCCATATTGCATAAGTGATGCGTTGGAACTCGGGAGTTGGGCTCCTGCTCGATCCCCGATTTTCAGGGCGTTACAGTTCCCCTTTCTTTGTGACGCCTCATTCAGGTAAAACTGTTCTTGAGGCAGTTAGGAATGGTTTTAAACTATTCCTAAATGACAATTTTGGTGTTGTGGGACCTTTGGATAGGAGGCACTACTAGGGATTGCACCAGGCCACATTAATCAGATGATCATAACTTTATATCAAGAACTTGCAAGTTGGACAGAAATTTGGTATAATAATCCACTACGGATTGGGATTTAGAACCATAATATCAAAGGGGTACGCAATATGGGGTAGACATCACCCTATTCCATAATACTCAAAGGTGTAGCAATTGTTCGAGCAATTGACTTTGTACTAGCACAGCCGACCCAATTCCATTTTGGGAACTGAAATATATAGTGCACATTCGTGTTATTCCCACCCACCTCTTTTATTTTCATATACATGTTTTAAAATGAAAAAAAATAATAATAAAGTTATATGAAAATCAAAGGGTGGTTGTGCATATCAATTCTCATGATATAGTTAAATCTTTCTTAGTAACAACATATAGATTTGGGGTATTGGTAGTACTAGAAAACTCGAACTTCAAAACTTTCTGACAGGCAAAAACAATCCTTAAACCAAATCAAGTTATCAACTTCTTCCTTCATTCCCATTAGATCATCATCAAGATGAACTTATTGAAAGGTATAGAAAGTTAACCAATGCCACTAACATTCCAAAGTAAAACCGTCAAACCGTAATGCTAATCCTTAATGACATGAGCTTTTGAATAGTGAGGAATTCAAAAGGAAGAATAATCATACTAGTAATTCTTGTGCTTTCAAAACCTCAACATTAAAGTTCCATGCACTAACCCCTCACTTGTACTCACTTTGGTAGATGAATCAACAGACAAAATGTTAGATACGCACTAATAAAACCAAGCATTTTTTAATAGAAACATATCAATATTGTTTTAAATCGAGACCGTGCTTAGTCCTAAGAATAAAACAAATCCGAATCTCAAGTGGACTATACCATAGGAAACAATGGACATTGAGCACCCATAATAAATAAATAAAACTTCCCAGGGCACACTATAATATTTATTTGCCATCCAACCTGTTCATAAGGTCACACGAGCTTGGAAGACGAGCAAACATAAATATCAGCTTGATCTAAATTCTTTAAGGTGCAAGAAAATTTTCGAGTGGTAGCTTCCAATCTCCACTATATGGCATGCTCCACTTGAGCCTTGGACCTACCTCATTTTTGGAATCATGCCATAAACTAATATATATATATATATATATATATATATATATATATATATATATATATATATATATATATATATATATATATATATATATATATATATATATCAACAACCGAGTGAAAGCAATGCGGTGGAGGACGCCTCCTTCCAATATTGTTTCCCTCCGTGTGACCTACCTGAATCACAAATATGCCTGATTTTGTGGTCATGGGCCTAAATTTTAGTGTGGCATTTAATGGTTGGAGTGGATTTCAAATAATCAACATTGCAGGCTTTTGGAAAAAAAAGAAAAAAAATGATGGACGTCTCTCCTACAATTGTTTTCACTACCAAAAAACAGGGCAAAGCTGATGGCCTAGAGTAGCTTTCCTCGATAGCTTTTAGCCGTCAGCAACACCGACGGATTTTACCTACAGCTAAATCCTAAAAATCCACTTAATCACATTTAAGCTTGATTTTTGGAATCCACTCCGACCATTATATGCTTCAAGTTAGGTTTGGCTCATGTCATGTTAGCGTTAATAGTAATATTATATATGGCCCATTGGGATGTTTACAAGAAATCGACTATTATATATGGCCAATTGGGATGTTTACAAGAAATCCACTATTATATATGGCCCATTGGGATGTTTACGAGAAATCCACTATTATATATGGCCCATTGGGATGTTTACGAGAAATCCACTCTGACCATTATGAGACATCTCAAGTTAGGCACAACAAAAATCAAGCAAAAATATTATATGCTTCATTTTTTTGGATCATGCCATAAAATGAGTGTTCAATACAGATGGACAGTGTAGATCATATTCACATAGATCAAGGTGGGCTCCACATTCAGGGTCCCACACACCCCGGTGGATCCAATCCACGGAAGCCGCACCCCATAAATGGGAGGTTGCATTGGATAGACAAGACTGTTCACGACTAAGGCTGAAAGTCGGGCCGATCGGGTCGGGTTCATGCTTAACCCTAGCCCAACCTAGGTTCCTATACCTCCACCCTAACCCAATCCAACTCAACCTTCGGTTGGGAGTTCTCAACCCAAGCCCAACCCAAGTGGGCTCGGTTGGGTGGGTATATGCTAATATTTTTGTTACTATATTACTTTATTATATTTCAATACTCATCTTATTTTTTGTACCTATAATTTTATTAACTATATATGTAATTAATTATGGTAAAGAACTTCATTTTTCTAAACAAACAAGCTAAAATGTTGGACAAGTACTTCAAAAATTGTGTCGTGTAGTACCTAATCTATTTGAGAGAGAGAAATCTGTCATATCTTGTTAACTTGAGTCATCCGAAACGGTGTGGACCAATGAGACCTGACGGCACCAGAAATTCCTATGCCTTCAACATAGATGATCTACACTCAATTATCATTTATAACTTATATATTGGTCGAGTTTGGGTCGGGTCGGGTCGGGTAACTAGAGACCTCAACCCAAGCCCGATGCAACCTTTATCGGGTTGTTGTTTATATAGCCCAAGTTTGAGACCAAACCTGACACATCCTGCCCAAGCCCAACCCAATGTCGGGTCGGTCATGAGTTTGTCAGGTTGAACCCGCCCGACTTTCAGCCCTATTCACGACGTTCCCGCCCAATGAATGCAGGTTGCATTCCTCATAATGGAAGGCCCGGGTATAAAACAATCTTCAGCTAAGCCTCATTAAGCTTGAAAATCTAAGTAGCACCTAAGCAAGAACCATGGCTGCATGGTTCATGGGCTTATGCAACATGCTTTGTAGTCACCCTGAAATCTTGATAGCCTTTCCCGTAGCTTGTTTCTTCTTCATTGAGATGTTTAGCAGCAAAGGCCACGTTGTCATGAACTGGCCCATCATCTGCATGCTGCCATCCCTTCTTCTCAACGTCCATCATTTGCATGACTGGTTAACCGGAGTCATGGCCGAAAGTAGGCTCACATGGGTATTTTATATTAGGGTTTAGGCAGAAAGATAGAAAATTAATCACATAAAGATAGCGACATCGTAACGCACCTTAAGCCTATCTTCTACGGCCTATGGTTCACTCAAATGAATTTTGTAGTAATGCGAGATCCAGCTAATGTGAATCATGTCATCTGCGCCAACTTCCCCTAGTGTCATCGTTTAGTGATCTGAACCATTGAAAAATCACCCTCACGTTGGATTGGGAATATATATATGCAAAAGAATAATATTCTTCTATTGGAATGTTACAACCACCTGATCATTTAACTATTTTTCCTGTGAATACGGATCATCTACGTAACCTTTTGAATAATCAAAGGGTTGAATATCTCAATCTAAAAGCTTTTTTTTTTTTTTCTTTTTTTTCTGGCATCCCAATCCACCACGACCCTCCTTGTAAGCCCCATCGTACAAGAGATCGGTTGGGCAGTATCAGAAACTGAAACCCTAATTTTATAATGATAAAGACCATTGATTTGTTGGGATGCGAAATGGGTGGGCCGTATAAGAAACTGCATGGATACAGCAGTAGAAGCCATCCTATCAGACTTTAAAGAGGATGCCTAAGTCAAAAAAATGAACCCTTCATCCACACTTGATGACAAACCTCACAACGATCGGTGGGATCAAGTGCGGCCCACCTTCTATGACTAGTTGATTCAGGCCTTAGAACAGGCCCGTTTATGATGTTAAAATGTGGGCTTGGACTTTAAATTCAAGGCCCAACAGTAGAGGATTTCGTTGATAATTTATATGGGGATGCTAATACCAAGTTAGTTATCAAATGCTCAGTATCCTTTAAAAAAAAGAAAAAGAACAAGAAAAAAAGCAAATGCACACATGCAAGATCAGTTCATTTGTTATATTAACCCTTTAGTGGTCTTTAGAAGTATTGTCACAGGAAAGAACATGATGAGGTAGATTACTGTCTTCCTTAAGGAATAACTACTACGAATATCAAACTTAACAATTAATGAAGTTTTAGACTCAAATTCCATTCCCTAAAAACATGACTTATTAAAAATAGTAAACTTAGTATTTATAGACAGTCCCAATTCGTTCTAGACTTCACAATTTTTGGTTAAAAATAATGACTGCCCAATTTGGCTGAACCATGTTGATCTCTTAATTTTTATAAGACTTAAAGGGATTAAAAGTTATACTCAAACTAAAACTTATTATTATAGTAAAAACAAAAATAAAAGAGATTTTCGATGGTGGATATGACGGAATCTCGCAAATTTGTCGTGGCCAACCTGGCATCAGGGTTGAGTGGTTAAAGGAGATTCTCTTGTCAGATACAGTACCGACTGTTTTAAGGTTCCGACGGTCCAAATCATTTCCACCTTCTATTAGGCTTTCTCTAGTTCATCTTAGATATGAAAGTATAAGAGATCAATAATCTGACTGTGATAAGGTTAGGTGTAAACGCATACATCACTTGTCCCACATCCGAGTGTCTGGTACATAAATGCATTCGTATGTTTTTAGGATAGGCTTACTCGAATGGGGTGGCCGGTGAAGCTTCCCACGTTCCCAGGGAAACTAGTACCAATCCATCTATTTCCATCGGTAGCCCACCAACCTGTCAGGCCGGCATTGATTCCGAATCTTTTCAAGAATATATTTTAAAGTTGTTTCTTGGACCACTAACTTTCCCTGTTCGAATGATTTTGATCTTCTTCATTAATAAAAAAGAAAAAGGACGGTGATTTGAAGGGACCCACCTGAGAAAGCTGGTGTTTCGATCATAGTGGGACCCGCAGAGGGGACCTGTTTGTAAATGTCAGAAACCAAACGAGCTGTTTTACCATTATCGGTTTTTTCTTTTAAAGCAATTCCCTTTTTGTCTGTGGGGGGTGGCCCTCCTAATGAGTATTAGGCAGGCTAGAAGAACTTGGACGCGGATTAGATACTGACAAGGTCAGTAGCCAAATCCCTACTGAAGTGACGTCACGAAGCTATGTGGACCCCACCATGATGCATGTGTTGTATCCATACCGTCCAACCATTTTTAGAGATCATTTTATGGCATGAGAAAAAGATCGAGATAAATATAAAGTTCAAATGGACCCACCATAAAAAACTGTGGGATCAGTGGCACCCACAGTTGAAACATTTATAGGGCTGACCATGATGTATTTTTTAGATCCAACCTATTCATAAGTTAACATAGAGATATATGAAGTGAAAACAAAAATATCAGCTTAATCGGACACTTCTGTGGCCCCTGAGAAGTTTTGAACGGTGGATGTCACTGTCCCCATTGTTTTCTATGGTGGGGTCCCCTTGAACTTTAGATCTATCTCATTTCTTTTCTCATACCGTAAAAAGATCTCTCCAAATGGATGAACGGTGTGGATACAACACATGCTTCGTGGTGGGGTTCACAGAGTTTGGTGACGTCACTTCAGTAGCGATTTGGCTACTGACCTCGTCAGTATCTAATCCGCACCCGACGAACTTTGTGCCACGTCATCTGCGATGACTTGTGAATGGCTCGGATGTCCCACATGTATGCCAGGTTGGCGTGTGTCCCTCGTGTAAAGTTGCAAGTGGGGCTAGCAAACCTCAACGCCTTGAATGCTGTAACTTTGGGTCTGTTGAATGCCTACCTACTTCGAGATGGACGCGGACGGGAAGTTCCTGCGCAAGGATGCCGGGTGGGACCCACCGAGATGTTTGTGAGAAATCACCCTGACCATCCGTTTTTTCTAGCTCATTTAAGGACGTGCGGCCAGCAATTAGGTGTATCCAACACTCAAGTGGGCCACACAAGAGGAAACAGTGGGAATTTAGTGATCACCGTTGAAGCATTCTTATTACGAAATCGGATTGCGTACTGAGTTGCTCAGCACGCTCTTATGGTACTGTGTAAACTCAGTTGGTCCCACCTTGAATGTATGTGGTCTATCCACGCCGTCCATCCGTTTTTCCATCTAATTTAAGGGGTTGAGCCCAAAATTGAAGCATATCCAAAGATCAAGTGGATCATACCACTGGAAACAGTAGGGATAATGATTTCCACCGTTGAAACATTTCTAGGCCCCTCAGTGATGTTTATTTGTCATCCGACCTGTTCATGAGATCAAGAAGACATGGATGAAGGGAAAACAAAAATATAAGCTTGATCCAAAACTTCTGTGGCCATTAAGAAATTTTCAATGGTAGACGTTTATTTCAACTCTTTCCTGTGGTGTGGTCCATTTAAACATTGGATATGTCTCATTTTTGGTCTCAAGATTTAAAATTATATTTTTAAATGGATGTACGGAGCGGATAAAGTATATAAATCATGATAGACCTCAAAAAGTATACTCAATACGCTAAGCGTAGTGAGTTACTCACTACGCAATCCGCTTCCTCTTATTACTATAAAAGTTTTGTATAAGGCAATATTTTTCGTGTTTTCACTTCATCCCATTAGGAATGATCTTATCAACGGTTTAGATAGCATATAAACATCAAGGTGGAGCCCAGGAAGGTTTCAACGGTAGGAATTTCTTTTCCTAATTTTCCCTCTCGTGTGACGCACTTAGTTTTTTATACCCTTATTTTTTATCGTACATCATAAAATGAAATCACAACACGGATGGTTGAATTTCGTGTACGTGATATCTGATTTTTGAACGGATAGATTCTTAGAACAACATGGAGATACCAACCGACTGCCCACATGCATATATGCACATGTATGATGAAGACATAAGAGTGCATATTTCAGTAGCTAAACTGAGTTTTGGGTATTTAATGGTCCATGAGTTAGGCCCACCATGATCTAAATTATGATAAGATGGTGATAATGGACGCGAATTAGCTACTGACAACGCCAATAGCGAATTCACTTCTGAAGTGACGTCACCAAATTTTGTGGGGCCCACTATGATGTATGTGTTGTATCCACACCGTACATCCATTTGGAGAGACCATTTTAGGGCATGAACCAAAGAATGAGGTAGATTGAAAACTTAAGTGGACCTCACCACAGAAAACAGTGGGGATTGAACACTTACCATTAAAACCTTCTTGGGGGCAAGAACTTTCCGATCAACCTAATATCTGTGTTTTATCTTCGTCCATGCCTGTGTTAACTTATGAACACGTTAGATCTCAAATAAACATCACGGTGGGCCTAGGAATGTTTCAAGGTGGGTATCACTGTCCCCACTGTTTTCGGTGGTGTGTCCAGTTTAGCTTTGGATCTGCCTCATTCTTGGGATCATGAGCTAAAATGCTCTCTCCAAATGGATGGATGGTGTGGATACAACACATACATCATGGTAGGGCCATGGAACTTGGTGACGTCACTCGAGGAAGTAATTTAACTAGTAGCTAATCCGCGTCCGGTGATAATGGCCATCTCCATCAAGGTCATGTATTTCATATTGGGAAATTGACCGTACTGGCCTCGATATATGGTTAAATTTCCTAAAGAGATTCCACCTTTCAAATATTCTAAGCATGGCATTCTGACCACCCTCCGAAAATTACTTGGCCCAAAATGCCCTTTGTCCTTAGTTCAATAGTTGTACGGTTTTTTAGCAAATAAGAAGTTACGTCATATTTAATGACATGTATGAAACCCTTTTTTGGTGTGGGTAAGACCCAACTCATGAGGCCCACATTGATGTATGTGTATAATCAATGCCGCCCATCCTCCTTGCCATGTCATTTTAGGAGTAGGGCCCAAATATTAGCCTGATTTAGTGCTCATGTGGCCCATATAATAGAAAATAATAGTGACTGTTGAAACTTTCTAGGCTTACTATGATGTTTGTTAGAAGTGGACACTGTCAAAGTCAGGACTTTTTGGGCCCACGGCAAGCTGGCCGACAAGGTGGATGGATCGGATCACCCCATTGTGGGCCTTAGGATATGGTACCAATGGCTAAGTAGTAAAAGAAGTGAACTAGTTGAAAACCACAATCTATACAACATGACAACTATGATCCATATAACATGGTAAGTACGACTCATGCAAACCACGACCCAAATGGGCCCAAATTGATGTATGTGTATAATCTATACCGTCCATCATTTTTGTCATGTCATTTTAAGGGTAGGGCCCAAATATTAGCTTGATTCAGCGCTCATGTGGGCCACAAAATAGAAAATAATTGTGACTGTTGAAACTTTCCAGGCTCACTGTAATGTTTGTTAGAAGTGGACACTATCCAAGACTGGACTTTTTGGTCCCACGACAAGCTAGCCGACAAGGTGGATGGATCAAATCACCCCATTGTGAGCCTTAGGATATGGTACCATTGGCTTGGTAGTAAAGGAAGTGAACACGTTGAAAACCATGATCCATACAACATGACAAGCACGACTGATATAACATATAAAACATGGCAACTACGATCCATGCAAATCATGACTCATTTGGGCCCATGTTGATGTATGTGTATAATTCATGCCACACAGCCTTTTTGTCGTGTCATTTTAGGGGTAAGGCCCAAATATCAGCCTGATCCAGCGCTCATGTGGGCCACAAAATAGAAAATAATGGTGATTGTTGAAACTTTCTAAGCTCACTGTGAAGTTTGATAAAAGTGGACACTGCCAAAGTCAGGACTTTTTAAGCCCACGGCAAGCTAGTCAACAAGGTGGATGAATCGAATCACCCCATTATGGGCCTTAATTAAGCTATGGTACTAATGATTTGGTAGAAAGGAAGTGAACACATTGAAAACCACTATCCATACAACATGACAACCACGACCCATATAACATGGCAACTACGACCTATGTAAACCATGACCCAAATGGCCCACATTGATGTACGTGTATAATCCATGTCGCCCATCCTTTTTATCGTGTCATTTTAGAGTTAGGGCTCAAATATCAGCTCGATCCAGTGCTCGTGTGGCCCACAAAATAGAAAATAATGGTAATAACTTTTCATGCTCACTGTGAAGTTTGTTAGAAGCGGAAACTGCCCAAGTCAGGACTTTTAGAGGCCACGGTAAGTTGGCCGACAAGGTGGATGGATCAGATCATCCCATTGTAGGACTTAGGATATGGTATCAATGGCTAGGTAGTAAAAGAAGTGAACACGTGAAAAACCACGATTCATACAACATGACAACCACGGCCCATATAATATGACAACTACGACCCATGCAAACCATGACCTATTTGGGCCCACATTGATGTATGTGTATAATTCATGCCGCCCATCCTTTTTGGCCTGTCATTTTAGGGCTAAGGCCCAAATATTAGCCCGATCCAGTGCTCGTGTGGCCCACAAAATAGAAAATAATGGTGACTATTGAAACTTTCCAGGCTCTCTATGATGTTTGTTAGAAGTGGACACTACCCAAGTCAGGACTTTTTGAGCCCACAGTAAGTTGGCCGATAAAGTGAATGGATTGGATCACCCTATTGTGGGAATTAGGATATGGTACCAATGGCTAGGTTGTAAAGGAAGTGAACACATTGAAAACCACGATTCATACAACATGACAACCACGACCTATATATATAACATGGCAACTACGACCCATGCAAACCAATTTGGGCCTACATTGATATATGTGTGTAATCCATGCTGCCCATCCTTTTTGTTGTGCCATTTTAGGGCTAGGGCCCAAATATCAGCCCGATCCAGTGCTCATGTGGCCCGCAAAACAGAAAACAATAGTGAGTATTGAAACTTTTCAAGTTCACTGTGATGTTTGTTAGAATTGGACACTGCCTAAGTTAGGACTTTTTGGGCCCATGACAAGCTGACCGATAAGGTGGATGGATCGAATCACCCTATTGTGGGCCTTAAGATATGGTACCAACGGCTACATAGTAAAGGAAGTGAACATGTTGAAAACCACGATCCATACAACATGACAACCACAACTCATATAATATGACAACTACAACCCATTCAAACCATGACCTAAATGGGCCGCAGTTGTATGGATCACAGTTGTCATGTTATATGGGTCACAGTTGTCCTCTTATATGGGTCGCAGTTGTCATGTTATATGGGTCGCAGTTGTCCTGTTATATGAGTCACGATTGTATGAATCACAGTTGTCATGTTATATAAGTCGCAGTTGTCCTATTATATGAGTCACAGTTGTATGGGTCGGAGTTGTCATGTTATATGGGTCGCAATTGTCCTGTTATATGGATCGCAGTTGTCTTGTTATATGAGTCGCAGTTATCCTGTTATATGGGTCATAGTTATCCTGTTATATAGGTCGTGGTTATCATGGGTTATGGTTATCATATTATATTGGTTGTGGTTATCATGTTATATCGATCGTGGTTATAATGTGACATGTGGAGTTTATAAGGGTTGAGGTTGCCATGTGACATGGACCCCACCTTGATGTATATGTTTAATCTATGTCATCCACCACCTTCATATTATTTTAGGCTATGAGTCAAAAAATGAGAAAGATCCAAGTCCCGAGTGGACCGTACCGAGGGAAACAAAGTCCAACTATTGAAACTTTCTAAGGCCTACTGTTGTGTGTATATGGGTCGTGGTTTGCATGGATCATAGTTGTCATTTTATATGGGTCGTGGTTGTCATGTTATATGGATCATGGTTTGCATAGGTCGTAGCTGCCATATTATATGAGTTGTGGTTGTCATGTTGTATGGATCGTGGTTTTCAACGTGTTCACTTCCTTTACTACCTAGCCGTTGGTACCATATCCTAAGGCCCACAATGGGGCGATCCAATCCATCCATCTTGTTGGCCAACTCGCTATGGGCCTAAAAAGTCCTAACTTGGGCAATGCCTACTTTTAACAAACATCATACTGAGCCTGAAAAGTTTCAATAGTCACCATTATTTTCTATTTTGTGGCCCACACGAGTGCTGGATCAGGCTGATATTTGGGCCCTACCCCTAAAATGGCATGGTAAAAAATGATGGGCGGCATGAATTATACACATACATCAATGTGGGCCCATTTGGGTCACGATTTGCGTGGGTCGTAATTGCCATGTTATATGGGTCGTGGTTGTTGTGTTATATGGATCGTGTTTATCAACGTGTTCACTTCCTTTCTACCAAGCCATTGGTACCATAGTTTAAGGCCCACAATGGAGTGATCCAATCCATACACCTTGTCAGCCAGCTCGACGTGGGCCTAAAAAGTCCTAACGTGGACAGTGTCTACTTCTAACAAACATCATAGTGAGCCTAAAAAGTTTCAACGGTTACCATTATTTTCTATTATGTGGGCCAAACAAGCACTGGATCAGGCTAATATTTGGGACAGCCCTAAAATGACACGACAAAAAGGATAGGCGACATGGATTATACACATACATCAATGTGGGCTCATTTGGGTCGTGATTTGCATGGGTCATAGTTGCCATATTATATGGATCGTGGTTGTCATGTTGCATGGATCGTGGTTTTCAATATGTTCACTTCCTTTTCTACCAAACCATTAGTATCATAGCTTAAGGCCCACAATGGGGTGATCCGATCCATCCACCTTGTCGGCCAGCTCACCATGGGCCCAAAAAGTTCTAACATGGGTAGTGTCCACTTCTAACAAACATCACAGTGAGCCTAAAAATTTCAACAGTCACCATTATTTTCTACTTTATAGCTCATACGAGAGCTGGATCAAGCTAATATTTGGGCCCTACCCCTAAAATGACACGACAAAAAGGATGGGCGACATGGATTATACACATACATTAATGTGGACCCATTTAGGTCATGGTTTGCATGGGTCGTAGTTGCCATGTTAAATGGGTTGTGGTTATCATGTTGTATGGATATGGATAAGGGTTTTCCACGTGTTCACTTCCTTTTCTACTAAACCATTAGTATTATAGCTTAAGGCTCACAATGGAGTGATCCGATCCATCCACCTTGTCGGCCAGGTTGCTGTTGGCCCAAAAAGTTCTAATTTGGGCAATGTCCACTTCTAACAAACATCACAGTGAGCCTGGAAAGTTTTAATAGTTACCATTATTTTCTATTTGTGGGCCACACGAGCGCTAGATTAGGCTAATATTGGGCCCTAGCCCTAAAATGACCCGACAAAAAGGATGGGCGGCATAGATTATACACATACATCAATGTGGGCCCATTTGGGTCGTTGTTTGCATAAGTCGTAGTTGCCATATTACATGGGTCGTGGTTGTCATGTTGCATGGATCGTGGTTTTCAACGTATTCACTTCCTCTTCTATCAAACCATTAGTACCATAGATTAAAGCCCACAATGAGGTGATTCGATCCATCCACCTTGTCGGCCAACTTGTTGTGGGCCCAAAAAGTCATGTCCTGAGTAGTGTCCACTTCTAACAAATATCACACTGAGCTTCGAAAGTTTTAACAGTCACCATTATTTTTTTATTTTGTGGTCCACACGAGTGCTGGATCAGGTTGATATTTGAGCCCTATCCCTAAAATGACAGGGCAAAAAGGATGGGCAGCATAGATTATATACATACATCAATGTGGGCCCATATGGGTCGTGGTTTGCATGGGTCGTAATTACCATGTTATATGGGTCGTAGTTGTCATGTTGTATGGATTGTGGTTTTTAACGAGCAATGGATCAAGCTGATATTTGGGCCCTAGCCCTAAAATGACATGACAAGAAGGATGAGCGGAATGAATTATACACATACATTAGTGTGGGCCTCACGAGTTGGGCCTTGCCCACTCCCAAAAAAGGGTTCCATACATGTCATTAAATACAACGTAACTTCTTATTCACTGAAAAATTATACAACTATTGAACCGAGGACAAAGGACATTTTGGTCCAAGTAATTTTCGGAAGCTTGTCACAATGCCACCCTAGAATATTTGAATGGTTGAATCTCTTCGGGAATTTGCCCATTCATCGATGTTAGTACGGTCAATTTCCCTTCATATTTATATCCATGCTTAGGCCGAATGTTTCCCAATTAGGGCTGCTGTTCGTACAAGTGGGTCCCTCGGTCATCCAAACGTACCATTGATAAGTTAGGCCTCACAATCGATGATACATGAACAAAAAACAAAATCCTCCAATGTTGATATTAGACAGTTAATAAATAAAGTATAGCAACGGTTTAAATATTCCATAGCTAGGATCTTTTAATCTAGAAGATTTTATAGAACCATGGCCATCTAACCTCTGTTTAACATTCATCCTTCGGCCCACGCCATGACATGCTGTAGGGCAGCCAGATGGTGGGCGTCATCTGCCCAATGTGAATGTTTGCAAATCTTAAACGGTCTCACACCCGCTTTCATATTATAGGAAATGTGGATGGCTAGGAACATCGCTCGTTTTGAAGACTCCGTGGTCCGCACTGCTAAGGTGATTGCCAAGGTCCATCGCTGGTTCACCATGCTCGGCCCATCTCTCCCCTGCCAAAAATTTTAAAGCAAGCAATGGCTGCGGCCCTTTCGGCTCTCGGGTTAAACGGGGTCGGCGTGTTGAAGTACATGATATGTGAAAGAAGAGACTTATATTCTTAGAGCCGAATACAACTGGTATTTATACAAGAATGGAGAAAACTAAATAAAGAAAAAACAATGAAGAAGAACATCTACAGAGATTACAGAGGGGCTGGAAGATGATGATCTTATTCTACAGAGGAGCTGGCTGGATTCGGACACGGATTCGGACACGTATCTTCAACGGCTGGATTCGGACGTGGAGTCGGACGCGTATCTTCAACACGGCGGACTCAAGAAGAGTCCAAATGGTCAAATGGGATATATCCAGGATGGGCTAGGTTAAAATTAACGTAGACGGCATTGGTTGGAACATCACTGGAGATTTACTTTTTGCCTTCTCATCCGATTATGGATTCGGATCCAACACTCAGGCGGGGATTAGAGCTATCCGGGAGGGGCTCTCCAGATGTACAGAATTGGAATTCACCAAGGTGTAGGGGGTGAGCGACTCTTCAAGTCCATGGTAAGGATACTCTCCAACAAATTCTCTCGCGTGGTTCACATGGTACTGGTGGGCCAGAATCAAGTCGCTCATGGATACCATGGAGGTCAAGCTAACTCACGCCCCTAAGGAGGCTAACGCAATAGCAGACGAACTAGCTCGCAGGGGTAGTGACAGCCAGTCCCTTAGATTCTTTTGGTCCCCGACCGAGCTCCCCTCTATCATTAGAGGTCTTTTATTCCTGCCTAGAGTGGGTTTGGGTAGTTTGAGGAAGGGATAGTCTTAAATGTGATCTTTTCTTATAATAGGCGGGCCTGTTTTTTGTTTCGTCGATAGGCCCACCCACATCTTTCTATTTGTAAAGTTACCCAATTGAATGAATATATCTTTTGAATACACACACACACAAACAAACTAAAAGCATGGAAATTTTGTAGCATTGAACATAGCCATCATATTTCATCAATCTCACACAGTAATCGGGTTGGGTGCAAAACTGACGCAGGGATGAACGTGATGAGGATAACTACCCCGAATCCACGGAGCTTCTCTGGACTCCTCATAGAGACTTCTCGAATCCACGAGGAAAAGAAAGCAGAAAATAGAAATAAATTCTAATAAATTCGAAATTGATTAATTGATGAATAAAAACGAGTTCACAACCCTTTAAATAGGGCTACCAAGCAATGGGAAAGAAATTAGAAGCAAACTACAACTCAAACTCTTAGAATCCGCGACTTACTATAAATAGTAAACTTACTATTTATAGACGGTCGTGATGTCTACTAGTGCGCAAGGTTTTCGGCCAAAAATAGTAAGTGTCCTATTTGGCTTCACCAAACCGTTCTCCTAATTATTCTAAGCTCTTTTCACGTTGGGCGCAACTCCTAAGGCCCGACGGATGAAGAGTTATAATCAAACTAAAACTTACTATTTATAGTAAAAACGAAATTAAAATAGGGAAACGACCGTCAATCCAGGGGTTTTTCGCAATTCCGGGCTGCGTAACCCGGCGTAGCTGGGTTGGTTGGCTTCAGTAGCTCGTTCTACCCCAAAATCATATATTTTACGTCAGATAACTCATTCCGGATTGCAAGATACGCCCGATTTAAGGTTCGATGGTCTGGATCACTTCTGTCGTCGACCGGGCCTTTTCTGATCCATCTTGGCCATGTAATTGTCTGCGACCCGCTCTACATCAGTCTCCTCCACTTCAAAAGAACTCGTCCTCGAGTTCTCGTCATGCTCTGGTTCATGATACTCGGTCAGGTCCGCGACATTGAAAGTCTGTGAGATTGCCATGTCATCTGGAAGATCAACAATATAAGCGTTATCATTAATCTTTCGGATGATTGGGACGGGTCCAATCTTCTTATTTTTCAACTTGTTGTACGTCCCGGTCGGAAATATCTCTTTGCGGAGATGGACCATAACGCGGTCGCCCACCTCGAACACTTTTTGTCGCCGATGCTTGTCCGCTTGTTCCTTGTACTTCTCGTTCGAGGCATGTAGCTTGGTGACCTTTCGCATGGATGCCCATGATCTTGTCTGCCATATGTTCTGCTGCAATGCTCGTGCCTGGGTGCTTGGGCAGAGGGACCAAGTCAAGTGTGTGGCGAGGCACTCGTCCGTATATAATCTGGAATGGTGATCTCCCTGTTGAGCGGTTCACCATGTTGTTGAATGCAAACTCTGCTTGAGACAAGGCCAAATCCCACTGCTTCGGTTTTTCTCCTGAAATACAGCGAAGGAGGTTTCCCAACGTGTGATTCACAACTTCGGTCTGCCCATCAGTCTGTGAGTGGTAAGCACTGCTGAATTGAAGTCGTGTATCGAATCGATTCCATAAAGTCCGCCAAAAGTGGCTAATGAACTTCGTGTCACGATCGGAAGTAATGGTCTTGGGGACCCCGTGTAGCCGTACGACCTCCCTGAAAAATAAATTCGCCACGTGTGTTGCATCGAGGGTCTTCTTGCATGGGATAAAGTGCGCCATCTTAGAGAAACGATCTACCACCACGAACACCGAATCCATGCCACGTTGTGTTCGTGGGAGACCAAGCACGAAGTCCATTGATAAATCCTCCCAAGGACCGTCAGGAACAGGTAACGGGGTGTAGAGGCCCGTATTCTGAGATTGCCCCTTGGAGGTCTGACAAACATGACAACGTTGTACGGCTTTTCCCACATCACGTACTAACTGCGGCCAGTAATACCGCTCTTCCACAAGAGCTCGCGTCTTGTCTCGCCCCAGGTGTCCACCAAGGCCACCTCCATGTAGCTCCTGAATAATCTGCTCCCTCAGAGAACTTTGGGGGATGCACAATCGATTCCCTTTGAAGAGAAAATCGTCCTGTATATGAAGGTCACTGGGGTGACCTTCTTGACACTTCATCCAAGAATCTTTGAAGTCCTCATCCTTGGCATACAGCTCCTTGAGATAGTCGAAGCCGACTACTTCGTTGTTCATTGTAACTAGTAGTGATGCACGACGGCTAAGTGCATCAGCCAGCTTGTTCTGCTGCCCTGACTTGTGCTTCAGAACGAACGTGAATTCCTGTAAAAACGCAACCCATCTAGCATGCACACGATTCACGTTAGTCTGACTATTAATAAACTTTAATGCTTGATGGTCAGTGTACAAAACAAACTCTCTTTGAATCAGATAATGCCGCCAATGTCGCAGCGCCTGAACAACTGCGTACAACTCAAGCTCATAAGTCGACCACTTCTTTCGGGCTTCGCTGAGCTTCTCGCTGTAGAAGGCTACCGGCCTGCCTTCCTGTGATAATACTCCTCCAATTCCGACGTATGAAGCGTCACACTCAACCTCAAACAATTTGTCGAAATTAGGAAGCACCAAGACCGGTGTTGTAGACAAACGATGCTTGATCTCATGAAAGCTCTTATCAGCTTTATCGGTCCACTGAAACGGGCCTTTTTTCATGCAATCTGTTATAGGCGCGACTATGGTGCTAAAATCTCGCACAAATCGACGATAAAAAGTCGCCAACCCATGAAAACTCCTCACCTCATGAATGTTTGTCGGGATCGGCCATTCCCTAATAGCTCGCACCTTTTCATCATCCACACGAATGCCTGTGGATGTAACAACAAATCCTAAAAACAACAGGCTGTCAGTTAAAAAACTACACTTCTTCAAGTTGAGATACAACTTGTTAATTTGTAGGACCTGTAGCACCTGCCTGAGATGTTTCCTGTGCTCCGCCTCATCTTGACTATATATCAATATGTCATCAAAATATACTACCACAAATCGGCCAGTGAATGGTTTTAGAACTTGATTCATTAAACGCATAAAAGTACTTGGTGCGTTCGATAGGCCGAAGGGCATGACCAGCCACTCATACAACCCTTCCTTGGTCTTGAATGCCGTTTTCCACTCATCACCGGGTCGAATACGAATCTGATGGTACCCGCTCCTTAGATCTAGTTTAGAGAACACCTTGGCCCCTTCTAACATATCGAGCATGTCGTCCAACCGTGGTATTGGAAACCGATATTTGATGGTAATTTTGTTGATTGCTCGGCTGTCGACACACATGCGCCAGCTTCCATCTCTCTTTGGCGTTAATAATGCTGGTACGGCACATGGGCTCATGCTCTCTTTCAAGAGACCCTTACGGATCAATTCCTCCACTTGCCCCTGAAGTATCTCACACTCCTTCGGACTCATCCGATAATGAGGGCGATTGGGCAGGCTAGCCCCAGGAACGAGGTCTATATGATCTTGGATGTCACTCATGGGGGGTAATCCATCAAGTAAATCTTCAGGCCAGACTTCTTTGAATTCGTTTAGTAATAGTCTTAAACTTGGAGGAATGTTCGAGGGTTTCGATTCCTCACCCTTCACCACTACGGCGTATAACTCGCCAGATTCCTTGAATTCCTCCATAAAATTTCGAATGGTCAAAATGGAACTCCCCTCCACTTTAGAGGCTTCAGGGTAATTCGATGGTGCCATAGAGGCAAGGATTATTTTTCGACTATCCTTAACGAATATGTAGACATTGTCTCGTCCCCGATGGGTCGCATCACGGTCCGACTGCCAGGGTCGACCGAGTAACATATGACAAGCTTCCATATCGACCACGTCACAAAGTATTTGATCCTTATAATTTTTGCCAATTGAAAACGAGATAGTGCATTGTTCAGTTACCTTGGTCTCATTCACCTTTTTTATCCAGCCAATAGAGTACGGGGAAGGATGCTTCATCGTTGGTAACCGCAACTTGTTCACCATTACTCTCGAGACGATATTTTCGCTACTACCACTGTCTATGATCACATCACAGACCTTTCCGTTGACGGTGCACCGAGTACGAAATATATTGTGTCGCTGTGGATGTAATTCCTTTCGTGGGGTATACAGTAATCGCCTCACAACTAGAAATTGGCCACGATCCTCGCCCGTCACTTCATCGCCACCTACTATTTCTTCAGTAGTTTGTTCATGTTCATCAAAGCGATGGTCTTCTTCTGCGGCCTCATCTTCAGTGCCCCCTTCGTTTATAGTCAAGTGCGCTGCGGGACGTTGAGGACAAGTGTTTGATAAGTGGCCTGGTTGGCCACAGCGGTAACAATTGTTCGACCTTGGCCGAGTATAAGGATTTGGAATCCTACTCGGACCTGCTGTTGTGGGTGCTGCACGTTGAGGTCTGGATGAGCTGCTCCCCATGTCACGGTTTGCGGTTGTAGGAAGTTGAGGTACTGGATCTTTTCCTCGTGGCAGCACTGGATCCTGCGTGGGACCCGTCATGGGGGGTCGATTTGAAGAATATGGACGAGCAGGAGCTCTTGCAAGTTGTGTTTCTGCCCTACCCGCCAATTGAACTGCTTCATCCACAGTCCCGACTGGGTACATCTGAACTCGGTCCTGAATTGTCGGTCGCAACCCACCTATAAATCGTGCCACCTTCTGTGATTCAGATTCTGATAGATCGTTTCGTGTAGCCAGCTGTTGGAATTCTTCAGTGTAATCTGTGACTGTTCGATTTCATTACCTGGAATTTTGATATTGCTGGAATAATATCTGCTCATAATCATCGGGGAGAAATCGAGATCGAAGAAGACGTCTCATCCGTGGCCATGATGAGATGGGCGCCTTGTTCTGGCGAGCTCGTGAGAGTTGTAATTGTTCCCACCATGCAAAAGCACCAGATTTTAATTTAAACGCTACCAATTTTACCCTTTTTTTATGATCTCGCACGTCCATGTAATCAAAATATCTCTACTTCGTCTACCAATCGAGAAAATCTTCTATACGTAATAAACCGTTAAAACTAGGAAGTTCACTTACCTCGATAGTCTCTTTCAAGGACGATCTAGATGATCACCTCCATGGATTGGTCGCCGAGCAAAACCCTCATTAAGGTCCTCGCCGCTAGAACTGAATCATCTGGTATAGCCCTACGGTTTGCCACCGGTAGTGCTCTACGAAAATCGGGATTGTGTCGTGCAACAGCAACCATGGGTGGTGGAGCCACCATGGGTGGTGGAGCACCGCCAGGCTCGGGGCGGAAGTAGCGCATTCGCAAGACGGTCGAGAGTTGCCTGCAGCCCTTGCATGGTCAATCGACTCTCCGGTGGAAAGCTTCCATTCTTTCCGAAAGATAACGAATCCTGGATCACCGTCCACAGATTTTGATTCATACCTTCGTTGTTTGCCATCGGCCCGAGGAAAATCCTCTCCGATACCAATTGACGCAGGGATGAACGTGATGAGGATAACTACCCGAATCCACGGAGCTTCTCTTGACTCCTCATAGAGACTTCTCGAATCCACGAGGAAAGAAAGCAGAAAATAGAAATAAATTCTAATAAATTCGAAATTGATTAATTGATTGATAAAAACGAGTTTACAACCCTTTAAATAGGGCTACCAAGCAATGGGAAAGAAATTAGAATCAAACTACAACTCAAACTCTTAGAATCCATGACTTACTATAAATAGTAAACTTACTATTTATAGACGGTCGTGATGTCTACTAGTGCGCAAGGTTTTCGGCCAAAAATAGTAAGTGTCCTATTTGGCTTCACCAAACCGTTCTCCTAATTATTCTAAGCTCTTTTCACGTTGGGCGCAACTCCTAAGGCCCGACGGATGAAGAGTTATAATCAAACTAAAACTTACTATTTATAGTAAAAACGAAATTAAAATAGGGAAACGACCGTCAATCCAGGGGTTTTTCGCAATTCCGGGCTGCGTAACCCGGCGTAGCTGGGTTGGTTGGCTTCAGTAGCTCGTTCTACCCCAAAATCATATATTTTACGTCAGATAACTCATTCCGGATTGCAAGATACGCCCGATTTAAGGTTCGATGGTCTGGATCACTTCTGTCGTCGACCGGGCCTTTTCTGATCCATCTTGGCCATGTAATTGTCTGCGACCCGCTCTACATCAAAAACATGGCTGCAGCTCTGTAGAACTTTTTCTGTTGTTGAATATCAAAGTTCTTGAGATTAAAGGGCGACTTGCTGGTGTTGTCAACCTGAATAAAGGCATGTCGATGCCGTCACGGCATGAGTGAAATGCATGCCAACATGCTGCAAAAAATTTTAAGAAGACTGGAAGCCCGGGAGATTAACCACATTTACAGGGAAGGAAATGTTATGGTGTGTAGTAAGGCCTATTATAGAGTCATGAACACCCTTATTAAAGGCACGGATGACAATCATTACACGGTCGTAATGACCACAACAGCTTTATATATATGAAAAATAAAAATAAAAATTAACGGTAACAGCCATTGCAACCTTCATATTAGCCCATTATGTCTTCCATGAAAGTTCTAACGGCTTTATAACTGCTTATTAAAGAGCTAATACTAGTGTCTCGGATTTTTTATTTTTTTAAAATAAATCATAACGCCAGTTATAAAAGCCGTTACACCTGCCACTGTAAACCTAAGAAGTCAGATTCCCTGCTTGCTACCAATAAAAATTTCCTGATTCCTGATTAGACCATGTTATCACCTCAGCACTGCTGCATTAAATGCGTGTGATGATGTGGCGCAGTTAAATTGCAACAATAGGATATTATCTATTTGTAGCAAGCAATGATCTGCATTACTACGTTACCGTTACGGCTTACTTTGGTAATGCAGCTGCTGATGCTGTAGCTAGTAGGCTTTAATTCCATATCTCTTGGACTTCTATCCTTCCCCTTTCATTTTAGATAGCTCATATATTGATGCTTTCGGGCATAGTCTATCTTTCACTCCTATTTTTCGTTGGCTTTTGGGCATAATCTATCTTTCACTCCTACTTATCGATGATGGCAACGACAAGAACGATGATGGTAATTACTCAATCAATCAAGGAACACATAATTCAAGAGCCGTGATGCGAATGATAACTGATTATTAATCTTATCTAACTAAACATGTAAAACCAACGACGAGAATTTGCAAAAGTTGATTACAAGGCTCAAATCTACACAGATCGATACAATTAATTACATGCAAAAAAGAAAAAAAATACAAAAACAAAAACAAAGAAGAAAAAAAGGCATAACGTAGAGAAAATTCTCGTTCCATCCAAATGCGAGGAAACTAGATTGCTTCCATCATGGATTGTTGGGTAGATTTCAAAATTCCATTACTTTGGCAACTGAGCCTGGATTATGGACTGGGGAAGTTATATAACTGGGTGCAACCTGGTCCATGGACGGAAAACGATCTCTCAACCTCTATCAAGAAGCCCGAAGCAGAACCTTTTGAAGACATTGCAATAGCTTCACATGCATCTCCTTTCTCTTCTTCCATGATCGTATCTAAGATCTTTGATACTCTCCGTCTAATGACACAGACGAATTTTGGTGGGGCCACCTCTGTAACGAACCTCGAAATGCAAGAACTCGCCATCACTACTGTGGGGAAGAGATAAAAGCAGAATGGAAGACGCAGAAAGATTGGCAATAGCCCAACAAAAAGGGAGAGGGGAATTGCAAATGGAGAATGAAAGCTAGAAAGCCCAAAAGGGTGATAGAAAAAGCTTAGTGTGTAGAACGGAAAGGAGCCCAATGCAAGTAGGTGGGTGAAAAGGAACGAAAGCAGGACACCCCAGAAGAGATTTTGAAAATCCCAATGATAAGAGGAGATTGAAATGAAGGAATTGAAATCTAGAAAGTATAAAAGGAGAAACGGAAAAAACCCCTAATAAGGAGAAGAGATTGAAAAGGGGAAGAACGGTAGAAAACCCTCAAAAGGAAGAGGGAAAATACCCAGAAGAGAGATGGATGGCTAACACCAAGTGCTACATGAGATTTATAGTGTTTCTGTTTTGGGTGGTGTTTGGTTGTCCTATTAAGAAATTTTACAAGGTTTCAACTGTATGGAGGCATCTTGCTTTTGGTAGTAAATGCTGGGATTGGCTTTTATTAAAGTCTAAAAGGTACGAGACACGTGTAGGATTCAAATGGGGCGACGTGGCCGGATTTGGGTGGAGCGATATCTTGTAGGATTGGGTTGGATGGGATGTTTTTGTCCTTGAAAAGACTACTGGATTTTGTAAGTTTATAGTACCATGTGAAAAAAAGAAAAAATTATCTTTAGAAAATTCGGTTATTTCCCGCGTCTTGAACTCCTTGTAAGATGGAAATCATGAGTTCACAACTCATCTGAGTCAACTTAGAACTCAATGAGTTGATTCAGTTCTATTGTTCTATTGAAATTTGTTATAACACTACGTAGATGCCTAAAAATGAGTTAAATCTTTTTAGTTAAAAGTTAATCTCTCATATGCAATTATTGTTAGCATGAATTCATTATATATTAGAGATGTTGATCTGTTATATATAATTACTGCTAAGAAAAATGAGATGAAGCAAAGAGGTTTTGGTAAAATGGAAGCCGTACATCATAGCTACCATGCGAGTCCTTGTCCATATCATTCGATGTAGGCGATTCAGGCCATTCATCAAGTAGCATACATTGTAAACTTACCTACACCAAAAGATCAGGCAAGCATAAAAACTCTAATTATTTAAATTTACTATGCATGTTTGACTCACCTGACGAACGTATAACTACCTTGATTCTTAGTACATGTCATGTTCATAATATAGCCTACCTAATGAATTATATAAATTAATAAAACTTGTGCCATTTAGTAGAATGAATTTTGTCAAACCCTTATAATTAATTATGCAAAATTTCAGGATGTCTACCACAAAATTCCTTGAGTTCTGATTTTAACAAATAATTTCTAGACTTTTATAAACCCCCATTGATCGCACTTCTTGGTGTGTGTTAAAAACCACAGGGAGCCTGGGAATGTGAGACAAGGTTGCCCGTTATCCTGTGGGCTGCATCACAAAAATAATGCGAAGTTAAACCATGCGAAGTTAAACAATTTTGGAGAGTATAGTTTCATTTATTTTTGTGTTGCAGCTCACATAATAATTGAATCAGATCATCTTCTTTTCTTTTTCTTTTTTTTCTTATTAATGTCTAAGCATCATGGTGCAACGTACTTGTTGGATGGGTGAGATGCCATGCACACCCCTTGCTGCCCGTCCTACTATGATTATCATTTTAGAAAAAATAGACGACATTTTGATCATTTTTCATCTTAAGTGGGTATCTATTAGGGTTTAGAAAAGTCAAGACATTGTCTGATAAAATGAAATTTATTGCAGAATTCTACCGAAAAATCCCTATTTCTTTATTTTTCGCTCTAAATTTGTTGACTATCTCGATTCGGCCGCTTTCCTATGCCGTATAGGATAATATGCAAATACATGCTGTTAAGTGTACACAACATAGTTGTATATACCTTTGATTGGCAACTTGCATGAGTAGAATGGCACTTCGCAGAGTCGACTCGGGGTAGGTTGTATGACTCGGTTCACCCAAATACATGCTGTTGAGTATATGCAATATATAGTTATGTAACTCATACAAGTAGGATGCCACTTCACCTAGTCGACTCGAAGTAGGTTGAGTCAAACTCAGTTCACCCGAGCATATGCCCCACTTAAGGAGGCTGTCAATGGGCCAAACTCGGGTCGAATCCGATAAATATACCCGACTCGGGTGAATCGTGAGTTGACTCAGGGCCAAATGAGTGAGTATACTAATTCATGTATGAAATGGTGAATTTTACTATTCTAGATCCACATGAATGGTGCGATTGAGCAAGACTATGGTGATAGTTGTCCACAGCTTTCAAAATGATGGTGTCCAATGGAATGGACGGATGATATATAACTAAGTCAGTTTAGATGGTGAGAATGTGGGCGTACATTGACATGGAGCATTGCCCTAAAATAAATCTGACCATCGTAGTCGTTGATTTCTGATCAGCGACAGTTTTATTCTGCATAGTCCATTTCAAATCAACGAATTGGATGGATGTGATTTCTGCTCATTGTGATCTTTGTATAGAGTTCTGCTCATGTTAGGGGACACAATTTGGACGGTCATGATTTGAATAAGTATATGCCACGTGAACACCAGATGAGATCACCACCATTTTAATATTGGTGGTGAACCATCACCGAATCTTTGAAAGGGATACGGTCACGCGCATGACCGTGCGCCTTCAAAGAGGCATTTTCTTCAGGTTGTCGGCACGTGCGTACACGCGACGAAAGCTTCTGTGGATGGCATCTGTTTACGTGGATCGCAAGACACCGTTGGCTGTGGGTTTTGTCTACTTAACTTTGCTAAGCTCACACGCGTGTAGAAAGTAGTTGTGCACACGCCACTACAGGTGCGAGAACGGATGTAAGATACGGCATCTTAGCCGTCCATCATCTAGGTCTCGTCTTGTTAGTGTTCTCACCCAAAGATAAGGATGATCGATTCAGCAGGTGGACCACAGACGTGAATTTCTTTATTTAGCTGTGGCCTATACGATGAATGGACCGACTTGATTCTTGGGAATTAATATCTATATACTCTTACCCCTTTGATGAATGGATTGGATTTAGTGTTGATGTGTCTTGGTAGAACGTGTAGCGTGTGAATGACCTGCCTCACACACGGGTGTGGACAGTTAGTTACCTACCGCCATCTTCGCCAAGAGAACTGGTGTTATAGAGCAGCTGTACCAGTAGTTGTGGTACAGTACCATCTTTTCCTCCAGCATGCCACGTTTCGGAAATCAATACCATGAAATCGATAGGTCAGGCTTATACGCTCACTGAAAGCGGATTGGCTGGTGTACCACACACCACCGATCTTGCTGATGTGCTGACGTCACCAAGTTCTGTGGGTCCCATCATGAGGTATGTGTTATATCCCAACCGTCCATCCATTTGGTGGGCTCGTAATAAGGCTTGAGACAAAAAATAAGACAGATCAAAAGATCAACTGGACCACACTGCAAAAAGCGGTGGGGGATTGAAAGTCTACCATTGAGACCTTTTTGGGGTCAAAGAAGTTTTGAATCAATATAATATTTGTTCCTCCTCTTCGTACAGGTGTGTGTGACCTTATAAAAAAATTGGATGGAAAATAATGATGAGTCGTAGGAATGTCTTAATGGTGAAAATTATCGTACCTACTTCTATATGTGATGTCGTCCACTTAAGCTTTGGATATAAATAATTTTTGGGTGCATGCTCTAAAATGATCTCTAAAAATGGATGAACGGTGTGGATATAATAAATACATCATTTTGGGCCCACGTAACTTTGATCTCCTTTGAACAGTTTGTACAACTCGGAGTTCCAGGAGCGACAGCGCTCGTCTTCGCACGACACGTACCCACACCAGTTAGATCGGTGGTGTGTGGCACACCAGCCAATCCGCTTCCGCGCTCCCTAGCTGGGACAACCCTGAAACCACCACCAGGTTGATTCTCATTGTGTGGCCCACCTGATAAGAGGATAATACTGATTTTTGTGCCATGTGATCTTCAAGGTGGGCCCTAGATATTTAACGGTATAGATGCCGTACATAAATGGTATCCTTGAGGGAAAGAAGGTATGGCACCATAAGTCATGGTATGTGCTTGTAGGTGGTCTTTACCATCAGATCATCCGACCCATGAAACATGTGAGCCCCAACATGTTGATAATCTGGACCGAGAAATGGGCGGTTCCTAAAGTTTTGGAACCGTACCTTTGTGGGGGCCACTGATGGGACAATTAGGATAATCTGGTCGGTTGATCTTGACATACGAACCATTTGGATTATCAAAAACGAGTCACTGAAATGCATAAACCATGACTAACGGTATCAGAATAATCCTCAAAATATCCTGCTGAGAAGGCTAGCTTGATCCCAATTGGAAAATCTTCACGTTGATTTGGTGGACCTACACAAACCCATTTGATGATAAGAAAAACTAAAAGGGCAATTGTCCGCCATTGTCTTTTTCTTTTCTTTTTTGTTTTTTTTTTAGGTACCACGTTACTACACGTAGGGGCGTACACTAACCGAGTACTCAACTCAAAAAAGCTCCATCCGGCTTAGTTCCAAACTAAGCTCGAGCTGAATCGGGTTGATTTTTTGAGGCCAGAAATATTTCGAACCCAACTTGAATCCATCCTAACTCGAATTAAACTCATTTTGAATAAGTTCGATGACACGGTTACTTTGATATTGATGTTGCTCACCAGTGTTTGATGAAATAACTCAACAAAGTGTGGATGGTGGCAAGGAATGTATGTATATAAAACAACTACTTTTTTTATTTTTTGATTTTTATGTTGTTTACAAATTGTTTGATGAAATACATGTAAAATCACTGCTGTTATTTTATGTATGGTGAGATTTTGAAGGTACAGTCCATGTCTTTGTGAAAATACTACACAAATGAACTCAACTCGATCTTGGCTCGAACTTGACTCGAATTGGCCCAATCTACTAACTGAACCGAGCCGAGCTAGCTAGTCAGGCTTGAGGACCAAGCCGATGGGGTTGACTCGTGCACACTTCTAACTACATGCCCCACTGTTAGTGCACACCCCAATATCAGTCACACCTTACCGAGAATCGATACCAAGACCTCAATGATGGCACAAGGTTATTTTCACTCAATCTACTAGAGCCATGGATCGGTGTGTTATGCCTGGTTTGTTAAGCTAGGGCTGATCTTACCACCATCTAATCACTTAAGATTAGATGGTGATGGGATAAAATTGGTGACCAATCTCTACATGGACTTTATTAGCCAATATATGTGGCCCACTTAATAAAGTATTATGTAAAGATTGAATGGGAATGACGTAATTGGAAGCTTTCCTACAGCGAACTCCCACTCTAGCTTTCCTATAGCGAACTCCCACTCTAGGTAGTGATCTTAGAGCTGACCAATAAAAGATGGAACACAGATAGAAATGGGCTACACTTGCAGCCATATTTACAAACCATTTGGAGCATGAACAGTGGTAATTAGTATATTTGGGACCAAAAAAACAAAAACCAAAAAAACATATTACTTTATTTCATATGGATTCTAATTAACATCAATTTATAAGTCATGGTCATCTCTAAGGGTGTAGACCGAGTTGAACCAAGTTGAGCTGGCCTCAGCTCGACTCGGCTCGGCTCGATCCTTGAGCCTGACTAGCCAATTCAGCTCGACTCGGCTCGGCTCGATCCTTGAGCCTGACTAGCCAACTCAGCTCAGCTCAGTTAGCATATTGGGCTAGTTCAAGCTGAGTTCAAGTCAAAATCGAGCCTCTGCGACATTTTCACAAAAACATGCAGTGCACTTTCAATTTCTCAATGTATGTAAAACAACAGTAGTTGTTTACAAGTATTTCATCAAACACCTTATAGGCAACATCAAAATCAAAGGAAAATGGTATTTGTTTCGTATACATACCTTCATTGCCACTAGTCGACACTTCGTTGAGTCATTTCATTAAACACTTGGTGAGCAACATCCATATCAAAGTAACTAAGTCACCCAACTAGTTTGATCCGAGTTCAATTCGCGTTGGGGTTTAATTCGAGTCAAGTCGACCTCAGGCAAGCTCGAACTCAACTGGAAATTTTTTCAAGCTCAAAAAATCAGCTCAACTCGGCTTGAACCTAACTTTGAACTGAGTCGATTCGAGCTTTTACGAGTCGAGTTGAGCGAGCTAACCAAGCTAACTCGGTTCGTGTACACCCCCAGTCATCTCTCTCACTTTCTCTTCTAAATATGGACCGCTAAATTCATTTTGGCAATTCTGATTACTGGATTAATTATGTTGAATTTTAATTACAAGCTGCCAATTATAACCAATAATTTGAAATCATATGGATTCTATACTAATTATAAATACATATCAAATGCAAGCTGTACTAAAGCATGTAATCAATAATAATTAAAGTAAATTAGAATCCAATTCTCTTTGCATTCCAAACGCATGGTGCTAAATACAAATTGTCAGCTTTCAACATATTTTAATTATTGGCTGCCAAACACAATAATTGATTCAAATTCATAGGATTTTCCATGCTAATCATCAATACCAATCAAATACAACCTACCAAAGCAGCCCATTCACCCTTAATGAAGGTTTGTTATGGGTGCTGGGATGATGATGTCGTCACATCGTCATGCACTCGTCCAAAATAGGCAACATGGTATGTAAGCTGGTCTGTCCAATCTAAACAGGGCTTTCTGTACAGACAGGTGGGGCCCATGAGTCAGTAATCCAGACCATTGGTATGTTGTGTCCCATCGTAATCAATAACACCCAAAAATATCCGAGACTGGATGGTTCCAATGACCATTCCATTATGTTTCTTTTCTTAACCGTATAACCATAGGAGACTGATCGCAAGGGATGAAACTACTGTCTTGCAATCGTTTTGATACAGAGCCCATATCCACAGCGTAATTCGAAAGATCAATGGTATGGATGACTCGAAAGTGGACCCCATTTGTCAAAATTGAAATATTTCTAGAAGAACGTGTAAAATGCAGACACACGCGGTCTTGTACCGTATAATTCGTCAATCCAAACCGACCTTTCTTGACTAATTAAGACACGTAAGGCTATCATGAGCCCTCGTGTTAAGGTGGACCCCACTTATAGTACGTCCACATCACCTTAACCTCTTATCCAGGGCATGGACACTGATCTCTCTCTCTCTCTTAGAAAAGGTAGGTTTGTCGTGATTGACCTTTGTTTTACGGCTTTCTTTTTCTCACATGTTCCATTCACAGCTCACCACCATTTGAAAATAGTGGTCAGTCGTCCACAATGCACATGGAATTGTTGTGCAAAAATCTGGACCGTTCAAATAGCTGACCAGAATGTGGATGACGTAGATCACACCAATCATGGTGATCAGTTGCTGATAACTCTCTTAGTTTACACGTTGAATTTCGGCCACTCATTACTTTCCATTGAACCATCAGTTTGATGGTCCACCAAGTGGACAGTTAGTTCTACTCAAATAGTAAGATTTTCTAGATATCTTACATCCACTATTGGAAGGTCCTGATCTCTACAAATGCACACGATCTGCACGGTAGTTGAGTCTCCATCATTTTAAGTATGGTGGTAAACGAGGACTATGCACTTTCAGTTATTTTTCTGTGCACTTTCGTGAGGAGATAAGGGCTGATTTGGTAGGTTGAATTTGATACGTGCGGATTGGAATCGTCGGTGGTATTTGGCAGCATATAATTAATATCTGCATCATTTGTATTTTGAAGGTTGTGTTTGGCAACGTGGAATTGGAATAAGATCGAATATGATTAATTCTATACTGTAGCAGGAGGAGGTAAGAGAGAGCACTATGAATTACATATCTATAGTAATCAAGAATCCATGTAAAAGAATTATATTTTCTTTCGGTGTATTTGATGTGAATTAAATGTTGGTACTCACGGAAGTACACAAGTAAAATCAACTAATCACAATCACATAGTCAAACCCAACAAGAAAGATATTTAAATTTTATTTGAAAAAACTTTTGAGAGAAAAAACCACAGTATAAAATGACAAGTAATACACTATAAAAGTAATATTATAAGAGATAAGTAAATTTTACCCATTTGAACAACCCTCAAATCTCTTGAAATTCCTATCTATGCCTTTAAACCTTTTAAAATACTTTAAAAAGCCCTGATTATCTCTAATCCTCGTCCTAATCCTAATTACATATGGTATATATACTACTGAATTGGAATAGGAAACAAATCGTGCAATTATATAAAACTATTATAGCCTTCGATGAGTCCTTCGATGGCATTGACAAACATCGAAGAGCACTCGATGAAATCAAATATGCTTCGATGCCATTGAATAACAACTTTCAAAACTGTCTAACAATCGACTATGATTTTTCTGAATTTTCTTGATGGGATTGAGCGGTTTGTCAATGGCATCAACAAACCCTATGTTACAGCCAAATTAAGACATCCGACAACATTAAATTTTAATTCACATCAAATATACTCTCTCAAATACACCAATTACCACCAATTCACACTACCAACACCTCTAATTACAAGCTCCTAAACCTAAGATAGTTTGTATTTGATATGCATTAGTAATTATAATGGAATCGATTTGATTTGGAATCATTTGTTGCGTTTGATAACTTGTAATTAGAATCATTAGATTGTGTTGATCAAGTTGTATTAAGAAGATAGAGTGAGAGAGATGATCATGACTAACAAATAAGTGGTAATCAAAGTCCAAGTGAAATGGAATGGCATGATTTTGTCGCCACAAACACACCAATTACCACCTATATATCCATGCTCCCAACGACACTTAAGGAGAAAATCTGCAAGAGTGAAGATCTGAGAGGCGATTCACTTGCACCCACTAGTCAATATACCAAATGTGTGAATCTTCCTAATAGCTTGTCCTGTGATGGAAACGTGAATTCTATCATGAAAGCATATGGTATATGCCTACTCATCGGGTGGGCCATGCATCCCAAGGAAAAATAAACCCTTCAAAAAAAAAAAAAAAAGGACCAAAACTACGCATCATGCATACCTACATAAGTACACGGAAACACACTCCATCTATGCATCCACATATTCATATATACATACATATGAACGTAGAGTATCCATAGGTGGTAGACTCTTGGGAGTTTCAACACCTGGTCAAGGGTTCAAGTATCCATAGGTGGTGAAATCCCACTACAGCGTGAGTGTGTATGTATGTGCATGTGTAACACACACACACACACACACACACACACACACACACACACACAGAAACATATGAACGTAGAGCAACATGTTCGCTAGCTATGTGGGGCAAACTATGATATTTGTGAGAAATCCACACACACACATGAACGTAGAGTAACATGTTCGCTTGCTATGTGGAGCACACTATGATATTTGTGAGAAATCCAACCCATGAATCTGAAATTGCAGGCTCATATTAGGACATGAGCTGAAAACTCAAGTGGGCCACGTAACAGAGAGTGGATATTGAATGCCTATCATCGAAACATTTGTGGGACCACGGAAGTTTTAAATCAATTTTGTATTTCAGTTCATCTTAGTGTGAATGACCTTATGGATGGTTTTGATTGCATATAATCATCATTGTGGACTCCTGTGAGATTTCAACTGTAGGCATTTCCCTCCCACCATTTTTAGGGCGTGTTTGGTTCGTGAAAGTGTTTGGTTCGTGAAATTGAATGGTATCGAGTTGTATTAGATGGGATTAACATTATTATTGCTCATTGATTGCATGTTGGGAAATACCAAGTATTGTAGCCATCCAATCCCATGTTTGGGATAAAAATTTTGCTATGGGAAAGGATGGGATTAAGTAAAATTATGTTTGGTGGACCATAGAATTATAATTAACAGACCAAATTCACAACGGATGTCATTTAGTTGTACACATATATAACCAGAATGTTAGGTGTAAACAGTATATATGGATGGACAAACATGGATAAACACATGCATCAATGTGGGGCCCACATGTGTAGTGGATTTCAAAATCCACTGAAATACTGCATGGGACTAAATGCAATTCCATGCCACCTAATCCCAACTTTTCCCGTTCTCTCTAAATGTTGGGATGAAATTTATACACAACCAAATGCAAATTTATCCCTCCTAATCCCATCTAATACCCCACACCAAACGCTCCCTTAGTCATGTGGTTCACTCGAGTTGCTGATCTACCTCATTTTTAGATTCCTGGCCGAAAATAACCCAGAGAAATGAATGTATCAGGTGAATTTTTCATAAACATCATGGTGACCTCACATAGCTTCCACCCAAAAGACTTCCTAGGGTCAAAGACAACTAGTGTCCTATGCAGTCTCACATGCAACTAGTTTGATGGTGTGCCTGATACACTTATCATGTAGGACCGGCTTATGGTGTGTGTCCATTGTTTTGGATGGTATGGCCCATGTGATGAATGCTTGTGACTGTTAGTTTTAAATAATGTTTGACATCTTTGCAGCAGGAATAAAGAAGTCATGGATCTAACCACAGAAAGTATATTTGGAGTGTGGTTCTAAAATTTATAGGCCAAAAGTCCACATTTCTCATACTATGGAAAAAAAGGTTTATTGTGTCCTAGATGCGGTTGGTTACAAATCAATTTAAATATAGATATTGACATGGGACAAGCATCACTTTAAAGATAGTAACAGGTAACCCACTTTAAGCCTATGTTTTAAATTTTTATTTTTTATTTTAAATTTTGCCTCAACCATATAACATTTGATTTTCCGTCCTACTTTATGAATGGCTCAGATCTCACATACGAATGTGCTACACATCTCCTCTTGGTAATTAACCCAGCCTTTCCCAAAATATTAAGATTTGTATGGTGTAGATTTCTCACAAACATTAGGGTGGCCTCACAAACATTAGGGTGGCCCCAAAGTTCTTATGAAAGAGCAAGGAATGCAATAGAACCATCTCTCCACATTTAGGGGTGTATACGAACCGAGCTAGCTCGACTCGACTCGATAAAGCTCGATTCGACTCGGTTCAAAGCTGAGTTTGAGCCGATTCAAGCTGATTTTTTGAGCTCGAAAATGAGTTTGAGCCGAGTTCGAGCAAGCCCTAGCTCGACTCTACTCGGATCGAATTTAGCTCGAATCAAACTTGGATCGAGCCAGTTCGGTGACTCGGTTACTTTGCCATTGATGTTGCTCACCAAGTGTTTGATAAAATGACTCAACGAACTCAACAAATACCCTTTTGTTTCTTGGTTTTTCTTAGTTTTTATGTTGCTTAGAAGGTGTTTGATAAAATACCTGTAAAACCATTGCTTCTGTCTCACATACAGAGGAATTTTGAAGGTGCAGTTCAAGTCTTTGTAGAAATGATTTAATGGCGAACTGACCGAACTGAGCCAAGCTGAATAGTTAGGCTCGAGGACCGAGCCAAGCCGAGTTAGAGCTGAGGTCGAGCTAGTGGCTGAGCCAAGTCGAGCTGAGGAGAGCTCGACTTGATGTACACCGTTATCCACAGTACACGTGGCAGGCAACCTATCAATGGCAACCTTCCATTTAACCACAACTACTATTGCTGGCCTACTTTTCAAAAATCAGACACATTAGACAATTCCATGAGGACATCTCTTCACTTTCATAAAATAAATGTTTACAGTTAGTTACTTATGTTTACCACCATTGATTGAAGGGCACATTGATCATGTGGCTAGAATCATCTGATAGATGTGATTTGGAAACCGTTTTCCATCTACAGCATGGAAAATTAAATGGACGGTTCTGATCGACACATTACCTTGCCATGTGTTCTGCAAAGAGATAGCTCTGACATAAAGCTTATGGGAACAGGAACCTATTTCCTAATATCAAAAAATAGTCCTTTGCCGTAAACCGTATGGGAGAGGGACCCTTCGAAACCCTCCAAAACCGAGCATTTAATTGGAAAACGGGGGAGAGCACGAGCACATGGCCCGTCACTTCACTGTAGCATATTCGTCTTGAGCACAATGTCCGTATTACCCTTCTCTATCAATGATTTACGAAAATGCCATAGGGATGGAAAGGCTTGCATCTGGTAGTTTCATGAGAAATGTTCCAGTCTTCCTGGTTGCATCAGTTCACTTGGACAAGTCCAATGGGTTGATTTGAACCACCCAATAAGTCGAGAGTACATTTCATGGGATACAAAGCAAACATGGTGTTGTTAAAAGTGTTGCTGTCAGTTCAATTAAATAAAATCACATGTGTAAATGAGAGCTTATATTAGGTTTTCTTTAAAATTAATTTGGTCTACTCAAAAGGTGGCAGCAATGTTAAAAATAGGTGAATGGGTTAGAAAGCTTCAACCAAGAATTTTAAAATTTGTTGGGGAACAATAGAACCAAACTCCGAATTAAAATCAAATATGCTAATGCTATACGCAACCAAGCATGTACAAGAACATACAATTTTAAATGAAAAACTCTATTAAATTTTTTTTTTTTTTTAAGGTAACAAAATGACAACATAACTAATTATAAGATATAAAATCACTCATTGATGCGAAACTCTTTAGAAAATTCTAAGCTTCTTTTCAAAGCCTTCTTAGAAATGTTTAAGCCCCCTTAATAATACTCTAATAGTGCATTACACCCATATATAGTGTTATACTTGGAATAAAAAAAACAAATCACGCAATTATAAGAAACTACGTGCGCTATCAATCTAAGCATCGATCAATTGAGCAACCCTCGAGTGATCGAACATGTTGATCGATGGCAATATGTTCAATTGTTTAAACATACTCAAAGGGTCAAGAGAGTTTACAAGTAAAAAAAAAAAAGTCGGTTGCTCGAACTTGTCCAGAACTATCCAGAGATCAATATGCATAATATGAGGTTCACTCGATTAATCGATCAATTCGGCTAATTGATCCAGTCTTTTATTTCATATACAGATTGTCTCTTGTTTCATATACAGATTGAAGACATTTAGACAACAAAATATTTATCTTACAAATTGTATTCCAACTAAATAATAGATCAACCTAATTGTTGGGCTAGGGCATCAATATAGTAAGTGGCACCTTTCTAATGGATGGATTGGATCTGAGACATGTGCCATGATGGTAAACATGTAGTATGTGCATGAGTTATATTGCGTACACTCGTATGGGCTTAACAAATTAACCTCATCTCTAGACAAGATGGACCAACTTCATGTACCATTGTGGGATCAATTGAGATGAGTGTGCAACATCCACTCCGTCCACTCATTTCACCATATCGTGTTAGGGTATGACTCAAAAAATAAGGTAGATCCAAGACTTAAATGGGCCACACCACATGAAATACTAGGGATTGAACATTTACCATTGGAACCTTCATGGGGCAATCGCTTTTCTCACGTAAACAAGATACAATTTCATAGAATTATTTACTAAGAATGAATTATGTAGTTGCTAAAATTCTAACAAATAGATGGATCAAATTGTTGATATACCTACTTTTGGGTGAAGTATCTTAACCGTTGGTGTTAAAGGACATTGACACGTGTCATGTTTGTGTGATAACCCATGAAATATGTGTTGGACCTAATGAGTTGTCTAAATCAATGCACCAGACTATATATCTAAGCGTCCAAAGCAACTAGGACCACTATAACTTAGCATTTCTCATATTTAATTAATTAGACCTGGCATCTACTTATGGTAATCTCAACCTCAAAAGCCTACCATATTTTTTTACATCCCATCCAAGCTGGTCATTGTGTTGCCCACACGTGCATGAACTGACAGCCCACAAATTAGGTGATCCTGTAACTTTGGCAAGACACACCACATGTTTTAGATGTTTTATGCATGATTTTACACAATTCATGATGATGTGGTCTACTTGAGTGTTGAATATAGCTAATTTTTTAGACATCCCATTTTCTAGATATTATGCATCTTATGCATGGTTTGGATGGCTGACGCGCATTGCAGTGGACCTGCGCACAGTCAACTCCATAGCATAGGCATTATTGGATTACTCTCCTTAATTACTTAATTTAATATTAAAAGCATCCTCAAAAACTACATACACAAAATCAATAGAAGAAAAAATAAAATTATAGAAGAAAATAGCCAAATAAAAATCTAGAATCCCCGAGAAAGGAAAAAAAAAACAAGAGTTAAAAAGATTCACTTAAGTCGAACTTATGTCCACACCCAGATCCATAGCTCAATTGGCAGAGTGAGTGGAGATACCTCGTTTCAACAAAGAGGTCTTGGTATCGATCCTAGCGGGGGTGGCTAACATAGAGTGTGTGTACTGACATGGGTGTGTACTAACAACCTAACCCAACAAAAAAAAAAAACTCGAACTTATGTCTATACTCACGTGGCAATAATACATAACTTTTTTTATTTATTAAAACAAGAGAATTTTGAAATATAATGCTTATCTCTCCCATGCATTCTTTATAACCTCTCTCTCTCTCCTTGTTATTCTCCTTAATTATATAAAAACATCCTTGAAGAGAGTACGTGCAAAATTCTAAGAAAACTAGGCTTTATATATACATACTTATGTATATACATGAGTACGTATGAGAGAGAAACTTCTCCTTATAGTATACGACACCCACCGCCTCAACAAAAAGCACACCATTGATTAATTATTCACATTATCCTACTATTTTTCTAGGACCGTTACGATGAAACTCATCAATCATAGTCAGGTGGGCCATAGTCGTGAAATGAGAGAACAACCCTCATCTCTCTCTCTCTCTCTCTCTCTCTCTCTCTCATGTAATCCCAGCTCCAATGGCACTTATTGTAATTTTACAGAAATTCAAGGTTAGTTTATAAGTAGCCTCTTCTATATAATTCCATGGCGTGTGGAAGAAATTTACCTAATCTTCTGCCCCTCTTGTTACATGAACATAGTTCAACTGAGCCTGGGCCTCCAAGAATGGCTGGAATCCAGATAGTTTCAGTTGCCATTGCGGCCTCGGCCTCAGCCCCACCCCCACCTCTCCAACCGTCAAGGCCTCCTTATCGTGCGATTGCACCGGCCCAAGTCATATGTGTCGGCAGGCGCCATATCATTATAACTCTGGCGACAATCATCGAAGAAGATGGTGCAGAATTCATAGGAAATCCTCACACATCTTCTCTAGTGTCATCATCTCCACCTTCATCTTATTAGGTTATCACATGTGGATGACTGAGAGTGTAACATGGTCCATATTATTTATTGGGCCATGGTCATGTTATAATAGTATCTTAGGATGTAGTTATCTCTTGTCCATGTGATTTACATGTGTGCCATGATCATCACGTTGTAATAGTATCTTAGGAAGAAGTTATCACGTGTGCATGTGATTTACACGTATGATTATGAGTTTTGTTGTTGTTTCCTTCTTTCTTTCTTCATTTTAGTGGAGCTGCTCTATTATGGTTGTTACTTGTTATGTTGTAACATGCGCTCTTATATCATGTCATGAGTTCAGTAAAATAACATTTTAATAGGGTGTGTTTGGTTGCACCAAATTTCACGAAATATCATTAACATAATGATATTTCGTGAAATTTGGTGCAACCAAACGCATACCAAATGAAGAGGAGGAAAGTACTAGTTTTACTGGATGGGAAAGAGGCCCAAGGTATAAGGACGTGCCTCAACATATGTACTGGAGAGGAGGGTTTTGATAGATTGTGGGCCCTGCGTTCTAGCTACCATGTGTGGCCTGGTTCCCACCTTTGGATGGCACATGTATCAGAGATCTGGGCCATTCATCAGGTTGTGTATACTGTAAACATTACCCTGGATGAAAAATTAATACTGGTTTGCTGACCAAGGAGATAACTCTTGTATGAGAAAAGTGGACGGCTGATGTAGGACATGGCACTGATACATTCCCAGCATGGTTGGACCAAAAGAAAGTGAATCACAAATTGGCCATAACTTTTTATCGAATTATTATTAGAGGGCTCACAACCTATCGATCTTTACTGCAATAGACCATTCATGGTGAACTGACCCACGAAGTGGGTCGTGTTTGTGTGTTTCGCCAAAAAAATGCAGGCTTTCAGCTCAAAAATAAAATTTTAAGGAAAAATTATTATTTTTAGTAATTCTGATTTTTATAATATATATATATATATATATATATATATATATATATATATATATATATATATATATATATAGAGTTTAAGATTTTTCTTTTTTTTAAAGAAATAACTCCTAATTATATTAGAACTCTTCTAACAAAAGTTTATTTAGAATTTTTATTTTTAAAAATTAGGCTTTAGAAGAGTTTTATTAGAATTAGAATTTTGATATTTTTGGTAATTACGAATTTTAGTTTAGTTTTTTTTTTTCTTTATTAATGGTGTAATAGAGACACATACGCCAATTATCAATGAAGTTATTTTAGATTTTTATTAGAATTTATCTCTTTTCCTCATGCATCCAAGGAATCTCTGTGAGAACAGCGAAACTGATCAATGGATACGGAGTAGTTATCATTGAGGAACATGGTGCTTGACCTGATCATCATGTCCATCCATGCATCGACAGCTAAAAAAGAGATAAATTAATTTCTAACTCAACTACATGCGTGTCTCACTTGATGGTTAGGATGTAACTTTCTTCACCTAAACATGGACTGTCCACTTTAACTTCATTTTAAGGACTATTTACTGAAAGTTTTGTTTCTTCAAACCTTGAAGATTTTTGAGCTAGCCATGTATGGTGTTAGATCCGCATTTTAGATTGCGGATAATTCATTCTTTGTACTTTTATCCGAAGATCATTTGTTGAAAATCAGTGGTTTAAAAAATAATAAAAAATGAAAATTCAAAATTTTCAAAATTTCAGATTTTCCCGCCAAAATACTTTTTTGAATTTTTAAGTTAAAAAGTGCGGTGTGTGTGCTTTGTCCCACATCGGGAATGAAAAGAAAAGTTTTGTGGTTTATATGAGATGTTGAGAAGGGTATTCTTACTTGGAGTTTTTTGGAGGAGATGAAACACAGGTTGTGTGTTCCAGTGCTTCGCACTGGAGAACACGCGCGCGCGCGCGTTCACGCTCGGGCTCGGGCTCGAGCAGGGGCGTGGGCGTCGGCGAGGGCGAGGGCATGGGCATGGGCAGTGAGGCAGTGTGGCAGTATTAGCGCTAGATGGCGCACTTTGCACGATCGCAATGCGATGGGTCTGGTCAGAGCCTTAGGGCGATGTGGATCTGAAATGTTGGAAATGAGCCTGGGTTTTATAGGTGACTGAGAACTGTCGGATCTTAAATCCGAAACGTCCAGCCGTTTCTTAAACGGATAGCTACCTTAAAAGCCACAACGGTCCGAAAACGGACGGGCCAGGATGATCAAACGGTCAAATCTACAGATCTAATGACCAGAAATGTCTGAGATTAATGGACAACGGCCATAAACATTTTTCAAATGTTCTGGACCATTGAATACCACACAGCAACGGGTCTAAACCTGAGGCCTATATAAACTGGACCATTCCAGTCCGATTTCATCATCTCAAAACACCATCTCTCCCATCAAATCAGATACAGTCCATAACTTCATATTAGAATACTGTTATCATCTCCATAGTCTAAGTCTGCCAGAATAAATCTACTACGTTAAAATTGTTCCATAGTGGACCTATCGTGATTGCTGCACACTGGATCCAGATAAGGCTTGTCTTATCCTGGAAGCAATTCGCTTGTAACCCATCAGCAGTTGATAAGGGGGCGAATCACGCTTTTAGGACAGCGTATTTTATACGTGATTCAGCCTAGTGATAATTTTTATTTATTCTATTTTTTATTTTCGGTGTATCCAAAAGAAGTTTTTCTAACAATCTTAAAGCGTGATTCTGGACACTGAAAGTGTTGCATCAATCAAACTGATGAACCAGGATTTGATCCGATTAGACCGATTCGATGGTTCAAATTTCACTAGATGGCAGGACAAGCTGAAATTCCTGCTGACCGCTCTAAAGATCTTTTACATCCTGGACCCGACTCTCCAACCTCTACCTGAAGTAAAGGACACTGACACTCCAAAATAGATCGCTGCTAGGATCAAGCGACAAGAAGATGAACTGCTGTGTCGTGGCCACATCCTCAATGCTCTCTCTAATCGATTATACGATTTGTACACGGGGACCACATCAACGAAAGAAATTTGGAGCGCACTGGAATACAAATACAAGGCTGAAGAGGAAGTACACAAAAATTTCTAATTGCCAGGTATTTCGACTTCACGATGGTAGACAATCTACCACTGCTTGCCCAAATCCAAGAACTGCAGCTTATTGTAAATAAAATAAAAGCCATAAAAATCAATCTTCCTGAATCCTTTCAAGTCGAAGCTATAATCGCAAAGTTGCCTCCGAGCTGGAAAGACTACAGGAAGAAACTACTGCATAAATCCGAAGAGTTCACCCTAGAACAAATCTAGAAGCATCTTCATATTGAAGAAGAATATCGTAACCGAGACAAAAAGGATGACGCTAATGGTGCATCCTCATCCAAGGTGAACGCAGTAGAAAAGACATCCCAAAATAATACCTATGAGAAAGCTGATTCCCTTAAACCTAACAAAGATCAAGAAAAATTCAAGAAAATCCAAAAGAAGAAAAACAGCAAACCTAAGGGAGCTTGCTATGTCTGCGGCAAGACCGGGCATTTCGCCCGAGTCTGTAGGGACCGAAAAAAGCCTAAAAAAGAGGCTAATGCAGTAGACGATGAAATCGTAGCCATGGTCACAGAAGTGAGCCTAGTTCAAGAGAAAATCCCTGGTTGGTGGTATGATACAGGTGCCATAGTCCATGTATGTAATGATCGATCTGCTTTCAAAACCTATGAAGATGAGACCAATGGTCAAGAGGTTCAAATGGAAAATAAAGGACGATCGAAAGTTGTAGGCAAAGGAACCGTGGAATTACTCTTTACCTTTGGAAAGAAGGTAATCCTGACTAACGTATTGCATGTCCCAGACATAAGAAGGAATCTTGTCTCAGGGGATCTCTTAAGGAAGCCTGGGATTATGGTTGTGTTTGAATCAGGCAACTGATCTTGTATAAAAATGAAAACTTTGTGGGTAAGGGATACGCTTGTAATGGGATGATCAAACTCTCTTTAAATGAAAAGAATTCTTCTGCTTACATGATTGAGTCTGTAATGCTATGACATGGTAGACTAACCCATATTGGCTACAGTACTATAAAACTCATGGCTAAGAACGGCCTAATATCATACAATGATAGTGACAAAGATAAATGTGAAGTATGCATATGGTCTAAAATAATCAAGAAACCATTCCCTAGCATTGAGAGATCATCTCAAATATTAGACCTAGTGCATACTGACATATGTGAACTAAATGGCATTCTTACCCATGGAGGTAAAAGGTACTTTATAACATTTATAGATGATTATTTGAGATATGTATATATATATATATATATATATATATATCTATTAAAATCAAAATATGAAGCATTTAATGCATTCAAGATCTATAAAGTTGAAGTAGAAAATCAATTAGATAAAAATATTAAAATCCTTCGTAGTGACCGAGGAGGAGAATATTTCTCTAATGAATTTTCTAACTATTGTGAAGAGCACGGCATAATACATTAGTACACAACACCTTATACACCACAACAAAATGGTGTAGCAGAGAAGAAATAGGACGTTAGTAGAAATGGTCAACTCGGTGTTAATACAAGCACAGTTGCCATTAATCCTATGGGGAGAAGCACTGTTAGCTGCATGTCATGTTTTAAACCGAATTCCATCTAAGAAAATCAAGACCTCTCCATACGAAATATGGAAAGGAAGAAAACCAAACATTGGGTATCTTAGTGTGTGGGGGTGTCTTGCATATTGCAGAACTCCAGAACCTAAAAGAACTAAATTAAGACCAAGAGCTATCAGTGCATCCTTGTAGGATATGCACAACATAGTAAGGCCTATAGACTTCTGGACTTAGACTTCAATGTAATCATAGAGTCTAGAGATGTAGAGTTCTTTGAGAATTCTGTATTCACGGAGAAAAAGAATGCTGAGATTCAATCTCCTAATAAAAATATAAAAGAAATACAAATAGAAGAGAAAACTCCTAGTGAACCTCGTAGGAGTCAAAGAGCAAGAGTAGAAAAGAGTCTTGATCCTGATCAAATAGACTCTCAACGACTCTCTTTTCATCTAGTTGAGGTTGATAAAGAGAAGGTGATTAGGAAAATACCTATGGTTTTGACTATAGAAGATGAACCTAAAACCTTTAGTGAAGCTATGTCTTCAAGAGACTCCGCTTTTTGGAAAGAAGTCATTAATGATGAAATAGATTCTATAATATCTAACCAAACATAGGAATTGGTAGATCTACCTCCAAGTTTTAAACCAATAGGTTGTAAGTGGATATTTAAGAAAAAATATCACACAGATGGTACAATTCAAACTTTTAAAGCAAGATTAGTTGCTAAGGGTTTTCGACAGAAAGAAGGAATTGATTATTTTGACACTTATTCACCAGTAGTCGAATAACATCGATTAGGATCTTATTCGCTCTTACATCCATACATCATCTTCATATCCATCAAATGGACGTGAAGACAGCATTCCTAAATGGTGATCTCGATGAGGAGGTTTACATGGAGCAACCAGAAGGGTTTGTTCTATCAGGAATGAAAGAAAAGTATGTAGACTTGTTAAGTCTTTGTATGGATTAAAGCAAGCACCAAAACATTGGCATGATAAATTTGATTCTAAAGTTCTGTCTTATGGTTTTGAACACAATATTACTAATAAATGCATATATTCAAAAGTATGTAATGATTATATTGTAATCATATGCTTGTATGTAGATGATATGTTAATAATCAATAATAAAATGAAAGGTGTAACTGAAACAAAAAAGTTTCTCTCTTCAGTTTTCAAAATAAAAGATCTTGGACATGTGAACACCATATTAGGTATGAAAGTTAAAAAACATAGTAGGGGTTTTGCATTATGCCAGTCTCATTATATTGAGAAAATAATAAACAAGTTTAATCACTTGAAAATTAAAGAGGCAAAGACCCCGTTTGATCAAAGTATCAAGTTAAAAGAAAACAGTGGAAGAGCAGTTGCACAACTAGAGTATGCTAGTTCTATAGGTAGTCTTATGTATGCAATGCAATGCACAAGACCGGATATAGCATATGATGTGAGTAAACTAAGTAGGTTTACAAGTAATCCAAGTGTTAAACATTGGAAAGTAATTAGTAAAGTTCTAGGTTATCTTAAAGAAACCAAAGAACTAGGGCTATTTTACTCAGAATTTTCAGCAGTGTTGGAAGGATATACCGATGCAAGTTGGATATCGAGTGCAGGGGACAACAAGTCCACAACAGGGTGGATATTCACTCTAGGAGATGCAGTTGTATCTTGGGGATCCAAGAAACAAACTTGCATAACGCACTCAACTATGGAATCTGAGTTCATAGCTTTAGCTGCTACAGGCAAAGAGGCTGAGTGGTTAAGGGATCTTCTTTTAGAAATTTCATTTTATACGAAGCCTATACCGGCTGTTTCACTTCATTGTGATAGTGAAGCTACTCTAGCAAGAGCTTATAGTGGTACCTATAATGGAAAGTCCAGGCACATAAGTTTGCGACATGATTATATATGACAATTGATTCAAGATGGAATCATTGCGATCTCATATGTAAAATCAAGTAATAACTTGGCTAATCCTTTTACTAAACCTCTAACTAGGGAGGTAGTAAGGACAACATCTAGAGGGATGGGGTTAAAACTCTTTACTTAAAGTTTCACTAGTGAAAGAAACCCAACCATAAATTAGAAAATGTCTAAATATTGGGTTTAATGGGTAACAACAATTCACTAATAAGTGAAAAGTTTTAGCACTAAATAAATTGATAACCTCATCCAAGATGATAGTGCTGGCCGTTATAAAGAGGGATGAGTATTGAACTCTTAATAAAATCTAGTCAAACAGGACAAGTGTTTTAAAAGGAAACACTGGAAGGATTTCACCTATGTGAACGTAAAAGTGGTGCTGCTTCTCATGAGATTAAAGTTATGTCGGGATCGTTCATGAAATAGGATAAGCACATGGCTATTAAAAGTGCTAAGCGAGATTATAAAGGAATACCTTACGCATAAGCTATTATGTGTGTAGTATTTTCGGTTATATCATAAAGGAATAACTAGTTCATTACTGCGGCAACCAGAAATTTTGAAATAACTTTAAAATGCTTACACTAAGGAAAGATTCAAATCGCAAGATATCTTTCTTTATACATAATAACTGTTATTATTCTGGCAGAGTTTTCATTATTTTAAAAACTAGTGGGGGATTATTGAAAATCAGTGGTTTAAAAAATAAAAATAAAAAAAAATTCAAATTTTTCAAAATTTCAGGATTTTCCCACCAAAATACTTTTTTGAATTTTTAAGTTAAAAAGTGCGGTGTGGGTGCTTTGTCCCACATCGAAAATGCAAAGAAAAGTTTTGTGGTTTATATGAGATGTTAAGAAAGGTATTCTTACTTGGAGCTTTTTGGAGGAGATGAAATACGGGTTTCGCACTGGAACACACGCACGCGCTCGCTCGGGCTCGGGCTCGGGCTCGGGCACGGGCACGGGAGAGAGCGAGGGCGTGGGCGTGGGCAGTGTGGCAGTATGGCAGTAGTGGCGCTAGATGGCGTACTTTGTACTTCACACGTGCGCATCGTGTCCCAGAGTGGTCACTCCCTCGCGACCTTACGCGAACCGGTGCGACCGGTCTGATCAGAGCCTTAGGGCGGTATGGATCTGAAATGTTGGAAATGAGCCTGGGTTTTATAGGTGACTGAGAACGGTCGGATCTTAAATCTGAAACGTCCGGTCGTTTCTTAAACAGATAGCTACCTTAAAAGCCACAACGGTTCGAAAACAGACGGGTCAGGATGATCCAACGGTCAGATCTACAAATCTAATAACCAGAAACGTCTGAGATTAATGGACAACGGCCAGAAACGTTTTTCAAACATTTTGAACCATTGAATACCACACAGCAACGGGTCTAAACCTAAGGCCTATATAAACTGGACCATTCCAGTCCAATTTCATCATCTCAACACACCATCTCTCCCATCAAATCAGATACAGTCCATAGCTTCATATTAGAATACTGTTATCATCTCCATAGTCTAAGTCTGCCAGAATAAATCTACTACGTTAAAATTGTTCCATAGTGGACCTATCGTGATTGCTGCATGCTGGATCTAGATAAGGCTTGTTTTATCCTGGAAGCAATTCGCCTGTAACCCATCAGCAGTTGATAAGGGGGCGAATCACGCTTTAAGGACAGCGTATTTTATACGTGATTCAGCCTAGTGATAATTTTTATTTATTCTATTTTTTATTTTCGGTGCATCCAAAAGAAGTTTTTCTAACATCATTATCGTTGTAGCTTTGTCCGGAGGACTCTGGGTTGTACTTCTTCAACTCATGATTTATTGGTGAAAGTTCAACGACTCACTATCTCCACATTTTGTTTGAAAGATGAATGGCAAGAAAAGTCACCTACAATTTAGGTGAGACCCATATGTGCCCTTAATGTTTTTTATTAGATCATAATGATGAATCAGCTCTTTAAAACACCACATGATTAGAAGAAAATATGGTAACTATAGAATGAGACAAAAAACAGGCAAATCCTAAGTGGAAATGGACCACACCACAACTAGTAGTGGGGATTGAATATAGCGACTATGGTTCACTTGAACTTTCAATCTTCCTTATTTTTAGGAACATGTATTGAAATGATATTGCAAAATGAATGAACAGTGTGGATATGACACATATTGATGAAATTACATCTAACTAAATCTAGCAGGAAAAGTACTTTACATTTTGGAAGTAGAGTGGAGAGGAGTATTTGCACATTGCCACTAACCTCTTTTACTTCCAAACTATTATAGTAATGATAATCATTACTCATTTACGACACATTAATGTTTTAATTGGTAAAAGTCTTTGTCCGAACACCACCTGTAAGTGAGTTACCAATAAAATCCTCATAACGCATAAACTTATTAATATCCAAATTAATGAAAATGCATGCGGTAATAAAAATAAAAATTCATGCAGTAATAATAATTGAAGGAGTTGTTAATTATCTTCAACACAAATTAGAGTCTATGGAGAATTTCATTACGTAGTGGAAATCAAAATTTTTATCTTGCCCTATTGAATATAAAGAAATCTCCATAGAATGCAAAAACAGTTACGGCCTCTTGGTATACACTTGAAAATTGGTTCATCTTATTTTAATTCATCTTCATGTGTCTTAGAGAACATGGTCTTTGGTTGTCAAAACTATTTTTAATCCTTACTAGAAAGATCTATGATTTTAATACTCAATTGTGATTAAATATTAAAATGTGATTAATGCATTTTTCTATGAAACGGTCCCTCAAATTGCAATTATGTTCAATGTTCCATTTTTAAAAAATACATTCAAGGTTTTTTTTTCCTCCTAATTTTGGAATTTTTAGGTTAAATTTTAATCATTCATAATTAATTAGATATCAAGTACATCTCAGCTTTGTAGAGATTCCTCTAATTCACCATTTATTTTGAGGCATGATCACATAGAACCCCTTATCAACATGTTGCATTTGTAAGAAATCTAAATTGTATTGAAGGTTGGCTCCTATATATATATATATATATATATATATATATATATATATATATAGAGAGAGAGAGAGAGAGAGAGAGAGAGAGAAACGCTCAACTACGCACCGGTTCGCACGTCATTTCGTGCGAACCTTCTTATCAACCGTCGAATTAGGCAAACGGTCTGGATGAAGGCGCTCTTAGCGCGAGTTTAAAAGAGCGAGTTTCCTTCTCTTGCACGCCTCTTCACCCTCTCCGAAGGATGCGGCGGAAGCCTTTTCACATGAAATTCCTCCGTTAGGATGCTAGATGGGTCCCACCAAGATGTTAGTGATAAATCCACCCCGTCCATACATTTTTAAAAATAATTTTATGATATGAACCCAAAACTGAGGTGGATCAAAATCTTAAGTGGGCCACACAATGTTGATTGAACTCTCACCATTAAAAACTTCCTGGGGCTACCAAAATTTTGGGTCAAGTTGATATTTGTATTTTTTTTTCCATCATCCAAGTCTTTATGACCTAATCTACAGGTTGGATGTCAAATAAATATCATGGTGGGCCCTAAAAATTATTTAACGGTGAGAATCATTATCACTGCTGCTTCTTATAGTGTGGTCCACTTGAGATTTGGATCTACCTCAGTTTTGGGATAATGACCTAAAATGATAAGGAAAAATGGATGGATGGGGTATATTTCTCAAAAACATTATGGTGGGCCCCACTTAGGTTTCAACGTGCAAATTTTATGCAAAATCCTTTCACATTGAGCTGGAAGCCTAAGTGGGACCCACTATGATGTTTTTAAGAAATCCAATCTATCCATCCATTTTATGAGATCATTTTAGGGCATGCATACAAAAATGAGCCGAATCCAATACTCAAGTGGGCCGAAAACGTGAAGATTGAACTTACACAGTTGAAATATTCGTTGGTCACGGAAGTTTTGAATAAGGATAATATTTGTGTTCTCAGCTAATCCTAGTAGGAATGACATTATGAATGGTATAGATGGCATGTAAATATCACTATAGACCAAAGGAGGTTTCAACGGTAGGAATTTCCCTAACCACATTTTCCTTTGGTATGGCTCACTTGAGCTTTGGATACTATTCATTTTAGTAAAATGTCCTAAAATGAACTCACAAAATAGATGGACGGGGAGGATTTTTTACAAACATTACAGTGGCCCCTACTTGGGTTCCCAGCGTAGGAACTTCTTTTGTAGGAAATCCACATCTAGTACCGATTAGGCTCGTTTGGCCAAGCGGATTGGAAGGGATTGGATGGTATTGGAAGTTAAATCCCGAAATTGGCCGGGCGTGCCAAATAGACTGGGTAATCTGATCCCGGGATATAGCAATCCCATGAATCTTAAGACAATCCACTGACAGCACCATCATTACCTTTAAATCCCATCCAATCCACCCTAATCCGTTCAAATTTGCCTAGGACGTGTTTAGTTCGAGGGATTGGAAGGGATGGGAAGGTTTAATACCGCGATTGGCTGGGCGTGCCAAACAGACTCGATATAGCAATCCCGGGATATTGCAATCCCATGGATCTTAAGACAATCCACTAACAACACCATCATTACCTTGAAATCCATGCTATCCACCCTAATACCATTCAATCCCTTCCTATCCACCCGGCCAAACGGGCCCTTAGCTACCGACAGGTTGAGTAACTAGACTCCCTAATGAAGTGACGTCGCCAAGTTGTGTGGGCCACACCATGATGTATGTTTTGTATCTACATCGCCCATCCATTTGGAGAGATCATATTAGGGCATGATCCAAAGAATGAGTCAGATCCAAAGATGTCACGCCCCGAACTCGGAAACCGGGCTCACAAAATTCCCGATCGCCGAATCCAGCACCGACAGCCTCTGTAGAACCCCATTCTCAGCTCTCGGCACCCATTCACCCGGTTCCGATCCTGGGATACTACAAGGAGGATTTATAATCATCAGTCTGATTCATAATGAGCATAACCCAAAAGCATAACCCACGAACAATAACCACAAGAACACCACCACAAAATCCACTATGATCAAAAACTTTTGAGTACAATGCGTCTGAAAGGGGAAAATATAAGATAATGCAGAAGATAGAAACTCCAAAGCTCGTCTGCACGCTCCTGCTGCTACTATGCTATGGCTGCGTCCTGGCGTCACCTGCATGCATCAATCGTGCATAAGCTTATAGGAAGCTTAGAGGGTGGTGTAAGTGTGTGTGCAATATAAGCGTGCTCAGAACGCAAGGTCAGAGTAATGCTGAATTATGGTGATGAGTACATGAATGCAATTAGTCGTACCAAGGCTATGCGGTGCAAGATATTAATGTTATCGGCCATAACACGGCCATGCGATGTGAGATGCAATTCAAGTATGCCAATCCTCATCATATATCAGTACAGTTCTCATTCTGGATAATCACTGGGGTTTAGTGCACTCTAAGAGGCACTGCCGCTCTCCAAGCCACACAGTCCAAATGAGCGTAAGAAACCTCACTATCTGTCTAGCCAATAGTCTGTCAATACCTATTTGGCACGTCGATAGCAGACCCATTCACGAGCTCGACAAACTCAGCCTAGTATTACCCCCTACCCTCGGGCGAGTAAGGCCACACCCCTTTCCAACCGACCACGACACAGTGGGAGACGCGGCCTCCTGGTATTTAACCCTCGTGCGCTCATATATCCACTCGGTCTCGACGTTGGAGTCATCCTTTGGTACCATCGGATTTAGGAATTTTCACCCAGGGACATATATGGCGCCCGCATGCTAGAACCAAATATTTTCGGTACCCAATCCTGCCATCCACGATGTGTCTGTGGAGGCTATGGCCCTGATGTCGCTAGGGCATACAGTAACTACAATCACACAAATGCAAGTGCATGAGTCACACTATCAGTCATGCAACAGTCCTGCGTGTACTATGCACTTATATGGGGTAACTCCGCCTATCAGGGAGCTCATAAACAGTCCGCCCGAAGGCATATGCTATGATCGGTCACTCCTCACATCAGGCATACATATGATGCGAATGATCATGAATCATGGACCTATACTAAACATATATAAAGAGATGGGCTCTGTGTATAACGGAGATGGGCCTAGACAGCCTACTTACCTCAAATAAGGGCCTATCCGTGGGCCTTAGGGAGAGTTATAATGCGGACATTTAACCAACATTATCCATTCAATGTAGACGTCAAACCATCATTGATCCCAAGGCGTAGCCCACTACAATATCAACACATATACCATGGTGGAATTACACTACATTGGGCCTTATGTACGTCCTATTGGGCCTTAACCCATGGGCCTCCAGTACATCAAATGGGCCTCATACATGGGTCTCGTATATACATATCAAGGTGGGCCTCAATGACGGGCCACAAAAGCATCAACATGGGCCTAGTCACATGGGCTTTACATACATCACAATGGGCCTCATAATATGGGCCCTATACAATCAAAGTGGGCCTCAACAAGGACCACCAATACATCAAGGTGGGCCTCAACAGACCACCCACAAACACACTAAGATGGGCCTTATCACACGGCCTTAAAATATTTTCCAAAATGATTGGATGGTTGGATGAAACATATGCATCATGGTAGGACCCACATAATGGAGGGTGTGGATCACAATATATACTTAAGTGGGTCCCAAGTGGGGCCTACCATAATGTTTATTTTCCACCCAACCCAGGACCCAACCTAAGGTTTATTTTCCACCCAACTGATTATAAGGCCACGGGGACCTTGGGTAGGGCCCATTGTAATATTTATTTGCAATCCAATCTATTCATAAGGTCACGTGGACCTTGGGGAGGGCCCACTGTAATATTTATTCACCACCCAACCTATTTTTAAGGTCACGTGGATCGGGGCAGGGGCCCACCGTGATATTTATCCGTCACCCGATCTGTTTGCAAGGTCACGTGGACCAGGGCCCACGACAATGTCCATTTGTCATTCAAACGGCTGATGAGGCCACCCAAACCTGGGGCCCACCGTGATGTGGTCCACAGATCCAGCCCGCCCATTATGCATGTCCCACTTGGCTGACCGTTCAGACTAAGTTTCAAATGCATCCAAATTTCAGGTAGGCCCCACCAACTAACTTTGTATGTTTAAGCATGTCTTTACATGATTTTAAATGGTGTAGCCCACCGGAGTTCCGTATACAGTTGATCTTTGGGGTGGTCACAGGGTCCGAGGGGACCCATCAAATGCACGGTGTTGATTGTTGAAACGCATCAAGGTGAGGCCCACAGCGGGGGCCGTGATGACCAGCCCGCCCGCTCGTCCGTCAAGCGCAGGCGCTGCCTACGTCTGTAGCAGCAGCAGCTTTAGCGCCTGCTTGCTTGATATTTTTTTTTGAAAAATTTGTTTTCCCATGATTTTTCACAGGTGGGGCCCGCATCAGCAAGATCCACTCCAGCCATGGGTCCCTATGGCTCGATACAGCCTATCAAGACCAATATTGAATGGGTTTTTGACGTACAGCAACGTCAGGGTGTATATCAATGGTAGAGAACTTGTTCGCTATGCTATGGCCCACCATAAGTTCAGATTGAGATCATTTTTCGGCTCAATGCCTTAAATGATCTGTGGAAGGGGATGGACGGCTTGGATTGCATAAAAACATCAAGGTGGGGCCTGCATGAGTGGCCCACCTCTCCCTTCTCTTTGGCTAGCTTGGTAGTACACTCCCATGTCAGTTAACACTTCACTGTTTGCCAATGTCCAACGTCCCCTGGACGTTGGACGACTTCTATAAACACATCTTTGTGGTGGGTCCCACGTGGACGTGGCCCACCAACATATATACGTATACATATAATATATATCTTATATATTATATATATATATATAATACATATTATATTATATATATTATATCTATATTATATAAAATATAACATATGGAAGGAAGGATGTATTGGGCCCATCCAAACAGTGGATGGTGTGGATCATCACCTGCAATAGGGTGGGCCACACCGTCTGATGTAGATGGACGGGTAGAAATAACACATATTGGTGGGATCCACACCATCACAAAGAAAGAGAGAGAGAGAGAGATAGACAGAGATATACGGTGAGATAGAGGAACCCCGCCAATATGGGCCCTCTTGATTAAATCACATACATCCAAATGGGTCCCACCAACAAGTGGGCCCTAAAATTTAAAACAATGGTAAATCACCCACCTTATCTTCCTTCTTCTTAGTCCCTTAGACTCCAATGCTCCTTAGCTTCCCTTTTAATGGAGGTTGATGGGAGATTGATGATATGGATGAGAGATGAGAGGGTGGGCCACACTTGCGGTTTGGGAGAGAGGAAGCTTGGACATGGGATGCTTGAGTTGCTTGGGAGATTTTGAGAAATGAGAGAGAAAATGAGAGGATGGGAGTGATATGGATGGGTGAGGTGTGATGGGTGATGGGTGATGTAAGGAAAGGTATGGGTTGGGTTGAAATTTTAGAAAAGAGGAATGGGTGAAGAGAGAGAGAGAGTTGACTTTGTGGAGAAAGAGGGATGGGTTGTTGTACTTGGGTAAGGTGTGACTTGACTTGTACTTGACATTGATTGATTGATTGGACATATCGTAGAGATTCCCTTGATATTAACAATGCGCGGCGTTTCTTCGAAACAAACGCTGGCCTACATCTCCTAGCCTGAGTATTGGTTCGGTGCGTAAGTCACGGCGTTGGAACCGCGGCGACGACGCGATCGCTATGATACAAGTTTCGGATCGAGCCGACGTCGGTGCACGGGACCTGGCTTAGGATCGCGCGCAAACGTCGGATAAGGTGCAAAGGTTGCCGAAATTTGACCGGAAGGACCGCGGAAGCCAACGGAACGGTACGAACTAGGACACGAGTCTTACAAAAGATCTAGAGGATCCCACCACAGAAAATAGTGGGGAGAGTGACGCCCACCATTAAAAAGTTCTTAGGGCCATAAAAGTTTTCGTCAAGCTAATATTTGTGTTTTCCCTTCTTTCATGTATGTGTTAACACATGAACAGATTTGATCTTAAATAAAAACCATGGTGGACCTTTTGAAGGTTTCAATGATGGGCGTCACTCTCACCACTGTTTTCTATGGTCGGGTCTACCCCGACCTTGGATCTACCTCATTCTTTGGACCATATCCTAAAATGATCTCTCCAAATGTATGTACGGTGGGGATACAACATATACATCATGGTGGGGCCCACGGAACTTGGTGATGTCACTTCAGTAGCGAGTCTATCTACTCAACCTCTGTCAGTATCCAATTCATCTACTCAACCTCTGTTGGTATCCAATCCCTCTCAGCTACTCAACCTCTGAATCCAATCCACATCTTCTTATGATGCACACACTTTGTTAAGTCCGCTATAAATCTAGGTGGGGCCCACCATGATGTTTTTGAGAAATCTATCCCGTTCATCCATTTTTTGAGCTCATTTTAGGACTTAAGACTAAAAGTGAGCGGCATACTGTACTCAATTGAGCTGTACCGAAGGAAAAGGGGTAGGTAAATTCCTACCATTGAAACCTCCTTGGGGTCTACAGTGATATTTACATGCCATATATACCATTCATAACGCCATTCCTACTAAGATTAGCTGAAAACACAAATATTATCCTGATTCAAAACTTCTGTGACTTACGAATATTTCAACTGTGTAAGTTCAATCTTCACGTTTTTGGCCCACTTGAGTATTGGATTCGGCTCATTTTTGTATGCATGTCCTAAAATGATCTCATAAAATGGATGGACGGATTGGATTTCTTAAAAACATCACAGTGGGTCCTACTTAGGTTTCCAACGTAATGTGAAAGGCTTTCGCAGAAAATTGGCAGCACAATTTTTTCAAGTGCGAATTTCCTATGAAAGCCTTTTACGTGCTGAAACCTAAGTGGGGCCCACCATAATTTTTTGAGAAATCGACCCCGTCCATCCATTTTTCCTTATCATTTCAGGGCATTATCTTAAAATTGAGGCAGATCCAAATCTCATATGGACCACACCAAAGGAAGCAACGGTGATAATGATTCTCACCGTTAAATATTTTTTTGGGCCAACCATGATATTTATTTGACATCCAACCTATAGATTAGGTCATAAAGACCTGGATGATGGAAAAAAAGCACATATCAGCTTGATCTAAAAATTTGGTAGCCCCAGGAAGTTTTTAATGGTGAGAGTTCAATCAACACTGTGTGGCCCACTTGAGATTTTGATCAATCTCAGTTTTGGGTTCATACCATAAAATTATTTTTAAAAATGTATTGACAGTGTGAATTTATTATTAACATCTTGGTAGGACCCACCTAGCATCTCAACGGAAGAATTTCATATGAAAAGGATTCCGCCACTTCTTTTGGAGAGGGTGAAGAGGCGTGGGAGAGAATGAAACTCGCTCTTTTAAGCTCGCGCTAAGAGCAACTTCATCCAAACTGTTTGCCGGATCTGATAGTTGATAGGAAGGTTCGCACGTAATTGTGCATATCTGAGCGTTCCTCTATCTCACCTGCGAACCAGTTCGTACGTACTACATACGAACTTTTTTGAGAACCCATCATACGTGATGTGGATCTGAAATCTGAACCGTTAATGTGAAGCAGCACCTCGTGAAACCTCCCGGGGCCAAGTTTTACTTCGATCAAAAACTTTGATGGGCCATGAAAAATGAAAACAGTTTCCTCCCTTGATTTTCATTTCTCTTTGCTATGGCCCACCAGAACTTTAGATCAGGGTGAAAATTTGTCATAGGGTGTTTCATGGGATTCCGCATCACATGGACCATTCAAATTAGACACCCATGACACGTGTGCAAACGTGCGCACGTGCGTAGGTGCGCAGGGGAGCATGACTCTCTCTCTCTCTCTCTCTCTCTCTCTCTCTCTCTCTCTCTCTCTCTCTCTCTCTATATATATATATATATATATAATAGAGCTCTCTCTCTCTCTCTCTCTCTATATATATATATATAATAGAGCTCTCTCTCTCTCTCTCTCTCTCTCTCTCTCTCTCTCTCTCTCTCTCTCTCTCTCTCTCTCTCTCTCTCTCTCTCTCTCTCTCTCTATATATATATATATATATATATATATATATATAATAGAGACCATGTGTCAAAATCTTTAATATATAATTATTGTTAATTAAATGAGATGAACCCATTTTTAAGTGGCAACTAAACAGGACCTTAATTATTATTTTATAAGATTTTGAGTTTTTGCCCACCTGACCGTTAGACCAGCCTGAATTGTGTCACAATCTAAGTTATGTTCATTACGTGGGCCCTGTGCTACAGATGCCACGATCTTAGAACCGGTGGCTGGTCCTCGCATATGAATGAACTGCACTAGCACATCAAATGTGGACCACCTGTCGGTTTCTCGTAACCATCCATTTATTTGTACCTATTCAGTGGCGTATGGATGCCGCGATCTACTAAAAATTGGTGGCTGTTCCTCGCATATAGATGGGGTACACTAGTACAAATGTGGACCACCTGTCAGTGTGTCTCTTAATCATCCATTTCTTTCGCACCCATGCCATAAATGTGCAGCATTTGGCTTGACCTGCCCGTGACTATTCCTTTTACCACGGAGCCTACCTAGCCTCTTTTGTTTTTTTGTAAAACACTCACTCACACAACGGTGGTATTTCACCACAATGGGTACCCAAATTCATGACCTCCTAGCTCCTGTGACCCTACTAACAAAGCATGAGAAAGGACCCAAGTCTACCTAATTGCTTGAATATAGCTTTACCAAACTTTTCTGGTTCACCCTCATATTTCCCACTTGACTGACTGTTGCTAAGCCGTGAATGTAACAGTTTACTAGCACAATCGCTCAAATATGCCATAGGGTATAATGGGGTTCGAGTCCTTGCTTTAATAGTAGGCTCTTAGGAGTTTCAACATGAGGTCTTGGGTTCGAGTTCCCATAAGTGGTGAAATCCCCCTAACGCCTGAGTGCAGGGGTGGGTGCGTGGATATGTGGGGTGTGTGTTAAAAATGTTCATATCCTAGAAATATGCCATTATGATTCGTGATCAGGCAATCCCCGCATCTTGAATGTAGCCCATTACTTTTAAGTGTCTATTTCTTTGTACATGTGACCCACTTGATCAATGACCATATGAACAATGGAGTGATAAATGGGAGTCCAGCAATTTTCAGCCTAAGCCTAGTCGGGTCGAACCCAAGGTTCTCATAGCATATCTTGGCCCATGGAATTTTCCTCATTTGGCATATTGTCACCTCAGAAGAGTACCCTAATTTCCTGAAGCAAGCATCTAGACCTACCACAAGGTTCAATCTAACTACTAACGTTTTGGAGCATTGGATTATTGATGTTATCATTCATTGATGGAACACTCGCCTATGGAGTAATCCCATGGATTATTTCCCACCATTCGTTTTATAATACCAGCTAGGCTTAATAGGAGAGTATAAGGACGCCACCCTGGCGTGGTTGGAGTGTTCCCTTTCCCGCATCTACGATGTTATTTCAACCACTAGTTAAGGGTCATTTAGATGCCCCATTAGAGCGGGCATTTGAGGCCTAAACACCATTTTGATCCAAGCGCATCGTGCACTTTTGTAAACCTTGTGTCATCCCTCACTTCACGGCAAAAACCAATCTAAGTAGACCAAAAAAAGCAGGCTTGAAACCCCCCTTGAGAAAGCGCATCGAAATGAGCCCTTCTAGTTAGCTCAAGGTGGAGGGAACGGAAAGCTAATTTTCTACTCTCTCCTCCCGTCCATTAAAAGGACGTTACTGGTTGGAAGGTTAAGGTCACATGCCATGATTTAAATTAGTTTTCAACATTTCTAAAGATAACTTTTGTTTTGAAAACCTCTTCTTCTTTTTTCTCTTTTCTTTTTTTTTTTTTTATAGTGTGAATCGGTTTATTTTTTTTTTAGTGTGAATCAAAAGTGGAGTTAGGTCCTAGCTCTTGCTCCGGTGGTAGACTGTTACGAGTTTCAACAACTGGTCAAGGGTTCGAGTACCCATAGGTGGTGAAATCCCTCTAAGGCGTGAGTGTGTGTGTGTTATTAAAATAATAATAATAATAATAATAATAATAATAAATAAAATTGGAAAGTGGCATTGAAATATGGTTTATATAAGACCTTTCCTCCTATGTATTGGACAGTTGCTTAAACTTGGGACTCTATGTAAATGGCGGTCTAAGTGAGAAGCGTTGGCATTTAGAGCAAAGGTGAAGTAGTACTTCTTTGCCTAGTACATCCAGGGGAATAGATGCCCAGTGCGCATGTTTTAAATACTTAGTAAGCCAACTTTCATGATTCTGTTAAGAGACCATGTGAGGGTCCCATCATGATGTTTATATGGAATCCTCACCACCCATGCATATCATATATGGTGGTGCGCCCCAGACAAGTAAGGTGGGGTGTCCCACCAAAGGCAAAAATGGAGGACAGTGGGGAGAGAGGATGGCTACCGTAGGAGATGGCATATGGTCGCTACCAAGTTTTGTATATGCCATCAGACAATTCATCAGGTGCAAACCACCACAATTAAGGGGCAAACCAAACTGCAAGCCACTTGAAAACACACGAAATATCAGTGGTTTTGGGTGTGTGATTGTACATCATTGCTCCCTGTGGTGTGTCCCCCCCTGAATTCGGGATAAGGATTATTCTTGGGATGCACTGTGAACGTAGAGGTGGCTGGCACACCATAAGCACTGTTCATTTTCCATTCATGTATCACATGTGGGTCCCACAATGCTCAAACGCACAGTTGCTTGCCAGCTTAAGCTCGAACATCAACCCAAGGTCACCTTTCTTAATTAGAGAGGAGGAAATGGCTAATGCTCTCAAATGGGTTGGCCGCACCACAGATGCCAGAGATAATAAAATCATGCTGTTAGAAGCAAACACAGAAAATAAAAAACATCACAAATATTAAGATCCCATAACTATTATTTTTGTATAATAAAGCTTGATTGAAGTCCACATGATCAACTGTCCTGATGCTAATGACGCTATTGAAAATTTATCATCTAAGCATCACTGCCTTCAAAATGATATTTCCAGGCAATGATAATAACTAAAACTCACATGAGGAGTGTTTTGTAATGCTGGGGCAACAACAATCCCTGCCCCTTGATGCACAAACACAAACTAGAAATTGAAGTCTTCTACCCTTGTGTCCACAGTCATAAGCTATGTCAGACAGAGGAAGAGAATACACGTACCAAATGCCTACAAAAAAAATCCAAGGAAAACAGAGATTTTCCTATGATCTTTTTTTTTAAGGGACACTAGGTGTTGTGGAAGAATGTGTAAGCTATACCCGTGTTTAACATAGGGACCTGATCAGGGAGGAGAATTACATGCGCGAGATGAGAAGGGGGACGGACACGGATGTAGAGTCATCACCCATGACCGGATGGAACAGATCCAGCTCACCATACCGTTCCAACACGCGCATCCTGCAGTCCTCAGCAGCCATCAGACCAGTCGAGAAGGCACCGTGCACAGTTCCTGGGTAGCTCATGCTCGTCGCCTCACCTGCAAAGAAGAGATTGTCTACAGGGATACGTAGCCTCTCGTACAGATTGTGAGGCTTTCCGACGGAATCATAGCTGTAGGAGCCGAGCGAATTCACATCCGATCCCCAATGGGAGACGAGATGCTGAATCTGCAAAGAAAGAGAAAGCTGTGGTTACCACCAAGTCTAAACTAGCGAGTTTTCCAGGATGGTTGCACAAGGGAGAACCACGGCACAGCTATTAAGACCATTGATATGATCTGATCCACATGGATGGGCCATGACCCAAGTATCTCAATCATGAGATACTTCAAATTTCTCCTTTTAGTAGCTTACAGAAAAATGGTACAGACGAAAATATACAATAACAGTCTATGATCAACAGAAATTGGCAAAAGATTGGATTGATAGCATCTATAGAAACAAGCGTATTGTGTTTTATAGAGATGATGCAAAGATTAAAAAAAATGCATAAAGGCGTGGTGGAACTGCATCAAACTATCACAAAAACTAATATGGACAGTTCTGAAATTGTACCAGGCCAGATGAGAGTGCCAGAAAGGAGAAAGCAACGTACTGGTTCACAGGCATCAGGGAGAATCCGCTTGAGTTGCAGAAAGGCAAAATTAGCAGCAGCTTCATCAGACATCTTCCCGATGTCATGGGCAAGACGCCCAGCAGGCATGTAAACTAGGACTGGGTGGCCAGTCGCCTTGTGAAGGTTCAGGAAATAGCTGCATCCATAAGAAGTGGGTGAAACTACTCCCAGGAACTCGACATTGGGCCAGAAGACCTTGTCGAAGTGCAGCGCGATCTTGTTCTCGGTTCCAACACCAAGGTCCGCAATCGCAGCTTCCTTCCACTCTGGAAGTCTGGGCTCAAACTTTATAGAGTTGGACTTCAGAACCCCGAGTGGGACTGCAACCACAGCTGCATCCGCTGTGAATGTCTTCCCATTTTCGACCGTGATTTTGACTCCATTATAACGGCGGACAATCTTTGTCACCCTGAAGGCCATAATCCAGATAAGAGAGTACTCATGCATGTCACATACAAGACATACCCCGCACCATAAGGCTGTGATGATAGATTAACAAAAATCCATACCTATGACTGAGACGGATGTCGAGCCCTTTGGCCAGAGTATTTATAACAGGGAGATAACCCCGGACCATTAGCCCATGACCACCGGAGAGCAGTTCTTCCTGCATTTTTTACATTGAAGGATTAATTTAATGGCAGGATGCATCATTCTTACAAGCTATTATAACCCATATCACCCAGGACAATGAAATATTTATCAGCATCAAACCATCTAATGGAACGTCCGCTACAATTGAGTGATAGATACATCATCAGTGTGTACAACACGCACACATAATCATAAAATTTAAACCAAAATTAGGCAAAATACAGTAGATGCAAGAAAACCTCAGCTAGATAAATAGGAACATAGAACTATAGACCATCCATCCACCTATGCAACTAGTTCGCCCATCATTACGGTGGAAATGAGTTGTACTAGACACAAAGTGCAAAGTACTAATATAGACCATCAATACACTCCAACCACCATCATTGGCAACCTTGCAGCAACCAAACCAGCTGGATGATCCTAACCATCCAACCCACGGCCCTTTTATAACAATCTGTTATACAGAATGGTGATCGAATGGTTAAGATGAAGAGAAGCAATGCATGGCAGTATCCAACAGGCAGACAATCTATTTAGGTGATTGACCATATTTTGTAATAACTTATATGAACCATACACCTTTGAAGCCAGTAAGGATCATCTGATTGGTAATGTTTTTGCCAGATGACCAATAAAGAGCGTGTCTGATCAGATGGACAGTCCAGATCCAGGATTAGATCTTCCTTATCACCAATACAACTCATTTGGAACAAACTGCCACACAAACTAGTCAAATGGGATCATTCCACACTTCGTGTTTGAAATTCCCAAAATCAAGAAGAGACAAAAAATAAAATAAAATTGCATTGAGATTTTCCCCCCAATAAAATGAGCTTTTTGTTCTCAGATAAAAAGATTTTGATAAATAGGAATGACATACCTGATCCCAGCATTTCAGTGAGATGGTATCCGCATCTGCAGCAAACCAGCCCTCCATTCTACACAAGTACCATTGGAGTACCTTGTGAGCAAGTCCTTCTTGCCTGCAAACAAAACCCATTTTTATCAAAATACAGAATCTTCAATGCTTTGAAAAACCAGCAACCACCATAGGCCAAGGAATGAAGGTATAGTTTCTACAGAACCTTAAATCTGGACGCCTCTCCAGAACAATAGAGATGGCCTGAAGTATAGACATGTCTTCACTATTTTCCTGCCTTACCTTCTCTGTCTGGAATCATCAGTTTGCAACCAGTTTAGCAAAATTATCAACAAAAGCAATTTAGAAAATGTAGTATCCATGGTACACTCTCGAATACCGCTCAAAGGCAAGACAAGAAAAACATACCTCTTGCAAAATACTCTCAAATGCCTGGCCAACCTTTGTGACCAGTTCTTGAGGGACTTGGTGCCCATCCGTATCAAATAGTGCATAACTGGAAAAGAAGCAATGCCAAAAGAAAAGCTATAATAAGTATTTTCTCAATTTCTTCACATTTTTATATATGTTCCTTGCCATCCCCATCACTTAAGCATGAACAGTTGGGTAAATGTCCAGATAGCGATAGTGACCCCAGAAAAACTCTACATGCTGACAAATCCATATTGTTAAGTACTAATATTAAAATGAGTAGCTCAAGTTTTCTTCTTCTTCTTCTTCTTCCTCTAAAATAAAAAATAAAAATAGGGAAGCAATATCTACACCCTCTATTTTTTTTTTATATAAATTACCCCCTCTCTTTTTTTATATTACAACCTTTCTTTCTACATTCCATATCCAGTACTTTGGTACCATTTTGATACCGATAGTAGAAAAAACTGGTGCATGATCTGTCAGGGAAAAATAGAATGTAGATATCATTTACCGAAAATTATAATGTAGAAATAAGCAAAGAAAGCTTAGTATAGTTTCCAAAGGAAAAGCCAGTAGATTGTGCTCGCACAAAACTCAACAAAAATCATGGAGCATTAAGTTAAAAAGAAGAAAACAGAGCACCCTAAGAGCAGCGGATATTCAAATTACCTTTCCAAATCGTGGTCATACAACACAGAGTTATCACCACTAGTACGGTAGAGCGGAAGTCCCAGTCTGCCAATCAATGGTGCCAAAGGATTCTCCTTACAGACCCCATGCAACCTGAAGCATAGTTGATGAATACAACACATTAAAATATGTTGTTGAGTAGCCTTGCATTTTACCATAAAAGGGTAGTGGAGCAAAGTTAATGTAAAAGGCTAATGTAACAGAGGAGAAAGTCAAAGAACAATAACAAGAAGCATACCATGATGCACCCATGTCAACGGGAAAACCAAATGAATAATCAGTGTACACTCGGCCACCAAGTCTATCCCGAGACTCTAACAGAACAACCTAAAAGTGACACATCATATCAGATGACGCAATGATATGAACAACAAGATAATAGAAGGGCATCATATACAGACAAGCACCAAAGTAACTTAGAGGTGAATGATACAGTTCTAGAAAAGGAAATTGAGTTACCTGAAAAGACGCATCATGAAGAGCACGAGCAGCTGCAATGCCAGCAAAGCCACCACCAATGACAATGACAGAAGGAGAGAGGGGTTTTCTCTCAACTTCTGAATAGCAAGAAGCTACAAAATGCAATTAAAGTCAGCATTCAGTTGTTCAAACCCTTAGACATGGATGCATGCCTTTTGCAATACACGCCATCACAAATGCATTCGGAACTGATTTCACACATTCATAAGGAAATATATACATGAATGGTAACTCTAAGAGTTCAAATTTCCAATAAATTTGGCTTTCCAGCTAAAATCTTAAGAAGAAGAAAATTTCAAATTTCCTCTAAGAGTACCATATTTCTATTATTGTTGCAGATCAGTTAAGTACTAATATACACATGAATGATAACTCTAAGAGTTCAAATTTCCTCGGAGTACTATAGGTACCAGCTACAAATCTTGATTTTCCAATCATTCCTATCTAAAAGCCTACTCCTTGGTCAGTTCCCACCATGACCAGGTCTACAAATTGCTGCAGATTGGTTATGGGAAATGCCCTACCTTGATCAACATTCTAAACAAGAATTTTCATAGTAGCTTGACAGAAGTTTCATGACCAGACCAAGGTTTAAAAAGAGGGTCTGTCTTTTGACTCACAAAGGGACCTAAACCAGTATGACTCACCCCGTATCGGTTCATTTCAGTTCTGTTTCAGTTTCGTGACTTGTTTCATTTCAGACTGAAACCGATACGACTCAAATGACACCAAGTCATATCAGATGACTTTTTTTTAACCCATGTGACCAGCTGACCACTTGACATCGACACTTTGTTACGATCACTGCTAGGAGTTTAATAATGCTGCAGAATATATATCCATTTTTACATTATCACTTAAAATTTATAAAAGTCTAACAGTATCAACTTTGCCAGTGTTACCCTGTCTAAAGCTGTTATATGTGACATGTCTTAGTTGCAAATATATAAAATATATGTTCACAATCACACTCTCCACAGACAAGCATGAATGCATCTGTTTATTCACGTTAGCTTCATATAGATAAACTGTCATTATGTAAGGCAAAAACTTCTTGATGTTAAAGTAAACAGTATTAAAAGGTTCCAAAACTTGACTTGGTCTGACTGCGAGGGCAGACTTCTCTGAAACCTGAGGTGAATTGGCCATGGACATTATTTTACTCAAAGCTCAAACCAATCCGTTTTTCTTGATTAAGTTACATCTACGTTCAACCAATCAAGCTGAGCAACAAATGTTAGGCCTGGCAGAAAGGTAGATTTGAGCTAGGTTGAGGTCAACCTTGTGAGAACTTCCCATGAGATCAAGCTCTGTGAGATCCACCGTGATGCACATTGGACACCCACACCGTGCATTTGGTGGGTCCCCTCTATGTTATGGGATGTCTCAAAAATCAGCCATATCTGAAACTTAGGTAGGCCACACAATTTGAAACCATGTAAAATCATGAATAAAACATCTAAAAGCACTTGGTGGAGAACACCTGAGTTTTGGAATGGCCTGAAATTTGGTGTGACCCCTCATCTCAAGTGGGACACACACAACGGATGGGTTAGACATCTGAACCACGTCTCCATGGGCCCTATAAACAATCAAGAAGGTTTCAATGGATGAGCATCCACTCTCAACTGTTGTCTATGGTGTGGCCCACTTAAATCATGGATTGGCCTGATTTTTAGGCCCATGGCCCACCATGGAAGGTTGCATCTCATTGATGGTGTGGATGTCCGACACATTACAATGGTTACACACACACACACAGAGAGACCCGCCTGGATCTGACCCTATCCAATTCTAAGTGGGTATGGGCCATTGTCAGGGTCCGGGCCAGGGTCCAGGATATTGATGCAACCCCATCTCAACAATGCCCAATTTTTAACCAGGTCCAAAATGTGAACACCATCTCATAAACTCGGGTCGGGTCCTCAGGTACCTGTAGGTCCAGGTACCCAATGACAGCCCTAATTAGGGTAATCCCAGCCTTTTACTGGCCATAAGGAAACCAATCCCGATGGCACCCAGAGTAGCCTGGCCATGTCCAAGGTCGAGTCATCACTGTGTCTGAGTCAAGACTCAGAAATGTATGAAGCCAATTCTGACTCAATCAATAACGAGTCGGACTCAGTAACGAGTCTGACTCAGAAAATGATGAGTCTGACTCAGTAAACTCGGAGCCTGGCTCACCAAGGTCCCGATCAAAGTCTAGTTTCCAGACCAGTTTCTCTAGTATATGCAAATACGTATCTACATTTGCTAGAGGTAGGAGTATGTATATACGTACTTGCGTGCGTGAACATGCAACTATGAGAATCTCTAACTTATATATTTCCAATTTTCAACAGAGAATTTCAGCGCATGCATGCATGCACATTCATGCATGCATATGTTGAGATGTGCATGCATCCATACATGCATATCAATTAATTGCCTCCACCACCATGTTCTCGAACATTCCACAAAATATACACCACACATTATAAAAGGTGCGCACGATAAGGAAAAAAAACGCCTTAAAAAAACATTTAAAAAAAAAAAAAAAAAAAAAAAAAAAGCCATAAGATTAAAATTTAAAAAGAAAATTGAGGAATAACCATTTTCAAGCGGAGAAAACCATCCGAACCGATTACCATAAAAAATCAAAAATCAAAATTATAAAAATAGAGAATTTCCGCACCTCTCTTCAACTGACGATCAATTCCATTCCGAGACTCCATGCTGACGTCGTGTCGCGATCCTTACCGTTGAGATCTTCTCGAAATTAAAAAGGGAAGGAGGCAATTGAGGGGAATAATGAAGGACGAAGATCAAAAGGCACGTGATGAAATGGTTCGAATTCGCAGAAGAAAACCCTAGATTGACGGAACAGCTCATGCGTATAAGCAGAGCAAACGGACGGAAAGATCGAGACGAGGTGAAATTCTCGCCGGGAATCGGCCGATTTGACCGGAAGTATGTCAGTTTCGCCGGAAATATCCGATATCTGCCATGGAATTGAAGAGAAAAAATGGATTTTTGAAAGGGTTTGGGGAAATTCTAGGGTTTCTCTTTGTAGATCTGCTTTGAGGGAAAGAAAACGAAGGAAAGAAGAATACGGAAGAGAGAGGGCGTAGTTCTGAAATCTGATGAGCTGTTTTGGTCCGGTTTTTCCTGGCTTTTGGGCTGCCCTTTAAAGGAGATGGACGGGGTATTTTGGTAATTTCAAGGAATATCGTCGGTTTTACGTTTTTACCCTCAAAGGAATAAGAGTCGTCAAAAGATCAGAATTTTGGTTATATCCGGCCCGAAAGCCTGGCCCAAATAGTTCAAAATCGGGAACGAGACGCACACCTGGCCCGGCCCGTTGGCAGCCCTTTTAAGGAACGAATCGAGCTACGGTACGTCGCGGAGGTGCTACTCGGTTGGCATGTGTATGACCCACCGTGATTATTTTATACCATCTAATCCATTCGTATAATGTATTATATCAGGATTAAATATATAAGAAAAAATTCACAGGATTATAAGGCTCAGATGGGTGATGAAAGGATGTTTTTGGTAGTTATGGCCCATCTGAGTATTGCATCACCTTGATTTTTGAAATAAAAGATAAAATAAAGTTATTCTACCTGATGGACGGTGTGGATTTTAATTACAATAAGAATTTTCTAGCAAATGTTTTCCGAGTAAGTACGTAAGCTAGGTACACATGCATTTTTCTTAAGGAATGGCTTTTCCCCTTTTAAGGAAAACATGACGCCTTGACGGTCTGGCTGAGTTTGAATGACACGCTTGCAGTTAAAAGAGGGAGCGGATTCGGTGTGTCCGTGGCTGTGGGCCACAATGATGTATGTATTTAATATCCACGCCGTCCATCCATTTTTCTGGATAATTTTAGGGCTTGAGACAAAAAATGAATAAGATCCAAATCTCTTGTGGACCACACCACAGGAAACATCTGTGATTAGATGTCCACCAATAAAATTTTTCTAGGCCATTGTAATGTTTATTTGCCATCAAACCTGCTAATAATGTCACACATACCCAAATGAAAATTCAAAACTTTTGTTTATGCATCGAGTGACCACATTTTCACGGGGGATCCGATTAGGTGAGACCCAGATACATGGAGGTGGGTGGGACCCTCACTGGGGGGGCTAACAGTGATGTATGTGCTTAAATCCACACGATCCAACTGGTTTGAAAGTTAATTTCAAGGCATTGCTCCAAAAATGATGTAAATCCAAATCTTATGTGGACTATACTACACAAAATAGTAGTGATTGGATCCCCATCATTAAAACCATCGTGGGGCCACTGGAATGTTTATTTTCTATCCAACCTATTGATAAGGTCACAAAAATATGAATGAAAACATCACACACATATCAGCTTGATCTAAAACTTTTGTAGCCCACATGAAGTTTTTAATAGTTAATAGCTGGTGTTTCTTTATCATAGTTAGAGATTTGGATTGCTTCATTTTTTATACTGTACTTTAAAACGACTTTTCAATTCGGATGGATAGTGTGATGTAGTCACATGCATCATAGTGAGCTCCACAATCAAGGGCCGTACCCACCTCAATAGATTAAGGGTCTCAGCTAATCTACTCTTAATATCATGTGGTGTGGTTCATTTGAGATTTAGATTTGTTTTATTTTTGGGCTCATATGCTAAAATTAGCTACCAAAATCAATGTACAGTGTGCATATAAAACACATATATCATGATGGACCTCCACCCATAATTTCCCAAATCCACGTAATAGTAGTTTTCTAGATCCACCTTCAAAGACTGCATGGTGTTGGAATTTAATGGGATTTTATTGAGCCACGTTCTCATTATTATAGATGGAGCCCACACAAAGCATACTGAGGGCCATTTCACAACACCTATTTCTAATCAAATCTCATCACATTCCAGCACCTTGTGATGACGAGGTCACCATGCAATTATGTTGGCACTTAAAAAAATTTACATGTAGCATAAATTTAAAATTTGTATACTTACCATATATTTATTCAAAAGCTTTTATAATCACATGTGCTTTTGTCGATTAATAAATCAAAGTATGTTTTTAAAATATTTTAAAATATTTATATTTTAAAATAATATGCATATATATAGCTGAATGCTTGGTTGCACGCTTACCATACGATGATGTGACTATCAAATCTAAATGGTCCACGTGAAGCAGCACTCCGTGAACCCCCGTCTTTGATTTACATATCTCTTTGCCATAGACCACCAGAATTTTATATCATGGTTCAATTTTAACCCTTGGGGTTCCATGGGATTCCACATCACATTAGCCGTTTGGATTAGACACTCATAGCACATGTGCAAAAGTGCACACATGCATAGGTGTGCGGGTCAGCATGACTCTCTCTCTCTCTCTGTATATATATATACAGAGAGAGAGATGTATGTGTGTTGTACTATCGTTTTTAAATGACAGAATCACCCTTCACTTAAACCCTTACCCACCAACCGCCCTTCAAAATGCAACCTTACCCAATCCTCTCCCTTTCTCCCCTCCCACTCTCTCCCCCCTTGCATATATCTTTAGAGGTTGCTCTTGTGCCTTCAATTCTAATAAGCAATGCCTATAGATTGGTAATCCCGACCATTGATCTATTATGTCCCGTCATATAAGTGGACCATGCCTCAAAATTCTCTTTGAAATGGCAATTGTAGCTTTTTAATTGTTGGTGTCCATTTATAGATAGACAGTTGTCCACATTCAACTGAGAGACGGCTGGGATTCCAATCTGAGAGGTTTTTGGAGTGTGATTCATCCATGGTGGGAGAGAACATGTGAATGGTCTAGATTACTGAACCATGGCCCCATTTGTCAGAAAATTGTGCAAAGATGGGCCATGTATCATCCAAAATCCTTTCTTTATTTGGGTATTGGTACAGGCATGAAGATAGGTGGCACCTGCTTTTTGCAGGGAAATAGAAGGGAACGTAGGAGTTAGTTGATACATTGTGAGAGCATGATTTTCCATACACCCGCACACTTAAACATACACGTGGGACATATGTGTTTGAATCCACATCAGTCTAATAGTGGGGCTTGTTGCAGATGGGGCATATCTTGAATATTATCCTGAATGGATGATCTCTACTTCCTAATAAATGGCCATCAAATGGATGGTTGAAATAAGAGTAGTTATGGTCCCCTTACAAAAATAAATTTTAGTTAATTTGAGACTAAGATAATGCAATAGTATCCAATTTTTGGTATTCTTTAATGTATAAGTGGACCCATGATTTGGATGGTTCAACTTGAGACACATGTTTGTTGTCGGAGAGGCCCAGTGCTGACATTTTTTTGGGCCCACAGCAATGTCTTCTGTGACATCCACTCTGCTATCAATTTGGCTAAGTCAACAACTCAAAAAGCATACTAAATATACACTTAGGTGGGCCACCCCACAAAGAACTGTGGGGGTTGAAATATGGGTGCACATAGTTTGGTTCGGTCTACTTTTGGAGTGAAATTGGAACCAAACTGTTTCTAGCGGTTCTAGGAAAACTAGAATAGGAACAGACCATTTGCACCTCATGATAGAATTGGAATTGGATGGTAAAAAACCGGTCTAGTTCGATTTTATGGTTCAAGGCTTCTTATAATCCAACCCAATTGCATGGTTTATTTTTATAATTCAAGCCCAAGTTTCTCTATTGAAAATTTTCACAGTGAGTAATCTTATCATGGTTTATTTTTATGACCTTTACGTGTTCTTAAAATGATTTTTCTATCTATGCATGTTCGGTGTTGTGATCCATTCGATGAATGGCATAGTTTTTATCTTTAAAAAAAATAAAATTTAAATATTTATTGACCAAGCGGCTCAATTTCAGGTTCAATTCTATTTTCCGGTTCAATTTTACATAATCCCAAATTAAGAGTTGAATCGAACAAACTGGTTCTTTGAATTTTGGAACCGGAACCGGTGCACATTGGAACCAGACCAAACCATGTGGTCTTGTCGATTCCGGTCGGCTTTACCAGTTTTACCGGTTCGTATGCACCCCTACATTGAAAATATCCATTGTTGATAGCTTCTTAAGGCCATCACAAGATCTTTTGTGACATCCACCCCGTCCAATATCAGTTCTGGGATGAGTCCAAATGTCATCTAATATGCACCTCAAGTGGGGCCACACCAAAAGAAACGTAGGATGGGAAACCATTTTGCAATCCCACTATTCCTTCAGTGTGGCGCACCTGAATTTTAAATGTACCTAAATGTAAGCCTAACGACCTACATGGACCACCAAAACTGATGGATGTCAACAAGGGTATCAATGGGGCCCACCGAACCTTACATCCCAACCAATCTTCTGCCATGTCAAGTAATAAGGTAGAACAGTAAATCGTTTGAAAACGGTGGTAAAATAAACTTTTTACGAGTTTCATTAGCCCCATCCTTGAGCCAAAGTCAATATAGATGGTTTTTCAACTTTATCTAAAAAACACACATGGGTATTTGAAAATATGTTAATTTATAATACACCGAAAATAAGCGGTTATATTGGTAAAAAGAAAAGAAAAGTTTTATTCAACTGTTCTAATTATAGTTGGCATTTTGGTTGCATCCAGCAGCTCAAGGATATTTATTTGATGGTTGAAAATGAAATTGGATAGTCTTATTTTAAGAGACAAGTGTCCACCAGTTAAATCCACCAATATCCAACGGTTGGGATTGTTCAACTGGTAACTCCAGGACTCTGATCAAAGATTAGTTTTGAGTTGCTACAATCAATTTATGAGCAATTGTCTAACATCGTAGGCTCCAAGGTATCTTATAACTCTCCTTCTTCTTTCCTTATGAGGCATAGGATACAAACCATTAATGTGTTGGCCCCTCCAAAGATTGGCCATGCCCTGAAATCTCCACAATGAGATAATTATATCATGTAGGGATGGATGTGAGGTTGTCATGTGTTAAGGGTCAAGGTTGTTATGCATTCACTAAAAAAATAAAAAATGAAACACAGGCTACGGACTATATCTATAGCGAAAGATTGTTTTATTTCGTAGACATCGTTTTTTGAAGGTCGATGTTCTCATTTATTAAGGGTCAAGATTGTCATGCATTCACTATCAAAATAAAATAAATGTTATGGACTAGATCCATAGCGAAAGAATATTTTAATACGTAATTATTGGTGTCGTAATCATTACTTTTGAAAGATTGAGGTTGAGAAAAGGCTACGAACTAAATCTAGTCCATAATGAAAAAATATTTTAGTCCGTGGCTTTTGCTTTTGAAATGTCAAAGTTGTTATATGTTAAGGGTCTAGGTTACTGCGTGTCAACATCGACCCTTCACACATGACAAGTTATACCTTTGACACATGACAACTATGACCTAAGCCCTTAACATATGATAACCTATACCTTTAACACATCACAACCACGATCAAAACTCTTAACACATGGTAACCTAAACTTTTAATATATGACAACTTAGACTTTTTACACATGACAACCCGTATCAAAATCCTTAACACATGACAACTTAGACCTTAACACAGATAACTTAGATAATTAATTAATGACAACCACTTCAACCAAGTTAATACATTACAAAATTCAAATTATATCTCTTTCATTGTCTTCTACATGACAACCACAACCATCCATATCTATCTAAAATTCCTTTCGACAATCACTTAACTCCACGATAACGATAACGACGACTATCTCTCTCTATTTACAGCTAAAAGTGACTTCTATCTTTAAGTAAATGTTATTTTATAAAAAATAAAATAAAATTTTTATTTAAAATATCTTCCACCATCTTCTATTTATAAGAAATATGGTTATTGGGGCAAAAAATAACACTTTTGTATAGTCTTAAGAGTTGTTGGTGGTACCTATACGCTAGAGAAATTGATGACGGCAATATGGGCAAAAATACCATCAAAAGGGGCTGTAGTAATTCCTTAAAAGACATGTTTAAAGAGAAAGAAAAAACCTAAAAAAAAACAACCGAGAAAAAAATTGAATTTAAAACAACATAAAAAGGGCAAAAACAGAAATTCGATTAAGGGAACAAATTCCAAAGCAAGGATTTTTAAGTACACTAATTATTTGAAAATGATCAAAACACCAGCTAAAGATTACATGCGAGAATACAAATTTTCCGGCAATTTTGCAATACCATGAGACTAGTATGCTCAAAATCTTGATTTTCCATTACATTTATACCATCCGTAATATACCCCACAATTTCGATGGTCTGTGCAGCCCTAATTGAGAACATATACACAACATCATAGGCCCACCACTATAAAATCAAGGGACAGCCCTACAAAAACCTCCGGATTCAAGTGGTGGCTACAATATGGCAGTGGGATCCTCCGACTTCAACGGTGGTGCGAACCTGACGTACCGGTAGGATGCCATATATAGACCCCCGGTGGGCCCCACTCGGGGTATCTCTGTCCTTTCGAGTTCAACGGCTGGTCATGTTCACCATCTTGTGGGACCCATTCGCAAAAACAAAATACGAAGTCAAAAAGTGCCATTCTGTGTAAGCGATTGGACAGTATTATATTCACGGATGCAAGTGCACTCGCTGGTATGGATGGACAGGATCGGATGCACACGTGCCAAGAAGTCAAACGTGTATGAGATCAAGGCAATTCGTCACTAGACAATACTGTGGCCAACACTTAGATAAAAAAAAAAAAAAAAACCAACTTCAGATTCATCGTCGGGCCACACTCATACAATGAAAATAGACGGTTAGAAAACATATAAGTATTCAATGTAAACAATCGGTTTTCCTGATCTGTAGACCAGTCTGATTTTTTGTCCATAACATCTTTTCATCACGCCCCACCTGATTGATGGTCTGGATATTGTACATACGTGCTGTGTTGGCTAGCATGCCGTGGAGTACCATTGCATCTGATGCGAGAGAGTCGACATAACATTTTTTTGATAGATTTCATAAGCGTGCTGAGCAGGTACAATGTATGCTAAGAAACCATGCAATACTCAGAAAGAAAATGTTTAAATAAATAAATATTTGTGATATTATAAATATATAAAAACGACTATAACTAACACTAAAATTATAAAATTCTACAAGTTTAAATAAATGCGAATTTTATGAAAAATCGCTGAAGAAATCTCATTTTACCAAACAATGCCTCCCTTCGTTCAAAGTTTCAAACGTTCAAATAGGTCCGTTTGAGAGGTGAAACTGCGAAAATGCATTCATTTTTAAACGGCATTTTAGGGTCTTAGTATTACATCCATACCGTCCAATAGTTGTACCCTACCAGGATGATGATACCAACAAAAGAAATCCAAAAAGATCCAGTGAAGTTTGGAAATTGTTCATATTGCGTGGCCCACCTGAGGTTTTTATCATGCATAATAGAATATATATGTTATGGGTGGAATTGAGCCACTGTTTATCATAACAGCTCTACTCCATTTAGGGCCTGTTTAGCCGGACCGATCCTATGGTATTAAAAGGGATGGGATCTCCATATCCTGAGATATGCATGACAAGACAAATAGACACAGTGAACTTATCTTAGGATATAAGCAATTCTGTTGATCTTAAAACAAATCCACTTACATCATCATCATTATCTTAAAATTGATCTCATCCTTTGGTTAGACAAACTGGAAGATAAAATCCTAGAATATGCCGGCCTAATGAACTTGTCCCGGGATATAGCAATCTCAAAGATTTTAAACCAATCCACCATCATTACATTTGTAATCTAGTCCACTGTCGCGCGTCCGATCATTTGCTCCGTTTAGGTTTATGTTTTGCATGTTACTTCACAATTTAGTCCACCCTCGCGTACAATCACTTAAAATCTTTCAAAGCTTGGATGAAACTTCACGTCAGCGCATTATGGGAAGGGTAGGCTGCACCCTAACATATGATCAGAGAACCTACTCATTGTTCCCTGTAGTGTGAACCATCGGACATGCACTGTCCCCTGTGGTGTGGACCATCTGACTTGCACGCGAGATTGATTTTTGTACCCATAATCTAACTTTTTGGGATACACCTGATGGACGGAGTAGATGTCACATGGGAAAACAAGGGCCCACAAATCTCAGGGCGCCTCTTGTGGAGAATAAAAAATAGGGTAGCACCCAAATCAAATTGCATGTTGGTAGGACCCATGCATCACGGTCCACCGATCAAAGATCAGATGGTTATAAATAACCATGCACCGGAATTTGGGTGCTGATCATGTCGCATGGAAAGTCGTTTCTCACATAGTTACCAATATAATTTAATAAAGCCAGATTACATGCAACTGATCATCCCTTTCAACGTTAATCACGTGCAGGACATCCAAGGTGGGTCCCACAGTAAAGATCACCTGGCCCCAAAATCATTAGGTGGGCCACCCTATATTGAAACAATGGACGGTTAATAGGGACTTCCTGCCGACATTTTTGATTTGACGTATGTTGGCGTCAGCCTTAGTAGGGACCGGCCTAGGACGCTTGTATACCTAGCTACCCTACCTAACTTTCTCTAAAGTCTGGAAATGATTTAACAAGCATGAAATCTGCACCGTCCATCTTGTGTACTATCCCTTGTTTGGTGGTGGTACCAAAAAAGTTAACCTGATGCAACTCCCAGGTGGGCCACCTAGTCAAACTTTTACAAAAAATACTTTTGTAATATGGTACACCTAAGTTTTATAACATTGGGATTTTTAGTTAAGTTTTTTTATTCTTATAAGACACATGAGATGAATGGATTGGATGACATATAAATATTACATAGGCCCTACACAAAATCAAAGGGGGTGGGTGTCCCATCCCAACTTTATTCTATGACGTGGGCTACCTAATTTTGGATGATTGTGATTTACGGGGGTATGCGGATTGTTGGGCGAACGTGGTGGGATTTGATGGAGAGCGCATTAGGTGCGGCTCTGGACTCACCCACGAAGTGCGGCCCTTGTAGTGGGGCCCATCTTGATTTATATTTTATATCCACACCGTCTATCTGTTTTTCCAGGTGATTTTAAGTCATGAGCCCAAAAATGAAGCAGATTCCATTCTCAGGTAGACCATATCATAGGAAACAGTGGTCATTGACCATTAATGGTCCACAAAGGTTTTGGATCAAGCTGATATTCATAGTTGTTTTTTTTTTTTTTTTTTTTCCAGGACGGCGTGACCTTATCAAGGTGTTGGATGGTGGGCCATTTGGAAGTGTTTAATGGGATGGAAATCGTCATTTATTTTTAGACTCATGCCTTGAAATAATCTGAAAATATTGACGAAGAGGACGCATACATCAAGTTGGACCCATGGTAAGGGCTGCACAATGAGGCCACGGCCCCAGCTTATGCTCAACGGATTTGATGGGCTACATATCTCTGTAAGAGATGGCTATTCACCCGACAACTTTCAACTATGCTTTACGTGAGCTCCATCGCAATCAAATCCCGTCGGGTCGGGCTGCGCATTAGACCACGTGAACCCCTGCTATTTTGCAAAAGCCTTCTTAAAAGGAAAGCTAACTTGGGGCACTGTAACGGTTGTGAGATGTCTATCTATTCATTAGGCTGGATCATGTTATGACATTAGCTATTAAAAAAAAAATGAGACATACAACTCAACTTGACCACACGATGTAAAAAAGTGAGGGCTTGCAGCGACACATAAGTTTTGGATTAAACTAATATTTCTGTTATTTCAGTTCATCCAAGTAGAAATGATTTTATGAATGGTATGAATGGCATGATAGACAGCACAAAAGTTTCAACCGTAAGCATATCCCCATCCACTTTTTTCAATCAGGGATCTCATGAAAGTTCCATACACCTAGCGATTAGCATGGACACAGATTGCATTGTGACCTGTCACCATGGAATCATGTGGTGACCTGACTTGGTAGGATTTAATTGGGCCTTCTGCCACTATCATAGGTGTGGTCTACATAAAGTAGGTATGAAAGTTATTGGTCAAGTACATACTCAACTCCTCCAATTGCATTTGGCTCAATTAAATCCTACCACATCAAGTCACAAGTCATAATGGACATTCGTATAAAAAATGCTTTTGTTTCTAATTTTAGCACCAATTGATTTTATTGATGGCCCCACCATGCAATAATTCAGTGTATGCTACAGCTCCTTTTTTCGATTATTATACACTAGATACAAGATTACAGAAGTACTTTAGGACTAAGCATGTGGGGGAGAGAGAGAGAGAGAGAGAGAGAGAGAGAGAGAGAGAGAGAGAAGCATCAATTTGGACCTTGTTGAAATTGGGTGTCTCTAATCTATGTTGAAATGGGGGTCATCGTTCGATTGACATCCCATGTCGATTGATTGAAAATTTTCAAATGTTTTAGTTTCTTACCAGACACTTTCGAATATGAGGCTCAATTAACTGAGAGTTGCTCGAACAATGTTGATTAGTTGAAACTTAGATTGATGGTGCACGTGATTTTTATAGTAGATCATTTGTAGCTTTGTGCCGTAGTTTTTTTTTTTTTTTTTGCAAGGGTTTTTTTCACATGAAATCATGCATTTTATGTATTGTTTTGTTTGTGTTTGTCTTTCACTTGTTTGATTAGAATTCGGAGTTTACTTATATAGCTCTCAATTAACCCTCTATTCACCCGCCCTAACACGGATGGTTGATTGCTCAAGAGCTTTATACATTAGATGATTCTATCCATCACTTAATTTTACAAAATATTATTTGACCATTGATTATTGTTGTTTTCTACGTTCTCTTTGAGTACTGATTAGCTGATTGTATGTGAATAAAATCAACTAAAAAGTATGTTTTACAAAACATAAGCCATCCATTCCAGGCCTAATGAATTGATGGACTTTGTTATGGAGAAATCTGGACAGGGTCAAATAGGGTCGGCCCGAGCCATTTGAACCAATTAATAGGGCCTTGGAAAGAGAACATCATGTCAGGCGCGAGCGGATATTTGGACTATGACCCTAGGTCGAGTAAGACGAGTTCTCGTCCTCGTCCTCATCCTCATCTGAAGAAGGTTGGCTGAGCCGAGCTCTCGTCCTCGTCCTTGTCTTTATCTAACAAGCTACGGTCCCGGATCGACCGATTCATCCTCGACCTAGAAGCCGAGAGCTAAGCCTTGAATAAGCATACCTAACAGACTCCCGACCTCGATGACTCGACTATGAATTCCAACTATAGGTACTCAACCGTATACTTGGATAGGACGAGATCCGAGCCCGGATGAAGATACTCCGAGTACCAAGCTAGGAAACCAATACTTCGAATGTGGGCGTGACCGAAGATCAAGCCTGGAGATACACTCCATTAAAGCATGATGCGCTACACGATCCAAAGATTGTGGAATATCTCCATGATTGCAATATCCGCTTGATTGAGTAGAGCATGCCGAGATTGACGAACACGATCCACCTGACCCACAGGTATAAATACTAAGGGACCCCATTTCAACAAGTACACAATATCTCGTACTATCTCTATATAGTACGCAACTTAGACCCAGATTCCCTAGCTTGACTTAGGCATCGGAGGGTCCCTTATTTAAGCCAGGGTCTCCTTTGCTCAACCTTTCTGTGCAGGAGCAGAATCAGTTCGAGGTTTGCGGCATTGAGTGGAGGATGGTCCAGATTTTGACCTTAATAGACTTAATTGATGTCTTTTCTTTATAAGATTATAAACATAATGAATCATCCAAACACCATCTCTTGGTAATGCATTAATTATTTATACAATATATTCTTGGCTATCTACCACGTTCCAATTCTTCCTACTCGGTTGCATTATCTTTCACCATTTTCCCTAACAAACCATGCCACTAAGCCATATAAAAAGTGGATGTTCACCCTATCATTTTGTAAGCTCATCTTTAGATGAACCCAAAAATAAAGTGGATCTAAAGAAATAAATGTTAATGTACCATCACAACTATCTCCAAATGGATAAAAAGTTGAAGCACTTAAGAGCAATTCAAATCCATCAAATCCATTAATAGATTGTCGTCGGCTTTTAATTGCTATAAATTGATTCAACTATGTTTCTGTTTAGAAGCACTTGTGATGATACGTTAAGGGATATTTGTTATCGCAATTACATATGTAAAATATGGATAAATTGTTAATAATTATTTTTGAAGAGTAATTGTTTAGGAGGAAAATACTTGAGTAATTACATTAGAAAAACAACACCATAAAGTATGAAATCGAACATCGTAATTTCAAAATTCATGGGTCCCATGGTGATGTATGTATGTGATCTATGCCGTTCATCCATTTTACTATCTTATTATCGAGCATGAGCTGATTGGAAGCTCATGTGGATCCGCACCATAGAAAATAAGGGGGTTAATGACATCCACCATTTAAAATCAAAATCTCCATAGGGCCCATACACTAATATGTATGAAGGCTATACACATATTAGCTTGATACAAAACTTTCATGTTAGGTGTTCAATTCCCACCATTTCCTATGATGTGGTCTACTTGAGCTTCAAATCTGTTTCATTTTTGGGCTCATACCCTAAGATGAGCTGGCGGAACAAATGGGCATAGTAAATACCTCATGATGGGCCCCATGATTTTTATACGCGAAAATTATACGAATTCAATTATCAAGAAACTCTGCAAACAAGCTCACTATCAAAGTCAACCTAGAGACTTATGCAGTAATTATATGGGTAAATAATCATTACCTATTTACTAATAATTATATGTATGTAAATGAAAAAACAAATACTCCCTAATGAGAAATGCTTATTATTAAATCTTTTTTAGTGTCTACTTTGATGTTTATATGCCATCTAAACTGTTCATTAGGTCATTCCATTGAGTTGAGCTAAAAAAAATAAAAAACAAAATTATTAATAAAAAACAAAACTTTTGTTGCCACATGATAGGCATTCAATCCTCGCTAACTTTTGTTGTGGGGCGCACTTAATTTTTAGACCTACCTTATTTTTTGTCCCATCTTCTAACATGAGTTGGTAAGACAGATGAACAAGGTTGATTTCTTACAAACATCACGGTAAGCCTGAGCATTTCTCAAGCAACATGGCCGTACAAATGGATTGTAGGTGAAATGGATGTACGAGGAAAAGGCAAATACAAGGAAGAAAAATCAAATACAACAACTACTGCACGCTTTGTACTTTTTCTTACTTCCATTTCGTGTTACATGCGTAATCTTTATAAGGAAAACGTGGCTGTTCGTTCACGACCTTGCTTACCTACTCCGACGGATAATAATAAAGATGAGGTTTTGATAATTCCACACGCGTGTGTAGCCATACATACTCACATGCGCCCACACGTGTACTTACGAAACACGTGCATGAGAGCTGAGCTTTACATAAATTTGGAAGCCATCCGTAGGACTGATATTTTGGGCCACAGCTTACATTTTTTTATGGCCATTCATTTATTTTGATTTCTTGTGACCCACCTGAGATGTGAAGTGGTCTTATGCTTATTTCATAAAATCTAAACAGTGTAGATCACCTGATGGAAAGCTCACGTCTCACACCGTGACGCATGTACCCGTGTGTACTGCACGTGTGTGGAACTACCAAATCTCCATATATAACAAAGGTTTCTTAAGGACATTTACACGACACGTGTGAGTATCATGCGCATGTGTGAGATCCAAGCTGCACACTCAGGTTGGTTCCTCTGTGTAAGAACACTAATCCAAAATTGAGGCTCGTCCACTCATCAGGTGGCCCACAATGAAAAAATAAAGGTTGGTCTCTTAGATAAATTTGGCAGAGTTGTTTTTAGCCGTCCATTAATAAGTAGACTGGGCTGATTTTTTTTTTTGGGCCAGGGCATCTACATGGCTGGCACGATGGACGGTCTGATTAACGCGTGTAGGCTTAACAGAGCTCGTGATAAATAACATAGCAAAATGGAATAAAAATTTAGAGTGGGGCCCACCAAAATCACAACTTGCGTAAAGATAAAAGTATATGCGAGATATTGACTGTCCACTTGTGAATTTAGGGCAAGATGCGGGTACACGTGTATGTATGAGTGGAGCACTTCAGACTATTATTAAAAGGAAAGTATTAGGTGCACTCACACGTAACTTAGTTGTCTCGCATGCTAATTTCATGATTGTGGCACAAATGTATAGGATCTAGACCGTTCATCTGCTGAGCCCTACTTTGGATGGGCCAAGTCACCGGCTTGGATCATCCTAGATGACAAATGTATGATTTTGATGATCAGTAAATGAACGGTTAGGAAGAAGTCCCAGTGGTCAACATTCTACGCATGAAAATACTTTAATCAACGGATAGGATCATCTGATCTTGTTATTTTTGGAGTGTGATCGATCCCTGCCATGGCCCATCAAACGAATGGTCTGTACCGGCCGGTGTGTGCCATGTGTACGGAGATAAGAGTCTTTAGTTACCAAACGATCACCTGCAACGGTTATTTCAAAAAAAATATCACCTACAACTGGTTGTACGCTATAACCCTTTCTGATGGCTTTGGGATTTTGTTTCCAATTTTGCCCTTGTAAGTATGATATTTTAATCACACGTACGACTACTGGCAGATGCACACGTGTAGGACATCCACGAGTGCAAAATTGGGCCCCACCGGAAAATCTCCTATTCCAAAAATGGTCCTTCTACTCTTTGGTGGGCCACACCTGTATAATGGGTCAGACTGTTGTCTGTCCATTTATTTTTCATGTTGTGGCCAGCCTGAGGAGTGGATCGACTTGATCTTTTGTGCCTGTCGATGTCCGGGGTAGAGCCCACCGTTTGCATGGCTCAGATGGGCTACGCTGGTAGAAAGATTAGTTCTAGAGTTGTACACGAGTTGAACCGAGGCAAGATTGGCACAGCTCGGCTCGACCCAGTCAGTAACTAACTCCGGCCCGAACTCGGCTTAGCTCGGTACTTGGCTTTACTCAATTAGCAGCTCGAGTCTCCGCAGCATTTTATCAAACATGTAAAGCACACTTTCAATTTTTCACGAAATGCAAAACAGTAACAATAATATACATGTATTTCATCAAACACTAGGTGGGGAACATCAAAATCATGATTTGATGGCAGTTTTATAACCTAAATTTTATTTTATTTTTTATTTTTTTTTTTGTATTTATTCTTTCCTCGCAACTAATCGGTCGTCCTGCCGAGAATGTATGCACCTGAAAGCGTACTTTATTGAGTCATTTCATTAAACATTTGGCCAACAACATCAATATCAAAATAACTGAGTTACCGGGTCAATTTGATCTGAGTCAAGCTTTTCTGAGTTGAGTTGAGTGAGTTAACCGAGCTAACTCGGTTCTGGTAGGGCAGTAATTAGTTCGCAGAAGTCAATAAAGAAGAACACCTTATGAATACAAGGGATTTGCACATGTAGTTCATCTGATATCACACCTAGAAGAAGACTCTCCCTCAATAATCTGAACCGTTCATTCGGTGGGGTCCACTCTAAATGGCCCATGGTGCAAAATCCAATTAATTGGTTGTTCCAGTTGGCCTATTGTGGTCTGCAAATGTTGAAACTTGGTGTTCAATGAGATAAAATTCATTAATTTTGTGGTTATGATTGTCCTACTGTGGTGGGCCATCCATCGTGAGGTACAATGGTAAATAATTTCAATATTGACAGTCGTCCAATATATGGTGGTGACGTCATTCCAAGAATAGAAAGTCCAGACCCGTCACTACTGCACTCCAATATCATGCATTCCACGCTTACATGGCTATCATGACCATGAGAAACATGGTGCGTATGGAAGCTAATTACATACTTAGTAAGCTCCGTGGGGCCCACTGATATGTATGTGCCTTATTCTCACTCTCCATCCGTTTTATCAGCTCATTTTTTGGAATGAATCCAAAATTGAAACATATGCAAAGCTAAAGTGGACCACACTACATGAAATAGTTTGAATTGAACGCCTACCGTTAAATACTTGTTGGGGGCCACAGAAGTTTTGGATCAAGCTGATATTTGTTTTTTCCCTTAGTCCATGCATGTGTGATCTTATGAACATGTTGAATGACTAAACAAAACTCACTGTGGGGCCCTAAAAAGGTTTCAACGGTGGATGTCATTATCCCCACTATATTCATGTGGTGTGATCCGCTTGAGCTTTGGATATATATGGTTTGATTTTGGGCTCATGCCCTAAAATGAGCTAAAAAAATGGATGGACGGAGTGGATACGATGGGCCCCGCAGAGTTTACTGAGTGAGCAATCAGTTTCTGCTGCGTGTAGCCTTACTCTTTTATGATTGGATTATTACATCAAAGTGGGGTCCACTGTATGATCATACACTTGCACCCAACAGCTCATTTATCCAAACCATAAATCAGTGATGGTCCACATACCAGTTATTACAATCTAGGGTAAGTCCTACGGGCTACTCAACTGATATTAACCGTGGATTTCATCAACGGTTCTTCTTTCATATACGTAGCAATCGCTCGCTGATCATCGAGTGGGTCATATCTTAGATGACCGATACTGCAAAATTCACTCTGATTGAGCAATCCTGACCATTTTATTAGAAAACATTTATGGAAAGGAAATGAATATTGGTCTGGTCATACAAAAAATCCACCAAAATTCTCTCAATTGTACATTATTTTCTCAAAGATCCCTCAATCCAAGGGTATGGTTGATCGATGGGCATTAAGACCCACCCCAGGTAGGTCTTACTGATGATCGGTTCAGATCTTAAACACTTTTTTCATAATGTAGATACCCGTGTGCATGTGAGCGAGTGTGTGTATATATATATATATCTACACACACACACACTATGAGGTCGACCTCATGGGAAGTAGTTGTGTGGGCCCCACCGTGATGTGTGTCGAACATCAATACAGTGCATTTGATGGGTCCCTTTTAGGTTAAGGGATATCCCAAAAATCAGCCATATGAGAAACTTGGGTGGACTATACCATTTAAAACTATGTGAATACATTCCTAAAACATATAAAATCACTTGGTGAGCTCACCTGAGTTTTGGATGTGGCTAAATGATTATGAATGTTTTAATGGGAGGATAACCCTATCAACTGTTGTATGTGGTGTGGCCCACCCAAGTCATGGATTGACCATTTTTAAGCCCCTAAGCACCTTGCATCTAAATGATGGCATAGATGTTCGACACATTGTCACGGTGGGGCCAAACAGCTGGACCTCATGGGAAGCTCATATATATATATATATATATATATAGCTGAATGCTCAGCTGCATGTCAGTTAGCACTGCTTATAATACTTTATGTGACTCCAAAATACGAATGGTACACATGAAGCAACACGTCATGGAACTCCTTGTTTCTTTTTTTTTGAGAACTCGTCACACACCACGTGACTCCAAAATATAAACTGTACACGTGAAGCAGCACCTCATGAAACCCCCCGGGCCAATTTGATTTGCACATACATATATATACACACATACAAACCTAATAAGTTATCTATCCACCAAAGAGACATCTACTGTTTGGAATCATTTTTCCATTTGCTTTGATTCTCATCACATGCAACAAACAAACCACGTTGAGCAGAGAAAAGAGTGAAATACCAAAGCTTCAATGGCTAGGATCTTCCGATTTGGAGATTCGTGGTCATGGTCCATCCATGCTGTCATAAGCAAATAACATTAATTTTTAAATTTTATTTCAAGTACTTAGTTTTAAATAACACTAAAAAGTTCCTTCGCTTCGAAGCTGGGTGGGATCTACCGTATATTTTGGACGGTGGATTTCTCGCAAACATTACAGTGGGCCCCACCTAACTTATGAGTGCAGGAACTTTTCACAAAAGGATTTTACGGACAATCGGCGTCCACTGTTGAGTTGGATGCTATTCACTTTCCATAAGAAAATGACCTCATATGCAGCCAAGGCTTTTTAAAAGAACATTGTCACATGTAGTGAAAGCTCCCTTACATAAGAGAGTGGCATAAGGGAACATATGTGAAATTTTTGTATGGACAATACATACGAATGAAGATCCAAGCCATTCATTAGATAAAGTATATTGGACATGTCCTTAGAATAATCAGGCAAGTATGAAAAATGCTTGTTGTTGGAAAAAAATTCATCAGCTCCAAATTCAACATACATGTATTGTCGAGATATATATGTCTCTATCCATTGCAGATCTTTCGGCATTACTATCGTCTCTTAATAAAGAAAATTAAAGATATGTAATATGATACACTGCAAAAAGGTGTATTGAGAAGCCAAACACCCTAGCTATTTATAAGGCTCGGGTACCCAACTTCAGAATTTGGCATTGCACGTATCTAAGATGTCTGACCATTATAGGGCCACCATCTTAAATTTCTTGTTTTGTAGTTAGGATTTCATGACCCTACTTTCACCAACTGAAAAGAAAAGGAAAAAAGAAGTTACACCCATTAAATTAGGAGCTTTGATTATGTGGTGGCCTTTGTATCGTGTAGTTTGGTGGTGTTGGCACGTGGCATAATTTGATTAAGTCATGTGCTGCTATTAGAGATGTAGCCCATAAAAAATATGTTTGAAAGTTATGAGGTTGATTATGTACTCAACCGCACACATCTTTAATAGCGAGGCCATTACAATACCAACAAGCCATGTGACATGTTGGGGTCACAAGGCAATCCGCATTCATGAATTAGGAGACGGGAAAAAACCTACCGTGAGTGTTGATTGGTCCACCTGAACAAGGGCTAGTCAACAATCATTTTGATTACTTTTCTCATGTGCATATGTTTATACTTTTCTTATGTGCACAGGTTTTTCTCAAACCTTCTTCACTCACGCAAGAGTGGATAAATAATAAGATAATAAAGAAAACGGAGAGATCTCACTGATTATGAGGACATAAAAGTATTAAGACGTCAACTACGAAGTAGATCGCCTCTACGAGCAGAACTTTCCTTCCACAAGCTTCCTCTCTCTCTTTTCTCTCTCTCTCACCTTTGATAACCTTAAAACCCTTTAGAAACCCTTTGCATAGCTTCTGAAAACCCTCTTGCATTACTCTATAATAACCCTAGGACCCCTATTTATAGTTTAGGCAACTCTCTTTCGCACATCTTACTAAACCACCTTAAATTTACGCAGTCTGCACTAAATCCAGACTGAATCTGCGTTACTCGCGACTAGTCGAGCGGCCCACTCGACCGGTCGAGCCTAATTCTCGACTGGTCGAGTACCACGGAATTCCAAAACAAATAACTCGCTGGACTACTTTGAGGTCGAACAGCTCACTCGACCGGTCGAGCAGTGCCCTCAACTAATCGAGCAGTGCGGTAATGCCAAGATTTGTGGCATCCGATCCGCACCACATCTCCTCTGAACTAAGGAGGAAAACCCTACCAAATCTCCCCCATTTCTGACTCAAGAGGAATTCGCCTTCTTTAAATTATCTAGGTTTCTACAAACCTCAAACTTGCCCTTAAACAAACTCTTAGTCATCATGTCTAATCTATTATCGTCCGTGTAGACCTTCTCAAGCTGTAACACTCTCTATTCCAAAGTATCCCTAATCCAGTGATACCGAATTTCTATATGCTTCGACTTGGAGTGTTGACTTGAATTCTTGCTTAAGTGTATAGCACTTTGAACATTACAATAGGCCACATGCTGCTCCTGCCTCAGGCTAAGTTTGATTGCTTGCCTCCAAGTGCAGAGGTTCGTAAGTAATATCCTGTGAATACAGGGTCGATCCCACAGGGAGACGAATTACGAGAAGGAGAAAATCAAATGCAAAATCAATTAAGTAATAAAAACTAAACTAATGATTTGATTTTGGAATTTTTGAATGGATGTAATTCAATTGAATTAAAACAACACCTAAACTTTAAAGTTCCATACATAGGTTAATGTTCCAAAATCATGATGATTTGGATAACATAACTAGGATCTGAGCACTATGGTTAGCTTAATCAAAAAATAAAACAGTTTAAATATTTTAATAAATGATATAAAAGATTAGAAAATCATTAATTTGCACCATTGACATATATTCTCAAGTGCCAGTGATTTTAAGTATTCAGTATCCATGAGATAATGAAAATCAAAGAAATATAGCAGGTTGAGAACCTCTCATATCTAGGAAATCTAATTGATCTAGGGTAAGCTTATCCATCAATATAGATCTCATATGATGGAAACATATGGATCTCACAAGATGATAAAAATAAAACCTAAACAATAGATAACATGCATATACCATTCTTCTCATCATTAAAAACAATCAATCTACAAAACTTAAAGAATTATTAAACCCATATGCTTCCCTTCTAGCTTGGGCTAGAGGGAACTTAGAAAAATATAACTAGAATAGAGAAAGAAAGCAATAAGAAAGAATTAAATGCAAATAGAAAAGATCTAAAATAAAAAAATAAAAAAATAACTTATAAAACTGAAAACCATTTAAAACCCTAAATATTGCTCTTGATGCTTTTAATGATGCTTAGAAATGCCCTAGGAAACCCTATTTATAAGTGGGGAATTCTAATTTTCCTACAAAGTTGGAAAACTCTAGAAACCACCTGAAATTTACGCAGTTTTTCAAAATAAACTTCTCACTGCACAGTGTGTTTAAATAGATTTTTCGCTGCGCATTTTTCTAAAATAGACTTCAGAGCTTTAGAATACACCTTTTCAGGATGATTTCAAGATTCTTCACTTCAAATCTTCGATTCTTTTCATTTCTCACTTGGTTTTCTTGAATCTTTGACATGTGAATTCTTCAATTTTGGTCTCCTAAGATCCATCCCTTGCCTTGGTAATTCTTGAGCATCAAATCCATGCTTTTTAGCACACTTTTTCAATCCAAGCTCTTTAATTCACCTTGCAACACATACATGAATAAAATAGAACATTAAGCTGATTCATGTTCATAAAACTAAGATGTAAATGAAAAAAATTATGTAATATTTGAGTCTCAACAAAGTTCCTATAGGAACTTCTTCATCAAAAGCATCTCTTTACATGCCTCTGTGACTGCAATGTACTCGACCTCTGTCGTCGACAATGCTACAGCCTTCTGTAGCTTGCTCTGCCAAGAGACTGCTCCCCCTGCAAATGTGAACATGAACCCCAATGTAGACTTCCTGGAGTCTATGTCACTTGCTATATCTGCATCTGTGTAGCCCTCTAACACAGGTTTTTTGTCACCATAGCAAAAGCTCAACCTGGATGAGTTCTTAGATACCACAGTATCCATTTCACCGCTGTCCAATGTTCTTTACCAGAATTGGTAAGATACCGGCTGACAACACTAACCGCATATACTATGTTTGGGCGCATACACATCATAACATATATCAAACTTCCTACTGCTGACGTGTAGGGTATCTTCTGCATCTCATCCACATCTGTTTTCGTCTTGGGACACTGCCTATCGCTTAATCTGAAGTGACCATCCAGTAGAGTACTGACCGGTTTCGCTGCATTCATATTGAACCGTTCTAGGACTTTCTCAATATACCGCTCTTGTGACAATCAAAGCTTTCTCTTGCTTCTGTCACGAGTTATCTCCATTCCTAGGATCTGTTTAGTCGGGCCCAAGTCTTTCATAACAAACGATTTACTCAACTCTTATTTCACCTTGTTAATCTTCTTGATATCTTTACCCATGATGAGCATGTCATCAACATATAATAGCAGAACTAAGAAATCACCATCTGGGAACTTGCGTGTGAACAAACAGTGGTCTGACTCCGTTCTGTCATATACATGCTTTAACATGAACAAGTCGAACTTCTTGTACCATTGCCTTGGAGCTTGTTTCAGCTCATACAAGCTCTTCCTTAGCCTACACACCATATGCTCTTTGCTCTTGGCTTCGAACCCCTCTAGTTGGTGCATGTAGATCTCTTCGTCCAGGTCACCATGGAGAAAAACAGTTTTAACATCTAACTGCTCTATCTCTATATCTATGCTAGCTGTCAATCCAAGCAACACCTGTATGGATGTCATCTTCACCACTAGAGAATATCTCATCGAAGTCTATACATTTTCTCTGACCGAACCCTTTCACTACAAGTCTGGCCTTGAACCTCGTTTGTGAATTATTCTCCTCAATCTTCTTTCTGAACACCCATTTGTTGCTCAAAGCTTTCTTACCCACAGGCAATTTCATTATATCATAGGTGTGGTTCTTATGAAAGAATTTCATCTCCTCTTGCATAGCTTTCAACCACTCCCCCTTATGCTCGTCGGCTAGGGCCTTAGAATAATCTTTTGGCTCTCTTCTATCAGTGAGCATAATGTACTAATGCCGCGAGTATCTCTTGGATGGTTGTTTGTCCCTAAATGACCTCCTTACATGTGACTCAATAGATGGATCAGGTGGGGGCTGCTCTCCCGGTCCATCTTTTGTAGGAATTCCCTCGTCCTCTGAACCTTGTTGTAATTCCCTATCATTAGGCACCACGGGAGGAATAACCGGATTCATATCCTCTAGCTCTCTTGAACTAGGTTGCGTCTTTTCTAGCTTACAAATGTCTTTTATACATTGATCTTCAAAGAAAACCACATCTCTACTCCTGATGAGCTTCTTCTCGGTCGGATCCCACAATCTGTAGCTGAACTTTTTATCACCGTACCCCAAAAACCCACATTGTCTAATCTTCATATCAAGCTTAGACCTCTCGTCCTTTGGTACGTGAACGGATGCTCTACATCCAAATACCCTGAGATGATTGTACGATGGATCTTATCCAGTCCACACCTTATCGGGTACTTCTCCATTCAATGGGGCTAATAGAGACCTGTTTATCAAATACACTATCATGTGCATTGCTTCTCCCTAAAACATCTTAGGCAACTTCGCATGGGATAACATGCATCTGATTCTCTCTACAATGGTGAGATTCATTCATTCAGCCACACCATTATGTTGGGGGGTCTTGGGAGCCGCCTGTTCATGCCGTATATTAAGGGACTTACAATACTCATGAAAGTCACCGATGTATTCACCACCATTGTCAGTGCGGATGCACTTCAATGATCTACTTGTCTCTCTCTCGACCATAGTATAAAACAATTTAAACACATCAAAGACCTCGTCCTTGAATTTCAAAGCATAAACTCAAACCCTCCTAGATGCATTATCTATAAAAGTGACAAAATACAATACCCCACCCAAGATTTTTGTCCTACAGGACCACAAACATCAGAATAAACTAAATCTAATGCATGCAATTTATTAACATGAGAAACAGATTTAACAAATGAAACTTTATGCTGTTTCTCTGATAAACAATCAATACAGGTTTTGAGAGGTATACCTGTCATGTCTGCAAGGAGACGCTTTTTTGCTAGTAATTGAAGCCATTTTTCACTCATGTGGCCTAGATGCCTGTGCCACATGTCAATAGCTAAATCTTTTACTACGTTCAACCCACTATTGCACACACTAGCACTTGCCTTTTAAAGGGTGTAACACTTCTTTTCTCTAGCCATGATCAATGAACCCTTGGTGAGCTTCCAGTGCCCACCAACAAATTGGCTTTCATAGCCATCATTATCCAACCTTCCCGTCAACGTCAAGTTGAGACGAAGGTCTGGAATGTACCTCACTTCCCTAAGAATCAATGCGCAGCCTATATTGGTCTTCACACAAATATCACCGACCCCTAGAATCTTCGATATGCCAGAATTCTCCTTATTCATAGTCCCAAAATTACCTGACTTGTAGCTTATGAAGAAATCCCTGCGTGGAGTCGCATGAAACGAGGCTCCTGAGTTTATCACCCAGTCAATATCCTGACTCGTAACTGTGAGACAAACATCATGATCTGCTGAAAGAATAACTACAACGTCGCCATCTGAAGCGACTGCAGTGGAATCTAATTAATCTTCCTTTTCCTTTTGTTTTCATTTCTTGTCATTCTTCTTCTTATGACATTCATGCTTGTAGTGACCCTTCTTGCCACAATTTCCGCATTCAACATTAGGGCCGTACATTGAGCCGAGTCGAGTCGAGGTAGGTCAAGCTTAGCTTGGCTTGCCCATGCTCTTCTTGAGCTCGACCTTGAGCTTACTATTGAAGCTTGGCTTGTTTGCTAAAACTTTCGAGTTGAGCTAGTGGATCGAGTCGAGGCGAGCTTACCTTGAGTCGAGTCGAGCTTGCTCCCAACCTGACCCAAACCCTAACCTGCACCTGACTCAACCCAGTAACCCGACCTAACTGACCCAACCCCCAAATCAAATATTTAATTAATAATATACACAAATATATAATATTAGATAGAGCCATAGAGGGTACCTTGTTGTTGGTGCTAAGAGAGAGAGAGAGAGAGAGAGAGAGGAGCTCGAGCGCGACGAGTAATGTAAGGAAGGGAAAGGGTAAGAGAGGGAAGGACGGCAGGGTAGGGTTTATGTTTTAATTTTAAAATATAATATATATATCTATATATAATATTCGAGTCGAGCCGAGCTCGAGCTTTGAGCCAAGCCAGGTTTGAGTCGAGTCGAGTCAAACTTCCTTATGTTTGAACTTGGTTTGTTTTTTAAACAAGCTAGGTCATATAAAGCCTGGCTCGCCTTGAGTCATCGTTGGTGTCGAGCTAGATCGAGCTAAGCCGAGCGAGCTTTTCGAGCTAGCTTAGCTCGTGTACAACCTATTCAACATCCTTCTTTGTACTGAACTTGCCTATTGATTTATCTTGGGCCTTCCCGCCCTTTCTGTTCTTTCTTCTCTCCCGATCTTGTGTCACAAGAGCCTCTTGCTGAGTAGACCCCTGTGACTTCTCCTCGTTAAAGAGACAACTAGTTACATGTTTCATGGATACCTTTCCGTCTAGCACGGAGTTACTCAGAGACACCACCAATGTCTCCAAACTACCAGGCAATGAGCTAAGCAATTGCAAAGCCTGTAATTTATCGTCCAGGACCATCTTCATAGCGGAGAGCTGATTCAATATATTGCTGACTTTATTCATGTGCTCAACCACAGAACCACCATATTTGAACTTGAGATTCACAAGTCGTCTTATCAGAAAAATTTTTATTGCCTGCTGTCTTCCTCTCATACAGCCCTGATAGTTTCAGTCATATGCTAGCGGTTGAGGTCTCCATAGACATATGGTGGAATACGGAATCATCCAGCCATTGTCTAATAAACCCTACCGCCTTCCGGTTCAACTTCTTTAAATCATCATCTGACATATCCTTTGACTTTGCTGATATGTCTTGAATTGGAGAATCCAAGTCCTTGCAATAAAGCAAATCCTCCATCTTAGCCTTCCATATGGTCCAGTTAGAACCATTGAGACTGATTATCCTTGATGAGCCACCTTCTATAATTCAAAACCGATCTCACTCCGTTCAACCAACCTGAACTTTGATACCACTTTGTTGGGAGCCGTTGCACAAAAATCTTAGGATCTCGCCTCCCAAAAACACGGAATTATGGGATAATAAAGCAATGAAATAAATCAAAGCACAAGCCATACGATACAAGAGATTTTTGTGGAAAACCCCTAAAGAGGTAAAAACCATAGGACCTCGTCCAGAGCAACAATTCACTATGAAGTAGAATGTTACAACCGATCACAAGTACACACTGCTTGGATCAAACCTTTTTTACTCACGCAAGAGTGGATAAACAATAAGATAATAAAAAAAAATGGAGAGATCTCACCGATTACGAGGACGTAGAAGCGTTGAGATGTCGACTGAGAAGTAGATCACCTTTACGAGCAGAACCTCCCTTCCACAAGCTTCCTCTCTCTCTTTTCTCTCTCTCTCTCTCTCTCACTCTCTTTCTCTCTCTCTCTCTCTCACCTTTGATAATCCTAAAACCCTTTAGAAACCCTTTGTATAGCTTTAGGAAACCCTCTTGCATTACCTTAGAATAACCCTAAGACCCCTATTTATAGTTTAGGTAACTTCCTTTCGCACCTCTTGCGAAACCGCCTCAAATTTATGCAGTCCGCACCAAATCCGAACTAAATCTGCATAACTCTCGACTAGTCGAGTACCATGGAATTCCAAAACAAATAGCTCGCTGGACTTTGAGTCGAGCGGCTCATCAACCAGTCGACGAGCAGCACGATAATACCAAGATTTGTGGCATTCAATCCGCACCACATCTCCTCTGAACTAAGGAAGAAAATCCCATCAGGTGTGCTACCTGACATCTTGCCACTAATTGAAAATGATTGTAAGATGTGTAATTTTGAAAGAACTAGGCTTATAGTGGCCATTACAGCCCAAGCAATACAATCGAGGTGGGAGTAGGATTCTCTCCTCCACCTCATCATGTCTTGAATTTTGCTATCATCCACGTGGCAAGAGGTTCATCATCTACAGCTCACGGTGGGAGTGGGACTTCAAAAGAGGTTTTTTTTGTTTTTTCGCTTCTCACTCGTGGGTTATCTGAGTCTGGAGGTTAAGTAGGCTTGAGTTTTAGTTTGAGCCTGAACTGGCCTTTGGACTAAGTTCTAAATTGGGCTTTGAATTAGGTTGAATTTCTGAGTTTGGTTGTGTATAGATCAGTTGTATTATGTGTCTACACTAAAGCACAAAGAAAATTAGTATTTTCAGGCCATTCATTTGTTCTATACACTATGGTCCACCTGATAGGTAAACCTGTTTGATTTTCTGACTAGAGAACTATACATACAGTGTGGCCAGCTAATCAAGCGCTAGGATGTTGCACATGCATACAACAATAGCATGTGCACTGCGTGTAGACAAATAGCGCCGTACATGAGCGAGGGTTTGGCAAAAAAATCTCCCTGAAACTAAAAAGACGAAAGAGGAATTATTTGATACTCTAGCAGAGTACAACATTTGATACACAGGCACTCGGAAATTTTACGCTCGGCATACATACTTTGAACGGTTCAATTTGTAATATTTGTAGGCTAAGCATGCATTTATTAAGTAATTTACAAGTGATTGTGTATCATCTGGTCCAGCTTCATGGCTCAGTGGTAGACAGGCTCTGTTTCAACCCTGAGTCTAGGGATCTGAGTGTCCAAGAGGTGTGGGTGTGTGTTATAAAAAAAAAAAAAAAAAAATGATGGTCTATCATCCATTTCCATGGCTAGGATCTTCAGATTTGGAGATTTGTGGTCATGGTCTATCCATGTTGTCATAAGTAGGGCTGTACACGAGCAGAGTTAGCCCAGTAACTCGCTTGACTTGACTCGAAAAAGCTTGTTTCGACTTGTTTCGAAACTGAGTTCGAGCTAAGTCAAGCTGATTTTTTGAGCTCGAAAAAATTTCGAACCGAGTTCGAGCTTGCCCGAGCTCGACTCGACTTGGATCGAACCCAACTCAAATCGAACTCAGATCAATTCAATTCGGTGACTCGGTTACTTTGATATTGCTATTGCTCACCAAGTGTTTGATGAAATGACTCAATGAAGTATGACGGGTGGCAAGGAAGGTACGTATATGAAACAAATACCCTTTTATTCTTTATTTTTATGTAGTTTACAAGGTGTTTGATAAAATACCTGTAAATCTATTGCTATTGTTTTACATATAACAAGATTTTGAAAGTGCAGTTCATGTGTTTGTGAAAATGTTGCACGGACGAACTCAGCTTGATCTTAGCTCGAACTGGCCTGAGCTGCTGACCGAACCAAGCTAAGCTGGCCAGTCAAGCTCAAGGACTGAGTCGAGCCGAGTCTGAGCTGAGGTTAGCAAATGGCCGAGCCGAGTTGAGCTGTGCCATGCTCGACTCAGATCGACTCATATACACCTCTAGTCATAATTAAATAATACTAGTTCTTAAATTTTATTAGCAAATAACGGCATTTCCTTTATCATCTTTGATTGTTACAACAGGCTAATTTTTTGCTAACATTTATAAATACTGTGTGTCACATGCAATCAATTACTGCGTGAAAGTTCATGCACTCAAAAGCTAGGTAGGGTCTAGCTAGGTAGGGTCTACTGCAATGTTTGTGAGAAATCCACTTATAAAAGAAGTTGGATTTCCCACAGAAATCACAGTAACCTAATTACATAGCTTTTAGCGCATACAGTGATGTTTGTGTGAAACCCACCCTGTCTATAAAACGGGGTGAATTTCTCACAAGCATTATTGAGGTCCCACATAGCTTTTTAGCACAAGCACTTCTAACAAAAAAGGTTCCGCGGCTAATCCGCGTCCACTTTTGAGTGGGATGTGATTGCTTTCGAGAAGAAAATGACTAAAATACACTTACATGGAATAAAGGTTTTCGAAGGAAAAAAGAAAAAAAAACGTCGTAGCATCTAATGAAAGTTCAGTCGCATGAGTGAGTGGCACATATGCGTGATACTTTGGTGCGAACAAAGGCACACATGATGAATATCCAGGCCATTCATCAGGTGAGGTACATTGGACATGTCCTTGGAATAATCGGCCAAGTTAAAAATAAATAAGAAAAGTTAGTTGTCGTATAAAATTCATCAGTTCAACTGAAACATGCTTGATATGGTATACTACAAAGAGGTGTGTTGAGAAGCCAACAACCCTAGCTATATATAATGCTTGGGGACCCACCTTTAGAATTCGGCAGTGTAGGCATCTAAGATGTCTGACCATTAGTGGGGCTCACCAACTTGAATTTCTTGTTTTGTAGTTAGGATTTCATAACCCCACTTTCACCTACTGAAAAGAAAGAAAAAAATTATATCCATTAAATTAGGAACTCTATTGCATGGTGAAGAAAAAAACATACATTAGTTTGATACAAAACTAATGTGCCCTACGATAAGTTTTTAATGGTCAATAACTACTGTTTTCCATGGTATGTCCACCTGACATTAGGGGTGTACAACAAGTTGAACCGAGTCGACTCGGTTGTCGAGCTTGATTGGCGAGCTTGGCTCGTTTCGGTCAGTAGCTCGGGCCAGTTTGAACCGAGTTCAAGCCAAAATCGAGCCTCTGCTGCATTTTCACAACAAACACATGCTGTGTACTTTCAATTTCTCACTGTATATAAAACAGCAGCAGTTGTTTATAAGTCATCAAACACATTGTAAGCAACATCAAAATCAAGAAAAAATGACATTTGTTTTATATACGTACATTTCTTGCCACTAGCCGACACTTTGTTGAGTCATTTCATCAAACACTTGGTGAGCAACATCAATATCAAAGTAACCGAGTCACTGAATTAGTTCGATTTGAGTTCAATTTAAGTTGGGGTTCGATCCAAGTCGAGTCAAGCTCGAACTCGGTTCGAAATTTTTTCGAGCTCAAAAAATCAGCATGAACTCAGCTTCGAACCAAGTTGAATCGAACTTTTTCGAGTCGAGTCGAGTGAGCTAATCGAGCTAACTCGGTTTGTGTACACCCCTACCTGACATTTGGATCTGCTTTATTTTTGGGTTCTTGCTCTAATACAATCATTCAAAATGGATGGACAACATTGATATAGAATACATCATTAAGGTGGGCCCCATGCTATGTCTTGGGTGAGGCCGGGCTGCACCTAATTCGCTCACCCCAAAATCATATTGTTTGAACAATCCTAACGTCTGAATTGTGGATATTTGAATGCTGAAATAGGAGCATTTTGTATTTATCATTTTCTAACTGTTGAAAAAAAATGTTCCCCAATCTGATGGTAAGATGATCAAATAAGTGTAAGCTTTGGTTTATGATACATCTAAACTAGGATGCATACTTTGGACAGTTTGATTTGCTAAGCTAAGTATGCATTTGCTAAATAATTTACAAGTGTTTGAGTATGATATCCATCCCACTCTGCCCATCAAAGCTTTCACTTTCTCAAAAGGCAAGTGGAGAAAGTTCCTTTATCTCACCTGCAATTTGGATTACTGGAATAAGGCAAAAGGGCCAATTGGGAAGGACACGGATTGCCTCCTGCCCTTCAAGAAGACTCAAGTAGGGATTACTGGAATAAGGCAAAAGTCCTTTTGGGACCCACCGTTATCCACGTTCTCCATCCATTTTTCCATGTAATTTTAGTGTATGAGCTCAAAGATAAAGCAGATCAAAGACTTAAGTGGACCATACAGTGGGGATTAAGTGCTAATTATTAAAAACTTATGAGCATGAGAGCTGCAGAAATTTTGATCAAACTGATATTTGTGTTTTCCCTTTATTGCGGTCTATTCAACCTTATGAACTGGTTGGATGGCAAATAAACATCATGGCGGGCCTTACCACTGCTTCTTGTGGTGTGGTTCACTTTAGCCTTTCCTTGGGCCATTTGACGTGGTCTGTGATTATGGGGCCCACCATGATGTGTGTTCTTATATCCATGCCGTCCATCCATTTTGCCAATGAGCTCAAAAATGAAGTAGATTTAAATAGCAAGTGAACCACATCACAAGAAATAGTAGTGACTAAACACCCACCATTAAAAACTTCTCGGGACCTACAAAGGTGTTGGATCAAGCTTATATATGTGGTTTTTTTTTTTTTTCACTGTGTGACCCTATGGAATGGTAAATAAACATTACATTAGGCCTTAAGAAGTTTTTAATGGTCAGTATCCAATTACCATCGTTGCTTGTAGTGCGGTCCACTTAAGATTTAGATCTATCTCATTTTTTAACACATACCTTAAAATAAGCAAGCAAAACAAATGAACGGCGATATAAAACACATACATCACGGTGAGCCCCACTGTCATAGATTCACTAACCTTGGTGGTTCCAACCCACATTCTCATCCAATTCCATAGAAAGTTAGCATCGATGAGGTCACGAGAAGGTCCACCTACTATACCATTGTTGTCACGTGACCATAGCCTCCCCAGACTTTAGCTCGGAAAACCAATGGTTATACAAAGAGAGGCTCATCTGGAAAGTTAGCATACTGCCATCAAAATAGGTTTTTCATGGTGGGCCATGAAAAATGGGCAGGACCACATGAACGGCCTATACTGATGATTTTTTTAGCATTCACGTGTCATGTGTACATGTACATATATGTCACAATAAGAGCATCTATACACCTTGACCCACATGATCTTTTCCCTCATTTAAAAAGATCCATTGAAAATAATTCCATGGTCCACCAGTCGAGCATGCCACCCAACAACCGATCAAAGGGACCACCACTCACTACCGTACACATCCCCACAGCAACGTGTGGTCAAAGATCACAGAACCGTGAAAATATCCCACATTGTAATTAATTGGTGATTGATCTAATTAAATTGATTTATTAGCTATCACATGGTACGGGTCCCACCTTAATAAGGTGATATCTAGCTATTTTGGGACCCACCAAAATGGTTTGTGTATGATGTAGAATAATTTGCCGATGACTTCATGAACAGCTAGGATTGAAAAAGCAGGGCCAGATGGATGGTGCTTAGTCCACTAAATTATTTGTCATTTGAAACTCAAATACTTAAGTACAATCTAATTCTAACATTAATATGTAACTTTTTGCCGACGGACTTTATGAATGGTTAGGATTGAAAGAAATGTGTGTAAGCACAATCTAACTTTGACATTTATATTATATGTTTGTGTCGATGACTTCATGGACTACTAAAATCGAAAGAAATCAGATGAGACGGCCCACTCAATCATTTCTCATTTGAAACTAGTATGTGGAAGCACAATCTAACTTTGACATTATCATCTGTGTATTTTTTATTTATTTATTTATTTTTTTTATTTTTATTGCAAATCTAGGGTGTGTTTGGACCTTGGGATTACATGGTGTTTATTGCATTAAGAGGAATTAACACCATTATTAGATAATGATTATATGTCTGGAAATACTATTGTAGTTTCACCATTCAATCCCATATTTGTGATCAAAATTTTCCATTGGAAAAAGAAAAAAACCATTGTATCAAGTGAAATCTGAGTTTGGTTGATGATGAAATTGTAATTAACGGATTAGATTTCACAACTGATGTCAATTACCTGTATGTATGTATAATTTGATTGTCACATGTAAAGGGTACATATGGATGAAAAGTGTGGTTAAAACATATGCATCAACGCGAGGCCCACATATATAATAGATTTCAAAATCCACTAAAAATCCCATGGTATCTATTGGTGGGATTCGATTGTATGACACCTAGATTAATCTAATTAATTCCATTGTTTCCTTGTGCATGATAGAATTTATAACCCACCAAATGTAATTCAATTCTATGTAATTCTGCATACTAAACAAGTTCTATGTCATTTCTTTTTAATATCTAAAATTTTGGAAAATTGATTAAACACTTGTAAAAAATGTTTCTTTAGGGCATGTTTGTTAATACTTAAAAGGATCACATATTATAAAATCCTAAAAGCCTTTCGCATTAAGTGAAGCTTGTTAACACGGAACCTCGAAAGCGCTCCATGATTTTTCTAGAGTTTTTTTTTGGTAGAAGAAGTTTGGCTTAATAGTGAATACGGGATGTACTTGGTGAATCCTTTAAAAAAATTGCTTTCAAATTTACCCTTAGGCACATTGCAAATAAGATTTTCTCACTTACGGAATAGATTACATGCTACACTATCCAACTTTTAACTTGTAAAACTTCTCTAGGCCCAAACATAATTTATGTGTTAGATCTACACCATCCATCAACTTTTCCAAATCATTCTAGAGCATGAGCCCAAAAAATGAGGCACATCCAAAGCTCAAGCTGACCACACAACAAAAGGCAATAAGAATCGAATGATTACTTTTGAAACCTTCCCAGGGTCTACTATAAGGTTTATTTGCCATGTAACCTCTTCATAAGGTCACATGGATGAAGGGAAAACACAAATATCACCATGTTCATAGACTTTTGTGGCCCTAAGAACTTTTCAACCGTCACTGACCAATTCCCATTTGTTTCCTATAGTGTGGATGAGTTTTGGATCATTCTCATTTTTTATTTCTTATCCCAAAAGGAGCTTTCAAAATGAGTGGATGGGATGAATTTCCCACAAACATCATGGTGGGCCCCTCCTAATATCCCAGCATAGGAAGTTTCTAGGGAAGGCTTTAGCAGAAAATACGGATGTTGCCCGTAGTAGAAGTAGATTGCATGGTGTATCACACACCGCTTACCTGACGTCACCAAATTATGTGGGCCCACAATGACGCATGTGTTATATCAAAATCGTCCATACATTTTGCAAGATCATTTTCGTGCGTATCCAAACTTTCTACGGCCCACTGTAATGTTTATTTACCATCCAACCTGTTGATTAGGTCACAAAGATCTGGATAAAGGGAAAACACAAATATAAGTTTAATTAGAGCCTTTTGCGGGGCCAAGAAGTTTTCAACTATAGGCAATCGATTACCGCTGTTTCAATCGTGATTGAATCACTACCATTAAAAACTTCAAGGGGGCCACTAGAATGTCTATTTGCCATCCAACCTGTTGATAAGGTCACAAAGACCTAGATGAAGAGACCACACAAAAATAAGCCTGATCCAAAACTTTTGTGGCTCATCAGTTTTTAATAATCTATTACTACTGTTTTCAGTATCATGGTCTACCTAAGATTTGAATCTTCTTCATTTTTTAGATATAACCTAAAATGAGTTTTCAAAATGGATGGACAATGTGTATATAAGGCACATACATCATAGTGGGCCCCACAGTCACATATGTCAAAGGAACATACTTCAAATATTTCAGACATTTGTTAACAAAATGGGTTATTTCAGATTCCATACTTTATTTCCAAACTTCGGCACTTTTTTCAGACAGTTATCAAATAAGTTCTCGACCTTCGAATTCAGATTTAAGACTGATTTAACCAAAACCACCCCTCTTTAATTCTATTACCAATAACCTCTCATGCTATTAAAAAAATATATCTACAAAGAAATACAAAATGGTGACTTAGATAGACTTATTTTCCAATTTATCCTTTCTTTTTCTTCCATAGTAAGACTGATTTCCTATCTTTCATGTGGGGCCCACCAGGCTAGATTAAGAGGAGAATTTGTGGCACCCTTATGTAAGATATGAGCCCTTCCAAACAAATATCATCACAACCATAAAGTTAGTCTATTTATTAAGTGGACCACTTGAGTGTGAGAAGGATGGATGGGTTCATTAAACCAAACATGACCATTGAATGCAGTGGTCAGTTTTGCCTAATCCGTACACCTTTTGCACTCATGTGGCCCACCTACTTTCCACGTGGGTTTTTTAGGTTAACCCAACTCAGCTGGGCATCTAGTCTAGTTTTTGAGTTTTTTGGACCATTGTTCAAGGTGGTTCCACCTAATGGTTTTTGAACCATGTGTAAGCTTATGCCCCCACATGCGTGCGTACCACATCACCCTTTTCAATCCTATCCAACACCACATAGGAAACAAGATCCATTGACTGTACCTGTGACATTCATGTGTGGAAAATGAGGGCCATAATAATTTTTGGGCCCACTGTGGCCAATCATAATCTTTTAATTCATCCAATGGACGGCTAAAAATGTCATTATCAACTGTCTTGAATCCTAATTCAAATGGAGGATTATTGGTTATGATTGTCACATCTACTGATTTTCGAGGGCGATGACATGTTTCTGCGCATGGGCCCATTAGGTGTACAATGGATGGCCCGCCACCCTTTTGGAAATATATGTGAGCTACGATCTAGTCTACCTCATCGGTCTCTTTCAAAGACTTTTGTTTTGAAATTAGACTTGGATTTTTATTTTTATTTTTTTAAAATTTATTAAGATATAATACATGTCATACGTAGAAATAGAAAGAGTGAAAGAAATTTTGATAATTTTTATAAACTTCATTACGATGTATATATATCATCCATGCATGCTGGTTATTTATTTTGATTTTAATATATCAATTCAAAATTAAAGTAGATCAAAGGCTTAAATAGCCTACACCATATGAAGTTATAAGGATTGAACTATTAAAATTGTAAACTTCCTAAGGCTTGTTGTTATGTTTATTTGCCATCCAAACTTGTTCATAAAGTCACATGAAGTTTACTCAATATGCTAAGCGTGGTGATTTACTCACCAGGCAATCTGCTTCCATAACAGGGTAAAAGTGGAAACATAAATATCAGCTTAGATCCAAAACTTCTAAATCTTAAAAAGTTTTTAATGATAGGAATGTAATTCCCACTACTTCATATGGTGTAGTCCACTTGAGTCTTATTGTGTTTTTTAGAATAAAAAATAAATTTTAAAAATAAAAGTTATTTTTAGAAAGTAGATAAATATATTAATTATTTAAACTTTCCATAAATAGTGTGTATAGCCAATCGATAAGAGAAGAGGTTTTTGTTTATGCAACCAGGGTTCAAATCTCCTCGAGGACGGTGCGAGGCGCCGTCTGCGCACATGCGCGCGTGGCGTGGGCTGTAGGGCTGCTTGGGCGCTTTATTAGGCGCACTTCGCATCGTCGCAAGGAGCAATAAGAGCCTTAGTCTTTTTGGCACACGGTTCAATTTTTTGGGCCATGGTACTCTGATGTTTTATTACCTTTTTTGCTAATTGAGAGTAATTGTGACATGATTGTACATGTGGCACCTATGTCATGTGTCGCCTATGTGGATATAGTTTTTCATATTGGATAACTGCTCCTGTTTGAATGGGTACAGAAATAACTGCCATATGACATAGAGTCATGTCCTTTCATGGAAAGACAATTATTTGCTGTGAATAGGTATGGATTTCTTGAAAAGGTTCTTTAGCACCTCTTTAGGAAGAAATCCATGACCCTTCAGTTGATATAAATTCTGGATACTATAATCCAAAAGTACAGACTCTTAATTCTTAACATTATATCATCTTCTATGCAATTACTCCCGATCTAATCTCTTACTGAGTTTTTTCTGAACGTCTTAAGACATATCGGTGTCAAAACTAGAGATCTATTCAACACTTAAATGTGCAAATTTTCGTGTTGAAAATTGGATCGAGAGTTCATTGTATCCTGAAGACAATTTGTAGATTTTCTTCGTTTGCACTTGCTGGAATTTTCAGAAAAAGGGCAGCAAATCTGTCTTGAGAAATCGACTATTCAAGTCGAGCCTTGAACTCGATAGATCTGATCGTTTTCTTCTATCCTCCGTTGTGTATTGAATTTCTAACAAGTCTCCCATATCCTTTTTCATATCATGACCTAAAATGATTTTTCAAAAATAGATGGACACTATGAATGAAATAATAAATTATGGTATGCCCTGCGGAGCTCTAGACAAGATTATAGTCCCTAACTAGGTTATGATGGGGTTAGGTCTTGGAATCTCCCATCTTATTTTAAGTTGACGCTGTCATAAGAGAGCCTACACGATGAATAGATTATCAAGATTTCTTCACTAGGCGATCATCATGGTGTGTGGCCCACCTTTTTTTTCTGGGTACATTAGTGACAAGTTGGTGGAAAAGAAATAGTTGCATTTGGTCATTTTTCATAGGATAGCACTATCTAAAACTAGGGGATGAGGAATCCATCTATTAGACATTGGCATCTCATCGACCATAGCGTGCCACACATGTATATCCATCCAGACCATTAAAATCGTGGAACAAGCTGAAAATTACCTTGGTCAGAAATTTTAACCGTTTGGATCTGCAAGGTGGACCATTTACTTTAGTTTACAGTTTGAAAGCTGCCAACCAACGGTTAGGATTCTCACATAAATGCAGTTCTTATTTTAAGGCCCACCTTGTCATCATGTCTCAAGCATTTGTGCTAAAGATGACAATGACTGAACAATATCAACCGTTGAGTTGTTGGCTAACAAATGGACAGCTAAAAGCGCATTGGTCAGCAGATCAATGGTTGAACGGTTGGGATGATGTACATGCATGCCACGTACACAGCTGATGAGTTGCAATGGTCTTGTAAATGTTGCAACCGTACACAATATAAAAGCTTCTCCGTGCAATCGCAGCTGATAGATCTGACCGATGTAATGCTCCAGAAATGGTGGGACCCACCGTACGGACCAAACCATCTACTTTTTCCGTGCGGAAGTGAAGGATCTGGAAAATGTGTACTGTTCTTCACCAACCAGCAACGTGTCGAGTTTTAACTCGCTCTATGTTGCTTTTAGATATAAAGACGGAGGTTCGCTACAGTACATCTCGACGTCTTATAAATACTATACGTCGGTACTCTACGTATTAGTATTTGGATTTTCTCAATGATCCAAACCGTTTATATTATACAGATCTTATTTTATGGAGTATAAATATAAATTTATATATATAATTATTCAGTACTTTATTATGGAAATATTATTCTGACCTTCAATATTAAAAATTAAAGAAGAAAAGTTACTAAACGTATTAGACAAAAAATTTAAGTTTTATTTTTAATTATTAATTAAAGATGTGTGACTCATCATATAAACGATGTAGATATTTGGAAGATGACCCAAACTCAGAAGCTAAAGTCCCGACGTATCTTATTCAATACGTCGGGATGTATTCTAGCAGACTGACGCGGATTGCGTCCTACCCCCGCCCGGACAATAATCCGTCCACGCAGGAATCTGTGGAGCCCACCGTGATGTAACTGTGTTATCCACTCTGTTAATCGGTTTTACGAGATCATTTTAAGTTATTACCATGAAAATAAGGTAGGTCTAGATCTCTAGTGGACCACACCAAAGGAAGCTGCAGTGATAATAACATCCACCGTTGAAACATTTATAAGGTCCACCGTGATGTTTTTCTACCATCCAACCTATTCATAAGGTCATGTAGACGTCGATGAAGTGAAAATACAAATATCAGCTTGATCTGAGACTTCTAAAGCTCCAAAGAAGGTTTTAATGGTGGACTTTCAATACCCACTTTGTGGTCCAAATAAGTCTTTTACCTGCCTCATTTTTGGGATGATGCATTAAAATTATCTGATAAAAACGATTAACAGTGTTGATAAAATCTTTTATCACAGTGGATCCCACGGATCCCTGTCCGGACGGATTACCGTCCGGGCGGGCGTTGAGAAGATAAGGAAGCGAATTACCTCACACCTGCTGTATTGACGTCAGCAAGTTATGTGGGTCCGATCATTAGGTATATGTTATATCAAAACCGTCCATCCATTTTTCAAGATCCTCTTAAGTCTTGAGATTAAAAATCATAAATATATAACTATCAACGGGACCACGATGAAAAAAGCAGTAGGGGATTGAACGTCTACCATTGAAACCTTTTTTAGGGGTCATAGAAGTTTTGGATCAATATGAAATTTGTTTTTCCTCTTCATTCATGTCTTCTTGACCTCATGAATATATTGGATGGAAAATAAACGTTATGGTGGGCTCTACCAACTGTTTAATGGTGAAAATCATCATCTCCGCTTTTATTTGTGGTGTGGTCAAGATGATCTTTGGATATGATTTATTTTTTGGATAATTTTCTAAACTTATCTCTAAAAATAGATAAACGGTGTAGATATAATAAATACATCACTGTGGGGCCATGTAATTTTGATCTCATTTGAACCGTTCGTACAACTCGGATCTCGAGGAGCGTGGGTGCTCGTCCTCGCACGACACGTACCTACATCAGCTATATGGCGGGGTGTGTGGTATACAGCCAATCCGCTTCCAAAGAAGATGGACTTTTCAGTCGTCCCATTAATGAGGGAAAAAGATGCTACTATGCAAGTCTGTACGTATACGTTCGATGAAGTGACCTGTCTTGGTATACGTGGCAATAGTTCATGTAATCTGGACTGTTGTTTTAGTGGGGTAGCATCATGAAATGCCAAAGACAAAAGAAAAGTGGATTTTACCTCTGTAGTCGTCAGAAAACGTATACGAAAAACAAAAGTTATCCTCAACGGATTAGATTCTAAAAAAAGAACTACTAGAAATTATAAATATATTTTTCATAGAATAATTTTATTTTTTTATTTTAAATTATCCATATGGCATAATAAAAAATCAACGGTTTTGATCATCATAATCATTTGGCATGGATATATCGACGACCGAAATTTCATTGAGTTTCTGTGCATTGGCAGCCTCGACAGAAAACGGGCTTTCCCCATTTCCTTGAAGATGGAGACGTGTTCGAAAATGATCTTCTCCCCAGAAAAAATATTGATACTCTAGTGGAGTATTTGAATCTATGCACACTCAATCTGCTGTATAAAACGTTATGCTTGTGAGCCGTCGATTCTCTGAATCTTCAGAGTACATACGTAATGAAGTGCGTTAAAATATCATATGTATGTGAAAATTCCAATGTCTTATGAATATTTAATATTTTAATTTTTAACCATTCATATTTTCTACATTGATATATTTGGTGTTGTACAAAACAAAATAAATTTATTATGATCAATATAATGAATTATCCCGCACAATTTAGACGGTTTAGATATATTTTAAATTCTATAAGTTTATTTATTATTTGAATGTGTACAGATATTCGAACTCCACCATCGTATGAAATGATGCGTGATAAAGCAAGGAGGAATATGATATGATGCTCGGGCCGAGATATTGTACTGTACGTTTATGCCTTCCTTTGAAGTTAGTGGGGCCCGTGGATCACGTGATTCGAAACGTGCATTCGATGGGAATAAGTGCAGATTGTCCGTCAGATTAGTATATCCTAACCGTAGATATTTGGCCTTTCTTGATTGAATTGCAACCGTTGCATTTTTTGGCTTCCCATTTCAGGGCTTGCGAGTTTCCCACCTGGAAAATTTTCGTCATTGACCATTTAAATTCGGGCCGAGAAGATTAACCGTCCAGATCATTAAATAGTGGGCCCCACGTGTAGAAACAGAAAACCGAACGGTAGTGTACAATCTCTCGGTATGAGCTTCGTATTGGGCGCGCTGGGGTAACTAGGATAGGTACCTATCGGGTTACTTTCTTAAACCGGGAGCCACGTAGGTCAAACTTTCATATGATCTACACCGTCCATAAGGTACGCTGACTCATTTTAACCATAGAATAAAAAATTCATGATCCGCCATAACTTAGGTAGGCCAGACCACTGGATAACAGTTACGATGGAATGCCTACCGTTAGTTCTTTTAAGTACCCACCTTGGTGTTAATCTGCAATCCAATCCATTCACATGATGTACCTTATTAGGATGAAAGAATTACCCAAAAATTACATTATTCTACAACTTAGGTGAGCCATACCACGTGGATTTAAATATTTTAGGCATAAACTTTTGGACTGGCCCACCATCATGTGTTTCGGGATCAACACCCAGCAAGGTTTGATGTACGTGATGGACGGCGTGGATTTCATGTAGGTTATGTCGTTTCTCCCACGTAAGTTAGCGCGACGTATCCCCAATTCCTTTGTACAGTATACTGCATTGAAACTCAGCGCAAAAATAAAAATACACGGTGACCGTGTGACAATCCATACGCATGCACACAGATCTTCTCTGTGGGGGGATACGTTCCTAAATCCAAACCGTCAAAATTACGGGCCAGAAAATTAACGGTCCGTACTACTAAATTCAGATCAATTGCATTAATCCTAGTCCTTGATCAATGGATATTTATTATTGATGCAAAAAATGTGGACCGCAGTGTGCATGCGTATTTATAGTCACTGCACATGTGGGCCCAATCAATTGGCGATCCATAATGGAAGAAGCCTGACCCTTGGATGTCTCTCTCGGCGATCGATAATGTGGGCCCAATCATTCGGGGATCCCTCGCCACCACGAAGTTCCTGTATCGGAAGCTACGTGGGGCCTACAGAAATGTTTGTGAGAAATCAACCCCGTCCATCCGTTTCGCCAGCTGCGGCAGATAAAAAAGCTCAGGTGGTCCACACCACAGGAATCAGTGGGGATGGAAATGCCTACCTTTGGAACCTTTCCGTGGGCCACCATGATGTTTATCTGCCATCCAAACCGTTCAAAATGTCATTTCCACTGGGATGAACAGAAAGAAAGCAAAGATATTAAACTGATTCAAAATTTCTGTGGTCCAGAGATTCTTTCAACGGTGGGCGTACGATCTCTACTATTACCTGTCATGTGGCCCACTTGAGTTTGTGTAACAACCCTAAATTTTAGTACATTATAAAAAAAAACTAAATTAAATATTTAAAGATTTTATTTTTAAATAAAAAATAAAAACAAGTCAATAGTTGAGTTGGTAGTGAAATTCTTATATGATCCTTATGGCCAAAATATACAAGGGCCATAATTTTTAGATCAATCTAACAATCAGATAGGCCACATTAGTCAGATCTAAAAGTGTTTAATAAAAGAATCTTAGATTTTTGCGCAAGTGTTGGTATCACTTGGCGTAGAAGGTCGAGATGGGCCATCGGTGTATGTGTGGTTAGATCTACACCATCCATCTAATGTGTAGAGGCAAAACATGATAATACCTCAAGAATCTGAATGATCTGACCATCTGATGGACCACCCCGATCAAGTAATTATTATTCAATTTTATAATCTTAAAAAGGAGAAAAAAATAGAATAGAAATTTTAATTATTTGATTATTTTGGATCTGGCCACCTAGGATGTTAATCAGAGGTGGGCCCCACCATATAATAAAAACATATGAATAATAATGTTGTTGATATAACTGATAGGATTTCTGAATTCAAACCAACATAATTACCCTGTGGATTCTACACTACCAAACTCAGGTGAGTGACCCAACTTGTCTCATAATTCATTAAAATTAAAATAAATCATTGTGATTATTTGATTTATTTACTGGTTTGAATATTTTGATATGATGATTGTACGATAAATTTATATGTGAATATTTTAATCAAGACAACTATGCCAAATATGAAAAATATGCATTTACATATCATCCTTCATTCATTACATTGCATAATACATGGTCGATCCTAGGGGCCCTCCTTGGAAGAAATGTCGATCCTGGTAGAGCGTTACCAGATGCGGGCTATGCCCAAGCCTACCGAAAGGTGGAAGCCTACCCAACGGGTGGATGCGGGTTGACGACCTCCAATCCAAGCAGATGGACGATCATCCCATCTGATGCATTCATATATCATTTTACATTCATATCATTGTACATGTATTTATGTATTATTTTAATTGCTATGATTATGAACCATGCTGGGTTATATCACTGAGCCTGACCAGCTTGCATTTTTATTAATGAAAAAACCGTATAGATGAGCCATTAGCAGATGATGTGACGCAAGAACCGGAAGAATCTACTGTACCTGAACACGACCTGTCTGAAACATGGCCATACATATCCAAGGATGAAGTGGCGGCATTAGAAAATTTTTAATTATATGTTTTATTTTGTTAGCACAGTTTAATTAACGAATAATGCATACTGACATTTATTTTGAGACTTTGAGCAATTATTTAGATTTATTTCTTTGTAATAATGTTAGCATGGAATAAATATCATTATATTATAATGGTATAATAAATGAATGATTTTAAAGTTTATTTTATTTTAAGAGTCATCAAGATTTATATATGTTTAGTTGATTGGTGCTAAGTATTATGCATGTGTGATTGAGATTATGATGGACCTTATATTGAATATAATTAGCATCTCTGATTAAACTGATTAATGAATTAAATTAGTACACTTTGTGTACGAGTTACGAACTGAAACTCGGGTCTGAGGGTGCACACTCTGTACCCGGATTTCGGGGCGTGACAGAATGGTATCAGAGAGAGATCTTTTCTAAAACTTAGAGTGACCTGTAGGTTATGTACCCCATTAAATTTCATAAATTTTAGACCCTTGAAATTAGAAACATTTCATTAAGATATCCCTCTTGATTGATGTATGGATTGATGAACTTAGAAACTCAAAACTAAGTTCCTATTAATTTTTGTTAAACGTAGAAATAAGAATTTAGATTCCCCATACTCTTATTTGAATATAATTTAGATTAAGATGGATTAATATAACGAAAATGAATTTTAAAGATATTTTAATTCACAAAATTCTGCTGGACAGCAATGGGCAGCAAGAATTATTCAACTTGTAAAATTCCTAAGTATAAAAGTACTATTCCGATTGAGGCGATTCAAAAGCCTGATCGAAGATAAACAAGTCTAAATTAAGATAAAAATAATAATAAAATTTGGATCTCATAGTAACTATACTGTTCTAGTGAATTAGTATACGCTGGTCATAAATCATCAAATTCTGGATAGGTCTGACTGTAGGAATTCTAAAAAAATTTTATAATTGAAATTTTTAGATAAAATTTTATAAAGACATAGTAAACTTATAATAAGATATCCAGAAAAAAAAATTTTCTAATCTGAAATTTTAAACTATAATAAAATATGATATAAACATCAGTCATCAAACCGAAATTCAATCTGCCCATACTGGCTTTATATAGATTTAATTAACAGAAATTTTCATTTTGATAATTACCTTTGGTTAAATAAATATTTTTATTTGAAGTATTTTATTTAAAGAAAAAAAATATATTAAGTATAAAATAAAATAAAATAAAATAACCATAATCTCTATTAAAATTTAAAAATTCCTTCTTATAAGATCATAAGTCCATATTTGGTGGAAAAAAAAATTTACTTAAAAAAAAAATAGAAAAAAAAAATTTTAATTTCAAACTCACTAGAACTTTTTTCAAGTATAGGACAATGTCTTCCCTAAATTTCAAGGTATGGTTAAATTATTTCTAATTTTCTAATAAATTTCAACATTACAGAGTGAAAATCTAAACCAGTTTAGTATCCCTGATCAAACCAGATAAAATTATCATTCAAAATAATTTCTAAATATATTTTTTAGTCATATAAATACCCCTAAACAACTCCATAAAATTTTATGATGATTTGAGTTGTAGAGAAATTATAAACATTTAAGCATTAGATTGTAAATAATAAGAACGACTGTTAGACAACATAATTTTTCACCCTTAGCAGCGATAAAAACCATAGTAAAAGTAATAATTTTAATCTGATTTTTTTTTTCTTTTCTTTTTCATTATATAATTAATGACATTCCAAATTTCAAGTCATTTTAACTTTTGATTCAAATGTTAAAATTTTGTAAATAACATTGTGTATGTGAGTCCAAATTTAAAATATTCCGTTGATTATTTTGAGAGATGTAATATATAAGATCATTGATTGTTATGATATTTGAAACTTAAAAACTCAACTTAAGACCCCATAATATTTTAAAAAAATAAAAATTTACTCCTTATATTTTGTTAAATAATGAAAATCACCTAATTTGAAAAACTCATAACTAATTAAGTACAAGTCCAATTAAGGTAATTCAAAGGCTACATCATAGATTAATAAATCGAGTTCAAAAGAAAATGATTACGAAAATAAAATTTAAAATTTTTTTTTAAAACTAAATTTTATTTTTAACTGGAAAAAAAAATGTTTATTTATAGACAACCTTCGCTGTCTGAATTTTTGAATCTTCTATAAACCATAGTTTTTGACAAAATTTTACATATTTATAAATTCACTATTAGAAAAACTAAAAGACCAATCCAGTGTATAAAACCATCCATTACATAAATATGACCAATGCCATTAAAAGCAAAAATAAAAAAATAAAAAAATAAAAATTGAAATGTTAGTTTCTAAATCTCGAGGACGAGATTTTATTTTAAGGGGGGTAGAATGTAACAACCCTAAATTTTAGTACATTATAAAAAAAAACTAAATTAAATATTTAAAAATTTTATTTTTAAATAAAAAATAAAAACAAGTCAATAGTTGAGTTGGTAGTGAAATTCTTAATTCAGAGAAAGGTTTAGGGATCGATTCTTGAAGTAGTAATAATAAATTTTTTATTAAATATCATAAAAAAATTCAAATTCAAGATAAGGGAGGATGTGCTCATCCTATCTTTATGAGAATTTTCTTTAAAAAGGGATACGGAAGGTTTCTGCATTAAAAAAAATGGAGATAGGAAGCCCTAAAGTAAAAGGAAGAGGAAAATCTAAGAAGGCTCGATCAGGTAAGTTTTATTCGTTAGATCTTTTTAACTTTTTATTATGTTATTAATTTCTTCTTGATCTATACAATGGATGGCATGGATCATCCACACCATCATTGTATAGGTCTGTATAGGCAATTTTAATAAAGTGATGTTTTTATGATTTCGGTCTAATTAGTAATATTTAAAGATTTTATTTTTAAATAAAAAATAAAAACAAGTCAATAGTTGAGTTGGTAGTGAAATTCTTATATGATCCTTATGGCCAAAATATACAAGGGCCATAATTTTTAGATCAATCTAACAATCAGATAGGCCACATTAGTCAGATCTAAAAGTGTTTAATAAAAGAATCTTAGATTTTTGCGCAAGTGTTGGTATCACTTGGCGTAGAAGGTCGAGATGGGCCATCGGTGTATGTGTGGTTAGATCTACACCATCCATCTAATGTGTAGAGGCAAAACATGATAATACCTCAAGAATCTGAATGATCTGACCATCTGATGGACCACTCCGATCAAGTAATTATTATTCAATTTTATAATCTTAAAAAGGAGAAAAAAATAGAATAGAAATTTTAATTATTTGATTATTTTGGATCTGGCCACCTAGGATGTTAATCAGAGGTGGGCCCCACCATGTAATAAAAATATATTAATAATAATGTTGTTGATATAACTGATAGGATTTCTGAATTCAAACCAACATAATTACCCTGTGGATTCTACACTACCAAACTCAGGTGAGTAACCCAACTTGTCTCATAATTCATTAAAATTAAAATAAATCATTGTGATTGTTTGATTGATTTACTGGTTTAAATATTTTGATATGATAATTGTACGATAAATTTATATGTGAATATTTTAATCAAGACAACTATGCCAAATATGAAAAATATGCATTTACATATCATCCTTCATTCATTACATTGCATAATGCATGGTCGATCCTAGGGGCCCTCCCTAGAAGAAATGTCGATCCTGGTAGAGCGTTACCAGATGCGGGCTATGCCCAAGCCTACCGAAAGGTGGAAGCCTACCCAACGGGTGGATGCGGGTTGACGACCTCCAATCCAAGCAGATGGACGATCATCCCATCTGATGCATTCATATATCATTTACATTCATATCATTGTACATGTATTTATGTATTATTTTAATTGCTATGATTATGAACCATGCTGGGTTATATCACTAAGCCTGGCCAGCTTACATTTTTATTGATGGAAAAACCGTACAGAGGAGCCATTAGCAGATGATGTGACGCAAGAACCAGAAGGATCTACTATACCTGGACACGACCTGTCTGAAACATGGCCATACATATCCAAGGATGAAGTGGCGGCATTAGAAAATTTTTAATTATATGTTTTATTTTGTTAGCACAGTTTAATTAACGAATAATGCATACTGACATTTATTTTGAGACTTTGAGCAATTATTTAGATTTATTTCTTTTTAATAATGTTAGCATGGAATAAATATCATTATATTATAATGGTATAATAAATGAATGATTTTAAAGTTTATTTTATTTTAAGAGTCATCAAGATTTATATATGTTTAGTTGATTGGTGCTAAGTATTATGCATGTGTGATTGAGATTATGATGGACCTTATATTGAATATAATTAGCATCTCTGATTAAACTGATTAATGAATTAAATTAGTACACTTTGTGTACGAGTTACGAACTGAAACGCGGGTCTGAGGGTGCACACTCTGTACCCGGATTTCGGGGCGTGACAGTTTGGATCTGCCTTTTTGTTGAGGTTTGTCTAACATGATCTGAAAAAACGGATGGATGGAGTGGATTTCTCACAAACATCATGGTGGGCCCAGCTTAACTTTCGCCTACGGGAACTTGGCCTAGTGATCCGGAGCGTGTTGGTTCATCTGCCAGTGAAACCGTGCACGAAATAAATCCCAAAATATCTCTTAAATCGGTAAATCCTATCCCTTGAATCCCTTTTATCTCAACGATATGAATAACTGAAGACAGGGCACGGCTTCGGTGGATCCCTGACTATGGGCCCACCGTGATGTACGTGCATTACATCCACACCGTCCATCCATTTTGAAATATGCATTACTGAAATTGAAGTAGATCAAAATCTTAGTCGGACCAAGCCACTGGAAACAATGGTAATTGAATACTCATCATTAAAAAATTCATGGGGGATGCTAGAATGTTTATTTGCTATTTATTTACCATCGAACCTGTTGATAAGGTCACAAGGACTTTCTTGATGGTACACACGAATATCAGCTTGAGTAAAAAGTTTTATGGCCCACGAGAAGTTTTTAATGGTAAAAAAAACCACTGTTTCTTGTTGTGTATTCCATTTGAGATTTAGATATGCTTTATTTTTGGGATCTTACCCTAAAATGATCTGTAAAAATGGATTGACGGCGTGGATGTAATTAAAATACATCACAGTGGCCCCAAAGTCAGGGATCCACTGACCTCGGTGGATCCGGGTATCCACTTAAGCCACGCCCCTGAAAACAGGCTCGAGAAAAGCGTGAATATCTTCGAAGATTTGCGTGAGAGATTTGCAATAGGATTCACGGCAAACGTACCACACCATCTACTCGTTAGGTGGGTCCCACCAGTAACAAACACTGTCTGGAGAAAAATCGGGTGCGGCTTCGGTGAATCCCCGGATCCACGGAAGTTGGTGGATCCCTGACTGTGGGTCCCACCTTGATATATGTGCCGTACATCCACGCCGTCCATAAGTTTTAACATATCATTTGAAGCGTGTTCCCATGTACGAAGCAGATCCAATTTTCAGGTGGACCACATCATAGGAAAAAGTGGTGATTGATCATTAAAAACTTCTTGTGATCTGCAACAGTTTTATTTTTTTCTTCTATCAAGATGATATTTGTGTGGTCCCTTCATCGAGGTATTTGTGACCTTATCAACAGGTTGAATGGCAAATAAGCATTCCAGTCGACTCCAAGGATTTTTTTAATGGTGGGTATTCAATCATCCTGTTTCCTGTGGTGTGTTCCACCTGAAAATTGGGTTTTCTTCATTTTTAGTATCATGCCCTATAATAAGTTGTCAGAACGGATGGACGATGTGGATCTAAAATACATACATCAAGGTAGGACCCACAGTCAGGATTCACCAGCCTGAATGGATCCGGGGATCCACCGAGCCTGCGCCCAGAAAAATCACTGCGTACATAGTAACTCGGCACCCAACTAGTCCGCTAAGCGGACAGAGTAAACTCTGCGAGGTTCACCATCATTTATCTATTTTATCTACTCCGTCCATCCACTTTAAAAGAAATTTTAGGGCTTTATATAAAAAAAAAATGATTAAATGAACCACAGAACAGGAAACAATGTGTATTGAACGTCTACACTTGAAAAATTCTTATGGGCCATAGAAGTTTTGGATCAACCTTATATTTGTTTTTTCCCTTCATCCATGTCTGTATGATCTTATGAACAGGTTGGATGACAAATCAACAACACTTCTCGCCCTAGCAAAGTTTTAACGGTGGAAATCATTATTCCCACTGTTTCTTGTGGTATGATCCACTTGAGCTTTGGATATGCTACTATTTTGAGATCAACTCCTTAAATGAGCTGTAAAAACGGATTGACGGCGTGGATAAACCACATAAATTCATGGTGGGCCCAACTGAGTTTACTCAGTACGATAAGAGCGTACTGAGTAACTCGGTACGCAATCCGATTTCGAAAAATCAAGGTAGTACACTTCTCAGGTGGGCGACACCAAGTACCAAACGCACATGTTGGGGAAGGGTCATGTCATCTTTTTCCTGACCATTCGTTTTCGCACGAAACGTGGCGCACCCACGACCTTACTCTAAATCACATGTATATCACGTGTGCGAGATTGTACCTGATTCCTTTCCAAAACTATACTGTGTGGCTGGTTAATGGGCACGGGTCCGATCTTGGATCCATTTAGAAATCAAAGGTTCGGGAGGTATGATGTCAAAATGGGCCTTATCATGATGTGTATGAGAAATCCACTCCGTCCATCAATTTGATCATCTCATGTTAGACCTAGGGCTCAAATATCATACTAATCAGTGATTCAGGTGAACCACACGTTTGGAAAATTCTTAATGATTTCTTGTGGTGTGGTCCACCTGAATCACATGTCAGCATGATATTTTGCCGTAAAAGTAAAGTGGGATAACGATATAATGGTTAGAGTGGATTTCATATACGGGAGCGGATTAGGTGAGACACTGGATCCACGGAACCCTGACTGTGGGGCCACTGTGATATATGAGACTACATCCATGCCGTCCATCTTTATTGTATTAATGTGCCCACCTGGTACATGTACCAGACCTAGGTCATACATTACATGGGTGCTACTATAAACATAGCCAAGCTCAGAAAATCAAGTCGCTCTACTGATCAGGTGGGCCACACATTTATATTAAAAATGTTAAAAAGGAAAAAAAGATTAAGGGATGAATAGTAGGATGCAAATGGTCAATGGAAGATTTCAAATGGCGGCATGTGAAATCTAGCCATTCTTTTAGGTAGGCCACGCCGTGAACATGGCATGTCCACTAATGAAATGGACCATGTCACACTTCACAAGGACTCACACGTGGGTATCTTTTTACCAACCAGCTTTTATCTCCCACAACATGGCATAAGCGTGTCATTTTTCTTTTATGTATTTATTTTTCTTGACCAGAGTCGTCTGCTCTTTTTCTAAACACGTGACACGCGTGTGATGTTCTGATCTATTCATTTGTCCAACCATACACGACTCGGATTTGGTGATGAGGAATTTCTGATTGCTACGATGGTGCTGGAATTGTAGGGGTGTATAGCTCGCTCAACTCAACTCAAACAAAGCTAGATTAGACTTGGTTTGTAGCCGAGTTCGAGCCAAGTTGAACTGATTTTTTGAGCTTAAAAATGACTTCAAGTAGCCTTAGCTCATCTCAACTCAACTCGGATCCGGCTCGAATGCACTTGGATCGAACCAATTTAGTGACTCGATTATATTGCCATTGATGTTGCTCTCGAAGTATTAGATAAAACGACTCACCGAAGTGTGGCCGGTGGCAAGAAAGGTATTTACATGAAACAAATACCTTTTTTATTCTTGGGTTTTTTTTTTTTTGGATTGATTTTTACATTGTTTAGAAAGTGTTTGAAAAAATATTTGTAAAATCACTGCTTCTATTTCACATGCGGATGTATTTTAAAGGTGCAATCTAGGTGTTTATGAAAATGGCTCAATGGCAAACTCGGCTCAATTTTGGCTTGAACTCAGCCTAAGCTGCTGACCGAATCGAGCCGAGCAGAGTTCAAGCTGAGGTCAGGTGGAGCCTTGGTTCAACTCGATGTACACCCCAATAGAAAAGTGCTTGGTGGACTCAACATGATGTATGTGTTTTATATCCACTCTATCTATCCATTTTGCCAGCTCAATTTAAGGCAGCAGCCAAAATATGAGGCAGATCCAAATATCAGGTGGACCACACCACAGGAAACATTAGTAATTGAACACCCACCGTTAAAAACCTCCTACAGTCCACTTAATGTTTATTTGCCATCCAGCCTGTTGATTAGGTCACAATGACCTGGATAAAAGGAAACACAAATATCAGCTCGATCCACTGTTTCCTATGGTGTGGTCCACCTGAGATTTGGATCTGACTCATTTTCGGGATCCTACCTTAAAATGCAATGGAAGAATAGATGGAGGGCGTGGATAAAACATATACGTCATGGTGGGGCCACAGAGCTTTTCCACCACGGACCTACTCAGACTCGAGGGATCACCGCCGAATCCGATTCGAACTTTACGTTGTAGCGCACGTGCGAGACTGGGCCCATTTAGGGGTGCCGATAGGTGGAGTTGCCCGCGGGTCAATTGGCCCGACCCGCTTATGAATCACGTGTAATGCCATTCACTTATGGCCCTTGTTTGAAACCCATCAATGGATGCTCCTAGCCAGCCATTCAATCGTTTGTTATCCCAGCCGAATGGTTACGATCGACTGTTAAGTTTGTTTACAACCACGCTCAATCATGACAATGACCCATTAAATGAACGGTCCAGATCCACCACAACATTGCAAGGTAAAAATTATTGGGTGATGAACGTCCCTTGCTAATCCAACTCCAGTCTACAAACGAAGGCCCAGAGTCCAAGCCCATATCAGCTCTAATTGGCCCCGGGCTAATTCCTTTCCAAATTGGGCTAGTTTCGTACTGGGCTTGACATCTCAGCCCATTTCCGCCCCACTTAGATAGCTGACATATAGGTGTACTGAAGCACATGCATGGGTTGTCCATAAGGTTGCACGTATGGATGGGTCCAGCCCGTTTAGGGTTTCAAATGCATTTTTTTTCATGTATCATGCATGATGGGCCCATATCTTGCATGTGGCCCACCTGGGCTTGGGCCATGAACAATCATCAAAGGCTGGCTCGGACCTGTTTGTTTTGCCTGTCACAAGCTCTGACTGGGCTTGGACAGACCTTAGCCCACACATTCAGAGCACTAGCAACACAATTTTCTACTGCATAATAATAATAATAATAATATTTTTTTCTCAACGGTGCAGATTTTTACATATGTATGCCATATGCAAGACCAATAACAAGTGTAAGGCTTCTATTAGGTGGTGTTACATGATCAACGGTTCAGATTAACAAACCATAGTTGGATATTTGGATTCTGGGCCCATAATGGTCGTGATCGGTTTTTCTACCCCATGTGCCAACTTGGCAACTGTCTAAGATCCAGTCCATCCATCTGGTGGGGCGTGGCTATTCAAGTGCTCTTGGCTAAAAATCAAACCAGTCCGCTGATCAGAAAGGTCATCATGATAGGAAAAAACCAAAAAAGTTACAGCCGTCCACTTTTTTAGTAAATGCAGCTCAACAGATCAAGGGATGGCATCGCTTTCTGTTGAGCATCCACGCCATGCAAATGATTCAATGCAGGAGGATAGTCCACCTAATCAGTAAATTAATCTGAAATTTCTCTTTTGATGGTCTTTATGGTGTGGTCCACCTTTTGAACGGTTTGGATGTTCCACACGAGGGACAATTTGACAGAAGAAAGCATTGCATGCGAAAGTTTCCATACAACCTTGAATTCGAACATTTATCAATTGATTAATTATAAAAGTAGGCAGCTTGTCTATGATACTTCGGAAAAGTGTGATGGTTGACACGTGGCACTCAGAAATATCTTTCATTGAACTTGGTGGTTTTGAAAAATATCTGCCTTTTAAGAACTTAAGTGGGCTATACCATGTGAACTCGGTGGTTTAGAAAGCAACTTTACATTATTTCCATTGTTGCAATCCATATGAATATTTTATTATTGGGTTAGCATGTCATGTGTAGTTCAAATGATGATTCTCACTCAATGGGCATAATGAATTTTACAAGTACTATATAATGGACCCTATTGAGTATTTGACCATCTCCTCTATATGTGCCAGGTGCCGGGAAGGGAAAAGGATTGCCTACCATACCTGGGATGTGATGGAATTTGATTGGGCGATGTGCTATTAGAGGTGGGCCACATAATTATATTTTAAAGCTGTTCTGTCAAGTTTCATTTTTGACAACCACACACCACCCAATTAGAGTTGTACACTAGTCGAACTGAGTCGAGCTTGGCATAGCTAGACTCGGCTGGGCAAGTAGCTGACCCTAGCTCGAAATTGGCTCGGCTCGGTCCTCAAGCCTGACCGGCCAGCTCGACTTGGTTCGGTCAACAGCTACAGTAAGCTCAACTTGGTTCAGTCAACAGCTTGGGCTAGTTTGAGCCGAGTTCAAACCTATGCGACATTTTCTCAAACACATGGAATGCACCTTCAATTTCTCATGGTATGCAAAACAATAACTACAATTTGCAAGCATTTCATCAAACACTTGATAGGCTGCATCAAAATCAAAATACAATGGTAGTTTTATCACGTAATTTTTTTATTTTTTTTTATAATGATTTGTTTCGTATCATACCTTCCTCTCCACCAACCGATCCGGTAAAGAATGTATGCACTCGAAACACCACTTCATTAAGTCATTTCATCAAACACTTGGTGAGCAACGTAAATATCAAAATAACCGACTCATCGAACTGATTTGATCCAAGTTCGATTCGAGTTGAGGTTCGATCCGAACTCAGCTCAAGGTCAGTTTCAAACCGATTCAAATCAAGGTTTTTCGAGTCAAGTCAAGCGAGTTAACTGAGCTAGCTTGGGTCGTGTACAACTCTACACCCAATCAAATTTGACTAAGCTATCCGCATCTGCGAAAAAGAAGAGAACTTGCTATGAGTTAACCATATTAAAAGAAGAAAATAAGGGAGTTGAATCTTAAAAGTAAGTGGTTAAGAACTTACATATTTTAATTTTTTTAAAAGCGCCCATGATTTTATTTAAAATATAAAATATTCCTCAAAAGCATAGAGTGGTATTTTTTAATTTCTATAATGCCATAATTTTATTTAAAATATTTTTATATCCCTCAAACGCACAAAGCAATCCACTAATTGCATGGGCAAAATGCCCAAGGAGAGGCAGGACAATCCGCTTCAACAATAATCCCTCTAGCCAGGGCTATGTGGGGTCCACCATAATGTATGGTTTTTTATCCAAGATGTCCATCGAATCTGTCCATCCTTCATCCAGGTCTGTGGAACTTTATCTACAGGTTGGATGACAAATAAGCATTACTGTGATCCCTACGATGATTTCAATTGTGGAAATCATTATCCCTACTGTTTACCGTGGTGTGGTCCATTTGAGCTTTGGATATGCTTCCATTTTGGGTTCATGACCTGAACTGATATGGAAAAACTGATGTACGGTGTAGATAAAACATAAACATCACGGTGGATCCCACTGAGAATCCACCCCTCCCTCGGCTTTGTCCGCTTTCAGAGTACACAGTCCACGTCCCACGTGGATTCTTTGTTTTGGCAGAACCGATATCCAATGTTTTAAATTATTGAGAAATGCTCCAGTGCTGAGAGCACAGTAAGTTACAGTGCTCTAGTTGCATAGGGACACTTAGACAATTTAATCCATTGATCTAGACTGTCCATCATGTCCAATTAATGCACATTTCGTAGTGTGCCATGAAAAGATTACACCGATCTGAGAAATATTAACCATTTCATCGATGGCCTTTAATGGATGGTTAAGATCATTCACTCAAATAAGTCCAATCAACAATTCGGTCCATCTATTTATTAGGAATCATCATAGATTACTTATGATTCTAAACAATCATCTTTGACAAACTATCATAACCATCCAATCCAATGCTTGGAAAACCGATCCAATCCAATGCTTGGAAAACCGATGGCTGTAGAAAATAAGAAAGATTTGGATAATCAAATTAGTGTGATTTCTAAAGGGTAGCAGATGAAATATGCTCCCTGTTGTAATATAGATGTCTTAAATTTGTTCTTGACTGCACTACTCGACTGGTGGAGGGGGTTACTCGACCGGTCAAGGGGGCTGCTCGACTAGTCGAGGCTTGCTCGACTCAAAATCCAGTGGCGAAGTTTTTTGGAGTCCCGTGGTGCTTGACCAGTCGAGGCCCTCCTTCGACTAGTTGAGGGTTTCGCAGATACTGTGCGGATTTTGTGCGGACTGTGTAAATTTGAATCGGTTTTTTAGAAAATGCGTAAGGGGTGTTTCTTAAACTATAAATAGGGATCTATAGGGCTTTTCTAAGCAATGTTAAAGGCTTCCTAAAGGGGTTTCAAGGGTTCCTAAAAGGGTTTTAGGGTTTCTTAAGGGTGTAGTAATGGTGAGATTCGAGGTTGTTCGAATCGGATAAGTCATCTTTCTTTATAATTTATGCTTTCATAGTAGAATTCTGTCGCTTTGTGCTGTGGTTTTTTCTCGAAAGGATTTTCCTCGTTAAATCTGTGTGTTCTCTTGTGTTTGCTTGGTGCCATTGGATTGCTATCTTAGATCCATATCTGTGTGATTCCGCAACGCAAATCCCTAACAAGTGGTATCAGAGCAATCATTGGGGCACAGATATGAATCCGAGGGATTAGTAATAATAAGAAGCACTAGGTATAAGATTGAGAAGTACTCAGGGAAAAATAATTTTGAGTTATGGAAGATCAAGATGATCAGTTCCTTAATCAAGCAAAGCGAAGATGGTGCTCTTGAGGAGCGAAAATCTACCATGACTGATGATGAATGAAATACTCTTAATAAGAAGACTTTATTATCGATCTGTTTATGTCTCACGGAGGAGGTTCTCTACAATGTCATGAGGGAGAAAACTGCGACTAAGTTATGAGCGAAGTTAGAGGATGTTTATGTGAAAAAACCTTCTAAAAATCACCTACACTTGAAGCGGCAGTGATATAACTTCAAGATGGCAGAGGGTGGAGATCTGGAGGCTCACATCAGCATCTTTAATAAATTGGTTTTCAAATTGATAGATATGGAGGGAGTGATGAAAGATGAAGAACAAGCATGTATGTTGTTGAATTCTCTTCTGGCGTCGTATGAGTTATTCAAGGACATAATGTGTATCACAAATAAAACCCTGAGTATCGACACCGTTATCTTAGCCCTTCAAGGGAAGGCTATGAGAAAGCTTAACGTCGACATGGGGATATCTTCTAATGCACTACTTACAAGGGGTGAGAATTCTGAATAAGGTACAGGTTCTTCAGATTCTAGGTCCAAGTCCAAGGGCAAGGGCAAAGGAAAGATAAAGTGTTGAAACTGTGACATGGAAGGACATGTAAAGAAGGATTGTACAAATCTTAAATCTAAGAGAGAAGATTCTGAGGCTTCATACAGGGAGGCCAATACTGCCACGTCAGATTAATTGAGTGGATGTGATGGTGATGTTTTGTTCATGTCTATGATCAGACGGCTATATAATGATCGTAAGGACGAGTGGATGCTAGACATAGGGGCATCTTTTCACATGACACCTCTTCGGAGTTGGTTCACCAGCTACAGGGATTGTGATGGTGGAGAGGTATTTATGGGCAATGACAATGCCTGTAATATTGTGGCTGTTGGTATGGTGCGTGTCAAGATGTTTGATGGGACAGAGCGTACCCTGACTGGGGTGAGGCATGTTCCTAACATGAAAAAGAGCCTGATTTCTCTCGGTGCACTCGAGGCATAGGGTGCAGGTTCACAAGTATTGATGGTGTCCTTAAAGTATCTAAAGGGGCACGGGTAATCATGAAAGTGCAACGACTCGATAATGTTTACAGGTTGATCGGGAGCACTTCAAAAGGTGGAGATGCAGTGGCTGTAGCGGATTCTACTTCTACACATGTGTGGCATGCTGGGCATGACCACATGAGCGAGCAGTGCAGGAAGGCTGAGACGCGCAGATAGGGATACAGAGTAAGTGGAGCAGCCACCTGTGAGAAGAATCACACAGCATAATCGTAGGATATCGACGAGGTACATGTACGACTCCAATATCGTAGGGGATTCATCTTCTATTCAAACGCCTCTAGGTGAGTCAGGTGCTGAGAAGTGGAAGGTAACTATGGGAAATATGATGGACTCCTTATACCAGATCGACACATTGGAGCTAGTGGAGCTTCCAGTAGGCTAGAAAGCAGTTGGATACAGGTGGATCTTCAGGAGGAAACAACATAGATGCAGAGCGATGTTGCTAGCGAAGGGTTATGCTCAAAGAGAAGGAATCGGTTTCTCAGAGATATTCACACCGACGGTATAGTAGGTGTCTATTAGATTCGTGATTGGTACTGGTTGGCCAATGCGATCTTGAGCTGGAAGGATGGATGTAGAGTCTGCACTTCTATACGGGAAATTAAAAGATCAAATCTACATGAAACAACCAAAGAGGTTCGAAGTTAAAGGGGCTGAGAAGAAGAGTTTGCAAGAGGTCGTGGTATGACCTGTTGCCTAGGCAATGGTATAATTTGATTCCTTCATGATGAGTCAGGTATTTTATGCTGATGACATGTAGATCGTCAATTATGACATGTTTGAAATCAATGTATTGAAGACTCGCTTAAGTGGGACATTCAGGATGAAGGATCGAGGGGCTACAAAGATGATTCTCAGCATTGAGACTAGAAGAGGAGTAGGCTTTGGTTATCTCAGGCAGAATGCCTTGGGTAGGTATTGATCAAGGATGTGATGGACTGGGCAAAACTAGAGAGTGTTCCCTACGCATCTCACCTCAAAGCTTTCCTCATGACATGTCCCAAAATAGATGAGGAAAAGCAGGATATATCTCATGAGCCTTATTCGAATGTGGTTGACAGTGCATGCTATGGTCTGAATCAGACCAGTTATTTCACAGGCTATTAATGTTGTGAGCAAATACCCCGGCAATCAATATTGGGTAATTGTGAGATGGTAAAAAGACTACGTCTTTCCTTTTGAGAAGATAGGAGCAAAGGTAGTTGGGTACGTAGATTCTGATTTGTAAGACATGCTCACCAAGGTCATTCCTGTAGAGAAGTTCAAGTTTTATGCAACTTCTCCAGGCTTAGCGATGATAAAAAAGAAGGACAAAGTATGTACGAGAAGCTATGATATGATGCGGAGATAAGAGAAGAGGTCAAAGAGCAACACGGTTGAAAATTGAAGACTTGGTGTAGATTGTTGTAATACAGATGTCTTAAATCTGTTTCTGACCGTACTGCTCAACCGGTCGAGGGGGTTGCTCGATTAATCGAGGCTCGCTCGACTCGAAGTCCAGCAACGAAATTTTTTGGAGTCCCGTGTGATGTAGAGCGGGTCACGGACAATTTCATGGCCAAGATGGATTAGAAAAGGCCCGGTCGACGACAGAAGTGATCCGGACCATCGGATCTTAGATCGGACATATCTCGCAATCCAGAATGAGTTACCTGACGTAAAATATATGATTTTGGGGTAAAACGAGCTACTTTAGCCAACCAACCCCGCTATGCCGGGTTGCGCAGCCTGGAATTGCGAAAAACCCTTTGATCGACGGTCGTTTCCCTATTTTAATTTCATTTTTACTATAAATAGTAAGTTTTAGTTTGATTATAACTCTTCATCCATCGGGCTTTAGGAGTTGCGTCCAATGTGAAAAGAGCTTAGAATAATTAAGGGAACGGTTTGGTGAAGCCAAATAGGACACTTATTATTTTTGGCTGAAAACCTTGCGCACTAGTAGACATCACGACCGTCTATAAATAGTAAGTTTACTATTTATAGTAAATTGCGGATTCTAGGAGTTTTAGTTGTAGTTTGATTCTGATTTCTTTCTCATTGCTTGGTACCCCTATTTAAAGGGTTGTGAACTCGTTTTTAGTCATCAATTAATCAATTTTGAATTTCTTAGAATTTATTTCTATTTTATACTTTCTTTCCTCGTGGATTCGAGAAGTCTCTGTGAGGAGTCCAGAGAAGCTCCGTGGATTTGGAGTAGTTATCCTCATCACGTTCATCTCTGCGTCACCGTGGTGCTTGACTGGTCAAAGGGATCCTTCGACCAGTTGAGGCCCTCCTTCGACTAGTCGAGGGTTACGCAGATACTGTGTGGATTTTGTGCGGATTACGTAAATTTGAGTCGATTTTTAGAAAGTGCGTAAGGGGTGTTTCCTAAACTATAAATAGGGGTCTCTAGGGCTTTTTTAAGCAATGATAAAGGCTTCCTAAAGGTGTTCCAAGGGTTCTTAAAAGGGTTTTATGGTTTCTAAGGGGTGTAGCAAGTGTGAGATTCGAGGTTGTTAGAATCGGATAAATCCTCTCTCTTTGTAATTTATACTTTCATAGTGGAATTCTGTCGCTTTGTGCCATGATTTTTTTATGAAAGGGTTTTCCATGTTAAATCTGTGTGTTATCTTGTGTTTGCTTGGTACTATTGAATTGTTATTCTAGATCCATATTTGTATGATTTCGCAGCGCAAATCCCCAACACTCCCCACTTAATGGACGGTTCAAATCGATGAATGGACTGTCCAAGTGCTCCGAGGGCAGTGGAGCATCTCCCTCACTAAACATACATGTAACAGTATCTCTGTATTATTGAAACCTACATGACACGTGTTTCCGAATTGGAACATCCGAGCCATAAAAAGACGTGGTCCACACCATGGAGATTAGTGGCACGAGTATAAGCTCCAATCCACTTGTTAGATGGGCCCCACTGTGCACTGATTCTATAATCATCTGCCACCCCTTGATTTCTTTGTTGTGGCCCAGCAAGATGAGTAAAACAAGAAAAGGTACATCCTCTCAAGAGAAAAAAGACAGGCTGTATTGGAATCTCTCCTCCACACAATTTCCCACGCGCTTTGTATCGTTAGAAAAATAAAACCAACCGTGCATTCCACCGTGTGTCCTTATACTATTTCTGCACATTATTGTCACGTGATTGGTTGGCTCTTAGCTAAGCTAACCACCATTCTCTTATTTTTTTCACCTATTTAAAGGCCCATAGCTGATCTTTTCTTTCACACCTCTCTCTCTCTCTCTCTCTCTCTCTCTCTCTCTCTCTTACAAGCATGGCAAAGGAAAGTGCACGAGTGCAACCATGGAATGAAGTGGCACCAGCCCTTCTTATCTCGCCTCAAAAGTCATCAAACGTTCCTAGATTGGAGACCATCTTGGAGGAAGGTCCAGATGCTGAAGAAGACTCATAGAGGAAGGAGACAATCATACTCTTGCTATATATTTTTTCTCTAATTTCTTTTGTATATTTTTTCTCTAATTTCTTTTGTTGGGTTTTTAGAGCTATGGAATAAAAGCATGGCCAAGGATTCAACGTACAAGATTGTAGAGATTTTTATAGTAGATTTGTATTTTATCTTCTTATTTTTATATAATATAAATGGGTTCTTTGCACCATAGCTTGTCATTAGTGGCAAAAATGACTAGACAGTCAAAATGGATTATTATTTTTATTTTTTTATTTTTTTATTTGTTTTGTGAAGGTTGGTGGTACCACCAAAGTTTAAGGAAACTACACTGAGGGACCATTTGGATTACCAACTTGGATGGTGATGTAGGGGTTGTTTGTTCTTTCAATTGCAATCATAAGTGGGGGTAAATAGCTGATAATGAATTTTGAAAGACGTTTGTTTGAAAGAAAAATAACTACCTAATTAGGGCGTGAAAACAATGTCCAAATGTATGAAATGAAAAATTATTTAGTACCATTAAAATTTGTGAGTCCCACAGTGATATACGTGTACGATCCATGTTACTATCTCATTTTAGAGCATGAGCCAAAAAATGAGGTAGATTGGAAGCTAAAGTGGACCATACCACAAGAAACATGAGGTTAATAATTTCCACCATTCAAAATTGAAACCTTTTTAGGGCCCACATGGAGGTGTATCTATCATCCAATCTGTTTATAAGATCACACTAACATCTATGAAGAGTATGCGCAAGTATCAGCTTGATCCAAAACTTCTGTAGCCCCAGAAGTTTTCAACGTTAGGTGTTCAACTCCCTTCATTTCCTAGGGTGTGGTCCACTTGAGCTTTAGATCCACCTCATTTTTTGGCTTATGCCCTAAAATAAGTTGGCGGAATGGATGGACGGTGTGGATAAGATACATACATCATGGTGGGCCACACAATTATTATACAAAAATATTGTAATGAATGTATTCGCGAAAGTTTCGAGTTGGGCAAACAAGCTCCTAGTAAACATCAACCTAGAGACCACTGCTGCAATTACATGGGTAAATAATTATTACTTATTTACCATGAATTACATTGATAAATGAAAATTCAAATAACTCCTAAAAGAAATATACAATTACACGGATCTTTATTCATGTCAAAGCGGTAGACTCACGAGAGTTTCAACACAAGGTCATGAGTATGACACCCATCATTGTGAAATCTTACCGTTGTGTGAGTGCGTGTGTTTTTTATATATAAAAAAGAAAAGTGTAACAATTATAATTTTTTTTTATCTATATCTGGATAACATCTGCATTTTAGCACTAATTTTTCAATTTTTAAGTTTGGTTTACCAATGGAAAGACCATAATTATGGCATTTTTTTTTGTTACTTAATTCAATTTCAAATCAATATATGCATGCACTAATTTTGTTGTTGGATTCAAGTTTTTTGTAGTAATGTCAAGGAAAAGTGCAATTATTATAAAAAAATTACCTTGCTACGGAAAATACATATATTTGACAACGAAGACCCTGGCTAGAGCCGAGGGCCCTCCGATGCCAAAGTCAGGACTAGGATCGTAAGAGAGGGTTTTTGAAAGAGGTTCTTGCGTACCTTTCACCTTTACAGTCTCCTGTATGTATAGGATGGGGAGGATCCCATCATGCCATGTTTATTTTCCTGATATCTTGGAGATTCGGTGTCTATCCAATATTGAACTCTAGCCGATCCCAAGATCCTCAGGATGGGGGATCTTTTAACTGGATTTTCGGGAAGGCGTTTCTTTACGCACCGTTTCTTCCCTTTCTCGGTAGATTCTATCGACTATATCGGGCCTGGCCGACTCTACTGATGAGTGAGACTTGGCTGGTTATAAAAGGTTATGCTACTTGTCATCTGTCGAATGAGACGAGACTGATCCATAACCAGTGCGGTCTTAGTCTGATTGCCAAAACTGTAACCGACCTTAAGATAGGTCGGTTTTGTGGCCGGTCGCGTGACTTCCGAGCTTTGGGCCTTAATCGACCTCTTTGGATGTTGCTGCCTCATTTATCAAGCCAACTTAGTGCACCTCATAGATGTTGCCTTTTGGCTCAGGACCTTGTAAGTCTCAGTCAGGATTAGTTCCTTATGATCCTAGCTGAGTCTCTCCTTTAGGCTTTCGATATGCTTGCCTCGGTCAGGCTCATTGCCTCGGAATTCCGGACATTGTTAGTAGAGTTGGTCCATTCCATAGCTGAGTCGCCAAACTTGTACTATTTTTTCCCCAACAGTATGTCCCCTTACTTCTTGCATCAAATTTGTTGATGCTAAGGAGTAGAGAGTTGTTAAGTCGGCTTGAGCTGGGACCGACTTTATGATGGAGCATTTATTGCTTGCAGGCGCTCAGTATCGTCAAGAACATGCGCCGGTTCATTGATCGAGGCTGCACGAGTGGGAAGCCCCCAGGACGTCTTTTCACCTTATAAGAGCCAGACACGTGGCAGGGATGGTGCTCACATCATCCGAAGCACGCCACGTGTCGGGCGGGGGAGTCGAAGCAGGCGTCGACTCGACTCCTCCTTAAATGCTCTTACCACGTGGCAAGGCTATAAAAGGGGGAGCGGGACGCACTTCTCCCATTTTCGCGCACATGTTTTCCTCCTGTTTTTTGTTTTCACTATTTTCGTTCCCTCCTTTCTTCCGCCATTTTCATCTCCTACTTCCACGTTTCACCCTTTTCCTCAGCCACTCTTGCTGTCTCTGGTGAGTTTTTAACTCTCTCCCTCCCTCTTGCTTTCAATTGTAGTGGTAATGCAAGGTTCCCTAAGCCCCCAGGAGGGAACTTCTAGTGAAGAGGGTGAAGCGAGACGTTTTTAGGACATTTCGGAATCACCTTCGCTATTTGCAGAGATGGCTGCAAATATCAATATTGCTTTCCAGCACTCCAAAAGGATGGCTAGAACTTTAGCGGAACGCCCCATTTCGACGAGTTTGTCTCACGGAAGGGTGTCCTTGGTGACTGCCCCTAGTAGGCCTAATCCTCCTGAGGAGGAAACGGAAGAGGGTGAGACAATCGAAGGAGTTAGTGAGTCGGTTGATACCCGAAAATCGACAAATGCTGCTAAGTCGGCACCAAGGGAGAGGAGGCTGAGTACGAGAAGAAGGGTCCCGTTCCCTTGGTTTTAAGTGAGGCAGAACTAGAAAAGATTAGGGTTGGGTACCATGTCCCAGACTCGGTCATTCTTCACCTCCCTCTTCTGAGTAAATTACCCAACCGCCTTCCTGCTGGGATGGTGGTAATTTTTTAAGTTGCTTCACAGTGCGGCTTGTGTCTGCCCCTTCAAGGGATAGCTCGGGATTTACTTTCTCGACTCCAAATAGCGCCTCAGCAGATAGTTCAGAACGGGTGGAGGAACTTGTTCGGATGTGCGGTGTTGTGGGCTGAGATGGAGCAGCCCTCACTGACTGTCGATGAGTTTTTCTATCTATTCCAAGTACGGTTGAACCCGCAGCAGCCGGCTGGTACTTTTTGTGTGCTTGGCAGAATAAGGGCAGACCTTTGATAACCAACCCTCCTACCTCCAATAAACATTGGAGAGATAAATGGTTCTCGGCGTGTGGTCGCTGGGAGACTGCCGAACCTGGGCCCATCAATTCTCACGTTCCTCGGGTGTTCTCCCAAGCAGGTGACTTGGTGTATGCTCTTTTCTCCATCGTCACATAATTTTAAGTCCTTGAGTCTGACTGTGTTTATTTTGCAGATATTCCCGAGCGAAGGCCGAATCTCGGAGTTGGCGCTCAAGCTCGGATCAAGGATTTGAAGGCGCTGAGTCTGGAGCAACGGTCTTGGAAGAGCTTCTCCAACCGGAGCATCTTTTTTACTCGGGTTTGGACTCAGCCTTAATAGGTACTTCTCGACTGCCTTTACTTTATTCCCTTTGCTTTTCATTTGACTCGTCTCGTGGTTAATGCAGAGATGGCTGAAGCTTGGCCCTTTCTCCACCCTCCTTCCAAATTGAAGGCCCTTCCAAGGTCAGAACCTCGGCTTCCAAAGAGGCTAAAGACGGTCTCGAAGACTAAGGGGCAAACTGCCCCGGCCATCCCGACCGTGGTAGTTCCTGACTCAGAGGAAGGGGCGGGACCGACAGACGCGGTGGCCCCTGAACTCTAAGGGGCTGCTGAGCTAGGACTTGTTGCCGAGTAGGTTTCGGAGCAGAGAGAGGAGCAGAGAAGGGAGAAGCCCTGAGGAGGGGAGACGACTCAACAGGAGACGTCGATCTTTCAACGGGCCGTTAAGGAGATGCTTCCTTAGGCGATCTCTCATGGGAGTGAAAAAGACTTCGTTGCCCTCTTCGAAGCTCCCTCAAGGTGGACTCTCTCTCATATGGTGAAGATATTCCTTGAGATAAGAGCTGAACATTGCGCTTGCTTTGTTGGCTTTTTCAGGCTTAGTTAATCTTCTGTTTTCCTTTTGTAGTTTGCCCCTTGTGCGCTCAGGACTTGCTCGGATCTTGCCGACACTCAGAAATGGGTTGGGGAGGCGAAAGCACAACTGGCTGCTACTGTGACTTGGCTCAATATAATGACTGACGACTTAGGGCTTGTCAGGAAGGCCGCCAAAGAAGCTAAGGCCGAGAGTGCTTGTTTGGCCTTACAATTGAAAGAGGCCCAAGAGGAGAGTCGGCGGAACCACGAGGCTCGTTCTTCCTCTAAGGATAAGTTGGCTCAGCTTAAGACCAAGACCAAGGCTGTCCTTGTGCAGGCCAAGGTCCAGGCCGTAGAGGCCTTTCTTGAATCTCGTGAGTACTTGGAGGAGTGGGATCGCTTGTATCAGGATGGCTATGCCAAGTGCATGGACCTGATGAAGCTGTCCTTCCCCGAACTTGATCTCTCGGGATTCAACGAGAGTGGCTCTGGGTCTGATGGTCCGGATGCCTAGGCAGTGGGGCCTGCTGGTGCGGCGACGGCTGATCTTGAGATTGCTTTCAAGGTTGCTCCTGAGTCGTCACCAGAGGTTGCCCCGAGTGACGGCAGCAGCTGTCACGCCCCAAACTCGGAAAACGGGCTCACAAAATTCCCGATCGCCGAATCCGGTGCCGACAGCCTCCGTAGCACCCCATTCTCGGCTCCCAGCGCCCATACGCCAGATTCCGATCCTGGGATCCTACAAGGAGGATTTTCAGTACGAATTTTTTTTTGTAATGGAGCATAACTACAAGCATAACCAAGTCACAAAACAACATCACCACATATCCACTAAATCAAAGACTTTAAGTACAATGCGTATGAAAGGGAAATACAATATAGTAAAAGAAACTCCAGAAGCTCTGCTGCACGCTCCAAGCTCAACGCTGCTGCAACCTAACGCCACCTGCACGCATCTATCGTGCATAAGCTTATAGAAAGCTTAGAGGGTGGTGAAAGTGTGTGTAAGGCGAGTGCCAAGTGTACAATATCAAAGTAATGCGAAAATATGCGATAAGTCCATGAATGCTATCAGCTGTACCAACGCTATATGATGCAAGACATGAATGCTATCGGCCATACCAAGGCCATGCGATGCGAGGCCTATGTAGCCAAATGTCATATGCGAGATGCGAAGCAAGCATGTCAGTCCTCATCAAGTACACATATCAGTACAGTTCCTCTCTGGATATCACCGGGGTCTAATACACCTCACACTGACTGCCTCCTCCCTAGCTGCACAGTCAAGCAAGTGGAAGAGACCACACTATCCGCCTGACCAGTAGTCTGCCAATACCTACCCGGCTCGTCGATAGCGGACTCATTTACGAGCTGGTCAAACTCAGCCTAGCTTATAGCCCCCTCACTCGGGCGGATAAGGCCACACCCCCTTCCAACCGACCACGAAACAGTGGGAGACGCGGCCTACTGGTATTCGGCACTCGGGCGCTCGTGTATCCACTCGGTCTAGACGTTGGAGCATCTCCTGGTACCAAAAAGGTTCTGGGACTTTCACCCAAGGACATCCTAAGTGCCCACAGTGCTAGAACCAAGCATTTTCGGTATCCGATACGGCCATCCACGATGTGTCTGTGGAGCCACGGCCCTGATGTCGCTAGGGCGTACAGTGATCAAGTCACACATATGCGAGATGCATGAGTCACACCGTACAATCATGCAGCAATTCCGCGCGTACCACGCGATCATGTGGGGCACTCCGTCTCATAAAGAGTCCCGTAAAAGCCCAACGGCTTATGCTATGATCAAACATTCCTCATCTCAAGCATACATATGATGCGTATGGGCATGAATCATAGAAGTGCACTAAGCATGTTATGAAGTAATGAACTATCAACAAGTATGGGCCTATCAATGGGCCTTAAGGAGAGTTACAATGCGGACATTTAACCAACATTGTATTTACAATGTGGACGTCAAACCAACATCGCTCCCAAGGCATGGCTCGCCATAAAATACCATTACACAAACCATATGGAATTACACATTGCAATGGACCCTAAGGACATCCCGTTGGGCCTCGACCCATGGGCCTTAGATACATCAAATGGGCCGTATCACATGGGCCTTACATTCATCAAATGGGCCGCATTAATGGGCCCCCACCAACGGGCCTTATGTACGTTGCAATGGGCCATATCCCATGGGCCTTTGAAAACATCACAATGGGCCTCGCATATATCAGGATGGGCCTCAACAATAGGCCACAAATACATCAAGGTGGGCCTCCTTAAATGGGCCTTATAAATATCAAGGTGGGCCTCCTCAAATGGGCCTTAAATATGACAGGTGGGCCACATCGCATGGGCCATATGCATATCCAATGGGCCACACTCAAATACAAGTAGTGGTAATGATTTCCACACTAAATTTCTAAGGCCCACCCTAATATTTATTCATCATCCAATCTAATTATAAGGCCTCACATACCTGAATTAAAAGGAAAAAAACCAATATCATATGTGGTCCCAAACTTAGTAGACAAGGATCTTAACGGTGGGCCTTCAAACCCATTACTTTCTATAATGTGGTCCACCTATTCCTAGATCTATCTCATTTTTATTTTATTTTTCTCTCAGGCTTTAAAATGAGCTTCCAAGTGATTGGATGACTTGGATGCAACACATGCATCATGGACCATGGATCTGATTCATTCTTTAGCTCATGCTCAAAAAATGAGCTTGCAAAATGGATTGACGGTTTGGATGCAACATATGCATCATGGTGGGTCCCACCGTCCAGGTATGGACGGTGTGGAAAAAACACATATAGATCATGGTGGGGTCCACTGTCCAGAGAGTGGACAGTGTGGATAACCACATAAATCATGGTGGAGTTCACCGTCCACGGCAGTGGACGGCCTGGAGAGAACACATACACGGTGGCTTCCACCGTCCCGTGCTGGGGACGGTGTGAATAAAATATATACATCACTGTGGGTCCCACGTGGGGCCCACCATAACGTTTACTTTCCATCCAACCTGTTGAAGAGGTCACGCAGACCTGGATTGAAGTGGAAAAACAAATTTCATATTGATCCTAAACTTCTGTGGGCCCAAAAATGGTTTCAATGGTAGAGAGTTTAATCCCACTGTTTCCTTTGATGTGGGCCAACTGAGCCTTGGAAGAGGCTGAAATTTGGAGGGGGCCCACTTCGAGCAGGGTCCCACCTAATGGACGGATTGGATGGAAAATATACATCACTGTGGGGCCCACGGCTGGAGCCGTGGGTCCCTGCTGGCCGCCCGTCAAAGAACGCAGCAGCGTGCTGCTGCTGCTGCTGCTGTGTCAGTGGCAGCAGACGCTGCCCCTTCTTTTTTTTCTTTTTTTTTTTTTTTTTGAAAAACAGGTATTTTTGTGGTTTTTCACGTGTGGGGCCCGCTTCAAGGTAATCCACTCTAACCATCAGATTTCATAGTCCATAACAAGTTCATCAAGCCCAATATTGGACCTGTTTCAGCGTATAGAAAAATCTAGAGAACTTTAAACGGTGGAGATCACTGTTTTGAAAGGTATGGCCCGCCAGAAGCTTGGATCAGTTTCATCTTTTGGCTCAACGCCTAAAATGATCTCGAGAATAGAATGAACGGCGTGGATTGGACACTTACATCAAGGTGGGGCCTACATGAATGGCACACCCAATAAGCTTTGGAAAAGCTAATATTTGTGTTTTCAAGTAACGTCCAGGGACGTCCCTGGACGTTTGGATGTAACACGTGCATTGGGGTGGGCCCTGCTTAGGCGGGCCATCACATGGTGGGGTGGTGTGGATCACATACACATGTAAGATGGGCCTCACCCACAAATGGATTGGGTCCAAATCATGCTTCATGGTGGGGTCCATTCGGGTGGACCATATGGCCATTCCATCACACACCAAGATAAATAAATAAAAAGAGAGGGAGAGAGAGAAAAAGGAGAGTGGGACACGCGTGATGGAGGGATCCCGACACTATGGGCCCTCCATTTCAAGCATCCAATCGTACATCAAGTGGGTCCCATTGCATATGGGTCCACCAAATTGAAAATCAACGGTGGAGATCCTTTCTCCACCAAAATAGAAGGTCTAGATGACCCTATTCATGCAAGAAAATAAACATCATGATGGGGTCCATGGAGAATGGCCCCATCATGGAATGATCTTAAGCATCAAAGTGGGCCATTGGCCACATCAAGGGTCCAAAGTGAGATCCATACCATTGATCGGTAGGCCTCACTTGGCCCATCATAAGAACATGAAAAACCTAGTCTATAGAAGCACCCACCGGTCGATCTTCTTGGTCCGTTGAAATGCCGATCTCCTTAGGCTTCACTTCAACGGTGGAAGATGGAAAATGAAAGGCTAGGATGGAAGATTTGGGATGGGAAAGTGGGCCACACACATGCACTCTCTCACATGGAGAAGCTTGGACGTGAGAACTCTCCTTGGTTGCTTGGAGTTGAGTTGAGAAATGAGAAAGAGAGAGGGAGAGATGGGATGTAAAGAGAGAGAGAGTGATGGATGTGAGTGATGGGTGAGGTGATGTGTACTTGACTAGCATGGGTGTGTAAGAGAGAGGGTGAGAAAAGGTTGACTTTGGAGAGAGAAAGCATGGGTTGCTTGTACTTGACATGAGGTGATGGATGGGATTGATTAATGGGATTGATTTGACACATTGTAGAGATTCTCTTGGGATTGCAAATGCGCGGCGTTTTCTTCGAAATAAACGCCGGCTCACATCTTCCTGCCAGGGTATCGGATCGGTACAAGAGACGCGGCGTCGGAACCGCGGCGACGGTGCGGTCGCAATGGTAAAGGTCTTGATTTAAGCTGACTCAAATGTACAACATACGACTTAGGGTCGATCGCAACGTCGATTATACGTCACGGGTTGTCGAAATTCGACAGGAAGGATCGCGGGACTCGATGGAACAGTACGGACTAGGATACGGGTCTTACAGCAGCTGATTCTAAGCCTCCTCCCGAGTTAGCTCTTGGTGAATCTTGAAGCTAATTTTGGATTGCAAAGCATGTCAGGTACTTCAAGCATACCAAGCTTCAAGCACTTCAAGAACACCAAACTCCAAGCTAGTCTCGAGAACATCTGCAACCAAGAGGGGACATCGCTTAACTCGGTCGACTCCTTTTAGCATTTGTCCTTATCACTTTGTCAATGTAATTCCAAAGTAGGAACTAATGTAATCCGATGTAACACTCATACTGATGAATGCATATATTAGACTTTTACATTCACTTAACTCAGTTTACATGTTTTCTGTTCTTTGCTCGTCTGATAATCGATATTTAACCAATTGTTCAATGGGCGACGTAGGGATAATAGAGTTTTAGATGCTCGACATTTCATGGATAGGGGAGTAATTGCCTAGTTAAATCTTTCAACTGATACGTCCCAGGTCGGATTGTGCTTGAGACAACATAGGGTCCTTCCCAATTGGGTCCCAGTGTACCCGTACCAGCTTCTTTTGTGTTCGGGAACATTTTTTGGAGGACCAAGTCCCTAGCTCAAAATCGTCTGACCTTGACTCAAGCATTGTAGAACCGAACTACTTGTTGTTACCGAGCTGACATTTGTAACCGGGCTCTTTCCCTTTGTTCTTCTAAGAGGTCGAGTCCGAGAGCCAATAATTCTTCGTTGTCTCGTTCATTAAACGAACTAACTCGAGCAGAAGGGATTCCGATCTCGACCGGAGTGACGGCTTCCGATCCATACACAAGGGGGAAAGGAGTCTCTCCCGTGGCTGTTTGGGCGGTAGTTCGGTAAGCCCATAATATTTTAGGAAGTTCTTCAGTTCTCGCTCCTTTAGCTCGGTCGAATCTGGTTCGAAGATGTTGTTTGATAACCTTGTTAACTGCCTCAACCTGTCCATTTATCTAAGGATGATGGGGGGACGAGTAGACATTCCTTATTCCAAGATTGTCACACATGTCTCGGTATTTCTTGTTATCGAATTGCTTCTCGTTGTCTGTAACAATGGTCCGAGGTATTCTAAACCAGCAGATGATATTTTTTCAGACAAAATTTGTGATCTTTTATTCGGTTATCTTGACCAATGGTTCGGCTTCAGCCCACTTAGTGAAGTAATCCACCACAACGACGGCAAACTTGGTCTGACCTTTCCCTAAAGGGAGTGGTCCGATGATGTCCATCCCCCATTGCGCGAATGGCCAAGGATCGACCACAAGAGTTAGTTCCTTGGGTGGCTACCTTGGAACGATTGTAAATCGCTAGCATTTGTCGTAGCTTCGGACTAGCGTCGTGCTGGGCGATTGGCCAGTAATACCCTTGACACAAGACCTTATGCGCAAGCGATCGTCTTCCTAAGTGATTTTCACAAATTCCTTCATGAATTTTTCACAGTATATAGTTAGCTTCGTCGTGCCTTAAGCAGCGTAACAAAGGAGCGAAGAACCCTTTCTTATATAGTACTCTGTTGAGTATGATATAACGGGAAGCTCGGATCTTCAACCGTCGGGCCTCGGTACGACCCTCCGGTAACTTTTCACTATAGAGATATTAGATAATCGGGTCAAACCAAGTGGGTTTTGAATCAATTGAGTGTACGGTTGAGCTAGGCGGGTCGTCGATACTCGGATTAGCAATGTACTCAATTGGAACGAACCTAGGTATATCATCTTCGTCGGTAGAGGCAAGTTTCGCTAATAGGTGGGCTTTAGCATTTTCTGTTCGAGGGATCCGAGTAACAGTATATTATTGGAAGCTGTCGATCAACTCTTTGGTTTTCTTCATGTATGCTTTTAGCTGCTCTTTAAGTGTTTAATACACGCTAGTAACCTGATTAACGACCAACTACGAGTCATTGAATACGTCGAGATGAGTGAAACCCATATTAGCTGTTAATCGAAGGTCGAGCAATAGGGCTTCATATTCTGTTGTATTGTTTGAGGCTTGAAATCCAAGTCTTAAGGCATATTGCATGTAGGTTTGATCGGGAGTTTCCAGGACGACTCCTGCCACGCTTGCAATATGCTCGGTAGGTAGGTCGGCTTATGGGGTAACTTCAGCTATGAAGTCGGCCACAACCTGTCCTTTAATTGTTACCCTCGGCCTGTATAGAATGTCAAATTCACTGAGCTGAATTGCTCACTTTGTTAGGCGGCCAGAGGCTTTCGGCTTCTGAAGAACCTGACGCAGTGGGAGGTCAGTTACAACGATAATGGTGTGTGCCTGAAAATATGGTTGAAGCCGTCATGAAGACACAACTAATACTAGGGCCTGTAAGGCCCAAGTCCTGGTCCGTACAGTTCCATTGGCTTCCGCGGTCCTTCTGGTCGAAGTCGAGCAATCTTTGACTTATATTCGACGTTTATGCACTATCCTAAGCCGGGTCCCGCATACCGAAGTCGGCTTGAACCAGAACTTGTATCATAGTGACCGCGTCGTCGCCGCGGTTCCAACGCCGTGACTCGCGCACTGAACCGATACCTAGGCTAGAAGATGTGGGCCTACGTTCGTTCTGAAGAAACGCCACGCGTTGTGAATATCGAGAAAATCTCTACGATGTCCCATCAATCAATGTCAAGTACAAGCCTTACCCCAAGTACAATAACCCATCCCTACCTTTTCAAAAGTCCACTCTCTCTCCCCTCACCATTCCTCCTTTTTATAATTTTCAAATATAACCATACTCCTTTTATAAATTTTCAAAACTCACCCATACCCATCCATCTCCCATCCTTACAACACCACTCCATCCATCGTTACACCCATTATTTCTATCTCCCTCTCTCATTCTCTAGCAAATATCCAAATCCCATGAGAAATTCCACATGTCCAACATTCTCTCCCAACTCCAAGTGTGGCCCACTTTTCCCACCATCTCATCTCCCATCTCAATCATCCATTCATCATTAACCACCATTAAAAGTAAAGGCAAGGAGCTAAGGAGGCTAAGGGACCAAGAAGAAGATCGATAGGTGGGTGATCCACCATTGATTTTAATTTTTGAGCCCACTTCTTGGTGGGACCCATTTTGATATATGTAACATATTCATGGAGGGCCCATAGTGGCGGGGTCTCGCCCCTCCATCACCATATCTCTCTCTCTCTCTCTCTCTCTCTCTCTCTCTCTCTCTCTCTTTCCATTGTGATGGTGTGGATCCCACCAAAATGCGTTATATCTACCTCGTCCATCAGCATCAGACGGTGTGGCCCACCCTATTGTAGGTGATGATCGACACCATCCACTGTTGAAATGGATCCAATGCCCTTCTTGTTATATTTTATATAATATATATATATATGATATAATATATTATATATATATATATAATATATAAGATATATATTATATATGTATATAAGTGTAGGTGGGCCACGTACATGTGGGACCCACCATGATGATGTGTTTATCCCAGCCGTTCAGCGTCTTTGGACGCCGGACGTGAGGTAAGGGTAGCTAACATGGAGTGCGTGTTCTGTCAGGGGTGTGTACTTACAAGCTAACCAAAAAGAAAAAGAGAGCTTTTGGGATAGGCTCCCCATGTAGGCTCCACCTTGATGTATGGGGCTGATCCACGCCGTCTATTCCGTTCCCCAGCTCATTTTAGGTGTTGAATAGAAAGATAGAGCTAATCCGACTTTCTGGCGGGGCTATAGCATGAAGAATAGTATCCTCACCTTTGAATTGCACCCTGATATTTATGTACACCAAAACCCATCCAATATCGGACTTGACGGGTTTGTATCGAGCCGTGGGGACCAACGACTGGGTCGGATTACCCTGATAAGGGCCCCACATAGGAAAAAGGGTGAAAAAACCCTTTTCTTAAAAAAAATAATAATAACTAAGTAGCATCACCTACTGCCGCTGACACGTGCAGCAGGCGCTGCTGCGCTATGCGGCAGGACCCACCATTATGCACGTGCTGATCCAACGTGGCCCCACCCTGATGTGTGTCGACCATCAACGCCATGCATTTGTTAGGTCCCCTTTGGGACAGTGGGCCCCAAAAGAAATCAGCAGTAAAAGAAACTCAGGTGGCCCACACGACTGGAAAACAGTGAATTGAACGTCCGTCATTGAAACCCTTTTGGGACAGGAGTTTTGGGTCACTATGAAATTGTTTTTCCTCTCCATTAGGGTCTGTGTGACCTTATCAACAGTTTGGATTGCAAATAAATATTTTGGTGGGCCCATGGTCCGTGTGACCTCATAGACAGGTGGGATGTAAATAAACATTATGGTGGGCCCCTGGCCCCCGTGACCTCTTAAACAGGATTGGGTGGAAAATAAATGTTATGGTGGGCCCCACATGGGACCCACTAATGTATGTATTGTATCCACACCTTCCATAGTGTGGGCCCCACCATGAGGTATGTGATTTATCTATGCCATCCATCCCTATGGGACCTACCATGATGCATATGTTGCATCCCAACCGTCCAACCATTTGAAAGCCCGTCTCACGGCTTGAGACTAAAAATGAGACAAATATAGGATCAAGTGGACCACCCAGTGCAAAGGCAGTGGGGATTGAGCTCCTACCATTGAAATACTTTTGTAGTCACAAAAGTTTGGATTGTTAGGAAATTGTTTTTCCCTTAATCCAAGTTTGTGTGGCCCCATGACCAGATTGGATAGAAAATAAACGCTATGGTGGGCCTTAAGAATTTTAATGGTGGAAATCATTATCACCACTGTTATTTGGAGCGTGGTCCAGTTAATCTTTTGATATGATTCATGATATATATGAGGCCCATGTGACTAGGCCCATCTTGATGTAATTGTGGCCCGTTGTCGAGGCCCACTTTGATATATATATGAGGCCCATGGGTCGAGGCCCAATAGGACATACATAAGGCCCATTGTAGTGTGATTCCACTATGGTATATGTGTCGACCCTTATAGCAGGTTATGCTTTGGGAGCAATGATGGTTTGACGTCCACATTGTATGGATAATGTTGGTTAAATGTCTGCATTATCACTCTACTTAGGGCTATTGATAAGCCCATACTTATAATGCGTAGGCCGTCTAGGCCCATCTTTATTATGACAGAGTCCATCACCACATAACTTGTTTAATATAGATCCATGATTCATGATCATACGCATCATATGTATGCCTGATATGAGGAGTGACTGATTATAGTATATGCCTCCGAGCAGAGTGTTTATGGGCTCCCTGATAGGCGGAGTTACCCCACATGAGCGCTCGGTACGCGCAGGATTGTTGTATGTCTGATAGTATGATTCATGCACTTGCATTTGTGTGATTGTGATTATTGTATGCCCCAGCGACATCAGGGCCATAGCCTCTACAGACACATCGTGGGTGGCTGGATTGGATACCGAAAATATTGTTATTAAGCATCGGGGCACCATAGATGTCTCTAGGTGAAAATTTCTAAATCCGATGGTACCAGAGGATGACTCCAATGTCGAGACCGAGTGAATATATAAGCGCACGAGGGCCGAATACCGGGAGGTCGCATCTCTCACTGTGTCATGGTCGATTGGAAAGGGGTGTGGCCTTACTCGCTCAAGGGTAGGGGGCAATACTAGGATGAGTTTAACCAGCTCGTGAATAGGTCCGCTATCGACATGCCGAATAGGTATTGGCAGACTATTGGCTAGGCGGATAGTGAGGTTTCTTACGCTCACTTGGACTATGCAGCTAGGAGAGCGGCAGTGCCACTTGGAGTGTACTAAACCCCGATGATTATCCAGAATGAGAACTGTACTGATATATGATGAGGATTGGCATGCTTGAGTTGCATCTCGTATCGCATTGCCGTTTTATGGCCGATAGCATTCATATCTTGCACCGCATAGCCTTGGTATGGCTGATTGCATTCATGTACTCATCACCATGATTCCACATTATTCTGACCTTGCATTCTAAGCACGCTTATATTGCACACACACTGTCTCCAGAGGTGGATATCGGGTTTCTACAGGGAGCAGAGCTTTGCTGACATAATATACCGGTAACTGCTTTCCTTCATGCTCACGTATCAAAGCCGAGCTTACAACTATGTCAGAGACCGCCAGGTACAACAGCAGGGCTTCCCCAGGGTCAGACTTTGATAGGAGAAGAGAAGATTCGAGATATGACTTCAACTGCTAAAACCTGCTTCACACTCTTCCGTCCAATCTACCGTTTGCCGTCCCTTTAGTTGTTTGAAGAATGAGAGGCATTTATCAGTAGCTCGAGAAAGGAAGCGGTTGAGTGCGGCTACCCGTTCAATTAGTCTTTCTACGTCTTTAATCGTTTTCGGGGATTCCATGTCAAGCAACGCCTTGATCTTCTCTACATTTACCTCGATTCCTCGCTGGTTGACAAGGAATCCGAGAAATTTGCCCGAGCTTACTCCAAAGGCGCATTTGCTCGGGTTCAACTTCATCTGATATTTGTAAAAGATAAAGAACATTTCTTCTAAGTCGGCAATATGATCGGCCGCATGTATACTTTTAATGAGCATATCGTCGATGTATACTTCCATGGTTCGGCCGATTTGCCGAGCGAACATTTTGTTCACTAACCGCTGATAGGTTGCTCCTGCATTCTTTAGGTCAAATGACATCACTCGGTAACAGTAAAGACCTTTGTCAGTGACAAAGGTAGTCCTAAATTTATCATATTGATGCATTACAATTTGATTGTATCCAGAATAAGCATCCATAAAACTAGAAAGTTCATGTCCCACCATGTTATCCACCAACTGATCGATCGTCGGAAGAAGAAAGTTGTCCTTTGGGCAGGCTTTATTTAAATCGGTATAGTCAATACAGCCTCGCCACTTTTCGTTGACTTTTTTTAATGAGTACGACATTAGCTACCCATTCTGAATAGTATATCTCCTCGATATATTTAGCCTTGAGGAGCTTGCTGACCTCTCCTTCGATGATGGTGTACCTTTCAGGGCCGAGTGGTCGTCACTTCTATCAGATCGGTCGATAGGTAGGGTCGATGTTGAGGCAATAGGTCATTACCGAGGGATCAATCCCAGGCATGTCTTCATGGCTCCATGCAAATATGTCGGTGTATTGTTGGAGTAGAGAGACCAACTTTTCTTTTAGGGGCGACCGCAGAGACGAGTCAATCATAACCGTTTTGGACTCGTCTGTCTCAACCAAAGGTATTCAGATAAGGTCCTCTACCGGTTGGCCTCATTCATTAGTCTTGGCCCGCTGATCCAACGATCTGATCATGGTTACCTCGGCTGGAGCTTTTATAGCCATCACATAGTAGCGCCTCGCGTCCTGTTGATCGCCTTTGACAACTCCTACTCCCAATTCGGTCAAGAATTTCATAGAGAGGTGGTGCATCGACACGACAGCTTGGAGAAGACATAGGGAAGGTCAACCGAGGATGGCGTTGTAGACTGATGGTTGATCGACTATCAGAAAGTCGACCATGACTATTGCCTGATGCGAGGAATTTCCAGCAGTGAGGGGCAGTGAGATGACTCCTTCAGGAAGGATTTGTCCACCTAAGAATCTGATCAATGGGGTTCGTATTGGCCGTAATGCCGACCGTTCAATGCCCATTTTATCGAATGCTTAAATGAACAACACATCTGCAGACGATCCTGTATTGATGAGAATATGGTACACTCTGCGGTTTGCTATAGTGATGGTGATAACTAAGGCATCATCGTGTGGATGGTGAATACCCCGAGCGTCTTCATCAGTAAATGATATGCAGTACTTTTCTTTTTTTTCTCTCTTTTAAAGGCTGAGCTAAAATCAAGATCTCGGATTCAGGTCGACTAATGCTCCTTGCATAGTTTTTCTGAGCATTGTTTGAGTTGCCTCCGCCTCGGGGACCACCGATGATAGTTCAGATTTCTTCCGTAAGTTGGTTATCACCTAAGCGTTCTTCTGTCGTCCCGGTTCTTTCGACATGTTCTCTGAGGTGGCCTTCTCAGATGAGCCTCTCGATTTCTCGTTTCAAGTGATAACAATCACTTGTGTTATGCCCATGATTGCGATGATAATGGTAGTACTTGTCTTTGTTCCGCCGATTGGAATTACCACGGAACTTGTCAGGCCAGTTAATGAACCTTTTGTTCTTTATTCCATATGGACTTGCTCTCGTGATTTATTGAGCGGAGTATAAGTTGAGAACTTATTATCGGGCCGCTTACTCGACCTACGTTCATCACGGGACCAATCATCCTTACGATTTTTACCACTAGCTAAGTCAACTTCCTTTTTTCCTGACGCTTTAGCTGGGGGTTTTAACGTTTTGGGCGGCCTCGCGGAGGATTCGGGTTTCTTCGGCGTTCACATATTTATCCGACCGAGCTATGAATTTTGCTAGAGTAGTGGGCGGATTCTTGTTCAAGGATGTAAGAAACGGCTTATCTCTGACGCCCTGCATGATCGAGTTAAGAGTTGTTTCGTCCGAATGTTTTCGAACTTGGAGTGACTCGAAGTTAAAGCATTTGATATAATCCTTCAGCAGTTCTCACTCTTTCTGAACTATGTTGTTCAAGTGCGCAGATGACTTCAATTTTTTCTTCCCACCAATAAAATTGATAAAGAAAGCGTCGCTGAGCTCTGTAAATGAGCTAATAAACTTCGGCTTTAACTGTTTGAACCAAAGCCGACCTACGTCGGCTAAGGTGAGGGAGAAGGCCCAATACATCACGGCATCCGAGGCATCGTGCAATTCCACGTAAGTCCGTAAGGACTTGAGGTGATTGGTTGGGTCAGTTTTACCGATGAACGACGTGATTTGAGGGAGACGGAATCATTCCGATAGCCGAGCTTACATAATCTCTTCTGTGAACGGGGATGTCTTTGCCTCGGGCCTTGTCTGATTTACGTTGCAATTTTGCCTCATATCTGCGATCTCTTCTTGCACTTCCTTTCGTAGATCCTGAAGGTCAGCTTTCCAGGGTTCGTCTCTATCGGTCGTAACCTCGACCAGGGGCCTACTACGCCTTCTCCCATCTATTTCGAGTCGAAGATCAGTGACAGGTAGCGGGGCGGACATGGAAATATGAGAGGGTGCAGGTTCAGCTGGACCCTGGTGCTGGCTTTGCTGAGGAACAAATCGTGGAGCGACGGGCTGGGGATCGGCAAATTGTCATGGAGTGTTTGCCCGACCGTCGTCCTGCTGAGGCAGATGAACTTGCTAGCGATGAATCTATTCCAGTATTTGGTTCACGTAGTTCATGTCGATCCTAAGTTCCTGGACCTCCTTATCTAACCGTCCATTTCCTCAATTCCGTTGAGTGTTCCTGGTTGAAACAAAGGTTGTCGGGTGGGCTGCAGAACCTTGGCGATTATCAGGTCGGTTCTGGGCCCCTAGGCTCCATTCGTACTTGTTGGGCCTTCTGTTGCCGGTGGTCCAGTGACAAGGACCTCATTGGGCACGTTTTGGATGGTCTTTCTCGTTCTTGCCATCAGAGATTACTCAGTACTTGGAGAGAACGACTTTTCCTTCGTTTCCCACAGATGGTGCCAAACTGTTGGTGCAAAAAACTGGTGCGCCTCTCCAGCCTCTTACCTGCACAAAAGGAAGACAACGGAGACCTTGGCTAGAGCCGGGGGCCCTCCGATGCTAAAGTCAGGACTAGGATCGTAAGAGAGGGTTTTTGAGAGAGGTTCTTGCGTACCTTTCACATTTGCAGTCTCCTGTATTTATAGGATGGGGAGGATCCCATTGTGCCAGGATTATTTTCCTGATATCTTGGATATTCGATGTCTATCCAATATTGAACTCTAGCCGATCCCGAGATCCTCGGGATGGGGGATCTTTTAACTGGATTTTTGGGAAGGCGTTTCTTTACGCACCGTTTCTTCCCTTTCTCGGTAGATTCTATCGATTATATCGGGCCTGGCCGACTCTACTGATGAGTGAGACTCGGCTGACTATAAAAGGTTATGCTACTTGCCATCTGTCGAATGAGACGAGACTGATCCATAACCGGTGCGGTCTTAGTCTGATTGTCGACACTGTAACCGACCTTAAGATAGGTTGGTTTTGTGGCCAATCGTGTGGCTTCCAAGATTTAGGCCTTAATTGGCCTCTTTGGATGTTACTGCCTTATTTATCGAGCCAACTTAGTGCACCTCATAGATGATGCCTTTTGGCTCAGGACCATATAAGTCTCGGTTAGGATTAGTTTCTTATGATACGAGCTGAGTCTCTCCTTTAGGCTTTCGATATACTTGCCTCGGAATCCCGAGCGTTGTAAGTAGAGTTGATCCATTCCATAGCCAAGTCGCCAGACTTGTACTATTTTTTCCCCAACAACATATATGGTACATGTATAGATACACAAGCATACACAAGGATGAAGAAGCAAAATGCACCCTTCAAAAGCCATCTCACATCCATGTGAACTTTACATTCAACTAGAAATCTTCACACGTGGGTCTACATCTTAGTGATTTTAACAGTTCATATAGTGGACCACCCAAAATATCCCATGCACAATTTAAGTGTGGAACACTGTTTATAAGCTACCAATCATATGGCTAAGGGTTGTTTGGATACCACCTAACCTGAACAAAAGGCATACACATTTAGTGTGACTTGAGGGGTCGTTTGGCACCATGGATTTGAGGAGATCTGAGGGGATTTCAAATCTCCTGTTATGTTTGGCACCATAAAGTAGTTGGAGCTTTTAAATCCAAAGGATTTCAAATCCCCTCGGAGAGAGGGTTTCAAATCCAAGGTGGAAGCTTGGATTACATCTAACATGCATGTGGTGCTTACTTGATGAGTGTACTACCCTGATTTTTGGTATATGAAATATTCTCAGGTTCAATACCAGTGAGTGGCCAGATACTGAGCGATGGAGGTTTGTTGAAAAAGCTGAGGGTCTGTTTGGACACACCCACAAAAGGAGAATTTGACATTTAAATGCTTTTATGAGCCAAACCTCTTTTTTGTGTTGTGCATTTGGATACACTTTCAAAAACTCTGTTTAATTCCAAAATGGGCACTGAAAATCTGAGTTGCCAAAAACTAATTAGATTGATTTTTGAAAAATCTACCAAGAAAGTCGGTTTGGACTAGAAAATCCATTTTACGAAGTGGCATCCAAACGGCCTCTCATTCTACAACTTTGCTTGTGGGGACCACACAGTAGTTTGCATGGTTAACCCAACCTGCCCCGAAGGGTCGTACCACCAAGAAAGCGTACCACCAAGAAAGCTGGACGCCTAAAAAATAAGGTAGATCCAACCATCATATGGGCCACTATGTGAAGTTATTATTATTATTATTATTTATGTTCATATGTGAAGGATGGCCTGTCTTTAGTAGTGACATAAATGAGTGGACAGTCCAAATGGACTTTTCTTTAATTTTTTATTTTTTAGATGAAGGATGGCGATACCACCAAAGTGTAAAGAAATTACACTAAGGGCCTGTTTGGATTACTAACTATCACGATAATGTAAAAGAAAAGTTGAGTGATTATAAAGTTACTTTATCAGCCTCCTACAACATTTACATTTGACTTCCCACGGTGTTTGGTTTATTAGTAGTAAAACATTAATAATGACATTTTTCATTATTTTAGTGTCAAAATCATCACATCTATACAAAGATAGTGGTTTGGATTTTAGATTTACATGATAGTATCATGAGAAATTGCAATGACTACAAAATTCTACTGAAAGCATTTGCATTTGACTGAAGATTCCCATATTTAGTTTTGTAGTGGTAAATCATAATCATAACACTTGGTAATTGGAAATCCAAACAGGCCCGAGGACATAAACCTTACCTTTCAAAATATCTATACAAACATAGAAAAGTAAAAACCGTTTAATTGCATATGCCAATAGACTGTCTCATATTAATAATCTGTACACATTGATGATTGGCCATCCTGTACGCCAATTAAAAAGCTTTGGGTATGTTAATATCCTATGAAAGTGGGGACATCAGCATTTCCCATTTTATATATCATTTCATACTAAGATACAATCATATCTAATCTTGCCTAACACACTTAAGGATCTCATTCAGTTCACTCATTCATGCATATGTACATAAACATACACATGTATGGCACATGTATGTGTTTTGGGTTGTTTTTATTTCATCTATGCTTCTATCAAACTAGCAGCTAACTTTTCTTTTTTTCTTTTTGGCATGTTAAGGATGAAGAAGCACGATGCACCCTTCGAAAACCGTCACCCATCCATGTGAACTTTGAATTTGACCAGAAATATATCACGTGGGTCCACATCTTAATTATTTTAACGGTTAATTAGTGGACCACCCAAAATATCCCATGCGCAATTTAAGCGTAGAGCAGTACTGTTTGTAAGCTACCAATCATATGGCTAAGGGTTGTTTGGATATACCAGTACCTACCCTGAACAAAAGGCATGCACACATACTTTGAGAGCCTGTTTGGAATAGGGGATTAAATGATATGGAATTGTATTAACTAGAATTAATACTATTATTGCACAATGAATGCATGTATGGAAATACCATGGTATTTACTTTGGTGGTCCAATTCTATGTTGGGGATCAAATTCTTCTTTTGAGAAAAACAGTCTTAAGTGAAACTTGCATTTGGGGAACATGGAATTGTAATCAACAGACTATATTTCACAACGGATGCCGGTCACCCACACGTAAAGGGTGCATATGGAGGGATAGCGTGACTAAAACACATGCATGTATGTGGGGCCAATTTTGCAATGGACCTCAAAATCATGAGAAATCCTATGGTATCTAGCTATTATCTATTGTTGGGACTAGATATGATACTTGGATTAATCCAATACTTTCCGTCATTTTCAAATACTATAAATTTTCATGGAACCAAATGCAATTCCATACCGCCTAATCCCATGTTCCAAACAGGCCTAGTGTCTTACTTACAAATGGAGCCAAACCAGCCATAGGAAGCGCAACTATAAAAAGAGGTTCTTAAAAAAAAATAAAAAAAATAAAAAAAATATTGGATTAACAAGTGACCCATAATCATGAAAACAATCTTAGCCAATGTATAAGTTTCAACAAGCATTGACACTACTTATTATGTTTGTAAGATATATCAAAATGAATTCCCCTATTTTTCTCTGACAATCAAACACACTCTTAAGACTAAAGTGATGATAGGGCATGGTAGAGCCCATGATGGGCTACCACATGAACCCTCATTTGCACTAGCATCATTTCCTTCTGCCAGGCATCACATGTTGCACCAATGAGAAAAGCGTACATGGTATCTAGAGCCCGCTGGGCACTGAGGTAACCTGACATTCAAAATTTCCCATATATACATAATCTAGAAGCTTGTTTTGATAGAAATCACTACTCATTGTCTCAGCTAGGGTCCACATCCCCACGGTTTAATGTGCGGGTGTTAGAAAGCCGAACCATTTATTACCTAGTGCAGACCGTAAACTATATACCATGTATCAAAAAATAATATGGTCCACTCAAGAAACAATCAAATTTCCATGCGTGTGGACTCACTTGATGAGTGGACATTAAATCAGTGCGATTTCTGCATGGTAGCTGACAAAATGTGTTTCCCTCCTAATGGACAGCTCAAATCGATCGAATCGACTGTCTAAATGCTATGAGAGCAGTGGACCATCTCTCACTAATTCAGTATACATGCAACAGTATTGTCATATCTTGATATCTAAATGCTATGAGAGCAGTGGACCATCTCTCGGTTTGTGAGCTATGACTGATTTAAGGTTCTGATGATCTGGATCATTTTCACCTCTGATCGAGCATTCTCTATTCCATCTTTGTCATGAAAGTGTCTGCGACCTGCTCTACATTAGTCACATCCGCTTCAAAAGAACTCGATCTCGAGTTCTTGTCCAGCTTCGGTTCATGATACTTGGTTAGGTTCGCAACATTGAAAGCATGCGAGATCCCCATGTCATTCGAAATATCAACAATGTATGTGTTATCATTAATCTTTCGAAGAATTAATATGGGTTCAATCTTCTTGTTCTTTAACTTATTGTAGGTCTCGATAAGAAATCTCTCATTGTGTAGATGAACCATAACATTGTCGCCTACCTCGAATACCTTTTGTCGCCAATGCTTGTCGGCTTACTATTTGTACTTGTCGTTTAAAGCTTGCAAATTGGCTTACACATCTGCATGAATGCCCATGATTTGGTTCGTCATATGCTCTGTTGCAATGCTTATACCCGAGAGCTTGAGTAAAAGGACTAAATCAAGTGTGTGGTAGAGCACTCAACTAAAAACAATATATAATGAGGACTTCCTTGTCGAGCGGTTTACCATATAGTTGAATGCAAACTCTGCTTGAGACAAGGCCAAATCCCACTACTTTGGCTTGGAACTTGAAATACACTAGAGGAGATTTCTCAATGTGCGATTCATAACCTTAGTCTACATATCGGGGTAGTAAGGTACTACTAAACTGAAGTCAGGTACCGAAATGATTCCACAAAGTTCATCAGATGTGGCTAATGAACTTTGTGTCATGGTCAAAAGTATTGGTCTTTTAAACCCCGTGTAGTCACATAACCTTTCTAAAGAATAAATTTGCCAAATGTGTTACGTCAAGGGTCTTCTTACATGGGATAAAGTGTGTCATCTTTGAGAAACAATCTACTACCGCAAACACCGAATCCATGTCATGCTATGTTCATGAGAGACCAAGTACAAAATCCATGTATAAGTCCTTTCAATGGTCGTCAGGCACATGTAATGGGGTGTAGAGGCCGATATTCTGAGACTGCCCATTAGAGGTCTGGCAATCATGATAGCGATGCACTGCTTTATCCACATCACGTGCTAATTGCAAACAGTAATACCATTCCTCAAAAAGAGCTTGTGTCTTGTCTAGAGGTGGGCATTTCTGACCCGATCCAGTGGATCTGACCCAATCCAACCCGATCAGACCCGTTCCGAACAGATTCGATGGCCTAGATCGGGCCTAATCAAGTGTATAAATCAAGATCCGATCATTTTTCGGGTCAAATCCGGATAAAAGTCTATCCGGACTGATCCGACCTGGATGCCCGAACCGAAAGGATCCGCCCTGAACTGACCAGACCCGACCTGGAGCAGGTAGTATAAATATTATTTTTAATTTTTTACCCTACCCTCCCACTCTACCCGAATCCCCGTCGCACCGAACCCTAAATCCCCAAACCCTCTCTACCCTAAAAGGGAGAAGAAGAAGAAGAAGATAGCGAAAGAGAGATCTGAAACGGAGATGAGGCAGATTCTTCTACCAAATCCCTCTCACAAAGCCCTCTATCCTCTTCTCCGGCCGTCGTCGCTGCAGGACCCATCAGGCCCCTTCGTCTCATCTACTGCAACAAAAAGGGCAAGTTCCGCATGGACCTCAAGGTGGTCGCGGCCCTCCAGCTCATCAAAGGCCCTGTGGGTGTTGTCTCCGTCTCCATCTGCAGCCAGGCCTGCCAAGGTAAGAGCTTCATCTTGAATCAGGTTCTACTTAATCCTCTCTCGCTCTCTCCCTTCCTCACTCCGTTTTAAGGTTTTAGTTTCGTTGATTTGAAGAATCAGTCGAATACATCCTTTTCATGCGTTATGGGGAATAGCATTCTCGTAATTCTTTCTATTTGGAAGACTGCTTTGCTGCATGTAATTGTATTTAGGTTTATAGGTTCTTGAATCTCTCCATGCATTTACGGGGTTAGGTTGCATGGTTTGCAGGTGTTTTAACAGTTTTGTTATCTTTAACAAGGCAGAATTCCTGAATTGCCAGCTCTGGCCTCTAGATAGGAAATTTCAGGTTTGCTATCTCTTCAGATATCTTTTTCACTTCTACCTTTAACACTGGACTGATCTGAATATGGCATAATCCGATCTGACTCAATTTTCCTAATCGAGTCGGACTCGGATCAATTCATGCCAATATGGGTCAGGATTGGATTGAGTCAGATGACCCAGATTCGGTCCCGAATCAGACCGAGTTCGAGTTAGGCCATGCAGAACTCGAACCGAGTCGAGTTGGACCCAATCTGATTCGACTCAGTTCGATGCCCATCTCTAGTCTTGTCTCACCCAAGGTGTCCACTAAGGCTAACTCCATATAGCTCTTGGATAATCTACTCCCTTGGAGAACTTTGGAGGATGTACAATTGATTCCCTTTGGAGAGGAAATCATCTTGCATATCTAGGTCGCTAGGATGACCCTCTTGGCATCTCATGTATCATTGAAGTCATCATCCTCAACATATAACTCATTAAGATAGTCAAAGATGACTACATCATTGCTCATCATATCAGTAGTGATGCATGACGGCTAAGTGCATCAACCACATTGTTCTATTGCCCTGACTTGTGCTTTAGAATAAACATGAATTCCTATAAAAATACAATCCATCTAGCATGTATACGGTTCACGTTAGTATAACTATTAATAAATTTTAAGGCTTGATGACCAGTGTAAAGAACAAACTCTCTTTGAATCGAATAATGCCGCCAATGTCACAATACTTGAACCAGTACGTAGACAACTCAAACTCATAAGTCAACCATTTCTTTCGAGGCTCGCTAAGCTTTTCACGGTAGAAGGCTACCGGTCTACCTTCTTGTCATAAGACTCCTCCAATTTAACATATATATGAGGTGTCATACTCAACTTCAAGCAGTTTGTTGAAACTGGAAAGAACCAAGACCAGTATTGTAAACGTATATGCTTGATTTTAGCAAAGCACCTGTTAGCCTCATCAATCCATTGAAATGGCTTTTCATATATGTAATTTATAATGGGTGTGACTATAATACTGAAATTACACACAAATATGATAGAATGTTGTCAACTCTTGAAAATTCATCACTTCATGAATGTTCGTCAAAATCAGTCATTCCCTGATGGCTCACACCTTTTCATCATTCACGTGGATACCGGTGGACATCACAACAAATCCTAATAACAAAAAACTATTTCTTAAAAAACTATACTTCTTTAAGTTGATATACAACTTGTTAACTATCAAGACCTGTAACACCTGCCTTTTTAAATATATATATCTATATATATATTTATTATAAGGAAACAGGGGAAAGACCCCTGGAATATATTGTAAAGAGAATGATTACAACCTAGCTAATTCGAGGAGGCCCTACAAAAGACGAGACCCTCCTATCATATTGGGCTAATGAGAGTAACGCCTCAGCCCACTAACATATTCACCTGTAGCACCTGCCTGAGATGTTCTATATGTTCTGTCTCATTCTGGCTATATATCAGGATATCATCAAAATATACTATCACAAATTGAAAACTATGTATCAGGCTCAGGCATGACTAAGGCTCTCACGAACACCTCCCTCCTCCCTAATGCTTCCTAGACTCACTTTGTCCAAGAATATCAAGCCCCCTGATGTGGGGAGGGAAGTCAGATAGGTTTTAGGCAAGAGAGGAGACTTGTCGCTTGGACCCCATTCTGGCTAAACCATCCGCTGGACCATTCCCTTCCCTCAGAACGTGGAAAAATCTGACTTGGCCACCGACACTTAATCTGTCAACTCCGCATCCAATACATCCAACGCCACCTTGCTTTTGAGAACCTTTTAAGAGCCCCAGCACAATCATGGAATTCGATTCTACCTCTACATTGATGAATCCTATCGCTCTACAGTAGGCTAAGCCGTTATAAACCGCTCGAAGTTCCGCTCTAGCATTGGATTCGACTCCATAGGCTGTCGAGAATGCGAAATAGAATTCTCCATTAGCCCCTCTACAAATGCCACCTCGCCCTGATGGACCAGGGTTGCCTCTTGCTGACTCATTGACATTGAGCTTGACCCAGCCACTCTTCAGCCCGCACCATTTCACCAGCTCCATATGGACCCTCGGCCTGAATGTTTCGACAATGCCCAGATCTCGAAGGCTCGGAAGATTGGCCGATAAATGGACTGAATTGGCATAGGATTCAGAACAAGTCGAAGCCAATCTCCATCTCACCTGAGCTATAATCCCTGCAGCAGCTAGCAGCTAACTTAAGTTGGCATATTAAGGATGAAGAAGCTTGATGCACCCTTCAAAAGCCGTCACCCATCCATATGAGCTTTGTATTTGACCGGAAATATATCACGTGGGTCCACATCTTAATTATTTTAACGGTTCATATAGTGGACCACCGAGAATATCCCGTGCACAATTTAAGCGTGGAGCACTGGTTGTAAGCTACCAATCATATGGCTAAGGGCCATTTGGATATACCACCTACCCTGAACAAAAGGCATGCACATGTACTTTGAGAGCCTGTTTGGAATGCAGGATTAAATGATATGGAATTGCATTAAATAGAATTAACACTATTATTGCACAATGAATGCATGTATGGAAATACCATGGTATTTTGGTGGTCCAATTCTATATTTGCGATCAAATTCTTCTTTTGAAAAAATAAAAATAAAAAATGTCTTAAGTGAAACTTGTATTTGGGGAACATAGAATTGTAATCAATAAACTAGATTTCACAATAGATGCCAGTCACCCACACATAAAGGGTGCATATGGAGGGATAGCGTGACTAAAACACATGCATCTACGTGGGGCCAAAGATGCAATGGACTTCAAAATCATGAGAAATCCTACAGTATCTATTATCTATGGTTGGGACTAGTTATGATACTTTGATTAATCCAATACTTTCTGTTGTTTTCAAATACCATAAATTTTCATGTAACCAAATGCAATTCGATACCACCTAATCTCATGTTCCAATCAGACCCGGTGTCTTACTTACAAATGGAGCCAAACAATCCATAGGAAGTGCGACTATAAAAAGAGGCTCTAAAAAAAATGCGTGTTAGATTAACAAGTGACCCATAATCATGAAAATAATCTTAGCCAATGTATAAGTTTCAACAAGCATTGAGACCACTTATTATGTTTGTAAGATATATCAAAATGAATTCCCCTATTTTTCTCTGACAATCAAACACACTTTTAAGACTAAAGTGATAATGGGGCATGGTAGAGCTCATGATGGGCTACCACATGAACCCTGATTTGCACTAGCATCATATGTTGCACCAATGAGATAAGAGTACATGGTATCTAGAGCCCGCTGGGCACTGAGGTAACATGACATTCAAAATTTCCCGTATACTCATAATCCAGAAGCTTGTTTTGATAGAAATCACTACCCATTGTCACAGCTAGGGTCCACATCCCCACTGTTTGATGTGCGGGTGTTAGAAAGCCGAACCATTTATTAGCTAGTGCAGACTGTAAACATATATACCATGTATCAAAAACTAATATGGTCCACTCAAGCAACAATCGAATTTCCATGCGTGTGGGCTCACTTGATGAGTGGACATTAAATCAGTGTGATTTCTGCATGGTAGCTGACAAAATGTGTTCCCCTCCTAATGGACAGCTCGGATCGATCGAATCGACTGTCCAAATGCTATGAGAGCAGTGGACCATCTCTCACTAATTAAATATACATGCAACAGTATTGTCATATCGTTGATATATATCTAAATCCAAAACATGGCACGATAACCGTGCAGCCTCATCTTTCCACCAATTTGACCCGTGTTTCCGAATTCAGACATATGGGCCAAGCAAAAACGTGGTCCACACCAGGTGTACACAAACCGAGCTAGCTCGGTTAGCTCGCTCGACTTGACTCGAAAAAGCTCGATTCGACTCGGTTCGAAGCTGAGTTCGAACCGGAGCTGATTTTTGAGCTCAAAAATGAGTTCGAGCTGGTCAGTCAGGCTCAAGGACCGAGCCGAGCCGAGTTCAAGCTGAGGTCAGCTAGTGGCCGAGCCGAGTCGAGCTAAAGCCAGCTCAACTCAGTTCGTCTCAATGTACACCCACAAGTATAAGACCAAATCCACTTTTAAGATGGGCCCCACTGTACACTGAATCTAATCATCGGCCAACCATCGATTTCTCAGGTGTGGCCCACCGAGATGAGTAGAAAAAATGTAAAAAAAATTAATTAAAAAACAAGGTACGTCCCCTTAAGAGAAAAGGACAGGCCGGATGAGGATTCTATCCTCCATACAATTTCCCACCCACTTCCGAATCGTGAGAAAAACAAACCAAACCGTGTCCTTTTACTATTTTTGCACGTTGTTTTCACGTAATTGGTTGGCTCTTAGCTAAGCTAACCACAATTCTTCCTTTTTCACCTATTTAAAGGCCCATAGCTGATCTTTTCTTTCACACCTCTCTCTCTCTCTCTCTCTCTCTCTCTCTCTCTCTCTCTAGCCCTCTCTCTCTTGCAAAGCATGGCAAAGGAAGGTGCACGTGTGCAACCATGGAACGAAGTGGCACCAGCCCTTATAATCTCACATCAAAAGTCATCAAACGTTCCCAGATTGGAGACCATCGTGGAGGAAGACCCAGATGCTGAAGAAGATTCATAGAGGAAGGAGACCATCTCACCCTTTTCTTTTTCTTACTTTTCTTTTGTTGGGTTTTTAGTGCTATGGAATAGGAGCATGGCCAAGGATTCAACGCACAAGATTGTTCAGATTTACATAGTAGCTTTGTACTCTATCTTTTTATTTAATATAACATAAATGGGTTCTTTTCACCATAGCTTGTCATTAGTGGCATAAATAATGAGTACTGGAAAGTCCAAATGGACTTTTCTCTCTCTCTTCCTTTCTTTTTCTTTTTTTTTTTCAATGAAGGTTGGTGATACCACCGAAGCATAAAGAAATTACAACAAAGGCCTGTTTGGTTTACCAATTACCATAGTAATATAAAAGAGATTATAACGTACCAGCCTACTGACACATTTAGTACATTTGACTGCCTGTCCATTCTAGTGTCTGATTTATCAGTTGTGAAACACTAATAATGGATATATTTTTAATTACACACACACACACGCAGAGTTAAGATTTTAGATTTCTAATGATATTTGATATCATAAAAAAGTGCAATGATTACAGATTCCTACTTAAAACAACTGCATTTGATTGACAATTCCAATACTTGGTTTAGCAATGGTAAGTTATATTTATGACACTTGATAATTGGTAATCCAAACAGGTCTTGAGATAGGAAGACATAAGCCTAACCCTCCAAAAGTTACTTACAAACACAGAAAAGTAAAAACCTATTGCATGTGTCTATTGGCCTATCTCATAATAATAAACTGCCCACATCAATGATTAGCCATCCTGTATATATATATATATTAATTAAAAGCTTTGGGGATGTTGTTAATGTCGTATGAAAGTGAGGACATCAACATTAGCCATCCTGCATATATGTTAATTAAAAGCTTTGGGGATGTTGTTGATATCGTATGAAAGTGAGGACATCAGCTCATTCATGCATATGCGCATAAGCATACACGTCCACGGCACATGTGTGTGCAATCTCGGTGGTTTTTGTTTTAGCTATGGTTCCACCAAGCCAGCAGCTAACTTATGATGGCATGACGAGGATGCAGCCGTTGCCCATCCATGTGAACTTTGCATTCGATCAGAAATCTTCACATGTGGGTCCATATCCTAGTGATTTTAATAGTTCATAGAGTGGATCAACCAAAATATCATGTGCACAATTTAAGTGTCGAGTACTTTTGTAAGCTACCAATCATATAGCTAAGGGTTGTTTACCACCTAACCTAAACAAAAACCACACGTTGATACTTTTAGGGGCTTAATGGCACGGGGAGGTATGTGATGAGGTCAATCACTGTCTTCCTTTGGAGATAACTACTACAAATTCATGGAGTTCTTTGGACTCTTCACAAAGATTTTTCGAATTCACAAGGGATAAAAGCAGAAATAATTCTTAATAAATTCAAAATAATTTGATTGATGATAATTAAAAATAAAATAAAATGAAATTATAACTTTTTAAATAATGAACTCAAACCTAGGACCGAGTTTTAGACTTAAACTCCAACTCAAACACCCTTAAAACGTGATCACTTACTCTAAGTAGTAAACTTACTATTTATTAATGACATCTATTCCTACTAGACTTCATGGCTTTCGGCCAAAAAATATTTAGTGTCCAATTTGGCCCAACCGCGTTATTCTTCAAACTTTTCTAAGCCCTTTTCATGTTGGGCACAAATTCTACAACTCAAAGGATTAAAGTTATAATTAAACTAAAACTTACTATTTATAGTAAAAATGAAAATAAATGGGACTTTTGACCGTCGATATGATGGAATCTTGCAAATACGACATGGGTAACCCGGTGTAGCAGGGTTGGTTGGCTTAAGTAGGTTGTCATACCCCAAAATCATATATAACATGTCGAAAAACTTATCTCGATTTGCGAGCTATAATTGATTTAAGGTTCTGATGATCTAGATCATTTTTGCCTTCGATCTGGCATTCTCTATTCCATCTGTCATGAAAGTGTCTGCGACCCGCTCTACATTAGTCACCTCCGCTTCAAAAGAACTCGATCTCGAGTTCTTTTCCAGCTTCGGTTCATGATACTCGGTTAGGTTCGTAACATTGAAAGTACGCGAGATCCTCATGTCATCTAGAATATCAACAATGTAAGTGTTATCATTAATTTTTTAGAGAATTGGTACCGGTTCAATCTTCTCATTCTTCAACTTATTGTAGCTCCCGATAAGAAATCTCTCATTGTGTAGATTAATTATAACATTGTCGTCCACCTCGAATACCTTTCTCGCTAATACTTGTCAGCTTACTCTTTGTACTTGTCGTTTGAAGCTTACAATTTAGCTTGCACATCCACATAAATGCCCATGATTTGGTCCGTCATATACTCTGTTGCAATACTTATACCCAGGAGCTTGGGCAGAAGGACTAAGTCAAATGTGTAGCGGGGCACTCAACCAAAAATAATATAGAATGCGGACTTCCCTGTCGAGCTGTTCACCATGTTGTTGAATGCAAACTCCGCTTAAGACAATGTCAAATATCACTACTTCAACTTGGAACCTGAAATACACCAGAGGAGATTTCTCAATGCGCGATTCATAACCTCATAACCTTAGTCTACATATCGGTTTGCGAGTGGTAGGGTACTACTGAATTAAAGTCACGTACTGAACTGATTCCACAAAGTCCACCAGATGTGGCTATTGAACTTTGTCTCATGGTAAAAAGTAATGGTCTTTGATACACCGTGTATTCGCATAACCTTTCTAAAGAATAAATTTGCCACCTGTGTTGCGTCAAGGGTCTTCTTATATGGGATAAAGTGCGTCAGCTTTGAAAACAATTTACCACCACAAACACCGAATTCATGCTACGCTATGTTTATGGGAGACCAAGTACGAAGATAAGTCCTCCTAATGGTCGTCAGGCATATGTAATGCGGTGTAAAGGCCTATATTTTGAGACTACCCATTGAAGGTCTGACAAACATGACAGCATTACACCGCTTTACCCACATCACATACTAATTGCAGGCAATAATATCATTCCTCAACAAGAGCCTGCGTCTTGTCTCACCTAAGGCGTCCACCAAGACTACCTCTATATATCTCTCGGATAATCTGCTCCCTCAAAGAACTTTAAAGGATGCGCAATTGATTCCCTTTGAAGAGAAAATCAACTTGCATATGTAGTTCGCTAGGATGACCCTCTTGGCACCTCATGTATAATTGAAATCCTCATCCTCGACATATATATAGCTCATTGAGACAGTCAAAGTCGACCACCTCATTACTTATTGTAACCAGGAGTGATGCATGACGACTAAGTGCATCAACCACATTGTTCTACTACCTTGACTTGTGCCTTAGAATAAACATAAATTCCTATAAAAATACAACCCGTCTAACATATACATGGTTCACATTAGCATGACTATTAATAAAATTTAAGGTTTGATGGCCAGTGTAGAACACAAACTCTCTTTGAATCAAATAATACCGCCAGTGTCGCAATACTCGAACTAATATATACAACTCGAGCTCATATGTCAACCATTTCTTTCGGGGCTTTGCTGAGCTTTTCGCAATAAAAGGCTATTAACCTACCTTCTTGTCATAAGACTCCTCCAATTCTGACACATGAGGTGACACACTCAACTTCAAGCAATTTGTTGAAACTAAGAAGAACCAAAATCAGTTGTGAACAATCGATGCTTGATTTTAGTAAAGCTCCTGTTAGCTTCATCAATCCATTGAAACAACTCTTTTTTCATGCAATCTGTAATAGGCGCAACTATAGTGCTAAAATTTCACACGAATCGATGATAAAATGTTACCAACCTTTGAAAATTTATCACTACATGAATATTTGTCAAAATTAGTCATTCCCTGATGGCTCACATCTTTTCATCATCCACAAGGATACCCATGGATATCACAACAAATCCTAATAGCAAAAAGTTATTTGTTAAAAAGCTACAGTTTTTTAAGTTGATATACAACTTGTTAACTGTCAAGACCTGTAGCGCCTGCCTGAGATGTTCCATGTGTTCTGTCTCACTGTAGCTATATATCAAAGACACTGGTTATATATCAGGATATCATCAAAATGTACTATTACAAATCGGCCAATGAACGTCTTGAACACTTGATTCATTATACGCATAAAAGTGCGTTCGATAGACCAAAGGACATGACCCACCACTCAAACAACTCTTGGTCTTGAATATGATTTTCCACTCATCACCAGGCTGCATACGAATCTAATGATACCCGCTAGCTCATCAGATCTAGTTTAAACAACACCTTAATACCTTCTAGCATATCAAGCATATATGTCATCCAACTGCAGTATCGAGAACTGATATTTGGTGGTAATCTTATCAATTGCCCGACTGTCAACACACATGCACCAGCTCCCATCTTTTTTTTAGTTAATAAAGCTGGCACAATGCATGGGTTCATACTTTTTCTTAAAAAATCCTTACGGATCAATTCCTTCACTTGTCCTTGAAGTATCTCACACACTTGCAGAATCATCCGATAGCGAGGACAGTTGGGCAAGATAAACTTAGGGATGAATTTTATTTGATGTTTGATATCCCGCATGAGGGGCAATCTATCGAGTAACTTTTCAGTCTAGATTTGTTTAAATCCTTTCAGTAACGGCCTTAACAACTTGGAAGAATGTTTAAGTACTCTGATTTCTCTCCCTTTACCACCACAGTGTACACATCGTCAGTTTCCTTTCATTTCTCTACGAAATCCCGAATAATCAGGAGGGAGCTCCCTTCCACTTTAAAAGCTTTAGGGTGGTTCTCTGGCGCCATATGGGTAAGGATAATCTTGAGATTGTCATTGATATAGACATAAATATTGTCTTGTCTTCAGTGGATCGTATCACGATCCGACTGACATGGTCGACCGAATAACATATAACATGCTTTCATGTCGATCACGTCATAGAGTACTTAATTTTTATAATTCTTATACCGATTGAAAATGAGACAGTGCATTATTCAGTTACCTTAGTCTCATTCACCTTTTTTACTCAACCAATTGAGTAAGAGGAATGATGTTTTATTGTAGGTAGCAACATCTTGTCTACCATCACCTTCGAGACGATGTTCTCACAACTACCACTGTTTATGATTAAATCACAAACATTGCCATTGATAGTACATTGCATACGGAATATATTGTACTCCTGCATATACACCTCCTTCCTTAGAGTATACAATAACCGCCCCACGACTAAAGATTCGACATGATCCTCAACCAGCCATTCTTCGTCCCAGCTCCTTCAACGGTTTATTCATTTTCTTCAAATCCAGTGCTTCCGTTGCCTCACCTTCAACATCCCCTTCATTAATCATTAAATGGGCTGCAGGGCGATGAGGGCAGGTGTTTCATAATTCGGTTGTCCATAACGATAACAATGGTCTAGCCTTCGTCGACCATAAGGATTTGGAATTCTAGTCAAACCCGTTGTTGTGGGTGCTGCACGTTGAGCCCTATATGGACCACTACTAATTTTAACGTTTATGGTTGTAAGAGGTTGAGGACGTCCATCCTTGAAACCTTTCAAGAGCCCACCTGTGATTCAATCAGCCTCATTTTTTGGGCTCATGGCTTAAAATAAGCATAAGAATAGATGGACCACGTGGATCAATTAAATACATAAAGGTGAGCCTCATAGACTCTTTCATATATAAGAATGAGGTAGATTTGTAAAACAATGACCATTGGGCCAAAATATTGGGATTACTTTAAAATTTTAGAAGTAAGCATTTTTATTTTTTTTTCCTTTACAATAGTCTAAAATGCAGCTAGTGTTTTTTTATAATTAATCCTTTAAATTATTGAGAAATGCCCGGTGCTTGAGAGCACAATATAATAAATCCCTTAATCTAGACTATTTATTAAATCCGATGCACATTTCGCAGACTACCTGAAAAGATTACGCCAATCAATCTGACAAATATTAATGGATGGTTAATATCGTTCACGCAATAAAAAATCCAATCAACAGTTAATTTGGTCTATCTATTTATTAGGGGCGATCATGGATTTTTTATAATTCTAAACAATCATTTTTGGTAAACTATTGTAACCATCCAATCCAAGGCATGGCTGTAGAAAATAACAACAAATCAAGGATGAATTAGATCATCAAATCAGCGTGATGTCTGCAAGGTACGTGGTCAAAAAAATGTGTTCCCTGCTTAATGGACGGTTCAGATGGATAGAATGGACTGTCCGAGTGTTCTGACAGCAGTGGAGCATCTCTCACTAAGTATACATATAACAACAGTATTGTTGTGTTATTGAAATGTACGTGACACGTACGTGTTTCAGAATTGGACATCCAAGCCGTGCACAAACAGCAGTGGCACGAGTATAAGCCCCAGTCCACAGTACGCTGATTCTAATAATCAGCAACCCATCGATTTTTCAGGTGTGGCCCAGACAGGTCAGTTAAAAAAAAAAAAAAGACAAGGTACATCGATCCCCTCGAAAGATAAAGCAGAGGTTGGATGAGGATTAATTCTCTCCTCCACAAAATTTCCTACGCGCTTCCAAGTTATGAGAAGAACAAACCCAACCATACATTCCACGTGCGTCCTTATACTATGTTATTGCCGCGTGATCATTGGTTGGCTCTTAGCTAAACTAACCACAATTCACCTATTTAAAGGCCTGTTAGCTATTCTTTTTCATTCACAGCCCCATCTCTCTCTTTCTCCCTCCCCTGCAAGCATGGCCAAGGAAAGTGAACGTGTGCAACCCTGGAATGAAGTAGCCCCAGCCCTTCTAATCTCACCTCAAAAGTCATCAAACGTTCCTAGATTGGAGACCATCTTGGAGGAAGGCCCAGATGCTGAAGAAGACTCATAGAGGAAGGAGACAATCATACTCTTGTTTTTTTTTTTTTTTTCTTTTCTCTAATTTCTTTTGTTGGGTTTTTAGAGCTGTGGAATAAAAGCATGGCCATGGATTCAACGCATGCACAAGATTTCAGAGATTTTTATAGTAGATTTCTACTTTATCTTCTTATTTATTATAACATAAATAGGTTCTTTGCACCATATATAGCTTGTCAATAGATAGTGGTGTAAGTGAGTGGACAATCCGAGTGGACTTCTTCCTTTTTTTTCTTTTTTTTCTTTTTTCTTTTTGGGGTGATGGTAGATTTGTACTTTATCTTCTTATTTAATGTAATATAAAATAAATGGATTCTTTGCACCATAGCTGTCATTAGTGGGATAAATGAGTGGACAATCCAAATAGACTTTTTTTGTTTTTTTGGGTGAAGGTTGGTGTACCACCCAAGTGTAAGGAAATTACACCAAGGGCTTATTTGGATTACCATTTAGCATAGTAATGTAAAGAAAAAGTACAACAATTATAAATTTCTTTACCAGTCTCTTGATAACATTTGCATTTTACCATCAATTTTTAGGTTTTGTTTAACAATGGTAAAATCATAATGATAGCATTAATTTTTTATTTTTTAAACTTTAATGTTAAATCAGTATATTCATAAACTATATCATAGTTGGATTCAAGATTTTCATAATAATATCATGATAAATTATAATTATTACAAATTCTTTTACCTGCCGAACTGAAAATGCTTACATTTGACTGACAGTACTCCTATATTTGGTTTGACAGTGGTAAATCATAATCATAACATTGATAATTGATAATTCAAGCAGGCCTTAAAATAGAAAGACATAAACCCTACCCACAAAAAGATCTATACAAGCTCTAAAAAAGATTAAATCCTTTCACATGTGTCAGGCCGTCCACATCGAGGACTGGCTATCCCATGTGTTAATTAAAAGTTTGGGGATGTTGTTAAAGTCCTATTAAAGTTGGAATATCATCATTTCCCATTTGGTATCGTATTGGACAGATCTACCATCATATCCAATCTTGCCCGATGTAGTGCACCTAACCATCTCATTCAGTTCACTCATACATGCATATATACACATACATGGTGCATGCATGTATGTACCGTCGGTGTTTTTTGTTTCAGCTATAATTCTATCAACCTAGCAGCTAATTTATGATAGCATGCCAAGGATGGAGAAGCACAATCTACCCTTCGAAAGCCCATGTGGATCCACATCTTTGTGATTTTAAAAGTTCATATATATAGTGGACCACCCAAAATATTCCGTGCACAATTTAAGTGTGGAGAATTGTTTCTAAGCTAGGGTAATTTGGATACCTAACCTAAACAAAAGGCATGCACGGATACAGTGATTATAGCGTCTGGCGCACTCACAAATGTCTTTATGTGTGTGAGCCAAACTATCCATAAGAAGCACAACTATAAAAAGAGGCTCTCTGCAGAAAAAATCAGATATGTTGGATGAACAAGTGGGCCACAATCATGGAAACAATCTTAACAAACATACAAGTTTCAACAGACATTGACACCATTTATCATACTTGTAGGAGAAAAATGAATTCAGTCCATTTTTCTCTGGCAATCCATCATGCTCTAAAACCGAAGAGTTGATAGGGCATGGTAGAGCCCTTGATAGGCCACCACATGAATATAGTGCACCAATGAGCTAGAGTAGACATCTAGGGCTGGCTGGATATGAAGTAACATGGCATTGAAAATTTCCCATTCAAAATCCAAAAGTTTGTTTTGATAGAAATCGTGGCCCATTATCATAGCTAGGGTCAACATCCCCACTGTCTGATGCGCGAATTAGAGAGACAAACCATTTATTAGGTAGTGTACACTGTAAACATAACATGTACCAAAAACTAATATGGTTCACTCAAGAAATATGAATGCTCCAACAACCAAATTTCCATGCATGTGGGGCCCACTTGATGAGTATACTGAGATTTTTGGTATATGAAATATTGCTAATGTTAGATAAAAGCGAGTGGCCAAATACTCCACAACATTGGTAGAAAAAGCTCAGGGCCTGTTTGGACGCACCACAAAAGGTAGTTTGACATCTAAATGCTTTTATGAGCCAAACCTCTTTTTTGTGTTGTGCATTTGGATACACTTTCAGAAGCTCTGTTCAATCCCAAAATAAGCACTGAGAATCTAAATTGCCATAAACTAATTGGATTGATTTTTGAAAAATCAACCAAGAAAGCCCATTTGGACTAGAAAATCCATTTTACAAAGTGGCATCCAAGGAGGCTTCCATTCTACAACTTTTCTTGTGGGGACCACACAATAGTTTGCATAGTTAACCCAACTCGCCCAGAAGGGTCACACCACTGAGAAAGTCGGATGCCTAAAAAATAATGCAGATCCAACCATCATATAAGCTACCATGTGATTTTGAAAGTTGGTATTTATTTATTTATTTATTTATGTCCATATGGAGTGACCTAGCTAATGATTTTTATAGATGGGAAATTACTTCACCATGATGGGGCTCGATGTGTGGTTGGGTGGCATACAGAGAGTTGAATAACATTTACAAGTTGGTGAATAAATTCCACAGGAATTAAAAACCTTCACCCGTAATAGTTGTAATTTTTTTTTTCCACAATAGTCAGGGTCACTAAATTAAGTGGACACAAATTGCATGGTGACCCTGCCACCATGTAAAGTAGATTGCATTCAACCCCACCCGGATGTATCAAGGACCGGCCAGATTTGTGTGGGGGCCACCGTGATATATATGTTTATCTACGTTGTGCATCCCTTTTTTCATATCATTTTATGGTATGAGCCCAAAAATGAGACAAATTCAATGCTCTAGAGATGACTCTTGCATTTCTTACAAGTGGACCACTCGAAAGATGACTCTTGCATTTAATGCAACCCAAGCTTATTATTTGGTGTGGTCCACTTGATCATTGGATCTGTCTCATTTTTGGGCCCAGGCATTAACAAGATCTGAAAAGGGATGGACGGTGTGGATGAATAGATACATCACGATGGACCCCCACACAAATCGGGCTGGTCCTTGCTAACTCTCGGTGGAGGTTGGATGCAATTTGCTTCCGCAATTAAAGATTTCCATGGTGAACCAATGTGGTAGGATTTGATTGGGCCATATAGTTCCGTTTAAGATGGGGTCATGCAAAGCATGTTTGAAAGTTAAAATGAGTATATACTTAATCTGTCCATCCTTGACAGCTGCTAGTAGGTATCCCCGTCCATGGTGGCAGACTCACTGCTCAATCGTTGGCCAAATTAGTTAGGCTACCTAGCAAACACCTGAAGGAATCTGTATAGGTACCATTAACAGAAAGATGCTTGAATTCGGATGGATATAAAATTCGCAAAAAGGCCCGGTGGGGCCACGTATACTTGGCCAGAAGACGCTTGCTTTGGTGAGAGTATGGTAGAGCAGTTGGTTTCAAAGAGATGGTCCACACAAATAGGCAATTGAACCTGCAAAACCTAACATATAAAGGTACCTTGAAAATGGACAGACTAACCACAAATAACCAGTGGTCCTCAAATCACACTCACTATGCAAAAAGTGTAGTCCGTATCAATATTTTAATTAAGCGTTTGATTTTATCAACTCCGACCTCTCTCCTGGCGAGATTTGATTCAGAAACATGCTGTTGTCAGATATCGGCTCACAGCAAAGCATGTCGAGTTGTTCTAAATCGGGCCTGATCTCCAATAAAATCCCACCATATCACCGGTCCAAGACCGGTCCAACAGGATCAACTTGGGGCATTAGTTTTGACACGTGAGCTAAGGCGCACGGGGATGTATATCAGACATCCAAACCGTGTATCAGAGCCACCATGTCTAGACAATCAACGTCTCTAAATATTAGCCAGATCCGGTACTCAGGTGGGTCACAACAACAGGAAGAGTAAAATATTATGTATAAAACTACTAAATCACGTTGTATGGCACATCTGAGTTTTGGAATTGCCAAATTTCTAGGGTTCCCACGTGTAGTGCACACAATGAATGGCTCGGATGGCACAGAGGCAGCATGATGGGCCCAAATGGGTGAACAGTTACTATCACATATAGAGATTGAATTAAGTCTTCATTTTCTTAAAAATGAACGGTCGATTTGATACCTCAATCACTATCGCTTTCAGAAGATCAATTCTCCACCACTGATTCCCGAGAGTTGGGCAATTCTGTTTTGTACGGACAGATGTCAATCACAATCATAGATTGTTGTGATCGGATCGCATCATTTATGAACGCAGATTAGGTACTGGACCGCGTGTCCCCAGCCCAAAAATGAGCAGATCCAAGGCTCAAGTGGCCCCTAAAAAATTTTCAACGGTATTTGGTTAATCCTCATGGTGTGGTCCACTTGAGTCTTGTAACTTCCTCATTTTCGGTCTTATATCTTAATTAAAATGATATGGAAAATTAGATGGACGGTGTTGATAAACCCATGCATAACGGTGGGCACCTCAGATCCCAACCCTGTTCCGAGCTCAGGACTGGCTAAGTACCTATTAGCCGGCTGGAGAGATGATAGGGTAGAGCTGAAGCCATCATTCCACGAGACGTGGCAGGGTGATGTGCAAATCAGGTCCGTCCATATGCACGGCCCTAGCATGGATGGCTTATATATCAAAAATCATGATAATTGGACAATCCTATCCATTGATCTGTGACCATTAAAGCGATGGTGGAAAACAAAAACTACTAACGGTTTAATATGCAGTAGATAAACGGTAGAGAAAAGTAATGAAAAGGATTGCCTCATTGTGATTATTTCTAAAAGGTAAGCCATCCGTCCAGATGTCAATATATGAGTGGACCCAATGGATGAATCACACTGCCACGTGGCGTGTGGAGAGGTAGATCTACATATTACGGTTGTTATGATGACGTGGAATGAAGACCACCAAGCTTGCATGAGATGGACGGGGCTTTTGCCAAACATATACCAACATGGAATGCGTGTCAGGGGCGCTCCCCAGGTCCACAAACATATAGAGCTAGGCAATCTTCACCCGATCTGAAGGATCTGACCTGATTTGACTAGATCCGACCCAATCTGAACCGATCCAACGGTCTGGATCGGTGCGGATCGAGTAGGGCAGTGTAGATCTGAAAGTGTTTCGGGTCGAGTTCGGATCCATACCTACCTGGACTGATCCGATTGGATCCGATCCGATCCGATCTGACCCGATTCGGAGTGGATAAACCACGCATTTTCACAGTGGGCCTCAATAGAGTTTACTAAGTACGATAAAAGAGAGCTAGAAGCAGATTTACTGGTGTATCACACACCAACTATATAGCTTCTGTAGGTACATGTCGTATGCGGAGATGAGTATTGGCGCTCCTCGAGCTCCGAGTTGTACCAACGGCTCAAAGGAGATCAAAGTTATATGGACCCCACAGTGATGTATTTATTATATCTACACCGTTCATATATTTTTAAAGATCATTATAGAGCATTATCCAAAAAATGAATAATATCCAAAGATCATCTGGACTACACCACAAATAGTAGCAGAGAATGATTTTCACCATTAAACAATTCGTGTGATCCACTTGATACTTAGATCTGTTTTATTTTTCGTCTCAAGCCTTAAGACGAGCTCGCCAAATGAGTGGACAGTTTAGATATAACACATACCCCATGATCAGACCCATAGAACTTGCTAACATCAATACAACAAGTAAGCAATGCACTGTGCACAGCTACACTTGCATGAAAAGTACGTCACTGCACTTTGGTGCAGTGCACATCAACACTAGAATATTCTGATAAAAGCACAGATACAGTAGACGAACAGTTCTTTCAAAGCCATGTGGGGCCCACCTTGATGTATATGTTTTATCTAAGCCGTTCATCGATTTTGACATATCATTTTAGGCCTTGAGTGCAAAAAGGTGGTATGTTGAAGGTTGAAGTGGATCACACCAAATGAAATAGTTGTATTAAATTCATACGATCCGAATCATACCCAACCCGATCCGACTCAGTTTCCCTGACCGAGTGGGACTCGGTTCGGGTTAGGCCAACCATGCATCGGATCGATTCGAGTTGGGTAACCTGGACTCGGTCCCGGATCGAATTGAGTTTGGGTCAGGCCATTGAGATTTCGGATCGGATCAAGTTGGACCCAATTCGATTCGAACCGATGCCCAGCTCTACGAACATATACCAACATGGAATGCTTAGTTTCTATCCATCCATTTTTCTAGATCATTTGATGCCGTGAAACCAAAAATGAGTTATATCTCAATCTCAAGTGACCAAGTTACAAGAAACTGACCATTAAAAACTTTTCAGGGCTATGAAAGTTTTGGATTAAGCTTATCTTCGTTTTTTCAATTCACCTAAGTCTTTTTTTTTTTTCTTTTTTGAGTTGAAGACTTAGATAAAAGGAAAAAAAAAAAAACAAAGATCAGCTTTGACGTCAATACTGTGTACATCAGCATTTCCCTTCATCTAAGTTTGTATAACCTAATCAATAGATTAGATGTCAAATAAACAGTACAGTGGGCTTAGGAGGATTTTAATGGTGGATATCCAATCACTATCATTTCCCGTGGTGTGGTCCACCTGATATTTATATCCCTGTCATTTTTGGGATCAAGCCCTAAAATAATCTGTAAAAATGGATGAACTGAATGGATGGAACGCATACATCATGGTGGGGCCCACAGAGCACCGACCACAGCCACCGGGTGGCTGGCAGGGGGAGTAGCCAATCCGTTTCCGGCATGATAATGACCGTGCAGCACCATCTATCCACCTACGTGACACGTGTTTCCGAATTCGGACATCTGAGCCAAGCAAAAACGTGGTCCACAGCATGGAGATTGGTAGCACGAGTATAAGCTCCAATCCACTAGTAAGATGGGCCCCACTGTACACTGAATCTAATCATCGGCCACCCGTCGATTTCTCAGGTGTGACCCACCTAGATGAGTAACAAAATATAAAAACAAGGTACGTCCCCTTAAGAGAAAAGGACAGGTTGGATGAGGATTCCATCTTCCATACAATTTCCCACGCGCTTTCAAATCGTGAGAAAAACAAACCCAACCATGTCCTTTTACTATTTTTGCACGTTGTTTTCACGTGATTGGTTGGCTCTTAGCTAAGCTAACCACCATTCTCCTCTTTTTTCACCTATTTAAAGGCTCATAGCTGATCTTTTCTTTCACACTCTCTCTCTCTCTCTCTCTCTCTCTCTCTCTCTCTCTCTCTCTCTCTCTCTGTTTTGCAAGCATGGCAAAGGAAAGTACACGTGTGCAACCATGGAATGAAGTGGCACCAGCCCTTCTAATCTCACATCAAAAGTCATCAAACGTTCCTAGATTGGAGACCATCATGGAGGAAGACCCAGATGCTGAAGAAGATTCATAGAGGGAGGAGACCATCTCACCCTTTACTTTTTATTACTTTTCTTTTGTTGGGTTTCTAGTGCTATGGAATAGGGGCATGGCCAAGGATTCAACGCACAAGATTGTTCAGATTTTCATAGTAGCTTTGTACTTTATCTTTTTATTTAATATAACGTAAATGGGTTCTTTCCACCATTGCTTGTCATTAGTGGTATAAATGAGTACTGGACAGTCCCGATGGACTTTTATTTATTTATTTATTTATTTAAAGTTGGTGATACCTCCAAGCATAAAGAAATTACAATAAAGGTCTGTTTGGATTACCAATTAACATAGGAATATAAAAGAGAATTACAATAATCATAAAGTTACTTTACCAGCCTCCTTACACATTTACATTTGACTGCCTATCCATTTTCGTGTTTGATTTATTAGTTGTAAAACACTAATAAAGAATATTTTCATCCACATGTAATGCACCATACGTAAGTATACGTGACATTGAGTCTTACATAAGTATGATGAGAATTATGTACTAAAAATTAGTAAATTGTTACATAAGTATGATGAGAATTATGTGCTATAGATCCAACCCATTCATTAAATAGGGTCTATTAATGAAATTTAATGTACTAAAAATTAGTAAATTGTTACATAAGTATGATGAGAAGTATGTGTTATAGATCCAACTCGTTCATTAAATAGGGCCCATTAATGAAATTTTATGTACTAAAAATTAGTAAATTATTTTCACTACTAGAGTCACATATGTAACTTGAATATGGATGGTTGGAATAGATTTATAAGAGTTCACTTTTGTTGTATATGATATCATACTATTGATCACAAAATATATATATATATATATATATATATATATATATATTCCTTCACATACTTACAATGGACCCTATCTAATTAATGGACCGGATTTTCAAGAAATGTGGTGCATCACCTGAATATATCACATGTGCACCACTTCTTTATTTATCCGATTTTCTTTATAAATATTCCTCATTTTTCTCTTCATTTAAATATTGGTTAATGCTAGCAAACTTTTTCATGTGAAAGTTATTTCAATTAACAAAATGGATTTGCTTGCTCAAGTGGGCACCACTATAATGTTAATATGAAATCCACTACAATGTTAATATGAAATCTCACTTCATGTTAGACCCAATGCAAAAATACGAGCCCCATCCCTGGCTCACATGAACCACATCATTGAAGAAAAGCATAGATAGAAAGCTCTTCCTTTCAAACTCTTTCCTTTGGTGTGGCCAACTCGAATCACTTATGGGCCTTTTTTTTTTGTTCAAGGCCTAATATTTGGTGTGGCAATTAATGGTTAGATTGGATTTTATATTCTCATCACGATGGGCCCTATAAAAATCAACGGCAGACATCTTTCTCAATTGTTTCAATTGATATGGCCCACTTAAATCATAGATTAGCATATTTTTTTTGCTTCTAAGTCCAATGAGGGATTATACATCTAATGATAGGAGTGGATCTCTAAACACATCATGGTGGGCCCCTTTATAAAATGAAGGTGGGCGTACGCTCAAACTATTGTTTCTTCCGAGAATATTGTTAAGTTTCCATAACAATAGGAAACGGATTAAGTATTACCCCGAGTAACACCGTGGTGTTTCCCTAACCATGGGCTCTTCATGATATATGTGTTGTATATCTATGTTGTCCGTCGATTTTTTAGGATCATTTTAGTACAAATTCCAAAAAAAGAGGTAGATCTAAATCTCAAGTGGATCACACTATAGGAACAAGTAGACATTGAACGTCCACCATTAAAACATTCCTAGAGCCCACTATAATGTTTATTTTCCATCCAACCTGTTCAAAATGTAATACAGACGTGGATGAAGGGAAAACACAAATATCAGCTTGATCCAAAACTTCCATGGCCCTTAAAAAGTTTTCAATGGCAGGCATTGAATCCCCACTGATTTCTATGGTGTGGTTCACTTGAGATTTGAATCTACCTTATTTTTTAGTTCATCCCCTAAAATGATCTTGGAAAAATAGATGGACGGTGTCGATGTAACACATATATATTATGTTAGGGCTTATATAGAAGGACGGTGAGGCTTTCTTAGGCAACGCACCTCGATTTCCAATCTCACAGGGATAGAAAGCGTTAAATTAGGAGAGATAACATTAAGTAAAGAAAGAAAGAATCAAAGACTTGTTTTCATGGATAATTAGAGAAACTATGCACTTGCAATGTATTCTTGTGATGCACCGTATAAGTAAAAAAATCCAGTCCATTAATCAAGTGAGGTTCCTCGTAAGCATGTGAAGAACATAAAATATTATTTTTTTGGTGATTAATAGTAAGATATTTTTTTATAAGAAAACTAGGCTATTAGAAATCCATTTCAACTGTCCCGATTTAATTCAAATGTGTGATTCCAGTGATGAGGATCATTTACTATATAAGTTTTTGCCAATAGAATTTAATAAGTGGGCCCTATTTGATGAACGGGCTAGATCGATGATGCTTATTCCTATTATACCTATATCAAATTTGATGTCACATAGCCTTTTACCGGAGGAATTATACGTGATTAAAGAGAAATAATTTTGTTATTTAACACACAGCTAGTTGGACCAATTTGAATGGTCCAACTAGTTGTGTGTGAGCATCTCTCTCTCTCTCTCTCTCTCTCTCTCTCTCTCTCTCTCTCTCTCTCTCTATATATATATATATATATATATATATATATATAACGTGATGATTTGACATTAATATATGTGTGTGTGTGTGTCGATTTAGATTCTATATTTCTAATGATATTTGATAATATCATGAAAAGGTGGAATGATTACAAATTCCTATTTAAAACAACTACATTTGATTGCCAATTCCAATATTTGGTTTTTTTTTTTTTTTAACACACGCGCACACACCACCACACACTCATGCCATGGTGGGATTTCACCACCTATGGGTACTCGAACCCTCAACCAGGTGTTGAAACTCGAAAGAGTCTACCACCGGAGTAAGAGTAAGGACCCATAAAATATTAACTTATGATTTTCAATATTTGGTTTAGCAATGATAAATTATAATTATGACAGTTAATAATTAGTAATCCAAATAGGTCTTGAGATGGGAAGATTTGTACAAAAAAGTAAAAACCTCTTGCATATGTCTATTGCCATATCTCATAATAATAAACTACCCGCCATCCGTATGTTAATTAAAAGATCTAGGGATGTTGTTAATATCCTATGAAAGTGAGGACATCAGCATTTCCCATTTTATATCACATGGACTAATCTACCATCATATCTAATCTTGCCTAACACACTAAAGGATCTCATTCGGTTCACTCATTTATGCATATGTAAATAAGCATACACATCCATGGTACATGTGTGTACGATCTTAGGTGGTTTTTGTTTCAACTATGGTTCTATCAAACTAGTAGCTAGCTTTGTATTGGATCGAAAATCTTCACATGTGGGTCCACATCCTAGTGATTTTAGTAGTTCATAGAGTGGATGTAAGACCTGTGTCCTAGTCCGTACCATTCCATTAGCTTCCGCGGTCCTTCCAGTCTAATTCCGGCAACCTTCGCAACATATCCGACGTTTGTGCGCAATTCTAAGTTGAGACCAGTATGCCCAAGTCGGATCGAACCAAAACCTGTATCTTGGAAACCGCGTCGTCGTCGCGGTTTCAACGCCGTGACTCGTGCACCGAACCAATACCCAGGCTAGAAGATGTCGATCTGCGTTTATTCCGAAGAAACGCCGCGCGTTGCGATTATCGAGGGAATTTCTACGATATGTCCCATCAATCAATGTCAAGTGCAAGCCTTACCTCAAGTACAACAACACATTCCCTCCTTTTCCAAAAGTCCACTCTCTTTCCACCTCACCATTCCTCTTTTTTTAAATTTCAACCACAACCATACCACTTTTACAAAATTTTCAACCCAACCCATCACCCATCACACCTCACCCATCCATATCTTCTCTCTCTCCCTCATTCTCCAAAAAAAATCTCTCCAAGTAACCAAGAACCCCAAAACGTCCAAGTCTCTCTCTCTCCCAAACCACAAGTGTGGCCCACCCTCTCATCTTTCATCTCAACCATCCAAACCCTATCATCCACCGTCCAAGGCAAAGGCAGGGAGCATTTGAGGCCAAGGGAGTAAGAAGGAGGCCAACGAGGTGAGTGATCCACAGTTGAAATCTTATCTTTAGGGCCCACTTGTTGTGGGACCCATTTTGTTATATGTGATTTCATCAAGAGGGGCCCATAGTGGCGGTCTCTCTCTCTCTCTCTCTCTCTCTCTCTCTCTTTGAATGGTAATGATGATGAAGGAGTGAGTGTGGCCCACCATGAATCATATAGTTCATGTGGGACCCATTGGATGAATGTGTTGGCTCTATGCCATCCAACCCATTAGTGGGCCGAGATGAAGGAAGAACACAAATATCAGCTTAATGCAATCAGGTGGGCCACGTTCACGTGGGACCCACCTTGATGTGTGGGACAGTTGATATGGGACCCACCACAATGATGTGTAACAGGCCGTCCAGCGTCCACAGACACTAGACGCCTGGCTAACATGGAGTGCGTATTAACATGGGTTTGTATTGACAAGCTAACAAAAAAAAAAAAAGAGGAGCCAGTGCTGACGCTGCTGCTGCAGGACGCGCAGGCAGCGCCTGCGGCTGGTGGGCGGACGGTCTGGCAGGGCCTCACGGCCCCAGTTGTGGGCCCCATCCTGATGCGTTTCGACCATCAACACCTTGCATTTGATGGGTCCCCACGGACCAGGCGTCCACCCCAAAAGTCAGCCGTATACAGAACTCAAGTGGGCCACACCATCTAAAATCATGTGAAGACATGCCAAAAACATATGAAATCACTTGTGGGGCCTACCTGAAATTTGGATGCGGCTGAATCTTGGTCTGAACCATCAGTCCAGTGGGACACACATAATGGGTGGACTGGATTTGGGGACCACCTTCCAGTAGACTCCCTGTCCACGTGATTAAAATAATAATAATAATAATAATAATTAAATAAATAAAAATATCAAAGTGGGTCCTATCCGTTTGGATGGCAAGTAAATATTACAGTGGGCCCTATCCAGGCCCACGTGACCTTGTGAATAGTTTGGATGTCAAATAAATAGTACAGCGGGCCCTAGGTTTGAGTGGCCTTATGAACGGTTTGGGGGTCATATAAACAGTGCAGTGGGCCCTCCTTTGGTCCACATGACCTTATGAACAGTTGGCTAGAAAATAAACATTATGTTGGGCCCTAGGTTGCTTGGAAAATAAACATTACTGTGGACCCCGGTCTGAATGACCTTATTAATGGGTTGGATGAGAAATAAACATTATGGTAGGCCTCACATGGGACCCACTTATGTATATATTGTAAACCATACCCTCCATTAGAGTGGGCTCCATCATGATGCATGTGTTTCATCCAACTGCCCAAACATTTTGGAGATAATTTAAGGCCCATTGTTGAGGCCCACCTTGATTTATATAGGGCCCATATTATGAGGCCCATTGTGAAGTATGTAAGACTCATGTGTTTAGGCCCAGCTTGATGTATTTGTGGCCTGCCCACTAAGGCCTACTTGAGATATATGAGCCCATGGTTTGAGGCCCATTTGATGTATTTGGGCCCTTGGGTCGAGGCCCAACAAGATCTATATAAGGCCCATTACAACGTGATTCTACCATGGTTCATGTGTTGATTATTGTAGTGGGCCATGCCTTGGGAACAATGTTGGTTTGACGTCCACATTGCAAGTACAATGTTGGTTAAATGTCCGCATTGTCACTCTCCCTAAGGCCCATTAATAGGCTCATACCTGTAGTATATAGGCCGTCTAGGCCCGTCTTCATTTTGATCAGAGCCCATCACCACATAACATGTATAGCATAGATCCATGATTCATGATCATACGCATCATATGTATGCCTGATATGAGAAGTGACTGATCATAGCATATGCCTTCGGGCAGATCGTTATGGGCTCCCTGATAGGCGGAGTCGCCCCACATGAGCACTCGGTACGCGCAGGATTGTTGCATGTTTGGTAAGATGATTCATGCACTTGCATTTGTGTGATCATGATTATTGTATGTCCTAGCAACATCAGGGTCATAGCCTCCACAGACTCATCGTGGGTGGCTGGGTTGGATACCGAAAATGTTTGGTTCTAGCATATGGGCGTCATAGCTGTCCCTGGGTGAAAATTCCTAAACCCGATGGTACTAGAGGATGACTCCAACGTCGAGACCGAGTGGATATATGAGCGCACGAGGGCCAAATACCAGGAGGCCGCGTCTCCCACTGTGTCGTGGTCGGTTGGAAAGGAGTGCGACCTTACTCGCCCGAGGGTAGGGGCAATACTAGGCTAAGTTTGACCAGCTCGTGAATGGGTCCGCTATCAACATGCTAGATAGGTATTAGCAGACTATTGGCTAGGCGGATAATGAGGTTTCTTACGCTCATTTGGACAGTGTAGCTTGGAGAGTGGCAGTGCCTCTTGGAGTGTATTAAACCCTGGTGATTATCCAGAATGAGAACTGTACTGATATATGATGAGGATTGACATGCTTGAGTTGCATCTCGTATCGCATGGTCGTATTATGGCCGATAGCATTCATATCTTGCACTGTATAGCTTTGGTACGGCTGATCGCATTCTTGTACTCATCACCATGATTCCGTATTACTCTGACCTTGCATTCTGAGCACGCTTATATTGCGCACACACTTACACCACCCTCTAAGCTTTCTATAAGCTTATGCACGATTGATGTGTGCAGGTGACGCCAGGACGCAGCCATAGCATAGTAGCAGCAGGAGCGTGCAGACGAGCTTTAGAGTTTCTATCTTTTGCATTATCTTGTATTTTTTCCTTTCAAGCGCATTGTACTCAAAAGTTTTTTATCATAGTGGATTTTGTGGTGGTGTTCTTGTGGTTGTTGTTCGTGAGTTATGCTTTTGGTTATGCTCATTACAATTGAATTAATGATTTGAAACCCTCCTTGTAGCATCCCAGGATCGGAACCTGGTGTATAAGTGTCGGGAGCCGAGAATGGGGTACTACGGAGGCTGTCGGCGCCAGATTCGGCGATCGAAAATTTTGTGAGCCCTATTTCCGAGTTTGGGGCGTGACAATGGACCAGCCAAAATATCCCATGCACAATTTAAGTGACGAGCACTTTTCTAAGGTACCAATCATATGGCTAAGCGTCGTTTACCACCTAACCTAAACAAAAGCCATGCGTAAATACTTTTACAGTCTTGTTAGCGCAGGAGGGATGTGATGATGAGGTTTATCACCGTCTTCCTTAGGGGATAACTACTCCAAATCCACGAAGTTCTCTGCACTCCTCACAGAGCTTCTTTGAATACACAAGAGATAAAAGTAGGAATAATCCCTAATAAATTTAAAATAATTTGATTGATGATTTTAAAAAATTGAAATTACAATCCTTTAAATAATGAGCTCAAACTTAGGATGGAATTTTAGACTTAGACTCCAACTCAAACACCCTAAAAATATGACTTACTATAAATAGTAAACTTACTATTTATAAATGACCTTCATTCGTACTAAACTTCATTGCTTTTGGCAAAAAGTGAGTGTCCAATTTGGCCTAACCATGTTATTCTCCTAACTTTTCTAAGCCCTTTTCATGTTGGGCATAACTTTTACAACTCAAAGGATTAAAAGTTATACTCAAACTAAAACTTACTATTTATAGTAAAAATGAAAATAAATGGGACTTTTAACCATTGATTTGATGGAATCTTGCAAATCTAGTGCGGGTAACTCGATGTAGTGGGGTTGGCTGGCTTAAGTAGGTTCTCCTACCTTAAATCATATGTAACATGTCGAAAAACTCATCTCGGTTTACGCGATGCGACTGATTTAAGGTAATGATGGTATGGATCATTTTTGCTTCTGATCGGGCCTTCTCTTGTCCATCTTTGTCATGAAAGTGTCTGTGATCCACTCTACATTAGTCCCCTCCGCTTCAAAAGAACTCGACCTTGAATTCTCATCCAACTTCGATTCATGATACTCGGTTAGGTCCGCAATGTTGAAAATACGCGAGATCTCCATGCCATCTGGAATATCAACAATATTGTAAGTGTTATCATTAGTCTTTTGGAGAATTGACACTGGTCTAATCTTCTTGTTCTTCAACTTATTGTAGTTCCCGATCAAAATTTCTCCTTGTGTAGATAAACAATAGCATTGTCGCCCACCTCGAACACTTTTTGTCGCCGATCGATATTTGTCGGCTTACTTCTTATACTTGTCATTCGAAGCTTGCAATTTGCCTTACACATCCGCATAAACGCCCATGATTTGGTCCACCATATGCTTTCCTGCAATGCTCATGCTCGGGAGCTTGAGCAAAGGGACCAAGTCAAGTGTGTGGCGGACACTCAACCAAAAAGTACTTAGTGCATTTGATAGACTAAATGGTATAACTAGCCACTCATGCAACCCTTCTTTGGTCTTGAATATTAATACCGTTTTCCACTTATCACCAAGCCGCATACGAATATAATGGTGCCCGCTCATCAGATTTAGTTTAGAGAACACTTTGTTACCTTCTAATATATCAAGCATGTCATTCAACCATATTATCGAGAACTGGTATTCGATGATAATCTTGTCAATTGCTCGACTATCGACACATATGCACCAACTCCCATTTTTCTTTGATGTTATTTTCTTTAACGTTGATAAAGCTGGCATGGTGCATGGGTTCATGCTCTCTCTCAGAAGACCCTTACAAATCAATTCATCCACATGCTCCTGAAGTATCTCGTACTCTTTCAAACTCATCTAATAGTGAGGATAGTTGGCCAAGCTAGACCTAGGGACGAAGTCTATGTGATGTTGAATATCCCACTTGGGGAGTAATCCATCAGGTAACTCTTTGGGTCAGATTTCTTTCAATTCGTTTAGTAACGGCCTTAAACTTGGAGAAATGTTTAAGAGATCTGATTTCTCGCCTTTTACCACCACAACGTATACCTCGCTGGTTTCTTTTGATTCTTCTACGAAATTCCGAATGGTCATGAGAGAGCTCCCCTTCACTTTAAAAACTTCGAGGTGTTTCTCTGGTGCCATAGAAGCAAGGATTATCTTGTGACCGTCAAACGAAGACGTAAATATTGTCTCATCCTCGGTAGGTCATATCACTATTTGATTGACATGGTCGACCAAGCAACATATGACATGCTTCCATGTCAATCACGTCATAAAATACTTGATCTTTATAATTCATACCAATTGAAAATGAGATAGTGCATTGTTCAGTTATCTTGGTATCGTTCACCTTTTTTATCCAGCCAATCAAGTAAGGGGAATGATTTTTTATTATAAGTAACTGCAACTTGTCCACCCTCACCTTCGAGATGATGTTATCACTACTACCATTGTTTATTATTAAATCACAAACCTTACTGTTGACAGTACATCGCGTACGGAATATATTGTGTCATTGCGGGTGTACCTCCTTCCTTAGAGTGTACTATAACCACCTCACGACCAAGGATTCGTCATGATCCTCAGCCAACCATTCTTCATCACTAGCTCCTTCAGCGGCTTATTCATTTTCTTCAAATCCAATGCATTCTTCTGGTGCCTCACCTTCAATGTCCCTTCATTGATCATTAAATGGACTACGGGGCATTAAGGGCAAGTGTTTCATAAGTGATTTGGTTGGTCACAACGATAACAATAGTCCGGCCTTAGTCGACTATAAGGATTTGGAACCTTACTCAGACCCGTTGTTGTGGGTGCTACACGTTGAAGCCTATATGGGCCGCTCCCATTTTCAAGGTTTGCAGTTGTAGAAGGTTGATGAAACCCATCCTTGAAACCTTTCGAGAGCCTATGATTCAATCTACCTCATATTTTGGGCTCATAGCTTAAAATGAGCATACGAACGGATGGAACATGTCAGTCAACTGAATACATAAAGGTCGGCCTCATCGACTCTTTTGTACACAACAATGAGGTAGCTAGATTCGTAAAACAAAGACCTTGGGGCCAAAATAGGCGAATTACTTTAAATATTTTAAAATATTTTTAAAATAAGCATGTTTCTTTTTTCTTTTTTTTCTTTTTTTCTTTTTTTTTTTTTACAATAGTGTAAAATGCATGTGGTTTTTAATAATTAAACCTTTAAATTATTGGGAAATGCCCGGTGCTTAGGAGCACAATATAATAAATCCCTTAATCTAGACTATTTATTAAGTCCAATGCACAGCTACCTTGAAAAGATTACACCAATCTGACAAATATTAATGGATGGTTAAGATCATTCACACAAAAAAGTCCAATCAACAATTTGATCTATCTATTTATTAGGGGCCATCATGGATTTTTTACAATTCTAAACAATCATTTTTGGTAAACCATCGTAACCATCCAATCCAAGGCTGGGAAAAAGGATGGCTGTAGAAAATGACAACATATAACAAGAGTATTGTTGTGTTATTGAAACGTACGTGACATGTTTCAGAATTGGACATAGAGCCGTGCTAAAACGTGCATCATGGAAATTAGTGGCACGAGTATAAGCCCCGGTCCACTTGTTAGGTGGTTCCCACAGTACACTGACTCTAATCATCGGCAACCCATCGATTTTTCACTTGTGGCCCAGCCAGGTGAGTAAAAGAAGAAAACAAGATAGGTTGGATGAGGATTCTCTCCTCCACAATTTCCCACGCGCTTCCGAGTTGTGAGAAAAACAAATCCAACCATACATTGCACGTGCCTCATACTATGTTATTACCGCGTGATCATTGGTTGTCTCTTAGCTAAACTAACCACAATTCACCTATTTCAAAACCCATTAGCTACTTTTTCTTTCACAACCTCATCTCTCTTTTCATTAGCTACTCTTTTTCTTTCACAAACCCATCTCTATCTTTCTCCCTCTCTTGCAAGCATGGCAAAGAAAAGTGAACGAGTGCAACCATGGAATGAAGTGGCACCAGCCCTTCTAATCTCACCTCAAAAGTCATCAAACGTTCCTAGATTGGAGACCATCTTGGAGGAAGGCCCAGATGCTGAAGAAGACTCATAGAGGAAGGAGACAATCATGACTCTTGATTTTATTTTTATTTTTTTATTTTTTATTTTTCTTTTCTTTTCTCTAATTTCTTTTGTTGGGTTTTTAGAGCTATGAAATAAAAGCATGGCCAAGGATTCAACGCACCAGATTTCAGAGATTTTTTATAATAGATTTCTACTTTACCTTGTTATTTATAACATGAATAGGTTCTTCGCATCATATATAGCTTGTCAATAGATAGTGGTGTAATGAGTGGACGGTCCAATTGGACTTCTTCCTTCATTTTTTTTATTTTTATTTTATTATTATTTTATTTTTTTTCTGGGTGATGGTAGATTTGTACTTTATCTTCTTATTTAATATAACATAAATGGATTCTTTGTACCATAGCTTGTCTTTAGTGGCATAAATGAGTGGACATTCCAAATAGACTTTTTTTTTGGGTGAAGGTTGGTGTACCACCCAAGTGTAAGGAAATTACACCAATGGCTTACTTGGATTACCATTTAGCATGTTAATGTAAAGGAAAAGTATAACAATTATAAATTTCTTTACCAATTAGTATCTGAGTAACAAATACTTTGAGACAAGCGTTTTTCCATTAGTATTTCATTCTGCATCTATATTGCATAAATCTCTAGTAAGCATACATTTCTCAATTTCAGATGGTTTTGCTACTAGAGTGTTAATGGGAATACCATTAAGTAAATCCATTAATCCAGAGATAAGGTTACGCTCCACATCAATTGGACCTTCTCTGGTCGAGATAGTGAATGTCAAATTTTCAGTAGAAAAATTAGTAATACAAGTTACATAGCTTGCGCAATGGAGCGGTATGGTGGCCCACCCTAATGCAGTATGTTATCTCATCCTACAGACTGAAGGAGAGGAATGATATCAAATGGAGCTAAATGATCAACATTAACAGGTCGTTCAATGATAACATTGCACTACCTAATATCCCGTACATAAGAGGGATCATCTTCGGGTGACCGAAGGTGCCATACTGTTATAAGAGTTGATCGAAAAGTAGAAGTACCACAAGATCCTTTACTTTTGGTTCTACCATACATATGTACCAAAGAGAACAAAGAACAAAGAGATTATAAAAGCCATAGAAAGGGTTTTCAAGTACTGCCTTCTGAAAATGTATACATGTGATTAACAATTTCAATATTTGGTTTGATAGTGGTAAATCATAATCATGACATTCATAATTGATAATCCAAACAAGCCTTAAAATACAAAGACGTAAACATTACCCACAAAAAGATCTGTACAATCACTAAAAAAGATAAAATCCTTTCACATGTGTCAATTGGCCGTCGACATCGATGATTGGCTATCCCATGCGTTAATTAAAAGCTTTAGGGATGTTGTTAAAGTCCTATAAAAGTGTGGACATCATCATTTCCCATTTGGTATCATGTCAGACGGATCTACCATCATATCCAATCTTGCCCAACGTGCACCAAACCGCCTCATTCAGTACTTCACTCATACATGCATATGTACATAAGCATACACATGCATACATGGTGCATGTATGTACCGTCGATGGTTTTTATATTTCTATCAGCGTAGCAGCTAATTTATGATAGCATGCCAAGGATGGAGAAGCACAATGAACCCTTCAAAAGCCCATGTGGGTCCACATCTTAGTGAATTTAAAAGTTCATATAGTGGACCACCCGAAATATTCCCTACACAATTTAAGTGTAGAGAACTGTTTGTGAGCCAGGGTCATTTGGATACCTAACCCGAACAAAAGGCATGCACAGATACAGTGATTATAGCGTCAAATGTCTTATGTGCGTGATCCAAACTATCCATAAGAAGCACAGCTATAAAAAGAGGCTCTCTGCTAATAAAAAAAAATCAGATATGTTGGATGAACAACAAGTGGGCCACGTACAATCATGGAAACAATAACAAATGGTTGGGTGGCATACAGAGAGTTTAATAACATTTACAAGTTGGTGAATAAATTCCACATTAATTAATAGGGCTTTCACATGTATTAGTTGTAATTTAAAATTTAAAAAAAAAAAACCTTTAAAAAACATTTTTTTCCTGAAATGGTCAGGGTCACTAAATTGAGTGGATGCAAATTGCATGGTGACCCTGCCACCATGGGAAGCGGATTGCATCCAACCCCACCTGGACGTATCAAGGATGGGCCAGATTTGTGTGGAGGGCCGGACATAGGCCAGATTTTCTACGCCATGCATTCCTTTTTTTTTCATATCATGTTATGGTATGAGCCCAAAAAATAAGGCAAATCCAACGATCTAGAGATGACCCTTGCATTTCATGCAGGTGGACTACACCATAGATAGACTCTTGCATTTAACACAACCTAAGCTTACTATTTGGTGTGGTCCACTTGAGCAGTAGATCTGTTTCATTTTTGGACTCATTAATTAACATAATCTAAAAAGGGATGGACAGCATGGATAAACAGATACATCACAGTGGCCCCCACACAAATTTGCCGGTCCTTGCTAAGTTTGGGCAGATGTTGGATGCAATTGGCTTTCACCACCATGGACCTTTAATGTGAACCTATATGGCAAAATTTGATTTGGCCCAATGATTCTATTAAAGATACCTAAAACATGTTTGAAAGTTAAGATGAATATATGCCTAACATGTCTATCGCTTACAGTGGCGTGTATGTATTCCCATTCATGGTGGCAGGGTCACTACCCAATCGATGGCTAAATCAATTAGGCGACCTAGCAAACACCCGAAGGAATTAATTTGCATGGATACCATTAACAGAAAGATACTTGAAATCGGACTGATACTAAATTTGCAAAGGCCTGGTGTGGCCCACGTATACTTGGCCAATAGATGCTTGCATTGGCAAGAGTACGGTAGAGCAGCTGGTTTCAAAGAAATGGTCCACACAAATAGAGAATTGAACCTAACCATATGAAGGTAGCGTGGAAATGGATAGCATAATCACAAACAGCCAATCACATTCATTACTCAAAAAGAGCAGTCTACACCAATGTTTTAAAGCAATTGTCTTTTCCAATTATCTTTGCCAACTACGACCTCTCTCCTAACCTAATATGCTGTGATTTGATTTAGCAGCACGCAGTTGTCAAATATCAACCCACAGCTAAGCATGTTAAGTTGTTAAGTAGAGTTCATTTATAACTGAACATTTACTATTTCTAATGATATTTGTCATCCAATCAAATCCCACCACATCATGTTAATACCCAATTTACATCCAATGGAATCGCACCGGTCCAAGACCGGTTCAGACCACCGGTCCAATCGGGTGAACTTGGGGCATTAGCTTTTCCACGTGGGAAAGGGCCCACTGGGATGTATGTCAGACATCCAAACTGTGTATCAGACCGGCCATGACTAGATAATCAATGCCTCAAAAAATCAGCCAGATCCGAAACTCAGGTGGGTCACAACAACAGGAAGAGTGAAATATCATGTGTCAAACTACTAAATCACGTTATGTGGCACATCTGAGCTTTGGAATGGCAAAATTTTAGGGTTCCCACGTGGAGTGCACACAATGAATGGCTGGGATGGCACAAATGCAGCATCATGGGCCCACATGGGTGAACAGTTACTATCACCGTAGAGATTGAATTACATCTTCTTTTTCTCAAAAATGAACGGTCACATCTGACCAGATTTGGTACCTCAATCACTATCGCTATCAGGATATCAATTCTCCTCCACTAATTTTGGGCGAATCTGTTTCGACGGACAGATTTCAATCACTATCATAGATTGTTGTGATCGGATCGCATCATTTATGTACGCAGGTTAGGTACTAGCCTGCCTGCCCAGGGGCTCTGAGGGACTCACCCTGATTTATGGATTTATCTACACCGTCTATCCATTTTGGCATATAATATTAGCATACACGCCCAAAAATGAGGCAGATCCAAGGCTCAAGTGGCCCCTAAAAAATTTTCAACGGTATTTGGCTAATCTTCATGGTGTGGTCCACTTGAGTCTTGTAACTTCCTTATTTTTTGTCTTATATCTTAAAATGATATAAAAAAATGGATGGATGGTGTTGATAAATCCATACATAACGGTGGTGACCTCAGATGCCTTGCCTTTCCAGAACTCTGGACAGGCTAAGTACCTAATCCGCGTCCATCATCTATTAGCCGGCTGGAGAGATGATACGGTAGAGATGTAGCCATCGTTCCATAGAGACGTGGCAGGATGATGTGTTAATCAGATCCGTCCATATGCAGGGCCCAAGCATGGATGGCTTATGTATCAACACTCATGATAATTGGACAATCCTATCCATTGATCTGTGGCCATTAAACCGACGGTGGAAAACAAAAACCACCAACGGTTTAATATGCAGTAGACAAACGGCCTACAAGAAAATGCTGTGGTCCACTCATCAGATGGCCTACAAGAAAAATGGGGAGTTAGAAAAAGACCAACCATCTACATTTACAGACCCACCTGATAATTAGACTGGCCTAGTTTCTGGTTCAAGTCATGTTCATGGTAGGCACCAGTTGATGAATGGCACAGAACTCTCACACGGTTCACGTTACCACACGTTTAGTCTACGTGGCTCAACTCTCCCTTTTCGGTTCCATGACTAGGACATTGGCTTATGTTGTACGTTCTGTTGTTATAAAAGAAAACCTTCTAAGAATCCTTTCTATTAACTAATAACATCTCCATTCCCTCTAAAATCCCTTCTAAGATTCCAACTGCAATACGAGAGCTATGGCAAAGGAAGTTTCATGTGTGCAGCAATACATGATTGAAATGGCCCCACCCCAACTCATCTCTCACCAAAAATCATCAGCTATTCCAAAATTGGAAACGATCGATGAAGAAGGCGTGTATTCTGAGCGGCCCATAAAGAAAACGGTGGTGATCGTCGATCGAATGAAGCAACGGAGGAGACGAGAAATATGAGTGGACCACACAAACATTACATAGTAGTAGAAATTCTTTGAGATTTGTACCATCTTTTCTTTGTTTTAACATATTGGTTTATCTTATAAGATATTGTTTCATACATGCACTTTTGAATGGAGGAATGGATTCAAAATGGCTCATGGTCAACAAGTTGGTTTGGGTTGGGTCCTATAATACCCGTGCTCAGGTTAATCGGGTTCAGGTCTTGCAGGGTCTGGGTCTAGTTTTTGAATCTGGGTACTTACTGTCTTAGGCATGTGTATAGTTTAGGCAACCTCATTTTGTTCTTAAAATCATTAATATAAATTAAATAAATATAATTATACTATTAAAAATGAGAAAGGCTCTAGTGCTCTCACAAAACTATAGGTTATAGTGCTCCTAGTTACATTGGGAAGTTTAGATAATCCAACCCATTGATATATACTATTCATTTGGTCCAAGGCACATTTGATGGGGTAGAATGCAAATTTCGCACCCATTTAATAATATTAACCACCTGATTAAACACCTTTCATATGGACGGTCAAGATCAGTTATGCAAAATAGGCCCAGTAAACAATTGTGATGTAAATGGGGGAGCGAATTCAGGTTCGCTGTGAGTATGGTTCGGCCGTGACATGGTGTCATTTCATTGGTCCGCTAAACACAGTCGCATACATACTCGATCTAATTCGAAATTTGATGGGATCCTTTTTGATAATTGTCTGACAGGCCAATGTAATGGTGCCACATCACAGTCTGACAGAACTCATTGTTAATTAGCATGAGAAATTCACTACTTAAATGGGATGGGCCTTGGCTTGAAACCAACAGCCCATTATTAGATATGCCGGGCTTGAAATTTTAGGCAGATTCGGTAATTTAGAGGGACTCAAGTTTTCAGACCCAACAATCCTAACCATATAAAAACTGGTGTATTTGAATTTTAGTGATTTTTGTACACTGGTTTGTTAATGGTCAGGATTGTCTGACAATTGTGATGATGTGATCTCTACATGGCCCATCATGGCTTCCTCCTGAATGAATGTTGTGGATCATCGTACACATGCTCCAGCTCAACCATATATTGACATCCTGCTTCTCTTTTAAGTCTGTAGAAATGGGGTCCATGTGTCAGTGATCCAAACCATTGATATGATGGGGGCCACCACTGATGCTGTATGCACAAAAATCCTCCCAACTTGGAAGATCCTGACCTTCCATCTTTTGCCCTTTATGGGCTGGATATGGATCCTCGCTCCATTCTCTTTCTTAGTCTTCTATTTGCCCGCCAGCAATTGAAGAGCTACGATTTCTCAGCATAGGATTTATGGTGCATGGTATTGTTTTTTGAAGTCTTAAATCATTCAAAAACATGGCTTATCAAAATTTTCTTCAGTTGGTCGCTGGACTAATTCGGTGTTTTTTCGATGCGATCAAAGAGTGTTCGATGACATTGAAGGACATCTTCGATGCCATTGAAAATGACTCGATATGCAATCAGAGAAAATCTGATTTTCATGTCTTGTCTCTAGACTATTTAGGTATTAATTCAATGGCATCGATATAGCTTCGATGTCATCAAAGGATAAGTTTCGATGACATTGAAGTATATTCGATGTCATTGAACGGATTCACACATATTTTTGCAGAGTTGCGATTTTACAGGATTTGTTTCATAATTCAATTGTGATTTCTTTCAAAGGATACATATGGGGTGTAATTGTAATTGGGAGGTAATTCAAATCTTTCTAATTCATTCTAAAGTTTAAAGGGTGTAGCTTGGGTTGATTCGAGGTTGTTCAGATCAAGTAATCTCTCTACCCTTATAATTTTATGCTCTTATAGTGATATTTGTTGCTTTGTGCCGTTGCTTTTTTTTTTTTTTTTTTTTTCTGAATGGGTTTTTCCACCTTAAATTCGGAGTGTTTGCGTTGTGCTTGCTTGGTGTGATTGAATTACCTCACTCAATTCATCTGTGTGTGTGCTTCCACAATCCCCCAACACATGGGTCGTCCATATTGGGCCCACCATAGGTTTCACTTGTATTAACTTAAAACCAAGACCATACACCTCCCGTCAGCGATGTATAATCATGATTGCTCGACCCCAGCCTACTCATAGAAATACTGGCTCTCAGTTCTTACGAGTTGGGCCCATGGTTCGTTGATTCAGAATATAAATCCATTGCTACCCACCTTAGGTGGGATCTAACCTTCCCAGCTCCACTTTCTGTCCACACAGATGGACGGTTGGGTAATAAGAGTAATACAGCAACCGTCCACATAAAACCGAAAAGCTCCCGACATCTCCAATATTCCAAACTGACCATCCATGTTGAAAACCAATAAAGCAACGGTCTGTATTACCAAACGGTGGGCCCCATTTGTCATGATTGAGAACTTGCCTATATTCCGGATAAAAAACCCAACCATTGCTGCTGAAGTTTCAATTCACTTTCGACGGTTGCTAAAAGGCCGTCGTTTCCCACGATCTCACACGGCATTGCTGCCGAAGTTTCAATTCACCTTTCTGCGCTCTTTTACTTTTTGTATTCTTCTTCTTCGTGCGTTCCGTGTCATCTACACTCTCGCGTACAACGCCTTTTTTTTTCACCAACGTCCCACTTGGGTAGAGCATCTGAGACGTACAACAGGTGGGCCACACTATATAGGTAAGCTGCAGAGAAAATCAGACCACTGCTCTCATTAGGTGGGGGACACCCATCATTGACTCAGACCATGGTGAAGCCCACCTAACAAGTGTACGATCCTGATTTTCAAGGCAGGTGATATTTATGGTGAGGTCCATGAGCCGTCCAACAAAAGGAAATGAGAAAGAAACTACTCTTATGTGAAAGTTCACATGGAATGGACGGTGCATGAACATTCCTGTTTTCTTCCCATATTCTATCCTTATAAAAGGCCTTCTACCCACCTCTCATTCCTCACCCAAAATATCTCTCTCTCTCTCTCTCTCTCTCTCTCTCTCTCTCTTCAGAGCTATGGCAGAGAGCGCTAGAAGGGTGCATCAGTCATGGATTGAAATGGCACCGCCCCTTGTAATTACCCTACAAAGATCATCAAGTGTGCCGAAATTGGAGACCATCCCTGAAGAAGGTGTCGACTCTCAAGGTGACTCATAGCGTCTACAACCTCCCTTTCAGGTTTCCAGGGCTGCGGCTGTGATCGCATGGCCAGAGAAGATCATCAACAAGGAACGAGTCTGTGTGACAAATGTTAGCACTTTCATGTTTTTTTTTTTTGGGGGGGCGGGGGGTGGGGGGTGGTTTGAACATCAGTATAAATATAAAAGCATAGCTATGTTCTACTCCATCTAATCATGGAAATTCACAGAAAAATACTATGATTTTATTCTGCTAATGTGTTACCTGAGCTGAGAAACTGGTAAAGTCAGCTTGATGAATGGACCATTCTTGTTTTTTGCCCAGTTGATCTTTATGATGTGTCCCATTTTTTTGCATGGATCAGATGTTAGAAACAAATGATATGTTGGTAGGGACGAAAGCGCAATTCGATAGAAAGATAGTGTAGCAGTTGCAATCAAAATAGCCAAAGCAAGATCAGAGAAGCAATTCAGGGCTTGAGGTGTATTTCTAACCAATACAGGCATCACAGTATAGCAATAAGAATCCTTCTACAAATGATCTGATTTGAGAAAAATGGATTGATGGGCCCTTTGTACAACTCTACACGGTCGTGCCAACCCTAGTAAACCATTGTAGATTCAAGACATATATCTGCATGGGCAGAAGGCATTCGGAAATTCAAAGACACCCAAGGTGATTTGGGTGAGCAATCGTTCATAAAATGGCAGCGGTAGGCAAGTGCACCCATCTAAAGGTTGCATGTTAAATGTAGAACGAGGACCATTCTTTGTTTAGCATCCATTTCACATGGGCAGCTCACCTGATTAATGAAATGGCCTGGGTGGATCTCTCCACATCAGTGTCCGTGTTGGCTGGCAGTAATTTGATGTTAAACACACTAGTGGGTATGGCAGGTGCAACCACGGATGAAGAGAGGAATGGGTGAGAGAAATAAGAGTTAAAAGTATTCAACTGCTGGGAGACTAATTGCGGCCGTTGTATCTTATTTCTAACCATTCCCGGAACAACCGATAAAAAATGCACTGTGTTGTTGCACATGAAAGAAATATCATGCGAAAGATCTTTAGAGAAAGTTGGAGCACTTTTTATTTAAAAAAAACAGCTAATGTTGACCTATATAGTACTTGTTATCTGATGACAGAGCACGGCCAAGAAATTCAAGAGACAAAAAACAATTGAGAGAACAGGAATGGTCAAAAGGACAAGTGTCAAGAAGAAACAAAAGGACGAGAGACAAAATGGAAACAATACAGCTGTCGTAACTGTTGAAATAAAGAAAGAAGCAACTGAAAATCGGAAGAAATCTATAAATAACAAGAAATTCAGTAAAGCAAATCGTCTCGTACCAACGAAACAAACCAATCAATTTATCTCTTTTTATCATAGCTTTATCTCAATTTTAACTCTATCCTAGGAGTAGTGATAATCTCTAGTTGTAATCCAAGTATACGGTCTCACGCTAGACCAGTTTCTTTCAATACAGACAACTCTTCATTCAGAAAGGCTCCTTGCAATCCTGCCCTATGATCGATTGTCAGTATCATTTTTATTGTGTGATTTTTTTGATTGACTAGAATACCAAAAGTCCTTTTATACGAAATTCAAATTGTAACCCATCTTCGAAGGAAGAACCCCATCCCTGACAGTCGCTGATCGTCTTGTAACAATATTATGCGAGTGGTTTGAATAAACAACTGATCTTCTCAAGTCTCAATCATATACGATCACATTTGACATATCTGACTATCTTGGCGCTTGGGATCAAAGTTGTTTGGTTTGAATTGAGCTGCCTATTTTGATGCTTAGGGTCAAAGTTGTTTGGTTTAAATCGAGTCACACAAACGATTCTGGCACACACCACACGTGATAAAAAACAAGCCAAGATCTAACATTTTCTTGTACGCCCGATGGGACCTCAAAGTACGTACAAGGAGCTGAATAGGCTGTAATGCCACTACCACTACTGAACCTCCTACACAAGAAGAGTAAATGCAAGAGTAAGCAGTGCCTGAGGTGTTGCCCAATCCAGTACCCAATCCTCCAAACCAGGAGGGGGCATCATCATCTCGAACATATCCTCTTGAGATAATGTCAGCTAGGCTACGCGATATGTAAATGGAAATTCAACATATTGTAGAGCAGTCGCAAGCTCAAGCTAAGCATTCTCGAATTCAAGCTAAAACCTTCAAAAGGTGGATGGTTAGTCAGATGATAACTTGAATCGGATGATAATCATTTTTGTTAAAAGAGCACCATTTGTGCCTCAAAAAATTACGCCTCAACCAACTGTTGAGGTAGTTCTATTAGAAATTCGCACCAGCACTGCCAACACAGCAAGTACATTCTTTACAATAAAGCAGTGGTCAAGAATCAGGGATACGAACCATTTCTTAGAAAAATCCCTGGACTATTTCTTAGAACGATAGTCGACTAAGATGGTTGAGTTCGACCAAGACAGCCAAATTTGATATTTATGGATCAAGATAGCTAGTTTGACCAAAATGGCTAAGTTTGATGTTTTTTTAACTGAAATGGCTGAGTTCGTCCAAGGCGACCAAATTTGATGTTTTCGATAAAGATGGCATAGCTGACCAGGATGTCCGAATTTGATGTTTTGACATAGTTCAACCAAGATAGCCGAATTTGATGTTTTTGCACAATATATGACCATTCATAGAACAACCAATTAGAAATGAACACATGTCATTGCATGGGAAAGAAATAGCATGCCAAAGATGTTTAGAGACATTTGGAGTGCTTTTTATTGAAGCACGACGGGCAGAGCAAGATAGTACATTTCATCTTATGAAAGGGTACAGTTGAGAAGTTCAAGAGACAAAAAGTAGGAACAGTTTGACCAAGTGTCGAGAATAAACGAATGGACGTAAGAAACCAAATATGGCAATGATTCAATTGCCGTAAGTGTTGAAATAAAGAAAGAAGCATATGGAAAGATGAAGAAATTTATAAATTGCAAGATATTCAACAAAGCAAATCATTTCAAACAAAACATACCAATCAATTTATCCTTTCTTCTCATAGCCTTAGCTCGGCTTTAGCTCTATTTTAGTAGAGCTAATCTCTATTTGTAATCCAGGTCTATAGTCTCCCTGGACTAGTTCTGTTTCAATAGAGACAGTTCTTCATTCAAAAAGACTCCTTGCAATCCTGCCCTAGTATCCCTTTTTCTATGTGATTATTTCTGATTGCTTGGTATATAAAAAATCCTTTTGAACAAAAGGCTAACAATTTTGGGCAAATGGTCTTCACCATAGGTTTGCTCCCTATAGGTGAGGGTTCGATTCCCCTCCTTGGCTTTACCCGATACACGTGGTTGTGGGTGATTGCGTGTATCCGCAGGGATTAGTCTCACTTCAAAAAAGAGGTGGGGACACCCCGTGTCTACAAAAAAAAAAAAAGGCTAACAATTTTGTGTGAGTGACTGAATAGTCAAACGATCTTCTTAGATCTCGGTCATATACTATCGCTGTCTGCCTATCTTGGTACCTGGGGTCAAAGTTGCACAGTTTGAATCGAGCTGCACAATCGGTTTGGGACGCTCGCACACACCACACGTGACCAAAAACAAGCCTCTAGCCAACAGAGGCAACATACAACTTACCTAAATATCCTCCCCTATGTTCAAAATCATTTCCAGTTATCCCTTTGAAGCCCAAAGGCTAGAACCGTCTATGACTAAGGGTATGGATAAGGTTCTCCCTAGCTACTCAGGTTATATATAATAGAGTTGCAGTGAAACCATGCTGCCGTCAGATAAAGATCAGATGATGACTAAGGGTATGGATAAGGTTGTCCCCTGGCTACTCAGGTTATATATAATAGAGTTGCAGTGAAACCATGCTGCCGTCTGATAAAGATCAGATGATGAGATGCATGCTCAACTAGCTTGGGTTATTAGGAGATCATGGGATGACCACTTTGTCACTACGTTCAGAAAACGAGACATACGCTATTGGTAACCTGCATCAGTTTAGTCACAAACACGCTGAAAAAAGCCGAGGTCAATGGGTCTAGATATCCAACACAATGATTTCAGTCCAAGAACAAGCGATGAAAAATAAAATAAAAAGCAACTGCTATTCTACTAAAACAAATCCACAAGTCAAGCTTAATAAGTGCATGAAACTGCTTTCATTAATGCAGTAGCCGCCGATAGTATTCGAAAATTGGCAGCACACTGCAAACAAGGAACCCTTTTTCATACGATGGCATTGGCTGCGCTAGCGATACGGGGCCACAGATCAGCACACTCCTTTCCAATGGGGCCAGTGATTGCAGATCCTGTATGAACAGAGGATACATGAGCTTCCCTGAGCCAATAACCAAATGTACTGGCAGGACCTATATAGATGGATCCTGCCTCAACTCACTACCCAAACAGAAGATTGAAAATTATTAACAGCATCAGCAAGCATTGCATCCCACACCATGCAGAGATGTTTGTCCAATCAGTAGTGCCCACCTGCTCGGCGTTACCATGGATTCTTAAAGATCCAGAATACAGCAAGCATTGTATCTGAACAGTAGAAAACATTGTCAACATGGTCCACTTTCAGCTTCACCACTCAACCTCAACCATTCAGCAGGATGACTGGATGTGCTCCAAGCAGATGGAAAGATTCAATTATCCAAGCATCTCTAAATGTGGGCCCACTGGGCAATGCATGTCATCCAGGCATATCCCCAAATGTGGGCCCCACTGGGCAATGCATGCTGACAAGCACGAGGTAAGAAACGAGATGATCAACTTGACTTGGTGGCATAACATGGGCAGATGATATGCAAAAGAAAAGGATGAAAAACAACAAATTCTCACCTTTCATTTCACCCTTTGGGTTCACTATAACACCAGCATTATCTGAAACCAAAATTTAAACAGGAAAAGAAAATTACACAACACAAACCCATAAATAATGCCATTTTCCTGTAGAAAAATAGTACTGATCCAAAGATATTAAAGGCAAGAACCTTGGGTGTCTTGAGAAACATCAATTTGACCATGATGCATCTCATTAGACCATGTAACCATTTTAACATGTGTGCGACTCTGGGCAACTTGAGAACCATCTAAAACTTATCAAGCTCTCCAGCTTAGAGTCGCTAGAAGGGTGAAACAAAGCAGAAACAGATCCAAATGCGAGGGCGGGCAAGTGTCTACAAGAAGGCAAGAACCTTGGGTGTCTTGAGAAACATCAATTTGACCATGATGCATCTCATTAGACCATGTAACCATTTTAACATGTGTGCGACTCTGGTCAACTTGAGAACCATCTAAAACTTATCGAGCTCTCCAGCTTAGAGTTGCTAGAAGCGTGAAACAAAGCAGAAACAGATCCAAATGCGAGGGTGGGCAAGTGTCTACAAGAAGGCAAGAACCTTGGGTGTCTTGAGAAACATCAATTTGACCATGATGCATCTCATTAGACCATGTAACCATTTTAACATGTGTGCGACTCTGGTCAACCTGAGAACCATGTAAAACTTATCGAGCTGTCCAGCTTAGAGTTGCTAGAAGCGTGAAACAAAGCAGAAACAGATCCAAATGCGAGGGTGGGCAAGTGTCTATATCAAAACATTATCAAGTATAAGCAGCTAGGAAGTGGAAGCAAATGTGATTCAAAGCAGGGGCAGCACTCGACAAGAAGGATTTGCAACTGAGCTCCTGCTCACAAAAAACTAATACCCAACTCAGGCTAGCAATGGGGATGACTCAGGCTGACAAAAGCTAAATTTTGGATAGGGTCCACCTGGTAGGTTGTTCAACACCTGCAGTTTAAATTGGGCCTGAGACCTTTACAGGCTAGAAAATTGCTGGAAAATTGAGACACTAATGACCAACCCCATCATTGACACATGAGAAAGAACCAAACCCAAACCATAAATCATCTCTATGCACCCACATCAATAGAACAACCCACACGGTAGAACACTACCAGCAACGCTGAGTAGACAGAAAGAGTTATGGAAGGTGCTTGGATCCTTGTAGCATAAAACAAACCCGATGAATCGGGCACAAGTTCAGATATGTGACAGAATGTTTTTTTTCTTCTTTCAGCAGGATGCAAGAGGACAGCAGTAAGAACTGAGTAGGCAGAAAGAGTTATGGAAGGTGCTTGGATCCTTGTAGCATAAAACAAACCAGATGAATAGGCACAAGTTCAGATATGTGACAGAATTTTTTTTTTCTTCTTTCAGCAGGATGCAAGAGGACAGCAGCAAGAACAGAGGACGCACCTTCAAAATACATGTAAACACCATCCTTTCGCCTAAAAGGCTTCCTCTGGCGAACGATCACAGCAGGCATCACCTTCTTCCGGAGATCTGGTTTACCTTTCTTCACAGTGGCCATCACCATGTCGCCCACACAAGCTGATGGAAGCCTGTTAAGCCTGCCCTTGATGCCCTTGACGGAGATGATGTACAGATTTTTAGCCCCAGTATTGTCAGCACAGTTAACAGTGGCTGCCACTGGAAGACCCAATGACATGCGGAACTTATTTCCCGCAGACCCACCACGTCCTGCAAAGAAAACACCACATGAGATTTTGTGAATGAAGAAGATAAACAGAAATGATATCTATTATGAAATTGATCATGAAAATAAAGGGAAGGAAAGATAAAAATCGCAACAGTTTGAGAGCCTAAACAAAAGATATAATATACAAAACTAAACCAACAAAATGGCGTTTGAAGTGAAATATTCTACAAACATCCATTGGAATATAAAACCATACTTGGAAAAGGAACAAAAAGAAAGAACAGAAGCTGATGCACACAAAACAACAAATCCTTTAACACAGAAGCTGATGCACACAGAACAACAAATCCTTGAACACTGGAGCTGATGTACACAAACATCAAATCTTTTATCCTTGCACAGAATAATACTAAAATCTAAAAGCTAGTAAAGATCTACTGGGAAATGATATAGTAGAGTTAGTGTGCAGTGAGCTGACAATGCGCAAAGCATCAAAACTGTAGGATTTAATCCATCTGTTGCCAGAAAATGAAGCTAAGAGAGATGGCTATTTAATGTTAGATTTTATGATTTTCTAGACTAATTAATGTATAACCCTAGTTTAAACAGACACATTAAATGCTTCAACTTCTCGTCTCTCCTTCAAATGAGAGAATACTCCCCCAAACAGCTTGAAGGTTGCAAGGTTAAGGATAATAGAAAGAAGAAAGAGGAGACAAAAAAACAGAATGTGAGTGGCCTACATAAGTCTTGGAATGTAGTGATTTTTTAGGAATCCATTCATCATGGTTTGGCGTGACGGATTAGCTGATTGGATGGCATATACACAAAATTTGGACTATTTTATGGCGGGATTACCCATCTCAACTGTTCCCCATGGTATAGCCAATGCAAGTCTTGAATCAGCCTGATTTTTGGGCCCAGGACAGCACAAGGTGGTGCACCTGATGGACAGGCTGGATCTCAGCCACATGAAATCCTCCATCCTCATCAGCAAACAGGGACGCCCCCACATGACTAGGCATAGTCACAGAAGCATTTTCGATTAGGAAACTATAGGGAGAGAGAAGAGCTTTGGAGCAAGAGAGAGTTGAAGCATTTAATGTGGTTGCAAAAACAAGGGTTATACATTAATTATCCTAGAAAATCATAAAATCAGCATTAACTAACATGGTATTCAAATATGGTTACATCACGTAATGGCAATGAGTGGCGCCTGTTACACGATACATGGCCACAGCAGACCGATACAGACTCGTAGCAGGCCGATACATTTTTTCCTTTGAAAAATTTCAGCCATTACAGGACCATAACAGCTGTAATGGCCGTATCATAATGACCATAAGGCTAGCTGTTATGGTCCCCATTGGCGTTATTGAATACCTTGTTAACTAGCCATTTTCTACAGAAGATTTTTTTAGCATCTGTTGGATTGAATCCAACGATTTTAATAGTATGTGCATTGTAAGCTTAAAATACACTCACTCTGCAAGATCATTTCCTAATCCTTAATATTTAAGCCTTTACAAGAATCCAAATAAATAATCTATGAATGTGTACGCATCATGTTTAATTCATCTACATAGAGTGAGCTATTGGGCCCTTCACCTGATCAAATATATAATTTGTACATGTGAGGCGCGTGCTATAGCAATCCAGATCATTGATCTAATGGGCCTCACCAGTAGTGCTGTCAGTGGGCTGGGCTGGCCCGATGACCAAGCTCGGGCTAGAGTATTAGGCTTGGGGACCAGGCTTGGGCTTAAAACTCCAGCCCATTTCTCAAGCGGGCAGGGTTTGGACTTACATGTCCAAAAGCCCGTCAGCCGGATTCACCATTAAATTTTAAAATAAAAATTTTCCCTCTGAAAATTCAGAAACCCAGCTTGAAATTTTGAAAAACCAATCCATCCCTCTTGTTAAAATTCAGAAACCCAGCCATCTCTCTCTCTCTCTCTCTCTCTCTCTCTCTCTCTCTCTCTCTCTCTCTGAATGGCTCCAATTGAGCTCGTGCTGGGCCCTACATGTGTTCGGGGCCGGAGGCTGGATTATTTTGGCCCGTCATAGGCCCAGGATGCCCTCAAATCTCAATGTCTCCCAAATTGGAGGACCTTTGTGCTTTGATCTTTTGACCATTTTCATTTAATGTAAGCCATTGATATATTGCACCATTAATCTTTTATTTTATGCCATTAGTCAAAGGGGCAAGACCTTCCAATCTGGATGCTTTTCAAAACATCCCCTGTTGAAGGTGAGGCCCAACAGATCAACATTTCTGATCAATGAGATTATTCTAAGCTGAATGCTAGAGGCAATGAAAAAATCCCCTCTCCAAATCATCTGCCATTTAAAAAAAAAAAAATCAAAGAAGTTTTATTCAAATCATTATGATAATACATTATACCTCCATAGCATAGCTCTACATAGACTTGAACCAAATAGAGAAGCCCTAATAACAGAAATTTATCAAATTGCCCCTGAATCCCATCGTTACCATATGGACCTTATATAAACGAACCATAAGTCATAACCCGCACAAACAGATCCGTAATTGCAGTCTTGGGCTCGCTTGAAAACCAACTCAATGGCCTATCAAACAAGACCAATTTCGTATCATTTGGTACCCCACAAGTGGCCCACCAAAAAGTGACAAACATATATAAAAGGGGGAAATTATTAATCACTTAATCAAACACTATTAACAAACTAGACAAATAAATCCTAGAAATATAATGACCATACATTGATCCTCTCAGGCCCACAATGTAATCTAACCGTTGATTCCATCAGATGGATCATCAGGCCTCGGATCTAGTCCAGATCATCAGTCAAGGTAATTTGAACGGTTGGCGTCTTAAAATCTTGATGAATCAGCTTGCATGGCCATTTGGTTGCATCAAGTATCCTCAGGCCCTGAGTCCCAATAAGTGGGGCTCATAGTTCTCTGATCTAAAACAATGATCTGATGAGCCCCATCAAGTTTATAACTCAGCATATAAAAAAAAAGTCAGACTTGGATGGCCAGGATCTTCCAACCTGAGAGACCTGACTTGCATATCCATCCACAGTGGGGACCCAAATTGATCAATAGCCCAGATCACCTCATCATGGGCCCCGCCTGTAGGAAAGGATACCCCACCCATACAAAGGCCGGATATCATGCAATTAGTCATGTATAAGGATCGACATCTAAACCTATCAAGTCCAAAATCAACATAAATGAAACACCAGATCGCGCAAAATGTTCATGGAATCGATAGATATTCAAACCCTACTGCAAATACAAACAGATCTACATAAAGATGGAGCAGAAATCCATCTATTCGACAATAGATATTAAAAATTAAAAAAGAAAACCCTAGAAGAGAGGAGAAGAAAAGGGAATACCTCGCTTCGACATTGTTGCAGACGGCTGCTGCCTTCAATGGCTTGGTTTAGGGTTTAAGGCGTTGATTTTGGCGCTGAAAAACTCTATTTATAGATGGGAGACTCGGTAACGTGCACAGCGGGTACACCAGATGAAATTCTACTCCAGCTGGTGGGCCCCACCTATCGTGTCCCACTGCGGGCACGTCCTGGTAATCTGGCATCCATGAGCGGTGCTGCACAAACGAGAGTATGCGATGGAAATCATGGCTCACGCTGGCCAATGTGACACATGTGAAATGCCTCAACCGCTCATCAGGAGGGTCCAAGGCCTAGCCGTGGTGGGCCAAGGAGTTGGCCAGTTCTGATCGACAATACTAATGCGACTCATTGGAGGAGAAACCTCAAAATGCATGGCACGTGTGAAAGATCTGAGCCATTCATCAGGTGGGACCCACCCAAGAGAGAGGAGAAGGTTGGGCATGTGCGTTCCTCGGGTGGACCATGCGATGCATGAATGAAAATGGAACGTGTATCATTTCCCAGGGGAACTACCGCGATGTGTTACATCTGCTCCGTCCATTCGTTTCCCCAGCTCATTTCAGGGCAGGAGCCATGAGGCAGATCTAAACCGGAAAGGGATTGGCTACTCCTCCACCTGGCTGGTGGTCAGTGCTCTGTGGAACCCACCATGATGTATTTGTTTCATCTATTCCGTTCACCCACTTTTAAATATCATTTTAGGGCATTAGCCCAAAAATGAGGTGGATATAAATCTCAGGTACAACACACCACAGGAAAACAATAGTGATTAGATATCCACCATTAAAATCATCCTAAAGCCCACTGTACTGTTTATTTGACATCCAATCTGTTGATTAGGTCATAAAGGACCAGATGAAGGGAAAAAACAAAGATCATCTTGATCCAAAACTTTTATGGCCCCAAAAAGGTTTTTAATGGTTGACGTTCATTCAGCATTGTTTCCTGTAATGTGGTCCACTTGAGATTGGGATATGACTAATTTTTGGTCTCATATTATAAAATGATCTTAAAAACAGATGGACGGCATGGATGAAACACGTACATCATGGTGGGTCCCACAGAGAACCGACCATCAGCCATTGGCTGGTGGCAGGGGGAGCAGCCAATCCGTTTCTAAACCACGGGAAACAGTAATAAGGATAAAGAAGCCCACCGTTGAAACCTTGATATGGCCCACTGGGAAGTTTATATGTCATCCAAACCGTTCATAAGGTGATTCCGATCTGGATGAAATATCAGCTTTATCCAAACTTGTATGGCCAGATGAATTTTTCAACGGTGGGCGTTCAATCCCCACTGTTTCCTGTGCTCTACTTGAGATTCCGATCCATCTCATGTGTCTTTTTTATAAACTAAAATGATATGGAGAAACGGACGGACGGAGTGGATATAAAACATTCATCACGGTGGGGCCCACGGAGCATTTGGTTACACTGCCTTCCTGTTGCAGGTATCGTTGGAAAGCGGCATCCTCGATTCCCATATCGCGCGAATCGCCAGAAGCTGGCATTTCTGCTAATTCCAGAAGAGAGAGAGAGAGAGAGAGAGTTGCTAAGATACGCCGATGGGTGAAGCGGAACCTCCACCTCATCTTCCTCTGCCTCCTCCTGAGCAGCAGCAGCCAACAACAACAGCAGAAGCTCGTCCTCTGCGATTCGATCCCAGCAGAAGTAAATCCTTCTCTCTTTCTCATCTGACCCCAAATTCTCTTCTTGATGCCCTAGCTGTGTTTTTCCTCGGTTGATATTCTTTTGCTCTTCTTCTATCGTCCTACTGAAAAATCAATCTCGATTTATTGATGATTAGCGAAAAAAATCTTTACGTTATCGAGTTTTGAGCTTCCATCTACTATTTCAAAATGTGGTAATTCACGTCACCAGTGTCGTTGATGATTGATTGTTCAAAACCTACATCAGACCTTCCATTGTGTGGGCCCCATCACGTGGATCCCCTGGTGCGTGGGGGTCCATTCATTAGATGGGCCGTGCAAATGAAAAGAGTGGATGATTAAGGAAAAGATGCCATCTGCCCACATTCATTGTACATGTGTGGCCTACCTGATGTGTTGATCAGCTCGACTTTCAGGCCAGTGCATCTACACGGTGTGGCCACGTAATGTATGGCCTAGATCTCACGTGCGTGCCTGCAAGTCCCCTCGTGGGAGTATCTGCATTCCTTTTCTGTCCTTCCTTTATTCAATGTAATGATTTAGGGCCTGTTTGCATGCAGTAGCACCGACCATAACTGATAATCTTATGAGTTTCCTTCCTAGCACTAGACAAAAGGAAAATGATTGGGAAAGTAATGCCTCTTTGATGCAATCACCCCACATCCCGCATGTGCACACTCCACACGTCTGTACAAGAAAAGGACCACTTTCCCTTTTTAGCCCATCACTACTTTAATTTTCTTTCAAATCTCTACATCAGGAAATTTCCTTTTTCTTTCATATCTTTATATTAGGCAAGGAGTAATTTTAGATTTTTTTTTATTTAAGTACTTTCTTATTTAGGTGTTTTCTTAATTACAATGCTTTCTTATTTAGGTAGTTTTCTATTTTCTCAAATCTGGGCTAAGCTAGGAATTCTATTTTTAGATTCCATAGCTTTATCATATACTATAAAGACTGGTTATAAATAAGGCCAATGGCGTATGGAATAAGACAAGTTGATTGATATTATCTTTGAGTAATTCTCTATTTCTCTACAGCAGTTCTTGCATTCGCAGTCCCTAGCATTTGGCTAGAGGATTGTTGAGTCATTTTCCTACAATCTCTTTCTTCTTTTCTTTGATCTATTTGCTTCCCCTCCCGGGGTTTGCACTAAATTGGTATTGGAGCAAGTTCTGCTTTTGGGAGACTTAAAGAAGGTAATTTTCTCATCTCAATCCTGCCCTTTCATCTTTCCCCTAAAGAACTGCCAAGTGAGCTTCCACCCATGCGTGACCTTCAACATACGACTGATTTGGTACCTGGAGCACCATTACCAAATCTTTTAACATATCGAATGAACCCGACAGAATATGCATAGCTTCGTCGACAGGTGGATGAATTGCTAACAAAGGGTTTCATTCTTGATAGCCTCAGCCCGTGTACCATGTCGGCGTTGTTGACACCAAAGAAGGATGGCAGCTAACGAATGTATATTAACAGTCGTGCCATCAACAAGATAACAGTAAAGTACTATTTTCCCATTCCACACCTAGATGAAATGCAGGACATGTTAGCAAATGCTACAATCTTTTCGAAGATTGATTTGCGAAGTGAGTAGCACCAGTTAAGAACTCGTTCTGGAGATGAATGGAAAACTGCTTTCAAGACAGAGAATGGATTATATGAATGGCTCGTCATGCCTTTCGTCTTGACAAACGCACCTGGTACATTCATGCAGGTAATGATGCAAATTCCACCGCCATTCATTGGCAAATTTTTTGTTGTATACTTCGACGATATCATTATCTATAGTCGTTAACGAGAAGATCATTTGGACCATCTTCGCCAAGTCATGAGAGTATTACGCAACAGGAAACTCTACATCAATTTGAATAAGTATACCTTCATATGAGTTCTGGCATGGTTTTTATGGGTTTGTCATTTCAGCAGAAGGCGTGAAGCTTGATTCTAAAAAGATAATAGCCATTGTTGAATGGCCTACTCCCATAAACATTCATTAGGTTTGCAATTTTCACAGGCTTGCGACGTTTTATCAAATGTTTATTTAGAACTTTAGTTCCATCATGGTGGCCATTACTAAATGTATGAAGTCTAATCCATTTGAGTGGACTAGAGCAACAACAAAGGCATTTCAAGAAATCAAGCAAAAAATGACAAAAGCTCCAATTCTTAGACGTCTTGATTTCGAAAAGGTGTTCGAAGTTGCCTATGATGCATCCCACATAGGCATAAGAGGTTTCCTAAGCCAAGAAGGACATCCAATGACCTTTTTCAGTAAAAAACTAAACGAGGCACGAAAGAAGTATTCTACATACGACATGGAGTTTTATGCTATTGTACAAGCTCTGAAGCATTAGTGTCATTACCTCATTCATCAGGAATTTGTGCTCTATTTTGATCATGAGGCATTACGTTGAATTCTTAGAAGAAGTTTAACGCTTGGCATGTTAAGTGGAGTTCTTACCTTCAAGAGTTCATATTCAACCTAAAACATCGCGTTGGCATCGAAAATAAAGTAGCGGATGCCCTCTATCGAAAATCACACTTATTGTCTACCTTATTAGTTTCTTTTATTGGATTTGAAAAACTTAAAAGCATGGTGTGCCGTAAAGGCCGTTACATAAAGGCGTCGTAATGGTCGTAACAGCCGTTATGGAAAAAAATGATCCATAATTGCCGTTAATGGCGCGTTATGTCCCCTATAAAGGCCATAATAGCCCAATAATGGTCTATTACGAGACAAATACAAGTTTTTCATACTTTTTAATCAACATTATGGGGCATATACAGGTTTTTCGAGCGCTTTTTCAATAAATTAAAAAAATAATAATAAGAGAAACCGTTACGGGGCCGTAACAACCGTTATGCCCCTTATCGTAAAGGTAACGTTGGTGGCCGTTACGGCCGCCGTTACCATTACGGAACACCTTGCTTAAAAGGGACCATGCCGCAAATGATGATTTTGGGAAAGTATTTTCAACACTCATTTATGGCGCAATCATTGGGTATCCAAGATTTAGCTTGCACTATGGCTACTTATTTTATAATATGAAATTGTGTCTTCCTAAGATTTCCTTGCGAGAGCGTGTTATACGTGAGCTTCATTCATGTGACCTGGGTGGTCACTTTGGTATCGATAAAGTGACAGCCCTGGTCAAGGAGCGTTTCTACTGGCCAGGTTTGAAGAAAGATGTTGGGATTGTTGATCGTCAATGTCAAGCGTGCCAGCTAGGTAAAGGTAGCAAGCAGAATACTGGTCTTTATACGCCATTACCTGTGCCAGATGCTCCATGGGAAGACGTCATTATGGATTTCGTCTTGGGATTGCCTAAGACTCAACGTGGCTATTATTCTATTTATATTATGGCTAACAGGTTCTCGAAGATAGTTGATTTTATCCCTTGTAAGAAGACATTAGATACCAAGCACTTCGTCAATGTTTTCTTTAAAGAGGTGGTTCGTCTACGTGGTGTTCCCAAAACGATTGTATCTGATCGTGATGTTAAGTTTATGAGTTACTTCTGGTGCACCTTGTGGTCTAAGATGATAACTGAGTTCAACTTCTCAAATGCTTACCATTCGCAAACAGATGGGTAGACTGAAGTCCTCAACTATAGTCTTGAGAATCTACTTCGATGCCTGGTTGGTGATCATATCGGCTCATGGGACATCGCGTTACCTCAAACTAAGTTTACTTATAGCAATTTTGTGAACCGCACTACAGGACTCTCTCCTTTTGAAACTGCAACGGGTATGCAACTGAAACAACCTATCGATATAGTCCCACTTCCTAATGCGACTCCATCAAGCCAGAATGTTGAAGCTTTTGTAGAGCATGTTAAGGAGATACATGAAGAAGTTAGGCAAAAGATCACCCTTAGTAATGAAAATTACAAGGGACATGTAGATGTTCAACGACGTTCTGCACAATTCCAAGAAGGAGATAGAATTATGGCGCGACTTAAGCCTAAGCAGTTTCTAGCAGGCTCTTATACAAAGCTCCACTCCAGAAAGGCCAGTCCTTACCACATTTTGAAGAAGCTAGGTGATAATGCATACCTAATCGAGCTTCCACACGATTCTGAAAGGGGATTGAACCCGATTCTAGGTGGATGTGTGATGCACCGACAAGGCGTTCTAAGATATCTTCCCTCAACTAGCTAATCTAGGCTCGGATCACTTTGTCCTATTTTCACAATGTTATTCCTTTTATGGTAGATCTACTGTTTGGTGCTCTCCATGCTGTAGGAGCTTGTCTGATGATGAGGTGATAAAGTTTATCGGTTTGCTAGGCTTTCTTAAGCACGTTGCGCTTTCTCCTCAAGAGGAGGACTCGATGATATGGAAAGGGCATAGATCTGGAAAATTTAATGTGGCCTCTTTCTTTAGTTTCGTTCCTGACTCTGGCAGCACCCAAGGTCCTTCCCATCAATATCTCCACTGGCATTATAGGGCCCCTCCTCATGTGGCAACGTTCATGTGGCTGGTTGGTCAAAAGAGAATTCTAACCATCAACAATCTTCAACAAAGATCTCTTATTCTCCCAAATATTTGCTTACTTTGCATGAACAATGTAGAGTCAACCAACCACTTATTTATCCACTGCGCATTTGCTCAAAAAGTGTGGGACTACTTCCTCCTCGAATCTCATGTGGCTTGGTTCATGCCGGAATTTGTGGAGGTTCTTCTCCGGGCATGGCACAGAGGAGGTGGCAAGAAGGCGAGCAAGGTCATTCGGATGCTGATTGTTATGGCAACTCTCTGGTCAATTTGGCAAGAGAGGAATGAACGGTGTTTTAGAAATGGGAGGTCCATGGTGGACAAGGTCATTAAGATAGTTTTGGATCTTGTTAAGGGTTGGGCTTCTCATGTAAAGCCAGCTAAGGCTGGTTCCTTTTCTTTTGTGGCGTCTTAATTCTGCATTGTATTTTTTTCCTGCCTTTGGGTAGGCATTCCAATAAATTTCATTCTCTCTCTCCAAAAAAAAAAGGAGAAGAAGAAGAAGAAAGAAAGAAAGAAAGAAAAGAGAGACCTCATTTCAGACTTCTAATAAAAACCCTCAAAATCTTTACCACATGAAGATTCTAAAGAATGCAGTTACAACCACACATATGGATCATATATCCTCAAAAATCTTTAAGCACAACTCAACATGTGGGGCCCATTGAATAGGCCATAGTACCTGTAAATTGGGCTTTTGGGGCCCACCTCTTTATCACATCCTTGTTATCATTCCCTCTTGCGTTACTGTTGGTTCTCATCTGTTAGAGCATCATCATAGCCTTGCCAGTTGCCACAGCTATTTCTTGTTGGCCAATCATTCACATCCTCGTTCCCAACACAAGTCACCCCCCATCCCCAATTGGATTGTCTTTGGTTGTCATATCACGTGGACAAATAACCTCAATCTGCTCTCTGCATTTTGTCTCCAATTAAGGCTGCTTCAGATGACCTCCTCTATGATTCTCTCATTCACAGCCTTCCCGCATATCCATCTCAGCATCCTTGTCTCCACAATGCTCATCTTCTTCTCATTGGTGTGTACTGATTGCTCAAACACCATATATGGCAATGAGCTGAATGTCGATCCTAGAATTTTTCACTTCAAATATTTGGAGATCATGCAACACCTCACATGAACATCTCCATTTCGTTGACCTAGCTTCAATTCTATTGGAAATATCCTCATCCATTTCACCACCCTTTTAAATTATAGAGCAAAAATACAAAACACGGTTAAGAATCAATTGGCTATCAAGCTAAAGCCTGGCAAGGATACTTTGTCTTGGTTCTACTAATTTTCAGACCTTTAGACTTTAAAGCCTTCCTCCAAACCTCAAATCTAACATTCACCCATTCCCTGGTCTTCTTGATTAGCACCACCTCATCTTGAAAACAACATACAATAAGGAACCTCTCCCTGACCTGTGGAGGTTAATTAATCTACAACAAGTGCCAAAATGTATAGTCTTAACCTGGAGACCCACACTACAAGGAACTTGTCCATCATATAACACTCTTGTAACAACACCATACATGTCTGATGATTCCAATGTAACTCTTATACTTCCAAGTGTGACAACCTTTTTAGTTCAAGGTGACCATCTGTGTGACCAGTCGAACCAATTGTGATAATCTTTTTTTCCCACACGTAGATGTGAGATTAGGAACGTTTTAATCTTGCATTTGTGAGTGTCATGTTCCATGTCTGTCTATTGTGTTTCTAGAAGATGCTTGGGCTCATGACTCTTGATTTCACGGTTTAAAGCGAAAGGTTCTAAATTTTGAAAAATCCCACTATTGATAAAAATATGTAATTACAAAGATCAAAACAAATTCATTCACATAGTCTCCTTAGCTAAGCTGAATTAGGAAAGTTCTGTATACAATTAGCTAAATCTTCAAAGTACTCATCATTTAACCTTCAATTGTTCAGATTTATTCAACCTATAAATTGTGTGATTGCACATATCTATATTTTGCATATATATGCCTATTGGATTGTTTGTGGGGTTTCATTGCTAATATATTGCTTACTATATTCCGCGGCCCGATTCTATGAAACAAAACATGAATTAAAATCTAAAGCGAGTATTATCTGACTAAGGCGGAATATATCAAATAAACTAGCAAAGCCAACTAAACAGACAAATCAATCTGAGTAAACAAATTTAAACTGTCCCATAAAAATGAAACATATGTCAAGACAGAAAAATTGTCGATCAAATATGCCTCTTGATGTGGATCTAATATGTCTTATCAGATACCTGTTCCAGTTCCCTCGCTCTAAAACAATTAATAAGAATGATTTCTAAGAAAAGTTTATGCATATAGAATTTATGATTTTTAAAAAGTCAAATTGCCAAAGTCTCCTTGGCACTACCTATCCAAGTTCAGGGGCCAATAGTTCCCTCATTGCAAAGATGTGCAACATTGGTGGAAAACATAGTGTATAGATATTCGAAAAAAAGTGCTTCTGCCAGAATCACCATCACAATACCTATTCAAACTTAGGGGCCAGCAGTTCCCTTATTGCTAGAGCATTCGAGTTTTTGAAATCAAAGTGTATGCATGAACTAGAAGAGGAATTGGAAAACTGGAAATCGAAGTTGAAGTAAACTGGCAAGCAAAAACTATTGACTTGCAAACTGAAAATATCTCACTGGTGGGTGCCCTTCCTCAATTAACTTTGAACTTCATCTTCTTCTTCCTTTCCAGAGACTTTTAAGAGCTTTTATTGTTTTGTTTCTTCTCTAGGAATTAGAGTTTTAGCGTATGGGGAGGACAGGAAGGAGAGTGAGTCTCTGAGGGTTAAGAGTGTGAGACATGGTGAGAGGAAAGAGGTGAGGGGCTTTGTGTTGTTAGATTCGTGAGAAGGTAGGAGACGTGGGTTTTGCGTTTGAGTAAAAGAAAGAAAAATAAGGGCAGAGTCCAGGAATGGAGCAAATCCAGAAACTTGTTGCTCAAGACAAGGAAAGACAAATGTTTGAGCGGAATCATGGATATCGATACTCAATAGGGAAGAGAAAGAGGGATTCAGTTCTGAAGAATCTCTAGTAGAGAGGGAGCGCATCAAGCTCAAATATTTATCTGTCATTTTGAAAGAGGAGACGGCATCAAGGTGTTCCAAAACAGTAATTGCCCCCATATCGCCCATTACGGCCCTTTTTTTTTTTTTAAAATACTGTTACAGGATCGTTACGGGGCCATTACATTCCCTTACAGGGCCTTTATGGCCTATTTTTTCTGTAACGGCCATTTTGACCCTGTAACGCGTAATGGTTATGACCATTATGTAATGGAACCGATTTTGAATACCTTGGAAGGCATGGCATAAAAAATCCAGAGCTCTGTGGCTCAAATAAGGAGACAGGAATACGGCATTTTTCATTTCATGGCCAATGGAAGATGCAGAGTTAACTTCGTAATCTAGCTGTCTGTTTGCAACATCATTGAAGAGAATCTTCAGCGCATCAGAGAACCAATAGTCGATATCTTCTCTATGCTGTATTCAAAAGAGATTTAAAATGCATCGACTTGATGGGCTTTCACATAAAACCCTCCCAGCGGGAATGGCAGAGCATTTGGAAAGAGTGTTCGATGAGGAGGAAATCAGCAAAGTCATTCAGGAGATGGACCCAGAAAAGGCACCTGGGCCAGATGGATTTCCAATGGTCTTTTTCTTTCAGATTAAGAATGACATTATGGTGTGTGAGTGATCCAGGGTTCAATCCTAGGTAGTGTTTCCTTTCAAATTTTATTTTATTTTTTTATCAAGAATGACATAATGGATTTCTTTTCTGAATTCCATGAGCAGTCCAAGCTAAGGGGCTGAACGCAACTTTTATTTCTCTAATACTGACAGTTGAGGATACAACTGAAATCCGTGATTTCGGACCCATAATGCTTATGGCTGGGTTATATAAAATTCTGGAAAAGGTGCTTGTAATGAGGCTTAGAGAGGCCCTGGGTTTTGTTATATCCCTGTTCCAAGGTGCTTTCATAAAAGATAGGCAGATTTTAGATGGCATTTTGGTGACTAATGAGCTTACAGATTGTTGGTCCAAAGCTGTCAAGGAAGGTATTGTGTGCAAGATCTACATGGAGAAAGCCTACAACCATGTGGGTTGAGATTTTCTGCTTTATTCTATGGCTTGAATGGGTTCAGGGAGAAATGGCGAGGATGGATCAAAGAATGCATTTCATCCGTCACCTTCTCAATTCTCGTTAGCAGGTTGCATGCTGGATTTATCTCATAGCTCAAGAGATATCCATCAGGGTGATCCTTCATCCCCCTGCCTATTTTTAGGGGTGGTGGAAGGTTTTAATCTTCTAATCGAGAGAGCAGCGGGGTGTGGTCTCATCAACGACTTTCTGATTGGCTTTCTAGTTATGAATTTCACCCACCTTCAATTTGCAGATGACACATTTCTCTTTTGCAAGGCTTTGATGGGTCAGATTATAAACATCAAAGGAGTTCTAAGATGCTTTGAGGCCGTTTCTGGATTGTGGGTTAACTTGAAGAAGAGTGCTATGGCGGGAGTGGCAATAAGTAGCGAGAGAGTGAAAATCTTGGCTAGACACATGGGCTGCAGATCTGTTTCACTCCTGTGTACGTATTTGGGCCTCCCTTTTGGGAGGAACCCTCGATCCAGATCTTTCTTGGATCCTATAATTGAAAGGGTTGTTGCGAAGGTTGTGATACGGAAAGGAAAATGTCTATCTTTCGGGGGTAGGATATCTCTCATAAAGGCGACTTTGGCGAATCTCCCAGACTTTTTTATCATTATTCAAGATTCCTGCGGCTGTATGATCAAGGACTGATCGGTTTCAAAGGGATTTTTTGTGGGATGGATGGAATGAGGGTAACAGACTCCACCTGGTTAACTGGAAGGAGGTTCAAAATCCAATGAAGTTTGGGGGCCTTGGATTGGCAACACCAAAGAGAACAAATTGGATGCTGCTAAGTGGTGGTGGAGATTTGGGGAGGAAACGGAGGCTTTGTGGAGGAAGGTGATATGGGAAAAATATGGGGTTTCGCATGGGAGATGGTTTCTGGGAATGCGGGATAGATGGAATGATTCCGCAATATGAAGATACCTGAGCAAAATCGGTCATCAGCCTAGAGATTGAGACAGGTGTATTGCACAAGAACAGGGCTTGAATTGGATCCTGGCATTTGATTTAAGGTGGGCAAATGTGTGATAAATTCATATTCTGGTTGGACTCTTGGCTGGAAGAGACTCCATTTGCAACATCGTTTCGACCTCTCTTCGTACTTGCTAGATGCAAGGAAGAGCTCATCAGTGACTGCTATGAGTTTTTGGGCAATTCTGTAGTTTAGAACGTTGGATTGAGAAGAAACATGTGTGATTTGGAGGGAAGCATGTTTGAGGTTCTGTTGAACAAGCTATCAGCGATTCAGCAGTCATTACAGACAGATGTATGGAAGATAAGAAGCTATGGAAATGGTCTTCGGACAGTGAGTTTTTCAGCAAAATCCATGCATTCCAGACTTACAAGTGGGCCAGCCAAATCCCCTTCCCCTTGTGCATTGGCTTGGAAATCCCCAGCTCCTCCGAGAGTGAAAGCTTTTGCGTGGACAGCAGTGGCCAACAAAATTCTGACAGTCAATAATCATAAAAAACACAGCATGATGATTCCTAATCTATGCATCATGTGCAATTTGGGGATAGAATCAGTTGATCATATTTTTATCGCTATGCTATGGCCAGGTCTCTTTGGAATCACTTCTTAGGAAGGTTCGGAATCAGCTAGATCTTCAATGGCTCGTTGGGAGAAGTTTTCTGCGGGCCCAAGTTCTGGTTAGAGGACGTGAAAATATCATTTGGGGATTGGTTTCTTTGGGATCCTGTGAGGGATCTGGAGGGACAGGAAGCAGTTTTGTACAGGAAGATTTCGTTGATGATCATCAGCTAGGCTCTTACGTCCCCAAAATTCACAGGATGGAAGGCTGAGGATCTGATGTGTAATTGGAATGATGATTTCAACAGGCCAAGCAACTTTCCTTAATCTATGTTAGGTGTTTTTGCTGCTTTCCATGCATGTAATTCAAAGACTTTATGTGAGCATGGCATGGGGGTGGAGTAGGCAAAGCTGGAAAAGCTAAGTAGAGGCTGATTATCATGACCGTGTTTTGGGCAATCTGGGGTGTTAGGAATGGGTGTTGCTTCCGGAATGAGAGGGTGGGTGCTGGGGTCATTAGGAAAGCTAAGGAGGTCGTTAGGAATAAGAATTTTGTGTTGGGCCATTTATGTAAAGCGGACTTGACTGCTAATCTTTTTGCCTAGGCTGTTTTTTGTTTGGGTTGTATTCTTTTCTCGCTTTTTATGAGTTTCTTTATAAATTTGCTGTTATATCTCAAAAAGAGAAAACCGGGGGGGGGCTGTTGTTGTAGGGCCATGATGAGAAAGAGATCTGATGGTTTGTGTATAGCATGACTGAAGAAGGTGAGGGCTGTAGGTTGTTTGGTCCTTCTCTGTGCGGTATGTGAGAAAAATGAAGGGAAGGGAGGATGAGATGAGAGGTTCATAGTTTGAGGATTCAAAATGGAGGAGTGTGTGTGCTGGTGCATGTGATATAGAAGAACAAAACGAGAGTAGGAGCTGTTTTGTTTAATCATAAGAGAGAGGAGAGAAAGCAGTCTTTGTAGAGACATCACATGGAGGAGATGTGTTGTGGGTGCTGTTAGATTGGAGAGAGAGAGAGAGAGAGAGAGAGAGAGAGAGAGAGAGAGAGAGAGATGTATGTGAAGGAGAGAGTTGAAACAAAAATTGTATAGTGGAATTCTTCAACCGTACACATGGCGCATTTTCACCGGAATCCAAACTGTCCAGATCTCTACCCCAACTATGGATGGATTGGCTAAGAAAATCCATTGGTGATTTTTATCCATGAAATCTAGATCTCTCACTATTTTTCCTTCTAACCATCCATCTACGATGTGTACCACAATCTAGATGGAGTGGATAGCCACACATGCATAATGATGGTTGAGAAGATGCATGTGGAGTGTGTGTGCTTTTTTTATTTACAGGATGGGATGTGTGCATGTGGCATATACATGTCACCTTACACATGCGTACCATGTATCATATGCATGGCCTCATTACGGTCCTTAGTATGAATGCATGTCATGCATGTTGGCTTAACATAGGGGGTGCATGCATGTATATACACAAGTATGCATTAGTGTTGTCATAATGATGCAATCTGCGGTATGAATCTTACGATTCATATCCATACAACATGAATTGTGTGTTCAAATCAGAAATCCCCACAAAATCGTAACCGAATCATAGGGCATTTTACAATTATCGTATCAAATCCTAAGATAAGAATAGTTTTCCTCAAATGTGATGTTTTCCTTTCCTCATCTACTTTTTAGTTTCCACCAATCCAAACAGACTCTAGAGGTAAACTTCTTGGAAGATGAACTTTAAAACTTGAAAGACAAGAATCCTTTATCACCACCATAATATGTATACCCTATACAAGTTCTCAGTTGCCAATATCATGAATGTCTTACTTTTCTGATTGATAAGTTCTTTTTTTCTAATGCATTTATAGTTGTCATATTTTTTTGATATTTTGACAAAATCAGGAAAAAAAAAACTAACAATTTGGACCCATTTGATTTTCCAAATCCTCCATAAACATCTTGTAAATAAGCAATTATTACTCTTTCATCCTGTTTGAAAATACCCTGTATTTCTGCATCGAAAGCCAGTTCAAAAGGACTGGTTTAAATTTATGGGCCCCACTGTGATATATATGGCATATCCATGCCATCCATCTGTTTTAGCAGAACATTTTGAGGCTTGAGCCGAAAAATGAGGCAAGTCCAACAATCAAGTGGCCCACACCAAAGGAAACAGTGGCCCCAATAAATTTTTAATGGTAGGTGTTCGATTCCATTTTTCCTGTGGTCTGGTCTACTTGAGCTTCAGATCTGGCTCATTTATTTGCTCATGCCCTAAATTCAATTGGCATAACAGATGGACGGTGTGGATATGCCCCAAACATCACAGTGGGCCCCACATATATTTAGCAGCATCGTCGGTTTTAGCATTCAAAAAAGTAGGCATCAAATCAGGCATTGGGAACGATTCAGTAATTACTGAAGGAAATAATTATTACCCATTTACAATATATTTACAGGGGATTTGGAAAATCAAACAGGCCCTTCGTGATTCTATACTCTATTACAATTTGCCATACAATTACGATTTTGACAACCTCATGCATTACTCATATTATTTAAAAGAGATAACTTAAATTACTTACATAAATACTCATTTTGGATGGGTTGAATGGCATGCATGACATACATGTGTCTGCCTTTGTCATGGCGTATGATGTATGCATGTGTGCCTCATGGTATGGAATGCATAAATATGGTTCACGTTGCATACTCACAATATCTCAAACTATAAATATGAGTCCCTTGTATATCTCAAACTATGCCTTCAACTTTGCCCCATTTAAATCTTCTTGATATTTGTTTTGTAAGTATTATTCTTTATTCATGCTTTTCTATGAAGTTCATTTAGGGTAGACCTTTACCCTTTCCATTAGGATCCAATCAAGGAAATTCGAACACAATTCTATTTTCTGTGTTCTTATGTTATGCACATTGATCTTCTGGTTGTGTTGATGGATACAATTGCGATATTGTCTGTTTCCGGTAGTATGGTAGGTAAATTCTGCATTAAGAGTGGAATTCTTTATCTGGATTCGCAGAGCAAGTGATATCATATCATTGGCAACCAGGTTTTTTTTTTTTTTTTTTTTTTTAAAAAAAAAAAAAAAAAAAAAAAAAAAAAAAAAAAACTCACCTATTGACTTGGCACTTGTCTGAGTCAACTCATTTGTCTGAGATATGAGTACCAATTCCAAAGTGTAATTGGGAAAATGTTTAAGTTTTTTCAGTCTCAGCTGAGTCAATCTTGGAAATCAAAAGACCAACTCTGACTTGAGTTTGAGATTTCAATCATTAAACTATCCTGCAAGTGTTTTCCTTTATGATGTGAACCTGTGATTTTGGTACTCTGTCCTGCCTAAATCGGATAAACCTTTATGTTATGAAATGTCTACAATTTTCCAATTGTTTTGTTTGCCATAATGCATTCTACATGGAGCAACCAATCCAATTATTTCTGCTCAAAATGTTACTTCAGAAAACATTGCAAAAAGAAATGATTGCTTCTGTGGTGCTTAGGGACTCTCCTTCAACTTTATACTTCTTTTATTTTCCAGTGGTTGGCATTATCAAAAGGAAGGCCCTGATTAAAGACTTAGCTACTGTATACCATGCTGAATGTCTCAAATACTGTAGAGAACTTCTGGAACTCCAGAGAAAATGGGAAGAGGTAAGCATTTATATATATCTCGTCATTTGATTCTCACATTTTATAAACTGAAAGTTTGTTGTCACTAAACCATTTTGCATTATATAGTGAGTTGACAGCTTTCCATTGCATCAAAATTATTTTCCTGCAACCAGTAATCTTCTCATGTTCACACAGAGAAGAATAGTTTTTAACAATTTCACATAATTAAACTTTCCACAGACATGCCACCTGAGGGTTTGTTTGTATTTTTCTTTTCTTTTGTCTTGTGTTTTGTTATCCTTGTTCTTTTGTGTGTTTTGCGCGCGCGTGTTTTGTTCTCTTTTCTTTTTGGCTGTTTCGCCCTAATAATATTGCTTCACCTTTCACAAGGGGGGGTGGTGGTTGTGTGCACATGGAGATGGCAAAAGCCCTCTTGTAAATAGCTCGATGTCATGGAAAGGGAACATCAGGGTGCATCATCATTGCATTCATTGAAGAGGCCATGATGGCAGATCACTGATGCCAGGGCAGGATTCTTCATGCACCAACTAGATTCCGGTCTAATCGCTTCTCTTAATTAATAGACTTCTTGAAAATTATCATGCCCGTTGTAGCTGTTGCTCTTTTTCGAGCACTAGTCTAATAAACTGCTGTTGCCCTTTAAAAAAAAAAAAAAAAATCATGCCTGTTGATAGGAAAACCCAAACTGTCAAGTTTGAATTACAGCATTGCTATGTCTTGGCTTGTAGGAATCTTGGCCTAAAACCTTGCATGGTATGCTTGGGTTTTCAGTTCTGACTAGTGGGGCCTGTGGTTCAATAATCCAGACCATCAGTTTGTTGCATGTGACTGTCAATGGACCACATTCTAAAAATCTCCCAGGTAGGAAGATCCCAAGTGCTAATGTTGGGACCCTTTTTCAGTTGAATGTTGACCTTATATTTGTAGGAATCTTACAATCAGGGAGATTTTTAGGGCATGACCCGTCATCCATCCATGTAGTAACGCAACAGACGATGATTGGATTACTGAACCATGGACCGCAATTGAGAGGACAAAAAACTTGAGTATACTTTGCACTTTGCAGAACCCCGAGCTTTGCAATATGCATGAGAACCAGATTGCCACAAAACCCTCCAAATCTCACAGAAGCAGGAAGCCCTTTGAATCTTTCCAAACATGAGTAAAAGTTCCAAAACAGTGATAAACACTGGAGAGGAACACACTGCAAAGAACCAGCACTTCGAAATGCTGTGAATGCCCCAGGCTATTTGTTAGTGTCAAATGCTTCTGATTTATGCTTTTGCCTTTGCTTGGATTTGCAATCTGAATTTTCAAGGAAATGTCAAATGTGTGTTTGATATGGATGCTCAAGAGCAAATTTATAGAAAATGGAGCATGCTTGTTGAGAAATGCAAACGGGATTCCCATGACTCACACATGCACCTGTGGGCGCATGCTGCATTTCAATTTGGCGGGCCCCACCATGTATATGCCTGACCAAAAAAATGGCCTGTCCACCCATCAATGGAAACATAGGTATCTCCTCTATGGGGCCTGCCAATGATCATCTTAGACCCCCATTCACATGTGCAACGTTCATGTATCCACAGTTGCACCTCCAATTCCCATTGGCAGTGCTGCTTGTTATATGGTTTGCAAGCATGCCAGCCTTTAAGATTACTACTCAACTGCTTGATGTAGAGTGCATAGCATTCCATTTTAAATATGAATTTTCTTTTATACTTATTTTCTTGCGGAATTCCACTGGAAAATTGCTTTTGCTCTTTTGCTCGAGAAAGCATATGAAATGATAGCTCAGTTTCACCAGCTTTGATTGGAGTTTGAAAGCATGAAATGATGGCTCAGTTTCAATGGCTTTAATTTGCTTTTGTTGTTTGGCAGCCATATACTGAAATCAAAATGCCTGATGACCCAAGAAAGGAGATAATGAGACAGCCCAAGCGTCCTAAGAAGACCAGCTGAGGTTCTTTACTCTGCCAATGTCTTTATAATCCAGGTTCTGTAGATGTGGTTCGCCAAACAGTCTTTTTTCTTTTTCTTTTTTTCTTTTTCTTTTTTTTCTCGGAAGGTTGAACAGCCAATTACCATGTCAGTGTAAATACCAGACGTGAGTATACAAGTATACTGTTGTAAAGATTGGATTTTTGTTTGTTTGGCGAAGTCACCTAAATGGCTCAGAGAAGGTGGCCATGCCTGTTTCACAGCTATGCTTGCCTTTTTTCTGCCCATGTTTTTCAGATGTATGCTAATCTGAAGGAATGAGACAAGCTTGAGTTTGGATGCACTAGCAAATGGAATTGCAAATTGCAAATCAATATTCACCTAATGAATTAGAAATACCAAATTGTAATTCCAGCATTCGTATCAGTGTCCGGGCTCTGAAATTGCACTGCCGTTAAGTTGGAACTTTGGAAAGAAATGCAGCTAGAATATGACCGCTGATAGCAGTTGTCATTTCTTCTCTATCAAACTATGTTTGTAAATGGCAATCCAATTCACTCGTGGGGCCCTCACTTCGGTGGGCCAGTAGGTTGTGCAATAAAAGCCATGCATCTTTGTTGGTAAATCCCATGTTACCACAGTTCGGATTGATCGATCAGGTGAGTTTCTGTCTGCACCCCCATTACGGAGCCCGTAATTTTAACTGTATGGATTGATGTGTATGCATGCAAGATGGTGGCAGATGTCCATGAGAGCATGATCCGCTATCATGTGGCTGATAGCATGTAATTTCGAATTATTATGATATGCGGCTGATAAGCACTGGCCCTCAATTCTGACAAGCAGAACCCATGGTTCAATGATCTAGGCCATTGGTCCCTTGAGTTCCCCTGTAGATGGATGATGGGCCAAAACTCTCCCAGTTTAGAGTTTTCAGTGGAATGTGGACCTTTGAATTTCATTCCTTAATCAGTACACAAATGGAAAGATGTAGATTGTGGAGTAGATGTTTTGGCGTGATCCATCCACCGTGGGACATAACATATCAATGGTCTGGATTACTGTCCCCACTTGCTGTAAATGAAAACCTGTGTTATCTACTTCTGAAGAGGAACCTGAATGTCCATGTATGCTAAACATCTCTGTGGGGTGGGACCCAAATTGCCCATCTGATGGGCTTGAATTCGGATGCACTCTAACATGCAGAACTGCTAATCTAATGCTAGTCCTGTGTAAGCCATGGCCTGGATCTACGGAAGCTGGCAAGATCTAAAGGATCTACATGTTCTTATGTAATGATATATGGTCAATATGCAACGGTCTGCCTGATATAATACTACTGAAGAGGAAAATGAATCATTCCGCCTCTCTAATCCACAGTCATGATAGTCTGTCGGATATTTTCAATGGGTCAGATTGTTAGATGTGGGGCAATGGATAGGCGCATGGCCTACTCTCATCTTTCTACCTTATACCTAAGGATTACTAACACAAGTACTTCCCAAGAGAAAATTATCTCGTAGGCAGCGTTTGGTTGCAACAAATATCATGAAACATTGCATTGCAATATTTCATGATTTGGTACAAAAAATCATCTTCTCATGATATCCATTGTAACCAAACTTATCCTTACTGGATTAGAAGAGGATTAGGTAGTTGGTTACTTGAGAGATGAGGATAATCTTTACCCTTATCCTGTAATATCTCTTTCATTTCAATTTTAAATTCAACATAGAGAGATAAAATGTGTGGGGCCCACCCACAAGTGGTTGCCAACAAGGGGGCCCAGGTCTGACATGCAAACTGATCTTGGTCCATGGTAGGCTCCACTTGATGGTTGATTCAGATCAGTCAACTATTCAACCACTTGTAGAATTTTAAATAAATAAATAATTCCTCCCAGATTACCATGGAAGAATTCTTTGGAAATATTAAGATCCCATTTACAAAATGACTGAAAACATCCCACCTAAAAAAATTTTAATAAATTATATCCAAGAACATATATAAACACATCAAACCCAAATCACAAATGCAAGAAATAGTCATATAGACTCTTCTTTCATGGAATTTCTTCTAAAATATATATATATAAGAAAAAATAAATAAATCTTAAACCATGTGAACAGATTCAATTTAATGGGCTCAGGGCCTTAAACAATTAGACTTCCAGCGTCCAATCCAATTAACCATATGAGCTACAAACCTACATACCTCACTGACAACACATCCAAAACATGCATGGAACGGGTTCCGAACATACACCCGCCAGGTCGACCGCAATGCAGACCGACTCATCATCTTGTGCCATATCCCCACTAGGCAATTTTGATTCCCCCTCACAAGAACAGCTGCTGATTGAAGATATGCCGACGCCGCCTGCTTAACCAATTGATTCCTGATGGTGATGTTGGAAGAATTGAAGTTGTTCGCTTCATGGCCTATTGAGCCATCGTAATTTGGTGAATTGGGAATGATATCTTTGAGACTAGTGTACTTGATATTGTTGAAATCATCTGTAACAACGACATCAATGTCTATGGTGCTGGCATCATGTATGGATTCTAGCATGGGTAGGTCTACCATTTTGTGTAGCTCTGTGTTCATGGCTACTATTAGCCATGAAAGAATGGAAGGTGAAATGGAGGGATTGTATTGTAATGTTGTGGTACAATGGGGTTGTTTTACAAAGAGAGGTTGTGGAATGGTGAAGGTGGAAAGAGAGCAAAATGGAAGTGATGGCTTTGTTTTGTATTTTGAAAGATAGAGGAAATAGATGTGGCAATGTTTATCAATAAGATAGTGTGGATATAGAAGAACTGAAATAAGATATAGCCATCTCTACATATGATACTTAGAAGAGTGATTAATGAATCAAATCCATTCATATACTGACCACCAGATGGATGACTTATGTTTTAGAATAAACCCCATGAAACAAGCCTATCCATTACTTTTTCTACAACTTATTTCAATGAGTATTTGAACATCAACGGTTGATTTTCAAAATCACTTTAATGGTCCCAAAACGATTGATAGGATTGTTTAACAAATGTGATTTTTTAGAAACAAAACATCCATTCTAGTGCCCTACATATGAGCGGAAACGATCTTAAACATCACACTCCCACGTGGATGAATCTATGTGAAGTACACCATCTAATCTAATATAACTATCTTGATAATTCACCATTATTTTAATTAAGATGGTGGGCTACAAGCATCTAAACAAGTAGAACACTATCAAATCATATCCAATCATAGACGTATCCTCTTCATGCAAAAAAAAAATTAAAAATCCATATATCAGATGATCTTGAACTTTGAATTTGGACTACTTAACCTGTCTCTATTTAAATGCAATCTTTAGGCATGAATACGATGATCAAAATCATTGGATTGATGCTAATTTTTTGGGCGCAATATTTAGATGGTTCAGATCACCATATATGCATACTAAATGTATAGTAGATGAATCACCACCATTTAGAATCATTGTGAAACTATCACCATTATCTACGCTATCAAAATGCCTATTCCTTCTGCATTGTCCTGGACGTGGGGAAATGACTCGGACAACCAATTATAACACTTGGCACTCAAATACCGTTTTGGGAGAATGGTTAGCTTTTTTAAAATCATGGTACCATCTACTGCCATGTGTTGCACCACATTGGATTACAATTGTATATTTGTATTCGTTAAAAGATAAAGATTTTCAAACCAAAATAAAATTCAGTGGATAAAATTCTATTATCTTAATTTTAAAATGTTACAATTCAAACTGTGGTTGTTGATGGATAATACCTCTAAAATCACATTACTCGATTAATTCAAACCATTCAATTGATGATAATAAGAGGATAATTAGAACTAATAAATAATTAGTTGAAATTTGACAACATGTAATTGGAATCCATTGAATTTAGCGATCAACAATCAAAATCATAAAATCGTGTTTGGCAACTTATATTTGAAAGAGAAATTGGACCCAGACCTATTAAGATAGGAATGGGTCTATCAAGTGCCCACAAGCTCAGATACCCATTGACAGCCCTATCCAAACCCAATCAGCCCATGTAGGAATATTTATAGACTCAATCCAAACCTGGCCTGAAAAAATAATTCTAAAATGGACTGCAGCATATATTATGAAGTCTTAGCAAGATCATTTATTTAAGAAAATTGTCGATGCTCTGTAATTTTGATGGTTGATACACAGGCACTATGGCTGTGCATTTTCATATAATAAATATAAACTAAATATTCCATATGGCGGGTCCTAGTTTACATGAAACAGAAATCAAACATGATAACTTTTTTATTTTTTAAAAAATAACATTGGCTTTTATAGATTATTATCTTATAGGATTAATTAATGGTTTTCCAATGACATTTCATCCGCATAAATTCAATAACTGACTGCCAAGTTATAATGTTGCAAGCTATTGGAGGGTTAAAAAAGAAAAACATTGAATGGTCCCACTTCAACTAGCAAGGGGCCATGAATCAGTGGCTAGGATTGTTCACCCAACCTGATTTTGGGATTGTGACTTAGCCACGGTGGATTTCACAATTTAATGGTTGAAAATTGAGCTAATGTCCAAGTGCCTGTGTATTGAGAGTCATTGTCCGTCAGAGTACCAAATAACTCTCCTCCTTAGCCTATTTCCCAGTCGACAAAATTACCACTGTTAACCCCACGTTTTATCCAACGTCTTTTATGAAGAATTCAAAATTTACTTTCCTAACTTTAACTTACACGTACCGACAGAGTATTTGAGGACGAGAATATCCCCGCTTTACGGATTATAACCGTAGCCATAGGTAGCGTAGCCGGGTACTTTCCTCCTCAAATGCTCTGTCCGTACGTACAAGTCTAAGTTAGAAAGATAAGTTTTGGATTCTTCATAAAAGACACTGGATAAAAGGTGGGATTTACATGGTGATTTTCTCTTCCCAGTAGCTGGCACAAAAGAGCGAACTGCAGCATTATAAAGCGGATTGGTGACCCTGCCATCATAAGCATCCCTGGTTGCAGCAGGCGCTGTGGGGTCCACCGTGATGGATGCAATTCATCCACGCCGTCCATCCGTTTTTCCAAAAAATGAAGCATACATAAAATCTCTAGTAGACCACACCACATTAAATAGTGGTGATTGAGCGCTCACCACAGAAGTTTTAGATCAATCTGATGTTTGTGTTTTCCCTTCATCCATATCTATTTGACATTATGAAGAGGTTGGATGACAAACGAACGTCACTTTGGACCGTAGAAAGGTTTCAACAATGTACGCCATCATCCCAACTGTTTGCCGAGGTGTGGTCCATTTGATCTTTGGATATGTTTCAATTTTGGTATCATGCCTAAAACGATCTGAAAAAAATGGATGGACGGCATGGATATTACATATACATTACAGTGGGCCCCACAGATTCCTGAGACCAAGTTGCTACGTGGTGCTACGAAGGATTTTTACATACGCTCCACAAGAGCATGGTGGATCATGCTCGCGCACTCATCCATTTGTCCTATCCTTTACACCAATCCAACCGTCCATTACCGTGCCTCTGAATGCAGTGTCGCAGATTTCGCACTGGTTGGATGATACTAAACATCTTCTTTGTGCAATTAAAAATGGACCGTCTATTCTGTTTCCTGTTGCCCATTAGTTTCATGGTCCTTAATTTTCCTCTTAAAGTCCTCTAGATCATTTCAAAATTTTCCCTGATAATTAAAATTTCGTATCAATATTTGAATGGTTTTGATTAATTTAAATTTATATCACATCTATAATGCCGTGTGCGTGTGTAATATTAACCATACTATATCGGAGTACCATATAATTTACCTAAACAATATTCCCGCAGGAGTATATTCGCAAGTAATATTACCCGGTGATTAGGAATCGTCCGTTGGAGATGTCTCCAACGTGCTTCCATATAACCTATCTTCCACATATGGATCACCCCTTTGATTTTGAATCAGGACCGCTCATCTAGCGGATCTAGCCATCCCTAGACCAGAAGTAAAAAACTAGCTGCGATAGGATAGTCAATGACATCAATTTTTTTTATCTTGAGTTTTCTGGTAGAAAAATAGCTAACACTCTGCATTCACCAGCAAAAGTAGACGAACTTGATAGATGAGATCATCTGATTAGTCTCAATTGAAATTTCAGGCCATCCAGAGCATTATCCACTAGGTAAACGGTCCAGATTCACTGTCTACACTGCCAGATGCTTGATAGAAGGTGGGTGCTATGGAAATCTTTATGGAACGTGTCTCTCCGTATATTCTTGCGAGAAATGTTCTAGAGTTTTAAATTTTTAATTTTGGAAATTTTACATGCATAAGTTGTATGTGGCGCGGATTGGGCGGATCCGAATCATGACTGTGGAGCCTACTGTGATATATATGATTTATATCCACGCCGTCTATCCATTTTTACATGATCAATTTAGACATGAGTCCAAGAATGAAGAAAATCCAAATTTCATGTGGACCACACCATAGGAAAGAGTGGTGATTAAACACCCACCGTTAGAAACTTCCTAGGGTCTGCGGTAATGTTTATTATCCATCCAACCCGTTGATAAGGTCACATAGACCTGGATGAAGGGAAACACAGATATCGGTTAGATCCAAAACTTTTGGCCCTAGGAAGTTTTTGATGGTGAGCGTTTAATCACCGTTGTTTCCTCTAGCGTGGTCCACCTGAGATTTGGGTCTACTTCATTTTTAGGATAATCCCCTAAAATGCTCAGTAAGAACGGATGGACGGCGTCGATATATAACACATACATCATGGTGGGCCCCACACTCACCTACCTCCGTGGTTCCCTGGATCCACCGACTGTAACGTACAATGTTTCTATTTTCACCTCATGTGTTACTTTGAAAAAGGTGGACCGACAAGATTAAATGAAACAAGAATGAAAAATAATCCAGTCATCACGTGGCCACACGATCTATATAGAGTCAGAACAACAGCCGTCCATTTATTTCAATGGGGTATGCCACCTGATTAATGGCCCAGGTAATCCTTATGATGCAGCCCACCGTTTGCACAGTTCGGATGTTATGTAAAAGTGACACGTCAGCAGAACAGTTAAGTTAATCATACAACGCTGTACGTAAACATTTCCCAACAGTTCCATTGTACCTTAGTTGCAGGATATTTGTGGAACACGTGTAAACTTCGAATCCATGTGAGAGATCCAGCCATTCATTATTCGCGCTCTACGTTGTCTGTGATCGTCTCAAAATACCGGTTTGGGCCATTATCTGATGGACACGACTACTTGCACAATCTATTAATGGCTTGGATCCCTTGCACGTGTGACATATTAGATTGGAACGGCCTCTTCAGTCATTCCTCGTGCGAATCGAAGGGGCCTTTGTGCGTCGCGGATTGCCAACGACCTGCGACTGCAGGAAGTTCCTGGACGCGGATTGCGTCCTACCCCCGCCCGTCCCTATCCCCGAACGGGCAGTTCTGTGGGCTGGCTCACCGTGATGTATCTGTACATCCGAGCTGTTTGTCCCTTTTCTCGTATTATTTTAAGGTATAAAAATAAAATTGAGATTGATCCAACTAACAAATAAATTATACCACATATAACTTTTGCATTTAATGCAAAATGGATCACACCACGTAACAACATAACTCTTGCATGTAATACAACTGGCAGTATTTAATGCAACCAAGCTTATTATTTAGTGTGGTCTACTTGAGCGTTGGATCTACCTCTTTTTTCTATTCATGTCTTAAAATAATATGAGCAAAGGGATTGACGGCTTTGATGTATAGATACATCACGGTGGGCCCGACCACAGAACTGCCCGTTAGAGATGGGCGGGGGTAGGACGCAATCCGCGTCCTAAGTTATAAGGTGGGAAGATTGTTGAGTCACGCCTCGATTTTTGTGAGAAATCCACTCCGTTCATCAGTTTTTACAGATCATTTTAGGACGTGCGCCCAAAAATGACGCAGATCCAAGACTCAAATGGGCCACACGACAGTAAAAAGAGGGGAGGAAAATGCTTACACTAAAATCGTTCCTGGTGTCCACCGTGATGTTTATATGCCATCCAAACCTTTCGTAAGGTCATTTCCCCTGTGATGAACTGAAAAACCAAAAATATTAATCCAAGACTTTTGTTCCCACTAATATTTCAATAGTGGGCGTTCAATCTCTGCTATTTTCTATCGTGTGGCCGACTTGATTTTTTTGATCTGCCTCATTTTTGGCTCATGCCCTAACATTATCAGGGAAAAAGATGGCTGGGTTAGATTTGTAAAAATCAGTGTGGCCCACCCAGCTCCGTGTCCGCATTTGTGTACATATGTACAGACAGGTCAGCTGCTCCAATGTATCCCATATGTTATAGGTGGGACTATAACCGTTAGATCTGGTGTCATGGTTAGATGATCCAATCCGTTGAACGCTAGGCATTTCGTGGATGGGTAATACCCCAAAAAAAAAAAAAAAGGGATTTTATATTGGAGCATGCTATGAATGGCCCACTAAACAACAGTTAAAAGGGACGGCGTATATTTAAAGCAAAAGAGGTAGATGATTAAAAGGGTTGAAATATTCCAAACACATTCTTTTTATGTATACTCTATCCACCGAGAAGCCCATCGCACCGGCGGTTCCAATCATCGAAAAATGACCTAAGAACTAACTGCTACAGTCACGACGTAAAAAGAACCAACACGTTCGGATTTATTACAGCAAAAACCTTCTGAGAAAATTACCACTGTAAACCGTACCTTTTATCCAGCGTCATTTATGAAGAATCCAAAACTAAACTTCGTAACTTAGACTTTGTACGTACGGACAGAGCATTTTGAGGAGGAAAGTACCCAGCTACGCTATCTATAGCTACGGTTATAATCCGTAGCTAGCTGAGGTCTAAAGATACAAAAAATTTCTTTAAAAAGCAAGGGTATTTTCATCCTTAAATACTTTGTCCGTACATGCAATCTATGTTGGGAAGGTAAGTTTTGGATATTTCATAAAAGACGCTGGATAAAATGTGAGGTTCACAGTGGTAATTTTCTCATACTTTTTTCACGGAGAGGGATTGGCTACTCCCCCTTACGACTGTACATCGAGCCGAGTCGAGTCGAGGTGGGCCAAGCTCGGCTTAACTTGTCCATGCTATACTCGAGCTCGTTCTCGAGTTTAACATTGAAGCTTGGCATGTTTGCCAAAGCTTTCGAGTCGAGTTTAAGTTGAGCTAGTGATTTGAGTTAAGTTGAGTTTACCTCAATAAGACAAGGGAAAGAAAAAAAGAGAATGACACAACTTGGATCAAATAGGATTTTTTAGTAAAAACTTTTAAAATTTAACTTTTTTTAAAAGAAAACTTAAATATATATTATATATTTAATATTAATATAATATGTATTATTCGAGTCGAGCTCAAGCTTCGAGTCAAGTCGAGTCGAGTTGAAATATACCATGATCGAACTCGGCTTGAACTCAACTCGAGCTTTAGTAAATAAGCTTGACACGCCTAGCGTTGGCCTTTCAAGCCGAGTCAATCCGAGCATACTCAAGTGAGCTTTTCAAGCTAACTTGACTCGTGTACAACCCTACTCCCCCCAATGGTTAATGGTCGATGCTTTGTGGGCTCCACCATGATGTATGTGTTTCATCCATGCCATCCATCTATTTTTCCCGATCATTTTATGATATGACACCAAAAATTAGATACATCACAATCTCAAGTGGACTACATTATAGGAAAAAGTGTTGAATGAGCGTCGTCGACCAATAAAAACCTTTCGGGGGCAATAAAAGTTTTGGATCAGGCTAATCTTTGTTTTTCCCTTCATCTGGGCCTGTATGACCTAATAAACAGGTTTGATGTCAGATAAAAAGTACAGTAGGCCTTAGGAGGATTTTAATGATGGATATCCAATCATTATTGTTTTCTTATGGTGTGGTCCGACTGAGATTTATATCCCTCTGATTTTTGTGATAGAATACTAAAATAATTTTTAAAAATGGATGAGCGGAATGGATGAAACACGTGCCTCATGGAGGGGCCCACAGAGCACCGACCATCGGCCACGGGGTTGGTGGCTGGGGAGTAGGCAATCCGTTCCCCTTTTTCACCATCAGCGAAATGCGATGTGCGTCTACTTACTCGCGCTACATACTCGCGGCGCATTTGCACGCGTGTGACGCATGTAACATATACCGGCCTCTTGTCAGTTGACCCCACTAACTAACGCACTTGACGAGAAGGCCAAACGGTTCGACGACCTGACAGCTGGATTCGAGCACTGAAGAAAATTTTCTCAACCGCACATTTCTCTCATCAAGCGGCTAAGATCTCCCCTCCCCCGTCCGATCTCCGCTGTGGAAAAAAAAATAAAAAATCTATACCTCGCACGCGGCATATGCACACGCGCCGCGAGTGGCAGTTTCACCCAGAGCCGTCCCTGCGACTAACATTGCGTTTCGGATAGAAAAACGATGGCGTACCTTTCGCTGGGTACAACCGGGGTTATTTTCTCTAACGTGTGGAAAATGACTTAACGTGCATTGAATCCGAGCCGTCCATCAGATACAAGAAAGCTTGTTTGTTGTACGTCCCAGAACTAAGAAAGAATCAACACTAAGGCGGGCCACTCCAAAAAAATTTCACCTCTCGAGCGTCATTAGGGAACCAGAGAGCTGCCTTCGTAGTATGGTCCACGAGTTTTGAAATACTTTAATTTTTCAAAATTTTTTTTATCTTAATAAGAAACATGAAATGAATGGATTGGATGGCTTATAAACACCACAATGGGTCCTACACAAAACTAATGGTGGACGTTCCATCCCAACTTTTTTCTATGTTTTGATCTATATTATTTTTTAATTTTTTATTATTTTTTGTTTCAACGGTTAAAATAAGGAATCCTAACTTATGGACGGAGTAGATCTCATGACTCCTACTGAAGTGACTCTTTGTCTGAGAAAGTAACTCCGGTAGGTACCTAGTGCGAGGTATGCTCCTCTCCCTAATGGCATTCTCGCAATAATAAGGAAATGTAAGGGCATTTTCCCGTACAGCATTAGCAGATATTTCTACCAGGGTTTAAGAGAGTAGGGTTTTGAGAGAGAGGGAAAAGATATAAAGCGTTTGGAAGAAACGATCGTCGGCTTCGCAAAATGGATGTGGTTTTCCTCATCTCATCTTCTGTCTCCTCAAAAGAAAAACCAAAACCAAAACCAAAACCCCTAACTCTCTCTCTCTCTCTCTAACTCTCTCTGAGAAATCTCTGCCATTCCTAATTGCATTTTCGGGTACTGATTTCTCTACTCTAATCTTCAAATCTCTATGGAACTTCTCTTCATTTGATTCGTCTCATTTCTTCTTTTCGGGTATCTGTTTCTCTTCATTTCTTCTTCGATTCATGAGAATTCGATCGGAAGTGCCCGTTTCGAAGTCGAGCTGTTCGAATTGCGATTCCAGACTGTGATATTAGCATTTTCTATGCTTGTTTTGGATTGGAAGTTCGATTTGGTGTCGTGCAGTCGGGCTTGTCTTTTTTGCTTCGGTCGCTGTAAAAATTGTTCTTTTTGTGCCTTTCTGCTGTGCTTGAAGTGGTTGGTTGGGGTTGTTATGCTCTGTTGGTGATGATTTTTTATTTTATTTTATTTTATTTTTTTGAAGATTCTGATTGTTCGGTGTTGGATTGGAAACGTTGTGCAAGTAGCGTTTGAGCTGCATAATCGTAATTTTATTTTATTTTTTGGGTTTTCATGTTTTTCTTCTTTCTTTCTTTTTATAGATATTTGAAATGGATATTTATGTTCTCAATCAGTTGAATTGTGTGTTAACGGTCAGATTGGAAAATTTGATGGAATCTGGAGTTTCAGCAGCATCTTAGTAATTCCTATTGGTTTGATGGTTAATTTCTGTTACTATTGGTGATTATTTTCTTTAGAATAAATAAATAAAATTGAAACAGAACGGTTATTGCCGTAAAACTGCATTTATTTTTATTTTTATTTTGTGTGTTTCTTCATGCTTTAAATGATTGACTGGTACCTTTATTTTTCGACAGTCATATTTTTCCATATCAGATTGGAAAATGTAATGGAATCTAGCTTTTGGCTGTCAAATGAGTTAGAATTTTTCTTTGCTTTTTTTTTTTTTTTTTTTGGGTTTTGTTTTTAATTGATTCTTTTGGTGTTTTTATACTGTACTGGAGGTCCCTGAAGTGTGGAAAACATCTCTACTGTGCACATGGCACTTCTACATGGTGATCAGGGCCATTTATTTGGCGGGCCACCACATGGATGGACCACATACCAGAAAACAATAAGATTTATTTGTTGTAGGTATCTAATCTGCAGCCTGCAAAAGGTACCCTTAACTCTAAAGGTAAGCAATCAATGTCACAGTTCATGACAATCGGATAATCAGCATTGTCCAATCATTAATTTTCTTGGCCTTTCGCTCATCAGTCCCATCTGTGTCTTGGCCCACCAGATCAACTGTCCTGATGACCATGCATGTTTGCCATAATCTACAGTGGGGATAGTTCATGATAGGATTTCTATAAAGTGCATATTGCCATAGAATATCTCGTAATTTTATGTAGGTCCATGGAAAAAATTCGTGTAGATTTGATTATGTTTTTGATGTTCTGGCTTTTTGCTCTATCAAGCGCTTTTACTTGATTTCAAAGAGGTTAGGGGCTACTTGATAAAACTTATTTTCAGCACTAATCTCTGAAATGTGATATTTTCAATGATTTTCACTGATTCGGATCATTTGGCAAATCCAACTTATTAAGTGTTTAAATTTTTTTTCACTGAACATATGGGTCTTTTTTCCAGCTCCCCCCTCCCTTCACTTAACGCCGGAGGCTGAAGGCTGAAAGCTGAAAATGGTGGTCCCTTGAAATTTCTTTTCACTTTTGACTAAATAGTAAAGTTCCCTAAAATTACTTCAAAACTGTAGTACAGTACTTAAATTAATTTTCAGAGCTTATTTTTCAGTTTATCAAATGGCACCTCAGTCATAAAGAGGGATTGATGACATGAAATCTGTATGCATAAATTCCATTTTTCCCTTTTGAGTTCTGTTTTGAAAGATGTTAACCCATGGCTTTCATCTCTGCCTGCATACCAATAAAATTGGCAGAAATTTTTTGAATTTAAGCATTGACTTTATAGTCCTGACAGTATTTTTAGCGTCACTATAACCTGTCTTTCGATAATTTTCCAGGCATTGCCTCATGATTTGATAATATTTTCTTTTTCTTTTTCTTCTTCTTCTTCTTCTTCTTCTCCTTTTTTTTTCTCTCAGATTGTTGATTTTTCTTTCACCAATGCATGGGAATCCTTGAAATGGTTTACGAAACAGACTCTCTTATGGTTTCTTTCTTCATTCCACATCTTTAACAAAATAAACAGAATGTTGTGATGATCTCTTTGATTTTGGGGGCTTGAGTTTGCCTTTTGGTTTTTTTCAATCTGTTTAATGTGACTTGACCTCGATGAAGCAGGTTTGTTTAGGGTACAACATTAGTTAGGATAGTTCTTGTGGTTGTTTTTATCTACATATATGAGCATTTGGGGTGCAATAGTTGTTTATTTAAAAGCAATCTTAACAAGTACCTTTGCATTATTCTGGCTCTTTGAGTTCTGAACTTTTCTGTTTGGGATTCTTACAGTGGAGAAATCTACTTTTATGGAGAATGAAGTGGTTGCAGCAAATCAAGGGAATGGAACAAAGAGAAAGACCCAGTTCCAACTTAAATCCCTGGAGAGTTTCTATTTGGGTATCTTCAGCTCTCCAACTTCTGTAAATTCACTGATTTGGTAGTTTGGTTAGTGCGTTCGTGTTCCCTATTCCATTGATGCAATTTTCATTGTCTTCAAAATGTTTAGTCCCTGCTTGTTCAGCTCTGGAAGGAAATCTTTCGTTGCTACCTGGTATTGGTAGTATGTTTGAAGTGTTATTTATTCTCCTTTCATCTTAAAGCATCATCATCAGCTAATCTTTATCCCAATTCCCAACTAATTGGGTTTGGCTACATGAATCCTATTTCATCATTCAGCTCTATCAAGGACGCTATCACCATTGGTTCTCTAGTCTTTTCTTACTACCTTCACCCTACGTTCTTAAAAAAAAAAAAAAAAACCTTCCCCTTGCCCTTTTAGAGCTGTAAACTTAAAACCAACTCACTCTTAAGCAGTGCAGTTCTTGGTCTCCGTTGTGCATGGCCAAACCATTCAAGTCTACTTTCACTCATCTTATTACACCTATTGGTGCTACTCCTAAGTTCCCTCGAATGCATCCATTTTTAATTCTATCCTTCCATGTCTCGCTGCCCATCCATCTCAATATCCTCATTTCAGCCACGCTCATCCTTAGAACATGTTGTTCCTTAACTGTCTAACATTTTGTCCCATCAAGCATAGCTGGTCTTATAGCTATCCTATAAAATTTCCCCTTCATTTCTAACCATTGCAGTACTTCTACTCCTGTATCAAACGCAGATGAGAAATATCCCTCGCAGAAGACGATGGAAGACTTTGCTGCTTCTCTGAAGTTGACATATAAGCAGGTCCGTGGATGGTTCATCGAAAGGAGGAGGAAGGAGAAAAGGGAGAAGGGGACATTTTGTTCAGATATGAGAACTGCTTCTTTCATTGGTAGGGTTCAGGCACCTGATCACAGCTCAGCTGGAGCTTCTGAGAGGAAAATATCTAAACAAGGTACCTTGGGTCAAAGAGGAGAAAAAGCCCAGACATATTCAATATGCAACCAGACACGGTATTCGGAATTGGACCAGTCGAAGAGCTGCAATATGCTACATTCTGATAATGGGCATACTGAGGTTGTTGGGCATGGAGTTCAACGAAGGGCTCCTGGACAGCATATGAAGAATTCCATGGCTAGTAGCAAGAATGATGAGGGAAATAAACATCTGCTTCAGGATGTGCTGCCTCCAGATTACATTTTGGAAAGAATATTCCGTAAAGATGGCCCTCCACTTGGGGCGGATTTTGATCCCCTTCCTGCAGGAGCATTTGGAAATCATTCAGGTGCTTTCTACTCCACTGTTGCTTCATCCGTTTTGATGCAGATCTATGACTTGATACATTTCTGTTCTTTTGCTCCATCGAGTTCTATATTATTGCAGTAATTCAAAGTCTTCTGATGCGTCTTAATGTGATCAGGTTCCAACCCTCCTCGCCGGGACAGCCAAAAAGAACCCAAAAGAAGAAAGGTAATCCAAAAACTTCACCCTGATAGATACCTTAGATAACTGCTTTAATTTCTTTGGTTGGGAAATTTTATATTGCTCTCTCTGTCTCTCCCTCTCCCTCTCCCTCTCTCCTGTTCTTCTTTTGGTTTGAGGATGATTTCTGTTTCTTCCTCTTTGGTTCAAGGATAATTTCTGCATGGGAAGTCTTTAAATTTCTGAGTTCTTACTTGTTCTTAAAATTCATTTTCATCTCCGGCTTCTGTTCATTTTCTGTGCTATGTATTATTATCTTTATGCCATCCATCACACTGGTAACTTGGAGCGGTTTCTTCTTCTTCAGCAATATGTGTTAATGAAAGCACTGCGACAATTATCTTTTTTCATTAATGTTTTGAGTTATACATCAAACAATTAATGTCAACTTCATTTCATCTAATTTAATATATTTCAATTAAATAGAATGTCTTTGTCATCGGAGAGGACAACTATTTCGTTTGAACTGCAGTATGTGATCTTGGATCGCTGAACTGTTCTGAACTTCTCATTGTTGTTGTTCAGCTCCACAATTGAATTAGGAAGAATTCAATTTTTATCTGTCATCTAATGATGATGATACATCTTTACATTGTATGCTACAGGTCTGTGATCCACTCATCCTGGACCATCCTTCAAAAAATCCATCCCTCCTGGACTCTTTTGCACGGGAGAAAAAGAGTGCACCAGTGAAGAAATATGGCATTGGGAAAGGTTTGATGACAGTGTGGCACGCGACAAATCCGCAAGCTAGAAGCTTTCCCAGCTGTGTCAATTTTATCAACAGAGAAGCAGCCAAAATGTGCTTCAGTTCTAAACTCTCTGTCCCTCGTCAACTTCTACATCAAGAAACAAGAAAATCACAGTATCGAAGGATTGCCGCGGTAATCATTTAGTATGAATTATTGTTGTGCTTGCAATGATTTTTGAACTAATGTTGGTTCTCAATTAGATCTGAAACTGATGTTTAAAAATTTTAGACATGATTTTCTCATTGGTCACAGCATAATTTCGTATTGCAGAAGCAAAGAACACTGGGGAAGAAAATGCAGGAAAAGAGAAAACCTTCAACCAAAAAACAAAAGGTAACCTTGTAACAGCTGTTTATGCCTGCATGATTGAAGCAAATCCAAGTGTCAATGCTCCAATTGTTTGTAGTTCCTTACACTTTGCCTAAATAGTTCAGGTCATATGTAATAAAGATGAGACTCGAAAGACGCTGCATAGAGCAGAATGCATACTTGCAATTGTTGGATTAGGATCCCAAGCAAAATCAGATGTGTCAACAGTATTAATGGATGATGAAGAGCTGGAGCTAAGAGAGCTACAAGCAGGACCAAATCCACTGACATGCTCCGCTCATATAACTAAAAATGGGAGGCATGGTTGTTCACTTTGCAAAGGTCTGTTCATTTCCTACTTCTCTTAAAAGAACAGAAGTATTTCTCTCCACATTTAATTTGAAAAATCTCTTTCCTTGTCTATAAAGATATTGATTTTTTTTTAGATATGTTGTTTTTTGACAATGAATTTTGTATTGTTTAGATTTACTTGCTAGGTTTCCTCCTCAATCTGTAAAGATGAAGAAGCCTTTGTCCACACGACCTTGGAATTCTTTACCAGAAACTGTCAAGAAATTGTTTAAGGTGAATAGAGAAAACTATTGCTCATTTTTCCACTAATTCTATTAAGAACTTCGCAAAATCATTCCTAATAAAACCACAGACTGCTTATTTTGATCTGTCTAGCTTGGTGATTAGTGTTGAACAGGAGAATGATGCATTAAAAAACACAGCTTATTTTTATGCTAGCATCAAACTCATACCATGTTTCTGATCTCAGTTTCACAAGTGATTAGTGTCACATATTTGAATGATGCATAAAAATACATAGTTCAATTCTTTCCTAGCATTAAACTCATAAGATGTTTCTAATCTCCATCTCATAATCCCTCGCAACTATTTGGAAGATTCCCTTTTGTGGCTCACAGTTACAGAATGATGACCTTTTTTCTCCAATGGGATTTATAAATATTTTCTGAAAGAATTGCTCAATGTTGTTTGCAAGAAGAGCTAACTCATCATAACCTTGATCAGGTCTTCCGGTTTTTGTATACTCATTCCGTAGCCATTGATGTGTGCCCCTTTACACTTGATGAGTTTGCTCAGGCATTTCATGACAAGGTTAGCATGTTTGTTGGACCTAATTACCTTCACTGGGCTTTTAACTTGGCGTACTAACGCTTTTCTTACAATGCCTATTAAACTACAGTTGCACCATTTTGCTAATGCCTTGTTTTTGTCCACACTATGCTTTCAGGACTCCTTATTACTTGGAAAAATTCACGTGGCTCTTCTCAAACTTCTTTTGTCAGATGTTGATCAGGAGCTCAGTGGTGACTTTCTTCCCCGGTATGCTAACGACTGCAGATTTCTGGGGTTTCTCCACTTCGTAAGTTTAACACCCTGGGGTCAAATTCCTTTGACAGTTGCCCCTTTTGGTCTTGATTCATTTTCTTTGTGATGCTCTTTTTCTTTGCTATATTTTATTCCCTAATTGCTCAGTCAACTGGATGTGATAGCTATTTTACTACCGATGGTTTCACATCTTGATTTAAATCTTTTGGCATTGTTATTCAGTTTCCAAATTAATGTGATTGAGAAATGTTCCAAATGTTGAGAAGCCAAAATGCCTACCAAATTTGTCTGTCTGTTTTCAACTTGGTAACAGGACTTGCTTCAACTTGCCTAGTTTCTTGGTTTGTGGAACTTCAAGTATGTAATATGCGAACACAGCATGGTTTATGGTTAGATAATATGTGGAAACATTTCCTTTTCATTTTTCATGATGCTCCGTTTGATCTTGCTGACTTGAACAGTAACATTTGTTTGAACCAGGTAGTAATATCAAACCAGCTTGTATCATAATTTCTATATCATTAGTGAAGTGGAAAAGGATAAGGAAAGACAACTAGAAGGAAAAGTAAAGCTTTAGTTGTTTCTGACGTTGGGATATCTATGTTGATGTAGAAGTGATGTGTTGTTTTTTTATTACAAAATCTGTGATGCTTCTAACAAATAAATAAATAAAGCTTCTAAAGCTACTCTCCTTTCAAATAAGAAATAAAATAAAATAATTTTGTGGAAATCTCCATATGCAGTTTCAGTTTCCACCATCCATAAACATGGAGAAGTAGTGAGAAAATCACCAAGTCAAGGGCTAACTGGGTCAATTACTTATAGAACACTTAAAACTGCCAAATGATCAGGCTAAGCCAATTTATTCCCATTGTCAAAGTTTTTAAACATCGATTGAGTGCACACCTAATACTTTCCAACTTAAGTAATGGACTTCATACAAAATGCACTTTGATAATGCTCCAAAAAAGCATACCTGAAACCTTTCCTGTAACTGTTTGTGCTTCTTGCATTGACATCCATGGTATCCCAAACTTCCCATTGATTTCTGTAGCATGCTTTCTGAGAAACATGCAAGAAGCACTTGTTACCTTCTCTGTTGACTTTTTCATGTAACGTGCAGAGTAAACTTTGGCCAATGTCAATACTGGTGTTGCCTACCATGATTTGGATAAATGGTCACTGTCATGGTTTCATCATTGCGCCCAGCATGGCTTGGACCGATGTTCAGACTGTCCACTTGTTTAATACCCTGTTTGTCCTTTCTCAATACCATAGCACGTTCAGATATTTCTGGTTTCTTTGCTTGTTCTGTTTTTTTCCCCTTGTGAATGCAGTTAGTGGAGTAGGCTCCTGTTGCTATAAATGTTGCTCAAATGGATACTTTGCAGTTTCATTGTTGCTCAAATGGAGACTTAGCAGTTTAATTTTTACTTACTCTGATTATGCATCAGCTCAGGGTATCTCATGAAGCTCTGTCATTTTGCAGGTAAAACAACAAGAATTTGATATGAAGTTCTGGATTAGAGCTTTGAATCCTCTTACGTGGACAGAAATACTGCGGCTGGTTTTGGTTGCCGCAGGTTTTGGTTCAAAACAGAACCCACTGCGGAGGGAGATTCTTAGCAAGGTTTGCAGATATTTGACTACTTTGATGTTTTCAGTTTTACAACTGATTTAATTTATTTGATTATGGTATTGGAACTTGTTATATCTTTTCTTTCTATATCTGAGGTATCTAATGTCAGTACTTTGATAGGCAGTTTTCTTTTTAGTCATGCTTCTGGGTGGCTAGGCTTAGCAAATTTGTTTTAGGATTTGCTCTCTGTCAATTTTCTCTTGTATGTGAACATTCCACAAAAGACCAAGGACCTTACTGGATTTGTAACTGTTTTTTTGTTGTTGTTTTTTTTGACAGATTTTAGCTCTAAGTAGCTGTTTTGTAAAGCATTCTTGTGTTTCCGCTGCTTCCACTGGTTCTATTTGACCACTAATGTCTATAAGCTGTTGACATCATTCAATTTGGTCTCACCTCTTGTGTTGCTTTCCTACCATTTATCCCGTCTCTGTCAGTAGCTTTAGCAAAAACCATAGACACTTGTAGTAGAAGCGACTATACTGGTGATTTGTTTCCTTTTCCTTTTCTAGTCAGTGCTCAAGGAGTTTGTCTATTTCACATGGCTAGGGCATTCAGGAATTGATTCTTCGAGCTTGGGGCTTATGCATGTGTACATGAGCTTATATTTGCAACATTGCATGCGATGGATATGTGCGTTGGGCATGTCTATGGACTATATAACTCTTGCAATGTGCATGCGTATAGAATGATGCAAGCCTTCAACAAAATAATTGATGAAATTGGTTTCTATTCTCCTAGTTGTCTTGTTCTTTTTTATAGCTGCAAGGTTTATAGCTTTGTGAACTTTAACCAAGACATGGATATAGCATGCAAGTCTTTGTATTTGCATGTGTATAAAGGTTTGCATGCCTCTGATCTTTCTCATTGCTATTTCGCAGGAAGGGAATCGTATGGCAAAATATGGTCTACGTCCTGGTACTTTGAAAGGTGAATTGCTTAGCATTTTGTATGAACAAGGAAGTAATGGATTGAAAGTTTCTGAGTTGGCAAAATCTTTTCAGGTAAAATTCCTTAAGAGGATGATGCACATTCTTTAGCAGAATAGAGGAATGTTGTTTGATTGATGTGAAACAATGTTTGTCGTATGCAATTAACAAAATGTTTGATTGTTCTTCTTTTGAAGATTGTTGAATTGAATCTCCCCAACACAGCTGATGAACTGGAACGCATGATCTGCTCAACACTTTCTAGTGATATTACCTTGTTTGAGAAGATATCGTCTTCAGCATATCGTCTGCGTGTGAATCCTCAAATTTCAAAAGGAAAGAGAAATTTTCAATCTGATACTGAAGACTCAGGAAGCGTGGATGATGACTCTGGTGGCTCGAGCAGTAACAGTAGCAGTGATGATTCAGATGGTTCTGAAGAGTTGGATTCAACACTATGTGAACAGAGACTTGTTAGGTATAAGGGCCATCGTAAACAGAAAAACAACAAGTTGACTGAGTACATGGAAATTGATGAGAGCCATTCAGGAGAAGCATGGATGCTTGGGTTGATGGAAGGTGAATATTCAGATCTAAGCATTGAAGAGAAGCTAAATGCTTTAGTGGCTTTAGTTGATCTCACTGGTGCTGGATCCAGTTTAAGAATGGAGGTAATTTAGAGTTGCCCCAGCTCACCTGAATTTGAGGTCTTTCCTCATCATTGTTTGGCATCTGATTTTTCTTGTCTGTACCTGTGCTTTTTGTCGTTTGCTGCATTCTTGTACTTTTCAAGCATTTAAACTCTGCTTCATTCACACTTGCAAGCATACATTTGTTATAAATGATGTTTATAGGTACTATGAATGACCTAATTTTGCATCTTCGAGGTCACCATTGTGCGGATGGCAATGGAATTTGATGTTGTTTAGGTTATGAGTTCTTAGGGACCAGTATTCATTGTTGCAGTCGGCATCATTCATATTGTAGTCGTTGTTGTTGTCGTCGACATCAGAGCCTTATCCCAGATATCTGGAGTTGGCAGTTGTTAACATTGTACAATCTCTTGCATGTGTCTCTGCTTCGTTTTCTTTTTTTCTTTCCTTCTTTCCTTCTAGTTATGATATTAGAATGGTAACAATAGCAGTTTTTTTTTTCTTTTTCTTTTTTTTTTAGAGGAAAAAAAAAAAGAAAAGAAAAAGAAAAAGAGGCAGATACTTAAAGTAGAAAAGTGGATTGTATGTATCAAAAACATCAGGTTTGAATATTACTTCTCTTTTAGAGCTTCATTCATGTTATTCGTGCACAATAGATGACTGATTATAGTGCGCTGTTTTCTGTTTAGCAAAGATCCATTATCCAATTAATTGATTTTTTAAAACCATTTGTTTTCTTCATGGGTTTTTTGAAGTTCATTACCTATTGATAAAAATAATGAAGGCTTCTTTTTGTTTTAGTAATTGTTACATGCCAATCTTTAAGTTTGAATTCTCATGATCTGTGTATCAAAGAAAATAATGCAAAGAATATTTTCATCTTCATCAGCTGATGTTCATGCCCTCAAGGTTTTAATATAGCTGCTATAACTATTTGTGTAGGATCCGGTCAGAGCCATCTCAGAAAGCATGCCTGATATTCAGCATCGTGGATCAGGAGCAAAACTAAAGAGATCATCAGTAAATCAGCATATGTTGGCAAAACCGTTCGAGGGTCGTGTGGGGCAAATGCATGCTATAAAACAGGTGTACCCTTCAGAAGAGCTTCTTTCAGTTGATCATTCTAGTAAGGGGAAAGCCTCTAGCAAGATGAGTGGTCTTCATAGACCAAATGGTTCGAAAACAAAAGATACAAAAGCCAGAGAGGAATCAGACATGCATCCACTGCAAGTCATATATCTAGGATCTGATCGTAGGTACAATAGCTATTGGCTCTTCCTGGGCCCTTGTGATGAAAAAGATCCAGGCCACAGGAGGGTTTATTTTGAGTCTTCTGAAGATGGCCACTGGGAGGTGATTGATACCGAACAGGTAGTCTAGTCCTTCCACATCCGTCCTTTTCTTTTCTTTTCTTTTTAAATGTCTTCCACAGTTATCCACTGAACATTTCTTTCAATAATCTTATAAAAATTTCTTGTGATTTCTGTGTATTGACTTTAGCTGTATTTCAGATTTCTCTCTGTTCTGACTTTAGCTGTATTTCAGGCATTATGTGCTTTACTGTCAGTTCTAGATGGCAGGGGTACACGGGAAGCTCACCTTCTTTCATCTTTGGAGAAGCGAGAAGCTTCTCTCTCCCAAGCTATGGCCCAAAGCATGGCAATTGTAAGTGAAATCAGGCAGCCAGCACGATCCGATCAATCTGACATGGATGTTGTCAGTGGAGATGGCTCTTCACCAATTTCAGATGTAGACAACAACCTAACTCCGACTGAGGTTGTAAATGACCACATGGCTTCTTCTTGTGCTATAGTTCTTGAGCATGGAAAGAATGGGGAAGAGAAACGACAGAGATGGGACCGCCTTCAAGCACTTGATGCATGGATTTGGAATTTTTTCTATTCAAATCTTAACGCTGTAAAATGCACTAAAAGGTCTTATCTGGAATCTCTTGCCCGCTGTGAAAGTTGCCATGATTTGTTTTGGAGAGATGAAAAGCATTGTAGAACATGTCATACTACTTTTGAGCTAGACTTTGATATGGAAGAAAGATATGCCATACATATTGCAACGTGTAGAGAAAAAGGGGATGTTGATATGTTTCCGAGTCACAAGGTTCTACCATCACAGTTGCAATCACTCAAAGCTGCAGTACATGCAATAGAGGTAGCCCCTCAACTTAATTATTATCTTTGTTTTACTGTATTGCATCAAAATCTTGATACTTTTGTGGTCCATCTTTGAGCATCAAACAGTCAAATTCATGGCATGAACAATAGAATTTCATTCAGCCTAATTAAGATTCGTTAAGGATGTTGTATATGTACAGAAGTATGCATCATTCACTATTCTCCATGTTAGAGATTTTAATGAAATCTATCTATTGAAAAAAGAAAGAAAGAAAAAATGTTATGGTCCATTTGTAATTCCATGATAAGGCAGTGGGTATATTCTACATGACTTGGACAAGATACATCTATTGGTGTGGGACATGGAGTTTCAGTCACAGCACCCAAAGATAAACCCTGTGCCTACACATCCTTTATATTTTTGTAACATCATCTAAAACTAATACCATACCTCTTAGGGCCTGTTCAATTTTCCACGATACATGTAAATCATGGTAAATAAGTAATTATTACTTTTTCACTTGGTTTGAAAATGTGAGAGTAATTCCACCTTGAAAATCGATAAAAAATGTTGACTTAAATCTCTGGACCCCACCGTAATGCACATGATATGTCCTCACCGTCCATCTATTTTATTAGAACATTTTGGTGCATGAACCAAAAAATGAGGCAGATTGAACATTCAAATGGCCCACACGAAAGGAAATGGTGGTTTTAATTCGTTCACCATTGAAAGTTGTTTCCTTCATTGGGCCCACATTGAGGTTTTTTCATCATCTAAACTTTTCATAGGGTCACACAGACATGGATAAGGGGAAAACTCAAATATCAGCTTGATCCAAAACTTTTAAGGGCCCCAAGAAGTTTTTAATGGTAGGCGTTCGATTCCTGCTGTTTCCTGTGGTGTGGTCCACTTGAGCTTTGGATCTTCCTCATTTTTTTGCTCATGCCCAAAATTCAGCTGGCATAACAAATGAGCGGTGTGGATAAGTCACATACAGTACGATGGGCCCCACATTGATTTTGTAAATTTCTCGATTTAAGTGTTAAAAAAGTAAGTTGTCACATCTGCATTGGGAAATGTGTAGTAATTACCTAGGTAAATAATTATTACCCATTTACATGGTAATTACAGTTGAGCTGAAAATCAAACAGGCCCTTAACAAAAAAAAGGAACTATAAACAGTATATATAATTTCTAGAAGAGTCACCATTTACACCTACCTTGACTGATAGATGCACTCCCACTTTCTACTTTTGGTAATAAAATCGTGGAAAGGTATACTATGTCTTCCATAAGGTCCAATGAAAGCAAAAGGATAGTGGGAAAAGAAAATTAAAGAAAGGTCTAATGATTAGTCAATGATGATTGCCATGAGCACTATTCACCCGTATCTATGGATTCCCATGGTCTTGTTCGGATAGCAAGTGGAATCACATATTTGTGAAGCAATGGCCACCTCATATCTTGTGCTAGAGAAATTGACTATGGAAAAGGATAATGCTTGCTTCATGGAGTCCACAATTTTTCAGAGCTATCCAAACATAGTGAAATGTCCCATCATTATCCAAACATGGGAAAAGTTCTTTTCCATGACTTTTCATTTCATTTCCCACTATCCAAGCAAGTCGTCAGTGGAAAGGTGTACTATTATCTTCCAGTGTGCATATCAATATCAGTTACCCATGAGAAAACAGGAGAAATGACATCTATCTTCTTTCTTCTTTTTTTTTGTTAAAAAAGAAAAAAAGGTGTGCACCATCTTTTTGTAGAAAATGTAGTCTTCCTCACAAATAGCTATTGCTAGCTCTAGACCATCATTGTAGTAATCATTGTTTCTTCTGCTTTGAATTCCCTGCAGGCAGCTATGCCTGAAGATGCTTTATTGGGTGCTTGGAGAAAGTCAGCTCACAAGCTTTGGGTCAAAAGGCTTAGACGCACATCATCTTTGCCTGAGCTTTTGCAGGTCTCATCAACACACAGATTAGGCTTTGTGCTTCATTTATTTTAGAGAATTGTCACTCATGAAATACATACAACTATGGCAAGCTAATTATCTATTTGAAATGTCTGGGCAGGTTCTTAATGATTTCGTTAGTGCCATCAATGAGGAGTGGTTGTGTCAATGCAATGTTTTTCTGGGCCCTAACACAGCCCTTGAGGAGATTCTTGTATTTTTTCCAACTCTTCCCCAAACAACGTCTGCAGTTGCGCTCTGGTTGGTCAAATTGGATGCTGCGATTGCTCCTCATCTGGAAAGGGTTCAATCAGAAAAGACAGTGGCAAGCATGCCTAGACTAAGAGGTATCTGTCTCACTACAATCGCTTCATATATGCTCAATGTTGTCGAATTGCATATATGATCATGTGCGCTCGCATATGCGACCACATAAATTTTTTTTTTTTTGAAAAAATAAAAATAAAAAATATGGGAAAATTCAAAAAACTTTGTAAAAAAATATAAGAAATTAGGGTAAACTTTCTTAAGTTAATAGATAACTAATTTTACATATTTAAATACATTTGACAGAAATAAAATCAATTAAACAATGAAATTAAACATCAAGTGCTTGAATCGTTATCTTCCAACTTCTGAGAGAGAGAGAGAGAGAAGGGGGGAGGCACATGACAATGCGGTCGCACATGACAACAATGTATATGCTTTAGCACTCAAATTTCAAAGTTTCACTCTGCTGAGTCAATGAAAAACTCTCTTGGTTTTATAGAGAAATGCTTCATGATCTTGCTCATTATTTTTCTACTCAGATTCTGAGTCCAGTGAGTTTTCAAACAATTGGCTTTTATTTGTTATTCTTTGGAGAAGTCACTGCACAACTGAATGTTGAAAGAACTTGATCAAGTATCAAGAAGCCCATGAATCACCTCACTTCTAGGCTCAGGTTAAAGAGTGACTTGGATTTTGTGGAACCCTTAACTCAGGATTCCGGACACTCACGAAAACTGATGTATAACAGGTGGCAGACGACTTAATGGATGGACGGTATCAAAGAAAATAAGTCTTAAAAGCTTGATCTAAAGCAAAAACAGCCTAAATGCACACTATAGCTTTCGACAGTCATAACTTTGTGAACCAGTTATCCTTTTCATGTGTATAATATGTTGTTGAAAAGCTATCGATAAGCTCTACGTTGTGACCAATTAACCACAGTTCATTAGCCTCCATATGGCTTCGCAAAATTCAATCTTTCAGGGCTCAAATCCAAGTCCGAAGTCAAAACTTGTTATTTTTAGAAGTTACATTTTTGCCTATTTTAAAGGTTTTTAGAGTCCAGTTCCAGTCCAAAGTTTTGTTCGTCCTCTAAGAGTTATTTTCGAGTTTGGGTTGGATTAGGTATACTTTATTGCTTTTAGTAATATTATTATTGTTTTAGGAATCTTTACTATTTCAGGAAAGCTGTCTATTTTGAATCAGTTTAGGAGTCTGTCCCCATTGCTTATATAAGGCAATTAGGTATGTTGTAAACAACACTTTCCATCATTAATATCAATTTTATTTCATCTTAGAGATTTCTTTTTTCCCTCATCATAGGTTCAAGGATTATCCTAGGGAAGAAGACAATAATCTCTTCCCATCTATCCATGCATTCACCACACCAGAAACTCAATCAGATATTTGGAAAATTAATATTATAGTTGAAAATTCTAAAAAGAACAAAAACTAAATAAATAATGAAAGCTTTCGTTCAAGCTTTCAAACTCTAAATTTACATGCTTTTAAGCGTAGGCATTGGATGTTTAGTTTGTCATGTACTAGGAGATGACACCAGTAACATGGACTCCATAGAGAAAGATATGGTGACATTTTTGGTCTCCATGGGGGGCTTCTTGGCTCTTCCTGATGTACTTTGTCTTTTCAATATAAAAAAAATCTCATTACAAGTAGAAGTATATAATACCAATTGAAGAAGTAGAAAGAGACTTGTCACGAAATACAGCAATTCTTCTACAATTTTAAGTACTTATTAGTCCTGGTATTTTTGTTGACATCTGAAAATTTAATGCATCTCAGGAAGGTGTGCTTCTACTCGATAGCTGTCATCTGGGGATCAGTGGAAACTGGATGTTTCTTTCATGTATCATATAGCTTAGGCCATATGTGTGAACCTTCCAATCAATCCATCCATCTACATGCGAAAGCTACACCAAATTGCTTTTCTCACATTGGCTGATGAAAGTTGGCACCTTCAACGGCCTGGTTCTGTAACTGATGCAAGCAATGCTGTATATTTTTTCAGGCCCATAACAGTTGAGCATCTTTTAATTTTGTAAGAGAAACTTCGGTGGTGCCATTCCAATTTTGACCATTTCCAGACCCCCCCATGTGGTCAACAGGTCACACACAGCTAAGGTATCAAGAATACAATCTCTGGTATGAATCTAATCACCTTGGCTTCCCTTTCACAGATTCATTTTGCCGAACATATCAATGTATTCGAGAGTTCGTCGAGCTTTCAGATACAAAATAGGTGAACAATGTTCGACGTCTATAGTCATGGTTCATGGGAAACTTCCAACCTTTTTTTTCTTCTCCTCTTTAATAACTTTCATGTTCTTTCCATATCCTTTTGTAAGTTGCAATGATATTGTAACTGTTGTCGGGTGGACCAGAGGACTCCTCTGTGATAGGAAATAGTTGCTGCAGATGCACATTTGTGGCTGCTTCTGTGGGATTTAATGATAGTTTGCTTTAGGAAGACTAATTGAGGATTGCAGGGATGATGCTTTGCTGATGGGATGGGGGATTTAGTTGCTTTTCTAGTTTTGACATGTGGGCCAAATCCAGAGCGATGGTCAGATGGGCCTTGTGTGTGGATTATGCCCAGAATCTCTTTGATGTAACAATTGGGTTTGTAGCTTACACATTGTTTGTTAATGGAAAAAGGTCACAGGATTTGTAGCTACTGTAATTCAGATTTGAGGGAGTATTGGGAAATGTTTCAACAGAGGTCGGAAGCAACAGCCCAGTGGTTTGGGTTTCAAAACAAGGGCCCCTTGTCAGAACTAAAAAAGACTAAATTGCAATTCCTCAGCTTTGATCATCCAACAGTTCCTCAGCACATGAAACAATAGAAACCTAAGGATGTGTTCTTATGACGGTCCAGAAATTTGTTTCTGAAGACTCCTTGCAATTGCCGTTTTCCAAAAACACATGATCTGAAAATTTCGTTTTGGCAGATCACTTCTGCTTTTATACTAGAAATTTTACAAAAGGCTACCTAATTAATATAGAATTTACCATATGATACCCCACCTTAATGTTTATGTGAAATCCACTCTGACCACCAAGTGTCAGCCCCTGCTAAGCCCATGGTCCAAAATGCAGTTGAGCCACACAATTGGATAGTGTACAAGAGTGCAGCATCAAATAGTTGGGAGTGGATTTCATATAATCATCACAGTGGACCCTGTAGAAATCAAGGGTGGACATCTCTCCCCCAAATCTTTCCATTGGTATTTTTTTTTCATCCTTGGACCTAGCGCTCTTCCAAATCATTCCATTGGTGTAATTTGCATCCGTGGACCTAACTTGGGATTACATATCTAGTGGTTGGAGGGGATTTCATATACACATCAGGGTGAGTGGGGCGCCTGGTGTTTTCTGCTGTTAAAAGGGAAAAAACATACTTCGGCCGTGTTTGTTAACGCTGAATTTTTGCACTTAACGCGGAATGGGTAAAATTTTTCATGTTTAGTGGTGTTTGTTAATGCGTTGTTAACGTGGAAGACCGAAAGCGCTAAGTGGTTCTTCACTGAATTCTTTCCGTGATAGGAGTCTGGCTTAATGGTGAACGCAGAATGCGCTCCGTGATTTTTCATTAAATAAAATTTTTTTACTTCCAAAAGTATCCTTTTTCAAGTTACTATGGAAATTTTTTTCTTTTAAATTGTTTGCGCAATACAAAATTAACCTTTAACTTGTGAAATTTCTTTATGCCCCACCATAATTTATATGTTTGATCCACAGGATAATGATTTCCACCGTTGAAACCTTTCAAGGACCCACATTGATGTTTATTTGTTTTTTGACCTGTTCATTATATCCATACGGGCATGGATGAAGACAAAATACAAATATAAGATTGCTCCCAAACTTCCATGGCCCCCCAGAAAATTTCAACTGTAGACCTTCAATTCAACTGTTTCTTGTGGGTGTGGTCCATTCGAACATTCTATATACTTCTTTTTTGTGCTCAAGTCATAAAATTATATGATAAAATTAATAGAAGGAGCGGATCAGATACATAAATCATGGTGGACCTCACAAATTTTAATTACTGCGCAATCTGCTTCCATCGTACACCAGCCAATCTGCTTCCTGGATGTACGTGGATCTTCTTTGAAGGCATTTCGCATGAAGTGCCTGCGCCGAAAACCCATTTTATCAGCCCATTTTAGAATTTTATACAAAAAGTGAGTAGGATCCAGTCAAGTGGGCCCCACTGATTTGATTACCTGGTTTTATCGGACTTAATGCCCACCTTGATTTTTAAACTGAAAACACAAATATTAAAATATTAATCTGATTCAAAACTTCTTTAGACTCATGATGCTTCAACTCTGAAGCCTGAATATGAAATCTAATGTCAAAATTAGTTCACAAAGGGGATGGACATTTCTCACAAAAGTCGGGGTGGGCCCTAGATAGCATAGGAAGCCTTTAGCAGGAAATCCGCTGGAAGCAAATTGGCTGTTGTACCACACACACCAGCTTTATTGAGCCTTCTGGTCCCATCATGGTATTTGTTAAAAACCGCATAAATGTTTTGAGTTGGTCGTAAGTCTTAAAATTCTCAAGTTGACCACACTACAAAAAGCAGTGGGGATTGAATATCAACCATTAAAATCCTGAGAAGTTTCGGATCAAGTGGATATGATTCATCTTTCAGCTAATATTCTAAAATAATCTCGATAAACAATATAATAAATACATCATCGGAGTAACTTTGATCTCCTTTGTTCGTATAGCTCGGAGCGGAGTCGGCGCTGTGTCTTTGCACCAACTATATAGCTGGACGCGGATTGCGTTCAAGGTCAGGGCTCGGTGGGGCCGACTGTGATGTAAGTGTGTTACTCCTGATCTTAAAAATCATGTCACAGATGGAGCTCGTAGACACCTTTCTTTGGACTTAGTACTTGGAAGTTTTTAATAGTGGACCATTCAATCAGCACTGTTTCCTGGTCCACCATTTCAGACATTTCGGATGTTTGTTAACAAATAGATTGTTTCAAATTCGATACTTCAGATTTTAGGTTCAGATTCAGATTTCGGATTCAGTCTTCAGATTTCAGATTCAGGCTTTAGACTTCAGATTTAACAAACGGGGCCTTCCGCTGGTATAGTAGAAACAGGAATTTCACAGAATGCTCACCCTTAATTTTTTAGGAAGGCTTTGAAATGTATTTGAGATTCAACCATTAGATTTGTAATCCTATGCTAGGCCCAGTGCCAAACATTCAGGCTGACCTGAGCCCCACCAAAGGAAACAATTTGTTAAGACGCCCACGTTTGATTTTTATCGGACTTAATGCCCACCTTGATTTTTAATGGGACTGATGAACATATGAAATCCACTCTTACCATTAGATGCCACACCAAAAACAGGAGGTGATGTACCTGGTGTTCAGTGTGGATTTCACATAAACATACGGGTGGGGCCTAGCCAAGCTGCTGATCCCTTTGCTCTCACGACCCACCTGAGCTGCCGTAAAGAAGTTCTAGAGTGAGCAGAACCTAAATTCCGTATAGGTTTTTTTTTTTTTTTTAATGGTCAGATTAGTATGCGAGGCCCATTTGTATTTTACTTTTAACTACCAATTGGATGCTTCAGATTGGTCACTCAATGGTAGGTCCCACAGTAGTTGACTACATCTAGAAAATAAAACATTACACAAACACATGACACCAACGGTCTAATTTGCTGCTAACAACTAGATAAGCCACTTTTAATTTTAACCATCTATTTGAGGAAGGTGAATTGGATTGTTATCGAGAAATACTCCCTCCATAACATGCCCAGCGACTTCCATGCTTTAGTGCCACAATTTTTAGAATACAGCAACAAATGGTGGGAAACTATCACAAAAATCGTTTAGAAAAGTTAATCAGATGGAATGAGATTCCTGTGGGAACCGCCCTGCCTGCAGAGATGTGGCCTAGCCTACGGAGAGGATGTTTGGAAGTTGTTGGGGTTGGTATTTTGAGCCACACCGTCCAATCAAATCTTGGGCAAGCATCAATCCCAGTCCAATTGAAACACGAGCGTTTATTAGATGCACAGGTTGCAAAAGCATTTGAGGCCCATTCACAAACGGTTCAGATTTGCAACCAAACAGTAGTCTTGGCTGTCAATATACAGAGAGACTACAGCATGGTATAGAGACATCAGCATAGTAAGGTCCAAAGCTAACCACGAAACAATCCCCACCATAGGCTAGAGCCCAAAATTCACATGAATTGGATTATACCAATCATTCAATTGGAGATGAATGGTGTAGCAAGATGGCCCACTGATCAAATGAAAACATTATTATAAAGCTTTTGCTTTGAAATATCAACAAATCTGCATAGCAAAACTGCTGGTAAAAATCTATTTTCTTCCACAACCCATTGCAAAAATCAACAACAAAATCACAATCTCCCATGACATCAAGTCCAAAAATCACCACCACCTAAAAAATCCTCACGGTTTGAAAACCCAAGCCGCAAACCTCCTTTTCCCCCCTTTTCCATTCAATTACAAATCCTCTTTTGGTGAGAGAGCTGCGGCTAGCCAAAAAGACCAACATGAAAATAGTGGCAGCCAAGTGATCCGGCTTCGAGCACCAAGAACGCTCAATAAGAAACTATAGGTCCATAGAGAAGGGACACCCTTAATTAGGGAGGACATGTATGCACACGTTTCCTTATTTTCAGATAATTGAGACTAATTAACAGGATCAGAGCCTTAGTTGCTGGCCCACCCATCAATGATGGCTCTTTTTAGGGCATGTAACTTTAGTATGAGATTGAGAAAATATCATTCCTATACTTTTTGGAAACTGAGGCAAGTTGGAATGACAAATACAAGCAAAGCTATTGAGAAAATATTGTTCCTAGACCTTTCGGAAATAAAGCAAGTGACAATGTAAGCCAGTGAATTTTCAGTAGAGCGTCAGTAGTTCATTCTATGTTCTACTTTCAGATGTAACATGAGAAATGAGCAAGGGAACTGTTGATCAGATTAGAGAAATTGATCAATTTTGACAGGGCGCCTATGTTCTTCATGGAAGAGAAATCTGCACAGTTTGACAGAGCCCACATGAACATTTCCACATTGGACAGGGACGATGAATTTGTCCACTTTGAAATGGTAAAACAACAGGGTTGAACTCCAAATAGATAAATAAATAAATAAAAGAATTGAAGAAGCAATTGGACAGAGACAATTCCGAGTCAGCTTGGATGAAATGGCTGAAAGAATGAAGGAAATAGACAATTCATTGTGGCAATGAAAGTGTAGTCTTCAAGCCAAATTAAGGAGTTAAAAACAAGCACTAAGGGCCTGTTTGGATTTGAGGAAAGCATAGGAAAGGAAATGCCATTTCTTTGGGGAAACCTTATTTCTAGGAAAATGGAAAATGGAAAATGGAACATTTTTAACGTTGTTTGTTTTTTAACAAGATTTTCCTAAAAATTTAGTATCTATTTTCAAATATGTTGTTTGGCAAAACAAAAATCTTTTGGAGGAAAGAATTTTTTAGGTAATTACCAGCATGTGAAAAATTAGCACGTGGCACATGTGGGATACTCGAGGATGGATAGTGACACATGTGGCATACATAGCAAATGTAGGTGCTTGAGGATAGATAGTGACACGTAGCATACAAAGCAGATGTAGGTGCTTGAAGCTGAATTGTGGCAACGTGTTACATGTGACTGCTTGAAGCTGTATGGTGCCACATGTGGCACAAGACATGCATTGGCACATTTGACATGTGGGCACTTGAAGCTAGGTGGCAGCACTTCTGCACATTGGCACCATTGGCACATGGCGCATTTGGAGCAATTGAACACGAACAACAAATGGCATACTATATGGCACATTGGTGAATGTAGAGTACTTTACACTAGTAGGGCGCAAGAGGAGATGAATGGTGGTGCATGCGGTGCATTAGCACATGTGGGGTGCAAGGGAAGATGGATGGTGTCACACATGGCATATTAGCAAATGTGGTATGTTTTACATGTGGGAGGCAAGAGAAGATGAATGTTGACATGTGGCACATCGGCACATGTGGCATTGTGGGGGTAATAACCAAAGATGTATGATGGCTCATTTGGCACATTGACACGTGGCACACTTGAGGCGATTGAAGATGGACGGTGGCACCATTTGGGCTTACCATTGAAAAAACAATTTTCCTTCCATTGTGGGAAAATGCATTTCTAAAGGGTGGAGGTGGGAAAATAAAATTATTAATTTCCCAACAAAGATGGAAAGTGGGAAACCATTTCCCACAAATTCTCATGAAGAAAGACTTCACAAACGACAGAAAGTGAGTTTCATGAGAAATTATGTTTCCTTTCCTTTCCATAAATCCAAACCGGCCCTAGAGGTTCAAGATGATTGATTTCCATAAGAAGAGAAAACAAGACAAGGAACTTGGCATTTTGCGAGTCTGTGGTTTTAATTTCAGCAACCATTCTTCTTCTACTTCCTCTTTTTTTTCAATCTTTTCCTGAGGCAAAACTACACATAACTGAGTCAAGACCGTCAGGAGATCAACCAAGCAACCAGTTTGGTATGATGATGGATGGATTGTATCTACAAAGATGAGGAATGAGAATCGCACGGTCAGAAAATAATGCATATGTAATGAGCTGTGATTAAGTAACCATGGTCATAAGAGTATATTTCCGACAAGAACATTAGAGAGCATCGCTGGTCCGGTGCCCAAACAGAGATTAAGCACACCAGAGAAAACACCAACAAAGGAAAGAAAGATCCTATAAGTTCTAAGACAACTGGAGAAGAACATCCATAAACATAGAGAATAATCTCCCCCAAAAATATGTCGACTTTGAATTCCCCCATGACCTCAAATAGACCCTGGAAGGAGGAATAAGAGAACGCTGGCAAGATTTATAGGATACTGCCCTTCCTCTCCAGAAGCAGGACCTAACGGAACTACTGTAAGGAGAGAATCTCTGAGAATGGAAGTGCTGAATTAAAACTAGGAGATCACCTTCCCGGTGAACAAAAACATCGAGAAAGCTTAGGTGGACATGATGAAGGCCTGAATTAGGTTCTCAGCTGCACGCTTCTGCTCAGGTGTGCCTGAAATCTGGGCAATGCGTTCCGAACGGGATGATTTTGAGTCAAGAACCTCCACAATAGCTCCAGAGATCTGCAAAACCAACATGTAAGGTATAAACTTAATTGAAAAATGTTGAATGTGTGTGCCCATAGAATAACTGCAACCAAACACCAAGCAAACATTCCTGTCAATTTGTTCCAACAGTAAACTAATATCCATTTTACAAGCTTTCTCGAGACTTTTGACAGAAGGCAGCTGAAGATATGCATTGAATGCTAAGAGATAAAATCAAATTAGGACAAAGGCCATTGAAATAGACAATAATGTCCAGAAATCATTACTCTGGCATAATGGTACAAGTCACTGAACATGAATATTTGAACCAAATAAACAGAACACCCAAAAGAAAACCTAACCCTGTGATAAGAATTCTACACATGGAAAGGTCTTATTAAAAGGTCAATGATGGCTTCTTTTAGTGACAAAGGTTAGCTAGAACGGAGAGACAAATGTACATAAAAGTGTATTTCGTCAGTCTGCATACATAAATATGCTGTAACAGACCATATTTACCAAATTTCTCAAAAACAAGAATGATGGAGAACGCTACACATTAGTTTGCATACATGAATATGTCGTAACAGACCATATTACCAAATTTCTCAAAAACAATAAATATTGAGAACACTACACATCAGAAAGTAATGATCATGAAAGAGGACAACATACCTTCCGAATATTTGCCAAGTTTGCTCCACCTTTCCCCATCACTTTACCCACTGCATTTGCAGGGATTACAATCTCAAGGGTGGAGGGCAATCTGCACAAATGCACGACATAGAAGCAAATAAATAAGCTGAAAAAGAGAACAGGAACATAAACAAAGACTATGATAGGAGACACTGACCCTGAATATGACTTTGATGAATATGGGGAAATCAATCCATATCCATTCTCCCCACCCTTCATATAGTTCAAATTCCAGAAAAAGAAAAGAAAAGTAAGCTCACCAAGGGATTGGAATATTTTACTGGAAAATGTATATGAATGCAGCATTTCACATGCAGAAATAAAACCAGCCATAGTAGTTCTACTATTTATGACCACACTGAGTAGTCATGTTTAAAGAAAATGCTGGAAATAGGCCTATCAATTTCTGAGCATGAATCAATTAGTAAAATTTGCCAATATTGTGGGGAAAAAAGTTTAATGAATCCCCTTTTCTTCTTTTAAGAAAAAATTGGTGCTGTGTGTGTCATGTGTGTGAGTGATCCAGATTCCAGGGTTCAATCCCTGGTAGTGTTGCCTTTCCAAAAAAAAACATTGGTGGTTTGAATTTGCTACCCAGGAGTGCCACCTACACTAATCTACTAGGCTGTTTTCTGAGTCATTAAGTTTTGAATATTTTCTAGTTCAATTAAAGAGATTAAGAAGCAAATCAAGAAACACAAGAAGAATCAATGAAGATACAAGGATGTATGCATTGGCTGTAAGAAAATTACCTGCGAAGATCCATAGCCAGATCCATAGCCAGATCCATATCCATACAAGCTGCTGGTAGAAAGCATGCCCAAGCCACTTCCAGTGTCAACCCTCCGATCGTAACCCAAGGGAGCAACTGGAGGAATGCTAGGCAGAACTGATGGCGCAGAGAGATTGCCTGAGTACAGGGAATCAGCACCAGGAGCACTGCGAGCACCTTCCCTGTCTTTTAAAACATAATCTCTAAGCCTCAAAACAATCTGAACAAGTGCATCTCTCATACAACCAACTTCTCCAATCACCTGAATGGGCAAGATCAAAAGCAAATTAAGTAATCATTAAAAGTCACTGGGAAAAAAATAAAAAAATAAAAAACTATATGCAGTGGAAACAGACCTCCACTAGTTCATCACCCTCTTCAGCACATCTTGGCTTTTCATGTTTTGAGATGCGAACATCAGCTTTTGTACTCTTGCGCATCTCATTTATGATAGCACCGCTCTTGCCAATGAGACAGCCAATAGTCTTGGATGGAACAAGAATGCGAATGTTGACAGTGTCATCATCATCATTGTCATTGATCTTTCCTTGCAGCAGTAGAACAGCTTCAACAGCAGTAGACTTCACATCATCCGTAGACTGCAAAGTGCCAATGGATATCAGATGTGACCGTGTGCCAAAAAATATATGCAGGGCATATCTATGGAGAATAGTAGTTAACATTAACAAGTCTAACCTCTGTGGACGTGACAGTGATAACACACTCATCACAATCCCCTTTTGGATCTCCAACCTCAACACGAGCACCGCTTGCTTGCCTCACACTTTTAATGGAATTCCCTCCCTTGCCAATAACGCGCCCAATCTTGTCAGAGGGGCATAGAACTCGTACTGTTAGCTCTTCTGATCGAGATGAGCCACCATACCCAGAAGCAACAGGGAGGGAAGATGAATACATAGGCCATGGACTCCCACCATCAGCATATGCATGGAGTTCTGGTACATGAGATGTCGGTGCCACTTGTGGCACAGATCTAGGAGGTGGGACCATAGAATCTGCCCCAGGATAAAAGCCACCAGTAGGATAAATAGGGAGATCTGCCGGAATGATTATGCTTGGTGGAAGATCTGGTACAGTAGTGTCAAGAGGAATCTCTTCTCTTGGGGAGAACTTGTACATGATTGCAGATACTGCATACAATGCCTGCTTCACTGCTCCAGCCTCACCACTTATCTACAAATAAAAAATGATAATTAAGCACAGGGATACTTAAATGAAGAAATGCAACGTGATGCAACACTCAAAAGAAACGAACCCATCATCATAACTGGCATGGAAAGTCGAGATCTCCCAAGCAAACAGATATTTCCTAATGACAGGTCTCAAACTAGAGATTGGAATTTTGGGGATCTAGTTCTTGGCAGCTATTATATAGTAAAGCTGCGAATCAGATTCAGGATGCATGTCCATGAATAGTATAGATTGATGGTTTATAATTCAAAAAGGTGATGAAACACATTCAAATATAGTTATTTCAGCAGCATTCTTTTTTTCCAGATTCTTTTTTACTTGTGCTAATTGCCAAAAAGTTCCTCAAGAATTGTAAGATCTACTATCAGAGGCTTTATAACTCATTTCTTATGTGGCCCGCTTTTGAACTTGCAGAACAATCTGATGAGTGTTTACCTGAACGAAATTGTCAAAGCTCATTGCGCATGCGTGAGTAGGGTCATTGGGATCCTTCGGGTTAACCTTGATATTCGTCTTCGTATTGGTTCTCAGTTTCTTGATAGTGCTACCTGATTTCCCAATCACATTCGCCACTTGGCTACTTGGGACGAGAATATGGGCCTCCTCTTTATGTTTCTTGTCAGACTCCCCAACAGCAGCGACCGCATTAGCTATAGCAGCATGTACTTTGAGAAGAGCATCCTGAGCAGCACAAAGAGGCTTCATATCATCCTCATCGACATCCTTCTCATCCTTCTCCTTGACATAACAATATATCAATATAACCCTCTCATCCGACCCAGGAAAAGGATCAACAACCTTAATCTTCGAGCGGGTCTCTTGCCTAAGAGAATTTATCACCTTACCGCTCTTACCAATCACGTTTCCGATAACCCCATTCGGGCAAAGTATGCGATAGATAACCACCTCCCCATCACCCGAATTGTCTTTTCCGTTGAATCTTTTCTTTTGGTATTTGTCATCACCATCATTATCCCTCCGGGATCGCTTGCCTGTCTCGCCCATGCTGATAAAGCAACCTCAGGAGACAATCACTTCCTGAATTTAAAAAGATGAGAATCATCATGAACAAATGAAAATACAAAATTGTGCCCAAAACCACAGAATCAATAGACGTGCTAGAGAATGCTACTATGATGCATGTACCTCATAGAGTTATATATGAAGTGAGCACCCAAAAAAATAAAAATAAAAATAAAAATCTCCGCGGGACACATAGCACTGGTATGTAGTGATCATAAGCATTGATTTGATGGGCCATATCCCGAAAAGGTTAATGTAATTATACCGTGGTAGCCAGCTAAATCAGTGATCCAGCTTTAAAAAAAGGCAGACTTTTAGGCCACTTTTGTCAATTAAAAATCAACTTTTGAGGATGGCCCGCCAGATCAACGAACCCAATTACCACAAACGTTTGGTTGTGTCCAGCACTTCATAGAACTTGTAAGAAGTGTGCAATTTTACAACATCTCACAAATCCACAGCATTTATAGCAATTAAACTACAGAAATTGCAAATAAAAATCCAATGTTTGCAATTTTACAAATTGAAATGCAATTCCGACCAAATCCCATTTGAATTTGAGTTGGGTTTTCCAAAAACTGATTCTTGCTTTCCACATACCTTTTCCCCAAAGAAATCAACGAAAAGCCAAAAAAAGAAAACACAAGTTGACACTCTACACACACCCTTCTTAATTGCATACGCCCTTTTCTCCATTCAAAGAGTTGAAAATAGCTTCTTCTATTTCTAAGTGCATGACTTAAATCCCCGAACTGAATAAAGGGTTTATGAAAATCAATAAGGGCGGGTATAGAAATCAATTTCCCCAGAGAAGAAACACGAACTACAATACAATAGTAAAAAACAGAGCATACAGAGAACGTGAAATCCAAGCAGAACCCTAACCCTAGAAAGCTAAGAAGAGAGAGAACGACTAGAAGAAGAACTCAAAGAGAGTCGAGATAAAAACCTAACAAGAAGCGTACCTTTCCGAGAGAGAGAGAGAGAGAGAGAGAGAGAGAGAGAAACCCTAACCCTAGAAAGCTTTGGGAGTAAGGCAGCTGGACATGCCGAAGATGAGCGACTTTTCGCTCGTTTTCATTTTTTTAAAGGTTCTGACTGGATCGCCCGGTGAGAATCGGGATGGAACCGTCAATAGCCGGTTGTACACGCGGGTTTCTACGCTTTTAGGGACGCGGATTGCGTAGAGAAAACTCTGTGGGGCCCACCGTGATGTATGTATATTATCCATTCAGTCCATCCGTTATATCAGATAATTTTAGAGTATGAGACCAAAATATAAGTATATATAAATCTCAAGTGGACCACACCACTGGAAACAGTGGGAGTTGAAATCTGCCGTTGAAACCTTCTTGGGGCCAAAGAAAAGTTTTGGAACAAGCTGATATTTATTTTTCCCTTCATCCATATTTTTTTTTAAAACGTTATGAACAGGTTGGATTACAAAGAAAATTCACTGTGGGCCCTGGAAAGGTTTCAACGGTGGATATCATTAACCTGCTTTTTCCTGTGATATGGTCCACTTGAGCTTTGGATATATTTCGATTTTGGGTCCATGCCATATGAAATTATCTTCTAAAACTGATGGACGGAGTGGATAAGACACATGCATCGCAGAGGGGCCTACAAAGTTCACTCAGTAAGCAATGTGCTGTCCCCATTTAGGGGGTCAACTTGGCTTTGCTACTCTGGCAGCCGATGATGAATGATACGCAGGCACTTATAAGTTACTTAGAAATTGTGCATATGTGAAATAAAATTAGTTCAAATTAAACCGTCCAATTTATTTATACAAATTTAGATGTATAATATAGAAAAAATTAATCTTAATTTATTCACTTAGTGTCAGATTTGTGGAATTTATTGACTATTAAAGATGAAAATATTCAATGGTCTTCTTTTAACAAACAAGTGTCCACCAATCAGAGGATAGGATTGTCAAAAATAAATTACTTTTATAATTTGATTTGGATATAATGATTTCTATAATCTATCCGGTTTCATTTGAGTTAATATATGCCATGTGCACCATTTTAAATTGCCCGCGTATCAAGCTTCGTACACAGCCAGAGTATCAAATAACTCCCGGGTTTGAATTTAGGGCGCGAGGCGCGATCACGGACGATGTATTTTTCGGGTCTCCGATCCAATCTCATTCGAAGAAATAGGGTGGTGCATCAGGTGGGCCTCCTTTGTATGAAAGGATTGGATGGTTCACATTCAGTGTGCCGTTGAGCTAATCATCAGACCGTTCCCACTGTGTAGATTACTGGTACGAAGAATCAGGTAGATCTGCCATCGGGTGGGCCCACGGTGCATGAGATGTCAAAAAAAAAAAAAATTTCCTGCACGTGATGATCTCAGCCATTCAATTGGTCCGCTTATTTATTTTTGTATTTTTCGTTTTTTAGATCAATAAAGAACAGGTGGTACCGTCCACTCTTACAAAAATTTAAAAAAAAAAAAAAACAAACAGGGCATGGACCATCCATTATGGGGCCATTAATGAATAGTTCAGATCGAGGGATCATGGGTAGGGGTGTACATCGAGTTGAACCGAGTTGAGCTGGCCTCACCTGACTGGCTAGCTCAACTCGGTTCAATCAACAGCTTGGGCCAACTCAAGTTGAGTTCACCGTTGAGCCATTTCCACAAACACTTGGACTACACCTTCAAAATTCTGCTGTATGTGAAACAAAGCAATAGTTTTATAGGTATTTTATCAAACATCTTCTAGGTAATATAAAAAGTAAGAAAGAAAAAAATGGTATTTGTTTCATGTAGATACCTTCCTTACACTTCGTTGAGTCATTTTATCAACCACTTGGTGAGCAACATCAATGGCAAAATAACCGAGTCATCGAATTGGTTCAATAAGAGTTTGATTCAGGCTGGATTCGATCCAAGTCAAGTCAAGCTAGGGCATGCTTAAACTCATTTTCAAGCTCAAAAAATCAGCTCGAACTCAACTTCAAACCGAGTCCAATCGAGCTTTTTCAAGTTGAGTCGAGCGAGCTAACCGAGCTAGCTCGGTTCACGTACACCCCTAATCATGGGCTTAACAAAAATAAATAAGATTCCATATGGAGGGTGGTTAGGCTGTGTTGTGATTGCCAATCTCTTCATGAAACGTTGGCAACTCATCATAGAAGCAGTGTGCATGTAGTTCAATCCAGACCACACGATCGGTGCCCTCCATTGCAGGTGAATAGAAACCAAAAGTTCACATCGACAGTCTAGCTGTTGCCATGATGGAATGTGCAGTGGGGCTCATAAGCAAAATCAGATGGTTAAAATAATTCGATGAGTTGACTATGGACGGTCTGGATTACCATGGAACTCCATGGGAACTTCTAGCCATGTGGTAAAGGGTGAGATGGATCGACATACATCCATCCGGTGAGCCCTATTTTGATGGACCACAATTTAAAAACCGTGTCAGTTGACAATCAGTGGGGGGAAAAGCAAGTTGTCTTGTGATATTCAGACCAGGAATAGATCATGATCAAGAATATCCCTGTTTAGAAGATCCCAGGCATCCAATCTTCGGATGCAGATTGACCCTGCCACCACTGACCTCCATGGTGGCAGGACTCTATGGCTCACTGTGATTGATGTGTTTTATCCATGCTGTCTATCTATTTTCTAGCTCATCTCAGCCCATGAGCCCAAAATTGAAACATATGGAATGTACTACACTAGGAAATTGCTTCTGTTTTGAGGAGAGTAGAAGGGAGGATTTGAAATGAATTTGAATTTTTCAATATATTAATAAAGGAATATATATGATCTTCCAAATCACATTTAATATCCCAACTTAGCACGTATTTTGATCCTTTTGTTCCGGGAGGAATAGCCTCTCATCATATTGCAGCTAGAGGTATACACGAACCGAGCTAGCTCGGTTAGCTCGCTCGACTCAACTCGAAAAAGCTCGATTCGGCTCGGTTTGAAGCTGAGTTTGAGCTAATTATTTTAGCTCGAAAATGAGTTCTAGCTGGCCCCAACTTGACTCGAATCGAACCCAGCTCGAATCAAACTCAGATCGAACTAGTTCGGTGACTCAGTTACTTTAATATTGATGTTGCTCATCAAGTGTTTGATGAAATGACTCAAAGAAGTGTGGCTGGTGGCAAAGAAAGTATGTATAAGAAACCAACACCCTTTTTTTCTTGATTTTTATGTTGTTTAGAAACTGTTTGATAAAATACTTGTAAAACCATTGTTGTTGTCTCAAATATAGGGAGATTTTAACGGTGCAACCCAAGTGTTTGTGAAAATGCTGCAATGGCAAACTCGACTCAATCTTCGCTCGAACTGGCCCGAGCTACTGACCAAACCGAGCCGAGCTGGCCAGTCAAGGTCAAGGACCGAGCCGAGCCGATTTCGAGCTGAGGTCAGCTAGTGGCCAAGTCAAGTCAAGCTGAGGACAACTCAACTTGGTTCGACTCGATGTACACCCCTAATTGCTGCGAGGACATTGGAGGAGTACTTCCTTTAGGATGAAAAGGAAGGGTTGAGAGCCTCCTTTCCTTCACCTCTTTTGACCCTTCCACTACATTGACCAGCTTGCTGGCGGGGCTCCTCAATGTTTCAGTGTGCATGCACCTGCACTACTATTATGGGGCAGGGGCCTCACACACACACACATGTATAAATAAAATAATTATAATAAATTGTAATATATACTTTAGCAAGACATAGGACATTTTAAGCATTAGGTAGGCCACAAATGTAAGAATCATGAACAAGCAATGTTTTAACATTTTTAAACAATCCATTTATATGGTTATCTCTTGAACACCTTATATCATTCTTTCGATGTGATTTTAGTGATGTAGCCATCATTGATTGTTTAGAAGTATCATTAGTGTGACATATGTGTGGCGGCACCTTTGTTTACATGTGCAACTCTCCAGGAGAGTTAAAAAAGCATTTCACTTCAATTTACTTTCAAATCATCTTTCTTAAACTGGATTTCATTTACATGCATGTTTATTCTATTTTCATTTCATTTATATGTATTTACTTTCATCCAAACATACCTCAAATACAATTTATTTACATCCAAATGATCCCTAACACATTTCACGGACAAGCCTTCCCATACACCCAAATACTGTGTTTTTAAAATCTTGGACATGCGTATCCCTGTGTGGAGTAAAGATGAATTGACCACTTCAAAAAAGTAATTTGTCGTAAATTTATATTATGTGGTCAAAATTAAAATTTCCAAAGTGATCTATTAAATCATGCCAGAAAAAGTATTCTAACCGTTCAGTTGGTTATATCAAGTTGATGGTTAAAATTTAGCTGTTGAGGGTCCAAATTCAAGAGGTGATCATAGATGGATAAGATTGTAGTTGTAATTGATTGGCTAGTCTTCTTCTACATGGGGCCAACAATTTTGACGGCCCAGATCGCCATACACTTACACTACGTGAATGGTGGATAAATCTAAACCATTTAGAGGGTTGGATTCTTCCTGGAATAATATCTGATCCAGTGATCAGATATGTGGTTGACTCAATTAAGAAAACGTTGGACATCTGAATGGGCCCCGGCCAAGCAATTGAAGCATCAGTCAAAAATACACTCACCTCACTATCTAACCATTTGATTTTGCCATTGTTCAACATTTTCTTTTTAACCGTCCATTTGATGGTCACAAATGAGAGTGTCAATGATATGAAGACATGACGGAGGATTTTGGGGGCCCAGTTGTTGAGGATCATGGATTGACATTCACACTAAGAACACAACTTTAATTACCAACTTGATACCCCCTATCAAATGGACATTTTATATAAGTAGACAATGATGGGCGGTCCGAATGAGATGGGCATAATTCAATGGCTAAGATCATCTGTTCAACTTGATTTTGAAGCCATCCTCCATCCACAATTAGGCCATACATCAGACATTTAGACCGATGTACATGAATGGATGTGCATGACCAGTGAGAAGCCATTAGTTTTGAGCGATGCATTTATTTTGATGAGTGGATATTTGACGGAGTTAGTGAAAATGCATCCAAATACACAAATACAAAATAGATGTTTGGCTCAAAATAATAATAATATGCATTGAGTATCATTTAAAGGGTGTGCCAAGTGAGCCTTTAGCATTTATAATAAATTAATTGCTTCGCACATGCACATACACATTTCTTGTAGTCTATATCAAGATTTATTTAAAATTTAAATAAATTTTGAGTTAATTTTGAGATAAAATCATGGAAATAATCAATCAACATACCTTTTGAAATATTTTTGTGATCATCAATTGTTATATTTTTCCAAAAATACTGTGAGATATTTGGAATCTCAGTGATATTTGTCATACCAAATCCAAACTCCAATTATTTCTATTATGAGGAATAATATTAAAAAACAAAACAAACACAACCAAAGATATATATAGTTAAAAACAAGATTCTATCTAACATATTATTTTGTAAAAGCCTTCCAATCTCTTTTTAATCTTCTATTCTTATTGAGTCTCAGATTTCTTCCACATAGACTCCACAAAGTCATAGAGCTTGCGTCGGTCCGGAAGAGTCTTCGACACACTCTCCCTCTCCATACACCTCTTCACCCACCCCATCAATGTCGGGCATTCCTCCTCCACATTGAAATACCCATTAGTCTTGTGGATGTAAAACCAACCAGAAAAGGGAATGAGGGCAATATCCACCAACCCAAAGCAATCACCTCCAAAAAATGGCTTCTCTTTGAGTTCACCTTCCAACAATTTCAAGCACGCGATAAATTCTTTCTTTGCTGCTTCCTTAGCTTCGCCTTTATTTTTCAATATTGCTATCCCACTTGGATATACCTAAACAAAAGGTAAAAGAAGAAGAGCAAGAAGAAGCAATTATACACATGAATGCGTGAATTTCTACATATGGGAAATGAAAGAGTAAGCATTCATCAAGTTAGGCCAGTCCACACAATTGGTGGGCCAGTAGATCACCATAAGTGTATGGACCATTCACCATGCCCTTGGGCCATCCATTTCTCTTAAAACACTCGGAGCCAATAGGTGGGCCTAAACTTTGGGACAATGTCTGTTCGTTGTGATCATCACTTGTAAATGGCTCTAATGTTGCACAATCGAAGCCAATAGTTCATTTTGTTATTACAAGATTGGTCTGATTTGTGGGCCACAAGTCAAGCATGGTGGAGCACATCTAATGTATAATTTAGATATTTCACAAAATTAAGTGGATGAATGGGCTATGTTGGGGTCGGCTCAAGCTCAGCCTACTCAGGCCTAGCTTGGACCTATGTTCTACTTTGCCGGCAAGGCTTAGACAGACTAGGCACCGTCCCAACTCGGCCATTGATGGCCTGGTACAAACAACATGTGATGTGAATTACCCATAACTGGGGTTACAAGAATCACCTAACATGGCTCAATAGAAAAGGGATGTGAATTGCCCTATGAACGGTTTTCCCTTCATCTATGTGGTAATCACTTCATGAACACATTGCATGGTGGAACCCTAGAAAGGTACATTCCAAATATCTCGTGGTGTGACTAACTTGAGTTTTGGATTTCCCTTATCTTTGGGGTCATGTCTTAAAATGAGCTGGCGCAACAGATAAGAAGTGTGTATTTATGTATATAATATATACAAACATAAGGCTTTGCAGGTGATTTGCTTTTTAAGAATTTTTTTGTAATTGTGATGTGATTTAGTGAAAAAATGTAATGTGAGCTTATTAGATATAGGACATGCAGTGAAAAACAAAAATTAAAATAGAAAATTTTCAAGGTGAATGGATTCTCTTGCATTCTTAACTTTTACATCTACACATTTTCACATGATGCTATTTCATTGAACAGGCATCGGATTACATAGGCAATTAAAATAGGCCACCGTTGAAAATGTCCCTGATCCAATCCAATCATCCTAACTATTAAGTGAGATGGTCATACATTTAACTTTCAGTGTATAGCGTGCATTTAGAAAGAACGAACAGACTAACTACTCACCTTCTTGTCTACGTAGTCAGCCCAAAATCTGGCGTTGGCCCGTTGGTAAGGATCTTTGGGCATCAACGGTGATCCGTCCGTCCAAACCTCATCGATGTATTGGACGATGATGAGAGATTCGCAGATGGGCCTTCCGTTGTGGATGAGGACAGGAATCTTCTTGTGGACGGGATTGGATTGAAGGAGGAGAGGGCTCTTATTCTTGAAAAGATCCTCCTGTTCCTTGTCTTCGAATTCCACCCCCTTCTCAGCTAATGCGATTCGGACCCTCTGCGCAAAATCGCTGGCCCAGAAGTCCAAGAGAACGACACTCTCAGCCATTGATCTTCAAAAAGACAAAAGGAGAAAGAATCTAAGTATTTGGAATGTGATGTTTAAGATGGAGTGTTTAGGAGGCTGGGAGTGGAATTTATAGCCATTTGGAACGTTGATGCCGGCTTGTTTGAAGTTAGAATTTCCAAATGTATGTCATTGCATGCGTCATTTCATAAACTCTTACATGTCTTCTATTCTGACAAGTGGGGCCCACTGATCAATAATCAAGGCCATTGTACTGTTGTGTCCAACTATAGATGGACTGTGGTTAAAAGGATTTCCTGATTAGAATGATCTTGACTTTTCAATTTGTTGACTGTAGACAGACGGTTAAGATGAGGGATAAACAACAACCTGTTCATCAGAGACTGAAAAGGGTCGATCTTTCTAATATGAGATAAGACTCATGCCATTGTGGGGCCCCTTGTGGATGGAGGATGGCCCAAAATCTCAACCACACGATTAGTGTCCTTGGCTATTAAATCATCAGGGTCGTCATCGCAGGGCGCAGATTAGATACTGACAAGGTCAGTAGCCAAATCGCTACTGAAGTGACGTCACCAAGCTCTGTGGACCCCACCATGATGAGTGTGTTGTATCCATACCGTCCATACATTTGGAGAGATCGTTTTATGGCATTACAAAAAGAATGAGATAGATCTAAAGTTTAAGGGGACCCCACCATAGAAAACAGCGAGGACAGTGACATCCACCGTTCAAAACTTCTTAGGGGCCACAGTAGTTTCGGATCAAGCTGATATTTTTGTTTTAACTTCATCTTGCTCTATTTTAACTTATGAATAGGTTGGATCTCAAAAAACACATCGCGGTGGACCCTATAAATGTTTCAACGGTGGGTGTGACTGCTCCCACAGTTTTCTGTGTTGGGTCCACTTGAACTTTAGATCTATCTCATTGTTTTTTTTGTAATGCCATAAAACTATCTCTACAAATGGTTGGACGGTATGGATACAACATTGGACGGTATGTATACAACACATGCATCATGGTGGGGTCCACATAGCTTGGTGACGTCACTTCAGTAGCTATTTGGCTACAGACATTGTCAGTATCTAATCCGCGCCCGTCATCGTTGTCGTCATCACCTTCTCTGATTGGGTTGGCTTTAAAAATCCTGTTTCACCCGTGACTTATGTAAGGCCCCATCCTCCACTATAGTCAGATCAACGGCTATAAGAAAATGGCCGTACAATTAGGACATGCATGTACTAAAAATCTCTCTCTCTCTCTCTCTCTCTCTCTCTCTCTCTCTCTCTCTCTCTCTGTGGGAGTCCTTGACTAGGACACCTCCATTTTTGCCGCATGACAAATTAACTCCTTTACGTTTTAATATTACCAAATAACCCATTTGGTTTCATATATGACCATAAAACAACTTAAGCTTGAGTTCGTTAAAGTTGACCGTTAAAGATGATCATTAAAAATGTGATCTTGCCCATATGAAATGGGGAGTGGATTAGGTGCAGCACCGACCTCATCCAAGATGGTGCAACCCTTACCATTAGGCCTACCTTGATGTATTTATTCTATATCTATGCTGTCCATCCATTTTTTCTTACTTGAGACCATGAGACAAAAAAATGAAGCAGATTCAATTCTCAGGTGGGTCATATCATTAGAAAACAATGTTGATTGATCATTAATGGGCCACATAAGTTTTGGAATAATATGATATTTGTTTATTCCCTTTATCTAGGTTTATGTGTCCCTATCAACAGGTTGGATGGCAAAAAACATTATGGATATATAAAAGTGGGCCATAGGAAGTTTTTAATGATAGGGTGTTCAATCACCCCTCTTTCCTATAGTATGGTCCACCTGAGAATTAGTTCTTCATTTTTGGGTTCACATGCTTAAGTGATCTTGAAAAATGTATACACGTTTTGGATATAGAATACGTACATCAAGGTGGGCCTCACGGTAAGGGTGCTATGATATTCACTTTAAAATATAAATAATCTTTTACTTAAAAAGTATGGGATTTCCTTAGTAATTAAAATAAATTGTGAAAATGCATGAACCAGTTTGACATGGCCAGTGAACAAAATTCAGTTGAGAGCTGAATTGAGTAAAATGATAATTCTGGTGGAATGGATGAGACGTTTTGTTACATGCAAATATAATAACTTCTAAACACTACTCCCAATCAAAATCATATGAGCCTGATGCATCTCATCTGGTCCGACTTGGACTCATTCAGACTAGTCACTCCCGAGACGGCAAATAGGGCTAATGTAGCTTCAACTCGACTCATCTCAGGGCTCCAAACAAGCAGCTGGAGTCATTTATTTTTTTAAGTGTGACCAAAATTGTAAAAAATAATAGGAAAAGAAGACAATAACAAACAAGATAAAACGGCAATGTGTTAAAACTATAATCGAAGCTCCTAATATATTTATCACATTCAATAAATATGAAAACAAAACAGCCAACACAGAGGAAAAATGCACCCCCATTTTTAATGCTGTCTTCTATAAATTTTTATTTTTCATATAATGTCTCTTCATTCCTACTCTACGTACATCAAGCCTCTTCTTCAAGGACCCTAGGATGTCATCGACCTTGTGTGGGTGTCGAATGGCCTTACATATTGTTAAGAACCTATCTAATATGCCAAAAACCCCAAGATTGATGAAAAGTGTCAAGCTATGCTCTTTAAACCGTTGGAATCATAACATTCCACCACGCTTGCAGCCGACGTTCATGGCAGCCCACTCTATGGCACACTCACTCTGGCCTCAACTCCAGATAGCCATTTTCAAGACATGATGGTTGCATGCTCTAGTTATCCAAGTAATCCTTCTACTTGGTAGTTGTACTTTGCTTGCTCAGGTAGATCCTTCCACACTATGGCGACTTTCACTCTGGTGGAGATTGCCCTTTCCATAGGTCACCCCTTTCGAAACTCTAATATAAGAAGTGGTGTTGGCTCTAATATCAACCAATACACCAAAAGCTCTAAGATTGATGGAACACGTCAAACTAGACTCTTTAAACCATCATCGTAACAGATACACTCTCCCTCTCCACATAGCTCTTCACCCAACATCAGGCATTCCTCCACCATATTGAAAATCCCCTTGGTAATGAGGGTAACGTGGATGGACCAAAGGTCTCATCGCAAAATATGGTTCTCTCCGAGCTTGACTTCTAACAATTCTAAGCACTCAATGAAATACTTCTTTGCTACTCTAGCTTCCCCTTTGTTTTCCATAACCTTGCATTTTGCTTTTAAGATTTGAAAATGTGTATACTGTAAAGGACGAGGGCACCCTCATGTAATTTCTCTTAATATGTGCTGGATTAGGCTTCATATTACAATTGCATGGGAGCGGATTGGATACTGAACGCTTCAGTAGCCAAAACGCTACTGAAGTGATGTGGCAAAACGGCATTGGTTACATACCAACGGCATGTTCCCTTGGTATAAATGCTACTCCGTTAGATCCGTTAACGGATTTTTCTCCCTTTCCGCCGTGCTCCACTCGGCCATGAAATCGGATGGTCATTCTGAGAAAATTCAGTTGGGCCCACTGTGAATTTATGTGATTTATCCACACCTTCCATCTGTCTTTCCATCTAATTTTAGGCGTTGAGCCCAAAATTGAAGCTTGTAAAAATCTCAAGTGGATCATACCACTGGAAACAGTGGAAATAATGATTTCCACCGTTGAAACCTTTCCAGCCCCACAGCGATGTTTATTTTTCATCCAAACTGTTCAAAGGATCCAAAAACATGGATGAATGTTAAAAAAAGATATAATCTTGATCCAAAACTTCTGTGGCCCCCAAGAATTTTTCAACGGTATAAATTCAATTCACACTGTTTCCTTTGGTGTGGTCGATTTTAACTTTTTATATGCTTAGGTTTTGAGCTAAGGCCCTAAAATTATCTTATAAAATGGAAGGACAGACTAGATAAAATATATAAATCACGGTGGACCCCACAGAGTTTACTTACGCAATCCGCTTCCCTTGGCCACTCACCGTTAAACTCCACATTGCATTTTTTTCTGGACGCGGATTTCTTCCTGCGCTGGGAATCCAGGCCCACTGTGATGTTTGTAAGAAATCCTCCCCTTTCATCCGTTTTTTTAGTTAATTTAAAGACATGATGCGACAAATGAACCGTATCCAAAGGTCAAGTGGGCCGTACTAAAGGAAAATGTGGTTATGGAAATTCCTACTGTTAAAATCTACCTGGGCTCGACAGTGATGTTTGCAATCCATCTATACCGTTAATAACCTCATTCCTACTGGGATGAACTGAATAAAAAATATTAACATTACTCAAAACTTCTGTGGCCCACGGATATTTCAACCATGAATGTTCAATTATCACTTTTTTGACCCACTTAAGCTCTAGAAACTGTTCTTTTTGGCTTCAAGTCTGACTTGAACTCAAAAAACAGATGGACAGATATGATTTCTCACAAACATCATGGTGGGCCCCACCTGGTTCCTAGCGCAAGAACTTCTTGGAATGTCTTTTGGCAGGAAATCCACGTCCGTGCGTGGCCGAGTGCGTTCACGGCCTAAAAACATCCGCTAACGGATCTCCGTTGACAGAGTATTTATTGAAAGGAAACAGCCGCTTGGCATCCAGCAATGGCGTTTTGCCACATCACTTCAGTAGCGTTTTGGCTACTGAAGCGTTCAGTATCCAATCCGCTCCCAATTGCATTGCTTTTGAGTCAGGATGGAAAGGAACTTAATTGCAATTTTAAGGCATGTTTGGGAATTCATGCGGAAATTTAATGTATAACAAGTATATTTTAAATTTTAAATAATTTTTGTGTTAATTGCACTAAAAATCATGAAAATTAAAAACCATTGTAATAGTTTTGTAATTGTTGCTTGTTTTATTTTTACAAAAAAATCATAAAATCTTTAAATCTCAGTGATACTTGTCGTATTGTTGCTTGTCTGTGGAAAAATTAATATTGGGCACATGTTAGTGATATTTGTCATGGTATATAAATATGATTTTGGAACATTGAGAAGCAAAGTTTAAATGGTTCATATTCAAGTCCAAGAGCTATTGGCTCGGGCCATAACTTCCCTAAGACCAAAAGCATGAACAGTTCAGTTCATCAGCTAAGATGTAACGTGGGGTGAAAGCCCACCTGCGCGTGAATAAAATGGAGAAAGTCCATCAAACGAACTTGAAATGGAAAGCAAGCCAAATGGAGCAAAAAATTGAATTTTGAACAATGACCATTTTAGTGGACGACATTGTGCTAAATACAAATATAATAAATTCTAAACATGGCAAAAGCCACTTTTTTATCTCTAAAATCCAAACTCCAGTTATTTCTATTACACGGAACAAGATGAAAAACAAAACAAACACATCCAAAAACTCAAAGGAAAAACTAATTCTATCTCAAATACTATATTATAAAAGCTAGCCTTCCACTCTCTTTTTGATCTTCCCCTCTCATTGAGTCTCAAACTTCTTCCTCATGGACTCCATAAAGTCATAGAGCTTGTGTGGATCCGGAAGAGTCTTTGACACACTCTCCTTCTCCATACACCTCTCTACCCACCCCATCAACATCGGGCATTCCTCCTCCACATTGAAATACCCGTAAGTCTTGAACATGTCAAACCAACCAGAAAATGGAATTAGAGTAATATCTACCAACCCAAAGGTATCACCCCCAAAAAATGACCTGTCTTTGAGCTCGCCTTCTAACAATTTCAAGCACTCAATAAATTCCTTTTTTGCTTCTTCCTTAGCTTCGCCTTTATTCTTCAATATTCCAACCCCACTTGAATATATCTAAAAAAAAGGAAAAAAGAAAAAAGAAAAAGAGAAGCAATTATACATATGAACGAGCAAATGCGCGCGCGCACGTGTGTGTGTGGGAAATGAAAGACGAAAGAGTAAGCATTTATCAAGTTTGGCCTATGATGATTATGGCCTTGCCCATGAGTTACGCTTGTTTGCACAACCGGTGGACCAGTAGTGTGCCATAAGTGTATAGACCATTCGTCATGGCTTTCGGCCGTCCATTCCTCTTAAAATTAACATTCGGAGCCAATAGGTGGGCCTAACCTTTGGGTCAATGTTTGTTTTAATGTGATTTCCTCCCAGGCTCGACCGGTCGTGAGCCTCACTCGACCGGTCGAGGGTGGTGCTCGACCAGTCGAGCCCTGACTCGACTCAAAGTCCAGCGACCAATTGGTTTATTTTTTCCGCACTGCTCAACCAGTCAAGGAGTCTAATTGACCGGTCGAGTGGGCTGCTCAATCGGTCGAGGACACTACTCGACCAGTCTAGATTACGTAGATTTGAGTCCAATTTTGTGAGGGATGCGGAATTTTGAGGCGGCTTTCGCAAGGGTGCGAAAGAGAGTTTCCTAAACTATAAATAGGAGGTCCTTAAAGCTTTCTAGGAAAGGCAAGAGAGTTTTCTAAAGCTTTACAAGGGTTTGCTAAAGGGTTTAGGGTCATCAAAGGTGTGGGAGAAAGAGAGAAAGAGAGAGAGAGGAAGCTTGTGGAAGGGTGGTTCTGCTCGTAGAGGTGATCTACTATGCACTCGACATCTCAGCGCTTCTACGTCCTCGTAATCAGTTAGAACTCTCCGTTTTTCTTTTATTCTATTATTGTTTATCCACTCCTGCGTGAGTGAAGAAGGTTTGATCCAAGCAGTGTGTGCTTGTGATCGGTTGTAACGTTCTACTTCATAGTGGATTATTTCTCTGGATTAGGTCCCGTGGTTTTTACCTCTTTGAGGGTTTTCCACGTAAAAATTCATTGTGTCATGTGGTTTGTGCTTTGATTTATTGCATTGCTTTATTATCTCATAATTCTGTTGTTTTTGGGAGGCTAGATTCTAAGGTTTTGTATAACGGCCCCCAACAAAGTGGTATCAGAGCATTTAGGTTTATTGAACGGAGTGGGATCGGTTCTGAATTATGGAAGGTAGTTCATCAAAGATGATCAATCTCAATGGTTATAACTGGACCATATGGAAGGCTAAGATGGAGGACTTGATATATTGCAAGAACTTGTATTCTCCAATTCAAGACAGATGATGATTGGAAGAAATTGGACCGGAAGGTGGTGGGGTTTATTAGATAATGGTTGAGCAATTCCATATTCCACCAAGTATCTACGGAGACCTCAGTCGCTAGCCTATGGCTGAAATTGCAAGGATTATATGAGAGGAAGACAGCCGGCAATAAGATTTTTCTGATAGGGCGACTTTTGAATCTCAAGTTCAAAGATGATGGTTCCGTAGCTGAGCACATGAATGAGGTTAAAAATATATTGAACCAGCTCTCCGCTATGAAGATGGTCCTAGACGATGAATTACAGGCTTTACTATTACTTAGCTCATTGCCTGATAGTTGGGAGACATTGGTGGTGTCTCTAAGTAACTCCGAGACAAACGAAAAGGTGTCCATGGAACAGGTAACTAGCTGTCTCTTCAATGAGGATACAAGGAGGAAATCTCAAGGGTCTACTCAGCAAGAGGCCCTTGTGACACAAGAACGGGGGAGAGGAAAGAACAAAAAGGGTGGGAAGGCCCGAGATAAATCAAGAGACAAATCGAGCGTCATAAAGGATGTTGATTGCTGGAATTGTGGCAAGAAGGACCACTACAAGCATGAATATCGTGGTAAGAAGAATGATAAGAAAGGAAAAGGAAAGGAGAAGGAAGATAAATCAGACTCCACTGCAGTCATTTCACATAGCGATGTTGTAGTTATTCTTTCAGCAGATCACAATATATGTCTCACGGATACGAGTCAGGACACCAACTGGGTGATAAACTCGGGAGCCTTGTTTCATGCGACTCTGCGTAGGGACTTCTTCACAAGTTACAAGTCAGGTGACTTTAGGACCGTGAAGATGAAAAATTCTGGCGTATCAAAGATTATAGAGGTCGGTGATATTTGTGTGAAGACCAACGTGGGCTGTACATTGGTTCTTAGGAATGTGAGACATCCCAAACCTTCTCCTCAACTTGATGTCGAAGGGAAGGTTGGATGATGATGGCTATGAAAACCGATTTGTTGGTGGGCGCTGGAAGCTCATCAAGGGTTCGTTAATCGTAGCCAGATGAAAGAAGTGTTGCACCCTTTAGTGTTAGTGTGTGTAGGGGTGGATTGAACGTAACGGAAGATTCAACTATTGACATGTGGCATAGGCGTCCAGGGCACATGAGTGAAAAAGAGCTTCAGCTACTAGCACAGAAGCGGCTCCTTCCAGACATGACAAGTATACCTCTCAAAACCTGTATTGATTGTTTATCAGGAAAATAACATAAAGTTTCATTTGTTAAAACTGTTTCTCATGTTAATAAAGTGCATGCATTAGATTTGGTTTATTCTGATGTTTGTAGTCCTATGAGAATGAAAACCTTGGGTGGGGCATTGTATTTTGTCACTTTTGTAGATGATGCATCTATGAGAGTTTGGGTTTATGTTTTGAAATCTAAGGACGAGGACTTTGGTGTGTTTAAATTGTTTCATGCTATAGTCCAGAGAAAGACATGTAGATTATTAAAGTGATTTGCACTGACAATGGTAGTAAATACATCAGTAACTTTCATGAGTATTGCAAGTCCCTAAGTATATGGCATTGACAAACGGTTTCCAAGACCCTCTAGTATAATGGTGTAGCTGAGCGAATAAATCGCACTATTGTAGAGAGAATCAGATGTATGTTATCCCATGCAAAGCTGCCCAAGACGTTCTGGGGAGAAGCAATACATGTGGCAATGTATTTAATAAACAGGTCCGCATCAGCCCCATTGAATGGAGAAGTGCCTGAGAAAGTATGGACTGGACAGGATCCATCGAACAGTCATCTCAAGGTGTTCAGATGTAGAGCATCCATTCACGTACCAAAGGACGAGAGGTCCAAGCTCAATATGAAGATCAGACAGTGTGTGTTCTTGGGGTATGATAATAAAAAGTTTGGTTACAGATTGTGGGATCCGACTGAGAAGAAGCTCGTTAGGAGCAGAGATGTGGTTTTCTTTGAAGACCAATATATTGAAGACATTTGTAAGCCAGAAAAGACGCAGTTTGGTTCAAGAGAGCTAGAAGATATGAATCCGGTTATTCTTCCCATGGTGCCTGATGACGGGGGAGTACAGCAAAGTGCAGAGGACGAAGAAGTTCCTACAGAAGAGGGACCGGAAGAGCAGCCTCCACTTAATCCACCTGTTGAGCCACAGGTGAGGTCATCTAGGGACAGACAACTGTCCAAGAGGTACCCACCACATGAGTACATTATGCTCACTAATGGAGGAGAGCCAGAAGATTTTTTTGAGACCTTAGCCGATGAGCATAAGGGGGAGTGGTTGAAAGCTATGTAAAAGGCGATGAAATCCTTGCATAAGAACCACACCTGTGATATGGTGAAATTGTGTAAGGGCAAGAAAGCTCTTAGCAACAAGTGGGTGTTCAGAAAAAAGATTGAGCAGAAGAATTCACAAACGAGGTTCAAGGCCAGACTTGTGGTAAAAGGGTTCGGTCAGAGGAAATGTATAGACTTTGAAAAGATATTCTCACCAGTGATGAAGATGACATCCATATGGGTGTTACTTGGGTTGGCGGCTAGTATGACTCTGAAGATAGAGCAGTTAGACGTTAAAACTGTCTTTCTTCATGGTGACTTGGAAGAAGAGATCTACATGCACCAACCAGAGGGGTTCGAAGTCAAGGGCAAAGAGCATATGGTGTATAGGCTGAGTAAGAGTTTTTGTGGGCTGAAACAAGCTCCACAATAATGGTACAAGAAGTTCGACTCGTTCATGTTAAAGCATGGGTATGATAGAACAGAGTCGGACCACTGTGTGTTCACGCGCAAGTTCTCAGATAGTGATATCTTAGATCTGCTATTATACGTTGATGACATACTCATCATGGGAAAAGACATCAAGAAGATTGACAGACTGAAACAGGAGTTGGACAAGTCATTTGCGATGAAAGACTTGAGCTCAGCTAAGCAGATCTTAGGAATGAAGATAACTCGTGACAGAAGCAGTAGGAATCTTTGGCTGTTACAAGAGCGGTATATTGAAAAAGTCCTAGAGTAATTCAATATGAATGTTACGAAGCCGGTCAGTACTCCACTGGATGGTTACTTCAAATTGAGCGACAGACATTGTCCAAAGATGAAGGTAGAGGTAGATGAGATGCAGAACATATCCTACGCGTCGGCAATAGAAAGTTTGATGTATACTATGGTACGTACATGCCCAGACATAGCATATGCGGTTGGTGTTGTCAGCCGGTATCTTGTCAATCCTGACGAAGAACATTAGGCAGCAGTGAAGTGGATACTGAGGTATCTAAGAGGCTCATCGAGGTTAAGTATGCTATGGTGATGAAAAACCTTTGTTAGAGGACTATACAGATGCAGATATGGCAGGTGACATAGACTCCAGGAAGTCTATATCGGGGTTCATGTTCACGTTTGCGAAGGGAGCGGTCTCTTGGCAAAGCAAGCTACAGAAGGTCGTAGCATTGTCGATGACAGAGGCCGAGTACATTGCGGTCATAGAAGCATGTAAAGAGATGCTTTGGATGAAGAGGTTCCTATATGAACTTAGCCTGAAGTAGGAGCAGCACGTGGTCTATTATGATAGTCAAAGTCCTATACACTTGAGTAAAAATCTAAGTCAGCATTCCAAGTCGAAGCATATAGAGATTCGGTATCACTGGATCAAAGATACTTTGGAACAGAAGGTGTTACAACTTGAGAAGGTCCACACAGACGATAATGAGTCAAACATGATGACCAAGGCTTTGCTCAAGGGTAAGTTTAAGGTTTATAGAAACCTGGCTGGCTTGAATAAGGTGAATCCCTTCTGGGTCAGAAAGGGAGAGATTTGATGGGATTTCCTCCCAGGCTTGACCGGTCGTGAGCCTCACTCGACCAGTCGAGGGTGGTGCTCGACCAGTCGAGCCCTGGTTCGACTCAAAGTCCAACGACCAATTGGTTTATTTTTCCCGCACTGCTCGACTAGTCGAAGAGTCTACTCGATCGGTCGAGGACACTGCTCGACCAGTCAAGGTTACGCAAATTTGAGTCTGATTTTATGCGGGATGTAGAATTTTGAGGCGGCTTTCGCAAGAGTGCAAAAGTGAGTTTTCTAAACTATAAATAAGAGGTCCCTAGGGCTTTCTAGGGAAGGCAAAAGAATTTCCTAAAGCTTTACAAGGATTTGCTAAAGGGTTTAGGGCTATCAAAGGTGTGAGAGAAAGAGAGAAAGAGAGAGAGGAAGCTTGTGGAAGGGTGGTTCTGCTCGTAGAGGTGATCTACTGTGCACTCGACATCTCAGTGCTTCTACGTCCTCGTAATCTGTTAGATCTCTCCGTTTTTCTTTTATTCTATTATTGTTTATCCACTCTTGCGTGAGTGAAGAAGGTTTGATCGAAGCGGTATGTGCTTGTGATTGGTTGTAACGTTCTACTTCATAGTGGATTGTTTCTTTGGACTAGGTCCCGTGGTTTTTACCTCTTTGAGGGTTTTCCATGTAAAAATTTCTTGTGTAGCGTGGTTTGTGCTTTGATTTATTTCATTATTTTATTATCCCATAATTTTAGTGTTTTTTAGAGGCTAGATCCTAAGGTTTTGTGTAACGGCCCCCAACATGTTTGTGGTGATCATCACTTGTAAATGGCTCTATTAATCTTGCACACATGCGCCCACGAATGGCTTTAACAGACTTGGGCGAATCACCCTACATATTGGGCTGCCAATGAGCCAGACTCAGGCCAGGTAAAATCATCACTTTTAATAGGTTGGCTTGCATTGACTAGTTCAAAATCTAGGTCTGAACCAACTTGAAATTGGCCCCTTGATGTAGAGTAGGTCGCGAACACCTTCATGGCCAAGATGGACCAGAGAAGGCCCGATCAGAGGAGGAAGTGATTAGAACCGTCAGAACCCTAAAATAGGTGTATCTCGCAAACCGTAATGAGTTATTTGACGTGCTATATATGATTTTGGGAGTAGGAGAAGCTACTTTAGCCAACCAATATGCTATGTTGGGTTGCCCATGCTGGATTTGCAAGATTCCATTAGATCGACGGTCGAATGTCTTTTTTAATTTCGTTACTATTTATAGTAAATTTTAATTCGATCATAACTCTTGATCCTTTGAGCTTTAGGAGTCGTGCCCATGATGGAAATGGTTTAGAAAAATTAAGAGAACAACATGGTTAGGCCAGATTCGACACTTACCATTTTTAGCCAAAAACCTTGAAGTATAGTAGAAATCATGACAGTCCATAAGTGGTAAGTCATGTTTTTTAGGGAGTTTGAGTTTTGACCGAACAACCCAAAATTCAGTTATTTCAATTACATCGAACGATCTTTTGAATTGGTCAAGACTCTCTAGTTTATGGCCGCTTCTCTATGGTACCGGTTATTGCTTCATTGAATTTGCTTCATTAATAGGCTCGCGATTCGACTTTGATCGTTATGGACTGGTCCTAAGATCGAGCCCTAGGCAAGCAGACCTAATTTTAACAACCGGCACAGTAACAATGAAAATGGCCCCTTCTTTAGTGAGATTATATGAGCAAATGCCTGAACCAAAATATGTCATTGCTATCAGAGCTTGTACTATTACAGGAGGGATGTTCAGTACCGATTCTTATAGTACCGTTTGGGGAGTCGATAAGCTAATTCCTGTGGATGTCTATTTGCCGAGATTCTGAAACTTCTTCCTAAGTTTGATATCAATATTTAAAGGATTGTACATTCATTTTCATCATCAATTAATTTCTTTTCGAATTTAGTAAAATTTATTTCTATTTTTTATTTTTCCTTGTGGTTTCGAGGAATCTTTGTGAGAAGTCTAGAGAAGCTCCATGGATTTGGAGTAATTATCCCTTGAGGAAGACGGTGATCGACCTCATCAAGTCCATCCCTACGTCACCCCTGCCCACATATTGAAGTGAAGTCTTCTTGTAGCTTTGACGTGATGAATGAAAGAGCTGTGGGCCTCTGGTGAAAAGCAAAGATTCTTCTTTTACTCTAGCAACAGGTTTTTGTGTTGAGCAATACATACATGGAAGCTCAGTGCCCAACATCAAAATATCTCTGATCCAAATCCAATAATCCTAACTATGATGGAAATGGTCATACACCTACCTTTCGCTATAAAGCATGCGTTTGGATAAAACAAACATACAAACTACTCACCTTCTTGTCTATGAAGTCAACCCAAAATCTGGCATTGGCCCGTTGGTAAGGATCTTCGGGCATCAACGGTGATCGGTTCGTCCAGACCTCATCGATGTATTGGACGATGATGAGGGATTCACATATGGGCCTTCCGTTGTGGATCAAGACAGGGACCTTCTTATGGATGGGATTAGCTTGAAGGAGGAGAGGGCTCTTGTTGAAAATATCATGTTCCTTGTATTCAAATTCCACGCCCTTCTCAGCTAATGCGATTCGGACCCTGAGCCCAAAAGGGCTAACCCAGTAGTTGAAGAGAACGACACTCTCACCCATTTGATCTGAAAACAGAAAAGAGCCAAGTGTACTTGGCACGTGGTTTGTATTGTGGAGCATTTGGGAGGTTGGGATTAGAATTTGTAGCAATGTGGAATGTTGGGTGTGGCCTTGTTTAGTCCGACGATTGCATTTGTTTTATTCATTTCTAGCAACTTGTATGAATGCTTCCAAATATATGTCATTGCATGCATCGTGTAATAAACTCCTACAATTATATACATGGGTTTTCTATTCTGATGGGATCTTTCTATTGCGAGATGCGACGCATGTATGCCATTGCATGGTGTCGCGGGCCCACTCATGGATGGAGGATGGCCCAAAATCCCAATCACACTTAGTATCCTTGGCTATTAAATCATCATGTTCATCATCATCATCATCATCAGCCTTCTCTGCTGTGGTTGGGTTGGCTTCATAAATCATGTTTCATCCATCACTTATGTAAGGCCCCATCCTTCATGATTATTAGATTAACGGATATAACAAAGTGGCCACGGTTAATAATGAGCATGTGCTTAGAATTAATTACTAATATGTTGTTATTCAATCAAACATAAGGTTATATGTGTTAATGGACGGCCCATATTTAGTCAAACATGTGTGATTATGATAGTGTTGAGCCTCGACTCGAGTTCTATTGAATCCTTGCTGACTCTAGGTGCCAAATAAGCTAGCCGTATGATCAAATTTGTTACGATTGGCCTAACTATCCAACAACTAATGTGCAACAACAAGCAATTTGGAAGGGGAATGTTAGTCCTTTCAAATGAGATCTTTTTGTCTCGAATAAATGACATTTCTTTTAATGGTGATTACGGTTCTCAAGTTTTTTAGTAACATGCACAATAATAGATAAAATTAAAAATAAAGGTAGATCAATAATTTTATGAATTTGGAATTGAGATTAGTAAATCAGTTGGAACATAAAATAAGTAGAGAAAAACAAAAGATAAATTACCTACAATCATGCATGTAAACAAACAATCAAGGTGGATGGATAGCAGGATGTAACTAGTATGATCTTCCGAGTATATATTTTGATGTAGGACATGGCACAGATACATTCCCAGCATGGTTGGACTAAAAGATGGTCAAACAAAAGCGAAAGTAGACTTTCAGATGCAGGCCCAATCCTATGTCAGGCATAACGTAATTAGGCCACAGGTGCATTAGGTTTGAAGAAGTTCAATTTAGATGGGGAGAAATTACAATTTGAAGTGTGAACAGTAAATCAACAATATTTTTTTATCCAGTATCGTCACGGGATGCATGACCTATCAATCTTTACCATAATGGGCCTTCCAGGATCAATCGATATATAAAGTGAATCGTGTCTGTCCATTTTACAAGAAAACGCACGCTTCTAGTTTAAAAATGAGGTTTTAGAAAACTTTTACTATTTATATTAATTTTGATTTTTATCATATTCCTTTATTTTTTAGAATTTTATGTTTCAATTTTTTTTATTATTAAATTACTTATAATCATAATGAGACTCCTCTAGTAAGGTTTATTTGGACTTTTTTTTTTTAAAAAATTTCGACAAATCAAGCTTTAGATGACTTTTACTATTTTGGGTAACTTCTTTTAGAATTTTACTATTTTTTATAATTACAAATTAGATTTTTTTTTCTCTTAATTAATGATGTAATTGAGAAATCATAGACAATACACACTAGAAATTGATTAATAAATTTATTATAAGTTTTCTCTAATTTTTTTGTGGATTCAGGAAACTACCTTGTGAATTCAAGGTTTTGATCACTTGAAGAAGATGATGATTTTTCTCATTATCTCTTCACGCTCTTCCCTGCGTCAGACTCAATTAATTAGGGAATTCGACAGCGATGGTCATGGATATTTACATTACTTTTAAGTGTATTGCAACGATGACGCTGGATAATAATAATATAAGATATGCTAAACTCTCGACTTATTACAGCAGGTTCGAAAGAAAAAAGTAGAAGAATTAAGGTTAAAACTAAGATAAATAACATTGCCCTGTGAGAGAGGGGTTATGCGATGGCTCAATTTATGCCTTGAGCTCTTCATCGTATGCTACTTATATAGACTGGGAAGGGCGGTGCTCATATTGGTTTTTTCTCATCACATCTTTCAATTTCTTTCTAATTCAAGAAGAATCTCCTTCTTGAATCTTTGTAGTTTCCGCAAAAGCACCTGTCATCTTTTAAAAAAATCATTTTTTTAGGCATAATTGTGTGAGATGGCCTTGCCATGCATATCATGTGCCATAAGATTTTTTTTAAATCTCAGTGAGGATTTATAAACTTGTTTAGCACATTGCTCGGTCACACGTGCCACTCGTCCAATAGCCACGGGTCCTTTTCGCAGTATATTGCTTTTCTAGTCTGTAGACGTATGTACAGCTGCAAGCCATTCTGATCTTGGTAGGTAACGTGTCGCCAAAGACAATATTTCATTGGTTTGTGTGGAATGTGCCAGGACACATGATCATCATTACTCTTGGTGCTCCTACAGGAGGCTAGAATGTAAACATTCTGGATGTGCATGTACAAGGAAAGAGGAGTTTTACTTTCTTTTTTTTCTTTCGTTTCTTTAATGTTGGCTTTTAGAGAAACTTTTTGGGTCTGGATTTATTTTAGAGTTAGTGACATATAATACCCTCCTTGCTATTAGCCAAATAACTCCCTTTTTAATATTGCCAAATAACTCCTTTGCGTATCATATATGATTATAGTTGATAATTACATGGGATTGTTGATCATTAAAAGTTTCATTTTGCCCATATAAAATAATATTTTAGATGAAAGAAATTCCATTTCATCCCTATGCAAATATAAAAGGTTATGCACAACATTTATATGATTTTGAACCACCATTTGGACAACTTAAATCAATGTCATGAATGGCTTGCCATTAGGCGGTATTGGATAATGTGATTGTGTTGGGGCCCATATAATAAGTGATTTTGATCTCGCTTCATCTCTACAAAGTCAAGGATAAAAGCATAATTTCATAAAGTCAATAATCAACTCATATGAAAATTAAACATATAATGTTTATCACCATATATGAAAAAAATAAAATGAAAAGTTTATTTCACATTAATACTAAAAATGAAGAAGGCTTTTGATGCATAGCAAAATGGGAGGGCTAAGACTCTTTATCTTAACCAATGACTCCATTGGCATTATCATTAGCAAAACAAAAGGCCATATGGCAAGGAAAAGAGAAGGAAAGAAATAAGTAAAGAAAAGAAATATTTACTTTTAATTTAATTTTGATCATTAAATAGCCAACTAAAACTCAATCAAAGAAACTAAAATATTGAAAACGTCAGATAATGAAATGTTTAAGTTTTTCAGTTAAAAAAAGTGTGAAAAAGAGTGTGTGTGTGTGTGTGTGTGTGTGTGTGTGTCTATACATGTTACTGAATATTGGGCCCAGCCCACAATTTGGGCATTAGCCCACTTCATTATATGCAGAATAGACTAATATAAAAGAGAGTAAGAGTTTTAATAAGCAAATTTATATCCTTCTCTTCCCTCATGTTCTCTCCTTCATCTCATGCTTCTGTTATCTAACTTTTCTCCTCCATGACTAAGGGTTTTAAAATCCGTCGATTTCACACATTTTTACTTCAAGTCCCTCATCCCAAATAGCCTCCTATAAAAGAATCTGCTTCTCTCTTACTTCATTTTTTTTTTCTCTTGTTTGTTGCTGTGTTTGGTTTTCTTGTCCACTCATTTGCAAAATCACATGTGTTGAACATATATGAGATTCACTGTGTTCGTGAATTGCCCACTACGATACGGCGGGATTTGTAATTCTGCCATCGTATTTGATCCACCAATTGAATTGGACCCTACATGCCCAGATAAATGACATTGACTTGAGAATCAAAACAATATTTACTTAAAAGGTGTGGGGTCTCTTACTCGGGTCATTGATTCTTTCAAGCAGGACCAAAATTGCAAAAATCACAGGAAATGAAAAAACAATAACAAACAAGATAAAGGGAAATATGTTATCACGGTAATCAAACCTCTTAATATATTTAATAAATACCATAAATATGAAAATAAAACAGACAGAACAAAAAAAATAGAGGTAAAACACTTCTCTATTTTGAATATTATCGTCTATGGAAGGCAATGTGCTAAATGCAAATATAAATAGATTCCTCATCCCTGAAATGCAAACTCTAATTATTTCTATTACACGGAATAACATGAACCAAAGGTTCTCTAAATAAGAACCATTTGATCATCACTTAGTCAATGGATGGATTGAAAAAAAAAAAAAAACACTAAGCATAACCAAAGATATAGATCAGGTAAAACAAGTCTCTATCTCAAATGCTATTTTATAAAAGCCTTCTGTTCTCTTTTTAATCCTCCACTCCTACTGACTCTCTAATTTCTTCTTCATGGACTCTACATGGTCACAGAGCTTGGTTGTGTCCGGAAGAGTCTTCGACACACTCTCCTTCTCCATGCACCTCTTCACCCACGCCATCAGCTTTGGGCATTCCTCCTCCACATTTAAATACCCATAAGTCTTGTAGATGTGAAACCAACCCGAAAAGGTAATGAGGGCAATATCCACAAATCCAAAGGTATCACCCCCGAAGAATGGCTTCTCTTTGAGCTGGCCTTCCAGCAATTTTAAGCACTCCATCAATTCCTTCTTTGATGCTTCTTGAGCTTCGCCTTTATTAATATTCTTAAGTATTCCTGACGCACTTGGATATATCTAAATGAAAGAAAAACAAAGCAATTATTCAATAATTTCATATTTGAACTGAGTAAATGTCTGTATATGGCATTCAACAGGTATGGCCTTGGATTTTGATTACATACACATGACGCTTTTTCATTAGAATAGCCACTCGGGCTACAAGATTTTCCTTTCACCCAATAATATTCAATGAAGCCCAGTAATAAGCCATTGTTCCAATCCAATCCAATCATTCTAACTATCATGAAGATGGTCATACACATAACTTTCTGTATAAAGCATGCATTGGATAAAACAAATATAGAAACTACTAACCTTCTTGTCTATGTAGTCAGCCCAAAACCTGGCGTTGGCCCGTTGGTAAGGATCTTTGGGCAACAACGGTGATCTGTCCGTCCATACCTCATCAATGTATTCGACGATGATAAGGGATTCACAGATGGGCCTTCCGTTGTGGATGAGGACAGGGATCTTCTTGTGGATGGGATTAGATTGAAGGAGGAGAGGGCTCTTGCTGGAAAGATCCTGTTCGTTGTATTCGTATTCCACGCCCTTCTCAGCTAATGCGATTCGGACCCTCAGCCCAAAACAACTGATCAAGAAGTCCAAGAGAACGACACTCTCAGCCATTGATCTCAACAAGACAGACGGTGGAGAAATATTCTTAAAGTTTGGATAGTGGTTTGTAAAGATGCAGAGTTTGGGAGTGGAATTTACAGAGTTGGAAGAGTCGGTATGGTCGTCGCCTTAATTTCTAACTTTGACTATTGGTACATGTTCACGTACAATGTTATGCATAAAAATTCAAATGCAACGTTCTTTTCCTTCTAATCTATCATTTTTGTAGGAAATCTGACCCATTGAAAATATGGGACACGTCTTATATATCAAATTGCTAAAAAAGTTAACAATTTTTTTACTATGGAGTATATACCCGTGCATTGAATTACTCCATCAACAGTGCATTTATTTCAATTGTGTACCCAATATGATGAGAATTTTTCTTTTTTTTCCAAAACTTTTGATCTATAAAGTGGAGTCCACGTTTTAATGGTTCAGATTTCTATGAAGATGATAAATGAATAATAAAGAGAGCGTTGTAATTAGAAGTTCACATCCATCTCTGTATTTCATTTCTTTCATTTTTCATCTTTCTCAAACTTCCCACAACATGTCATTGCTTACGTCATATAATGCGAGGTGGGAAGGTGCATGCGCTGCGGTCCACGCAAGTTAATGGCGAAAGTTAATTGCAGATAAGGTGGTGGTAGAGCCAGGCAAAACAGTTCCGATCCGGTAGATCCGACCCGATTAGACTCGATCCGACCCGATCCTAACTGAAGCAACGGCTTGGATCGGTGCAGACCGAGTTAGGTAATTTAGATGCGAATGTTTTTCCGATCAAGACCAGTTTGTGGTCCATCCAGACCGATCCAATCCGAAACTCGATCGGGCCCGATCCAAGGCGGATAAATCACATGCATGCACGGTGGCCCCAAGTACTTTTCAAAACCAGGATACTCCCCTAGTTTTGAAACTAGACATGAGAGAGAGACTTTGAAAGATGAGAGAGAAAAAGGGTGATAAGATAAAGGAGAGATTTTAAAAGATGAGAAAGAAAAACAGAGGTAGAGATTCAGAGAGTTAAGGAGAGAGGAATGTCTGATGGTCGGTTTTCTGGGGGCCCACCATGATGCATGTGTTTCATCCATGACGTCCATCTATTTTTCTAGATCATTTTATGCTATGAAACTAAAAATGAGGTATATCAAAATCTCAAGTGGACTACATTATAAGAAAGAGTGTTAAATGAACATTAACCATTAAAAACTTTTTGGTGGCCATAAAAGTTTTGGATCAAGCTGATCTTTGTTTTTCCCTTCATCTAGGTCTGTATGACCTAATCAACAGATTGGATGTTGAACAAACAATATAGTGGGACTTAGGAGGATTTTAATGGAGGATATCCAATCATTATTGTTTTCCTGTGGTGTGGTTCACCTGAGATTTTTTTCCCTCTAATATTTTGTATAAAGCCTTAAAATGATCTGTAGAAATAGATGAATGGCATCGATGAAATACACACATCATGGTGGGGCCCACATATCACCGCCAGCAAAGGAGTAGCCAATCCGTTTTCGTCGGGCGTCAGTCCCACACACCAGCTATACTAGCTGCTGCTGTAGCCTAGGCTACCTAGTCAGGCTAGGTAACGTGGCGTGCGAAGACGAGACTGACGCTCCTCAAGCTCCGAGTTGTACGAACGGTTCTAAGGAGAACAAAGTTATATGGCCACATAGTGATGTATTTATTATATCTACAACGTTCATATATTTTTAGAAATGATTAAAGAGCATTATCCAAAAAATTAATAATATCTTAAGATAATCTGGACCACACCACAAATAGTAGAAGAGATAATGATTTTCACCATTAAACAATTTATGTGGCCCACTTAATAGTTAAATCTATTTTATTTTTAGTCTTAAGCATTAATACGAGCTCGCCAAATGAATAAATGGTTTTGATATAACACATACTCCGTGAATAGACCCACAGCTGACAGAACCTTAGTACAGCAATGCAAGCCCCAAGGGCACGTTAAATTCAAAAGCACGTTGCACTTTCGTGCCGTCCATTTCTACTACGTACGCCTCGGGCTTTGAGTTGTTCGAACGGCTCAAATGACATCAAAATTATATGGGCTCATAATGATGTATTTATCATATTCCGGCTGTTTTTCTATTTTTTATAATTGTTTAGGGCATTTTGAAAAAATTTTAAATCATATCCAAAGCTCAAATGGATACATTGAAAAAAACAGCAAGGATAATGTTTTCACCATTAAAAAAATCAATTTGAATCATCTCTAATCCGACCCGACTCGGTTTGCCTCACGGAGTTGGACTCAGTTCGGATCATGCCAATCGTGAATTAGATCGACTTGAGTCAGATGTCCTGAACTTGATCCCAGATCGAATTAAGTTCGGGTAAGGCCATTAAGATTTTGGATCAATCAAGTTGAATCCAATCCGATCCAACTCGGTCTGATGCCCAACTCTAATGGTGCTAGCAGATTAGGTGTTATACAGGGTAACACCTTATTAGATCTTACCGTCACCGTGGGGCACACCTTGATAATGTGTTATATATCACTGTCATCCGTCCATTTTTCTGGCCTATTTTTCGACGTGATCCCAAAATTTAAGTAGATACAGATCTTACGGTCCACAACACATGAAACAGTATTGATTGAACTCTTGCCATTAAAAACTTCCCAAGGCCAATTGTATAATTTTTATTTATCATCCGGACCGTTGATAAAGTTATACAGACTTGGATGAAGGGAAAATATAAACATCAACTTGAACCAAAATTTCTATGCTATAAAAAGCTTTTGATGATCATTTGACACTTTTTATAGTGGCGTGGTTTACTGGACACTTAAATCGCCTTAATTATTAAAACGAAGGTCAAGAAATAAGGAGAAATTTACCACTATACGACCCATTTATGGCCCACCCGCTTAAGCCCACCCCATTTTACCTGACCAGAATCAGCCCCAGCTGTACGGATGACTGGCCAAAGGACGAAAATACCCTTGCTTTTTCACTCAAGCGGATCGGCTGGTGCTCGGACGAGCGCTGACGCTCCTCCAACTCCGAGTTGTACCAACGGTTCAAAAGAGAACAACGTTGCATGGGCTCCACAGATATGTATTTATTATATCCACAACGTTCATCCATATTTCGAGATCATTTCGGAGCATTATCAAAAAGAAAAAATCATTTCCAAAGATCAAGTGGACCACACCACAAAGAGCAGCAGGAAAATTAATTTTCACCGTTAAAAATTTTGTAGTGCCCACCATAACATTTATTTTCCATCCAATCCATTCACGAGGTCACAAAGACCTCGATGAAGAGGAAAAACAAATTTCATAATGATCCAAAACTTCTGTAACTCCTAAGGGGGTTTCAATGGTAGATGTTCAATTCCCCACTTCCTTTTATAGTGTGGTCCACTTGATAGTTGGATCTATCTTATTTTTAGTCTCAAGCCTTAATATGAGCTCACCAAATAGATGGACGGTTTGGATATAACACAGACCTCATGATGGGACCCACAAAAGTAATAAAAATTTCACAGCCAAAAAAAAAAAAAAGAAGAAGAAGAAAACCCAGCCTGCCCTTGGCACTGCGGCCGGTACCCGCGCTAGTCTGGCAGAGTTATTATTTTTTTTTTTTATACAAGGAGAACTTTTTCCAATACATTTTTCTTTAATACATAATTTTTCTCTAATACATAATTATAGAAATATGTATATATAAGTATATAAAAATATTTTTCAATCTTTTAATTCATTTCTTTGTCTATTTATTTAACGAGCATATCTCTTAAACTAGAATGAGTTAATTAACGAACAATATATGATTTTGGGTAGGAGAAGCCAATTTAGCCAACCAACATAGTTATTTTTCAAGATTCCATCGGGTTGATGGTCAAAAATCTATTTCATTCACTTCGCAGTCAATTTCATTCGTTTCATTCAGTTCACGGTCAATTTCATTCAGTTCACGATAAATTTTATTAACTTCGCGGTCAATTTCCTGCATTTCACGGTGAATTTCGGCGAATTTTCTTCACTTCACGGTCAATTCCATGCATTTCGAGGTCAATTCCCTTCACTTCACGGTCAATTCCATGCATTTCACGGTCAATCCCAGCAATTCCCCATCACTTCATGATCAATTCCATGCATTTCACAGTCAATTTCCTTCACTTCACGATCAATTTCGTGCGTCTCACGGTCAATTCCATGCATTTCATGGTCAATATCGGTGATTCCGCTTCACTTCATGGTCAATTCCATGCATTTCATGGTCAATTCCCTTTACTTCACAGTCAATTCAATGCATTTCACGATCAATTCCAGCGATTCTCCTTCACTTCGCGGTCAATTCTATGCATTTCACGGTTAATCACCGGAATTGAAGGGAATTGACCGCGAAATGCATTGAAATGACTGTTAAGTGAAAGGGAATCATCGGGATTGACCGTGAAATGAATAGAAATGACCATGAAGTGAAGGGAATCGACCATGAAATGCATGGAAATGACTGTTAAGTGAAGGGAATAGACCGTGAAATGCATTGAATTGACCGTGAAGTGAAAGGGAATCGCCGAGATTGACCTAGAAATGAATAGAAATGACCGTGAAGTGAAGGGGATTGATCGTGAAATGAATTGAATTGACCGTGAAGTGAAGAGGAATCGCCGGTATTGACCGTGAAATAAATGGAAATGACCATGAAGTGAAGGGTATTGATCGTGAAATGAATTGAATTGATCGTGAAGTGAAGGGGAATCACCGGAATTAACCGTGAAATGAAGGGAATTGACCGCGAAATGCACAGAATTGACCGTGAAGTGAAGGGAATTGACCGTAAAATGCATTGAATTGACCATGAAGTAAAAGGGAATCGCTGAAATTGACCGTGAAATGCATGAAACTGACCGTGAAGTGAAGGGAATTGACCGTGAAATGCACGAAATTGACTGTGAAGGGAATTGACCGTGAAATGCATTGAATTGACCGTGAAGTGAAAGGGAATCGCCAAGATTGACCGTGAAATGAATAGAAATGATCGTGAAGTGAAGGGGATTGACCATGAAATGAATTGAATTGACCGTGAAATGAAGGAGAATCGCCGGGATTGATCGTGAAATGCATGGAAATGACCGTGAAGTGAAGGGGATTGACCGTGAAATGAATTGAATTGATCGTGAAGTGAAGGAGAATCACCGAAATTGACCGTGAAACGCATGAAATTGACCGTGAAATGAAGGGAATTGACCGTGAAATGCATTGAATTGACCGTGAAGTAAAAGAGAATTGCTGGAATTGACCGTGAAATGAAGGGAATTGACCGTGAAATGAAGGGAATTGACCATGAAATGCATGGAATTGACCATGAAGTAAAGGGAATTGACCGTGAAATGCATGGAATTGACCGTGAAGAGAAGGGGAATCGGTGAGATTGACCATGAAATGCATGGAATTGACTGTGAAATGCATGGAATTGATCGTGAAGTGAAGGGAATTGACCGTGAAATGCATGGAATTGACCGTGAAGAGAAGGGGAATCGTCGGGATTGACCGTGAAATGCATGGAATTGACCGTGAAATGAAGGGAATTGACCATGAAGTGAAGGGAATTGACCATGAAATGCATTGAATTGACCGTGAAGTGAAAGGGAATTGCCGGGATTGACCGTGAAATGAATGGAAATGACTGTGAAGTGAAGGGAATTGACCGTGAAATGCACGGAATTAACCATGAAGTGAAGGGAATTGACCGTCAATTCAATTCATTTCACGGTCAATTCCCTTCACTTCACGGCGATCCCCCTTCACTTCACGGTCAATTTAATTCATTTCACGGTCAATCCCCTTCACTTCACAGTCATTTCCATTTATTTCACGGTCAATCCCGGTGAATTCCCTTCACATCACGGTCAATTCCATACATTTCACGGTCAATTCCCTTCACTTCACGGTCAATTTCGTGCATTTCACGATCGATTCCCTTCACTTCACAGTCATTTTCATTCATTTCATGGTCAATCCCGGTGATTCCCTTTCACTTCACGGTCAATTCAATGCATTTCATGGTTAATTCCCTTCACTTCACGGTCAATTCCATGCATTTCACGGTCAATTCCCTTCATTTCACGGTCAATTTCATGCATTTCATGGTCATTTCCCTTCACTTCATGGTCATTTCCCTTCATTTCACGGTCAATTCCCTTCACTTCACGGTCAATTCCGTGCATTTCACGGTCAATTCCCTTCATTTCACGGTCAATTTCATGCATTTCGTGGTCATTTCCCTTCACTTCATGGTCAATTCCCTTCACTTCACGGTCAATTCCGTGAATTTCACGGTTAATTCCCTTCTCTTCACGGTCAATTCCGTGCATTTCACGGTCAATTCCCTTCATTTCAAAGTTAATTCAATGCATTTCACGGTCAATTCCCTTCACTTCACGGTCAATTTCATGCATTTCACGGTCAATTCCCTTCATTTCACGATCATTTCATGCATTTCATGGTCATTTCCGGCGATTCCTCTTTACTTCACGGTCAATTTAATGCATTTCACGGTCAATTCCCTTCACTTCACGATCAATTCCGTGCATTTCACGGTCAATTCCCTTCATTTCACGGTCAATTCCATGCATTTCACGGTCAATTCCCTTCACTTCACGGTCATTTCCATGCATTTCATGGTCAATTCCCTTCACTTCACGGTCATTTCCATGCATTTCACAGTCAATTCCGGCGATTCCACTTCACTTCACGGTCAATTCTATATATTTCACAGTCAACTCCCTTCATTTCACGGTCAATTCCGACGAGTCCTCTTCACTTCGCGGTCAATTCAATACATTTCACGGTCAATTCCCTTTACTTCACGGTCAATTCCATGCATTTCACGGTCAATTCCGACAATTCCCCTTCACTTCACGGTCATTTCCATTCATTTCATGGTCAATTCGCTTCATTTCACGGTCAATTCCCTTTACTTCACAGTCAATTCCATGCATTTAACGGTCAATTCCGACGATTCCCCTTCACTTCACAGTCATTTCCATTCATTTCATGGTCAATTCGCTTCACTTCACAGTCATTTCCATGCATTTTACAGTCAATTCCGGTGATTCTCTTTCACTTTACAGTCATTTTTATGTATTTCACGATCAATTCCCTTCATTTCACGGTCAATTCCATGCATTTCACGGTCAATTCCCTTCACTTCACCGTCATTTCCAAGCATTTCACGGTCAATTTCGGCGATTCCGCTTCACTTCACGGTCAATTCTATGTATTTCATGGTCAACTCCCTTGATTTCACGGTCAATTCCATGCATTTCATGGTTAATTCCGGTGATTCCCCTTCACTTCACGGTCATTTCCATGCACTTCACGGTCAATTCTCTTCACTTCACAGTCAATTCCACCCATTTCACGGTCAATCCCCTTCACTTGTAGCAATACCAATACTTCCGGTTATCAGCGATATTATCGACGATATTGATATTATTTCTGTATCCCTGGCCAACGAAACTTGTTGCGATACCTATATTTCCGATTATCAGCGATATTATCGACAATGTTGATATTGTTTCCATATCCCTGGCCAACGAAACTTATAGCGATATCGATATTTCCGGTTATTAGCAATATTATCGACGATATCGATATTGTTTCCATATCCTTGGCCAGTGAAACTTGTAACGATATCGATATTTTCGGTTATCGGTGATATTATCAATGATATCAATATTATTTCCGTATATATAATTGACCATGAAGTGAAGCAGAATCGCCATAATTGACCGTGAAATACATGGAAATGACCATGAAGTGAAAGGAATTGACCATGAAATGCATGGAATTGACCATGAAGTGAAGGGAATTGACCGTGAAATGTATTGAATTGAGCATTGAATTGAGCGTAAAGTGAAGAGGAATCGCCGGAATTGATCATGAAATGCATGGAATTGACCGTGAAATGAAGGGAGTTGATTGTGAAATACATAGAATTGACCGTGAAGTGAAGCGGAATCACCAGAATTGACTATGAAATGCATGGAAATGACCATGAAATGAAGGAAATTGACTGTGAAATGCATGGAATTGTAACACCCTAAATTTGTAGAGTCAAACAAAGCTCTACTCCCGAGATCCAGCACATCACTTATGCAATATGGATAATGATGTTTAGGTTTCGCCTATATTAACGAGTTAAACGTGAGTGAGATTATACTAAAACAGATATTATACTCCAGATATAATTAAACTAAGCAAGCGGAAGTCTGAAATATATAGATTTAAGCATGTAAGTATTTCACAACCTTTAGAGTATAAGTATGTAACCGGGCTGAATATATACATGTGTTGTTTCAAATAAATAAAATGTAGAAAAGTAGATATGTCCAACTAAGCCAAATATCCTTGTAGCCCCTGCGCATCGGCACGAGGTCCACATTGACCAGCCCGATAGCTGAAAGTAGGAGAACTCCTCCTCTTCATACATAAAGTCCTGCTCCATCGCATAGACTTCATCAGCACCTACATTTAAACCAGAGTCTAGTTGGTGTTTTAAAATACCGTCCTAGAGTGGGAATGAGTGGCCAACTCAGTGGTACTATAAAGCAAAAGTTAACATGTTATCAAGTCAAATAAGTAGTAATGATAAAGCAACATAACAATCACCTCCTAACTACTCTTGTTAATGCAGGAATTGAGTGCAAGTAATGATATATGCCCTCGCATCAAAGCTCCCTCAAAAGCGACTCCGACAGCCTATTTCGTATATGACATCACTGCCTCCGATGCAACTTCATCGCCTTTAAAGCACATCCTAACTAATGCAGTGCGATGCATGGTAATGTTAGCTAAATAATTAATTAAACTTATTCATACAGCAGATTTGGGAAGCTAGGGTACCTCCCTTTATATCATTGACCTGAACCGAAAGATCCATCTAGGTTCGTCACTCCTAGTCAAGCACATACGATAGGCAAGTTGTAGGGTCATCACTCCTAATGAAAAATAGTCGATAGGCAAATTCAAAAGTTTATACTCGCGGTCACTACGGGGAGGCTTGTCACCTCAGCATAGGTCGACAGTCCGAACACGGTGTCCCATACCGCCATGCCCGGCTCAAGAGTTTTGGTTGCTCACTAGTAATTACGGGGAGGCTTGTCACCCCAGCGTAGGCCGACAGCTCGAACACGGTATCCCATGCCACTATGCCCGGCTCATAAGTCTTAGCGGATCGTGGTACCATAGTTAAAGTGGGTCTTTACATTTGTGAGGGGTACTTTAGATTCAAGCAGTAGTGTCCATACATGGTAGCATAGAATAGGCCAATCGATTTTTAGGCAAGTTCGATTGGTACAGGCACACACTGACTTAATCGACATGGAGCGCATAAGCACCCCTCGTGGCCTAACCACTGTCGACAATCGTCGTGCGACCTGGATTCGTCGAATTTTTTCAATATAGTATGACTAATTCGGCCACCCGAACAGGGACTCTTACTGATTGTCTGGGCTACATTGTAGCCCCTATCCTATACAGATGTAGCAAATAAACACATGTGATAATCATTTCAGCATTTAACAAACAATCCAAGTGAATTCTTCATTCGAGCATTTCATCAAACACATTGATCATGTTACCAAACACTTGAATTTTATCCATAAATTTGCGTAGAAGAAAATATGATTACATGAAAGAAACTATACATATGTATAAGGCAATAAAGAATCATATCTTAATGCTCGTAATAAGTACAAATCATCAACAATTTCTCATTCAGACAATTCAACAAACACTTAGACTACACTTCACCAAATACATAGACTAGGTTAGTTACAACATATATTTTAGCAATTCCTTATACGGAGAGATCAACGTGCATATGACAATGATTAACCCTAGATCAGTAATCATGGCAAGCACAAATCATATTCAAATGTTCATTCAAACATTTCAACAAACACATGGAATGCATCTTTTACTCATCACAGTTCATGTGTACATTCATACAGAAATCGACGTATTTAAGACAATACAACAGCAATCAAGTCAGACATAAATCATTAGTTGACATTGAAAGCACTGATAACCATAACCTAAGCGTTTATAGTCCGCACCTTTCGTCGGGATGCTCGATTCGGACTTGGTCCAAACTCTACGTTTTCGAAAATGGAACGTCGGGCACCTAAATGACGTAATAGGTTAGCTAGTTTGATGAACAATCAACCTGGATATCTACAACGACATTAGGGTTAGGTTTTCTTACCCCAAATCATAGCCAAAACAGGTCGTGTATCGTAACGGGATGGAGATTCGGTGCGTGGAGTTGTAGGAGAAGATTCATGCAATGATATCCCAAGATTTCTCTTCACTCTTTCCTCTTTTCTCTTCTTTTCTCTCTCTCTCCCTTAGGGTTTTGAAGAAATTCGTATATGAGAGAGGTGGGGTGAAATAAAGGCTATTTATAAGCCCAGAAGTGATGTAAATGGCCTCAGGGCCACTATATACATAAGTTATATCCTTTGGGCAGTTGTTTTTGATAAACAGGGCTCACAGGGAGGCCCACTACTCGCCTATGTCATAGGATATATTCCCTGACAATGGATTTATGCCAGGACGTGATTTCGGTGCGATCGGATGGGCTGATTGACCGTGGAGGACCTGCGTCAAATCAACGGTCGTAATTGCTCGAACGGGGCCACTGTTATATGGATATGTAAAGGAAAATTTCCTTTTCCCATGGGTGAAGTTTGGTCAAAAACTGACGGTTCGAAATCCTCAATTTCACGTGAGAGTAAATGACCCGATTCACTTAAGTTTCATTTCATTTTCTAAAGGTATTCGCGTTTCTCATGCACTTCACTCAGGGCTTAAGTTGTACATTTCTAGACACTATCTAGGCTTGATTCCCGCAATGGTTGTCAAGCCCATTAGGACGGATATAGTCATATAGTTTCGCGGTCATCGAAACCTCGACATGCGGTCTAGATCCGATACAGGGTTTCAATGTACTCCCAAGAGCGACAGGCTCTTGGGATTTCTCTTAGGTCCTTAAGTTACATTCAGTTAGTGGTATTAATGGTTTTAGGCCTTCTCATTTGTGGAAATGGCAGCCCGAGCTTAATCCACCGATTATTTAGTTTAGTACTTAACTAATTTTCGCCTAAATTATCCGACATGATGCGGTCCTTAGGTGGTTTTGCCTGAGATGGTACTCGGGTCCTTGTACGAATTTTTCTGAAACGTTATAGGAATTGACCGTGAAATGAAGGGAATTGACCGTGAAGTGAAGCGGAATCGCTGGAATTGACCATGGAATGCATGGAAATGACCGTGAAGTGAAGGGAATTGACTGTAAAATGCATGGAATTGACCGTGAAGTGAAGGGAATTGATCATGAAATACATGGAATTTAGTTTAGTACTTAACTAATTTCCGCCTAAATTATTCGACAGGATGCAGTCCTTAGGTGGTTCTGCCTAAGGTGGTACTCGGGTCCTTGTACGGATTTTTCTGAGACGTTACAGGAATTGACCGTGAAATGAAGGGAATTGACCGTGAAGTGAAGCGGAATCGCCGGAATTGACCGTGGAATGCATGGAAATGACCGTGAAGTGAAGGGAATTGACTGTAAAATGCATGAAGTTGACGGTAAAGTGAAGGGAATTGATCGTGAAATACATGGAATTGACCGTGAAGTGAAGCGAAATCGCCGGGATTGACCGTGAAATGCATGGAATTGATCGTGAAGTAAATGAAATGAATGAAATTGACTGAGAACTGATTGAAATTGACCGTGAAGTGAATGAAATGGATTTTCGACCATCAACTTGATGGAATCTTGGAAAATAAATAGGTTGGTTGGCTAAAGTAACTTCTCCTACCACAAAATCATATAGGGTACATCAAGTAACTAATTTTGGTTTAGAAGATATTCTTGTTAAATGAATAAAGAAAGAAATGAAAAAAAAAGAGAGAATTTTTTTTTATATGCATATATATACATATTTATATAAATATGTATTAGAGAAAAATGTAGGTAGAATAAAGTTATCCATGTAAAAAAAAAGTAGTGAATAGCACTATGGTTATGTCTACGGTTATAATCCGTAGCCATAGGTAACCCCAGCTCTAACCCGATCTACAACCTCCATTGTACCCCATTCTCGGCTCCAGTACCCATTTACCAGGTTCCAATCCTGGGATTCTACAATGAGAATTTTCAATATCAGTTTGATTCGTAATAAGCATAACCAAAGGCATAACCCATAAACAACAACCAAAAACTCCATCACATTTTCACTATGATAAAAAACTTATAAGTAAAGTGCGCATATAGGGAAATACAATGATGATAGATAAAAACTCCAAGATGATCTGCTATGCACTCCTGCCTCAGCCCTGCTGCGATCTAACGTCACCTGCACGCACCGGTCGTGCATAAGCTTACAGAAAGCTTAGAGGGTAGTGAAAGTGTGTGCGTAAGGTAGTAATACAATTATGTAATATCAGAGTAATGTGGAATATGTTGATGAATTCATGAATACTATTGGCTGTATCAAGGTCATGCTATGCGAGATGCAATATAAGCACACCAATCCCCATCTAAGTCCACATATCAATACAATTCGACTCTAAAATATCACTGGGGTCTAGTACACTCCAAACCAGATTACCGCCCCATCATGCGCAACAAGGTGAGTGGAAGAGACATCACTATCCACCTGCCAATATCAGGCCCGACTCGTCAATAGCGGACCCATTCTTTGAGCTGGTCAAACTCAGCCTAGCTTTGCCCCCTCTTCTCGGGCGGGTAAGGCTGCACTCCCTTCAAACCGACCACGACACAGTGAAAAACGCGGCCTTCTGGTATTCAGCACTCGGCGCTCATGCATCCACTCAGTCTAGACGTTGAAGCAACCTCCTGCTACTATAAGGGTTTAGAGACTTTCACCTGGGGACATCTATAACACCTCATGTAGAACAAGATTTCTGGTATCCAATCCTACCAACCACGATATGCTTGTGGAGACTACGACCCTGATGTCGCTAGGGCATACAGTGTACATGTCACACAATGCGAGATGCATGAATCACGCAATCCAGTTATACAGCAAACATGCACGTACCGCACGCTCATGTGGGCAACTCCGCCTATCAGGGAGCCCATAAACAATCTGTCCGAAGGCATATGCGAGGATTAGTCACTCCTCATATCAAACATACATATGATGCCTATGAGCATGAATTATGGAACTATACTAAACATGTTTTATGGTGATGGATTCTGTTCATAACGAAGATAGGCCTAGATGGCCTACACAGTACACGTATGGGCCTAACAATGGGCCTTAGGGAGAGTTACAATGCGGACATTTAACCATCATTGCTCTTACAATGTGGATGTGAAACCATCATTGCTCCCAAGGCATGACCGCCAAAAACATCATCACATACATCATGGTGGAATCTCACATCGTAATGGGCCTCACATACATCACATTTGGCCCAAACAAAGGCCTCACATACATCTCATTGGGCCTCATATACATCATATGGGCCGAACCAATGGGCCGAATCAAATGGGTCAATTCAAATGGACCGATCAAATAGGCCAATTCAAATGGGCCGATTCAAATGGGCCGATCAAATGGGCCGATCCACTAGATCATTCATCCATTATTAGAGATCATTTTAGAGTATTATTCAAAAAGAAAAATGGATCATATCAAAGGATCATCTGGACCATACCACACTTAACAGTGGTGACAAAGGGTCCCACAATTAAGATTCTAGTGGGCCCCACCATAGGGTTTATTTTCCATCCAGTCTGTTCATATGGTCACAAAGACTTGAACAGGGAGGAAGAACAAATATTATATTGATTCAAAACTTCTGTAACCCAAAGGAGTTTCAATGGTAGACGTCCAACTCCACTGTTTTCCGTAGTGTGGTCCACTTGATACTAGATCTGTCTTATTTTTAGTCTCAAGCCTTAGAACCGGCTCACCAAATGGATGGACGGTTGGATGAACCGTATACAGCAGGTGGGGTCCATGCTCGCCAAAAGGGTAAATGGTTTGGAGGGCATATATTCATCATAAAGGGCCCGACGGTGGGATACAAAACATACATTACGGTGGGGTCCAGACCACCTGCTGGTGTGCAGTACCTAGCCAATCTGCTGGTGTGCGGTACCCAGCCAATCTACTAGGTAGTTGGGTCTCATGTGGGCCACCACAGTATATGATATATAATATATTATATTAATATATATTTTATTTCTATATATTATTTTTTTTTGAAGGACAACCAGCGTCCAGATAGATAGACCACTGGATGAAATACATTGGCCCACCGTCCAGGCAATGGACGGTGAGGATCCACATGCACATCACAGTGGGGTCCACCATGATATGGACGGTTTGGATGCAACACATGCATCAGCAGCCCCATAGAGATGGACGGCATAGTTAAAGCACATGCCTCATGGTGGAGTCCACACGTGTGGCTCACCAGATGTAATGGACGGATGGTTGGATGGGACACGTCCACACATAGGACCCCAGAACCTGTTGGCGTTAATTGGCTGATGGGTCCCACCATCTGGACGGCTTGGATCTCACGTGGGACCCACAGAATCTACGGACGTCAGTAAGCAGTGGGTCCTACCATCTGGACGGCTTGGATCTCATGTGGGACCCACAGAATCTGCGGACGTCAGTAAGCAGTGGGTCCTACCATCTGGCAGATGGATGGCATGGATTAAAAACTGATGGATGGTGTGTATATCACACACACGTCACAATCAGGTATAACGTACATTAATGGTGGGGCCCAGGCTGCTGTGTGATGTACACCAGCCAACCTTCTTTCTCAAAACATGTGGGTCCCACATGGGGCCCACACGTTCAGATATATACTAATATATATATGTATATATATATAGATATGTATATATATAGATATGTATATACATATATATATATATATATGTATATACATATATATATATACATATCTATATATATACATATATATATATATATATATATATATGTACATATATATATATATACATATATATATATATATATATATATATATATATATATATATATATATATATATATATATATATGTATATATATATCCATAGAGATATATATATAGATATATGTCTACATATATATATATATATATATACATATATATATATGTATATATATACATATATATATATATATATATATATATATACATATATATATATGTATATATATACATATATATATGTATATATATATACACACACACACACACACACACACATATATATATATATATATATATGTATATGTATATGTATATATATATATATACACATGTATATATATATATATATATATACAGATATATATATATATATATATATATATATGTATATATATATATATATATATATTATTATAAAGTCTCTGTCCAGCATCTTCATCAAGGTGGTCCCACGTAGTGGGCCATGAGATTTGGATCAAATTGATATTTATCTTTCCCTTCATTTGGGCCTATGTGACCGTCCGGTCATGAAGGCCCCAACCAGGATCAAGGTGGCCCACTTGTTGGGACGTCATGGATAAAATACACACATCATAGGTAGGCCATCAATCATAGAGAAAGAGAGAGAGGGAGAGAGAAAGAGAGAAGGAGAGAGATCGGCGATGACGGAGGGGCCCCGCCACTATGAGCCCCCTCTTGGATACAAGCATACATCAAGGTGGGTCTCACCATATGTGGGACCTTAAATCACAAAAAGAAAAATATATAAAAAAAAAGAAGAAATGTGGGTCCAAGATCACCCACTGTCCACTTCTTCTTAGATCTTTGGAAATGTAATCACCTTGGCTTTGATTTCAACAGAATGTGATGAAGTTTTGATGGTTGAGATGGGAGATGAGAGGGTAGGAAGTGGGTTACACTAGAGCTCCTTCATGAAAGCTTGAGAAGCTTGGACGTGGGATCTTTTGGTTGCTTGGAAATGGGTTTGAGAAATGAGAGAGAGAGGGTTGTAAGGAGAGAGAGAGAGGGATGGGTGATGGAGTGATGGGTGAGGTGAGTGATGGGTGTGTAAGAGCTTTGTTGACTTTTGGGGTAGTTTGTATAAGAGGAGTATAGGTTGTGTAAGGGATTGTTGACTTATAGGGTTGCTTGGGGATGGGGTGTGAGGTGATGTGTACTTGCCATGAACTTGACCCTTGATGGGATTGATTGATTGATTGATGTGATATTAGGTAGAGATTCTCTTGGGTTTAGCAACGCGCGGCGTTTTTCTCGAACTCAACGCGGGCCGACATCTCCTGGCCTGGGTATCGGACTAGCGTGCGAGTCGTGGTGACGACGTGGTCGCTAGGGTACAAGTCTCGGGTCAAGCCGATTCTAGTTTATAGGACTCGGCTTAGGATCGCACGCAAACGTCGGATACAGGTTGAGGGTTGCCGGAATTCGATCGGGAGGACCGCGAAAGCCTATGGAACGGTACGGTCAAGATACGGGCCTTACACCCACGATGGGACCCACCCAATTTTTTTTAAAAAACCAAGCGGCACTACTGCATAGACGTCCAGAGGTCGGCGACATTATCGCCGGATTGTCGGTACTGCCGCCCGAATGAATTATTTTTTTCAATTGCTACGGTTATAATCCATAGCTATAAGAACCCTAGCCTTAAGCACTAGCTGATCCGCTTGAAGGAAAAAGCAAGGGCATTTTCGACCTTTGGCAAGTCGTCCGTACAACTGGGGCTTATTCTGTTCAGGTAAAATGGGCTATAAATGGGTCGTACAGTGGTAAATTTCTCTGAAATAAGTCATGAAATGAAATGGGCAGGTTACATGTGCAATAAGTAAGTGCAGGACAGGTGGGTCATACCTTTATGTAATTGTTGGACAGGTGGCTCACACCACAATCGTTTGTCCGATCAAAATATTTGAATGTGTTCAATAGTACTTCTTGGCTTTTCATGGCTTCTTTTCTTTTGTCCATGTTATGTTGGGATTTGTGCTGTAGAATTACACATATTTGGATCTAGAATAATAATCCAAGAGCACCAAGCAATCACAAGAGAACACAAAGATTTAACGTGGAAAACCCTTGCGGAAAAAAAACCATGGCACAAAGCGACAGATCTTCACCATGAAAATAGAAATTACAAAGAGAGAAGACTTACCCGATTCTAACAACCTCAAATCTTACCCTTGCTACACCCTTTGATAACCCTAGAACCCTTTCAGAAACCCTTGAAATACCTTTAGGGCCTATTTGTTTTTTCAAAGCCAGTGTAAATACATTGGAAATAGGTAATTATTACGGTTTACCGTGTTTGAAAATTCATAAGTGTTTGTGCCATTGAAACTAGTTCAAAAGAGATAATTTTAATTTTTGAATGCTACAGTAATGTATATGATATATCTGTTCTGTCCATCTATTTTACTACAATATTTTGAAGCATGAGACAAAAAATGAAGCAAATACAACACTCAGGTGGCCCACAGTGGCCTCACAAAGTTTTTAATGGTAAGTGTATTCGATTCCCTTTTTCATATGGTGTGGTCCACTTGAGTTTTGGATATACCTCATTTTTTTTCTCATACTATAAATTCAAATGGCATAATGAATGAACGGTGTGGATAAGCGAAATGCATCACAGTGGGACCCATATATATTTTGTAATGTTTTCGGTTCCCGTGTCAAAAAAGTAAGTAGTCAAATCAGGTATGTTATAAATACATGGGGAAATAATTATTACTCTTTTACCTGGTATTTACCAGTGCACTGGAAAATCAAACAAGCCCTTAGGAAGCCTTAGAATACATGAGAATGGCACTAGGGACTTCTATTTATAGATGAAAAACTCCCACTTACGCACACCCCTATAAATCGCCTCAAATTTACGAAGTCCATGCACCGTTTGCGTAACCTTCGACTAGTCGAAGGAGGGCTTCGACCAGTTGAAGGGACCTTCGACTAGTTGAGCCAGTCCCTCGACTGGTCGAGCACCTCAGAACTCTAAATACATCGCTGCTGGACTTCGAGTCGAAAGGACTTGGACCGGTTGAAGGGAGCTTCGACTGGTTGAGTAGGCCTCTCGACTGGTCGAACAACGTGGATAGAAAATTTAAGACATCTTCTGACAACAATCTCCACCATGTCTTCAATCTTCAATCGTGTAGCTATTTGACTTATTCTATTATCTCTGCATCACACCATAACTTCAATCAACGCTTCTCGTGCACACTCCCTCCTTCTTTTACGCCATCGTCAAGCCCAGAGAAGTTGCATAGAACTTGAACTTCTCTATAAGTATGACCTTGGCGAGCATGTCTACTGGATTCATGCTGGTGTGAATTTTCTCCAGTGTTACGCATCCTTCCTCAAGCACATGTCAGATAAAGTGGTGACGAACATTAATGTGTTTCGTACATGAGTGATAAACAAAATTTTTAGCCAAATTGATAGCGCTCCCGCTATCATAGTTAATCGGCACGACCTCCTACTGAAGTTCCAACTGATTTATCATGCCTCTGAGCCAACACCTTCTTTAAACGCTTCCATCACTGTCATATATTCTACCTCGGTCGTGGAAATAGCCACCACAGACTGAAGCTTCGACATCCAACTAATTGCTCCACGTGATAGTACAAATGAGTATTGTAAGCCCTGTATCCTAGACCGTACCGTTCCGTAGACTTCCGCGGTCTTCCCATTCGAATTTTGGCAACCTTCGATCCTTAACTGGCATTTGCGCATGACTTTGATTCACATGCCGTCAACCCGAGTCGACTCGACCCAAGACTTATACCATTGCGACCGCGCCGACGCCGCGATTCCAACGTCGCGTCTCGTGCGTCAATGCGACGCTTAGATCATGAGATGTAACTCGCGCATTATAATAGCTATGGACCACACATTTGCGGGGCCCACATATCACAATGGCACTATTTCCTAGGTTATCATGGGGTGATGTCATCACCCCATGCCAAGTAATAAATGCTTACAAGCAATTATGACATTTATTCTCCCCATGGGTCAACCCTAGCATTTATGGCCACACATGAATTAATTACTCTCTCTCTCTTCTTCTTCTTCTTCATTTTTCTCCCCTAGCAAGAGAAAAGGTGAAAATGTCCATGGCAACCCTCCCATTTCTAGCCACATCCACCTTAGATCCCCTTCAATCCAACCACTAGAAGTCCATCTCCACCGTTGAAGGAGCCTCATTGGAGCTTTGGAGCACTATGGAGGAGAAAGAAGGAATGTGGGTGCATCTTTAGGGAAGATTTCCATTTTTATGATGTGGGTGTTTCTCTCTCTCTCCCTCTCTTTTTCTTTTGTCTTGTATGTGAAGGTGTGATTGTGTGGCCCACTTAATGTGTTGTGAGGTGTCCAAACCGTTCATCAAATGGACCTCACCTTGATGTGTGTCTTATGCACACCATCCAAACATTTGGTAGCCCACCCTGATAGCACGTTTATGGGTGGGGCCCACCTTAAGTGTGTTATATTCAGCCATCCTGCGTCCTGGACGCTGGATGGGCTTCACCGTAAAGTGTGAGCTGACGGTGTATGCACTAACGCCAATGAAAAAAAAAGAAGGAGATTTGAGTGGGCCACTTGTGTAGGCGCCCCCCCCCCCCCCTTAATATATATTTTCAATCCAAGCCGTCCATCCCCTTTCCTACATCATTCTAGGCGTTGAGCCAAAAAATGGAGCCAATACGAGGTTCTGATGGGCCATAGCATATTAAATGGTGGTTTTTTTTTTTACCGTTGAAACCTATCCCGATGGTCTTATACACTGCAATACTTTGAATATTGGACTTGTTTAGTCCGTATCGGACCATGGAATGCAATGAGCGGTGTGGATCTACCTGATGTTGGCCACATATATGAAAAACCGCAAGAAAACAGTTTTAGAAAAAAAAAAAACAAAATTATAAGCAGCAGCAGCTGCAGCTGCTTCTGTCAGACGTAAGGACGAGCGCAGGACGCCTGCGCTATGTGCAGGACAGGGTCCCACTCGTGGGCCCCACCATGATGTTTGTATGTCATTCCAACCGTTCATTATGTGGGCCCCTGCTTGAAGTGGGTCCCCTCCAAAAAATCTGCCTCATCCGGATCTCAGATGGCCCACACGGTAGGAAATAGTGGGATTGAGCAGCTGCCATTGAAACCCTTTCTGGTTCTCACGGAGGCCTTGGATCATTATGAAATTGGTTTTTCCCTTCAATCCAGGTCCGTGTGACGTTATCAACGGATTGGATGGAAAAATAAACATTTTGGTGGGCCCCACGTGGGACCCAATGATGTAGGTGTTTCTATCCACACCGTCCACCGTCCCTGCACGGTTGGGATCCAGCCCCACGTGTGGAGGCTACCATGGTGTAAGTGTATGTCCAGGCCGTCCAGGGCCTGGACGTGCTATATAATGTAAATAATTTTAATATATTATAATATATTATATTAATATATATAGTATAATATAATATTACATGTATATATTACATATATACATGAGGGTGGGCCTTACGTGGGACCCACCTCTGCCCTTCCTGTGCAGCAAGCTGCACGTACAGGAGCTATATCACTACTGCCCCTTTGACGGCAGTAAACCTACAAGGCCCCACATTGATGTATGCCCCACATTGATGTATGTATCTTTACACCGTCCACTATTTGGACGGTGGGGCCTACCATGATGAACATGATATATCCTTACCATCCAAACATTTTGAGATACCATTTTAGGGCATGAGTATAAGGATGAGTCAGATCTAAAGTTCAAGTGGACCCCACCATTTAAATAGTGGACAGTGACATTCACCATTCAAACTCTTAAGGGCCATAGTAGTTTTAAATTAAACTGATATTTATTTTCACTTAATTTATCACTATGTAAACTTGTGAATAGGTTGGATTTCAAATACATCACGACAGGCCACACCAGGATGTGATCAATCCTTGATCAGGTGGACCACACTACAAAAAAAATTAGTGGAGGATTGAACGTCTATCATTGAAACCCGTTTGGGTCACGAAAGTTCTGGATCAATGGGGAATTGTTTTCCCTCTTAATCCAGGTCTTTATGACCTTATGACTAGGTTGGTTGGAAAATAAACTCTATAGTGGGCCATATGAATTATTTACCCGTGAAAATTATTACCTCCATTGCTATTTGCGGTATGGTCCAAATGATCCTTCGTTATGATCCTTTCTGGGATGTGATTAGACCCATCTTGATGCATTTGTGGCCCGTTGTTGAGGCCCACCTTGATATATATATGAGGCCCATGTGATGCGGCCCATTTGATGTATTTAGGGCCGTTAGGTCGAGGCCCAACGAGATGTACATAAGGCCCATTGCAATGTGTGATTCCACCATAGTCTGTGTAATAATATTTATGGCGGGCCGTGCCTTGGGAGCAATGATGGTTTGACATTCATATTGTAAGATTAATGTTGGTTAAATATCCACATTGTCACTCTCCATAGGACCCATTGATAGGCCCAACTTGTTGTATATGAGGCTCATGAGCAGGGCACACCTGTGATGTATATTAGGCCCATGTGTAGGGCCCGCCCATCGTGTATTAAGGCCCATGGGTTGTGTCCCATCGTGATGTATTTCCGGCCCAGATGGCAAGGCCCGATGTGGTGTATCCGAGGCCCATGGGATGTGGCCATTACAATATGTTCGGGGCCCATGGGATATGGACCATTGTAATGCACATGCGGCCCGTATATGGGGACCATTATGATGTTGCATATGGCCTTGTGTGAGGACTAATGTGATTGTATGTGAGGCATATGTGTATGAGGCTCATTGATGCAACCCACTTTATGTATATTGGCCCATTAGTGCAGCTCATTGATGCAACCCACTTGATGTATATTGGCCCATTAGTGCGGCCCATTGATGCAACCCACTTTATGTGTATTGGCCCATTAGTGCAGCTCATTAATGCAACCCACTTAATGTATATTGGCCCATTGTGCAAACCAGGAGATACAGCCCACCGTGACGGGTATTAGGACCATGTGATGCGGTCCGTAGTGATGTATATGTAGCCTTGTATGAGGCCCAAGTGATGTATGTTGGCCCATATGACGAGGCCAACGTGATGTAAATGAGGCCCATCGTGATTGTATATGAGGCCATGGGCCCACTATATGTTTGGCCCTATGTAGGTCACTCATTGGGAACAATGTTGGTTAGATGCCTCATTGATGGGCAATGACGGTTAGATGTCCTCATTGTGACCTTCCCTTAGGCCTTGTTGGACTATTTTCTTCGTGAGTTAACCCAAATAAGTGGCCCCATTCGTCATAAACAGATGGCTCCGTGCTATCGGATTGATATAACCACGGCCGAGAGCTGATCTTTACACTATTGTTGATTGATTGTCTATCTATGGACCCCGCCTTGTGTATATATGCTGGTTGTCGGTGCCGATTATCGATGTTGATTGTCAGTGCTGACTATAGATGTTGATTATCGGTACCGATTATTGAGGCCGAATATCGAGGCCGATTGTTGAGGTCCAATGAGATGTATATGCGACCAGTATTTGAGGACTGTTGTGATATGCATTCAGGCCGTGTTTAAGGCCTAATATGATGTACATGAGGCCTATGCGATGAGGCCCATTGGGATGCATTTGAGGACCAGGCTATGGAGCCCATTATGATGTATGTTAGACCCATTAAAAAGGCCTATTACGATGTATGTCAGGCCCGTGAGTAGGGCCCGCCTATGGTGTATATGTGGCCCTTGAGTAAGGCCCACTGGGTTGTATATCAGGCCTTTGTGTGGGGCCGTGGGCCCATTATATGTTTGGCTCTATGTGGGTCATTCCTTGGGGGCAATATTAGTTAAATGTCCACATTATCGAGGTCAATTGTCGATGCTGGTTGTTGATATCGATTATGAGTATGTGACAATTTAACATCATGATACATGCCCATACGCATCATCTGCATGTTTGTTATGAGATGTGGTTGATCATTGCATATGTCATTGAGCATGTTGTTATGAGACTCCCTGATAGGCGGAGGTTATCTCACCTGAGCACGCTGTATGCACAGGATTGATGCATGACTGGATTGTATGATTCATGCATCTCGCATTATGATTACTGTACGCCCTAGCGACATCAGGGCTGTAGCCTCCACAGGCATATCGTGGATGGCCAAATGGGACACCGAAAATGTTTGGTTCTAGCATACGGGCGTCATAGATGTCCCTAGGTGAAAATCCATAAACCTCCGTGGCCAGGAGACACCCCAACGTCGAGACCGAGTGGATACATGAGCGCCCGAGTGCCGAATACTAGGAGGCCGCGTCTCCCACTGTGTCATGGTCGGTTGGGAGGGGGTGTGGCCTTACCCGCCCGAGGGTAGGGGGCAATACTAGGCTGAGTTTGACCAGCTCGTGAATGGGTCCGCTATCGACATGCCGGATAGGTATTGACAGACTATTGGCCAGGTGGATAGTGAGGTTTCTTATGCTCACTTGGACTGTGCGGCTAGGAGAGCGGCAGTGTCATTTAGAGTGTACTAAGCCCCGGTGATAATCCCAGAGATGAACCGTACGATATGTGGACTTAGTGAGTAGGAGTTGCATACTCATTCATTCATTCATCATTCACTATCCACTCAGGCTGGTGGTGCGCAACTATTTGTTACATGTACCTTCGCAATGGCCAGGATTTCGGTTGGGGCGCGCGACTAACCTGAGATCAGGAGTTTACCACATTGAGTCTAACTATCCAAATTTAGGTATGGGACTGGTTTGGATAGAAGTCCCTTGTGATAAACCCCATAGCCTGCGATACTACGTACTATCATCCCGACTTTACACTCCAGTATGGTCGTTCCATTCGCACCGCATATTGCATAACATCGTGGCGTACGACATTTTGGGCTATTGTGTCTCTGCATTTATATGGTATAGGTATGGCCGATGCTATTTGTGTTACTCATCAGGAATGTATATTGTATTGCATCCTCTGCATCTGATATTTGGCTATCTATGATTTCTCATTTGCATAGTTGTTCTATATTGCGTATTCTGACCTTGATTGACTCATGGACTTGTCCGTATTTTCGCTTACTCTGTCATCGTATGATCTTGTCAATATTCCTGCTTACTCTGATAATTCATGATCTTATCAATATTTCTGCTTATTCCGATATTGTATGATTTATGGATTACCGGTATTTCTGGTATTATATGATGATGTCATTATGTTGAATACTTGGCACTTACCTTGTACACACTTACACCACCCTCTAAGCTTTCTATAAGCTTATGCACGATAGATGCGTGCAGGTGATGTTACGTTGCAGCAATGTTGAGCTTGGAGCATGCGGCGGTCTTGTGGAACTTGATTTTTATTTATGTTTTTCCTTCCAGCATTGTACTCAACTGATTATGTTAGTGGATATGTGATGATGATGTTGCCTTTGTGAATTGGGTTATCTTGTGGTTATGCTTATTGCGAGTAAAAAAAATCCTCTTTGTAGGATCCCAGGATCGGAATTCTGGCGTATGGACGCTGGGAGCCGAGAATGGGGTACTACGGAGGCTGTCGGCACCGGTTCGACGATCGGGATTCCCGCGAATTCGATTTTCGAATTTGGGGCGTGACAAGTATCCTGAAGTAGACTTTTTGAAATCCACATTGCCTGCGTAGTCGGAATCCACATACCCTACCAATTTTGTCTCTGTCTTCTCAAAAGTTAAGACGTAGTCTTTCGTATATCGAATGTAATGAAGTAGCCATTTCACTGCTTCTCAATGTTGCTTACCAGGGTTTGACATATATCTACTCACAATACTGACTATCTGTGAAATATATGGTCTCGTACAGACCATAACATACATTAAACTGCCAACCACATTCGAATAAGGCACATGAGACATAACCCGCTTTTCCTCATTTGATTTAGGACATTGTTCTTAGGAAAGCTTGAAATGAGCCGCATGGGGAACGCTCACCAGTTTTGCTTAGTCCATCCCATAGTTGATCAACATCTTTTCAAGGTATTTTGCCTGTGATAACAAAAGCCTGCTCCTCTTATTGTCTCTATGAATATCTATGCCGAGAACCCTCTTTGCAGCCCCCGAATCTTTTATCTCGAATGTCCTTAATCATCGAGTCTTCAGTACGTTGATTTTAAATATATAATGACTAATGATCAACATATCATCAACATATAATACTAGGATGATGAATCTGTCATCACTCAGTGTCTTGTAATAGACAAAGCGATCATATTTACTCCAAATAAATTTCTGACTTAACATGAAAGAATCAAATTTTTTATATCTCTGCCTAGGCGGCTGTTTCAGGCTGTGCAACGACCTCATTAACCTGTAAACTTTTTTCTCTGCCCCTTTAACTTCATAGCTCTCTGGTTGCTTCATGTAGATCTACTCTTCTAACTCCCCGTGCAAGAATGCAGTCTTGACATTCATTTGTTCCAGCTCAATATTGTATTGGGCAACTAGCGCCAATACGAATCTGATAAACACCTGCTTAACTACCAGCACGAATATCTCTGTGAAGTCGATTCCTTCTCTCTTAGCATAACCCTTCGCTACCAATCTGGCTTTGTATCTATCCTGTTTTCTTTTGAATAACCATTTGTATCCGATCACTTTTCAGCCCACTGGAAGCTCCACCAGCTCCCGTGTGTGTTTTTGTGCAATGAGTCTATCTCATCGTCCATAACTGCCTTCCACTTTTCTACATTAGGCTCACTGAGAGCCTTCTGAATAATAGACGGGCCCCCCTCATCTGTAACGAGGGTATATGCAATATTAGAGTCGTCTCAGGCGCGAATATCTCTGTGAAGTCGATTCCTTCTCTTTAAGCATAACCCTTAATACTAATCTGGCTTTGTACCTATGATGTTTTCTTTTGAATAACTATTTGCATCCGATTGCTTTTCGGCCCATTGGAAGTTTCACTAGCTCCTATGTGTGATTTTTGTGCAATGAGTCCATCTCATCGTCCATAACTGTCTTTCACTTTTCTACATTAGGCTCACTGAGAGCCTCCTGAATAGTAGACGGGTCCCCCTCATCTATAATAAGGGCATATGCAATATTAGAGTCGTCCCTATATCTTATTGGTAACTTGCGATCACGTGGTGGGTTCGTTCTCACAGGTGGCTGCTCCACCTTATCTTATACCTCTGTCTTCACATTTGTCTCTGCCTGAGTATCATCTGTATCAATTTAGACGTCTATGATCAACCTTTCTAGTTCTTTTTGCTCCTCCTAATCATTCTTGCAGAATATGAATCTTTCATCAAATCTGACGTCACGGCTAGTGATGAACTTGCGTGTGACCTTGTCGAATAACTTGTAACCTTTCACACTAATACCATAACTAATGTACATTTTGGCTCTATGGTTTAGCTTATCTCTTTCAACTGACAGTACATAAGAGTAAGCCTCAAAACCAAATATGCGTAGATCTGAGTAGTCGATTTTCAGACCACTCCATACTTCCTCTAGGATTTTACATTCAATTACCGTTGAAGGAGACCAGTTTACCAAATAATAAGCCGTGTTAATGGTCTCTGTCCATAGGTCTTTGTCCAACGCAACATAATTTAACATGCATCTGGCCCTCTCCAGGAGAGTCCGATTCATTCGCTTAGCCACACTTTTTGTTCAGACGTGTGGCACACTATGTTGTGCTTGATGATCCGTTTATCCTTGTAATAATCATTAAACTCAATGGAAGTAAATTTCCTACCATTTTTAGTCCTTAAAACCTTTATTTTTCGCCCTAACTGTTTTTCTACCATTGCCTTCCATGTTCGAATATGGTAAAAACTTTGGATTTACGTTTCATGAAGTAAACCAAAATTTTCCTGGAGTAATCGTCAATGAATGAAAAAAACCATGACGACCCCCCAATGAAAATTTTTGACGATGGCCCCCATATGTCAGAGTGCACATAATCAAGCACTCCCTTACATACATGTTTTCTAGATTTAAAAGATAATTTAGATTGTTTACCATATATACAATGATCGTATATATCTAAATCAGAATTTTTAAAAGCTGAAATTAAATAACGATCAGATAGTACATTTATGCCCCACTCGTTCATGTGGCCTAAACGAGCATATCACATACGTCGAGACGTGGAATCTACAATAATTGTTGCCGCTCCACCTGCTGAAGTGGTCTCGATCAACCTGTAAAGGTTACCGTGCCTTTGTGCTCTCATAACCATGAGTGCCCCTTTTGAAACTTTAATGACACCATTAATACCAATGAACTTGCACCCTATAGCCTCGAGTGCAGTGAGAGAAATCATACTTTTCTTCATATCAGGAACGTGCCTGACATCAGTAAGAGTACGCTCTATCCCATCAAACATCTTAATGCTTACCATACCAATAACCATAATATTACAGACATTGTCATTGCTCATAAAAACCTATCCACCATTACATTCTCTGTAACTGGTAAACCAACTTCAATGAGGACTCATGTGATATGACACTCTTGTGTCAAGGATCTACTTATCTCCATGATTGTCGTGCAAGTGTCCGATTATAAACACAGACAGTACATCACCACCACTTGTCTCTTTATCAGATGTGACAACATTAACCTCCTTGGAAGAAGCCGCTGAATTTTCTTTCTTTGCTTTAAGATTGATACAATCCTTCTTCATGTGTACAGACATCCCACAGTTCCAGCACTTTATGTAAGCCCTGTATCCTAGACCGTATCGTTCTATAGGCTTCCGCGGTCTTCCTGGTCGAATTTCGGCAACCTTCGACCTTTAATCGGTATTTGCGCGCGACCTTGATTCTCATGCCGTCAACCTGAATCGACTCAACCTAGGACTTGTACCTTAGCGACCGCGATGTCGCCGCGGTTCCGATGCCACGACTCGCGTGCCGAGGTAATACCCTATTTGGGAGATGTGGGCCAGCGTTCGGTGTAAGGAAAACGCTGCGCGTGCGAATTTCGAGAGAATCTCTACAAGATGTCACATCAATCAATCAACCCATCAATCCCATCATATCAAGTACACATCACCTTTTACCCATTCCCAAGCAAGCCCCAAAAGTCAAAAAGTTTCTTATAACCCATGCTTTTCTTACAACTTTTACCACAAAAGTCAAAAAAGGGGCTCTTACACCTATCACTACCACATCCATCACTCCATCACCCATCACTCCCTCTCTCTCTCCCTTTACAAGTCTCTCCCTCATTTTCAACTCTCCCTAAGCAAGAAAAAATTTCATACGTATGAGCTCTCCAACTCTTCCAAGCTACAAATGTGGCCCACCTTTCCATCCCTAGATCTCCCATCCTAGCCATCCATTTCTCATCTTCCTCCATCAAAGAGAAGCACAAGGAGCTAAGGAAGCCAAGGGAGCAAGAAGATCAAGCGGTGGGTGCTTTGATAGGGTAGTTTTTAATGTTTTTAAGATGGGCCAAGTGAGGCCAACCGATCAATGGTTTGGATCTCACTTTGGACCCTAAGATGTGGCCGATGGCCCACTTGGATCATCATGATCATTCCATGATGGGGCCATTCTCCATGGACCCCATCATGATGTTTATTTTTCTTGCATACTTAGGGTCATTTAGACCGTCTATTTTAGTGGAGAAGGGATCTCCACCGTTGGATTTCGATTTCATGGACCCACATGTAATGGGACTCACTTGATGTATGATTTAGTACAAGGGAGGGCCCATAGTGCCGGGATCCCTCCATCACGCGTCTCCCACTCTCTATTTCTCTCTTTCCCTTTCTTTTTTCTTTTTTTTCTCTTCTTATGTTAATATGGTCATGTGGCCCATTAGGTTGGACCCCACAATGAGGTAGGTATTTTATTCAAACCATTTATAAGTGGGGCCCATCTTATATGTGTAGTACCCACACCATACATCATTGGTGGCCCACCTAAACAGGCCCACCTTTCCACGGCCAGACCGTCCAGCGTCCAGGGACGTCGGACGTTTGATTGGAAAACACAAATGTTAGCTTGGTTCCAAGCCAATGGGGGAGGCCCACTTATTTTGGCCCCACCTTGATGTATGTCTTCAATCCACGCCGTCCATTCCGTCCCCAACCTCATTTTAGGCGTTGAACCGAAAAATGGTGTCAACCCGAGGTCCTGGTGGGCCATACCGTAACAAATGGTGGTTTTCACAATTGAAACCTTCCCTAATGCTTTTATACGACGAAATATGCCCAATATTGGGCTTGTTTTGCTTGTCTGGAGCCATGGAGGGCCATTGGACGGAGTGGATTGTCTAGATGTGGACCCCACCTGTGAAAACCTCAAATAAACTAAAAAAAAATGCATCACAGCAACTGCCGCTGCTGTGTCAGAGAGCAGCAGGCGCTGCCTGCGCACCAGCGCCCGGGCCGACTGGGCGGACGTACAGCCACCCACGGCTGCAGCCGTGGGCCCCACCTTAATGTTTATCTGTCATCTAACCCGTTCATCGGGTGGGCCACCCCCTGACGTGGGCCCACTCCAAAAATCATCCTGATCTAAGGCTCAAGTGGCCCACACCGTAGGAAACAGTAGGATTGAACCTCTACCATTGAAACCCCTTTTGGGCCCACAGAAGTTTAGGATCAACATGAAATTTGTTTTTACCCTTCACCTAGGTCCATGCGACCTTATCAACGGTCTGAATGGAAAATAAATGTTACGGTGGGCCCCACGTGGAGCCCACAGTGATATGTGTTTCATTGCCACCGTCCAGGCGACGGTGGAGCACACTGTGATGTTTGTGTTCTATCCCCACCGTCCAGGACGGTGGGTGTGCATGTGTGATCATGTGTGCGCGTGTGTGGGTGTGTACGTGTGTGTGTGTGTGTGTGTGTGTGTGTGTGTGTATATACATAAAATATTATATTATATATAATATTGTATGTATTGTATATATATATATATTATAATATTATATACAATTTACTGCTGGTGGGAGGCCCATCTCAGCTTACTTGTGGCCCATGGTTGAGGCCCACTTTAATATATATGTAAGGCCCATAGGTCGAGGCCCATTTGATGTATTAGGGGCCCATGGGTTAAGGCCCATTAAGATGTATTGGGGCTATGGGTTGAGGCCCATTTGATGTACATATGGGGCCCAATTGGCGATGCCCATTTGATACACATAAGGCCCATAAGATTAGGCTCATTTGATACATTCTAAGGCCCACGGGTTGTGGCCCATTGGTGCGGCCCAATGATGTGGCCCACTTGATGAATATAAGGCCCATATGATACGACCCATTTGATGTATTGAAGGCCCAATGTGATACACCTAAGGTCCATTGCAATGTGCAATCCCAACATGATTTATGTAATGATGTTTACGACGGGTTATAGCTTAGGAGCAATGGCGGTTTGACGTCCCCATTGCAAGTATAGTGTTGGTTAAATGTCCACATTATGACTTCCCCTAGGGCCCATACGTGTAATGTGTAGGCCGCCTAGGCCCATCTTCGTTATGAACATCATCCATCCCATATAACATGTTTAGTTCCATGATTCATGATCATATGCTTCATACGTATGCTTGATATGAGAAATGACTGATCATAGCATATGCCTTCGGGTAGATTGTTTAGGGGCTCCCGTACAGGGGGTGTTGCCCTACATGAGCGCACGATACGCACAAGATTGCTGTATGACTGGATAGTGTGATTCATGCATTCGCATTGTGTGATATGGTTATTGTATGCCCTAGCGACATCAGGGCCGTAGCCTCTACAGACGTATCATGGTTGATAGGATTGGATCCAAAAATATTGTTCTACATGGGGTGCTATAGATATCCCTGGGTGAAAGTCCCTAAACCCTTATGGTACCAAGAGGTTGCTCCAACGTCTAGACCGAGTGGGTGCATGAGCGCCGAGTGCCGATTACCAGACGGTTGCGCTTTCCACTATGTCGTGGTCGGTTGGAAGGAGGTGCGGCCTTACCTGCCCGAGAGTAGGGGACAATGCTAGGCTGAGTCTGACCAGCTCGAGGAATGGGTCCGCTATTGACGAGCCGAGCCCGATATTGGCAGGCGGATAGTGAGGTCTCTTCCACTCACCTTATTACATGCGATGGGGCTGCAATTTGGCTTGGAGTGTACTAGACCCCGGTGATATTCCAGATTTTGAGTTGTATCGATATGTGCACTTAGATGAGGATTTGTATGCTTGAGTTGCATTTCGCATTGCATGGCCTTGGTATGGCCGACATCATTCTTTGTACCTCATGACCTTGGTATGGCTAATGGTATTCTTGGCATTCATCAACATGTTCCGTATTACTCTGATACTGCATAACTGCATTACCACCTTGAGCATACACTTTCACCACCCTCTAAGCTTTCTATAAGCTTATGCACGACCGTTACGTGCAGGTGACGTTGGACCGCAGCAGCGCTGAGGCTTGGGCGCGTAGCAGATCATTTTAGAGTTTTGTTCATCATCATTGTATTTCCCTTTATGCTCATTGTACTTGTAAAGTTTTTAATCATAGTGGAAATGTGATGGAGTTTTTAGTTATTGTTTGTGGGTTGTGCCTTTGGTTATGCTTATTACAAATCAAACTGATGTTGAAAATCCTCCTCGTAGCATCCCAAGATCGGAACCTGGCGAATGGATGCTGGGAGCCGAGAATGGAGTTTTACGGAGGCTGTCGGCACCGGATTCGGCGATCGAAAATTTTGTGAGCCCTGTTTCCGAGTTTGGGGCGTGACACTTTAGTTTTCCTTTGCCCTTGCCTTTGGATTTGGATTCAGGTCTTGAAGATCCTGTATTTCGCTCAGAATTCCTATCTCTTGTAATCAGTGCATTGGAAGATGTCTTTGTGTCACCATTTAGCTTTCTCATGGCCTTTCCTTGAAAGGCTGAGATAATAGCGTCAACACTTAAGGTTTTATTTATGGTGCACATTGTGTCCTTTAATGACTCATACGATACCGAAAGAGAATTCAGTAACATACATGCTTGTTCCTCATCTTTGATAATTTCCTCCATATCCAGCAATTTACAAACTAATTTATTAAATTTGCTAATGTGGGCCTTTAGATCTCCACCCTCTGCCATCTTGAAGTTATACCACTGCTGCTTCAAGTATAGACAATTTTCAGAGGATTTTTCGCATAAATATCCTCTAACTTTGCTCATAAACTAGCCGTAGTTTTCTCCCTTAAAACATTATAGAGAACCTCATCTGTGAGACATAAACGGATTGAGGATAAGGCCTTCTTATCAAGAGTATTCCATTTATCATCAGTCATACTAGACTTTCTCACCTCAAGAGCACCATCGTCGCCTTGCTTGGTTAAGGAACTGATCATCTTGATCTTCTATAACTCACGTTATTTTTCCCTGAGTACTTCTTAATATCATACCTAGTACTTCCCATTATTGCTAATCCTGTAGATTCAGATCTGTGCCCTAACGATTGTTCTGATACCACTTGTTAGGATTTGTGATGCGGAATCACACAGATTTGGATTTAGGATAGCAATCCGAGAGCACCAAGCAATCACAAGAGAACATAAAGATTTAACGTGGAAAATCCTTGTGGAAAAAAATCATGACATAAAGTGACAGATCTTCACTATGAAAATAGAAATTACAAAGAGAGAGGACATACCTGATTCGAACAACCTCGAATCTTACCCATGCTACACCCTTTGATAACCCCAGAACCCTTTTAGAAACCCTTGGAATACCTTTAGAAAGCCTTATAATACATGAGAATAGCCCTAGGGACTCCTATTTATAGATGGGAAACTCCCACTTATGCACACCCCTAGAAACCGCCTCAAATTTACGTAGTTCGCGCACCGTTTGCATAACCCTCGACTAGTTGAAAGAGGGCTTCGACCAGTTGAAGGGACCTTCGACTGGTCGAGCACCTCGAAACTCCAAATACATCGCTGTTGGACTTCGAGTCGAAAGGACTTCGACTGGTCGAAGGGAGCTTCGACTAGTCGAGCAGGCCTCTCGACTGGTCGAATAGCGCGGACAGAAGATTTAAGACATCTTTTGACAACATGTTAGTCATGAATGGATATGTACCAATTTTACATCAAAAGCTTAAGTGAAACATACTGTAAAAAGTGGGGACCAAACCCCACCATTAGAAACTTCTTAGGGGCTGCACAACTTTTAGATGAAGCTGATATTTTTGTTTTCCCCTCATTTTGGCAAGAGTTACGTTATAAACAGGTTGGATGGAATATAGATCGCCATGGGCTCTATAAAGGTTTCAACAATTCCATAGTTCCATTAGTGTGGTCCACGTGAGCTTTGCATCTTCCCCTCATTTGAGCTCTCGTTTAAACAAGACCATTCATTGAATGTCAGGAACTCGCACTTGTATCTTCCATTAAACGAACTACTCTTTTATGAGATTTTTACCACAAAATTACTTAGCAGTTAGGATTTTACCAAACAGTGCTTAAAGCAACCAAAATTCTAAAATGATGCTTTTTAAGGGAATGAATTATGTAATACCTTTGTTAAATTTTCCATAAAATGTGGAGAAACAAAAATTGCAGGCCTATATCGTATGTATGTGATGACCAAAATCTCCAATGATGCACCAAACTTAGATTATCAGATAAGTGGAAAATATGGCAGCTTCAATCATAAGGTAAGCCAAACCCTAAAAATAATGTAGACCACTTTGAAACATCCAAATTCAAGTGTGGCCCTTCTCCCTTATCATCGCCATCATCATCACCGAACTCATTCTCTGCATCACTCTCTGACTTAGTCTCACTGTCAGACAATGTCTCCCTCCCATGTGTCATGCGTGATAGTGACTACCGCAGGCTGCCCTCCGGACTCCTTGTCAATGGGTTAAATGCCTCATCAGGAGACCTCTACTGCTCCATATGTGCGTCAACATCAATCTCTCGTGTCTTTGCTTCCGCCGCAACATGTGGCTCTGGTTGTCCATATAAGGCATTCAAGTCATCTGACATAATCCACTGGTAAACTGGGTCATCCTCTTCATCCTCAGTATATATATGTTGTCCGACCATCATCAGGTCCAATGGGTCTTTCTGCGCTTTTCTTCTTCCTTCCACATGGAGTAGCCTCTCTTGTAACTTCATATTGTAGTGACAATACACTAGCTTCTGAAGCCTCCCATACACTAGTTTATTACGTTTATTTGTGTGGATGATGGAGAATGTACTCTAATTCCTTTCACAGGGTGACGAGGACACCATCTGTGCAAGCACACGGACAACCGGTCGTTGTAAAATATCGTAGTCAGTTCCATACATAGACCACCGTTCGCCTGCATATCATGAGATTCTTTCATTATTTTAGAATTTTCAAAATAATATAAAAGTTAAATTTACCGTAGTAACTCACATGCCATCATACTGTTCATTGACATCACCGCAGGGTGGCACCCAAACATTCCAATTGCATCGTGGAATCTAACAATCTGTTGATGGTGTATAGAAAACAGGATAAATATGGAATGGTTGTGATGAAGACAAGGAGAATGTCAGTGCGGAACATATTTATCTCACTACCAAAGGTGCCTTTCCCCGTGTAGTCGGGGAATAAGTGATCGTACACCTCATGCACAACCCTCTTTAATGAATTATTTTCGAAGAGATTCAGACCATAGTGGTATTTGGGATTCAGGAAATATGCTGGAAACCAACATATACACATTAGTACAACCCTTGTTTATTATTACATATAGAAAAAAATTCATGTACTTACCAACCTGATGTAGTGGGTGAGAAAGCATCATTTCCCAATGATTGTCTATTATTGCATCCACCCACTTATATGCGTTGGGAGCTTTAACCATGATGGTATCTTTCATCAGCTGTATGGACAGATACAACGACTCCATCGACAAATTTGTCTTGTTGTCCACCATCCTCGACATCACATAAATGGGCTATAGAATACCCACTACACCATGCACGTGATCCCAAAATGAATTTCTCAGCACCAGCTCCTCGATTCTCCAGGTTATTTTCGTCAACCTCTTTTTCCATTCTTTGTAATCATGAGAGGTGAAAAGCTCTCGTAACCCTCGTCTGTGTTTGAGAAGGCTACTTAAGGCAAAATAATTTGTGGCGAATTGCACCGCCCTGGGGTGCATTATATCCCCACCATACCTCTCGCGTATCGTGGCTAATAACCAAGTGTGGTTGTATATGAAGTTTGTGATGAGCCATGCATTAATAATTATAGTATTCATCGACGGCCTATCTCCGATCGCCTCCAGCATGAGATCGATGCAATGGGTTGCGCAGAGGGTCCAATATATATAATACTTATTCTGAATATCCTTCCCCGCCTTGAAAATGCACTCCCATTGTCCGTAACAAACTGCACAATGTTTCTCCTCCTAACATCTTACATGACATTGTGTATTAGTTTGTAAATGTAGTTAGAATCTTTAATCTTATTACTCGCATCTACAGACTTTAGGAACACCGCCCGTCCCTTGGAATAGACCATAAAATTTATAACCAACATTTTTGTCAGTCTGGTCCAATCGTCACATATGACAGTGTAGTCGTATATCTCCTATGACTACTTATACTAATCGACGTATGTCTTCATCTCTGCATGTTTATCATCCAAGTACTTCCCTATGATTTCAAAGGGTGTGGGCGGCTACACACGCTCACCCCCAAATTGCACTTCACTTATCATATTTTTGAAGTGCGGGCATGCTGCGGCATTCGCGGGATTATTTTATATAAAAAACTTCGCTATAAACTTTCCAACTTTCTTCCTCACATCCCCTCCACTAAACATCTCATTTATTTTCTCTTGTGACCCTCCTGCCTCTTTGTAAATCCTTAAATCTGAAGGTAGATCTGGCACCCGCATGCTACTACTTCTGCCAATGCCCCATGATCCTCCCCACCTACTACCCTCCCCTCGTCCACCCAGTGCAGTCGTACATCTCCCATGACTACTTATACGAATTGATGTATGTCTTTATCTATGCATGTTCATAATCTAAGTATTTCCCCATGATCTCAAAGGGTGTGGGCGGCTGCACATCCTCACCCCTACACTGCACTTCACTTACATATTTTTGAAGTGCAGGCTTACTGTGACATTCACGGGGATTTGATCGTATATAAAAAAAACTTCGCTATAAACTTTCCAACTTTCTTCCTCACATCCCCTCCACTAAACATCTCCTTTACTTTCTTTTGTGTCCCTCCTGCCTCTTTGTACATCCTTAGATCCGAAGGTAGATTCAGCACCCATATGCTACTATTCCTGCACACGCCCCATAATCCTCCTAGCCTACTAGCCTCCCCTGGTCCACCCCCAACACTCTCACCTGCTCCACTTCCTCCACCAAGCTCATGGATAGACCCCCTGCTCTACTCCCCCCACCACGCTCATGGATAGATCATTTAAATCTAGGCCTACTCGTGTCCTACCTCTTATCCTGATCCCTCTCCCACCGATCTTGCATGGACTCTTGAACTGCATGTCTATATTCGGGATCATCATCGCCATCGTGTTCCACTACATCCTCCTCACCTACATATGGTGGCTGCCTCAACTCCTCCCTAATCTTCCTCTCCTGTGCATGTCGTTCATCTTTTGCCTTCACTTTTTTTTTCCCAATATGGCCCTCATCTCTTCTCGCACATCCTGTGGGCATTTAGGGCAATCCACAAATTGTGATACCCTCCCGCTAAATGGTCTTTTAAGCGGGTTACCCTACCACTCCTTAATACATGATCACATAAATTACAAATACTCCCGAATCAATTATCGAGAGTGGGCCGACCGTACCTTCACCCTATATCAGGTTGTCTCCCTCCTCTTTCTCCCGACATATTTTATCTGTAAAAGAATATTATATTAATACTTGTTAGGGCCCACCTTGGTGCATGTACTATATATTCATGACACTTATCCATTTTGTCAAATTATTTTAAGGAGTGATCCAAAAAATCAGAATTATTCATGCCACTCATGGAAAATAGATGGATGGTGTGGATAAAACACATACATCATGATGGGGCCATAGAGCATCATCCAATAGGCAATAAGCAATTAAATACAAAAACACATGCAATATATGGTAAGACACTAAAATTTTAGTCTCGTGTGTGGTCTCATCTAGATCTTTGCGACTTTATCGACAGGTTCATGTGTGGTCTCATTCCAGTAGCCCCCATAAAGTTTTTTATTGTGGGGATTTAATCACCAGTGGCCCTAGAAGTTGTGGGGACATGGCACACGTGTGCTGGATCATGGCATTCCATCAGGTTGTCCACGTATGTAAACATTTCCTAGTCTTGGTCCGCTCACCAGTCGGTTGGACTGTCTCATCTCGATGGTTGTCAAAAGTGGGCTCCACGTGTACAGTGTACTGGCCACATGTATAGTGGCCCCCACATATACCGGCCACATGTATAGTTGTTCATGCATGCAACATCATCCCACATATAAAGTATGCCAGATACTCCAAACATGGATGATGCACACATAGAGAGTTAAGTGAGCCATAAATGTAGAATGGTCTAGATCATTGAACCATGGGTCCAAACAATTGGATGGATGATGCTCAATTTAAGATCCACACAAATAATTTCATTAGTCCGTACAATGGTTGGATTTTGCCCGGAAGAAAATCCAATTTCCTACCTAATTTAATCCCATCTATTGCGTTAATTTGATGGGCCTTGACAACATATAGAACATGCCCTAAGAAATTCACCGATTCTAGATCCAGACAGTTACTTTTCATCAGTCCAAACAATGGTTGGGTGATGCCCAATTTTTTGTTCATGACCTATAATGATCTTTAAAAACGGATGAACCGCGTGGCTAAGGAACATAAATTCACGATTGGCCTCACAAAATTTACTCGGTACACTAACTTTACAGAGTTACTCAGCAGGATTCGCTTCCAAGTTACAACCGCTAGAAGCGGACTGTGTAATATTATCTCAACGGGCTATAGTGTCTGAGTAAAATCTATACCCATCATAATGTATGTGTCTTATCCCCTCCGTCCATCCGTGTTATCACATCATTATACTGCATGAGCCCAAAATAGAATTATATCCAAATCTCAAATGGACCACACCATAGGAAAAAGTGTGAATTGAATGTCTACCGTTGAAAACCGTTTGGGGTCACAAAAGTTTTGTAATTTAGATATGCTTCAATTTTTGGCGGGTGCCCTAAATTGATCTGTTAAAATGGATCCACGGCATGGATAAGACATATATATACATGGTGGGCCCATGGAGTTTATTCAGTACACGGTCCGCTTCCACAGCCGCTCAGGTTAGTGCAAATACCACCGTACATGTGGCAATCACGCACCTCAATCCAACCCCTACAAAGTGTGGACCCACAACAGATGAGGTATCAGTCGTAAATGGTCCCACTGAAAGTAGGGAACATGATTTTGGATGGCTGGATAGAGGTAAATGGTACATAACACCTCATCTGTGCAAAGTGTTCTGTGTTTTGGAGAGCTGTGGACATACTTCTATTTTGGAATTAACGGTTAAAATGATCTGAAAAAACAGATGGACGGCGTGGATAACCCACAGACATTCATAGTAGGCCCAACTGAGTTTACTCAGTACGATTAAAACGTTCCGAAGAACACAGTACGCAATCCTATTTCGAAATATAGTGAATAAACTATTCATTGACGTGAAGTGACGTCACCAAGTTATGTGCGTCCCATCATGATTTATTTTTTGTATCCACACCATCCATCCATTTGAAGAGATAATTTTAGGGAGCTGAGTCAAAGAATGAGTCAGATCTAGAGCTTGAGTGGATCCCACCACAGAAAACAGTGGAGAGAGTAACGCCCACCATTAAAAACTTCTCGAGGGCTATAAGAGTTTTTGATCAAGATGATATTTGTGTTTTCCCTTAGTCCATATCTTCCTAGACTTTTGAACAGATTAGATCACAAATAAACATTATGATGGGCCCTAGGAAGGTTTCGAGTTTCAATGGTGGCGGACTTAACTTGTTGTTTTTTGTGGTGGGGTCCACTCGAGCTTTGGATCAGCCTCGTTCTTCAATTAATGCACTAAAATGATCTATACAAATGGATGGATGGTGTGGATACAACATATACATCATGATGGGGCCGTGGTCAAGGTCACACTTACGTCGCTCTTCCGTGTGCAACGGATTGACAGTGGATTAGTTGTTACCTGAGAAGAACTCCGTGTTACGCTCGTGCGGGCCCATCTTGATGTATTTTTTTTTATATCTATGCCATCCATCTATTTTTTCATTCCATTTTAGGGCATGATACCAAACTCTAAGAAGATCCAAATCTCAGATGGACCATACCAAACCTAAACGGTGGGCGTCGGTCCACTACAAATTTAGATCTGCCTTATTGTTGGTGTCATGCCCAAAAATAATATTTTCAAATGAATGGATGGTATTGTTGGTGTCATGCCCAAAAATAATATTTTCAAATGAATGGATGGTATTGTTGGTGTCATGCCCAAAAATAATATTTTCAAATGAATGGACGGTGTGGATACGACACATACATTACCATGAGACCCACAAAACTTCATGACATCACTTAAGTGAATGCGGCTCACTACACTTAGTGTACTGAGTAAATATTTATTTGCCATCCAACTAGTTTATAAGATTATACAGACATGGATAAAGAAAACAAAAATATAAGTTTGATCCAAAACTTCGGTGGCCTTGAGAAATTTTCAATGGCAGAAGTTCAAGTCAACTGCTTCCCGTGGTGTGGTCCATTTGAAAATTATATATGCTTCATTTTTGAGCTCAAACTCTAAAATTATATGGAATAATAGATAGAAAGAACAGATAAAATACATGAATTATGACGGCCTTCGCGGAGTTTACTAGCATGGTGAGTTACTCACTAGGCAAACCGCTTCCGTTGGATGGAAAATAAACATTTCTGTGGATCCATGATGTTTTTAATAGTAGGAATTTAGTTAAGGTTCTTTCTTATGGTGTACTTGAGACTTGGATCAGCTTCATTTTTTGGATCATAACCTAAAATGAGCTTCCATTACGGATGGACGGTGTGGATGTAAGGAAAGTACATCACTGTGGGCCCATAGTTAGGCATCAGAAACCGCCCCGTTCCGCACTTACGCGAAAGAGAAATAAAAAAAAAAAAAAGGAGAAGAAAAATTACAAAAAATAACACTTACAGGGATCCAAACGGCCTCTTTGTATTTTTTTGGCTAGAGAACTCTCTCTCTCTCTCTCTCTCTCTCTCTGCGGCATTTCAATGGAATCGGCTCCATGCCCCACAACTCCAAGATGGAACGTCGATCGTCCATTTCTGACGGGCAGATTCCATCAGGTGTCACCCCCGATCTCTTCAAAAACAGTTCACAGCATCATACCTCCATTTCTCATACCCAAAAGAATTTTCCAGTATTATCCATCATAATTTAGCTTTTTCCTATTTTGTTCCTCGTCGGTTTCAGGAAATCAGGCCTTCTTCCAACACTCAAACAGCAGGTGGCGTGAAAGGAATCGCTTCTGATTCCTTCAGGTAAATATCCAACCTTCTTGAATTTCAATTACTCTTCCTCTTTTTTGAATTTTTTTCCGGAATTATGTTTTTTGAGAAAACGTGCCATGCTCGGCCCTAATTACAGGCCTTTTTATGTTTGGGACCAGCATTTGTACAGGCAGCGGACGTCTGTCAGTGATTCAGACCATTCATGGGGTGGATCCCACTGTGGATGGATGATCAGACTAGAAACAACCAACTCCATGAACAGTGCCCACCTCCAATTAGTTGATCTTTCTCTGTTGCATATGGACGGTTGGATATAATGTCTTTTTAACTGTCCATTTTCAGGCTGTGAGAGTGTAAAATTGGGGTTTTATTTGGGGAGCATTGTGGCTCCTCAGTTGAGTGGTCTTGATAAGGCCGGCTCCCATACGTATAAAGTGCTGTCCCATACGTATAAAGTGCTGTCCTAGATGGATAATCTGGCAATTGCAGTCACGGATTGTGTATTTTGTCTCTTTTATTTCTAATTATTTTGTAGAGACAATATAGAATTCTCGGATTCAGGGTTTACTTCAGTACAGGTGGGTCCCATGTATTTAGTGATTCATATTGTTAAGCTGGTGGGACCCATCCAAGAAATCATCTGGATTGCTGGAAGGTGGGGTGGCTCCTTTTGTATGCAATACTATCCCAAACAAAAAGATGGTGGTAATTTCTGAAGAGCGTTGTCCTTTCCTCATTGTTGTAATGGCTATTGGCAAGTATATCGCATATTTGGATTGAATCTTGAGTGAGAGTTCATGAGATTTTTTTTTTTTTCTTTTTTTGTTTATTCTTTTCAGCAATCGGGGCTCACAAAATTCAGTTGGTTATTATCATAACTCTGTTCAGGTATGCTTTTTTTCTGAATAATAGGTGAATGCTATCATTCAAATTTTTTTTTTGTATGTCTGCTTATTTAGCTCATTTTAGTTGGGTGTTGCCACTTTATTTTACTACTTTGTTGAATATTCAAAAAGGGGACATGCTTGTCATTGTAGATAGTTTGCTGCATATAGAAGATTGAATTATTATTGTTTCATGCAGCATTTCTGTTTTGTAATTCTCATTCATGGATGTTCAGGTGTTCTTTTCTACAGTTTACAATTTCAGAGTACCATTAGCTGTATATATTTTATGCTAATTTAGCTTCTTTTACTTTGCCAGACTGCTTCCTTAATATTAAATTCTTCAGTATTCAAGAACTAGTGCGTTTGTTATAGTTGATGGTCGTTGCTAGTGTTTCATGGCAGTTTTCTGGTTTTGTACTCCTGTGATTTGGGTGTGAGGTTTCTATGATATTTCAGGAGCTGTTAGTAATTGAGGATCTGCTTTCTGCCATGGTTGGAATTGAGGGGCGGTACATTTCAATCAAAAGAGTTTGTGGGAAGGACAGTCAAGTTGCCTTTCAGGTTGATGCATCCATGGACTTGGCGCTGCAGGTGAGTCAGCAAAGCCACTGAATTCTGGTGTATTTGGTGATATAAACTGATTTGGATTTATTTAATGCATGCAGGAAATGGCAAAAAGGATATTTCCTCTTTGTGAAAACTTTCTGGCAATTAGTCAGTTCGTTGAATTGAGATCGCAATTCAAAAATGGCTTGGTCAATCATGCCTTTGCTGCTGCACTAAGGGCTCTCCTTCTAGTAGGTGTTTCTGTTACCTGGATTATTGGATTCATGTAAATTAGGTAACAGTTTGTTGGTTGGTTGTGTTTGTTTCCTTGTAAGAGGAGGGGAAGCTTTTATATGGTTTGGGCGTGTCTCTATAAATATATGATTCTTCTTGTGCCATTGTCGTGCGTAAGCATTTGTTTCTTGAAGCACCATTGACCTTCTAATTCATGTGCATAAACAATTTATATAAAAACCACAAAACTTAAGATCTTTTATTTGGGATTTTAGATACTTTCATCAATGGAAACTCCCATTGGAAGTGATGCACCTGCTGCTCCCAGGCCTAGGTAAAGCAGAAGGGTTGATGTAAGGTCGATTGCTGGTCATAGAAGCAGGTCCATCGACAGGTATCCCGATCTACAGGTACTCGAGCCGATTCAAAAGCATTTGGATCTGTTTAAAAACCGTGTCAAGTTTGGGTCTACTGTATTAGACCTGCTTAAAAGTCGGGATAGGTTGGTTACCTAATTGGATAGTCGATGGGTACATGGTTAACATCAATATTACATCTCTACCATATATAACGTGAGTAGCGGGGGACAATTTTGTCCCTACAATTAGTTTTTCTAGGGCTGACAACCTTGGATATTCAATGGACATGGAAGAAATTTCAAATGAAGGTAGGGGCATTTTGGGAACTGAAAAATGTGGCTGTTATTGTCAGTCCTACACTAAAGATTTCACCTGCTAAAAGCTTGCAGCAGCTTAGGTAAAAGCAGTGTTTGGACAATTTTACAATTTTACTCTTACAATTAGTTAGGGAAGAGCCTTTTTCAAGGGCAATTTTGTCGTTTCTCTCTTCTTGCTGCAAATAGCCATCCCGACCACTCTTCTTCTTTCTGCATGTAGCTAGCACGTAAGGTGTGTTGTAAGAAGCCCGTGCGACAGTGGTTCCGTGGGCCCACTGTGGTGATTGTGTTAAAGACACTCTGTACATTTGTTGTGCTGGTTCATTTTAGAGTGTCACACCAAAATTTAGGTGGATCGAACACTCAAATGGGCCACAAAGTTGGGAACAGTTTGTATGGGCGGTCCATGTTGTTCAATGCGTCTCTCTTTTTCTCCATGCGTGTATATGCAACTCAGTGTAGCCTCATCCCTTCTCTATGCGAGTATATGCAAAAATTGCCCATTCAATGATCAAGATTGTTGATATGATGGTTCCTGTTGTGGAAACGAGCTCTAAAAAGTATAGACCATCTAATGTGGACCATGGGGCCATTAATAAATGATCAGGATCACTAGACCATGGACATCACTTGGAGATGGAGCTCACCCATCTCCAGCTTCTGCCATCACATGAAAGGGCTACAACACCAAAATCACAGTGATTTCTTGTATCTGTCATATTACCAGCTTGAAAAATGGACATTAAGAAAATTTGAACCAAAAAGAGCAATGTTCTGCATTCAATGGGTTGCAACCATATCAAATGGATATTATTTTACGATCAACATGATATTTGGGTTATGCTGCACTCTTCTGTTGCCCTAGATTTGATGGGTGCCCGAAGGCCCCGAACCCAATTGGATTTAGTTCTAATAACTCAAGTATGGCACTTGACCCTAAACTCTACAGGACTTGGATCCGATTCCCTTAGGCCAGTTTGGACTTGGGTACATACCTGACCTGAGCCCAGCCCATTGATCCATTTCAATTCCTTATTTGAACATGATTGGTAGAACATGATTCTTAGGACTAACCCCAAATAGTTGTGACAAGGCAGCTATTATCATAATGATGATTCTTTAGTGTCTGATGATTAGGAGCCACAATTATATGAAACAAAATACTATTATGATGAGGACATCACGTCACATACACTCTTATGTACGTATCAGAGAAGGAGGTGGGTTGGATTGGAGGGATGCGACGATCGGGCCATTGGATCACTTGATCGTCCACATCAGTTTTAGACTTTATCATATTTTAGAATTTAGTTTTTCATTATTTTATATTTAGATACATTATGAGTGTTTTAGTTGATTTTATTTAGACTAGGGCTATTTTCGTTAAAGTTCACAAGACAGAGATTTTTGTAATTTTTGAAACTTCTTGGATCTATAAAAAGAGGAGGGTGTGTGACCTCTCCCTCATTGAGTTTCATGATTAAAAAAGAGAAAAGCTCTTGCTTTCTGCTCCTACCTTCATGCGATTTGAAGATAGTTCCATGCGATTTAGAAGGAAGATTGGTGCGAGGCTAATCTTCATCAACGAAGGTGCGAGGTCTCCATCTATCCCCACACCATCTTCTCTTTTCTTCCCCATCTAGGTATTTTCTTCAGGTTCTTCTTTCTTCCCATCACAGATCTTCGTCTTCTCCCAAACTCAATCTTCCCATACCCATCCACAATCCAAACTCTAACCCTAAACATAAAATTCCTAAATTTTCTACTTTCCAAAATTACCCAAACCCTAATTTTCACCCTAAGTTGTATTAGGTTTTCTATTTTGAAATAGACTATACCCTATGCTAATTGGATGTACGTACATCCATTAGATCCTAGTTTCTTTTTATTTAATGATCATATGTTACGATGTTGGTAGCTTAGGTCAGGACTATACATGATTTTCTTTTGATTTTCATGATATTTGTGATGAATATAGCGATGTTTGTGTTTTTTTTGTTAAATATCTTAATTTGGTTATTTGATCTCACATGTTACTTAGTTCATGCATCGGTCCTGCATTATATTATCTTTAAGCACCGATACACCCACCCTGTATCGGTTCCGGGCTGGTACGCATACAAGAGCCAATTTTTTACTTTTTACTTTTTTCCTTTTCATTTCATTATGAGAGGTAGCTTAGAAACTCATCTCAACTAGATCTAGGCCTATTTGAAGATCAAAACACAGTATTTGAGTGGGATGCAATGAATCAAAGAATATTCTGTTTTGGCGAAAATTAGAAAAAGTGGCAAACCATCACTCATTTTTGTTTTTTCTTCTTGGATTAGTTGGGAATCTACATATAATTCATTGTAGTTCATTCAAGATATTTGTGATTGTCATCTAATCATGGATATTTTCTTTCCAGATAACCTATGGTGATTCCTGTTTTGTTCAATTCAAAACTTAAAATACATAAAAGAATTCATTACAACAAGGATTGACAATCAACCAAAGAACTTCTATTTACCAAATGGTTTAACACCAAATTTAGAAGTCAAAGATTCAATGACTCAACTTTCAATAGGTCAGGTCAACAAATGTGTTCTAAAAAGCTAATGGTCTGACACACCATTTAATACATCCAAAACTTGAAAAGGAAAGAAAAGAAAAGAAAGGAAAAGATAGATTGTTTTGTTTACATTATTTCCTTGTTTTCATCATCATATACATATAGCCTAATTTACACAATGCTCGACTTACACAGATTTAGCATTTGAACATATTTATATTTTCAACCCAAATGCAGCCATACACTGGTAGTCTCTTGCAAGTGATAATGTATTACTTATGATATGCCGTCCATGAACACATGGAAGGGAGGGTACAAGGGCAGGAGGGAGGATCTACTTCAACTGATCCTCTTGCTGCTCCCTCTTTAGCAAGGTTATTGGTAGTCTCATTCATTTCCCTAAGAAACGGTTAAAGGAGAGTTCCAATTTTGGTACAAGACCAGCCTGCATGAGTTATAGCTGTATTCCATCTCAAACAAAAGTTCTTTTTTTCATGCTGAGTTTGGGGGAATTGGATCTCTTTTGATAATTTGTTCATATATCAGGATTACCAGGCCATGGTGGCACAACTAGAGCACCAATTCCGACTTGGAAGACTTTCCATTCAAGGATTATGGTTTTTCTGTCAGGTTAAAAGTTGTCTCCAATCTCCTTTGTCGATGTCAACGGTTCCCTTTATATCCACTCAACCATAAGCATGGTTTTTACTGTCTCTCAGCCTATGATGGGATCAATGCATGCTTTGTCGATTGTGATAGAGAAGGCTTCTGCAAACGATCTTTCAGGTTCAGCAGTTCTTAATCTCTTGCAGAGCCAGGTAAAATGGCATCTCTCATTAATCTGATTATTCTTGGCAGAAATTCTTCCTCGATATGCTTTTTTTTCTTTTTTCTTTTTTTTCCTTTGATGTTGCGTCTGTTCATATTATTTTCTGCTAAAATATTTAGTTTTGTTTGGAAAATCATTAGTTTAATATATCTGTTTGTCTGAATGATGTTTCCACTGTTTCTCTTCTGACATCATCAACAATGAATTAGCAGAGATTTCTCAATGTATATTCTCGACATATGCCATCATTGTAGATCATCCACCAGCTCACTTGCTTCTGAAGAACAACAGGAAACAGTTGCAGGATCCTTCTAACTAGGTGCTGCTCCCACTTCAAATCATGCTTAAGGCTCCTCATTCCAGCTCCCGCTCCCGCTCCCGCTTCCTACCCATTAATACTTGTTTATTTTTTGAAACGGATGCTTCCCCATCATGAACCCGAATCTGTTGCTAGTTTGCTTCACGCTTCATGCAACTATAGGAAAGATGGCTTCAATTGGAGAGGTGAAGTTCATAATTTCATTGATAATGGAAGCAGCACCCAATGGCCGAAGAGCCCTTAAGTCCTTGCAGGTGTGTTGGAAGATCTCTCAATTATCAAGGGTGCATTCAGGATCTAACAGACCACTTTAAACCTTCCAAGAGGGTTCTTAACTCCCCCTAACCGACCAAATTAGGCTGGAGCAAATGTGAATGCTTTTGTTCATGTTGTTCCTAAAGGCACCGCCATTGCTTGCTGGACTCGAAGAGGGGCATTCCATCTTGGTTTGACTCTTTCCTATTAGAATACCACCCTCCATGACCTCTTTCCAGTTAGCTTGGTTTCTATAAAAAAAGCATACCCAAAAATCTTTCTAGAAAGAGCAGAATGAGTAATGGAAATCGATATTCTCTCCATCATTTGGGTATGCACACCTTCAGAATACAGTTTTTTCTGTCAAGCCATACACCCTAAAGAGCAGCATAAGGAAGACTTCACCAAAGAATTCTCCCCTTTGCATGGAATGGCCTAGAGCTCCAGCTAAAGAACTGACCTTCCAACATTCATTGGAACACTGAATAAATCCTCAATAGATTGAGACAAAAATCCCATTTATGTCTTTTCACTGAATGATGAATCCTTTGCACTGCAATTCTAATCTAATGGATTATCGGCGGAATAAAAGAGCAAACATCAGTCTCTCAAGTTCAATTTCCAAGGGAAAGTGCATAAATTGTGGCATCAAAGATTGCAAGCCATTTGGCTTGTAGTGGGTGACAAAAATACCAAGTTTTTTCATGGTATTGCCAATGCTAGTAAAAAAAAATAATCCATAGCTTATAGGTGAATATGAGAATGGTGGAGTGAAAGTAGTATTCGAGTTGTCGGTATCACTACAAGTTTCGCTGGCCGGAGATAAAGATATAATATCATTATCGCCAATAACCGGAAATGCAGGGAAAAAGGGGGAAACATGGAGAAAATGGTGGAATTTTTCAGTGAAACTTCAGGACATGCCTAAATACACATATTTACATATTCAGGAATGAAAAAATTGCAAAAAGAATGCATTAAATTAGAAGTTTCCATTTAATGGGGGCCAAAAGGATAGGATTGGCCCATCCATCAAAATTTTTTGGTGGTGTTCCATTATTTCCTATCATATGGTCCACTTAATAAATAGATAGGATTGTTTTTTTTAAAGCATGCCATCATCATCATCATGGTGGGGCTCACTTAGTGTGTGGTTGGATGGCACATGCAGAGCAAGGCGAAGGATCAAAGAAGTACTAGTGGATAAGCAGGTGAATGACTTGTAGACCAAGCTTATAATTCTACCTGGACTCGTAGACGAACTACTAATCTATGATCTATTGATATTAGGAAACCTCCTGCGGTCGGAATTGTCTACAACACTTCTACTAGGCAAGTAAAACAAATGAGATCTGTTGGGCCCACTTTGTTGATAGAATATGTAAATCTGCTCCATCCATCGGATGAGAACCATTATTTGAACCGTACAAATGAAAAATCAACCTTATAGAAAACTGAAGTGGGCTACACCAATCAGAACAATGTAAAATTTCTCTTAAAACCACCGAGTTCAGGTGGTGGGAGCCGCTTGATTTTTGTAGCAAGCTCATCTTTTTTGCATCTTAACTTCATCTCAGTGAGATAAACGTGGTTAACGGGTTTGATGAAAGATAAGCATTATGGTGGCCCTCAGCACCGATGCTTCAAGTGGACCCCACCATAGAAAATAGTGGGGACAGTGACATCCACTGTTCAAAACTTCTTAGGGGCCACAGTAGTTTCCGATGAAGCTGATATTTTTGTTTTCACTTCATCTATCTCTATGTTAACTTATGAATAGGATGGATTTCAAAAATACATCACTGTGGGCCCTATAAATGTTTCAGTGGTGGGTGTGACCGCTCCCATGGTTTTCTGTGGTGGGTCCACTTGAAATTTAGATCTATCTCATTCATTTGTAATGCCATAAAACGATCTCTAAAAATGGTTGGATAGTATGGATACAACAAATGCATCATGGTGGGGTCCACAGAGTTTGGTGATGTCACTTTAGTAAGGATTTGGCTATGGACCTTGTCGGTATCCAATCCGTGCCCGTTTCAATGGCAGGGCATTCAATCCTGATCCGCGGGATGCGAATTTCCTTCCTGCGCTGGAAACTCAGGTGGGGCCCACTGGGATGTTTGTGAAAAATCCTCCCCGTCCATCCGTTTTGTGAGTTCATTTTAGGACATGTTGCAAAAAATGAACCATATCTAAAGCTCAAGTGAGCCGAAAACGTGATAATTAAATGTCCACAGTTGAAATATTCGTGGGGCCACAAAAGTTTTGATTCATGCTAATATTTTTGTTTTCAGTTCATCCCAATAGGAATGACGTTATTAACGCTATGGATGTTATCTAAACATCACCGTTGAACCCAGGAAGGTTTCAACGGTAGGAATATCCCTAACCACATTTTCCTTTAGTACGGCTCACTTGAGCTTTGGATACGGTTCATTTTTGGCAACATGTCCTAAAATGAAATCACAAAACGGATGGACGGGGAGGATTTCTCACAAACATTACAGTGGGCCCCACCTGAGTTTGCAGCGCAGGAACGTACAGGGAAAGGCTTTCGTAGGAAATCCGTGTCCCTGATCCGTGCCCATCCGCTACGGAAGCGGATTGGCTACTCCCCCTGCCGTGCTCTGTGGGCCCCAACACGAGTTATGTGTTTCATCCATGCCGTCGCTCTATTATTATAGATAATTTTATGGTATGAGAAAAAAAAAAAGAGATATATCCCAATCTCAATTGGACCACATTACAGGAAATAATGTTGAATGAACTTTGACCATTAAAAACTTTTTGGGGGCCATAAGGGTTTTGGAACAACCTGATCTTTGGTTTTTCCCTTCATCTGGGTCTTGTATGACCTAATTAACAGATTGGATTTCAAATAAACAGTACAGTGGGCCTTAGGAGGATTTAAATGATGAGTATCCGATCACTATTATTTTCCTGTGGTGTGGTCCACCTGAGATTTTTATGCCTCTCGATTTTGGGATAAAGCCCTACAATGATCTGTAAAACTGGATGAACGGAATGGATAATATACATACATCATGGTGGGCCGCACACACATCATGGCTGGACCACACCGCAGGAAACAATTGAATTGCACGTCTACCGTTGAAAAATTCTTGGGGGCCACAGAAGTTTTGGATATGCTTCAATTTTGGGCTCAACCCCTTGAATTAGATGGAAAAACAGATGGACGGCTTAGATAGACCACATACATTCAAAGTGGGCCCAACTAAGTTTAGTCGGCCGACATCCGATTAACCAGGCGTTCGCCAATAACTCAGTAGTTCGTCCGATTTACCTCCCAAGGCGAGAGGGATTTTCGCAGGGTGCGAACTCCTCACCAGTGCGAGAGGGATTTTCGCTTGGTGAAATCCGATTTCCCAATGCGAGAGTGATTTTCGCTCGGTGCGAAATCCGATTTTCCAGTGCGAGAGGGATTTTCGCTTGAAGGAAGAATTTTTTTTAAAAAAAAAAAAAAAAAAAACCTAAAGAGGGGAGATGGCTAGATAAGAGGGGTTTTGCGTACACGTACCGTCTCGGTCGATCGAGAAGCTCCTGTTCCATCTTCGGTTTTGACTTCCGATTAACTAGGTACGAAAATCACTTTGAAGTTTTTTTCCTCCAATTTTTATGTTTTCACGCAATTTCAGCTTTGATATTCCCGATATTTATCAAAGAAAAGAGGTAGTTAGTTGCAGTTTTCCCGTGATAGGTTGTGTGGTTGGTGGCTACAGTCGATATTCCGATAATGTCGCATGTATTTTGATAATATCTCCCGATATTTCGTCGATAATGTAGTACGGAATGGAATATTCCGATAATATCACCCATATAAAAAAAAATCGCCGATATTTTGCCGATTTTTCACTGACAACTGGCAGAGAAACGAATAAAGGGGGTTTCGGTGTTGCAGCGCTGGCGACACCGATATTACCGACATTTCACCGATAACTTAAACACTGAGTGAAAGCAAGAATTTTGTAATGCTGGGGTGGAATTCTATTATGATCTCCTTTCAGTTGATGGTTGGGCATGTCTTGGTCTTAACAATTTGGAATTTGATCAAGTTAATGAGGAGAAATGATTTAAATATCGATATTGATGCACGTATCACTCCCTTGGGATATGGTAACATATCAGTATCACATGGAAAATATCGCGAGTATTGAGGCATATATGCTGTTTGAGAAAAATATTCGGAAATGATGGATTTTTTCAATAAAATTTTAGGATATGTTGAAAGAGACATGATTACTCTCTTAGAACTCAAAAGATCACAAAAAACAAGTATCTACAACATGTTTCCTTGTGTAGGGTCCTAAACTATGCGGTCTGACAGAAGTGATGTAATTATATAAAAAATGAGTTCATATAATTCATAGATAATACAAAACAAGTATGAAAACATATTCCCCTAAACAAATTGGAGTAAAAATAGATTTTTGTGAGTTATTTATTTATTTATTTTATTTTTTGTGATTTTGTTTTTCAAATTTCTAGTGGGGGAATGTATCGCTGATATGTATCACAGTGTGTTAACGATGCAAAGGAATTTTATGAAAGTTATGAAAGCAAAAAATTCCATTTGGTTAAGTCAAAAGGGGTTTGCTGTCTGTAGGAATTAGGGGTAATTGGAATCAAACTTATCAAGATTGCAAATCTATGAACTGGGCTCTATTGGGTAAGTGTGGAGGTTTGGTACCTAGAATGATCATCTTTGGAAAAAAATTATCTCTTGGAATTATGGTACATATTGGGGAGGGTGGTTTACTCTTGGGTCTTTCTTGCTTCTTCCCTCGGGTATTTGGAAGACAGTGATGGTACTATTCAATTCACAGAAGGGTTGTCTTAAGATATTAGTGGCAACATACGTGTAGATTCTGAGAGGATATGTGGTGTGGTGATAGATCTCTTCCTGTTTTTGGGAGACTATAGGATCTCAGCCAAGCAGGGTGGTTCGATATCCCAATGCTTCAATTTGATGGGGGATGTGGCCGTCTCTATGCCTCTGTAGAAATCTCACAGATGATGAGATTTGGGATTTTATTAGGTTACAACATCGACTTTGGAGCCATGCCCTCTCTTATAAGATTGCTGAGTTGGTGATGGAAGGCTGATGAATTGAGCATTTTCTCTATTAGATTTTGCTAGTTACTTAAAAAATGGTGGCTAGGTCGGACAGGTTGACTTGTTGGCACATTTTGGTATTATCCTAGCCCCCAAGACTTTGGTTCTAAAAATCAGATACGATACAGTGAAACCGGCCATATCTTATCCCTCTCACTCTTGATCCCCAATACAAGATATGGGGTTGAATCGGCCAATTGGGGGAAAAATGGGTTGTATTGATCCTACTGGATCCTATTGATTGTACTGGATCCCATATAGCTTAATACAGTCATAAAGGCCGTGTTTAAATCTTTTTCGTTTTGATTTCTCTCTGTTTTTATTTTTTTAAATGTCTTAAAAAAAAAAATCAACTATAGAGGAAGCATATAAACTCATTTTTTACCAATCTAGTCCTACTATCTTGAAAAAAAAACAAGAATTGAGTGGTATTTGGCGAATCTTAGTGGAATGGTCCATTTTGGGAAAATCGGGAAAATGGCAAACCATCACTTTTTTTTTTTTTTCCTTTTTGTTTTTCATCTTCTTTCATTGCGTTTCAATGTAATGGAATCTATCAAATCATGCTTGACTTGTGTTTGGTTAGTGCATGTTTGTTTGGTTGACTTTCAGCATGTCAAGCAGACACAACATTTCTATATAAGAATAGTCTGACACACCACGGTATACATGTTAAAAACCTAGAAAGAATGATAGATTATAGTGTTTTTCATCTTTTCTTATTTTCTTGATAAATGTTTGAGTTTTGGGTCAGGAAACTTTGGCCAATATGGTCCTAATACTCTCCATTGTTATTGGGCCCGAGAGTGATCGTTGTCGGGTAGCTAGTCACAAATGATAAAGTCTTGATCATTGACAACTTTTGTAAAAGGAAAACACTGATTATGAATGCCTCCTGATGCCTCAAAGGCGTGGAGTCAGTGGATTATCTCTTCATTTGGTACAAATTTGCTTTAGCCATTTGGAGGAAATTCTTAGCTCCTTTTGATTTGTAGTTGGTTATGCCAGGTGCGGTTGTAGCCTTTATTCTTTCTTGGATATAGGGGTCCCAAGGCAAAAGAAAAAGGAGAAACTTATGGTGTTTCTCTATGCTGTCCGATCTTGACCTCTTTGGTGGTGTGTGCATCTATTGCTGCATTTCCAGGGATGTGGGATGATTCCTCTTCATTCTTCATCCATTTCTTAACTAAAACCTCACCCGGCAATAAGTTTCAACTAAAGCCTCACCTCCACAACTTCTCCTACTTGTAGAGAGCGTGCATCTATTTTGTGCATGTACATGGGTATATTTTGGGCTTGAGTGTATGTGTATTTTGGGGATCTCAGGGTAGTAACCAAATCAAAAGGACGGAGTTCGGGGTCGGATACATTACATACTTCTTATATGATCAAACCATAAAGAGATGCCACAGTTGATAATTGATCCCAAAATAGAGAAATAAGCAACAAATTCTATCAGAAATACAACAACCGATGCTAGGCTTTGGAGCAATCAAATTGGAAGAAAACAGAAGTTGTGATCTCTAATATGTAAATCTTAGATGATCAAACCATAAGGTTGATGATTGAGCCCTTGTAATGAATAAGCAACAAATGCTATGAGAAATAGTGCAGCCAAAGCTATACCCAATAACATGTAGAAATAGATGCTTCCCCGCACCTGCATTCGAATCTATTGCTGCTTCACTTCATGATGCGCGTGGACATCTAGTCATCAAGTGGGCCCAATGTTTAAGTTATCGGCGAAATGTCGATAATATCGACAATAATATCGGTGTCGCCAGCGCTGCGACACCAAAACCCCCTTTATTTGTTTCCCTGCCAGTTGTCGGTAAAAATCGGCAATTTTTTTGATATGGGTGATATTATCGGAATATTCCATTTCGTACTACATTATCGACGGAATATCGGGAGATATTATCGAAATACGGGTGATATTATCGGAATATCGACTATAGTCACCAACGACACAACTTATCACGAGAAAATTGTAGCTAACTGCCTCTTTTCTCTGATAAATATTGGAAATATCGAGGCTGAAATTGCGTGAAAATGTAAAAATTGGGGGAAAAAATTCCAGTGTGATTTTCTTACATGGTTAATCAGAAGTCGGAACTGGAGCTGGAACAGGAGCTTCTCGATCGACAAAGCCGGTACATGTATGCAAAACTCCTCTTATCTCGCCATCTCCCCTCTTTAGGGTTTTTTTTTTTTTTTTTTTTTTAAATTTCTTCCTTCGAGCGAAAATCCCTCTTGCACTGGGAAATCGGATTTCGCACCGAGCGAAAATCACTCTCCCATTGGGAAATCGGATTTCGCCGAGCGAAAATCCCTCCTGCATTGGTGAGGAGTTCGCACCCTGCGAAAATCCCTCTCGCCATGGGAGCTAAATTGGACTAACTACTGAGTTATCAGCGAATGCCTCAGTACGCTCCTATCATACGGACTAAACTCAGTTGGGCCCACTTTGAATGTATGTGGTCTATCTAAGCCGTCCATCTGTTTTTTCATCTAATTCAAGGGGTTGAGCCCAAAATTGAAGCATATCGAAAACTTTTGTGGCCCCCAAGAATTTTTCAACGGTAGACGTGCAATTCAACTGTTTCTTGCGGTGTGGTCCAGCCATGATGTATGTGGGCCCCACCATGATGTATGTATATTATCCATTCCGTTCATCCATTTTTACAGATCATTGTAGGGCTTTATCCCAAAATCGAGAGGGATAAAAATCTCAGGTGGACCACACCACAGGAAAATAATAGTGATCGGATATCCATCATTTAAATCCTCCTAAGGCCCACTGTACTGTTTATTTGACATCCAATTCGTTAATTAGGTCATACAGGATCCAGATGAAGGGAAAAAACAAAGATCAGGTTGTTCCAAAACCTTTATGGCCCCCAAAAAGTTTTTAATGGTCAAAGTTCATTCAACAGTGTTTCCTGTAATGTGGTCCAATTGAGATTGGGATATACCTCATTTTTTTTTTTCTCATACCATAAAATTATCTATAATAATAGAGCGACGGCATGGATGAAACACATACCTCGTGTTGGGGCCCACAGAGCACGGCGGGGGGAGTAGCCAATCCATTTCCGTAGCAGATGGGCGCGGATAAGGGACGCGGATTTCTTGTGAAAGCCTTTCCCTGTATGTTCCTGCGCTGCAAACTCAGGTGGTGCCCAATGTGATGTTTGTGAGAAATCCTCCCTGTCCATCCGTTTTGTGATTTCATTTTAGGACATGTTGCCAAAAATGAATCGTATCCAAAGCTCAAGTGAGCCGTACTAAAGGAAAATGTGGTTAGGGATATTCCTACCATTGAAACCTTCCTGGGTTCAACGGTGATGTTTAGACATCCATACCGTTAATAACGTCATTCCTATTGGGATGAACTGAAAACAAAAATATTAGCATGAATCAAAACTTCTGTGGCCCCACAAATATTTCAATTGTGGACGTTTAATTATCACGTTTTTGGCTCACTTGAGCTTTAGATACGGTTCATTTTTGGCAACATGTCCTAAAATGAACTCACAAAACGGATGGACGGGGAGGATTTTTCACAAACATCACAGTAGGCCCCCACTTGAGTTTCCAGCGCAGGAAGGAAATCCACGTCCCGCGGATCAGGATTGAACGCCCTGCCATTGAAACGGGCGCGGATTGGATACCGACAAGGTCCATAGCCAAATCCTTACTGAAGTGATGTCACCAAACTTTGTGGACCCCACCATGATGCATGTGTTGTATCCATACTGTCCAACCATTTTTAGAGATCGTTTTATGGCATTACAAAGAGAATGAGATAGATCTAAATTTCAAGTGGACCCACCACAGAAAACCATGGGAGCCGTCACACCCACCGTTGAAACATTTATAGGGCTCACGATGATGTATTTTTGAGATCCATCCTATTCATAAGTTAACATAGAGATAGATGAAGTGAAAACAAAAATATCAGCTTCATTGGAAACTACTGTGGCCCCTAAGAAGTTTTGAACAGTGGATGTCACTATCCCCACTATTTTCTATGGTGGGGTCCACTTGAAGCATCGGTGCTGAGGCCCACCATAATGCTTATCTTTCATCAAACCTGTTAACCATGTTTATCTCACTGAGATGAAGTTAAGATGCAAAAAAGATGAGCCTGCTACAAAAATCAAGTAGCTCCTGCCACGTGAACTCAGTGGTTTTAAGAGAAATTTTACGTTGATCTGATTGGTGTAGCCCACTTCAGTTTTCTATAAGGCTGATTTTTCGTTTATACGGTTCAAATAATGGTTATCATCCAATGGATGGTGCAGATTTACATTTTCTATCAACAAAGTGGGCCCAACAGATCTCATTTGTTTTACTCGCCTAGTAGAAGTGTTGTAGACAATTCCGACCGCAGGAGGTTTCCTAATATCAATAGATTATAGATTAGTAGTTCGTCTACGAGTCCTGGTAGAATTATAAGCTTGGTCTACAAGTTGTTCACCTGCTTATTCACTAGTGCTTCTTTGATCCTTCGCCTTGCTCTGCATGTGCCATCCAACCACACACTAAGTGAGCCCCACCATCATGATGATGATAGCATGCTTAAAAAAAAACAATCCTATCCATTTATTAAGTGGACCATATGATAGGAAATAATGGAACACCACCAAAAACCTTTGATGGATGGGCCAATCCTATCCTTTTGGCCTCCATTAAATGGAAACTTCTAATTTAATGCATTCTTTTTGCAATTTTTTCATTCCTGAATATGTAAATATGTGTATTTAGGCATGTCTTGAAGTTTCACTGAAAAATTCCATCATTTTCTCCATGTTTCCCCCTTTTTCCCTGCATTTCCGGTTATCGGCGATATTATCGGCGATAACGGTATTATATCTTTATCTCCGGCCAGCGAAACTTGTAGCGATACCGACAACTCGAACACTGCTTGTAACTACTTCGTTACATGGTCATTGTGAAACAGCTAACGAAATCCTATTGGTCCATAAAAAGAGTCCTTGTCTAGTGTACTTGCTATAAAAGAGGTCCTCAGTAAGGGACCTAAAAATCAGCAATGAAAAGACTCCAACAGACTCTTCCTCTTAATTATCAACTGTGTTTTGTATTGGCCTGCATCCACCCTATTGTGGTGTATATTCCCTGAGATATGCACGTGTTTGTTGTCTACAAGCATTTAATATCATTCAATTGATATAAGCACTGAAATAAGATTGCAAACAATACTTTGCTCCCAATGCATCAGCTGTATAAAGCCCTGTACACAACTATATTGCTCTCCTGCTTACGGTTGTACAAATACTAAATATCGCACTTAGATATTCAGGGCTGGAAACACTTATCTGATTGAACTCACTGGACCCACAGTCCATTGGATTTCTTGTAAACCGGATAGGTCATATGTGTGGTCAAGATTGACCTGACCCTCCATGGATGATGTGTGGCTTGGACATGTGATGGACTTAAATAACTATGGAACTCATGCTTTGACATGAAGTCCTTGTTAATCGAGATTTTCATGGACTGTTGATATGATGCATCTTTCTAACAACCAATGTGACAATCTTCATATAAAAAAAATCTGATCAGAGATGCGGTTTATTTTTCTAAGACGGATGTCTCTTTGTGAATTTCAGGCCAAGGCAATGGCTGGTGATAATGCAGTGAGGTCATTGCTGGAGAAGATGACTCAATGTGCTAGTGCTGCATATCTCCGCATATTAGAAAGGTGCTTGTTGTTATGAAACCCCTCATCAGCTTAGTTTCCAGTCAAACCTTTTCTTGATTGGTCTACTACTTTTAGTAACCTGCAAAGTTGGCTATCTGTGGTCATGCTGCAATGCTTCTTAATTTTAGGTGCTTGTCATCTGTGTGTGGACGGGCAGGGGTTTGTGTGTGTGGGTGCGTGCATGCACGCGTGCGAATGTCTCATTTTCATTGCCACTCTTCTACAGGTGTAGCTATGGGATAATTGCAAACATATCCTTTAACTTCATCAAATATTTATACTTACATGATACTTTTGGAAAATGTCAAACCCAAGCATAATATAGAGTTAGGTCAATATTGAAATAAGTCGGAATGAGGGGGTTAAAGTTATCCACTTTTCTGCCCCCAAGATAATATTTGTTTGTTTCAAGTACTAGAAATGAACACAATTATTTTGGTGGAAAAGAATTTTGCTAGAGCCCTTTTTCCAAGTCACTTCCAAATTCTGAATTTTACGTATCCAGAAATCCTGCTGTTTGGGCATGGTTTTCCAAAATTGTTCTTAGTGGTTTTCTTACTGTTATCTTATGTTCCCCTTTTAAATGTCATTACTTTTTTAGGTGGGTCTATGAAGGGGTGATTGATGACCCTTATGGTGAATTCTTTATTGCTGAGAACAAATTACTGCAAAAGGTATTTGAAATTAACCTGGAGGTGTTATGTCATAGCTTTTTAGCTTAGATTCTGAAGGCTGTCATTTGCATTTTATAGGAGAGTCTCACTCAAGATTATGATGCTAAGTTCTGGCAACAACGTTACAGCCTCAAGGATGGCATTCCAAGCTTCCTCACGAGTGCTGCGGGGACAATTTTGACAACTGGAAAATATTTAAATGTCATGAGAGAATGTGGACATAATGTTCAGGTTATTTATTTATTTTTTGAGTCCTTTCTTTCTAATAAAACATAAAAGAAATGACATTTCAACCCCCAAAATTTAGTTCCACCCTCATAAGGGTAATTTGGTCATTATAACATTATAAAAAACATTTACAGAAAGAAGACTTATTACCATGAAACCACCCATTTGGGGATGGAAATATCAATCTTTGGTGCGTGTGGACATGTCATTCCATGACATAATAATGCTTTAAGATAACCCCACGAGTATACACCAGAAATGCTTCCTATGGATAGGTTCCCATATCAGAAAATTCAAAATTGACGAGCTTTGGATCAAACCACCATTATCTTGAGTGTATCAAAGCTGCTTATGATTTTGCAAGTGGCGAGCTCTTGAATCTTATTAAAGAAAAGGTATGACATGGTTTCCTTGGATCACTTCTAGGCACACTAACCTTGCTTCCCCCTTGTGCTCTTTCTTAGAAACCAGTGGCTATTCCAGTAGCAGAATTCTCAATTAATCAATTGTCCATTGGTACAGTATGATCTTATGGGGAAACTAAGGTCGTTGAAGCGGTATCTTCTTCTTGATCAGGTACCTCTATTTAATTTTCCTCATTTATTTTCAATTGAAAATTAGGCATTCCTATTGGTCAGATACATTGTAGCCACGTGCATTTCTTAGTTGTTCTCAACATCACTCAGCTGGTTGCTTTATAGTTCGTATGACAAACTCTTCCCCCTGTACACTACAATGGTACTGTACTATTACCATATCACCAGTATTATAAGTAGGCTTACTCATGTCAGTAGATCTGTCAAAAGGTTGTTTTTGGTTCAGAGACTACTGTACCAGTATCTGGACTTGGCTAAGGAAATCGGATTTAGGTTCAATTGGGATTCGGATACTTGTACCACATATGAGGTACCGGATCTGAATGCAATCGGATTTAGGATCTTATCGGGTCCAGTTCAAGAAGGAATTGGGATTCGGAGAGGGATGTGGATCTGGAATTAGTTATCGAGTCTGGATCTAGCTTTTGCTCCATATTTTGGATCCATACCAGAAGCATGCCTTTTCTAAGGTTTTTAAATAAAAGTGTAATATATAAATGTATTTAACTAGAAAATCATACTTTAAGTTACCCAAAGGATACTAAAGTCTGGTACCCAACCCTGCCTGAGTTCTAGTTGAATCCAATTAGTTGGACACAGAGCCCTCCTGATTATTAATTTGGCCTGGTTTCTGGACCCAAATATGAATAACTTGGATTGGATACTTCTGGTATCTGCAGATTAGAAGACCCATAGGCAACCCTGTTCAGTCGACATAAGAAACAAACTAGTTACCCTGCTAAGATTTTGAACCATACTACTACAATTGTAGAGCGTTATTAATCCGACATTCACCTCTCCACCTACACTTTTACATGTGCCTGGATGGGAAATCCAAGCCATGCATCAGGTAAGTTGCACTATGTACATATACATGACCTGGTCCAAAAATCAGTCTGGTGAATGCATCATCTTGCCACACATGTTAATAGACGATGGATGTTTTAAAATTGCCAAACGTTCATTGTACACACTTGTCCCTTTTGCTGAGTTGACTGGCTTATATTTACGTCAGGTCATCTAAAAGGCTCATGAACAACTTGTTGATTGTAATCAACCCATGTGATAGACTATTAGATCTCACTTGACTGCAGTCAACCTATTTAATAGCCTATTGCATTGTGCTTCTAGGAGTTTTGGGCTCTCATTGCTGGTCCCTAGCCTGGATAAAAGAGGGGGTTTGCGTTAGGTTGGCTGCCTGCGTCAATCGTATGCCATAGCTTTCATCATAAATCCAAGCAATATGACATTCAAAATTCATGCTAGGGCATCCTCTGTAAGCGATGCGCTACATCAGAACCCGGGTGTAGTGAGAAATGGGCAAGGGTTGGCTAGGGCGTCCCCCGTAACCGATGCACCGCAACAATACCCAGTTGCTGTGATTAGGCGAGGGTTCCTATGCCATTCTGGACGCGTGCTGGTAAAGGAGCTAGTCCAAGAGAATCAGATTCGTTTTGCCACATGGTGTATAGGAACATTGACAGGTAAGAGCAAGGAGTTAGTAGATACGATGCAATGTAGGAGTGTTAACATAACTTGCATTTGGGAGACCAAGTGGAAATGGGCCAAAACTAGAGAAATTGATGGGTATAACTTTGGTATATAGGAAAGGACAATAATAGAAATGGTGTGGGGATAGAGTTAGATCAAGATTTAAAGGATGAAGCTGTAGATGTTAGGAGAGTAAGTAACTGGTTTTTTATTAATAAAGCTTGTGCTAAGAAAGCAAACAATCAATGTTATTAGTGCATGTGCACCTCAGGTCGTCAGGTAGGGTTAGAGAAGAATCGAGTGACAATTCTAGGAGGATGTCGATGGACTAACCCAAGGAATTCTGAATGGAGAGAGATATTTGTAAGGGAGAGTTATATGATCATGTTGGAAAAGATGTAGAGGATATGGATTTAGGAGAAGAAATGAGATGGGGATGCTATCCTTGATTTCGTTATAGCATACAATCCAGCTTTAGCAAACACATAATTTAAAAAGAGATGAATATTTAATAACTTTCAAAAGTCGATCATATACAAGACAACTTTTTTATACTTAGGAAACAAAACGATAAAAAATGTAAGGATTGAGAGGTTATATTAGGAGAGAGTCTGACTGCACAACATAGGTTAATGGTTATGGATGTTTACATTAAGAGATGGAAGAAATGGAGTGAAATTAATAGGTATCCAAAAATGAGGTGGTGCAATGTAGAAGGAGAGAATAGTGTTATTCAGAAATAAATTGATGGAAGAAGGAAAGTGAGATTTTAAGGAAGAAGTAAATGTTATGTGGAACAAGATGACAGAGTTAATATATTCAATAACGGTAACGGTGGCTGTAATGGCTACCTCTGTTACTGTTACGATATGGGTTGTAATGGCCATTATGGCCAATTTTTTATCTAAAAAATACCCCCATATCGGCCTCGCAACATACCGTTATGGGCCATTTTTCTATAATAACCTTTACCGTTCCGTAACATATAAAGGTTCCCACTGTTACCGTTTTGTAACAGCCATGACGTAACTACTTTTGAAAACCTTGGGCTAAGTGGGAAAGTGGCAAGGCGCTAGAGGGAAAAGCCAATCATATAAAGAAATTTAGTGGTGGAGTGACAATGTACAAAAAGCTATTCACGAGAAACATCCATGTTTCAAAGCCTGACAAGGGACTAGAAACAATGAAAATTGTGAACAATATAGAAATGCCAAAAGATTGCTCAGAAAGTAGTGAGGTTAAACTTAAGACTTATGATGATCTTTACAATAGACTAGGGATAAGAGAAGGTGAGAAAGATGTCTCCGGACTTGCACAAATGAGAGAGAGGAAGGGTAGGGACCTAGATCATGTTCGATGAATTAAGAGTAATAAGCAAAGGCTATTAGTAAAGGACAATGAGATCATTGAAAGGTGGAGAAGCTATTTTCAGAACTTGTTAAATGACAACCACTTTGGGAGTAGAGGGATAGAAGGAATCATAAATTCAAATGACGCTGAAGACTATAGATAATTTTGTAAGGTTATGATATTTGAAGTGGAAAAAGGTTTTAGAAAAGATGAAAACCGGAAATGCCCTTGGACCAATACGAATAGAGGTTTGGAAGTGGATGGGAGATACTGGGTTATTTTGGTTGATAAAATTGTTCAACAAGATTGTAAAATCTACGAAAATGCCAGAGGAATGGAGGAAAGTACAGAGGTACTTATTTATAGGAATAAAGGAGATATATGGAGCTGTACTAACTATTATGGGATGAAACTTATAAGCCATACCACAAAACTTTGGGAGAGTGATTGAGCAAAGACTTAAGGCACGAGACATATTAGAAAGTCAGTTTGGTTTCATGCCAAGAAGGCCTACCACATAAGCTATTTCCTACTCATAATCGATGGAAAAATATAGGAGGAATGATCTGCATATGGTGTTTATTGACATAGAGAAGGCATACAATGGCAATGTTGTCAAATTGCATAAGCGATTTTTGAGGCTGATGGCTTATTTATTTTATTTTATTTGAAAAATAAAAAATTGAAAAAAGGAAAAAATCACGAAAAATTCTAAAAAATTAAGAAAAACTATGTCTAATTACTACAAGTGATTAGATTGGGTTTCTTTACGTAGTTTGACTATTAGACCATCTATAAGTTCAATTATGTTATATATAACAAACAATCAGCAAGTTACACTAAGAGAATTAATTATTAAAAACTTCAAATATAGAAATTTTATTGGTGATGTGAATCTTAATGAGTTGATTTGTACATACTACATAATACAATAAAATTTATAAGAAATGTTCGAAATATCGGCATTGCATTATGTATCGCATCCTTGGGATACTGATATATATCAGTTATCGCATGGGATATATCGTTTGCATCGGGTAATTTATCGCACTTTTCGGGAAACATAGGGAAAATGGTTGAATTTTTCAATGAAACTTTAGGGATTGTTAAAAAAAAAAACTTTAATACACTTTTAAATCATAACATCTCAAAAAATTAGTGCACATAATAGCTTTCCTTTGTATAGGGTCCTAAGCTATATGCTGTCTGATTGAACTAATGTAATTATATTAAAATTGAATGCATAACATTTAGAGTGTATGTGATGATCATTTCATCAAACACTCCTAAATACTTCGAAATTAGTCTCAATTGATAGCTGGTTGAAGGGAAATTTTGAAAAAAATTTAATATTTTTATAAAATTTTAATTAAAAAATGATTTTTATTTTTCAAAAATTGACAAGGATTTAACAAATCAGTAGATCATCCCTCATACATGCTTGATTTCATGTTTGGAGTGCAACATTGCAAGAAATTTGGGAGAAATTGGGGAAAATTTGAATTTTCCCCAATTTTCCCCAAATTGGACTACCTAGACTAAAATTTCAAAATTAGAGTATTTGCGATGATCATTTCATCAAATACTCTTAAATACTTCGAAATTAGTCTCAATTGATAGCTGGTTGAAGGAAAAATTTGAAAAAAAACACATGGAGAACATGAAGAACCAATGGATATCGAAATCAAAGCTCCAACTCCATGATTTTTCATGTAAAACATGAAGAACTAATGGATTTGTAACCATTTGACACTGATCTAACATAATTTCAACAAAAAAAGGGATTGAAAATTGAAAATGCTCAGCGGATCGAACATGTGGGAAATATCGGAACTACATGTACGTTTTATATCGCACAGGTGGGATATATCGGCCGATATTGTCGATATTTAAAACATTGGTTATAAGTACACTCTCTACAAGTTACGACCTACAACTTGAAAGAGAATTTGAGAAAGGAGAATAAGAGAATGAGAATAATATCATAAGAGTGAGAGATTAAGGGCGATTAAGAAGTGTCTTAAATTGCAAAAAAATAAAATAAAATAAAAATAATAAAAATTAAAAATTAAAAAAGGTCCCAATGGTAAAAAATATGACCGTTGGGAAGTATGCCATCTCATACTCTGGATGCGATGGCATAACCGCATAATAATCCATCGCATACTTATGGCATACAAAAGTATGTCATTGCATAATCCCCAAATTGCATATGCCATCATGGCATATGCGATGCACATGGCTCAAACTGCATATGAGATCACATAATTGGTTATGCGATTGCATATGACAACATTGACAACAGGGTCTCCAGAGAGTTAATTTGGTGGTTGTTGGGAAAGAAAGGAGTTTCAAGAGGTAATTTTGACATGATTAAGGACATGTATGAGGATTGAGGAAGTAGTAACAAATATGAGGACCACAATGGAGAGATAAGGGTAAGATATTAAAAATGGTTATGTAATGGATGTAACGACTGTTACGTAATGGTAATGGTGGTAACCGTTATGCGTTACGGGGCCATAACAACTATTACGAAAAAAATGGCTTATAAGAGGTTCTTCTAAAAAATGAAAGAAAGACAAAAAAGGCCATAATGGTTGTTACAGTCAGTATTGTAATGGTAATGGTAGTGGCCATTACAAACATTGTTATCGTTATGGAATACCTTGGATGAGTGAGTTCTCAGTTACCACAGGCTTGCACCAGGGGCTGGCATTAAATCCATACCTTTTTGCGTTGGTTATGGATGAGTTAATGAGCCATATGCAGGAAGAGATCGCATTGTGTATATTGTTTGCAGATAACATAGTGTTGATTTACAAGATGAGGGAGGGCATAAACAAAGCTAGATTTATTGAGGGGTGCTTTAGAATCTAAAGGATTTAAACTTAGTTGGACTAAAACAAAGTATATGGAGTGCAATTTTAATAAAAATAGGTGTGAAAATGAGGAATTAAGATTATTGACAAAGAAGTTTTGCAAAATGACCACTTTCGATATTGGAGAGATTGAGAAGGATGTTGCACACATAATTCATGTTGGGTGGAAGAAATGGAGATGAACCTCTCGAGTTTTATGTGATTGTAATGTACCACTGAAACTGAAAGGAATTTTTTTATTGGATTACTATAAGACCAACCATGTTATATGGGACAAAATGTTGGGTAGTTAAGGAACATATTTATAGGATGAGTGTAGCTGAAATGAGGATGTTGAGATGGATGAGTGTCAAGACGAGGAAGTATTAGAAATGAATGCATTCAAGGGAACTCGGGAGTAGCACCAATAGGTACTAAGATGAGGGAAAGTAGACTTAGATGGGTTGGTCATGTGCAACAGAGACTAATGTTTGAAGTATTAGTATCGTTACATGTATCACTGATCGGGGATACAGAAACTTGTGTCGATATCATCAATACTTGGAACAACATGTACATAGGATGTGTAGCTGAAATGAGGATGTTAAGATGGATGAGTGGCAAGATGCGGAAGGATGGAGTTAGAAATGAATGCATTCAAGGGAACTTAGGAGTAGCACCAATAGGTACTATTACTAAGACGAGGGACATTTGACATAGATGGTTTGGCCATGTGCAACAAAGGCCAGTGCTCAAGGTATTAGTATTGTTGCATGTCTCGTTGATAGGGATACGAAAACATGTTTCGATAGTGTCAATACCGGGGAATGTATCACTGACCAAGGTAAACATTGGGGAAACATGGAGTAGAAGGTGTAGTTTTCTAGTAAAACTTTATGAGATTCTAAAAGACACATGTTTACATATTTAGGAATCAAGAAATTGTAAAAAAGAACCATACACAACAAGTTTCTATTTAATAGGGGCCTAAACCTTGTGTTGTCGTAGAAAACTAGTGCAATAGTGAAAAAAAGGAGGAGTTCATATCAGACAAATGCAGGGAATAAGAAACAAGGGCTCGTTTGGCATCTCTATTCTAATAAAAAATACGTCATACAACCATATATCCATGATTTTTTTTTTAATATTATAAATAAATGCATTCTTTTTATTTATCACATTTTTGAAATCAGTAAAAAAGTAATATATTTGTCAAAAAGTGGACCCCATCGATCGTCAACTTCCAACTATAAATAAAATAAAATAGATATCTAATTTTCCAAATAAAACAGATTTTTAATTACTTTTCAAAATTTTAAATAAATAATAATAATAATTATTTATAAAAAATCAAAAAATTGCACGAATAGATCAACCAACTCTCATCAACATAGATTCTAGGAGAGAAAATGGGGGAAAAATGGATTTTCCTTAATTTTCCTCAAATTTGACCCCCAAATCTTGAGATTTTCAAATCAAATCCATATCTATGCATCACAATCATGCATAGACATGGATTAATAGTGAAATCCATGCTAAAATCTAAGAATATAAACCTTTTTTTTTTTTCAAAAATTTCTTACCTTTCATGTTCTGGCCCATTGCTGCTTTTGAGTGCTGATTTTTCCGGAAATGAGGGATTTGATTCAGGAAAATTGAAGGGATTGCGCCCCCCCCCCGATAAAAAAAGAAAAATTTTTTTTCCCCTGATTTTTGGAGTATTTACACATATTTTTCCCCTTCCTGAGCTGTATTGGTGATAATATTGCTTATACAGTTAATACCAGGGAGACTTTATAAAGGGAATGACAATATTTTGGTGATAGAATATGTGAGTGATGCAATGGTGATATATCACATATACTTGGAACATTGTATCGTTAGCCTGGCGATATTGATATTATTGCTGATATTATCTATAATATTGGCAATAACTGGAACATTGTCGGAGATCGAGAACTGCGTTGGTTTGGAGTGAGTTCATACAAGTTGAAGGCTTTAAACTATGGGGGAAAGGTGAAGGCCCAAAAAGTCGTGGATGGAGGTGGTAAGAAAAGACTTGATGACCCATGTTCTAATTGAAGGTATGACCCTTGATGGCGAGGAATGGTAGAACAGGATTCATGTAGGATGTAGCTGACCCCAATTAATTGGGATTAGTCTCAGATTACGATGATGATCGAAAAGGCCCATGGGCATGGAGATATGTGCATGGGCTATCAGCTGGATTCAACAAGTGTTACCTGGTGTTAAATTTTATTAAGATTACAGAAATCAAATCTCTTCTATTGGCTCATTTAGTTTTGATGTTGTATTCCGTTTGTTTTTTGTTTTTTGTTTTTTGATAGGTAAACATGAACTCAGAACACCCCTGGCCATGATCATTAGTTTGAATGCTTAACTTTCATTTATTATGTAGAGCATTTTGTGCTCTGAATGCCTTTTCGCTTGGGTTGATATTATGAATCAGCATGGGGCATCTTTTTCTTGATTTGAGCGCACATGTGGTCTTACGAAGCAGTTGGACTTGCGGTATTTTGATTCATGAGCTGTCATCTGCTTGACAGGGTGATTTCTTGGTTCATTTTATGGATATAGCTCGAGATGAGCTTGTTAAAAGGCCTGATGATATATCTGTAGAGAAACTGCAGGTTAGGTTCAATTTCACCTTTGCTAATAGTGGGTTGATGTCTTCATATTCTATTCTTTCTTTTTAAAGATTCTTTAAGACCTGGGGAGCAGCTTCAGATCCATTTTAATGTATGATGCTGTGTAAGAGTACAGTCTCTTCTAGACCTTGCTTTGCGGACCACAGCTGCAGCAGCAGATCCTTGTCACGAGGAACTGACATGTTGTGTGGTAAGTGACTCCTTTTATCAGCTTGCATTAATATAGAGTTGGTGGGAATTGAATGAGTGTTACTTGCAGATACATGCTGCAAATGCTGATTGAAATGATCGATGCAAGCCATTGTGGCTTGTGTTTGACATTAGGTTCATCAATCAAGCAACCCCACTTTGTATGAGTCATAGCTGAAAAGTTTGGGTGGGCCACTCATCACGTAGGCCACCCTTGTACAAAGAGACGGGCAGTTAAAATGGTATAACCAAATGTTCACATTCACTGTACATGTTTGTCCACCAGATGAATGGTCTAGCATGTCTTCCGGGCTAGGACATGTTCATCATGTGGACAGTGAGATGAACGGGCCCGGTTAGCACAGATGGATACTGCATTGTTACTTGTGGAGCACTAGTGATTGGTGCTTGCAGATGATTTGCAAGTATGATTTCTCAAACCTAATATTTCTGTCCTCCCATTACATACACAGGAAAGATCTTCTTTGCTTAATGGATTGGGGACTCTCAGTGATCTGGAATATGGGATGAAAAATTTACTTTCTACTCCTGAAGTTCAGAAGCATGTTTCTGATGGTAATGATCAGACAGAGCCAGTAAGTGTCACTGGCCTAGAAACGTTCTCTCTGAGTTACAAGGTATGTCATATTCTTGCATTCCTTTATCATTTTGAATCATAGTATCCTCTGGGGATATTCTCTAGTAATTAAATTTTGGTACAAGAACAGGTGCAATGGCCATTGTCCCTTGTGATTTCCAGAAAAGCCTTGACAAAGTATCAGTTGATTTTCCGATTCCTGTTTCATTGTAAACACGTCAACCGGCAACTTTGTGGAGCATGGCAAGTCCATCAAGTATGTGTATGTTTCTTTCATGTAGACATGTTTAGGTGGCAAGGAGTGTTACATGCAGCCGTGCATCTGTAAGTGCCAAACACAAGTTCCCTAAGAGAAATGCATTTGTAAGATCCAGGATATTCATCAGGCAGGCCCCATGGCGAATGTGCTTAGCCCAAAAATCTTTTTGCTCCACTTATCAGGTGGGCCACACATTTATGCTGAATGTGGACAATTTGAATGTGTTTAGCCTGCAAGTTAGCCTGCTTAGTTTTTGGACTAGGGTATAATCACCATCAAGCGTTCCAGTTGCCCCCCATAGTGAATGTGCTTTAGCCCAAAATTCTTTGTGGTCCACATATCAGGTGGGCCACACATTTATGCTGAATGTGGACAATTTGTATATTTTTAACCTGCAAGTTATCCTGCTTAGTTTTTGGACTAGGTGATAATCATCATCAAGCATTCTGGTTCCCCGTTCCTCCCAAAGGTTGCGGCCTTCACCTGGCTTTTTGGTAGGAAAAGGGTGCTCACTACCAACAATTTGCGCAAGAGGGCTATGGTTATCCCAAATATCTACTTGATGTGTATGGAAGATGTGGAATTGGTGGACCACCAATTCATCCATTACCCTTTCACTTGGAGAGTGTGGGCCGCTCGTCTTGACTCTTTCAAAGTTTCCTGGGATGTTCCTGTATCCACTTGGCACGAAGGTGGTCCTAGGAAGGAAGGAAATTCTAGGTGGCAGATGGCTTTACTAGCTGGTCTTTGGTCTCTTTGGGAAGAGAGAAATAACCATTGCTTTCGTAATTGCAGCGGCCCCCTCTTGAAAGTCCTTAGGAAGGTTTTTATATGTATCAGGGAGTGGATGTTCTGAGTTTTGGCTAGTGTTTTTTGCTGGCTATGGCTAGCTGTTGTATTCTTTTGCCTGTTGGTTCTTTTAATAAGTTTTTTGGCTTCTCAAAAAACAAAACAAAAGAAAAAAAAAAAAAGAAATAAAGAAAAGAAAAGAAAAAAGCCCCCCCTTGATGAATTGTTGGATCTTGTGCATATGCTACTCTTGCATGTGCAGGCGCTTCTGTTTGTCACTCGCAGAGGGTCATTTGCACTCTGCAAGTACTAATTTCTCTTGGGTGGGTTTTGATTGCTTTCTAAATTAGTGATATATTTACAGGGGGTTCGTGCTTTTAACAAATTGGGAACAGCCATCTCCCGCTCTTCAGTGCTTTGCCGCAGCATGCTTAAATTTATTAATAGCCTTTTACATTATTTGACATTTGAGGTAAGCTCTGTCTTATTTTCAATGGCATAGCGTTTTATTGTCATTTTTTGGAACCAAAGTTCTTTTGTTCATTGCAATAATTCCTTGTACGCCATTCGTAGGTTCTTGAACCCAATTGGCATGTGATGCACAATAGACTTCTAACTGCAAAGAGCATAGATGAGGTCTTCTCATCATTCTCCTACTTTCCTCTTCTTAAATGTACTTTATTTGCTATATGTAGGGGCTTGTTTGGATGTGACTCCCAGTAATGGTTGGTATGGAGCTTTTGGCTGAAGCTCCCTGCTTTGAGTTGGCATTGGTGCAGAAAACAGAAACTATAAGCTGAATTCCTTCTTCCTAAATTTCTGGTCTGAACTGATAGAGTGAGAGGAATATCTCAATACATATTTGTGTAGAGTACATCCCATCTGCTGCTGGAAGTGGAACATCCAAACACACCCTAAAAGAACAGACTTTACTCATGGGTGATGCATGGCAGGTTATCCAACACCACGATTTTTTCCTTAAAAAATGTCTGAAAGAGTGCCTGCTTCTCTTGCCTCAACTTCTCAAGGTCAGGAATTTGTTCCCTTGTCTAATGGATATGAATAGTGTATCCTACTTCATTACAATTCAATCCTTGTTTCTTGAAATGGAAATCAAATTCACTTGGATCATCTGAAATTGTGTGTTGCCTTTCAACAGCAACAGTATTTGTTTTGATTAAAATCCATCTTGTTAACTGAGTGCCTTAAGACTGGGCTGATTAATATTTTGTTGGCTTCAGGGATCCCATTTGCTTCATTCAATTAGCAATTGTATGCTAAACGTCTATTTGCGTGTGCCTTTTGGTTTTTTCCACGGGTGGGTTCTATTGTGGTTCTCTGATTCATCCCTCTCATACATGGGATTCATGCAGGGCTATCCAAACCATCCAAGTCGTGCGGCTCATTATGGGTGGAGCAAATCTCTAGAACCACGCCAATCAAGCAATGCTACCCATCTAATATCCAATAGATGGCTATCAAATGGATGATTTAAAAGAAAATAATGGTGGCCGCTCATCCTCTTATATGTGGGATGCATGTATGGCTATCCTAACCTTCCAAAAGGGCAAAATCAGACGCTTATGATCCGCTCTTCTTGCTGTAATTTTTGGGTTATCCTTCAGCCATAATTGGATCAGAAGTTTAGAATGTCTGGATTGTCATATAACTACCCCATGTGCACAATTGAAGAATCACCACCATTTTTAGAATGGTGGTACTATCCCCACTGTGAAACTAGGATGCCCTAAAAACCAGGCCAACCACCATAGAAAACAATGAACAACCAACCAATGGCTTCTAAATTCATATGGGGTCCCATCTAATGGTTGCTTTGGCTTGATTTTTGAGGTGTCCCCTTTTTATGGCAAAGCGATGACCCTGCTGGACTTGTTGGATGCCATAAACACCACAGTGGGCTCCACGCGCAACTGGTTACATGATTTTTGCATCTACAGCAAGGGTGGGGATCTACTGGATGGATTGATTAGCATAACCACGGTAGGAGGGAGGGAACCTACTGGATGGATTGGATGCCATACCATGGTGGACCCCACACTGAACTAGTTGCACAAATTTTATCACCTACAGCCAGTTGCGCGTGGACATCTAGTCATCAAGTGGGCCACACCATGCAAATGAGTGGGCAACTGCCACAACCTTTAACAGTGTTGCATACATAATGATTGGATTGGCCTAATTTTTGTGGCATGTGATTCATGGCGGGCAAACCTGCTGGTGTTGTTGGATGTGATATATACATGATGCAGGCCCCACGAATGAATCGACTATAGATAGACAAATATATAGACACTTATATCTTGCATGGATCTGTTAAACTTCCATTGCGTGGATCAGTTAAATTACCTACAATTTTGTATATTATTGTTTGTCGTGCAAATGCATGAGTGATGATAACAAAATTAACTTCAGTGAGCCGTTCAAAACTAATCCAATCTAAGTATCTATGTACAATGCCTGTGATCTTATTTCATTGACCTATCTAACGGGGAAATTTTGTTTTAAATTTTTTTCCCTGCGAAACACTTCTCACATGCTGGAATTACACCCCATTGACACAGCTTCTTGACAAGTGTTTAGCTTAGCGGGGTATTGTTTCTTGGCTAGATTAGATTGTTAGGTCCATACATGATATATTTAAGTTCCTTATCAAGCATTCTGTGTCTGTTCAAATGGCACACATGTAGCAGATTGGGACTGTTAATCTGTTGGGCCTACCTTGGATGAGGGATACCACGAATATCATGGGGTTTGGGTGATCCTAACCACCAATTGGAGGACATTTAAGTGTTGATTGTAAGTCTGCCAACCAGTGGCTACTGTCATCTGACTGGTGTGGTTTTAGGGGTACATCCCATCCATGTTAGGAGCCAGCAGATGGGACAATCCAGATGTCCTAGATGTGCTCCCACCTTTGCCAACACACCCACCCACCCACCCACCCACCCACCTAGATGTGTTCCACATTTTGTAACTAAAAGATAAGCAGCAACCCTTCATAGATTTTCTTTATGTGGTTTGTGTCATCTATTTATTTATTTTTGTTCAGGCTCATAGAATAACTTTGTTCTCCGTAGTTCATATACTAAGTACTGCCTGCCTTTCACCTTGATTTCTTTTTATGTTCTTATACCTTCAGTTATCTCTATGCAGAAGGTGGAGAAACTGAAATCAATATGCCTTCAATATGCAGCAGCAATTCAATGGTTGGTACCATCACTCTACATTCCCAAGCCCGAGACCATCGAGAGTTCTTCCAGACAGGAAAAATCCAAACCTAGGAGATCAAGGCATAGACTCGAGGAATTAAATTTATCTCCGGAGAACATGTCTGTCAGTGATTCTGTTATGTAAGTTGGAGTAAAAACAATAGAAGGCATTCTGATGAAAACTAGGTTCCCAACTTTTGCTGCTCTTTCTTCTTCTTCTTCTTCTTCTTTTTTATTTTAATTTTAATTTTAATTTTAATTTTATTTTTAAAATTTTAAATTTTAACTTACATTAGCTTTGCATACTGCAGGAAATTTGAGAAGGAATTCAATACCGAACTTCAGAGTCTCAGACCCATACTAAGCAGCAGTTCACAAGCTGAGCCGTACTTGACACATCTCGCACAGTGTATTCTGGGCATCGGAAATGATTAGTGAGTCCTGACCATTTGACCCATTTTTTTTTTTTTTTTCCAGGTTTGTTGTGAAAGCTTTATGCTTTGTTGTGCTCATTATTTGTACAATTCACGGTTGTCTGCGAGTTTGATATTGTTAGTGCTTAAACCAATTGGGAATACATTTTATTGTAGTTTCAATTTGTCTAATCAAGTTCACTTTGGTGAATCTATCCTCGAATTTGTCAATTTGTAGTCTTAGAATTCTTCTATGTAGCTTCAAAAGTTATTCTTTGACATGCAAGAAGGGTTTGACACTAATTCAACCTCATAACGATGTTCAAGATTTCAGAGGAGATGGAGGGAGAATTTTGTGAGAACAATTGGACTTTGCTAGGTAAGTGGTGTGGCAGTTTGGGTTTGAGATTCGTGCTTTATGGAGATCCATCATTGCTAACTGATACAGCATTGGAGTAGGAGGGATCACTAGCTGGTTTTTTTTTTTAAATTTTTTTCCCGGGGGGGGGGGGGGGGGGGGTGGTGTGGGGTGGCTCTCCTACGTGAAATCAAGGTATTCCATAACAGTAACGGTAGTTGTCATGGCTACCGCTGTTACCATTACGATATGGGCCGTTATGGCTTCTTCTTTTTGAAACCCTAATTTGGCCCTGTAGAGAACCATTACGGGCCAATTTTTCCGTAACGGCCATTACGACCCCGTAATGCATAATGGTTACTGCTGCTTCAGCCGTTTCATAACCATTTTGAAATACGTTGCTTGAAATATGGTGCCAGCCCAATATTTTGAAAATAGAATGATATTCTCCCAGTATTTTCAGAATATGATAATTTCCCAATAATATCTCGGTATTGTCAAAATATTCCCAAAATTCGGATGATATGTAGATAGTAACTTCAAACTCTATGTTTATATTTTCATCTGAAACACCCAAAATTTTGTACCTTCTAAAACCTGATATTTTCCTAATCCTTTGTTTACCACTCATGTTGTCAATATCATTGTTTGTCTCTTGTTATTTTTTTTATTTGTATTTTAAAATTTCTCTTGGTTTATCCCAAGGAAAACCACAAATTTTGGAAAGATCCTGAAAATTTCTGTGCTGAAAAATTGTCAACAATGAAAATTTTTCACTTCGGTTAATGTGAGGTTACTGGGTTAGGGCCATCTTAAGAGTGATGGGTAAGGCATTTCTTAAAGAGAGTAGGTTCAATATATGATTTGGTGGTAGCATTAGATTTTGGTAAGGGTTCTATGTGGTGAGGGATTATAGTTCCCCCAGGGGAACTTGACTAACTCATAGTTCCCCTAGATTATACAGTTTGGTCAATAAAATAGGTGTCATAACTTAAATCGCTTGGTCACTTTTAGTTTCATCCATAGAGAGGAAGCTATGGTGTCTGTCCTTTTTACCAAAACCTGGAAAATTACTTCCCTTTAAAATGCATCTTTTTAACATATTAAGAAGCTTTTGGTAGACACCTAAAAATGAGTTCATCAGATTTTAATTAGCTGTAATTATATATTAGAGATCTTGATCTACAAAATTATTAGTGACATGAGCTCACTATGCATTAGAGATGAAGATCTCTAATACATAATTAGTATTAACTAAAATAAGATGAACTCTTTTTTAGGCATCTACAAAACAGAGCCTAAGCATATGAGGCTAGCCAGAGCAATGAGACAGTCATTGGTTGTCAATATCCTTATGTTGAACTATCTTCGACACTGAAATTAATGCTTCTGAAGCACGCCATATGAACTGGTAAGCAAAGGGGTAGGTAGACCACCACGTTGTCCTCCATTAAGGCGGCTAGGGAAGTTTGAAATTATTTCTTCATTCTTTTTATTGTGGTAAGTGCTCTAAAATTTGGTAACTGATGTTGCAAAAGGTTGTTCAGAGGAATCTTTTGGAACTAGAGGACAGTTGTGTGGATAATGTTATCTTTTGCACACCCATTTTGTATTCATTATGATATAGTCGTAACGGCCACTGCGTATCGGTAATGGCCATGACAAACACAGTTGCGCAATACAAGGGTGAAATGGGATAGGTTGGTTTTTTAGGACCGTAAAAGCCGTTATAGAGCATAACGGCCATTACCCTCATAACGGTAAAAAAGCCTTGTAAGAGTCGAAAAATGGTTACTTTTTTCTATTTAAATCAAAATTTCTCATTTCCCACCTTCCTCCTTTTAAGAACTTTCTTAAATCATTCTATAGCAGATTTCGACCATCTTGCTATAATTTTTATGATTAAAACAATAGATTGAAGTGATTTGAGCGAATTGAAGCTCTGTGGGCCTTTTTTTACAAAAAGTGAAAAAAAAGTATTTATGCCTGTTTTTATTTATTTATTTTAATGCTTGATTATTATGTGTAAGTATTTGAGAAATATAACTATGTTTATCAATTCACCAGACAACCCGATACATGACTCTCACCAAAGAGTGAACCATTACGTTGCCGTAAACATATTTAAAACAAAAAGATGAATATAAATTTAGAATATTTACATTATTATGGATTTTCTTGATATATATATATATAAAATTTTTTTGCAGAAAAAAAGAAAAATAAAAGAAAACTCAACCGTTATAGCCACCATTATCGTTACGGAATTCCTTGTATAGTGGGGAGTCTATCGAAAGATTGAAATCAAAGAAAAATTTAAAGCTGGCATAGATGTCATAAGATGTATGGATGCATGAATAAGAAAGGAATGGGCCATTTACCTAACCTCACTCTAGGGGACTACTGGAAGTTGTTCCACTAGTAAGGGCTTTTGTTATTGGCATAGTTGGAAAACCCAAAACTTGACTGGTGTCGAAGTTCAGCCCGGTTGGGTGGACTCGAAGACTCAACCCAACTCAACTTGATATTTAATAATTGAGAAAATTTCAAGTCCAACTGGTTGGAACATAATTTAAGGTCTACCCAGCAAATAATTTCAAGCCTTTCATTTGTGTGACATCCAACCCATCGAATAGGTTGGTCCAATCATTGGGATTATTTTGTGTAAAATTCAGCACATCCACTTGCCAAGTGGACCACACTTGTACTTTGTTAATTATTAATGGTTAAAAGTTGTTTTCTATTGTGTGGCACACCTAAAGAGTGGATGGGGCTGATTTTTCTACAAGGCGATTCTCATGGTGTGGACAACCTATTGGAAGTGTTGGATGTCGAACAAACATGATAGGTTGGAAATTATTCACTTAGACTGTAGATTATGGTCCAACTATCATTTCCATGATTGCTAATAGATATTTAAAATGGTCATAAGAAAGAAAAAAAGAACTCATAACCCTGATAAGTAGCACAAGATACATAACTAAACAATAGCTCATTGAATGACACATTGGTTAAATCGGTCACACTCTAACCTAGAGGTCATGGTTTCAATTCCCTCTTCCTCCATTTTACATGCCAGAATTAGTTGTTAGGACTCTAGGAGTCTTTCCAAGCTGAAGATGATAGCGGAGATGCTCTCTTTAAAAGAGAGATTGCCCTAGGAGGGTGTGTCTTTGTCTGTCGAGATGTCTCTTTGTATCTGATCTTTCTATTAACTATCTTGATGGATGGTAATTTGTCTGTTTTCTTTTAACTATCTTGATGGATGGTAATTTGTCTGTCTTCTTTTTCAAAATCTTAAAAACGTTTTGATTTTTCTACTTTATGCTGTTACACCTTAGGCATTGCCCTCTCTTGGATACCGTTACAGGATTCCTAGGTAAATCAGAATTTCAAATCTCCCCTTTCTTGGATTTTGTAGGTGACTCAAAAGCCCGTTGCTGTTGATTTTCTGACCACAATATTCCTTGGCTCTTTAGAAATCATAAGAAGAGTAAAAGAAAACAATAAAATAAAATAAATGGTACTCTACACTTTTAACTTTGCAGCGGTGTAATTCCATTTTTATCTCAGCTACCTTTAGGAATATGGCCTTTTAATCAGTGTATCCTCTAACCAAGGGAAATGGAATGGTGGCAATGCTAGAAGCGGAATTTGGTAATGCCCACTCTCCACCATACATGTGACAGGAAGACATTAATTGGAACCATCCATCTGGTGGGCCCTATTGTGGATGATCTGTGGTTTAAAAATAACACCTATTTAACAGTCCTAGCTATAGCACTCGGGCACTTCTCCCTGCTGAATGTTTATTGTTAACCTTTGTTTTAAACTGTTGGATTGAGAACAGCTGTAACACTGCTAGGATCATCTGATCAATCTGGTTTTTGAACCATTTGTCATCTCCAGTATTGGGTACTAGATTCAAGGTCCGGCATAAGTTGAAGTGAGGGAATGCTACTATGTTCCGGTCTTACCTTTTCTGCCTTATCTTTTGCCTCATCTAAAAGGCACTGCAACATAGAGAAAAAGGTGACTGATGATTTTCTTCACTCTATATATATATATATATATATATATATATATGGTTAAAAATTTCCTTCTCTTTCTTGCATTTCAAGGGATGGATTTTCTCTATTAGTTGTCTGCGTGAACTGGATGGATTACTTTCCAAGACTTCCATGAAGCTGACATAGTTGTCTCTCCCTATCAAATTTCATATTTTGGCTCATACAGTTTTACTGGTTACAATACGCATGTGGAGCCCCCAAAAGGAAGATTTGTTCCCTTTGATCTGTCCGTGTAGGTGAAAAAAGGGTATCATACTTGGATCTGTGGGACCCACAAATGTTGGCGGGTTCAGTGTTCCTCTTATCATCATGGGATCAATCTAATTGGGAAGCCATTTTCACGCACTATCAATAACTACATCGTTTATTATTGCTTGATGTAGATTGCCATCTTATGACAACTTGCTTTCCTTTTTGTGGATCAATGGATCTGACCGCGGTTTGCCATAGGTTAATCCCATTCCCATAGGGTACCGATAATGGTAACAAATGATAATTCATATTTGTTATCTGAATAATATGCGGCTGCCCGACTGATCTTTGTGCCTCACAGGCTGAATCCTCAATGAAATACATGATCACACAAGTGGTTCATCTTTGTCATGATGGTTTGTGGTTGTCATAACTAACGGCTATAAGACAGTGACCTGCATGGAGGCTGGCCGCGGGAATAAATACCATGACGTAGTGTTGGTATTGGAATTCCCCCTCAATCTCTACCAAGTAATGATTATGGAAACTGCAATTTTTAATTGACCATTTGTAGCATTGATGGAAATGATCAAGGTGCCCATGCGGCCCACATTCATGTATACGTGTGTGATCAAGGAGATGGAACAGCTCTAGCTGAATAGCAACATGGCCTCCATTAAAAGCTGCTGTGAGCCCAGGTATTTGCCCGAAAAACTAGGAGCTTTGGTTTATATGGGGGTATATTCATCATTTCATTTCCAATTAGGTCGGTAATGGTTGGTGACAATGATGGATTAGAAAGAAAAACAAGTTATATTTATAAATTAGTCTATGGATATTGACAGTGAAAAGATTATTATGTAAAGAGAAAAGCATTAATATTCTAACTTGTGATGGATGACGATGCGTAGCACCGGGAAACTTCTTCGATATTGCATACATCGATCCCATACCGTGCCGTAATGGCAGCACTCAGAACATGCCCTCATCCAAAAATGAGGCTTGTAGACTCATCAGTTGGGCCATGTGTATAGAAAAATTAACAGTCTGAGAAGAAGACCCGTCCTCCGATCAACTTTCACATGTGGCCCGCGTGATGAGTAGACTGACCAGTTTAATTATTTTAGGCCAGGGAATGTTCATGTAGGTCCGAACCTAATGAGTTGTTTGGATTCCTCAAAGTGGGGCCATGGTTGGGCTCATTCCAACTGTTTGACATCGGGAGTCTCATCTGCTAACAAGGGCCAGTTAGGTAAAATTTATTTTCAGCTATTTTCAGTAATTTTCTGTGATTAAGATCATTTGGTAAATAAAAAAAAATTAAATACTTAATTTGAATTTTCACTGAAAAATGGATTTTCTTTATAAGCTTCCCTCCCTTCAGTTAACACAGACTGCAGTAAGTGATTTTGTGTTAAAATCTTGTACCTTTTGATTAAAATATCCTTAACAAAACTTATTGCAAATGGCAACTTAACTCTTTTATACGTGATTTTGCGTGCAAGCTTTCCAAACATGGAGGCCACTAAAACCGGACGTTGAAGACTATCTCCATATTTTGTCAGCTTATTAGAGGAGTAATGGTAACTGTTAAGCCATAATTTAAGTTTACGCTCATACGCTAGATTTGAATTTTGTCCAATATTAAGCAGTTCTTTAAAAAGACACATTATCGCAGTTGCTCCTAGTGATCGATTGTCAGTTTTTCCTTCTGTTTGATTTGCACTGGTATTCTGAAAGTCCTTTCTTGTGGAAGGTATAAAGTAACCGATCTTCGGAGGAAGAACCTCACCCTCCGAGTATCGTCTGATCGTTATCAAAATTTGCAAGTGGCTGAATAAGTGATTGATCTTCTCAGAATCTGGTCATATACGTTCGTATTGGGCATATCTGCTTATTTTGGCGCTTGGGGTCAAAGTTGATCAGTTTGGATCGAGCCGTTGTATCGATTCTGGCACACTCGCATAATTGAAAAACAAACCAAGCATCTAACATTTTTTGGCACGCTTGGTGGTACTACAAATTAATTACTTGCTTGCCATAACATTTAGTTGACTCAAGTATATTTGCCGGGGTAGTAATCATTTAGAATCATGAATCAAATGAGTGATCGTAATCCTTTAACAACAATTGTCGTAGCTAACGAGCCTCCTACTCATGAACAGTTGCAAGTCCAACAAGTGTCTGAGTAAGGAAATCCACTACTTCGTCCGGTGCCATTCCTCTAAATCTAGATAGACCATCAGCATCTCAGGTTGAACCTCTCGAGATTATGTCAGCCGGGATGGTTAATATATAAAGGGGGATTCAACAAATTGCAAAACTATCGTGAGTTCAGGCAGAACACTCACGAGATCAAGTTGAAGTTTGATGGTCAACCGCACCAAGAGCATGAATTGGTTTAAAGCTTTGTTTGCTGATAGAGTACTTGTTGCACCTCAGCAACAGGCCGCTACAAATTTCGTTGGAAATCAGGCACCTGTACCACCAGTTCAGGTGATGCCACAGACAGTTTCATTACAATGAAACATAACACCTGTTCCTATCCCTGGTCTAATTTAGGATGTGCAGAAATCACCGATACTTGTAGATTTCAAACATCCTAAACGTGTTCCTGTCCAGTACATGCGAAATTCACCGCCACTAGTAGATTTTAAACATACCGAACGTGAAAATAAGAACATAATTCATGAAGCTAGAAATCAAGGGATGCTTGGGGGGCACCCATTGCCTAGAAAATGAAGAACATGTATCAGGATGACCCCGAAGTATCTCCAGTTGCTACACAACAATACCGGGAGCATAACCAAATTGTTCAACTGGTTAAGAAAGTAGTAGGCCAAGTTCTTGGTCGAACTACTACTTCAGTTTATCATAAGCCATATCCTGATTAGATCGACTGACAATATCCATTGCTGAGGATTTATCGATTTGACTTTATGTTGTTTACAGGTGATGAGGGTCAATCGACCATAGAACACTTATGTCGTTTACTATACAATGTTGAGAATTGGCCAATAATAAGTAGTATAAATTACAGTTATTTAGTCAGTCAATCACTTGGGTAGGCTTTGGTATTTCAATTTGTTATCAAATTCCATACAAAATTGGCAGGAAATTTAAAAAAATTTCATGCTCAGTTATTTTATAAGGATAGAGAATTTTTCATGGTTGATCTTATTCATTTTTAATAACTACTAGGGGAATTGGTCGAGAATTATATTGCTTAATTTAAAAGATTTAAAAGCCGAGGCAAGGTGGTTATGACCGAGTTAGAATTTATCAAATTGGCTCAAGATAGATATAAGGCTATAACACCCTATATTTTTAACCAGGAAAGTGTCTCGATATGAGGTTGTATCACCCTGTAATTTTTTGTACTCGGATGTTACTGAGGAGATCTAGCTAGGCTATGTATGTGTGAAAAATACTATGACCCACCTGAGTTTAGATCATCTTATAAACCCAATCCTATATCCATCCACACATTAGGAGCTGTCTTCATTTATAGATTAAATCAATTGAACCGTCCATCTTGAATTCTAAGACTTGGATCATCAAATCCACCATTCACCAAGTCCCCAACTTCCTATGGAATGATTTGACACTTACACAACATAGCCGCTGAATTGTAAAAGAAACCGTTAGAGTCCGTCCATATTAGCTTGGAGACATTTAGAAACATTGATGATCAGATCGAAAAATGATCCGACTGTTAAATAGTTGGTAACCATTACTTAGACTCACAAAATCAAGTTGTATGGCCCACCTAAGCTTTTAATCTGTCTGATCTTAGGTCAAAGGCCATAATTGGGACCTTCGAAGTAAATGGATAGAGTGGAATTGGAAATTACATCACGGTGGACACCACACAAGTTCCGCGTGTGTGTACCCGCAAAGCATCCAACTGGCTAGCCCTGTCAATTGAATTGACCTAATAATTCACCGAAAAGGAGAAATTTCTCCATTTTTTCCTGCCTAGGAAATTTCGAATGGACGATGTCCGCTTGCTCAAGATGGGGCCCACCATCATGGACCCATGGCCAGATCAAACCGTCCATTGGGTGGGTTGGCCCGACCGACCCTATAGTTTCCACGGGATGATGCTCACGTGCGTGCGTTCAATCTCAAGCACAAGTCGAGTCGCACACGAGCAGTTATTGGGCGTGATCTGTGGCCCACCATCAAGGTCCACTGCTGTGATCCGAGCCGACCATCATGTTCAGCTAAGGGTCTCGACCAAGACCGTGTTAGTTTCACACGCGAATACTCATGCACGTGAGCACAATTTCCAGCGCAATATCAACTGGCGAGGAGAGAATTTTCAAAAACAAAAACTATTGTTGTGGCAGGCTGGCGATCCATGTGCGCCTCGCTTCCTTCATCTTAGCCATCCATTCAGAGCGTCCCACCCCTCCATGTTAGGGTTTCCTTTCAGAGATAGAAAAGGTGGAAAGAATCCCGCCTTTGTTGGAGGCCGTTATGGCTATTTGAATCCCAGTCGTTGAGTGGCATCTAAAAACCGATCCAAATTGATCTAGACCATCCATTTCAATGTATTTATGTGCAAGGAAACCTTAAAATCATATTAAAACATTTCCTTTTTCTATTTCTTGCAGATATAGGCGAAAATCGTCTGAACCCTTCTCCCTTCGAACCCACCAGGGAAATCACACGTTAGCTTCATTCCTTCTATTCCCTGAGCTTTCTGGGATCCATCAGATCAGCCCACAACAGCTAGATCGAAGGAAAACCCTATGATGTGAGATCCTCCATTAAAGCCGACCCTCTTCCCCGCCATACCAAACCTAGTCAGACTCGGTTCGGGTATGCAATTTTCGGGGCTCTCTCTGTCTGGAGATGCCTTTGGTGTTGGAAGAAAGAGATAAGATAGGGAGGAAGAAGAAGAAAGAGAGATAGGAAGTTGAATCCAGTGCCTGTTGGTCCAGAGAGTTTACAAAGAAAATCATGAAACTCTCGATGTCATCGAAGCAAGTTCGATGACATCGAAATTTGAATTTCAATGACATCGAACATGACCTCGATGACATCGCAAAAGCTCAACATCAGTCCAACAAGAAAATGGAATTTAAACCTGATTGATTCGATGGCATTGAATCCTGTTTGATGACATCGAAAGTTGATTTTCGATGACATCGAAACAATTTCAATGACATCATAAATTACCCTTGTTTGTCCAACAACCTTAGAGTATTTTTCATGAAAATGTTGATGGCATCAAGTCATCCTTCAATGACATCAAATGGTAATTGATAACATCGGATAGAAACTGACTAGCACCCATTTAAAAATCTTCGTGCAAGGTTCTATAACGTCGAAGACCATTCGATGACATTAAACCTGTCAGTTTTTTGCCCATTTTTTTATCGATGGGATTTTTGTCTATATATCTGGAGGGTTGCTTCTAGGGTTCTGAAGTGAGAAAATAAGAAAGTTACACACCCTCTCCAACCCTCTTTCCTTATAGGAGTTCATCATTCAATCCATTTTTAAATGCATTCATTGTGAAACTTATTGCTTGGATTGAACTATGAACTACTACATTAATTGATGTTCCAGCAATTCATATTAAAAGCAAATCTTTATGCTGGCTATATTCAATGATCAGTTTGGGGAATCCCTTCTAGCTCATAAAGACTTATCATTACTTATTATTTGTAGATGGTCGTGATGTCTACTAGTGCGTAAGGTTTTCATCCAAAAATAGTAAGTGTCCTATTTGGCTTCACTAAGTTGTTCTCCTAATTATTCTAAGCTTTTTTCACGTTGGGCACAACTCCTAAAGCCTAACGGATGAAGAGTTATAATCAAATTAAAACTTACTATTTATAGTAAAAATAGAATTAAAATAGGGAAACAACCGTCGATCTGGCGGTATTTCGCAAATCCGACTTGTGCAACCCAGCGTAGATGGGTTGGGTGGCTGAAGTAACTTGTTCTTCCCCAAAATCATATATTTTACTCTCAATAACTCATTCCAGATTATGAGATACGCCCGATTTAAGGTCTGATGGTCCGGATCACTTTTGTCGTCCACCGGGCCTTTTTTGATCCATCTTGGCCATGAAACTGTCTGCGACCTGCTCTACATTACTTTAGGATCGAGTCCTTGATTCAGCCTAAACTAGAATTGAATCTAACTTGGTTTGTGACTCGGTCGAACTCAGTGTCAACTCAGATTCAACAACTTGCCGGCTTATACCCCGCAACAAGTCCCTAGTTGATTGAATGGACCACCATCCAATGATACTTTCGACGAGTTATGGATTAACTTAGACCCAAATCAAGTACGAACTGAGTTGAACTCGGCTGAACTCGGTGAAACCTCGTCGAGTCAACTTGGCAACCATGCAACTACCACCACTCCTCCTTTCTTCTTCTCCTTCTTCTCTTTCAACAACAAAACTGGAGCCAATAAAATATTGGACTCCACTTGAATGAGTCAACTTAGTTCGAGTCAACTCGGTGCAGCAAAACCTGCCAACACTTCCACTCTTTCTTTCTTCCTTCTCCTTCTTCCTCTTCTTTTCTTCCCTGCCATGCCCAACAGGGACTGAACTCGACCAAGGTCCAGTTTCGACCTAGCTGAGTCAACTCAACCGAGTCGACTTCTCTATTCCTCTTTTTGTTTCTTCCTCCTTCTCTGTCTCTCTTCTCTCTTCTATCTCCGAGTCCCTTATTCTTCCTCACTGCAACTCACGACCAAGGACAACCCTGAACCCCATATGAAGCTCAGACTCCCCTGCCCCCTGAGTCAGGCCAGCAAGTCACAATCTCGCTCAAACTCGCCTGACTTGACTCGAACGACGCTCGCACATTTTCTCGTCTCTTTTTCTTTCTTCTATAGCTTCCTCTTTCTTGCTCTCCCTCTCCCTCTCATGACCAGACAGTGTGGCTGGATAAGACCAGACCCGATTCGAACCGAGTCGTATACTATGGTGTGAGATGAATCAGCCAAACAGCTGGTCTCTCTCGTACTCCCCTCCTTTTCTACTTTTATTCTCTTCATCTTCTTCCTTCTACCTTTTCTTTCTTCTCAGCTTGATCAGCAACCCAGCCTGACGATTGAGACCCAACTCAAATTGAACTCGGTCCAGAATCAGTGGCAGATCCGAAGGCGTCGTAAACACTCCAGCAGCGAGTCTGTTAAAGTATTTAGTTTAAGTTGTTATTGTTTTGTATTCCCTATTGATAAGGGACGTTCTTTGTGTTGAACTATTCTTTAGCAGTTGAGCTATTTTAGCAGTTGACCACGTTTATAGGATTGTTAGACGTGGGTTGTTTTGTCTGTTTTGATTTATCTTTGTAAGGCTATTTATAAGCCAGTAAGTTATGTTCAATGAATAAGAGCATTTTCCCATTCCTTGCTTTTCTATATCCAGATTTCGTAACATTTGGTATCAGAGCTACATCACTTGGCCTAACCAAAACTTGAGAAGCAGCAGACTTCTAAGCGTATAGCAGTAAGGATGGCAGCTGAAAGTAATTTTGTGCAACCAGCAATTCCAAAGCTTGATGGACACTATGATCATTGGTGTATGCTCATGGAGAATTTTTTGCGTTCAAAGGAATATTGGAGCTTGATAGAACAAGGGATACCTATAGCAGAAGCAGGGGCAGAACTCACGGAAGGACAAAAGAAGGCGACTGAAGATGCCAAACTGAAGGACTTGAAGGCTAAGAATTATCTCTTTCAGGCCATTGATCGAACAGTTCTGCAGACCATTCTGAACACGGATACAGCAAAGAGTATTTGGGACTCTTTGAAGTAGAAGTACCAGGGAACGGCACGGGTGCAGCGTGCACAACGACAAGCTCTTCGAAAAGAATTTGAGGTGCTCCACATGAAGGTAGGGGAATCTGTGAATGAGTACTTTGCTCGAACCCTCACTATAGCCAACAAGATGAGGGTTCACGGTGAGAAAATGGAGGATGTTGTGGTTATTAAGAAGATTCTGAGATCTATGACTGCTAAATTTGACTATGTTGTGTGCTCTATTGAGGAGTCCAATGATCTAGACACCTTATCAATTGATATGCTGCAAAGCAGTCTTTTGGTGCATGAACAGCGCATGAATGGCCATCTTGCGGATGAACAAGCATTGAAGGTTACATATGAAGATCAATGGAGAGGAAGAGGACGAGGTCGTGGTGGATTCAAAGGACGAGGAAGAGGTAGAGGTAGACAAAGCTTTGACAAGTCTACCATTGAGTGCTACAATTGCCATAAGCTTGGACATTTTCAATATGAATGTCCAAACAGGGAGACAGAGGCAAAGGCACATTATGCAGAAGCTAGTGGAGAAATGTTGTTAATGGCATATGAGGATGTCAAGGAAGCTAGTAAAGAGGAGTTATGGTTTCTCGACTCAGGTTGCAGCAATCATATGTGCGGAAAGAAGGAGCTTTTCTCTAGGCTCGATGAGAGTTTCAGCATCTCTGTAAAGTTGGGAGACAATTCAAGCATGGCTGTGATAGGAAAAGGAAATATACGAATGCTTGTAAATGGAATTGTGCAGGTCATCACTGAGGTATTTTATGTCCCTGGTTTGAAGAATAATTTGCTAAGTGTGGGGCAGCTACAAGAGAAAGGGCTTGCAATTCTCATACAACATGGGAAATGTAAGATTTATCATCCAGAGAGAGGATTAATCATGGTGACTGCAATGTCCTCAAATAGAATGTTTATCTTGCCTGCTCAAAAACTGCTAAAGGAAGAAATCTGTTTTTCTTCTCTTACCGAGGATCAGACTCAGCTCTGGCACTTTAGATATGGACATTTAAGCTTCAATGGGTTAAACACTCTTCAGCAGAAAAGAATGGTGAATGGATTGCCACGATTTCAAGCCCCTTCAAAGGTGTGTGAAGACTGCTTGGTAGGAAAACAACGCAGAGATCCATTTCCAAAGGAGAGCACATGGAGGGCTTCTCAGATTCTCCAACTGGTGCATGCCGACATCTGTGGACCGATCAACCCCACTTCAAATAGCAAGAAACGGTATCTGATTACTTTCATCGATGATTTTAGCCGCAAGACTTGGGTTTATTTCTTGGTAGAGAAGTCAGAAGCTTTCATCACTTTCAAGAACTATAAGAGTCGTGTTGAGAAAGAAACTGGTTCATGTATAAGATGCCTTCGCACTGATCGTGGAGGAGAATTCACATCACATGAGTTCACAGATTTTTGTAAGGAAAATGGCATACGTAGACAACTGACATCTGCATATACTCCACAACAGAATGGTATTGCAGAGAGAAAGAACCAGACTATTATGAATATGGTGCGAAGCATGCTTTCAGGAAGAAAAATGCCAAAAACTTTCTGGCCTGAAGCAGTCAATTGGACTGTCTATGTTCTGAATAGAAGTCCAACTCTGGCAGTAAAGGATATGACTCCGGAAGAAGCTTGGAGTGGATCTAAACCATCAGTTGATCACTTCAGGGTGTTTGGCTGCATATGACATGTTCATATTCCTGATAGTAAGAGGACTAAGCTTGATGACAAGAGTGTGAGATGTGTTCTACTCGGAGTTAGTGAGGAGTCAAAGGCATATAGATTGTATGATCCAGTTTCTCAGAAGATAATAGTCAGCAGAGATGTGAAATTTGAAGAAGACAATAGCTGGGATTGGAACATAAGTCATGACGAAGCCATTATAGCTGATCTAGACTGGGGAGAAAGTGATAAAGAAGCAGTTTCAGTCGATACTGATAGCGGAAACAGAGAGAACATCGGAGCTGATGATAGCAGAAACGGAGGGTTCATTGGAGCTGATCACCATGACAATACAATAGAAGGAAATGATTCAGATGAGTTCAATGAAGAAAATCCACCAAATCCTAATGAAGGAAGAATCAGAAGGCCACCAGCTTGGATGAGAGATTACGAAAGTGGAGAAGATCTATCTGAGGAAGAAGACACTGCACACCAAGCTCTGTTTGCAGGTGGTATCCAGTCTCATTTGGCGATGCTGTGAAAAGTATGAAATGGAGGAAAGCAATGGATGCAGAGATAGCAGCCATAGAGAGGAATGATACATGGGAGTTGACAGATTTACCTGCTAAAGCAAAGAAGGTTGGGGTAAAATGGGTTTACAAGACAGCTCAATGAGAATGGAGAAGTTGATAAGTATAAGGCCCGGTTGGTAGCAAAGAGTTATACTCAAGAACATGGGGTGGATTATACTGAGGTTTTTGCTCCTGTAGCTCGGTTAGATACAATTCGAGTGGTGATTTCTCTTGCAGCTCTAAAGGAGTGGACAATCTACCAGTTAGATGTAAAGTCAGCTTTTTTACATGGTAAACTAAGTGAAGAAGTTTTTGTCGAACAACCTCCTGGCTATGAACAGAAGGGTAGTGAGCAGAAGGTGTACAGACTGAAAAAGGCTTTATATGGACTTAAACAAGCTCCAAGAGCTTGGTATAGTCGTATAGAGTCCTATTTTGTAAAGGAAGGATTTGAGAAATGCCATTATGAACATACTCTGTTCATTAAGACTGGAAAAGCAGGTACGATTTTGATTGTATGTCTCTAGGTGGATGATCTTATATTCACTGGGAATGATGAAATTATGTTTGCTGAGTTTAAGAAATCCATGATGCTTGAGTTTGATATGACTGATCTTGGCAAAATGAGATACTTTCTTGGCATTGAGGTGATACAAAGATCAGATGGCATTTTTATTAGTCAGAGGAAATACATACAGGAGGTGTTGGAAAGGTTCAACATGGACAAGTGCAATCCAGTTCACAACCCAATGGTTCCTGGAAGTAAGCTTACAAAAACTGGAGATGGAGTGAGGATTGACAGTACTTTCTATAAGCAGATTGTGGGGAGCCTTATGTATTTGACTGCCACTGGTCTAGATGTTATGTTTGTGGTGAGTCTTATAAGCAGATTTATGGACTGTCCTACTGAACTTCATTTGCAAGCAGCAAAGAGGATACTAAGGTACTTGAAAGGTACCATTGATTTTGGCATGTTTTACAAGAAGGGAGGAAGTGAGGAACTAATTGCCTACACAGATAGTGATTATGCTGGGGATTTAGATGACAGGAAAAGCACCTCAGGTTATGTATTTATGTTGAGCTTAGCAGCAATGTCTTGGTCCTCAAAGAAACAACCTGTAGTCTCTTTGTCCACTACCGAGGCTGAGTTTATTGCTGCAACTTCATGTGCCTGTCAAGCAATCTGGTTAAGAAGGATTTTGGAAGGTCTCAAGCATGTTCAACATGATTCCACAACAGTCTATTGTGATAACAGTTCAGCAATCAAGCTCTCTAAGAATCTAGTGATGCATGGTCGGTGCAAACACATTGATGTTCGCTTTCATTTCCTTCGTGAGCTCACAAAAGATGGAATTGTAGAGATGGTTCATTGTCCTACCCAGGAGCAAGTTGCTGATATAATGACTAAACCTTTGAAGCTTGATGCCTTCCTGAAGATGCGTGATTTGTTGGGTGTTTGTTTGGATCCTGGAGTAAACTGATAGCTAAAGCTTTCAGTTTAAGGGAGGATGTTAAAGTATTTAGTTTAAGTTGTTATTGTTTTGTATTCCCTATTGATAAGGGACGTTCTTTGTGTTGAACTATTCTTTAGCAGTTGAGCTATTTTAGCAGTTGACCATGTTTATAGGATTGTTAGACGTGAGTTGTTTTGTCTGTTTTGATTTATCTTTGTAAGGCTATTTATAAGCCAGTAAGTTATGTTCAATGAATAAGAGCATTTTCCCATTCCTTGCTTTTCTATATCCAGATTTCGTAACAGAGTCCTCCCTCACTTCTTGATCTTCTTCTTATTCCTGCTTCTCTATTCTTCCTCTCTGGCTCCTATAGAGTCTGGACTCGGTCTGGTTACGCTAACTCGAACCGTGACTCTGCCCGTCTCAATGAAGTGCTGCACTCGCTGCCCTCTCTCTTGTTTTCTATTTTAGGAATGCATGCCCTAAAAGTAGCCTTTTATAGGCCTCCTAAATCCTCTAGAGGCTTCGAACACAAACCTTGGATTAGTTACAGCAATAAACCACTAACCCGAGCGAACTCGGTTGAAAAAGATCCGTTAATCGAGATCTGTTTTGAATGCATGGTTGACATTAACCTTGGGGATAATCATCTGTCAGAATGGCCCTCCAAACGAACGGTATAGATCAAAGATCAGGTCTCAACAACGGTCAAACTAATCTCTGTCTAAATGAAGAAGATGACCAGCTTGCTAATGGCAGATTTACATTGGACCGATTATCTTCCTGTCCGGTAATCATGGACGGATCAGATGAGTCCCTAGAAGCTCGTGGGGCCTACTATATGGACGATCGTTTGACGTCCTTTTCCGGATGGGTTCGGCTTTCATCGAGCGGTGGCCAAAAAATCCAAACGATAGCTGAGGAAACCCTAAAACTAAGGTAAAAACGGAGGGCTGAGATTCATTGTCGTGAAGGGCCAAGATGGCAAGGATAGCGCCAGGCTGGTATCTAACGATTTTCGCTTTCGGAATGCACCACACACTCTTCGGGTGGGAAAAGCGGGAGAGGGAGATTTCTCTCTTCGGCTCGAGTCAACCCGAGTTGACTGGGTTTTTCAGTCTGGTGCACAACGAGTGCACGCACACTAGGTGTACACACAGCTAGGGTGGGGTATATAGTGATGTTATATGAAATCCACACCGTCCATTCTCTTTAAAGGCTCCGATTAGGGTCTCTGATCAAAGATCACGCGGATTCAAAGCTCAGGTGGGCCATACTCAATCAATTTGAGTTCTATTGTTGATCGATCCTTGTCAATTCGACGGTCGGATTGACTCTGAATTTGAAAATCAACTGTCCAAAGAATCAAGGGATAAGCGGTTTATACGAGAAAGGAAATTATCTAAAAAAGAGGAGTTCTAGTTTTAATAAGAAAATCCTTCTCTTCTCTCATTCATCTCATGCTCGATTCCGCTTTCTCTCATCTGACTTCTCTCCTCCATAACTAGGGGTTTTAGATTTCGCATCCCGACTCCAAATCCCTCACCCCAAATATCTCCTATTAAAAACAGAATTTAGTTCTCTTGCTTTTTTTTTGTTTGCTTGTTTGTGCTGGTTTATTGTTATGTGTGTTTCTCTTGTCTGCTCATGTGCACTATCACACGTGTTGAACATATATAAGATGAGTCCGGATCCTCTGTCATCAGGATAACAGAGAATTCCTGATACCCTAATTCCCATTGGTCCACGTCACCACTCACTAAAAAAAATAAAAAAATAAAAAACAGCTTCGGACGCCAAACCATTAGGGTAACAGGAATTCTCTGTTGACCTGATAACAGAGGATCCCGACTCATATAAGATTCATTGTGTTTGTAATTCAAGCCAAGAGTATGTTGCACGTTTGATCCTCCAACAGAATTAGACACTACATACCCAGCTAAATGACATTGACTTGAGAATCAAAACAATATCTACTTTAAAGGTGAGGAGTGTCCGATTCGGGTCATTGATTCTTTCAAGCTAATACATTTGGAATTTCTGTGTTTAGTATTGGAGGAAAAACACCCTCTTTATAGTATGATTATAACCTATTGATAGGCAATATGCATAGCTGTAAGAAAGATCTCAGGTGCTAAATATAAGATATTACATAGCTAGAGAGAATATTACATAGCTAGAAGAAAGATCCTAGGTGCTAAATATAGGATATTACATTGCTAGAGATTTACAATCTAATATAAGCATGCAGGACCAAAATTTAACAGGAAATAAAAAACAATAACCAACAAGATAAAGGGCAATATGTTATCACTATAATCAAAGAGAACCCACCCAGGTACAGTAATCCAGTTCTCTAACAAAACTTAGGAACAAAATGGAAAAAGTCCATCAGACAAACTTGATATGGAAAGCAAGCCAAATGGAGCTAAGAGTTGAATTGAGATCAATGACCATTTTTGTGGACGACATTTTGCTAAATGCAAGTATAATAGATTCTAAACATGGCAAAATACAAATTTTCATTGCTAAAATCTAAACTGCAATTATTTAATAGTATATGGAATGACACCGAAACAAAACAAGTATAACCAAAAACAGAACGAAAAACAAGTATCTATTTCAAACACTATTTTATAAAATCCATCTACTCTCTTTTTAATCTTCCATTCCTATTAGGTCTCAAGTTTCTTCCTCGTGGACACCATAAAATCATACAACTTGCTTGTTTCTGGAAGCATCTTCGAGACACTCTCCCTCTCCCTGCACCTCCTCACCCACCTCATCAGCGTTGGGCATTCCTCCTCCACATTGAAATATCCATCTATCTTGTAAACGTAAAACCAACCCGAAAAGGTAATGAGGGCAATATCCAAAAATCCAAAGGTATCACCCCCGAAAAATGGCTTGTCTTTTAGCTCTCCTTCCAACAATTTCAAACACTCTATAAATTCTTTCCTTGCTGCTTCCCTGGCTTCACCTGTGCTCCTCAATATTCCTACCCAACTTGGATATACCTAAATGAAAAAAGGAAGAATCAATTATTTGATAATTTCACATAAAATGAGAAAACGAACGTTTAAATATGGGAAGTGTAAGATAAAAGATTATTCACCAAGTTTGGCCTATGATGATTATGCCTTTGCCCACAAGTTCGGCTAACCCAAGTTCCCTGTAAGCGTATGAACTGTTTTTCATGCCTTTCGGCAGTCCATTTCCCTTAAAACACGGGCCTTACCTTTGCATCACTGTCTGTTTGTGGTGATCATCACTTGTAAATGGCTCTAATCATGCACACATTCCCCCCAGAATGGCTACTATAGACTTATGTGAATCGTCTGGATTTTGGGCCTGAGCACTTGGTTTGGGTTTGGGCTGGTGTATTAGGCTCGACTCATGGGTTTAAATTTATGTCAGGCCAGGCTTTTAAAAACTAGCTCATGTTCTAAAATGAGCTGGTGATACGGATGAATGGAGCGGATATAACACAAATATAATGAATGGCCCTATTTGTAGGCAATTCATGTATGAAGAAATCTGCTTGTAAAATCTTAATATTGGAGGTGAAAGAACCCCATGTGCGCTTATTAGATGCAAGGCCACAAGTGAAAATCAAAGATTTACTAGAATGAAGTGAAAAGCCCTTCTTATTTTTCATGGATTGGGGCAAATGATGCTTTTTTTTTTCCCTTGAAAAATGCACCAGGTTATAAGAATCTCTTTTCCTTTAAGGGCTGTTTGGTATTTTAATTGCACCCATAATTCAAGGTACATGTATAATAATTATTTAATTATTTATTTCCTATTGGCTTTTAAGGTAATGTTGACAAACATCCCCTTTTATAGCACTCCGTCCACCTAAGAATAAAAACATTAGATTGTTGGGCTAACATGATATATGTGTCTTATCCACACCGTTCATCCTTTGGCCAACTTATTTTAGTGCATGACCCAAAAAATAGGCACCACAAAAAACAATGAGAATTGAACTCCTAGTGTTGAAAGCTTCTTTTGAGGCTAGAAGTTTTGAATCAAAATGACAATTTTATTTTCCCTTTATCTATGACTATGTGACCTTATGATCAAGTTGGAAAACAAATAAACATCATTGTAGCTCCCAGGGAGAAAACAATTTTCAATGTTTGACATTTTCACGACCACTATTTCCTAAGGTGTGGTCCACTTGAGCTTTGGTCCTATCTCATTTTTGGGCTCATGCCCTGAAATGTGGTGTTAAAAAGGATGGATGGTGTGGATGATTCAAATACATCATGATGGGGCCACGAATTTAAATCGGCAATAACAAGGTTTTTTGGGACCATTTTCAAGACGAAATTGGACAGCACTCCCTAGCGACAGGCAATTGGACAACATACACCATAACTCAGTGTATAATAGGCCACCATTAAAAATGTCCCCAATACAATCCAATCATCCTAATTATGATGCCAATGGCCATACACCTAACTTTCAATGTATAGCATGCATTTATAAAAAATTAAAAAACAAACATACAAACCACTCACCTTCTTGTCTACGTAGTCAGCCCAAAACCTGGCGTTGGCCCGTTGGTAAGGATCTTTGGGCAAAAACGGTGATCTGTCCGTCCATACCTCATCGATGTATTCGACGATGATAAGGGATTCGCAGATGGGCCTTCCGTTGTGGATCAGGACAGGGATCTTCTTGTGGACGGGATTGGATTGGAGGAGGAGTGGGCTCTTGTTAGAAAGATCCTCTTTCGTGTATTCGAATTCCACGCCCTTCTCAGCCAGTGCAATTTGGACCCTGTGCCCAAAAAGGCTCTTCCAGGTGCTCAAGATATGTATGCTCTCAACCATTGGATCTGAAAACAGAAAAATTCAAGTGTTTGGAACGTTGTTTGTGCTGTGTGGAGTGTTTGGGAGGTTGGGATTGGAATTTATAGAGATCAGGTTCGGTGGTGTGCGCTTTTTTCAACTTCAGCTTTCAAAATTTTGACTATTGACAAACGTTCACCTACAATATTGTGTGAGAACTTTCAAATACAATGAACTTTCTTCCTGCCAATCTATTACTTTTATAGGAAATCTGATCCATTGAAAAGATGGGACACATCTCATAAGTTATATTGGTGGAAAATATTAACAATCCACTGATTATGTAGGGTATATCCATACATTGAGTATTTCCATCAGCTGTTCATTTATTTCAACAGTGTGCCCCATCTGATGAGCTAGATTACTATAGGTTTCATCCCAATTGATCTTTAGGGTGGATCCCATGTTTGAATGGCTTAGATTTTCTATCCTGTATGTAGAAGTTCACATACATTTAATCTTTAAGACAGCGTTGTGTGTAGAAGTTCACATGCATTTGATCTTTAAGAGATCGTTGTATGTAGAAGTCCAGATTCATAGCTGCGTTTCATTTCATTTCTTCCTTCCAGGAGCTTCAGCTTCTGTAGAGTACTGAAAAGTCAGAGAATACGTCATTACTTCCGTCATGTGATAGAGAGTAGCGGGGAGAGGATCGGGTGAGACCCCGGACTCACCCAAGACGCAGCCCTTACCGTGGGGCCCACCTTGATGTATGTATTCTGTATCCACTCTGTCCATCCATTTTTCCAGTGCATTTTAGGGTATTATCCCATAAATAAATCAGATCCAATTATCAGGTGGAAACCAATTGGCAGGGCCACACCATCTTGGGTGAGTTTGGGGTGTCACCTAATCCACTTTCCGAGTAGCGAACGTGCCATGTGCGAGCGGAGATTCAGTCAGGTGGGTACCTAACTGAGTTCAGGCAAGACTGCCGACCATCCATTTTTCAAGATCACTTTAGGAAGTGGGCCCAAAACTCAAGTAAATACAAATTTTAGGTGGACCACACCATAGAAGCAGGGGTGATTGGACACTTATCATTAACAACTTTCTAGGGCACACCCGAATGTTTATTTGCGACCGAACTTGTTGATAAGTTCAAATAGACCTGGATGAATGATGTAGAGCGGGTTGCGGGCACTTTCATGGCCAAGATGGATAAAAAAAGGTCCAGTCGTTAGTAGAAGTGATCCAGACCATCAAAACTTATCATGAACATATCTCACAAACTAGAATGAGCTATCGGATGTACGATATGTGATTTTGGGGTAGGACGAGCTATTTTAGCCACCCAACCTGCTATGCCAGGTTGCCCACACTGAATTTGCAATATTCCCTTAGATCTACTGTTGAAATCCATGTTTATTTTTGATTTTACTATTCATGACAAGTTTTAGTTTGGTTATAACTTTTCATACATTTGGACTCTAGGAGTTGTGTCCAACATGAAAAGTGCTTAGAATAATTAGGAGAAACACTTACTATTGTTTGCTAAAAACCATGAGGTCTGGTGGAAATCACAACCGTCTATAAATAGTAAGTTTACTATGTATGGTAAGTCACGATTTATAGGTGTTTTAGTTATAGTTTGATTCCGAAACTTCTCCCTAGGAACCATAGCCTTATTTAAAGAGTTGTAAACTGATTTTTCATCAACAAATAAATTATTTCAAATTTTTAAAATTATTTCTATTTTATTTTCCTCGTGGATTTGAAGTTTTTGTGTGAGGAGTCTAGAGAAGTTACGTAGATTCAGAATAATTATTCCTTTGAGGAAGACGGTGCTCGACCTCAACACGTCCTCCCCGCGCCAATGAAGGGAGTTACAAAAAGTTTTTAATAGTCAATTACCATTATTTCACGTGTTGTAGTCCACTTGAGATTTGGATCTACTTCAATTTTAGGCCTGCATTCTAAAATAATTTACGAAAAAATTAAATAGACAACATGGATATACAACAAATAGACTAAGGTGGGCCCACGGCCACAACTTAGCCTAAGTCAGCTCCCAACATGACTGAATTCACACCCATGTGATGTCTCCACATATGTAGATGTAGGGAAATTTAAGTCGTTTAATAGGTGGGCCTCACCTTATATGTGCATTGATGGGCAAGGGTGCCGGTGGGGATAATGGGCCGAATTGTGTTGATAAGCATGACCCTTTCATACTTGCCGTTGGGTCTGCCATATGAACTTTTTGAATCATGCCGTGTCACGTCCTGAAATTTGAGTACTCGAATAAGGTCTCGGGGACCCGAATCCCAAGGTTCGTGAGTTATAATATAATGATATTTATTACAATCCACGTGATTCAATTAAATTCAATAAATATTCAACGTCATCTACAAGAAATTACTGTTGAAATGTTTATTAAATTCAACTCTCTTGATATATTTTCTTCTACATCGAAATTTGGAATATAAACTAAACCTAAATAACAAAAACTGAATTGATCATGTAAACTAAACCTACTTTTCTAGAAAAATAAAATTAATAGTAGAGGCCTGCCTGCTCGTAGTATTCCAGCTCTGCACCTGTGCATTTTTTTTAGTAGGATGAGCATAACAGCTCAGGGTCATTTCTTACCCAAAATTTAACATGTTTATATAATATCAATTTTATAACAATGAAGGAAAATAGAATACAGATAATGAAATTTAATAACAGAATTGCGAAAATGCGATGTATGTAATATTTCCATGAATTCTCATAATAATTATATTATTTCTTACAACACCGTACCCAAGTGGATGGTCACGTTGCATTAATGCCCACACTAGTACCTCATGGTGATGTACCTATTTATACATTAGCTGGTCAGACTATTACTTCAGTTGTACCTCTGACGTATGTCCATACACACAATTGTACTCATACGCCATACACAAAGGAGACTCCAAAGGATCTAGTGCGTTCTATGGTCTTTCATCTAAGGGACACAATTGCCATATTTGCTGGCTTTAAGGTCTCTCACCCAAGGCACACGATTAGCCGACTTGTTAATTTAGGGTCTTTCACCCAAGGGACACGATTGCCCTACTTGCTTACGTTACATCCAACATATTAAAATTGATGCTCAATGAATGGTAGACATACATGTAAGATGAATAATTATTTCACAATAAAAAAATATCAATAATATAATTCTAATTAATAATTGTAGATTTAAATTTTGTTGAAACTTTAATAATTCAAATATTTAAATAAAATATTATTTTACTATTATTTAATTTAGAAATTTCTGTGAAATAATGTACAAGAAATTTTAGTTTCAATTCCAAAATTTTCTTAAACTTAAGTTCATTTAAATTTAATTTAATTAACTCTTTAAAATTTTAGAATTAAAATTTAGATTTTAATCTTTATAGAAACAAAAATATTACATTGATTTCTATAATATAACATTAATAATGTAATAAAAATTATTATTTAATAATTTAAGTTAATCTATCTTAAATTTTTTATCTAATTTTTTTAAAATCTAAATTCAAGATTTTATTATTATTTATTTTTATATCTAAATTTAATAAGTTTAAGGAAGTTATTAATTTGGACTTTGGATAATATTATTATTATTATATTATTATTATTTTTACATTCAAATTTTAAATTATTATTTTTATTATAATTAATTCTAAGTATTATAAATTATTGGAATTAAAATTTTTGGTTTATTTTTTAACTTGATTTTTTAAATATATATATATAATTCAAATTAATTAAATGATTAAATTTAATAACTAACATACTCATTAATTAAAAATATTTTTAAAATTAATTTGAATTTACTAATTTAAATAAATTCATAAATTAATTTGAATTTAATCTAATTTTAATAATTTACTTTCATATCAATTAATTTTTAAAAATTTAGGAATAATTCATATTTAATTTTTAATCTTAACAAAAAATTTAAGAATTAATGAATTAAAATATAAACTTAGATAAATTATTTATTTTATTCTGTAAATTTATTTTATTATATGTATATATAAATATAAATTATTTCAGCATTAAATATTAGAAATATAGAAATTCATAAATGAGTAGGATTCCCTACATAATAATCAACTGACAATAATATTTCTATCAAAATTTTGGATTAAATAAGCATAATAAATAACTGAAAATGATAAACTTCAAGATAAGATCACTTACCTTAAAAGTCTGATGATCTGGCCTCATTCTAATCTTTGTCCTTTGATCTACAGAGCTTTCTCTCTCTCCCTCTCTCTATTTTTGATTTGATTGTTTCCTTCATTTCTTTCTCTCTCTCTCTCTCTCTCTCTCTTTCTTTATATAAATTTTTATAAAGGGGTGCGTAATGGAATGAAGGAGTCGGGATTATGGGACAGTTTCATTTAGTAGGAGGGTTCGGCGCTTATTACCGTACGAAAAGGAAGGAAGAATGGAGAAAGTGGTTTAGTTGGCGTGCAGAAGACATAATTTTTAATTTTATTTTATTATTATTTTTTAAAGATATGGTGGGTCCCACTAACGATAATATAAATCTACTCCGTCCATCATCTTGGCCTAGCCAAGAGAAGATGAAAGACAAAAAATGAGGCTGATCCAAAACTCAGGTGAGCCACATGCAAGCGGACAGTGGGGTTGGTTGCTACAAAAAAAAATGTGTTGTTACATTCTACTCCCCTTAACAAAAATTTCATCCCCAAAATTAAACATACCTATCATATGAAGAGATGAGGGTACTTCTGTTGGATTGCATCCTCTCGCTCTCATGAAGCTTCGTCCTTGCCATGATGCCCCCATTGAACCTTCACGAGTGGTATTGATCTTGTTCGAAGTACTTACTCCTTGTTGAGAATGCGAATCGGTTGTTTTATGTATTAAACGTCCTCCCAGATTTTCAGCGGCTCCCAGTCAATGATATGCGATGCATCTCTCTCATACTTCTGAAGCATAGATACATGAAATACGTCATGGACGCCAAAAAGTTGAGGAGGTAAGGCTAGTCTGTAGGCTACGAGGCTTACTCTCTGGAAGATCTCGAATGGTCCAATGTAGCGTGGTGCCAATTTTCCTTTCTTCCCAAATCTCATAACTCCTTTCATCGGGGATACCTTCAGGAACACATGGTCTCCTATGGCGAACTCCAAGTTCTTTCGACGATTGTCGACGTAGTTCTTCTGGTGACTCTGAGTGGTACGTAAACATTCTTTGATAATGGCAATCTTCTCGGATGTCTCTTGCAATAGTTCAGGTCCCAACAATGTTCTTTCACTCACTTCGGTCCAACAACTTGGTGATCTACAGGCTCTTCCGTATAAAGCTTCGAATGGCGCCATGCCAATACTGGATTGAAAACTATTGTTGTAGGCGAATTCTACTAAATAAATTTAGTCGTCCCAATTTCCTTTGAAGTCAAGAATGCAACTGCGAAGCATGTCTTCGAGGATTTGATTTACCTGCTCCGTTTGTCCGTCAGTCTGCAGATGAAAAGCCATGTTGTAGTTTAGTGTTGTTCCCAATGCCTTCTGAAGACTCTTCCAAGAGCGTGATGTAAACCTAGGGTCTTGATCGGATCTATGGACACAGGAATGCAGTGAAGCCTAACGATCTCCTTGATATACTGTTTGCTTAACTCGTCTAGGGACGAAGAAATACGTATAAGAAGGAAGTGTGCTGACTTTGTTAGCCTATCCACGATCACCCATATCGCATCATGATTACGGCTTGTTTTCGGTAGTCCAAAAATAAATCCATCGATATGTGCTCCCACTTCCACTCTGTGACCTGTAACGGTTGTAAAAGTCCCGACGGCTTCTGATACTCCACTTTAACCTGCTGACAAGTAAGACACCTTGCAACATAGTTGGTTATCTCCCTCTTCATATTTCTCCACCAATATTGACGTCGTACATCACGGTACATCTTGGTTTCTCCTGGGTGGATAGTGAATTTTGTGCGGTGCGCCTCATCTAAGACTTCTTGCTTCAATTCAGATATGTGTGGGACACATAACCCCCCTTGAAATCTGAACCCACCATCAGGTCCTACTCGCCACTCCGAGTTGTCCTTTCCCGCTTCTTCTGTTATTTTCTCTTGTAGCCATGCATCATTCTTCTACGCTTCTATTATTCGTCGTACCTAAAAAAGAAAATCTTGAATAACTACAGTCTAATATAAGAATTAAAGGGCTAATCTAAATGGATAATTAAAAAATTACTTACCAGAGTGGGTTGCACCACTAAATTACAGATATAAGCCCGAGGTTCATCGATATGAAGTTTGACTTCAAAATCTTTAACTATATCAAGCATCTCCCATTCTTTAATCATTAAACTCGCCACCAGCTTGCGCGTCTTCCTGCTTAACACGTCGGCTACGACATTCGCCTTACCTGGATGATAGCAGATGTCGAAATGATAATCCTTCAAGAATTTCATCAATCTCCTCTGCCACATATTTAGGTCCTTTTGATCTAAAAGATACTTTAAATTCTTGTGATCTGAGTACAGTTCAAACAGCTCACCATAAAGATAATGCCTCCAAAATTTTAAGGTAAACACTACAGCTGCAAGCTCTAAGTCGTGAGTGGGATAATTTTACTCATGAGGTTTTAACTGCCTTGACGCGAATGCTATTGCTTTACCACTTTGCATCAGCACACATCCCAACCCTTGATAAGATGCATCAGTATATATTACAAATCTTTCCCCTTCGGCTAGTAAGGAGAGTACTGGGGCTTCCGTTAATCACTTCTTCAATTCAGAGAAACCTACTCGCAATTTTCATTCCATTTAAAAGAAGTGCCCTTCTTGGTCAAGTTAGTCAATGGCCTTGTTAACTTAGAGAATCCCTTAATGAACCTTCTATAATAATCAGCTAATCCGAGAAAACTACGCACTTCCGTCACATTAATGGGTTGCTTCCAATTTAACACTGCTTCGACTTTCGATGGATCTACCGACACTCCTTTTTCCAATACCACGTGTCCCAAAAACTTTACTTCATTCTTCCAAAAGTCACATTTTGAAGCTTTGGCATACAACTGATTGTCCTTTAGAGTCTGAAGAGCTATTCGAAGGTATTCCGCATGATCCACTTGCGTCATGAAGTAAATTAAAATATCATCTATGAACACTATCACGAATTGATCCAAATACGGTTTGAAGACCCTGTTCATGAGGTCCATAAATATTGCTGGAGCATTGTTAGTTCGAAAGGCATCACTAGAAATTCATAATGACTGTATCGAGTCCTAAAGACAGTCCTGAGTACATCTTCATCTCTAATCCTCAACTGATGATATTCAGACCGTAGGTCTATCTTTGAAAAATATTTAGCTCCCTTCAATTAATCGAATAAATCATTTATCTTCGGCAGTGGGTATTTGTTCTTGATAGTCGCCTTATTAAGTTGACGGTAATCTATGCATAGCCTCAAAGACCCATCCTTCTTTCTTACAAATAATACCGGTGCACCCCATGGCGACGTACTAGCCCTAATGAAGCCTTGGTCTTGGAGCTGCTGAAGTTGCTCACTTAATTCTCTCAATTCAACAGGTGCCATACGGTATGGTGCTCTGGAGATTGGTGCAGTCCCAGGTACCAAATCGATTGTGAAATCCACATCTCTCTCTGGCGATAATCCAGGGATATCTTGAAATACTTCTGAAAATTCATTAACAATCGAAATTTGTTCTACTCCTTGAGGTTCAACTTTTGAGATGGTTGACAAAATAACTGGTGCTCCCTTCCTTCGTGTCCCATGAAATTGTAACGGTGCTCGCCCATCGATATTTAATATGATCATCTTCCTAAAACAATCAATTTTTGCTCGATATAAAGATAACCAATCCATCCCCAATATAATATCGTATTCTCGCATCGGCATAACTATAAGATTAGCTTGTAAATTTACGTTCTCGATCATGATCAAACATGATTTACAAATCTGACTTAGGTCCACTGAATTACTAAGAGGGTTTGCTACAGTTAACTTTTTATCTAAGGGAGTGGGAGATAACCCAAGCAAGCATAAAAGGCAGTAAGAAATAAATGAATGCGATGCTCCAGAGTCAAATAACGCTCTTAAAAGGCCAAGCTATATGTCCTAGAGGGGAGGGGGGGGGGGGGGGGGTGTGAATAGGATTATGCCAAATAAAACTTTAACAGTGGAAAAATGATAACTAAATAAAATAAATCAATTCACAATGCTTAAAATGAAAAGCAGCCTTAATAATCAAGTATTGAGAGATTGAAACAAATGCAGTTCTAAGGACAACCTTACACCATAAAAACCAAGGGTTTATGACATGACAACTTTATTTCTAGAACGTTCTTTGTATTAAAAACTCAAACCGAAGAGGAATAAATAAATAGCAAGGAATTGAAATAAATTGTAGGAATTTAAATCTAAATTATTACAACATTCCCCACTGTGCTTGAAATGTAAAAATTACAACATTCACATCCACAAATACATTCCACAACTTGAATGATCAAAGATAGGAAATTAAACAAACATTCAAATCACAATACACAAGAAGTTATAGTGGTTCGCTTGTGTGTACACCAACTGTTAAACAACAGCCACACAGAATGCTACTCCACTCCTAATATCCTCACACAGGGGATATTACCATTCACTATCAAAATAGGTTTCACAGGTTCACCTAAAACCTTCACAATTGTATCTTTTTAACTTAGGCTTACACAATCCAAAACCCACACTTTCTGAGTTTTTTGGCTCTCCTCAGATAACCAAACACAATGAGATTTTTCTGCCTTAATCTCAAAAGAAATCAAAAAAAGAATATAAATTACAATAATGTAAAATACCTGGATTTCTCTTTTGTAGCAGCCCAGAAGAACCAAGTCGGAGTAGAGATTCGAATGTCAAAGTTCAATGTCCAATACTCACTTTATAATGGTTCTAGGTTCTAATAGATTTTAAATTAAACCAAAATGGGCTAGCTTTAATTGATTTTGATTCTAGAAAAAGGAAAATAACACTTTCTCTTTTCAGATCAGATTGGAATACAAGAAACAAAATCAATTTAAAAAGCTAAAGAGAGAGAATATTAAATATGCACACTTAGCTTAAAATGGAGCACCGACTTAACTTTCAGAAGACCGGATTAAAATTGCTTGAGTCATTATTAATATTCTAAGATTCGTGCTCTATTTATAGGTAAACATATCGCATCTTCGACTGGTCTAGAGATTGCTACAACTGGTCTTAGAACTAACGGATATTTGAAAAGTTGAGCGCGATAAGATAAGACAGTTTCACGACTGGTCATAAGTAGTCTACAACTGGTCGAAGGACACCTTCGAATGGTCTTAAGTTGCTCACGACTGGTCGAAGCCAAATAAAATACATCGCTGTAGTTTGAGTCGTAGGTTCACGACTGGTCGAAGGAACAGTCGACACTGTTCATACGACTGGTCGAACAGACCCCAGGACTGGTCGAAGCTTAACAAAAAATTCTGAATTTTTACAACAAACTTACGACTGGTCCAGGAAAATCTTAGACAGGTCGAAGCAGTGCTAGGAGTAGTCGAGAAAGATCCAGGACTAGTCTTAGAGCAGACCAGATTCCCACATATAAAACATTTGCATTATGTATCCGAAATGACCTACTCTAAAGGTCAACCTAAGATCAAACATACCTTAATAGTGAAGTAAGGACATTGAACCCTTAAGATATGTAACCTTTAAAGAAAGTGAAGCTTGAAATCTTGATGTAGCTTTTCCTTAAAAGCTTCAATTACGCAATCTTGAATCTTGACTTGTAACTTGTAAATTCAGTTGAACATTCTCGAGTCTTGACTTGTAAACATGTCTTGTCCTTCAAAGTCGATCTTGCGAGACAATGTCGTGGCTTGACATATCTTGAGTTGAGTATTGTGCTTCACTAATGTAGTCAACATCCATACACTGAGACTTGCTTCATCCATACTGTGTCTTGAACATTTACATTTATGTAATGTCATAAAGTACAAGCAGTGTTTTTGGCACCACAATTTGACAACATAAAGGGGCTTTCAACCATAGCACTTACAATCTCCCCCTTTGTCAAATTTGTGACAAAACACACTTTCAAGATATATTACATAAAACAGAATATATGGTTAAAGAGTCATGCACCAGTTATTAATAACTGGCCCACATTCATAATCAATTCAACATATAATCCAGCTCTGCACATGCCTACACATACTCCCCCTGAGTAACATACATCACATAAATCCATTACCATAGACATCCAATATATATCCATTCTCCCTCTTTTTGTCATATTAGGACAAAGGAAGCAATGATCAAATGACGGAGGAGTTAAAATGAAAGAGAGAGTAAAAAAAATAATCCATAAACAGAGATAAGTCAAAGGCAGTAACAATCTCACAAACAGAGAGAGCAGAAGAGTAACAATGTTATTATAGTCCAGTAAAAATAAAAAGAACTAATTTGAGCCAGATGAAGGAGCAGGGATGGAAGGATTAAGTTGATGCATGCCCTTGTTCAAACGCCTAAGATATTTGTGCATATATTTAAACTGCGTGACATTAGAAACATGCATATTCTCAACCTTCTCCTCCAAAGCACGTAAACGTGCATCAAACTCAGAAGGCTCATAATCTGGATCATTAGCAGAATCAGATTTAAGTTCTTCGAAAATATCATCCATGTTAATGTCATCGTGAGGAAAATCACCAGCAACCTCCTCATTTCCAGCTTCAGCACCACCATTACCATCACCTTGGCCAGGAAGCAAATCCAGCTTCATCTTATTAAGATTAGAATTGTTAAATATCAGATGATGGATCGGGGCTTCTCCAACAGGCATGTCGACTAACATATGTGTAGCTAACACAGTCATTAAGTAAGCAAAAGGGATGTCACTGTGACCTGGATGGAGTCTAAACTGAATAATGGAGTGACAAATCAAAGATGGTAAACAAACTTGAATACCTCTGGTAACAGAATGAAGAACACGAACCATGAAGGACGTCAATTCGGATTTATTACCCGATCGAGGATACAAGTTAGACACAAAATTTTTGTGAAGAACTCTGTATTTGGGTAACAGAAACTTTAAGGGGAGCGTATTCCCTTTATGCGTCCAATGTACGTCCAAATTGCATAAGGCTCGAGTGAGCATACGTTTTTCAGTTTCTGAGGGTTTTTCAGATAAGATATGGATGAGAATGCCCTCATCATTCACAGGAATTTCCATAAGAGCTTAAATCAAATGAAGATCAATGTCAAATGGTCCTTCTTTTGTGGCTATTTTAAAAGTTAAATTTTCCAATGAAAACTCACTTATGCAAGCGAACATGGACTAGGCAATGGACCGGTATGCTGGCCCACCCCAATGCAATAAGTTATCCCAACCTACAGTTTGAAGAATAGGAAGGATATCATAAGGTGCAACATGATCTACAGAAACAGGACGTTCTACAATAACATTCCTCAATCTAATGTCCCATACATAAGATAGATCTTCTTCGTAGAACTGAAGATGACGCTTGGTAATAGGAGTAGATTTGGAAGAAGATGGACCGCGGGATGTTGTCTTTCTTCCTCTAGATGCCATATGTAACAAAAATTTGAAAGAAACAAAGAGTTGCAATGGATTGAGAAATGGGTATTCTCAAATCAGATATGGGTGAAGAAAAAACCTCAAATCTTAACAAAACAAGAAAAAGACAACTTCAAGAGAGAAATAGAAGTATACTTGACACAAATTCACAAGAAATCAGCAAATGGAACACTAACCTTGACGGATTTGGAAGTTGGGTTCGACTGGTCGAGCGTCGACTTGTTGGAGAAGGAAGTGGAAATGAAGAAGATGAAAATTTTTCCCAATTTAAAAGCACCACTGAGTTCCACGACGGGTCGTGGATGTGCTCGACCGGTCGTACCAAGATCGGTCGTGTACATACACGACTGGTCGTGTATCGACTGAAAAATATAATTTTCATAGAACTTTGAAATTTAAACCATTAAATTATCAAATATAAATACACTATGATACAAGTAGGCATAAATAATCATTTTAGAATGCACATGGCAAGATCAAATTTCATTTTGTTAAACCTGCTTTTGTTGGGCGGTTTAGTGAAAATGTCAGCACGTTGAATCTCGGTAGGAATATATTCCAAAGATATAACCTTTTCTTCTACTAATTCATGAATATAATGAAATCTAATGTCAATGTGCTTAGTACGAGAATGCTGAATAGGATTTTTCGAAATATATTATGGCATTGAAATTATCATAATATAATAACATAGAATCCTATTTTATTCCATAATCACTTAGCATACGTTTCATCCAAATAAGCTGCGTATAAGCATTACCAGCTGCGATATATTCAGCTTCAGCAGTTGAAAGTAATATAAAACTTTATTTCTTGCTAAACCAAGAAACTAAACAATTAAAAGCAACCACCACCGGTTGATTTTCTATCATCAAGATTACCAGCCCAGTCAGCATCCGAGTACCCAGCTAATTGAACACTAGTCTCGAGTGGATACCAGAGACCGAGATTAACAGTACTTGTGACATATCGCATAATTCGCTTGACAGCAATCAAGTGCGATTCTTTAGGATCAGACTGATATCTAGCGCAAATCCCAACACTTAGAGCGATATCAGGTCTACTAGCAGTTAAGTACAGTAAACTACCAATCATACTCTGATATAATTTCGGATCTACATTTTTACCTATAAAATCTTTTGAGAGTTTCAAAGTTGTACTCATAGGAGTATTAAAATTCTTACCATTCTCAAATCCGAACCTTTTAATTAGGTTCAAGGCATACTTGGTTTGAGAAATAAAAATACCATCAGATTGTTGTTTTACTTGCAGCCCTAGGAAATAATTTAATTCCCCAACCATGCTCATTTCAAATTTTGATTTCATTAAATCTGCAAACTCAACAGTCATGTTAGTACATGTTGATCCATAAATAATATCATCAATATAGATTTGAAACATTAAGATATCATCATTATGTTTCTTAACAAAGAGTGTCTTATCGACACTACTCATTTGAAAATTATGACTTCGTAAAAACTTGGTCAATTTTTTGTACCATGCCCTGGGAGCTTGTTTTAGACCATATAGAGCCTTTTTAAGACGATATACATGATTAGTAAGCTTAGGGTCTTCAAACCCTGTAGGTTGTTCAACATATACTTCTTCATGTAAATCGCCATTCAAAAATGCACTCTTTACATCTATTTGATAAATTTTAAAAATTTTAAAGCATGCAATAGATATGAAAAGTCTGATTGATTCAAGGCGAGCAACTGGGGCAAAGGTTTCATCGTAATCAATGCCTTTTATTTGAGTGTACCCTTAAACTACCAGTCTTGCCTTGTTTCGAATAATATTACCAAGTTCGTCAGACTTATTTTTGAAAATCCAATTTGTTCTAATAATATGTTTATCTTTAGGTCTAGGAACAAGATACCAGACATCATTTCGAACAAATTGATTAAGTTCTTCTTGCATAGCTACTATCCAGTTTTCATCAGAAAGCGCTTCTTTTACATTTACTGGTTCAATCTAGGATGTAAAACACACGTAGTTATATATGTCTTCTAATTGTCTACGAGTGCGCACACCAGTGAGAGGGTTTCTAAGTATCTGATTGGTTGGATGATCTTTGACAGTCCTTAGTTCAGAATTAACTTGATTTGATGAAGTATTTGGTTTGTCAATAAAAAAAACTTCATCATTATCTGAACTTGGGGCAGGTGTCTTTAAGTGATCATCAGTGACTACATTGATGGACTTTTGAATCACACCTGTCCTGTTGTTTAGAACACGATATGCCCGACTGTTTAAAGGGTATCCTAAGAAAATCCCTTCATCACTCTTTGTATCAAACTTTCTCAGATTTTCATGGTCATGTAAAATATAGCACTTGCTGCCAAAAACTCTAAAGTATTTGACAGTAGGCTTCTTATCAAACTAAAGTTCATAAGCAGTTTTATTATCAGACTTACATGTATACACTAGGTTGATAATATAGCATGCAGTATTTATGGCTTCAGCCCAAAGATTTCTAGGGAGCTTCATACTATTCAACATTATGTTTCCTATTTCTTGAAGCACTTTATTTTTCCTTTCCATAATTCCATTTTGTTGTGGTGTTTTGGGCGTAGAGAATTCATGTGATATTCCCTGATCGTTACAAAATTTCTCAAAACTGCTATTCTCGAACTCAGATCCATGATCACTATGGATCTTACAGACTTAAGAACCTTTTTCAGTTTGGATCCGTTTGAGAATCTTTTTTACTTCATCAAGGGTTTCTGATTTATCCCTTAAGAAGGCTACCCAAGTGAATCTAGTAAAATCATCCACGATTACCAGTATGTATTTTTTGCCTCCTCGACTCTTCGTCCTGGTAGGTCCTATAAGGTCCATATGGAGTAGCTCGAGTGGTCTTAATGTGGCATTGGAGTTTACCTTTTTGTGAGAGCTCCTTGTTTGCTTACCATGTTGGCATTCACCACATATTTTGTCTACTTTTTGTAATTTTGGTAGACCTCTTATTAGTTCTCTTTTAATTAATCTATATAAATTACGGTAGTGTACATGTCCAAGGCGTTTATGCCATAATTCAGTTTCATCGGTATGGACCATGTAACACAATTGTTTAGATGAGCTACCATCACTTACAATATAACAGTTTTCAGAAGTCCTACGACCAGTTAATATTACAGAATCTTTTTTGTTTAAAATTTCACAACCTTTATTAGAAAATTTCACATTATGATTGTTATCACATATTTGAGATATGCTTAACAGGTTGTGTTTTAGTCCCTCAACATATAAAATATTTTTAAATAAGGGGAGGTTATAGAGTTGAACTGTACCTTGGCCAATAATTTTGCAGTTGCTACCATCACTAAATGTGACTGATCCATCAGTCATATCTTTAAGATCAGTGAATAAAGCCTTGTTGCTTGTCATATGCCTGGAGCATCCACTATCAAGGTACCACATCGAATGACTTGTGGCTTTGAAAGCAGTGTGGGCAACCAAACAAGTAACCTTAGGAACCCATTTCATAACTGTTTTAGGTTTAGAAGTATAGTTGGTCTTCTTGTTTTTGTAATGACCCACTGAGTTAGATTTTAAGAGCTCCTTAAGCAAATCAACTATCTTTTCAGCTAAAGGATTTCGGTTCTGATTCTTATAGCTGATATGATTATTTCTAAAAGATTGAAAAGTTTTGGAATCTTTGGAAAACTTATGATTTGCACTCTTTTCTTTTGAGTTTGAAGACTTTCCTTTCACAAATTTAGGAGGAGTATTCTTTTGTTTAGGAGGAATATTTCTATCGTATCCCAGACTGGATCGATCACCACATTTTCTTGATCCAAATAGAAGTTTTTCTAATTTCGGATCACCCTGGGCATACCTCCATGTATCCTTTAAACTCAATAGTGAAGAGACTTCAAATTTAAGTTTCTCATTTTCAGATTGTAGGTTTTTAATCAAGGAAGTTTTGAAATCTAAATCGCATTTTGATTTTTTAAAACTATTTGAAATGAGGGATTTTTCTAAAATAAGAGAATCGAAATTTTCCTTAAGCTTCGAGAACTTTTCTTTCTGAAGTTTTAATTTTACTGCAATTTTACAACTTTCCTTGTATAGGGCATTGTAAGCATCTTGAAGATCTTCTTCATTGTCATGATCACTATTCAGATTTTCTTCACTAGTTGAATCATCATGATTTGAAAAAGTGAACTTGGCTAGAGTCATAAGAGCCTTATCATTGCCTGACTCGGTTTCAGAATCTTCTGATTCAGAAGTAGCTTCAAAGTCAGAAGATTCATCCCAAGTAACCATCATTCCTTTCTTTTTAGGTTTATTCTTTTTAGGACACTTGTTTGCTAAATGCCCATATTCTTAGTAGTTGTAACATTGACTATCTTTTAATGATCTTCGAGGCTTAGATTTAGATCTCTTATCATTAGATTTTTGAAAATCAACCCTCTTTTTACTTTTGAAAATCTTGTAAAACTTTTTAGCAAGAAGAGCCATATCATCTTCAGAATTTTCTAAATTAGAATCTTGAGAAATACATTTAGAAGATTTAAGAGCGATAGATTTGCTTTTAGGAGCTTTAAAATTTAATTCATAGGTTTGTAAAGACCCAACTAGTTCTTCTACTTTCATATTGTCCGTATCACTAAGTTCCTGAATCGCGGTTACCTTAGAGTTGAATCGTTCAAGAAGTGAGCGTAGTATATTTGCACACACTTTACTTTCTGAAATTTTATTGCCAAGACCCCACACAGAGTTTACAATGTCATTTAATCTTGTATAAAAGTCCACAAACATTTCATTTTCATCCATATGAATTTCTTCAAATTTGGTTGTGAGGAGTTGGACTTTAGATTTCTTGACAATTGAAGTACCCTCACGTGTCATTTCTAAAATATCCCAAGCTTGCTTTACAGTATCACAAGATATAATTCTTTTGAACTCATCCGGTGATAGTGCGCAAGTGATTGCATTTAGTGCTTTTCCATTGGCACTACTCTCGTCTTTCTGAAGAGTGGTCCATGAGACATAGGGTGTTACTCTCATTAATTTTGAACCATCGATCCCAGTCACTTCCATGGTAGGTGGGTTCCATTCAGTCACTGTGGCTTGCCACACACTTTCATCCATTGATTTGAGGAAAATGCTGATCCTGGCTTTCCAATAAGCATAGTTAGAGCCATCAAATGGTGGAGGCCTAGTGACTGAAGGGCTATCAAAATTTGACATCTTATATATAGCTTAGATCGTTAGCTCAGAAAATGAATCCAAGAATAAAGAATAAAAAACAAGCTATTAAGCTCTGATACCACTTAAAAAGGCCAAGCTATATGTCCTTTGGGGGGAGGGGGGTAGGGGTGAATAGGACTATGCCAAATAAAACTTTAACAGTGGAAAAATGATAACCAAATAAAATAAATCAATTCACAATGCTTAAAATGAAAAGTAGCCTCAATAATCAAGTATTGAGAAATTGAAACAAATGCAGTTCTAAGGACAACCTTACACCATAAAAACCAAGGGTTTATGGCAGGGCAACCTTATTTCTAGAACGTCTTTTGTATCAAAAACTCAAACCGAAGAGGAATAAATAAATAGCAATGAATTGAAATAAATTGCAGGAATTTAAATCTAAATTATTACAACATTCCCCACTGTGCTTGAAATGTAAAAATTACAACATTTATATCCATACATACATTCCACAACTTGAATAATCATAGATAGGAAATTAAACAAACATTCAAATCACAATACACAAGAAGTTATAGTGGTTCGCCTACGTGTACACCAACTGTTAAACAACAGCCACACAAAATGCTACTCCACTCCTAATATCCTCACACAGGGGATATTAGCGTTCACTATCAAAATAGGTTTCACAGGTTCACCTAAAACCTTCACAATTGTGTCTTTTTAACTTGGGCTTACACAATCCAAAAATCCACACTTTTGGAGTTTTCTGGCTCTCCTCAGATAACCAAACACAATGAGATTTTTCTGGCTTAATCTCAAAAGAAACCAAAAACAGAATGTAAATTACAATAATATAAAATATCTAGATTTCTCCTTTGTAGCAGCCCAGAAGAACCAAGTTGGAGTAGAGATTCGAATGTCAAAGTTCAATGTCTAATACTCACTTTATAATGGTTCTAGGTTCTAATAGATTTTAAATTAAACCAAAATGGGCTAGCTTTAATTGATTTTGATTCCAGAAAAAGGAAAATAATACTTCCTCTTTTCAGATCAGATTGGAATACAAGAAACAAAATCAATTTAAAAAGCTAAAGAAAGAGAATATTAAATATGCACACTTAGCTTAAAATGAAGTACAGACTTAACTTTCAGAAGACTGGATTAAAATTGCTTGAGTCGTTATTAATATTCTGAGATTCGTGCTCTATTTATAGGTAAGCATATCGCATCTTCGACTGGTCCAGAGATTGCTACGACTGGTTTTAGAACCAACGGATATTTGAAAAGTTGAGCACGATAAGATAAGGCGGTTTCATGACTAGTCGTAGGTAGTTTACGACTAGTCGAAGGACACCTTCGACTGGTCTTAGGTTGCTCACGACTGGTCGAAGCCAAATAAAATACATCACTGTAGTTTGAGTCGTAGGTTCACGACTAGTCGAAGGAACAGTCGACACTGTTCATACGATTGGTCGAACAGACCCTAGGATTGGTCGAAGCTTAACAAAAAATTTTAAAATTTTGCAACAAACTTACGACTGGTCCAGGAAAATCTTAGACAGGTCGAAGCAATGCTAGGACTAGTCGAGAAAGATCCAGGACTAGTCTTAGAGCAAACCAGATTCCCAAATATAAAACATTTGCATTAATTATGTATCCGAAATGACCTACTCTAAAGGTCAACCTAAGTTCAAACATACCTTAATAGTGAAGTAAGGACATTGAACCCTTAAGATATGTAACATTTAAAGAAAGTGAAGCTTGAAATCTTGATGTAGCTTTTCCTTAAAAGCTTCAATTACGCAATCTTGAATCTTGACTTGTAACTTGTAAATTCAGTTGAACATTCTCGAGTCTTGACTTGTAAACATGTCTTGTCCTTCGAAGTCGATCTTGCGAGACAATGTCGTGGCTTGACATATCTTGAGTTGAGCATTGTGCTTCATTAATGTAGTCAACATTCATACACTGAGACTCGCTTCATCCATACTGTGTCTTGAACATTTACATTTATGTAATTTCACAAAGTACAAGTAGTGTTTTTGGCACCACAATTTGACAACATAAAGGGGCTTTCAACCATAGCACTTACACGCTCTAGCTAAGGATGAATAAATAATGATGCTACCTTTGACTACATCGCTGCTAGCCTCAATGTCATGCTGAATAATGTCATCTGTTGGCGGTGCTAGATGCTCATATAAGGGTGCGACATCATCATAAGTCTGGGTCGTTCCATCCTCAGACTATGATGGAACATCATAACTTTGAATTGAGCCCTTGTATTGTTATGCCAAGTTCTCGTACAACTGCACTGTGTCGTCTCCTGCCTGTACTAGGGCGTAGACTCAGCCTTGAGCTTGTGGTCGTGGTGCCTGAACTCCTTGCCTCAACTGATGGTACTGCTAAGGTCTAACTTGTGGCGGCGACTGCTGAGGTAGTCTCTGATATACCGATGAAGGTCCTTGCTGTGGTGGCCTCAAGTATGACTGTAGTGGCCTCTGTGCATATGGCTGAGGTGGTCTCGAGGAAGGCCGTGAGGCGGAAGGATGTAGTGGAGGTCGTTGTGACATAGACGGCGGCATCTGTTGTTGAGGAGGCTTGAAAGACTGATGTGAAGGTCCTGACTTTTGTGGATACTAAGTGCGCTGTGGTCTGGAACAAAAACGACAAGTGTGGCCCTCGAGTCCACAATTATAGCAAAATCCTGAAAATCGTGGTGCAGGAAGTGCTGTCGTCGGTCTGGCCATCGATATCGATGTTGTTCTTTGTCTCTTAGCTGCATCTTGCTGGGCTGAAAATATATGTGTAACAGTTCTAGCACCACTCTTTACGTCCCTCTTCTAATAACGATTCTTCCAATATTCGTTGATGTCTTTCTCCACTGCTAAGACACACTCCAACACTTCGGCATAGGTCTTCTGTACGAAAGGGGCTAATTGGCTACGAATAGAGGCTGTCAGTCCTTCCTCAAAATTTTGAGCCTTATGGGTTTCATCGGACACCAGAAAAGCTGCAAATCGCGATAGCTCCGTGAACTTGGCATCATACTGGCGCACCGTCATATCACCCTGCTCCAATTTCATGAATTCTTTTGCCTTTTAATTTTTCACATGCAAAGGAAAGTATTTATCATCAAACTTCTCACAAAACTAGGCCCAAGTCCAGAGTTCAACTCTTGGGTTCATCTTAACAACTAAGTTCCACCAATGATCCGCCTCCCCTTCTAGCATGTAAATAGCTAATTCTGCTTTCTGGTATTCATCGCACTTCATAACCGTGAATATCTTATCAATTTGTTTCTTCCATACCTTGACATCAGATAGGTCAGGCCCACCCTTAAATATAGGCGGCCTCTGTCTTTTGAACATTTCCAATAAAGTTCCTATCCCTTCGTTAGCTATGTGAACAGTTTGAGTTTGACCTTGCGCTTGAGTCTGTCTTATCTGATAGCCCACAAGAGTCGTAAGATCACCTATGGCCCTAATAATTTCAACCATAAGTGACCCGTTTTTAGTGGTATTGGGAGTAGGAGCTCCTGATGTGGCTCCGACATCAATGTTTTGATCTGCCATAATATACGATTAATTAAACATGTAAGCTTAGTGTGTGACAACCAAGGTAGGTTATAGTAACTAAATTGAATTCTAAGTATCATTAATAGAGTGCATACTATTTAAGGTCTCTAGGAGCATGAAAAATTTATTAGATTGCAAGAAAGATTTGATGATCTAAAAGACTAAAACATGAAGATTAAGAGAATTTCAGGCAGTGACATGTATCAAGGTTGTAGTGTAGAAAATTCAGATTCTTAGGATACTATTCCCGCTAATGTTTTTGATACTTATAAGCATCGGATTAATCTAAAATTTTTTACGAGGATATATATATATATATATATATATATATATATATATATATATATATATATATATATATATATAGATATATATGAGTCTACTATAATTCTGTAAAATTTCAACCTAATACAAAGTCTACAAAAATTTCTAAAATTTGGATAATTAGGTCTATCCAGAAACAAACGATTTCTGACTAGTATACATATAACTTAATATTGGTAAAGGATAAACATAGATTTATATTTTTGAATTATTTTTTAATGAAACTATACTTGTTAATCAATGACTGAGATTTTGAATCAACTGAAAAAGAGTTTTAATTAATTAGTTATGACTTTTGTAAGTTAAGTGTTTTCTGCTTACTATTGCTGTCCAATTTAATGTAGTATGCTAAAAATTCTTAAAAATTCCTTAGGGTCCAGATTTGGGTTATTAGTTCAATGTCAAGTTTAAATAAGATTATATATGATATTAACCTAATGCAATGATCCCTAAATTTATATTTCTATTTTTCCTATCATAAAAGCAAAAAGATTTATGTTTGGTCACTAATTATAAAGACAACCCTGGGTCCACAATTTTTAATCAAACCTAGCTTTGATACCAAACTGTCACACCCCGAAATTTGAGTACCTGAATAAGGTCTTCGGGACCCGAATCCCAAGGTTCGTGAGTTATAATATAATGATATTTATTACAATCCACGTGATTCAATTAAATTTAATAAATATTCAACGTCATCTAAAAGAAATTACTGCTGAAATGTTTATTAAATTCAACTCTCTTGATATATTTTCTTCTACATTAAAATTTGGAATATAAACTAAACCTAAATAACAAAAACTGAATTGAATGTAAACTAAACCTAATTTTCTAGAAAAATAAAATTAATAGTAGAGGCCTGCCTGCTCGTAGTATTCCAGCTCTACACCTGTGCATTTTTTTTAGTAGGATGAGCATAACAGCCCAATAGGGTCATTTCTTACCCAAAATTTAACATGTTCAGATAATATCAATTTTATAATAATGAAGGAAAATAGAATACAGATAATGAAATTTAACAACAGAATTGTGAAAATGCGATGCATGTAATATTTTCATGAATTCTCATAATAATTATATCATTTCTTACAACACCGTACCTAAGTGGATGGTCACGTTACATTAACGCCCATGCACTGGTACCTCATGGTGATGGACCCATTTATACGTTAGCTGGTCAGACTAGCACTCTAGTTGTACCTCTGACGTATATCCGCGCACACAATTTTACTCATACGCCGTACACAAAGAAAACTCCAAAGGATCTAGTGAGTTCTATGGTCTTTCACCCAAGGGACACAATTACTATACTTATTGGCTTTAGGGTCTCTCACTCAAGGGACACGATTGCCCTACTTGTTAATTTAAGGTCTTTCACCCAAGGGACACGATTGCCCTACTTGCTTACGTTACATCCAACACATTAAAATTGATGCTCAATGAATGGTAGACATACATGTAAGATGAATAATTATTTCACAATAAAAAAATATCAACAATATAATTCTAATTAATAATTTTAGATTTAAATTTTGTTGAAACTTTAATAATTCAAATACGTAAATAAAATATTATTTTACTATTATTTAATTTAGAAATTTTTGTGAAATAATGTACAAGAAATTTTAGTTTCAATTCCAAAATTTTAAAAATTTTCTTAAACTTAAGTTCATTTAAATTTAATTTAATTAACTCTTTAAAATTTTAGAATTAAAATTTGGATTTTAATATTTACAGAAACAAAAATATTACACTGATTTCTATAATATAATATTAATAATGTAATAAAAATTATTATTTAATATTTAAGTTAATCTATCTTAAAATTTTTTATCTAATTTTTTAAAAATCTAAATTTAGGATTTTGTTATTATTTATTTTTATATCTAAATTTAATAAGTTTAAGGAAGTTATTAATTTGAACTTTGGATACTATTATTATTATTATTTTGTTTTTACATTCAAATTTTAAATTATTATTTTTAATTATAATTAATTCTAAGTATTATAAATTATTAGAATTAAAATTTTGGGTTTACTTTTTAACTTGAATTAAATTAAACGATTAAATTTAATAACTAACATAGTCATTAATTAAAAAATTTTTAAAATTAATTCGAATTTACTAATTTAAATAAATTCATAAATTAATTTATTTTTAATAATTTACTTTCATATCAATTAATTTTTAAAAATTTAGGAATAATTCATATTTAATTTTTAATATTAACAAAAAATTTAAGAATTAATAAATTAAAATATAAACTTAGATAAATTATTTATTTTATTCTGTAAATTTATTTTATATATATATATATATATATATAAATTATTTCAGCATTAAATATTAGAAATATAGAAATTCATAAATGAGTAGGATTCCCTACATAATAATCAACTGACAATAATATTTCTATCAAAATTTTGGATTAAATATGCATAATAAATAACTGAAAATGATAAACTTTAGGATAAGATCACCTATCTTAAAAGTCTGATGATCCGGCCCCGTTCTAATCTCTGTCCCTTGAGCTACAGAGCTCTCTTTCTCTCTCTCTCTCTCTCTCTCTCTCTCTATTTTTGATTTGATTGTTTTCTTCATTTCTTTCTCTTTTTTAATTTTTAATTTTTAAATTTTTTTTATAAAGGAGTGCGTAATGGAATGAAGGAGTGAGGATTATAGGACGGTTTCATTTAGTGGGAGGGTTCGACGTCCATTACCGTACGAAAAGGAAGGAAGAATGGAGAAAGTAGTTTAGTCGGCGTGTGGAAGATATAATTTTTATTTTTATTTTATTATTTTTTAAAAAGATATGGTGGGTCCCATTAACGATAATATAAATCTACTCCGTCCATCATCTCGGCCTAGCCAAGAGAAGATGTAAGACCAAAAATGAGGTTGATCCAAAACTCAGGTGGGCCACACACAAGCAAGAGAAGATGTAAGGCCAAAAATGAGGTTGATCCCAAACTCAGGTGGGCCACAAGCAAGCGGATGGTGGGGTTGGTTCCCACAAAAAAAATGGGTTGTTACATGGAGTTAGGCCCGATTTGCAAGTTAGAGTCTATTTCTAACCTGTGGTAACCATTGATATAGTGGCCTTAATTTTGTGCACCACGTGATGCTCAAAATTATGTCAATATTAGTCGAAATAAATTTTCAATTAGCTTATTACAATGATTATTTTATATGAATGCCATTTTGAGTATTAAAAATGATTTATTTTATTAAATTTATAATCTTGTTGATATATTACAAAATTCCTCTTTAGTTAAAATCTATGTTGTCAAATATAATTTTTTAATTTCACGTAATTTCAATTATGCCAAATACAATTAAGGATTACAAATCCATTTGATTTGTAATCCACAACGTCCATTCTCTTTAGAAGCACCGATTAGGTTCTCTGATCAAAGATCATGCAGATACAAAGCTCAGGTGGGCCATACACAATCAATTTGAGTTCTACTATTGATCCTTGTCAATTCGATGGTCAGATTGACTCTGAATTTGAACATCAACTGTCCAAAGAATCAAGGGATAAGCGGTTTATACGAGAAAGAGAATTATATAAAAAAGAGGATCAGTTCAAGTTTTAATAAGAAAATCCTTCTCTTCTCTCATTCATCTCATGCACGATTTTGCTTTCTCTCATCTGTCTTCTCTCCTCCATAACTTAAGGGTTTTATAATTTCTGGATTTCGCATCCCAACTCCAAATCCCTCACCCCAAATATCTCCTATTAAAAACGGAATTTAGTTCTCTTTCTTTTTTTTTTGCTTGTTTGTGCTGGTTTATTGTTATGTGTGATTCTCTTGTCTGCTCATGTGCACTATCACACGTGTTGAACATATATATAAGATCCACTATGTTTGTAATTCGTGCCATGAGTATGTTGCACGTTTGATCCTCCAACTGAATTATACACTACATACCCAGCTAAATGACATTGACTTGAGAATCAAAACAATATTTACATAAAAGGTGTGGAGTCTCCGATTCGGATCATTGATTCTTTCAAGAAGGACCAAAATTGCCAAAATAACAGGAAATAAAAAACAATAGGGCCAACAAGATAAAGGGCAACATGTTACTACTATAATCAAAGTGCCTAATATTTTTAATACATGCCATAAATATGAAAATAAAACAGACACAACAAAAAAATAGAGGAAATACACATCTCTACTTTGAATATTATCATCTATGGATGGCAATGTGCTAAATGCAAATATAAATAGATTCCTCATCCCTAAAATCCAAACTCTAATTATTTCAATTACACGGAATAACATGAACCAATGGTTCTCTCAAGAAGAACCATTTGATCATCGCTTATTCAATAGATGATGGCAAAAAAAACAGGCATAACCAAAGATATAGAGGTAAAACAAGTCTCTATTTCAAATGCTATTTTTTAAAAGCCTTCCACTCTCGTTTTAATCTTCCACTTCTATTGATTCTCAAATTTCTTCCTCATGGACTCCACAAATTCATAGAGCTTGTGTGGGTCCGGAAGAGTCTTCGACACACTGTCCTTCTCCATGCACCTCTTCACCCAACCCATCAGTGTCGGGCATTCCTCCTCCATATTCAAATACCCATAAGCCTTGAACATGTCAAACCAACCAGAAAAGGGAATGAGGGCAATATCCACCAACCCAAAGGTATCACCCCCGAAAAATGGCTTCTCTTTGAGCTCGCCTTCCAACACTTTCAAGCTCTCAATAAATTCCTTCGTGGCTGCTTCCTGAGCTTCGCCTTTATTCCTAAATATTCCTGACGCACTTGGATATATCTAAATGAAAGAAAAACAAAGCAATTATACGATAATTTCACATTTGAAATGAGCAAACGTCTTTATATGGAAAATGCAGGTAGGGAGATCAAGTGAAAATACAACATGAAAGATAAAGCATTGATCATCAGGTATGGCCTTTGATTCTGATTGCATACACATGGCACTTTTTCATTAGAATAAGCACTTGGGTTACAAGATTTCTCTTTCACCCAACAAATATTCAATAAAGCTCTTATATATATATATATATATATATATATAAAGCTCAGTGCAAAATAAACTACCGTTCAAAATGTAGCTGATCCAATCCAATCATCCTAACAATCATGTAGATGATCATACACCTAACTTTCAGTATAAATCATGCATTTGGATAAAACAAATATACAAACTACTAACCTTCTTGTCTATGTAGTCAGCCCAAAACCTGGCGTTGGCCCGTTGGTAAGGATCTTTGGGCATCAACGGTGATCTGTCCGTCCAAACCTCATCGATGTATTGGACGATGATGAGGGATTCACAGATGGGCCTTCCGTTGTGGATGAGGACAGGGATCTTCTTGTGGATGGGATTAGATTGAAGGAGGAGAGAGCTCTTGTTGGAAAGATCCTGTTCCTTGTAGTCGTATTCCACGCCCTTCTCAGCCAATGCGATTCGGACCCTCAGCCCAAAAGCACTAACCCAGAAGTCCAAGAGAACGACACTCTCAGCCATTGATCTCACAAGACAGACGGTGGAGAAATAATCTTAGACTTTGGATAGTGGTTTGTAAAGATGCAGGGTTTGTGAGTGGAATTTATAGACTTGGAAGAGTCGGTATGGTCGTCGCCTTAATTTCTAACCTTGACTATTGGTACATGTTCACGTACAATGTTATGCATAAAAATTCAAATGCAACGTTCTTTTCCATCTAATCTATCATTTTCGTAGGAAATCTGATCCATTGAAAATATGGGACACGTCTTATATATCAAATTGGTAAAAAAGTTAACAATTTGTTTACTATGGAGTATATACCCGTACATTGAATTACTCCATCAACTGTACGTTTATTTCAGTTGTGTACCCAATATGATGAGAATATTAGTTTTTGTTTTTCAAAATAATTGATCTATAAAGTGGAGTCCACGTTTTAATGGTTCAGATTTCTATGAAGATGATAAATGAATAGTAAAGAGATCGATGTACGTAGAAGTTCACATCCATCGCTGTATTTCATTTCTTTCATTTTCTACTTTCTCGAACTTTCCACAACATGTCATTGCTTACGTCATATGATGCGAGACCGGAAGGTGCATGCGCTGCGGTCCACACAAGTAAATGGCGAGAGTTATTTGCAGATAAGGTGGTGGTAGCGGATTGGGTGTTATACGAGAAAACACCTTATTAGATGTTCCCGTTACCGTGGGGCACACCTTGATAACATATCAATGCCACACTTGGATAAAGAGAAAATACAAATATCTGTTTTTTTTTTTTTTTGAAAAACCCACGTACCCACCGCAGTGGAATTTCACCACCTATTACCTATTGTTCTCGAACCCAAGAGCTCGTGTTGAAACTCCTCGGAGTCTACCACTGAGGTAAGGACTCGAACCCAAATGAATAGTCTATATCCAGTAAGTAGGCGTCACATGGAAATGGTAACACACATTAAGTAACAGCTAATACGCTCTTATAATTGTTGCACAGGTGGGTCACCCCTTTATGATGTGATAAACGTTGGTCACAGTTGCATTGAGAAGACAAGGTGATAGTTGGCTAATGAGCCTGGATTCCCTTCACTGGCCCCGGGCAGGTGAGGATTCCTGCAGCCCTAATCTCTAGGGAGCCACCGCAGTGCATTCATTACATTCACTCTGTATATCACTTTTTCGGGCTCATTTTAAGACTAAGATCATATATGAAGCTGACACAGGAAAGGACGTGATTAGGTTGGTCACCGCTATCCCGGATCAATAAATACCTTGAATCTACGGGGTATTTTTAAATTCACAAATGATTTATCAAATCCACAAGAAAAAATAAAAAATTTCTAAGAAGTTTATTAACTAAATGATCATAAAAATGAGTTTTAGTATCTTTAAGTAACCTTAACAAACTCTAAAAATGCAATGAAATAGTTCTAATCAAACTACAAAAAAAATTTAGAAAATTATGCAAAATTTTCACCGTTCGTTGATTTGTCGTTAACCGGTCGAGTTGACAGATCGAAACAATTAAAAGGTATTCAGAGACTAAAACTAAAAATTTTGTGAATTTCGACCTATCAACCTGATCTATCGACCTGTCAAATCAATTTATCGAAATAGGCAAAAAACCGTCTAGTAACAATTTTTGAATTTCTAAAAATTTTGGTGAAATTTCAACTTGTCGACCACAATGGGTGCGGTGGCCGGTGGGTAGGTTTAGGGTAGAGGGGAAAGGTTTTTTTTATTTGTTTTGTTTTGTTTTGTTTTGTTTTGTTTGGTTTATATAGTACCCGACAACCGGATTGAGTTGGGTTTCGGATCAGGTTGAGTCCGACTGGATCGAGTTTCGGTTTAAGTCGGGTCGAGTTACTGTGTAACTCGGACTTGACTCGCTTGGGTTTCGGATCGGGCTAAGACTACTTGATCCGAACCCGACTCCGCCATTCGGTTCGGGTCGAGTCGGGTCTGACCGAGTTGGACGAGTCGAGTCCACCGAGTCGGTTCAACTTGTGCGCAACTCTAGTTGGAACAAATGGATGTGAAGACTGCCTTCTTACATGGAAAATTCGAAGCGTAAATTTACATGTAACTAGTAGGGTTCGAAATACATGGGGTAAAGAATAAGTTTTGCAGTTTAAAGAGGTTATTGTACGGTTTGAAATAGTCACCTAGGCAGTTGTACAAGAAATTTAATTCTTTCATAGTGAATGAGAAGATTAGTAGGAGTGAGTTTGATCATTGTGTCTATTACAAGACATTGAGTGATGAGAAATTCATTATGTTGATATTGTATATATATGTTGATGACGGGCTTATCACTAGTCATAACATGTCTGTTATCAACATACTAAAGACTTAGCTATCATGGACATTCGAGATGAAAGATCTTGGGGCAACAAAGAGAGTTATCTACATTGACATACACATAGATTGGAAGAAGAGTATGTTATGGTTAGCTTAGGCAGAATATCTTGAGAAGGTATTGATGCAGTATGAGATGGACAAAACAAATCCGGTCAGCTTTCCTTATGTGCCTCGTTTTAAGATTTCTTCTGCACAGTATCTTAAAACAGATGAAGAAAAACATGTTATGTCTTGTGTGTCTAATTTAAGTGCAGTTAGTAGCTTGATGTATGTCATGGTCAGTATAAGACTAAATATTTCACATACGGTGGATGTTGTTAGCAGATACATATCTGACATCGGTAAGTGACACTAGGAGGTAGTGAAATGTCTACTTCGATATATTCGAGGTACGTTAGACTATGTCTTAACATTTGAAAAATTATGGGACAAGTTAGTAAGATATGTGGATTCTAATTACGTGAGCAGTATGGATAATGGAAAGTCAACTTTCGGTTACTCATTTGTGCTAGCGGGAATAACGATGAGTTGGATGTCAAAGCTTTAATCCGTGGTGGTTCTTTCCACGACCGAAACTAAGTATATGGCGGTGACAAAAGCATTCAAGGAAGGTGTTCGGTTGAGGGGGATGATAAATGTTAAGGGTCAAATATTGCATATATTATTCCTCATTTATTACTTAGTTTTATGAACATGATAATGCTTAATGTTCTATTTTAATCATGTTTATTTTGCAAGGTGAATTTGAGAGCTTGGATTGAAAAGGATGTTAAAAGCATAAATTTAGTGCTTAAGAATCACCAAGGTAAAGGAGGGATCTTAGGAGACTAATAACGGAGAATTCTCATGCTAAAGATCTAAGGAAACCAAGTACAAAAGATGAAGAAAATATTAACAAGAGCACAAGTAAAACAACAAAAAAACAACAAATTTCGGTGCAACTGAAAGTGCACAAAACAGTCCAACAAGAAAACAGCTTAATTCGGTGCCACCTAAGCTAATTTCGGTGCCACCTAAGTACTCTGCACATACAATTTCAGATGTGATAAAATTTCAGATGTGATTTCGGTGCCACCGATCCAACTTCGGTGCTCTCGAAATTGCGCAGAATTGTTGCGCAGGGCCGACGTGGATTATGTAATTTGAAGCGGTTTGTGAAAATTTCAAGTCGGTGCGTAAGAGGGGGATGCACAACTATAAATAGGAGTCTCTAGGACATTCCTAGGTATCATCTAGGGTTTAAGGAGTGGAGTAAAAACGTGGAGAGTTGCTACCAAAAGTATTTCTTTTTCTTCCTCAGTTGTTTTTAGTTGTTTTTATGCTTTTCTTAAGAGATTTTAGTTCAATCATGTCAATGGTTGGCTAAATCTCTTAGCTAGGGCTAAGAAGTGAATCATGTTTATGTTTGAATTTCATTAAATTCTAGTTGATTATAAGAAATATTTTTAATTTTTAATGGTTTGTTGTGACTCAAATTACAATAAGTCTATAATAGCTTTAAATATCTTCTTTTCTATTTGAAATTATGGATTTGGTAAATCTCGTTGTTTGCCATCGTCTCCTGAGCATGGTTGGCTAATGGAATCCCTTTCAATTCACCACAATTCTCCTTCATTGAGGCTAGATCAATGAGAAGTTCAGAGATTTGACTGTCTCTTCTTCCAACTAGATAGGATAAGACTCTGATTCTAGTTGGATATCTTGAATTAAGCAAGGTAGCATCTCAATTGCTACAAGTGGATCATTGGCACCCTAGTTCCTACCTTTAAATTTACGAAGTTCCAATTACATCCTTCACAATTACTCTTCAAACTTATTCAAATTTAGATTTACATCTTCTTCTAGTTCCACTTCTAGTTACTTTTAGAAATGTACGAGATTAGTCCCTGTAGATTCGACCTTGGTCTCACCGAGATTACTACTGGGGGTTGTGAACAATAAATTAGTTGTGGTTTTAGCAAGAAGTTGTGATAGTCAATTGTCACAGTGAAAGTGCGATTAATTTGGCTAATTAAGAATTCTATTTTTTACTCACGTACTAAATATATTAATGTGCATCATCATTTTATCCGACAGGTGCTTGAGGAAGAAGCCTTGATTCTGGAGAAGATTCACACAAGCTAACATGCTTATTAAGGTGGTTCTCATAGAAAAGTTCAAGTTCTGTGCAACTTCTCTAGGGTTAGTGAAGGCATTAATAAAAGATGGAGTGTACACAAGAAGTGATAGTGGAGTTATGATGCAAGGAAAAATTAGAGATGAGGATAAGAAGCTATGATGAATGACGATTGAAGATATGATGTAAATTATTGTTGATGTCTTAAATATGTCAATATATAATAGAGTTTGTCGATGTCATTAACGGACCACTCAATGCCATTGAGTAGATGTCGATGCCATTGACATATGCTTGATTTCATCGAAAAAATTCAAAAAATCTATGCTGGTTGCTGGAACATTTAGGTGTTAATACTCATTGTCATTGAAGAAGCTTTGATGCTGTCTTTGATGGGATGTTGATGCCATCGAAGGTCCCATCGAGCACATGTGCGAAATTGCGTAAGTCGAGATTTATTTCCTATTCTGGTTGTGATAGTACATATATCGGGTGTAATTGCGATTAGAGAATAGATGAGCTATTATAGGGCTTTCTAATTCATTCATAAGGGTTTCAAGGGCATAACTATGGCTTGTGAAGTGGATTCCAGGCTTGTTTGAATTGATAACAATCTATCTCCTGTAATTTATGCTTTCAAAGTACATACTCGTTGCTTCATGCGGTGGCTTTTTCCCGCAAGAGTTTTTCATATAAAAATCGGATTGTTCTTGTTTGGACTTGGTTGCGCAATTGCGTGTATTTTGATTGATTCGTCTCTGTGTGTTTCCACAGTTGCCCGACATGATCCACCAGCTGAATTGGACACTACATGCCCAACTAAATGACATTGACTTGAGAATCAAAATAATATAAAATCCTACTATCTTTAATACATATCATAAATATGAAAACAAAATAGACACAACAAAAAATAGAGGAAAGACACATCTCTATTTTGAATATTAACTTCTATGGATGGCAATGTGCTAAATGCAAATATAGATAGATTTTAAACATGGCAAACACAGACTTCTCATCCCTAAAATCAAAATACTAATTACTTCTATTACAAGGAAACCAAAGGTTCTCTAGGTAAGAACCAATTGTCATCACTTATTCAATGGATGGATGAAAGACAAAAAAAAAAAAAAAAACAAGCATAACCAAAGATATAGAGGTAGAACAAGTACACTCTATCTTGCTATTTTATAAAAGCCTTCTGCTCTCATTTTAATCTTCCTATTGATTCTCAAATTTCTTCCTCATGGACTCCATAAAGTCATAGAGCTTGTGTGGGTCCGGAAGAGTCTTCGACACACTCTCCTTCTCCATGCACCTCTTCACCCACCCCATCAACGTTGGGCATTCCTCCTCCACACTCAAATACCCATAAGTCTTGAAGATATGAAACCAACCAGAAAAGGGAATGAGGGCAATATCCACCAACCTGAAGGTGTCACCCCCAAAAAATAGCTTATCTTTGAGTTCGCTTTCCAATAATTTCAAGCAATCAATAAATTCCTTCTTTACTACTTCCTGAGCTTCCCCTTTATTCTTTAATATTCTTAACACACTTCGATATATCTAAATGAAAGAAAAACAAAGCAATTATTAGATAATTTCACATTTGAAATGAGCAAACATATATATATGGAAAATGAAGGTAGAAAGATTAAGTGAAGATATAACATGAAAGATTAAGCATTAATCATAAAGTATGGTCTAGGATGAAAATGTCCTTGCCATAAGTTAGGCTAGTCCACACAACTGGTGGGCCAAGTAAACGTGTGGACCATTTGTCATGCTCTTCCACACTTGCAGCTAATAGATACCTTTTGAGATTTTCATTGAGTACACATGGCGCTTTTTCATTAGGATAGGTAATATGGTTACAACATTAATTTCCTTTTAACCCAACAAATATACAATGAAGGTCAGTGCATAACAGTCCACCGTTCAAAATATCCCTGATCCAATCTAATCCAATCATCCTAACTATCATGTAGATGGTCATACACCTAACTTTCAGTATAAAGCATGCATTTGGATAAAACAAATATACAAACTACCCACCTTCTTGTCTATATAGTCAGCCTAAAACCTGGCATTGGCCCATTGGTAAGGATCTTTGGGCATCAACGGTGATCCGCCCATCCATACCTCATCGATGTATTGGACGATGACGAGGGATTTACAGATGGGCCTTCCGTTGTGGATGAGGATAGGGATCTTCTTGTGGATGGGATTAGATTGAAGGAGGAGAGGGCTCTTGTTGGAAAGATCCTGTTCCTTCACTACAACAAAAACCGGCTTAGCCAACAATGTGCGTGGCTGGTTTACCGGCGCTAATTAAAATTAGGCATCAGTTAGTGATCGGGTATAAATACCGTACATACCAAAAACCTAACTGTCTTGTCTCCCCTCCCGACGCTCTCTCTCTCTCTCTCCCTCTCTCTCCCTTTAGATGCAGCGACAGCCATCGCCATCTCCACCTCTATTATACCTTTCTCAATCGACCCTCTCTCTTTATTTCTCCTTTTCCCTCTCTTAATCGACCATCTCTCTTCGTTTCCCCTTTCTCAATCCACCTCTACTCCTCTAGGGTCTCTCTCTCTCTCTCTCTCCCTCTCTCTCTCTCTCTTAGGGGTCTTTAATCTCTATCTCTCTTTTAACATGTCTAAGGATGAGATACGAGGATCTCTGCAATTCGATGTATGATATGGACATCATGGAAGCCTTAGCCACTTGCATCTCAAGCATTTAATGGATCTCTTCATAAAGCACGAATATCTCCTCGAAGATCTATAGGTCGCCTCTTTGTATATATCTGTCATTCATCTATTAGATCAATTTTTTTTTCAAATTTTATCTATGACTGTAGGTTATAAAACGAGGTGCAAATGATTGAATCTGTGAAGTTTGCATCAATCTTTTTTTAAAATTAGGTTATGTTATGCTTTGGCACCTTACATGTTCGATTAAATGCCAAATGACCTAAACTTGCTGTATTGTTAAGAACTTTGCTGTATTTGTGCCATTGATTTGGGTTTCTTGTGTCCCGTCTGTCTCTACCATACACATAGTTAAAAAGTTTTGGAATGTAATACTCTGCTGTATTCGCCATCTATTACAGTTTCTTTCTAAATGATATTAATTATATTATCCTCATGTCCATAACTAATTTAATGAAAGAATTTAATCTTATTTTTTAGTTGGTCCACAACATACAATGATTTACTAACAACCAGTTAGCCTTTTCCACAACCAATCACATTACCTGTAAGCTTTCTAGGATATATCTCCTCCCAATGGCATGTTTTGGTACCTATCCTAAATTCCAAGCTAATTTAATCTATATGTTAATGAAGATTGATAAGGTCATCACCATGGACATGTATGTTATCCTCAGATTTTCAGATTTTATAAGTGAGACCCATGGTTTAGAGGTCTAGACCATTGTACGAATGCAACTCACTGTGGATGAATGCCATCTCAAAAATCTCCTCTGATGCAACCCACTGTGGGCAAAGGCTGTATTATAGGCAGAATGATGAGATTTCTGGCACTTTTTCATTTTGATAGACACACACACACACAAGAAAGATATCATATGAATGCATGGTGGAATGGGCATTCTCATTCCTTTGTTAGCAAGGATACTTACATGCATTCTCATTCCTTTGACATCCAAAAGGTGTCTGATAGCTACATAAATTATGTCTCTTTCTTTCTTTTTTTGTTTTGTTTTTAATGCATCGAAGGAATTTCATTAAAAAGATAGGCTCGAATCCAAGGTTACTTCAAACATGAGGAATTTTAATTCAGAAAAATTTGGTAGCTTTGTGATTTTCTGAGTTTTGAATCAAATCTTAGTACAGAACATCTTTAATATAATGGAATATCAGAGAAATGAAAAGATGACTGTAGAAATTGTAAACTTCTCTGTCCTTCTGCATATGCCACTTCAGTCTCCTTCCTGCTTTTGTATTTCCTTTTAAAATAACACAAAACATATAGAAAGATAGAGCATATATACATCAGAGGAAGAAGGGAAGAAAATAGAAAAAAAAATAAAAAAAATATTGCTTTCAGTATTAATTTTAAATTTTACTTGTACCAATGTAATTAGTTAGCTCAGGAGTTGAACTATTGAATTAACAATGACAGACTCTCATAAGGTACTCAGATGCCTTGTCATCAAATTAGTGATAGACATGAATCAATTAGTGATGGAAGGTAAAGTCTAGTGGGCAGGGAAGTTTTTGTGAGGCTTTATTCATGTTAACTAAATGCAAGAGCTTAATATTCAGATATGATGATCTTTTGGGAATCTAAAATCATTAGCTGCTATCAGATTTATTTGAAGTTGTTGATCGAAGAGCAAAGCTAGTTGGGAGTGAGTTGTCAGATGAGCAGTCCATACAGCCACCAGGTATGCATCCCAATGCATTTAATGGTTTTCTATTTAACAATATGTTTTGTTTGTACCTGGAGGGGGAACACCTTTGTTTTGAGCATTTACACATGCTTTTCATGGATATTTTTAATTTTTAATTTTTAATTTTTTTTTAATTTTTTTAATTTTTGTTAATGGTTGTCTACTACTTAACTTTTCTCTATTTTCTTCTGACAACAAATAAGCTTCCAATGGTAAAGAAACTCAAGCCAAGAGGGAGAAATCAAAGGAGAAGATATTTAAATGCCCATCTTTCATTTTATTTATTTGCTTATGGGCAGAATACTTAAAATGTGTTTGTTGCCCAACAGCAAAAATTATGTTATTTATATAAAAAATTTTCAAACTTGATTGTATTTTTAGGGTCAGTTGACACTCTCCACTGCTGAACCTCCTAATCCTACAACAAGTGTGACATCTGATAAAGATGAAGATGCCCCATCTAAAAATGCTGCTGACGTGTCCAGTAATTTTACAGACCAGAAAAGTATAGATGTTTTTGGCGAGTTTTGGAAATTGAAGACATTGCCATCAGATTTGACACCACTTGTGCAGGATTTTAATCAATTGTGCCTAAATTTAGGCCTACAAACACTTCAGCCTTTTGATGCCACTCGTGCTAAGGAGTAGACCATATAGAGGATTTGTTATTTATTTATTTATATTCAAGACCATTTTCAATTTATTGTAATAAATATTATATTTTTTTTATTGTGTAGTAATATAAATTTTGTTTAATATTAGTTTTAATTGCATTGCATCATTTTTATGTTTCAAATATTAAAAAAATATAGGTTTCAATTGAATTATATATAATAATAAAAAATTACAGGCGGCCCTTTCAAATCTATACAAAGACTTTTACTAGCACTTGTATAGACGTTTGTTGGGAATAAAAGTGTTTGGAAACCTAGCTTTTGGCGGCGCTTGTATAGACTTTTTACGGCGCTTCTGTTAGAAATACCAGCAGCTAATAAAAGCGCCACTAAAGGCAGAGTGGGAGCCGCAAAAAACTACACCATTAGCGGCGCTCAGACAAGTGCCAGTAAAAGTGACATAGCACCGGTAAAACCTTTACCGACATACCCCTTGAGCGGCGCTTGTCTAGCACCAGTAAAGCCAATACCGGCAGTCTTGGGCACTTGTACCGGTGGTTTTGACCACCGGTAAAAGTCTCTTTCCTTGTAGTGCTTGTATTCGTATTCCACACCCTTCTTAGCCAATGCGATTCGTGCCCGGAGCCCAAAAGCGCTAATCGAAAAGTCCAAGAGAACAACACTCTCAACCATTGATCTCAATAAGACAGACGGTGGAGAAAGAATCTAAGAGTTTGGAAAGTGGTTGATAAGATGGTGAGTTTGGGAGTGGTAATTATAGAGTAGGGGGAAATGCACATTCAAATGCAACGTCTGCCCATTTCGTGAACATTCAAATGCAACGTTCTTTTGCTGCTAATCTATCACATTTGTATGAAATCCGATCGATTGAAAAGATGGGACACATCTTATATATCGAATTAGTAGAAAATATTAACAATGTGTTTACTATGGGGTATATATCCTTACATTGTATTACTCCATCAGTTGTTCATTTATTTCAATGGTGTATCCCATATGATGAGAAAATTACTTTATTTTTCATCCAGTTTGATCTATAAAGTGGATCCCACGTTTTCATGGTTTAGATTTCTACGAAGATGATACATGAATAGTAAAGAGAGCATTGTACATGGAAGTTCACATCCATCACTGCATTTCATTTCTTTCCTTCTTTGCCTTTTCCAACATTGGAGCACATGTCATTGCTTACGTCATGTGATGAGATTTGGTAAGCACATGCGCTGCGGTCCACACAAGTAGATTGAGAAAGTTTATGTGGATAAGGTGGTAGGTAAAGATGTGCACGGAGTCGAGTTCAACCGAGTGAGGTTTAACTCGATCTGGTTATGTCAAGTCCTTGATCCGAACACAATCTGACTCAGGACCGAGTCCAGCAATCCCGACTCGATCCGAACCGGATCTTGGCTGGGCTGATCCAAACCGAGTCCGACTCGAATAGAGATACCGAGTTGGATCAAGTTGGATATGATTCAGATCGGGTCAATGGGTGAGCAGGCTAGTAGGAAAATAAATAGGAAATTAAAAAAATAGATTAGAAAAATAAATTTTACCTAAAATAGGCGGATTGCTGCCGGACGAGTGGAATACTATCAAATGGGGCTGCTAGACGAGTGGATTGTTGCCTGATGGGTGGAGGGAGGAAGTGGATTGGAGATGAGAGAGAGAGATAGAGAGAGAGAGAGAGAGAGAGAGAGAGAGGAGGGACGACCGGATGGTCAGGTTCGGGTAGACGATAGTCCGATCGGGAGTGGTGTCGGGAGGGTTAGGGTAAGATGTAAAAAAAAAGTACAACTTTTTTTTTATATAGTACTCAATATCGGATCGAGTCGGGTTTCGGATCGGGTCGAGTCCGATCGGATCGAGTTACTATGTAACCTGAACTCAACTCAGTTGGGATTCGGATGGGGCTGCTCAATCCGAACCCGACTCTACTATTTGGTTCGGGTCGAGTTAGATCTGACCAAGTTAGATCCACTGAGTCGAGTCAGGTCCTGCCCAGCTCTAATGGTGGGAGCGAATTGGGTGTTATATGGGATAACACCTTAGTAGGTGTTGCCGTTACTCTAAGGCATACCTTGATAATGTGTTATATATCAATGCTGTCTATCTATTTTTCCAACCTATTTTACGACGTGATACCAAAATTTAAGCAGATCCAGATCTCAAGTGGACCACACCATAGGAAATAGTAGTGATTGAAGTCTTACTATTAAAAAATTCCCAAGACCCATTGTATAACTTTTATTTACCATCCAACCTGTTGATAAAGTTAAACAGACTTAGATGAAGGGAAAATACAAATATCAGCTTGAACCAAAACTTCTGAGACTATAAAAAGTTTTTCATGATCATTTGACACTTTTTATAATGGCCTATTTTATTGGACATTTAAATCGATCTCCCTCATTTTTAGAACAAACGTCATGGAATGAGATGGAAATAAAATGTATAGAGTCCTTATGCAATAAGTAGCCCCACATGGTAACGATAGCACCCACTTAGGTGTTACTCGGGCAACATCTAATTGGCTCTCATAATTGTTGGATTGGTGGGTCACACCTTTATACATTGAGAAGACAAGGTGATGGTTGGATAATGGGCGCAAATTACTTCCACCTAGGCCAGCTAAGGATTCTTCTGGCCTTTAGGGCCTGTTTGGGAGCGTGGATTTGGAACCGGGCCCGAAACCCCCTGGATTTGAAATCCTCCTAGTGTGCTTGACACCCTGGAGTGTGAATCAACTTTAATCCAAAAGTACCTATGCATGGTATATTTACGGGGGTTTGAATTTAATTACCAATTCAACTTTAATATCTCTAATTAGTGAGATATGTAATATTTGACACAATGGTTGTGATAAGCCCGAGAAATATATGCTTTGCCCGAAGATGATGAAATTCTAAGTCTCGGATGGGCAACAAGCACAAGATCATGTCTGAATGACTAACCAACGATTTTTAATCGTTGATTTACATGGGTAATGTTTGGATGGTGCTGGACAATGTTTAGACGGTGCTGATTTACATGGACAATATTTGGACGGTGCTGATCATCATTAGTAGGCCATGTGCCCAATAGAATGATAGTGTATAGTGAGACACATGTTACAGCTGCAACTATTGAAATGATTTTAGGTGCAATCCAAGCTCAAACCGTGGATTGCAAACCCCCTCAAAGAGTGAAACCCCTTGGATTTGAAACCCCCATTTACTTTATGCTTCCAAACAACAAGGGGATTTGAAACCCCCTCAATCCCCTCCAATCCATGGTGCCAAATGACCCCACCTTTAGCTTTATAGGGTCACCGTGATGCATTTGTTACATTCATTCTGTCCATCACTTTTTCCAGCTTATTTTAGGACTAAGTGTAAATATGAAGTAGATCCAAAGCTGACGCAAGAAAGGATGTGATTACACTACAAGAAAACTGGCCTTTACCGGCGGTCAAAGAAAACCGCCAGTAAAGATTGCGTCGGTAAAGGATTTCCCGGCGGTCAGGGATCTTTACTGGTGGTTGTGCTGGACGCCCCTAAATCGTCAGTTTTTGCTACACTACTAGAAAAATGGTCAAAGGCTACAGATAAAATCCATAGCTAAATATGGCTACTGTCGTAGGCATTAATACCATAACCATAGCTTTTAAAGATATAGCTACAGATTAAATCCGTAGCGATGGAACGACTTCCGATAATCCCTAGCCATAGAGCAAAGCTTTCTCATCAAAAGTAAAAAATATAAAATTTTAGCCTGTATTTTTAATGTAAAGTGGGTCGCAGACAGTTTCATGGCTAAGATGGATCAGAAAAAGCCCAGTCGACGACAGAAGTGATCCGGACCATTGGACCTTAGATCGGGCGTATCTCACAATCAGGAATGAGTTATTGGGCGTAAAATATATGATTTTGGGACAGAACGAGCTACTTTAGCCAACCAACCCCTCTATGAAGGGTTGCGCAAGCTGGATTTGCAAAATACCCCTAGATTGATGGTCGTTTCCCTATTTTAATTCCATTTTTACTATCAATAATAAGTTTTAGTTTGATTATAACTCTTCATCCGTCAAGCTTTAGGAGTTGTGCCCAACATGAAAAGAGATTAGAATAATTAGGAGAACGATTCGGTGAAGCCAAATAGGACACTTACTATTTTTGGCCGAAAACCTTACACACTAATAGACTTCATGACTGTTTATAAATAGTAAGTTTACTATTTATAGTAAGTTTCTAATTCTAGGAGTTTTAGTTGTAGTTTGCTTCTGGTTTCTGTCCCATTGCTTGGTATCCCTATTTAAAGGGTTGTGAACTTGTTTATTTCATTCATTAAACAATTTCAAATTTTATAGAATTTATTTTTTATTTTGCTTGCTTTCTTTCTCGTGGATTCGAGAAGCCTCTGTGAGGACTCCAGAGAAGTTTCGTGGATTTAGAACAGTTATCCTCTGGAGAGAGATGGTGCTCGACCTCATCACGTTCATCCCTACATCAATTTTGGACTATTTTGGAGTGGTGGCCCACCATTTTTATTTAAAATTTTCTAAAAAAACAAAATAAAAAATCAGGACTGATCCGAACCATACCTAATCCGATCTGTCTCAGTTTCCCTGACCGAGTCGGACTCAGATCGGATCAGGCCAGCAGTGGTCCGGATCAGATCGAGTCAGATGACCCAGACTCAGTCCCGGATCGGATCAAGTTCGGGTCGGGCCATGTAAATTTCGGACCGAGTCGAGTTGGACCCAATCCGATCTGACTCGACTCGATGCCCAACTCTAATTGTAATTACCAAAACAAAAGGTCACATGGCAAGGAAAAGAGAAGGAAAGAAAGAAATAGATAAAGAAAATAAATATTTACTTTTAATTTGATTTCGATCAATAAATAGCCAACTAAACTCAATTAAGGAAACTTAACTATTGAAAATGTGTAGAATGAAATGTTCAAGGCTTTCACTTTAAAAAAAAAAGAATGAAAAGGGGCTATATTTGTACATATGTATATATGCATGTTTATATTTGCATATAAATATGATTTATGTAAAAAATAAAATATATAATATAAGCATATTATAGAGTATTTGGGCACAACCAACAATTTGGGCATTATTCCACTTCATTATAAGCCATTATACGAGAAAGAGAATTATATCAAAAAAGGAGTTTGGGTTTTAATGAGAAAATCCTTCTCTTCTCTTATATTATCTCATTCATCTCAGGTTCAATTTCGCAGAAAGAGAATTATATCAAAAAGAGGAGTTTGGGTTTTAATGAGAAAATCCTTCTCTTCTCTCATGTTTTCTTATTCATCTCAGGTTCGATTTCGCTCTCTCATCTGACTTCTCTCCTCCATAACTCAGGGTTTTATAATTTGTGGATTTCACGCATCCTTACTCCAAATCCCTCACCCCAAATAGCCCCCTATTAAAAACAGAAATTGGTTCTCTTGCTTCTTCTTCTTTTTTTTTTTTTTTTTTTGCTTATTTGTTTTTAGTTTATTGTTATGTATGGTTCTCGTCTCCTCATGTGAACTATCGCAGGTGTTGAACATATATAAGATCCATTACTGTGTTTGTAATTGGTGCCATGAGTATGTTGCACGTTTGATCCACCAATTGAATTGGACACTATACGTATGCCCAGCTAAATGACATTGACTTGAGAATCAAAACGACATTTACTTGCAAGGTATGGAGTGTCCGAACGAGTCAGTTCAGGTCATTGATTCTTTCAAGTAGGATCAAAATTGCAAAAATAATAGGAAATTAAAAAAAAATAACCAACAAGATAAAGGGCAATATGTTATCACTATAATCAAACCTCTTAATATCTTTAATACATACCATGAATATGAAAACAAAACAGACAACAAAAAAATAGAGGAAAAACACATCTCTATTTTGAATATTATCTTCTATGGATGGCAATGTGCTAAATGTAAATATAAATAGATTCCTCATCCTTGAAATCCAAACTCTAATTATTTCTATTACACAGAATAACATGAACCAAAGGTTCTCTAAACAAGAACCTTTTGATCATCACTTATTAAATGGATGGATGAAAAAAAAAAAAAAACCAACAACAACAATAACCAAAGATATAGAGGTAAAACAAGTCTCCATCTCAAATGCTATTTCATAAAAGCCTTCCACTCTTGTTTTAATCTTCCACTCCTATTGATTCTCAAATTCTTCCTCATGGACTCCACAAAGTCATAGAGCTTGTGTGGGTCTGGAAGAGTCTTCGACACACTCTCCCTCTCCAAGCAACTCTTCACCCACCTCATCAGTGTCAGGCATTCCTCCTCCACATTGAAATACCCATAAGTCTTAAACAAGTCAAACCAACTAGAAAAGGGAATGAGGATAATATCCACCAACCCAAAGGTATCATTCCCGAAAAATGGCTTCTCTTTGAGCTTGCCTTCCAACAATTTCAAGCACTCAATAAATTCTTTCTTTGATGCTTCCTGAGCTTCGCCTTTATTCCTCAATATTCCTGATGCACTTGGATATATCTAGATGAAAGAAAAATAAAGCAATTATTCAATAATTTCACATTTGAAATGAGCAAATGTCTTTATATAGAAAATGCAGGTAGGAATATTAAGTGAAAATATTGTTGTTGATAGATGTCTTAAATCTGTAAAATCGGCAGTTTGTCGATGACAAGTTTGATGTCATCGAGCAGGATTCGATGACATTGAAGTCCACTCGATGCATCGAGTATTTTCCGAAGCCGGGTCGAGCAGTCGAAGTTTTTTGGAAAATCCATGTTTTGCTGCTAGATAGTTTTTGCATCTTTTTGATGACATCGAAGGGCATTTGATTCATCGAACGATTTCATGCGGAATTTTGTGGATCTGCCGGATTTGTGAAATTTATTTCTGATTTCGTTTGAAATTCTTTTCAAAGCTATATATATGGGTGTAAATGGGATTGGGAGGTATTCTAATAGTTTCTAAATAGTTATAGGGTTTCAAAGGGGTGTAGCAAGGGTGAGATTCAATGTTGTTTGAATCGGTTAAGCCTTCTCTCTTTGTAATTTCTGCTTTTATAGTGAATTTTTTATCGCTTTGTGCCGTGGTTTTTTACATGTTAAATCATTGTGTTCTTCTCCCTTTTGCTTGCTCCCATTGGATTGCTATCCTAGATTCATCTCTGTGTGATTTCGCTGTTCACCCAACAAATACAATAAGAAAGATAAAGCATTCATCGGGTTTGACCTAGATGAATATATGTTGTCCTTCCCACAAGTTAGGCTAGTCTACACAAATGGTGGGCCAGTAGTGCATGGTAAATGTGTGGGCCATTTTTCATGCCTTTTCGTCTAACCTTTTAAGATTTTCATTACGTAAACATGGCACTTTTTCATTAGGATAGATGCTTGAGTTACAAGATTTCCCTTTGACCCAACAAATATATAATGAAACTCAATGCATAATAGGCCACTGTTCAAAATGTCCCTGATCTAATCTTATCCAATCATCCTAACAACCATGTAGATGGTCATACACCTAACTTTTAGTATAAAGCATGCATTTGGATAAAACATATATACAAATTAACCACTAACCTTCTTGTCTATGTAGTTAGCCCACAACCTGGCATTGGCCCGTTGGTAAGGATCTTTGGGCATCAATGGTGATCCATCCATCTAGACCTCATCGATGTATTGGACGATGATGAGGGATTTACAGTGTAACACCTAGGCCAAACAGTGCGGCGTCCTGGGGTGTCCATTAGTGGACCTGTCGTAAGACCACACTAGACAGTCGCATTGTGCGCACATACGACAACCCCCATCAATAAGTTAGGATAAATTAAGTCACTAATGCGAACAAGCCTGAGCGTGTTCGGGTCGAGCATGGGCCATAATGCCGGTCTACCCAGTAATACATCATGATAGACCGTAATGACCGTGTAATGCCCGTAAAAAGTCCAATAAGTCCAAAACTATAAGAAACTATGGGCCTCATTGGGCTTGAGGTCCGCAGACGGTAGACCCAAACGATGCCTTAAACTGTGCAACTTGGACCATCAAGTCGGCACTTGAAAGGCGCGACTCTCTGGAAATTTAAACTAGAAACCCTGAAATTTAAATAATTAGCCCTGCCACTAAGACAGCGAATTACGACTTTCCAACCGTTAGATTTCATTCAAACTCAAACAACAGATCAGGGATATTTCTCTACTCTTGTCCACCAAGTTAGACCCCTGATCAAATAATAACGATTGTTGATAGTAAATTGGGCCACTACGATCAATTGACTCATCCGTTTGCCACCAAACTTGGGACAGCCCTTCATCTGACTATGGGACACCTATTCCATAGCACAGATGGGCTAGGGGTCATTGTGTCATGCCCCAAACCTAGAAATCGGATTTATAGGGATCTCGATCGTCTAATCCGGTATCGACAGCCTCTATAGTACCCCATTCTCGGCTCCTAGCGTTCATATGCTAGATTTCGATCTTGGGATTCTACAAGGAGAATTTTTTTTTTTTTTTTTACAATTAACTCATAATAAGCATAACTATAAGATTACCCAATTCATAAAGGCAACATCATCATCACATATTCACTAATATAATCATTTGAGTACAATACTGAAAGGAAAATACACAAATCGAAAATTAAGCTCCAGAAGACTGCTGTACGCTCTAAGCTCAATACTGCTGCAACCTAACATCACCCACACGCATCTATCGTGCATAAGCTTATAGAAAGCTTAGAGGGTGGTGTAAGTGTGTGTACAAGGTAAGTGCCAAGTATTCAATACAATGTCATAATCATACAATATCGAAAATACTAGTAATCCATAAATCGTATAATTTCGGAATAAGCAGAAATATTAATAAGATCATGAATTATCAGAGTAAATAGAAGTACTGACAAGATCATAAATTATACGATAACAGAGTAAGCAGAAATACTGACAAGTTCATGAGTCATACAATATTACATACGCAATACAAATCAACAACGCAAATGAGAAATCATAGAGAGCCAAATATCAGATGTAGAGGATGCAACGCGATATACATTTCTGATGAGTAACATAAATAGCGTCAGCCATACCTAGACCATGTAAATGCAGAAACACAATAACCCAAATTACCATATGTCACGGATGTAATGCAACATGCAGTGCGAATGGAATGACCATGGTAGGGTGTGAAGTCGGGATGGTAGTACGTAATATCGCAGGCTATGGGGTCCATCACAATGGACTTTTATCCAAACTAGTCCCATACCTAATTTGGATAGTTGGACTCAATGTGGTAAACTCCTGATCTCAGGTTAGTCATGCGCCCTAACCGAAATCCTGGCCATTGCGAAGGTACACGTAACAAATCGTTGTGCACCACCAGCTCGAGTGGATAGTGAATGAATGAATGAATGAGTATGCAACTCCTACTCAATAAGTCCACATATCAGTACAGTTCATCTTTGGGATCGTCACCGGGGTCTAGTACACTCTCCACCAGCTTGCCGCCCCATCAAGTGCATAACTGTGTAAATGGAATAGACCTCATTATCCTCCTAGCTAGTAGTCAGCCAATATCTACTCGGCACGTCGATAGCGAACCCATTCACGAACTGGTCAAACTCAGCCTAGCTATGCCTACTCCCTCAGGCGGGTAAGGCCACACCCCCTCCCAACCGACCACGACACAGTGGGAGACGCAGCCTACTGGTATACGGCCCTCATGCGCTCATACATATCCACTCGGTCTCGACATTGGGGCGTCCTCTGGTACTAAGAGGGTTTAGAAATTTTCATTCAGGGCCATCTATGACAGCCTGATGCTAGATCAAATTTTTGGTGTCCCGTCTGGCCATCCACGAGATGCCTATGGAGGCTACAACCCTGATGTCACTAGGGCGTATAATAATCATAATGCAAGATGCATGAGTCATATAATCTAGTAATGCATCACTCCTGCGTATATCGTGCGCTCATGTGAGATAACCTCCACCCATCAGGGAGTCTCATAACAATATGCCGAATGACATATGCAATGGTCAACCACTTCTCATAACAAACATGCACATGATGCGTATGGGCATGTATCATGATGCTATGCTGTCACATACTCATAATCGGTACTAATGTCTGGCACCAACAATCATCATCGACAATCGGCCTCAACAATGTGGACATTTAACCAACATTGCCCCTAAAGAGTGGCCCACATAGAGCTAACATATAGTGGATCTATGACCTCACAGAAGGGCCAAATATATACAACACCATGGGCCTCACTCAAGAGCTTAACACATCACGATGAGCCTTTCACATGGGCCTAACATACATCACAATGGGCTACATCGCCTGGCCCTCAAATGCATCAAAATGGGCCTCATCACATAAGCCTTATATACATTACATTGGGCCTTAAATATGGGCTGAATACACATCACAATGGGCCTTAAATATGGGCCGCATATACATCACATTGGGCCTCGATAATCGGAATCAGTATCGACAATCGGAATCGGAATTCGAATCGATAATCGAAATCAAAATCGACACTCGGAATTGGCCTCGACAATCGAAATGAGAATTAGTCTCGATAATCGGAATAAGAATCGACAATCAGAATCGGTTTTGATAATCGGAATCAGAATCGGCAATCGATCACGATAATCGGAATGGATTGATAATCAGAATGGGCAAATCAGAATTGGCAATCGGTCACAGCAATCAGAATCAATCGATAATCAGAATCGGCAAATCGATCACGTCAATCGGAATCGGCAATCGGTCACGACAATTAGAATCGATCGATAATCAGAATCGGTAAATCGATCACGTCAATTAGAATCGGTAATCAGTCACGACAATCGGGATCGGCCTCAATGATCGATCGGTCAAGGCTTAAGGGAAGGTCGCAATGTGGACATCTAACCATCATTGCCCATCAATGTGGACATCTAACCAACATTGTTCCCAAAGAATGACCCACATAAGAGATTTATACACAACGTAATGGCCACACATACATTACATCGGGCTTCACCCATGGGCCTCGAATACATCACAATGGGCCACAACCCATGGGCCTCGAATACACAATAGTTGGGCCTTGCACCTGGGCCTCATCATATCAAGTTGGGTCGTGTTAATGGGCCACACCAATAGGCCTCATGTACAACAAGTGGACTGCATCATTGGGCCGTACTAATGAGCCCCATAAATATATCAAGGTAGGCCACACAAATGGGTCACAAGTATATCAGGGTGGGAACCTCGAATGGACCACAAAGTACATCAAAGTGGGCTTGACGGATGGGCCACAAAGTACATCAAAGTGGGCCCAAAAAATGGGCCACAAAATACATCAAGATCGACCCGACAAATGGGCCACAAAATACATCAAAGTGGGCTTGACAGATGGGCCACAAAGTACATCAAAGTGGGCCCGATCAATCATATGGGCTAAATCAATCAAATGGGCCAATACAAGCGGGCCGATCAAATAGACTGATACAAATGGGCCGAATCAAATGAGCCAAGTCAAATGGGCCCCCAAATACATCGAATCGGGCTTCATCAAGTGGGCCCCAAATACATCAAATCTACCTCATCAAGTGGGCCCCAAATACGATTCAAAATCATTCGTCCATTGTTAGAAATCTTTAAAGAACTAAATATGAATCATATCTAAAGGATCAATTGGACTATACCACAAATGGCAGTGGTGACAATGATTCACACTGTTAAAATTTAGAGGGCCCACCATAGTGTTTATTTTCCCATCCAGTCTATTCCCAGGGTCACAAAGACCTAGACAGGGGGAACAAACAAATATCATATTAATTCAAAACTTCTGTAATCCAAAATGGGATTTCAATGATAGGCGTGCATTCTGTAGTGTGGCCCACATGATATTAGATCTGTTTCATTTTTGTCTTAAGCCTTAAGATGGGTTACCACATGGTTGGACATTTTAGATATAACACATATCTCAACGGGGCCCACAGAATTTACTACCATCAATCAAGCAGCTAGGATGGCTTAGATATAATACGTACATCATGGTGGGACCGTGCTACACCCCGCACGTCACCAAGATGGACCCCACATCCACACACAGGTGGGCGGTAGGGATACAACATACTCATCATGGTGGAGTCCAGGAGCGCGTCCAAGGAATGGACAACCTGGATATCATATGTGTGGAAGGAGGGGTCCCATCGTCCTTAGGTGTGGATGGTGAGGTAAAACACATACATCATTGGTGGTTCCCACCAAATGGATGACGGTGGGGGTATACATACATACATCAATGGGTCCCATGTGGGGCCCACCATAACGTGTACCTGCCATCCAAACTGTTCATAAGGTCACACAGACCCTGACGAAGAGGAAAAACAAATTTCAAATTGATCCAAAACTTCTGTGGAACCCAACGGGTTTCAATGGCAGACGTCCAGTCCTCACTGTTTCCGGCGATGTGGGCCACCTGAGTTGTGTATATGACTGATTTTTTTGGAGGGGGGCCCGCTTCCATGAAGGGTCATCAAATGCACGACGTTGATGTTCACATACATCATGGTGGGGCCCACGGCTAGGACCGTGGGTCCCAGCCCGTCCATCCTCTGGCAACAGCAGCGTCAGCTGCAGCATTTAAATTTTTTTTTTTTGTGGTTTTTCACAGGTGGGGACCACATCAACAAAATCCGCTCCATCCATTGGTTCCTGTAGCCCATAACAAATGCAACGAGCCCAATATTGGGCATGTTTTGGGGTACAGAAACAGCAAGGTGGTTTTCAACGGTAAAGAACTGTTTTCTATGCTATGGCCAGCCAGAACCTCGAATTGGCTCCATTATTCGGTTCAACGCCTAAAATGAGCTGGGGATTGGAATAGACGGTGTGGATTAGGCCAATACATCAAGGTGGGGCCTGCATAAGCGGCCCTTCCCAAAAGCCTTAAAACCCCTTCCCTTTTTTTTTTGCAGATGGTGCACCACACTGTCTGTTCACTCTTTAGTGAAGACATTGCGTACACATATTAATCAAGGTGGGTCCCACGTAGATGTGGCCACCCCGCACGGCATGGATGAAATACATTAATCATGGTGCGGTCCACACGGACCAAGCCGATATTTGTTATTTCCCTCCATCCTAGCTGGCCCAAAATGGGCAGAAAGACGGGCTCCATTCACTGGACGTCCAGAAAATCTGGACAATCCAGATTGTCGATCAGGTGGGCCATACACACATCATTATATCATAAAAAGAAAATAAAGAGAGGGGGGAGAGAGAGAAAGATGGATCTAACCATAAAAGATACCCACCATAGGATCTTCTCTTCCTTCTTCCGCAAACTCAATCTAGAGCTCCAAGGAGTGGATTTTAACGGTCGAGATTAATTTTGGAGGATGGGATCGGGTGGTAGGGAGTGGGCCACACCAAGCTTCTCCATGGAAGCTATGGACGTTGGAGCTCTTGGGATTGTTTTTGGAGAATGAGAGAGATATGAGAGAGTGATGTAAAAGAAGTGATGGGAGAGAGAGGGATGGTGAGGTGATAGGAAAGTTGACTTTTGGGAGTTACTTTTGTACTTGGGAATGTGGAGAGTAAGGGGTTGAGTGATGGGTGTACTTTTGACAAGTGAGGTGGTTGATGTGATGGATTCCCTTGAGATTTGCAACGCATGGCGTTTTCTTCAAACTGAACATGGGTCCACATCTCCTGGCTAGGGTATCGCATTAGTGTGCAAGACGCGGCATTGGAACCACGGTGACGGCGCGGTCGCACTGGTACAAGTCTCGGGTCAAGCCGATTCTAATATACGGGACACGACTCAGGATCACGTGCAAACGTCGATAATAGATCGCGGGTAGCCGAAATTCGACCGGGAGGACCACGAAGGCATACGGAACGGTGTGGAGTAAAATATGGGTCTTACACATTGTGACAGCCCCAGGGACCAGAAATGTACCCACTAAGGGTATATGCATTAGGACTAGCCTCCCTAGGGCTAATTGGGTTAACTTCCAGATTATATAAGCTCTAAAAACTCTCTTGCACACTCTCATACAAATTTTATAGCAAGAGGGGAGAAAGAGGAGAGAGTAGAGAGGGAAAGAGCTCCAAGGAGCTGGGAATTGAGGAATTTTCCTCTCCTACCACAACCCCGCACTGGAACTCACGACTCCACCGCTATAGAAGCGGTTTGTCGATGATCAAAATGTATTCTCTCAATTTATTTTCATATTCTAATGCCCTAGGCCACTTACATGTGTCCTAACATGCAAATCCAATTGGCACAGGGCTCCGACGCATTAATTCACAGGACCGGCACCCTAAGAGTGGCTCCGCAAGCAATTAGCCATCCCTAGGTGCAGACCATTATCTTTAAGTGGCAGTTTATTAAATCTAGGTTGAATTTACTGATTATGGTTATAGATTTTTGGTTTGCATGTCATTTACAAGGGGTATAATAGTAGATACGTAGTATTATCTTGATAAATTCTGATTAGGGAAGGAATGTTTAACCCTCGACCACCTTAATGCTCGCATTGTCTGATTTTCTTGTCCACCATGAGAATTTAAGTATGACCCAGCCCTAATTTTGAAGTAAATGGGGAAAAACCTACTGCATGTCTCCTATGCACATGAATTGAGAAGGTTATTAGCTAAATTCATTCCATGCATGCTCGATATTTCTATGATTAGGAATAGTACACAAAATTTTCCTTGATTTTAAGTGATTTAGGACTTATTTACATGCTTATCTAGAATTTCCTTGCAATTAAAGAAATCATGATCTTCTATGATGACAAATGACCGTATATTATTACTATGTATGTCTAAATCCCTCACAACTAGAAGTAGATCGACATATACTTTTAATATGTTTCATTAATACATTACCTCCTTTTCCGGATTGGCCAGCAACCTTAAGAACCGCATGGGCAGCCCCTTTGGTAGGGCAGTCCAAGGACCAATCTGACCTAGTTAGTCGAAATACGGATAGTCGACAGTAGTTGGACTAAGCGAGACGCTTGCTCCCAATATCGTGCGTTTTGCAATTCATTTAGAGTGGAGAAATTGGCTCATTAGCTAGCCAACCATGTTTGTTAACCATGTATGCATATGCCTACTTGAACTAAGCGAGACGCTTGCTCCCATTGACAACCAGCTTATTGCGGCTCATAAGTTTCAGGAGCTGGGTATGATGGAATGAGACACTATGCTCGAGCTATCGGCCTACGCTGGGGCAACGAGCCTCCTCGTAGTGACCGTGAGTAAGATCTTTATCTTATAACTATCCTTCGTATGTTTTAAATTGGGAGTAATGAACCCAATCGGGTCAAGGATCGTGAGCGCAAGATCGCCACGGTCGCTTGAGCCGCATGATCAAGATAGGGGATTGATTTGTTAGGGTGTCTCAGTTTTCCTAAACTGCTAGATGAATGAATATAACTATTCACACGGCTAACATGCTCATCATTACATCGCATTAGTTAGGATGACGACTTGGTAGTCGGGGTTGCATTGAGGGAGTGCTGGGCATTGCGAATGTAAGATGGTGTCGCTCGAGGGAGTATTGGTTGGTGATGACATGGATCATATCATAATATTATGCATATGCATTATTAAGAGTAATTAGGAACTTTGAGCTTGGTTGCTTTTCACTAATTATGTCTATGGAATTGATAATATATGTAACTTATTGCTAATGGAACCAATTGAGTTGATTACTCACTCCTACTCTGGGACGGTGTTTTAAAACACACCAACCAGAACCTGTCTTAGATGTAGGAATTATGGAGCTTGATGCGCTTGATGGAGCGAGCGTGGACGAAGAGGAGGAGTTGTTATACTTCTAGATCTTGGGCGGATCCTCGTAGACCACTTTAGGACTAGTGATGGGACCCAGGGCAGGGATTAGTTCATTTTTGGATATATATATATATATATATATGGGAAATGGTACTATAAGGTCGAGTGCATAGAACCATAATATAAGGTTGAGTCGTGTCTTAGTCCAAACCATTGGATGATAAATTTTCAAAATATACAGTGGAGATGCCAACCCCAAAAAAAGACAAAACTGGATAAATCGGCGTTATACCATCTTGGGGTGCATTGCCGTCACCAATTATGTGGTCCTCCATGATATGTGTGTTATATCCATACCGTCTATCTATTTGAGATATCATTTTAGGGCTTGACCGTAAAACTGAGGCAGATCCAAACCTTAGGTGGACCACGACACATAAAGCAGTGAGGACAATGATGCCCACTGTTGAAACCTTTTTATAGCCCATCATGATCTTTATTTTACATCCAACCTGTTTGTAACGTCACATAGAACTGGATGAAGGGACTAAACAAATATCATCTTGATCCAAAACTTTTGTGGCCCCAAGAAGTTTTCAATGGTAGGCGTTCAATCCCTACTACTTTCTATGTTATGGTCCACTTGAGCTTTGGATTTGCTTAATTTTTGTGCTAATGCCCTAAAATGATTTTTCCAAATGGATGGACGATGTGGATATAATACTTATATCATGGTGGGGCCCATAGAACTTAGCGATCGCAACACACTACCAAGGTCGGTGGTGTGTGGCACACCAGCCTTTCCACTTCCCACGCGGAAGGGGACGTGAATTAGATATTGACAGGTTGAGTAGCGAGTCGGCTACTGAAGTGACGTCACCAAGTTCTGTGGGCCCCACTATGATGTATGTGTTATATCCACATCGTACATACATTTTTAGATATCATTTTGAACCAAAGATTGAGGTAAATAAAAATCTATAGTGGACCCCACCAAAGAAAATAGTGGGGAGAGTGATTCCCACCGTTGAAACTATCCTAAGGCCCATCATAATGTTTATTTGAAATCCAACCTGTTCAAAAGTTAAAAAAGACATGAAATAAGGGAAAACACAAATATCAGCTTGATCTAAAACTTTCGTGGCCTTTAGAAGTTTTTAATTGTGGGCGTCACTGTCCCACTGTTTATGCTGGGGTCCACTGGAGCTTTGGATTTAACTCGTTCTTTGGATATTGCCCTAAAATGATTTCTCCAAATGGATCGATGGTGTGGATATAAAACATACATCATGGTGGGGCTCACGGAACTTACTGATGTCACTTCAGTAGCTAGTCTCACTACTCAACCTGTCAGTAGGGAGCAGATTAGGTGCGGCCTCTGCCTAACCTATGACAGTGCGTCCCTCATCATGGGGCCCAACTTGATCTATATATTGTGTATCCACACGGTCCATCTGTTTTGGAAGACAATTTTAGGTCCTGATTCCAAAATTAAAGAAGATCCAATTCTAAGGTGAACCATACTATCAGAAAAAGTAGTGATTGAATACTCTACCATTAAAAACTTCCCATGGCCCATTGCAACGTTTATGTCATGCTTATTTTCCATCTAACCTATTGATACGTTACATAAACCTGGATGAAGTAAAATAAAACGAAAAATATCAGCTTCATCCAAAATATAAGTGGCCCATTAATTGTCAATCACAACCTTTTACTATGGTTTGGTTCACTAGAGAATTGGAACTGCTTCAGGTTCTTAATCATATCTTAGAATGATCTATAAAGACAGATGGGTGGAGTGGATATAAAATTCATACGTTAATGTGGGCCTACAATAAGGGCTGCACTGTCTTGGGTCAGGCCTGAGCTGCACCTTATACACTCCCCACGCAGACAACCTGTCGTCTGGATTGTATGGGAAGGAATTTTTATTTACATAGCTAGGTGGGCCCATTATGATGTTTATGAGAAATCCACCACATTCATTCATTTTTTCTGGTCATGTTAGGATGTGGGAAAAATAATGAGGTATATCTATAATTCAATTGGACCACACAACAAGAAAATGTGAGGCCCATTATAATGTTTATGAGAAATCCGCCACGTTCATTCATTTTTTCTGGTCATGTTAGGATGTTGGAAAAATAATGAGGTATATCTATAATTCAATTGGGCCACACAATAAGAAAATGTGAGTAGTTAAATGCCTACTGTTGAAATCTCTACCATTATTCTTATATGCCATCCATACTGTTCATAGGGTCATTCTTACTAGGATGAACTGAAAATACAAAAATATTAGCCCAATCCAAAACTTCTGTTACCCCACCAATGTTCACCAGCAGACATCCATTCCTCACTATTTCTTGTCGTGAACCCACGTTATTTTCGGATCTGCCTCACTTTTTGTCTCATATCCTAACGTGACATGAAAAAATAGATGGATGGTGTGGATTTCTCACAACATGATGGTGGGCCCTAACTAGCTTCCTATCACATTAAGCTTCCCCTAGAGATTGTCGCATCATCTCGTCACATCGCGCATTTCGAATGTTTATCATCCAACAGCTCACACTAAGACACGACTCGACCTTATGTTATGGTTGCATGCGCTCGACCTAATAGTACCATTTCCCTATATATATATATATTGTGGGACATGGTCTCTCACATTTACTTACATTATCTTTTGTTAAATATGTTTACTCCATGCTAGTTGTACGTGAGTTTATTATTTTGGTCTTGATTTATGGTGCATGGTCCACTTAATTTCTCCATTACTTATGAAATAAACAAATAATGCAAAATCTGAAACCCAGTAGGGTATAAGTGGCACCCGGGAATTCGGGAGCTGAGTACCTACTCGGTCCCCAAAATTCAGGGTGTTACACACAAATGGACCTTCCGTTGTGGATGAGGATAGGGATCTTCTTATGGATGGGATTAGATTGAAGGAGGAGATGGTCCTTGTCGGAAAGATCCTGTTCCTTGTATTTAGATTCCACGCACTTCTCAGCCAATACGATTCGGACCCTGAGCCCAAAAGCGCTAATCCAGAAGTCCAAGAGAATGACACTCTCAGCCATTGATCTCAATATGACAGATGGTGGAGAAAGAATCTAAGAGTTGGGAATGTGGTAATTTATAAGATGAAGAGTTTGGGAGTGGCATTTATAGAGCTGGGGGACGTCGGTATGGTCATCGCTTTATAACTTTTGACTATTGAGATATGTTCACGTACAATGTTATGTGTAAACATTTAATGCAATGTTATTTTCCTGCTAATATGTTAGTTTTTTAGGAAATCTGATCCATTGAAAAGATAGGCCACATCTTATATATCAAATTTGTTGAAAATATTAATAATCTGTTGACCATGGGAAATAGACTCGTAGATTGAGTCATTCCATCATCTGTTCATTTATTTCAATGGCGTACTCCATATGATGACAAGATTAGTTTATTTTCATCCTGTTTGAACTATAAAGTGGATCCCACGTTTTCATGGTTCAGATTTCTATAAAGGTGATACATGAATAGTAAAGAGAGTGTGTGGAAGTTCACATCCATCGCTACCTTTCATTTCTTTCCTGTTGGGATTTTGGCCTGCGGAATCACACAGATATGGATCTAGGATAACAATCTAAGAGCACTAAGAAATCACAAGAAACATAGAGATTTAATGTGGAAAACGCTTGCGGGAAAAAACCACGGCACAAAGCGACAAAGACTCCACCATGAAAGCACATATTACAAAGATGGAGGACTTACCCGGCTTGAGCAATCCTCAAACCTCACCTTTTTTTCACCCCTTGAAACTCTAGAGCCCTTTTAGAAACCCTAGAACCCTTTTAGAAATACTTAGACCTCTTAGAATACCTCCTAGTCCCGTATCCACCCCTATTTATAGACTTAGAAATAAGTGAAAACGAAACAGGAAACAAAATTCACAGAATCTACGTTTCTGTAAACAAATCTATGTAAACCTTAGTTCGATGTCATCGAAAAATGATAAAAACAGTCCAACGACCAAGGCTGAAAATCCTGAAAAAACTCGATGGCATCGATCGACTTCGATGTTATCGAACTGCCTTTGTTGTCATCGAAGCTGATTCAATGTCATCGAACCCTCATGTCAGATTAAAGACATCTCTGACAACAACAATCTCCACCATGTCTTCAATCTTCAAACATGAAGTTTCTTGACCTCTTCTCTTATCTCTGCATCTCATTATAGCTTGCAATTAATTTTTCTCATGCACACTCCGTCCTTCTTTTACGTTATCTCCAAACCAAGAGAAGTTGCACAGAACTTGAACTTCTCTGCAGGAATGACCTTGATGAGTATGTCTGCCAGATCTGAATCCACATGCCCAACCACCTTTGCTCCTGTCTTCTCAAAAAATAAGACTAGTCTTCTGTACCTCGTATGTATCGAAGTAACCATCTCACTGCCATCTAATGTTATTATCCGGGGTATTTGCTCACAACACTGATAGCCTATGAAATAACCGGTCTAATACAGACCATGGCATGCGTTGCCAATTGCATTCGAATAAGGCCCATGAGACATATCCTGCTTTTTCTCATCTGTTTTGGGACATGACCTCAGGAAAACTTGAAGTGAGCCGCGTAGGGGACGCTCACCAGCTTTGCTTGGTCCATCACATCCTTGATCAATACCTACATAAGGTATTCTACCTGTGATTACTAAAACCTGTTCCTCTTCTGGTCTCTATGAATATCACCGTCAGGAACCTTCTTTGTAGCCCCCGATCATTCATTTCGAATGTCCCACTTAACCGTCTCCAATACATTGATTTCAGACAAGTCTTGATTGGCGATCTACATGTCGTCAATATATAATTCCCGACTCACCTTGAAGGAATCAAATTATAAACCACTACCTAGGCGATAGGTCATGTAACGACCTCCTGCAAACTTTTTTTCTCAGCCCCTTTAAACTTCGAACCATTTTGGTTGCTTCATGTAGATTTGCTCTTCCAATTTCTCTTGCAGAAGTTCAGACTCCACATCTATCCTTTCCATCTCAAGATCGCATTAGCAACCAGCGCCAATACGAATCTAATAGACACCTGCTATATCGCTGTCGCGAATATCTATGAGAAGTTGATCCTTTCTCTCTGAGCATGACCATTCTCTACCAACCTCACTCTGTATTTATGCTGTATCCCCTTAAAGATCCACCTGCATTCAACCGCTTTCTGACCCACTGGAAGCTCCACCAGCTCTCACGTGTCGATCTAGTACAACGAGTCCATCATATCACCCATAGTTACCTTCCACTTCTCAGCACCAAGCTCACCTAGAGCCATCTGAATAGAAGATGGATCCCCTGTGATATTAGAGTCATCCATGTACCTTGCCGATCACCTGCGATTATGCGGTGTGATTCTTCTCATAGGTGGCTGCTCCACCTACTCTGTATCTCTGTTCGTGTGTCTCAGCCTTCATGCCCTGCCCGCTCATGTGGCCATGCCCAGCATGTCACACAAGTGCAAAGGTGAAATCCGTTACAGTCACTGCAACTTTACCTTTTGAAGTGCTCCTGATCAACCTATAAACATTATCGAGTTGTTAGGCTTTCATGATCACCCGTGCCTCCTTAGATACTTTAAGGACACCATTAATACTTATGAACCAGCACCCTATAGCCTCGAGTGCACCGAGAGAAATTAGGCTCTTCTTCATGTCAGGAACGTGCCTCACCCCAGTCAGGGTACGCTCTGTCCCATCAAACATCTTGACATACATCGTACCAACAGCCACAACATTACAGGCATTGTCATTGCCCATAAATACCTGTCTACCATCGCACTCCTTATAGTTGGTGAACCAACTCCGATGAGGAGTCATGTGAAAAGATGCCCCTATGTGTAGAATCTACCCGTCCTTACGATCATTGTAAAAGTGTCTGATCGTAGACATAGACAAAAAATCACTATCGCATCCACTCGATCCATTCGACGTGGTAACGTTGGCCTCCCCGTATGAAGCCTCAGAGCCTTCTCTCTTAGATTTAGGATTTGTACAATCCTTCTTCATATATCCCCCCATTCCATAATTCCAGTACTTTAACTTACCTTTGCCTTTGCCCATGGACCTAGATCTTGACCTTGAAGATCTTGTACCTTACTCAGAATTCATATTTCTCGTAATCAATGCATTGGAAGATGTCCCCATGTCGCTGTTACACTTTCTTATGGCCTTCCCTTGAAGAGCTGAGATAACAGTGTCGACACTCAGGGTTTTATTTATGGTGCACATCGTGTCCTTGAATGACTCATACGATGCCGGAAGAGAATTCAACAACATACATGCTTGTTCTTCATCCTTGATCACTTCCTCCATATCTAGCAATTTGCGAACCAATTTATTAAAGTTGCTGATGTGGGCCTCCAGATCTCCACCCTCTACCATCTTGAAAGTATACCACTATGACTTCAAGTGTAGGCAATTTTCAGAAGATTTTTTCGCATAGACATCCTCTAATTTCGCCCACAACTTAGTCGCAGTTTTCTCCCTCATGACATTGTAAAGAACCTCATCCGTGAGACATAAACGGATGGAGGCTAAAACATTACTATCAAGAGTCTCCCATTCTTCATCTTTTATAGTCGGTTTCCGCTCCTCAAGAGCCTTAACTTCGCCTTGCTTGGTTAATAAATTAATCATCTTAATCTTACATAACCTAAAATTATTTTTGCCTGAGTACTTCTCAATATCAAACTTAACGTTTTCCATTATTACTAATCTTGCAGATTTAGATCTGTGTCCCAACGATATCTCTGATACCACTTATTGGAGTTTTGGCTTACAGAATCACACAAATATGGATCTAGGATAACAATTCAAGAGCACCAAGTAATCACAAGAAACACAGAGATTTAACATGAAAAACCCTTGTAAGAAAAAACTACGGCACAAAACAACAAAAAATTCCACTATGGAAGCACATATTACAAGAATAAAGGACTTACGCGGCTTGAGCAATCATCTAACCTCACATTTTCTCCACCCCTTGAAACCTTAAAGCCCCTTTACAAACCTTAGAACCCTTTTAGAAATACTTAGACCTCTTAGAATATCTCTTAGTCCTGTATCCACCCCTACTTATATACTTAGAAACAAGTGAAAACGAAACAGAAAACAAAATTCATAGAATCTGCGTTTCCACAAACGAATATGTGTAAACCTTCGATGACATCGAATCTAGTTCGATGTCATCCAAAAATGACAAAAATAGTCCAGCGACCGGGGTTGAAAATCTCAAAAAAACTCGATGGCATCGACCAACTTCAATGCCATCGAACTAGCTTTGATGTCATCGAAGCTGGTTTGATGTTATCGAACCCTCATGTCAGATTAAAGACATCTCTGTCAATGACATTTCCTTCTCTTCTTTCTGGAACTTTCGACCACATGTCATTGACTACGTCAAATGATACGAGTCGGGAAGGTGCATGCGCTGCGGTCCACACAAGTATATACGGGAAGTTTTTACGGATAAGTTGGTGGGAGCGGATTGGGTGTTATAAAGGATAGTAGGTGTTACCATTACCATGGGGCACACCTTGATAATCTATTATATATCAATGCTGTCCATCTTTTTTTCCAACCTATTTTAGGACGTGATCCCAAAATTTAAGCAAATTTAGATCTCAGGTGGACCACACCACAGGAAACAGTGGTGATTGAACTCTCGCCATTAAAAAAATTCCCAAAGCTCGTTGTATAATTTTTATATACAAATTAACCCGTAATTAACTGACTCAGATGAAGGGAAAAAACAAATATCAGCTTCAAGCAAAACTTCTGAAGTTATAAAAAGCTTTTAATGATCATTTGACAATTTTTACAGTGGCGTAGTTTACCTGACATTTAGATGTACTTAATTTTGGGAACAATGTCATGAAATTAAATGGATCCTTACTCTTGCTCCGGTGGTAGACTCTCAAGATTTTCAACGCCGGTCAAGGGTTCGAGTATCCATAGGTGGTGAAATCCCACTATGGCGGGAGTGTATGCATAGGGGTGTACATCAAGTTGGCTGACCTCATCTTGAACTCGGCTCGGCTCGGTCCTTCAGCCTAACTGGCCAGCTCGGCTCGGTTCGGTCAGCAGCTTGGGATAGCTCGGGCCGAGTTCGATCCAAGATAGAGCCGAGTTCGCCATTGAGGCATTTCCACAAACACCTGAACTGCAACTTCAAAATCCCACTATTTTACAAATAGAGGCAATGGTTTTATAGGCATTTTCTCAAACACCTTCTAAGCAATATAAAAACCAAGAAAAACAAAGAGAAAAAGGGTATTTGTTTCATGTACATACCTTCCTTGTCACCAGCCATATTTCGTTGAGTCATTTTATCAAACAATTGGTGAGCAACATCAATGGCAAAGTAACCGAGTCACTGAACTAGTTTGATCCGAGTTCGATTCGAGCTGGATTCGATCCAAGTCAAGTCAAGTTGGGGCTGCTTGAACTCGGCTTGAAATCATTTTCGAGCTCAAAAAATCAGCTTGACTCGGCTCAAACTCAACTTCAAACCGAGTCGAATCGAGCTTTTTCGAGTCGAGTCGAGCGAGCTAACTGAACTAGCTTGGTTCATGTACACCCCTATGTATGGGGGTGTGTGTGCATGTGTAAAAAAAAAAGTCATGAAATTAAATGGACATCGTGCATATGCAAGAAGTGGCCCCACGTGGTAAGGCTAACACATCCGGGTAACAGCTAATTCTCTCTCATATTTGTTGGACAGGTGGGCCACCGTGATGCAGTTAAGAAAATAAGAAAAATTTAAGAAGTTTGTTAATTGAATAATCATGAAAATAAATTTTATTAACCTTAAATAAGCCTAACAAACTTTTAAAATGCAATCAAAGAGTTCTACTCAAATTATAAAACAAATTCAGGAAATCGTGGAAACTTTTTGAGTCCGTCACTTGTTGTTGATTGGTCGATTCGACAAATTGAAACAACTAAAAGTATTCAGAGACTAAATTTAGAAAATTTCTGAATTTCGACATGTCGACCTAATCTATCGACCCATCGACCCGATTTGTCAACTTGTCGAATCAATTTGTTGAAATAGGCAAAAAAATGTCAAGTGACAATTCTTGAATTTTAAAAAATTTCGGTTGAAATTCAACTTGTCGGCCACAATTGTCTACCGATCAAACTATGCTGAATGTTTTCAATCCTTCTTAGTTTCTTTTTAAATAAATGGATAGTGTAGATAAAACATATACATCATGATAGGCCCCACATAGACCTTACCTAGACCGACTCGGTCTTGACAAGGCAAGACGTGGCCGTCCACTTATGTCCAAAAGTCCTCAACCTTTCTCATATTAAAAGAGGCCGGCATAATTTCCTTTTATATTATAAAAAGGTTTTTAAATGCTGACAAGTAGTTTACAGTGTACTAATCTAATACCATAATGGTTAAAGTAGGAGTGTGTTTTTTTTTTCTTCTTCTTCTTTGGCATCCCAATCCACACCAAGTCACATCATATAAATAGTTTGGATCACTAAAAAAATGACCCAGACCCAAATTCTACCACCTCAGTTGAAAGATTGCAATACATTGAGATGTATTATAGCAAACCTCACGGTGATGAAGGGTACAAGATTGATGGCTGGCATATAATTATAGCCCTCGAGATCTCCACTAACCATACAGCTGTGGGTGAAAATCATACCGATTTGATGATTCAGTCGGCTCCTGTTCTGCCATGGCCGGTAAACAATTACCGGTTGAAAGATCCTTAACCCATGTACACCCATGGCCGATCCATTAATATAGGGACCACCAAATGAATAATTTTGATCACAAACACATATGGCATAAGAACATGCACTTTCAGAGCTTATCAATAAGTAGGAAGACAACCAATATTTTTGTAATAGTGTTGCCATAATGTCTGCAGTCCCATGAAAATATTTGAAACATCTTAGTGATGCTTGTGGTGATGTACGAGGATGAATTTCAAACATTGAGAAATAAACTTTAAATGGTTCATATTAAAATCCAAGAGTTAATGGCTAGGGTCATCAATGAATCATGATTATAAGGTCTTAGCTTCTATAGGACTAAAATAACCAACGGTTCAGATCATCAACTAAGATATAATCTGAAGAGAAAACCCACCCAGCCACAATAATGCGGTTCGCAGAATTGTCTCTTAACAAAACTTAGGAACAAAATGGAAAAAGTCCATCAGACTAACTTGACATGGAAAGCAAGCCAAATGGAGCTGATAGTTGAATTGAGAACAATGACCATTTTTGTGGACGACATTTTGCTAAATGCAAGTATAATAGATTCAAAACATAGCAAAATACAACTTTTCATTGCTAAAATCTAAACTGCAATTATTTAATAGTACGTGGAATGACACGAAAACAAAACAGGTACAACCAAAAACAGAACGAAAAACAAGTATCTATTTCAAATACTATTTTATAAAACCATCTGCTCTCTTTTTAATCTTCCATTCCTATTAAGTCTCAAGTTTCTTCCTCGTGGACACCATAAAATCATACAACTTGCTTGCGTCTGGAAGCATCTTCGACACACTCTCTCTTTCCCCGCACCTCTTCACCCACCTCATCAGCGTTGGGCATTCCTCCTCCACATTGAAATATCCATCTATCTTGTAAACGGAAAACCAACCCGAAAAGGTAATGAGGGCAATATCCACAAATCCAAAGGTATCACCCCCGAAGAATGGCTTGTCTTTTAGCTCTCCTTCCAACACTTTTAAGCACTCTATGAATTCTTTCTTTGCTGCTTCCCTAGCTTCACCTGTGCTCCACAATATTCCAACCCAACCTGGATATAACTAAATGAAAAAAGGACGAATCAATTATTTGATAATTTCACATAAAATGAGAAAACAAACGTTTAAATATGGGAAGTATAAGATAAAAGATTATTCACCAAGTTTGGCCTGTGATGATTATGCCTTTGCCCACAAGTTAGGCTAACCCAAGTTCCCCGTAAGCGTATGAACTGTTTTTCATGCCTTTCAGCAGTCCATTTCTCTTAAAACACGGGCCTTACCTTTGCATCACTGTCTGTTTGTGGTGATCATCATTTGTAAATGGCTCTAATCTTGCACACATTCCCCCAAGAATGGCTACAATAGACTTATGCGAATCGTCTGGATTTTGGGCCTGAGCACTTGGTTTGGGTTTGGGCTTGGGCTGGTGTATTAGGCTCGAGTCATGGGTTTAGATTTATGTCAAGCCAGGCTTTTAAAAACGAGCTCATGTTCTAAAATGAGCTGGCGATACGGATGAATGGAGTGGATATAACACAAATATAATGGATGGCCCTAGTTGTAGGCAATTCATGTACGAAGAAATCTTCTCGTAAAATCTTGATATTGGAGATGAAAGAACCCCATGTGCGCTTATTAGATGGAAGCCCACAAGTGAAAATCAAAGATTTATTAGGATGAAGTGGAAAGATTTATTAGGATGAAGTGGAAAGCCCTTCTTATTTTTCATGGACCGGCGCAAATGATGCTTTTTTTCTTGAAAAATGAACTGGGTTATAAGAATCTCTTTTCCTTTAAGGGCTGTTTGGTATTTTAATTGCACCCATAATTCAAGGTAAATATATAATAATTATTTAATTATTTATTTCCTATTGGCTTTTAAGGTAATGTTGACAAACATCCACTTTTATAGCACTCCGTCCACCTAGGAATAAAAACATTAAATTGTTGGGCTCACATGATGTATGTGTCTTATCCACGCCGTTCATCCTTTGGCCAACTTATTTTAGTGCATGAACGGAACGATAGGCAAATTCAAAGCTTAAGTGGATTACACCACAAGAAACAATGAGAATTGAACTCGTAGTGTTGAGAGCTTCTTTTGGGGCTAGAGCATATAAGTTTTGAATCAAATTGACATTTTTACGGATCCTTACTCTTGCTCGGGTGGCAGACTCCCAGGGGTTTGGACACCCAGTCAAGGGTTTGAGCATCCATACGTGGTGAAATCCCACTCTGGACACCCAGTCAAGGGTTCGAGCATCCATACGTGGTGAAATTCCACTAGTGTGAGTGGGTGGCGGTTGTATGTGCGTGTTACGAAAAAAAAAAAAAAAACCGACATTTTTATTTTCCCTTTATCTATCATTATGTGACCTTATGATCAAGTTGGAAAACAAATAAAAATCATTGTAGCTCGCCTCCCAGGGAGAAAACAGTTTTCAATGGTTGACATTTTCACGACCACTATTTCCTAAGGTGTGGTCCACCTGAGCTTTGATCCTACCTCATTTTTGGGCGCATACCCTGAAATATGCTGTTAACAAGGATGGATGGTGTGGATGATTCAAATACATCACGATGGGGCCACAAATTTAAATCGGCAATAACAAGGTTTTTTGGGACCATTTTCAAGACGAAACTGGGAAGCACTCCCTGCCGACAGCCAATTGGACAACATACACTATAACTCAGTGTATAATAGGCCACCATTGAAAATGTCCCCAATCCAATCCAATCATCCTAATTATGATGCCAATGGTCATAAAACTAACTTTCAATGTATAGCATGCATTCATAAAAAATAAAAAAACAAACATACAAACTACTCACCTTCTTGTCTACGTAGTCAACCCAAAACCTGGCGTTGGCGCGTTGGTAAGGATCTTTGGGCAACAACGGTGATCTGTCCGTCCATACCTCATCGATGTATTCGACGATGATAAGGGATTCGCAGATGGGCCTTCCGTTGTGGATGAGGACAGGGATCTTCTTGTGGACGGGATTGGATTGGAGGAGGAGTGGGCTCTTGTTGGAAAGATCCTCTTGCGTGTATTCGAATTCCACGCCCTTCTCAGCCAGTGCAATTTGGACCCTGTGCCCAAAAAGGCTGTTCCAGGTGCTCAAGATATGTACACTCTCAGCCATTGGATCTGAAAACAGAAAAATTCAGTGTTTGGAACGTTGTTTGTACTGTGTGGAGTGTTTGAGAGGTTGGGATTGGAATTTATAGAGTTCGGGTTCGGGGTCGGTGGTGTGAGATTTTTTGAGAAATTTCCAACTGTTAGACCCATATATGGCCCATCAACCTTTCGAAGCCGACTTGCTTTTTACCTCCAATGAAAAAGCCCCGGCTGTACGGCCCCATTTCTCAGGTCGAAAATGCCCCTGCTTTCTTTCTGGAAGCAGATCGCCTGGTGCTCGAAGGCGAGCGCTGACGCTCCTCGAACTCCGAGTTCTACGAACGGTTCAAAAGATATCAAAGTTACATGGGCCCCACAGTTATGTATTTATTATATCCACAACGTTCATCCATATTTTGAGATCATTTCGGAGCATTATCAAAAAGAAAAAATCATATCCAAAGATCAACTGGACCACACCACAAAGAGCAGCAGGAAAATTGATTTTCACCGTTAAGAATTTTGTACGGCCCACCATAACATTTATTTTCCATCCAATCCATGCATAAGGTCACATAGACATGGATGAAGAGGAAAAACAAATTTCATAATGATCCAAAACTTCTTGACCCCTAAAAGGGTTTCAATGGTAGATGTCCAATCCTCCACTGCCTTTTACAGTGTGGTCCACTTGATAGATAGATCTATCTTATTTTTCATCCCAAGCTTTAATATGAGTTCGCCAAATAGATGGACGGTTTGGATATAACACACACCTCATAATGGGACCTACAAAAAGCGGTGGGGATCACAACAAAAAAGAACAAAGAAATAAAATAAAAATCCAGCGAGTTGGGGTCGACTAGGTTGGGACCCGGTGGACCGGGTCAACTAGAATGAGTTATTTAACGTACCACATATGATTTTGGGGTAAGAGAAGCTAATTTAGCCAACGAACGTAGTTATTTTCCAAGATTTCATCGGGTCGATGGTCAAAAATTCATTTTATTCACTTCGCGGTCAATTTTATTCACTTCATAGTCAATTTCAATTAGTTCGCGGTAAATTTCATTAACTTTGCGATCATTTCCATGCATTTTGTGGTGAATTTCGGCGAATTCCCTTCACTTCACAGTCAATTCCATGCATTTCACAGTCAATCCTGGCGATTCCCCATCACTTCACGGGCAATTCCATGCATTTCACGGTCAATTTCCTTCACTTCACGGGCAATTTTGTGCATTTCACGGTCAATTCCCTTCACTTCACGATCAATTCCGTGCATTTCACGGTCAATTCCCTTCATTTTACGGTCAATTCCATGCATTTCACGGTCAATACCAATGATTCCGCTTCACTTCACGGTCATTTCCATGCATTTCACAGACAATTCGATTCACTTCACAGTCATTTCCATGTATTTCACGGTCATTTCTGGCGATTCCGTTTAGATTCACGATCATTTTCATGCACTTCATAGTCAATTCCCTTCAATTCACGGTCAGTTCCATGCACTTCACGGTCAACTGTGAAGTGCATGGAAATGACCGTGAATCTAAACGGAATCGCCAGAAATGATCGTGAAGTGAAGCAAATTGAACGTGAAATGCAAGAAAATGACCGTGAATCTAAACGGAATCACTGGAATTGACCATGAAATGCATGAAAATGACCGTGAAGTGAAGCGAATTGACCGTGAAATGCATGGAAATGACCGTGAAGTGAAGGGAATTGACCGTGAAGTGCATCGAAATGATCGTAAATCTAAACGGAATCGCCAAAATTGACCGTGAAATGCATGGAAATGACCGTAAAGTGAAGCGAATTGAATGTGAAATGCGTGGAAATGACTGTGAAGTGAAGGGAATTGACCGTGAAGTGCTTGGAAATGACTGTGAATCTAAACGGATCGCCGGAATTGACCGTGAAATGCATGGAATTGATTGTGAAGTTAAGCGAATTGACTGTGAAATGCATGTAAATGACCGTGAAGTGAAGGGATTTGACCGTGAAGTGCATCGAAATGACCGTGAATCTAAATGAAATCGCTGGAAATGACCTTGAAATGCATGGAAGTGACCGTGAAGTGAAGTGTAACACCCCGTACCTCTGGTACTCGGGTGTTACCCTCGTAAACCTTCATTAACTTAAGTTAAGTTAGACTAATCAACTGACTTGAACTTGGTCCATGTAGGATGGAGGTTCCAACTGAAATTAAAGTCATCCATCCAAGTTCTCCAGGTGCCGGAACGTGCCCTATAACACGCAGAGGGTGAGATTACCTAAACACTTTAAATTAGAACACTTATGTTAATGGAAGACTGCTACGACACCCTTATCTCCAATGTCTGAGGATTTGTTAGTGGCAATCAAGCCTTCATCACGACCAGTATGTGATATTAACCGTTGAAAATAAATATCAGACCCACTGGATCGTTGGGTCGCGTTATTTGGGCCAATAATAGCCTAAGGAGGAGTGTAGCGGCCCACCCGGGCCTCACCATCAGCCCAAAATCAGTGGGGACCGGTGTGGATGGGAGCACTAACGTCCCATTGGGACCCCACGCAGTGCGTGTACATTGAGAGTGCATGTACACGACGTGCGCTGGAACCATGGGGTCGGTCAAACTCTCTCGAAAAATCGATAAATGGCATTTTTCCCGCCATTTCTTTTTTTTGAACGATGGATCTTTGGACCTCTAAGTGGCCCACCCTAGCCACTTTCCGAGCCATCTGGACCGTTTATTTTCTCCAAGGGGCCTGGCTTAACAAAACCGTATAGCTTTGTGGGCCGCTGTAAACAGACGAGAAAGATGGGAAACCACCGTCCATTGCATTACATGTGGCGAAAATCCGCTGAATGGAACCCATCTGGGATTACTTGGACGGTTCATGATCAGCTCGATGGCGCCATCTCAGCCATCCAACTTCCACAGAGAGGCGTGCTCCCTCTGTTCCAGAAATGGCCGGGCAAGGGCCGTGTAAGAAAAAGCAAGGAGCGGCATTCCACTCTGGGAAAAAGATACGGAATCTCTCCTAGCCGTTCCTGGGGACACGTGGCTCCATCCCTATCGATGGTGCGAGGCGAGACCCAATGGAGACGAAAACTCGAGCTCCATCTCACTAGAATTGGAGATTCTCGTGAGATATGTGGAGATGGGCATTTGGGACACGAGAAGTAGGCCCCACGCTAATCCTAGGTCCCATTTGGACCGACCAGATGGATCAGATCGTGCCCATGCACGTTAATCGACGATCTGCCATTAAAGATCAGATCATCTTCCCCGCTGAAAACCCACACGAAACGACAAGATGGGCCCCACCAGATCTGAAAGAGTGCTTTTCTGGTGGGCCTCAAGGTCAGCTCTTCATCCAAATGGATGGATAGACCCCATGCACATCTGATTTTAGATCTCAGCCGTGCACAGTCAGTGCACTTCTAGCCGTTGGTGCCCTCCCTCTCCCTCTATATAAAGAGTCCTGTAGCCTTGGGTTTCGCACCAACGAGAGAGGAGAGAGATAGAGAGATAGAGTGTGTGGCCAGCCGACGGTGTGGACTCGGTTTCCACTGCTCCAACTCAGTCCCTGTAAGGTTGGACCGAGTCGGGTCAGTTGGGATCATAGCTTCATGAAGCAGATAGGAAAAAGAGTGGGGGGAGAGAGAGAAGAGAGAAGGAGAGATATAAGAGAGGACCAACCAGGTGAACTCAGTGCACCCTGCACTGCCTTAGCCGTGGGGAAAACTAGGCTGAGTCGGGTCAGTGTGGACCCGTAGTAGCACCACGAGCAAGAGAGAGTGAGTGAGAGAAGAAGAAGGAATCAGGGGAAACTGACCCAGGTGAGATGCTGCAACTGTTTCAAGGGAGGACATTTCCTCTTGATTGTTTCCTATTTCCTGATAGCCTCTCCTTTATATGCTTCTCATATTTTCTTACTTTGTAACATTAGTTAGTGGTAGGTGATGTCACCTGGAACCAAACGGTGGTTGTAACTCGGGTCTAAGATCAGCCCAATAATGGCTGAAACTGGACCAAGAGATAAGTTGAAAGACGAGTCTTCATCGACTCCTATTTGGAGCTAAAGATGTGTGTTACAACAGGCCATACAACAGCCCTGTTCTGGAACTGAAACTGACCGAGCAATGGTTGGGTTTTCAGTCAGGCAACAGCCCCAAATGACGGCCGCATGTCGGGCCATGGTCGAGTAAAGCCATGGCTGTCTTCCAAACCAAGAAGACGAGCCAAAACAATGGCTGGGATTTGGATTGAAGCTAGCCGTAGTTCATGGGGTTGCTGCAGGCCTATTCAGCTAAATTAGGCCTGGAGAAGATGGCGGAGGTCAGTTGCAGTTGAGCAAAGAATCGGGCGCAGCATGAGAGCAGCTCTCAGCGAGTCTGGGAACAAGTTCGGGGTGGGCTGCACCTGTGTTGGGCCTGCACAAATGCAGGTGGGCCTCACCAATATGCTGGCGAACTATACAGCGTTGGACCCCACCTTGACGGGTTGCATCGGTACCCTCCATCCGTGCGCGGCCCAAATACAGCAGTCATATGGACCGCACCTCAGCAGCATGGTGTGCATCCAGGCCGTTAGTGCTTGCACGTTAGCAGCTAGTGGTGGCCAAAACGTAACACTATAATACTGTTAAATATGAATATATACATATATTCGCACGTATTCAACGTACCATGTCTGGTGGGCCCCACCATGATATACGTGTTTTACCTGCACGTCAGTGGGTCCCATGCACTATGTGCGCTCATCTATGCTGTCTATCAGATGGACGGCACCACTAGGCTGCTAGCTGCACGACGTACAAGTCGAGGGTCGCGACGTACGTGTCGGTGGGCCACGTGCTAACTGTTGTTGGGCTGCACCTGGCTATGAAAATTTTGGCAGTCCATCACAGGACTTGCATCCAAGCCGTCCGTCTGTGACGCTGCAGCCAGGGCTGGGCTGACATTCCTCAATGACGTCTAGAACTGGACATCCTCTCCTTCATTTTAATGTTATTATTATTATTATTATTTATTTATTTATTTGATTTAGGTAGCAGATAAACATACAGATAAATATATCATGGAAGGCGTACATAGATATGTACGGAGCTGCATGGTGGGCCCCACGTGGGCGCCCACTATGATTTATGCTTCTAACTCCAGCCATCCATATGGACAGTTCGGGTAGGCGTCCCCTGCTGGAACTCTTCTAAGCACTAGGGTGGGCCCCGTGAGGTTCCAACCATGGGAAGTCACGATCACCAAAATTTACTAATGGTGTGGACCAATGACCCTTTCAAGCAAGGTTTAAGCCTCTTAGGGTAATACTCTATTACAGATAAACACAGCCCTTTGCATGGAGATCACAAGTTGGTGGGTTTGATCGCCTTCGGTTGAGACCCAAATAACTTGGCTTAAGACCTTCCAACCCTCATTCATGGCTCATTGACTAACGTAAATAAACTTATACAGGGAGTTACGTGAGTGATAATTCGCTACCTTCTCAAGGAGACTTACACCCAGGAGCACTCTACTTTTGCCTGGTAATGATTTCCTCCCCTTAAGCTTTCCATCCCTAACTAGACTAGAAATAATAGTTTTAGTAGTGTAAATGGTTAACTAGACTAATGATGAATTGTGTATGGAACTTGATTTATTTGTTTAACATGATAATCCTCATGCTTACCATTATTTAGAATATTTATTTCTTTATACTGCCCAAGTGAATAATCCAGTCATTTATGTCATGCGATTTCAGTTGTTGTTCCTTATTTTCCTTCAAAACTGTGATACATGTTGCTATGACACACATATTGCTAAAATCTCTCCATGGGAATTCCTATCAAAGGAGAGTCCGTGTTTGGGGTGTAATTAGACTTGTTGTGATCTATGTAGGTCCCTGACATGGAGGTTTTGGTTGTGGTGTTGACCATAGGGTATACCATCCATGTAGGATTTCACCTAATTGACTAGGGATGAACTTTACAACATTTCTAAATACCGTTGTTTACTCGTCTTTATATCATTCATGCCGTCATGTTTTAAACGCCACATTTGATGATTTCAACGTTTCATACCCAGTCGGCATTGGTGGTGGCCCCTTATGTTGAATTGATTGACCACATGTTAGTGGGCACTACACACCCCTAAGACGGTAGTCTCATGGGCGGGGGATGGTGGTAATGGGACACTATGCCCGAGCCGTCGGCCTACGCTGGGCCTTGCGCTCCCCGTAGTGACCGTGAGCTTATTCAAACGGCTGATTGAAATTGGACTAATAATGGGCTGGTAAATCATGCATGCACAGCATACTACGACGACTTGGATCATTATGCCCATACGATTACGCTGTATGTTGCGTTAATGACCAGCCGATCGATTTATGATAATGACCTGGATCCTCATGCCCATGCGATTACGCTGAGTGTTGTGTTGACGACCAGTCACATCCATGGGTGACGACCCCATTGCCTGTCTGGATATTTTTCCTGGGACACCGACCGTCCGAATGATTTACCCGAGTCGATGATTGCATTCATGCATTCATGCATTTAATAAGACTTCATATACTGTGTTTTGGATTATCTGTGTGCTTTTATGCTATTCCTCGTTTAGGGCGGCGGTGTGTAATCTTGAGGGGATATCACACTGAGCTGGCCACTCATTCATCAATATTCAACCGTACAGAGGACGCAGGTACGAAAAACGTCGAGGACGAGACAGGTCTGGAGGCGGTGGCCGTTGAGGAGGAGCCATATGATGAGTTGCAGTAGGAGGCGGCAGCCTACTACGGGCTGAATCAGTAGTTTAGTCATCTATTCTATTTCAGTACATTCGGATTTTAAGGAAACTTGAGGTTTTGTAAGTGGCCCCCAGCTGGGTGGGCCTGAATATTGTTCCTATTTTGAAGCCATATCTATGACATGATTCTCATTTCCGCTATATCGTACTTTGATTTATTGATTGATCATCAGCTAACTCCTGGGTTCTTGGAATCTGAGTCGTGTACTCGGGTTCTGAAAACCGGGGTGTTACATGAAGGGAATTGACCGTGAAATCCGTGGAAATGACCGTGAATAAACACGAAATTACTAGGAATGACCGTGAAGTGAAGCGAATTGACCATGAAATGGGTGGAAATGACCGTGAAGTGAAGGGAATTGACCGTGAAATGCGTGGAAATGACCGTGAATCAATATGGAATTGCTGGGAATGATGTGAAATGCATGGAAATGACTGTGAAGTGAAGCGAATTGACCGTGAAATGCGTGGAAATGACTGTGAAGTGAAGGGAATTGATCGTGAAATGCATGGAAATGACCGTGAATCAACACGGAATTGCTGGGAATGACCATGAAATGCATGGAAATGACCGTGAAGTGAAGCGAATTGACCGTGAAATGCGTGGAAATGATTGTGAATCAACACGGAATTGCCGGGAATGACCGTGAAATGCATGGAAATGACCGTGAAGTGAAGCGAATTGACCGTGAAATGCGTGGAAATGACCGTGAAGTGAAGGGAATTGACTTTGAAATGCGTGCAAATGACCGTGAATCAACACGAAATTGCCGGGAATGACCGTGAAATGCATGGAAATGACCGTGAAGTGAAGCGAATTGACCGTGAAATGCGTGGAAATGACCGTGAAGTGAAGGGAATTGACCATGAAATGTGTGGAAATGACCGTGAATTAACACAGAATTGCCGGGAATGACCGTGAAATGCATGAAAATGAATGTGAAGTGAAGCGAATTGATTGTGAAGTGAAGGGAATTGACCATGAAATGTGTGGAAATGACCGTGAATCAACACGAAATTTCCGGGAATAACCGTGAAATGCGTGGAAATGACCGTGAATCAACATGGGATCGCTAGGAATGACCGTGAAATGCATGGAAATGATCGTGAAGTTAAGCGAATTGACCGTAAAATGCGTGGAAATGACCGTGAAGTGAAGGGAATTGTCCGTGAAATGCATGGAAATGACCGTTAATCAACACGGAATCGCCGGGAATGACCGTGAAATTCATGGAAATGGCCGTGAAGTGAAGCGAATTGATCACAAAGTGAATAAAAGGAATAAAATTGACCGCAAAGTGAATGAAATGAAAAATTAGCTTTTCCTACCCCAAAATCATACGTGGTAGGTTAGGCAACTCGTTCTACTTCAGGAGATATGCTTGTTATATAAATAGACAAAGAGATGAAATAAAAGATAGAAAAATATTTTTATATACTTATATATACATATTTACATAATTATGTATTAGAGAAAAATGGAACTGAAAAAAGTACTCCTTGTAAAAATTGAAAATAAAAACAAAAAAATAAATTCTGCGGGTCTGCGGCGGCACTGCCGCTGCCGCGGCAGCCTGCGCTTCTCTTTTTTTTTGGCTGTTGAATTTTCTTTCCTTTTTTTGGGTCCCATCATGAAGCTTGTATTATATCCAAACCGTCCATCTATTTGGAGAGCTCATATTAAGGCTTGAGACGAAAAATAAGACAGATCTAGCTATCAAGTGGACCACACCGTAAAAGGCAGTGGAGGATTGAACACCATTGAAATCCTTTCAGGGTCACAGAAGTTTTAGAACAATATGAAATTTGTTTTTACTCTTCATCCAGGTCTTTGTGACCTTAAGAATAGATTGGATGGAAAATATATGTTATGGTGGGACCTATGAAATTTTTAACAGTGAAAATCAAGTTTCCCGCTTCTATTTGTGGTGTGGTTCAGTTGATCTTTGAATATGATTCCTTTTTTCCGATAATGCTTTGAAATGATCTCGAAATATGGATGAACGGTGGGGATATAATAAATAGATCATTGTGCGGCCCATGTCGAGGAGCGTCAGCGCTCGTCTTCGCACACCAGCCAATCGGCTTCCGAAATGAATGAATGACGGGGTATTTTGGTCCCTTGAAAAGTCGGCCGCTTGGAAGCTTAAAAAGAGGTGGGCTTCAAATGGCTGGTGGGCCATAAATGGGTCGTAGAGTAGGAAATTTGTCGGCTTTTTTCAACATCTACTTTCGAACTTTTGACTATTGGCAAACGTTCACCTACAATATTGTGTGAGAACTTTCAAATACAGCGAACTTTCTTCCTACCAATCTACTATTTTCGTAGGAAATCTGATCCATTGAAAGGATGGGCCACATCTTATAAGTTACATTGGTGGAAATTAATAACAATCCACTGATTATGTAGGATAGACTCATACATTGAGTATTTCCACAGTTGTTCATTTATTTCAACGGTGTGCCCTATCTGATAAGCTAGATTACTAAAGGTTTCGTCCCAATTTATCTTTAGGGTAGAGCCCATGTATGAATGGTTTAGATGTTCTACCCTATATGCAGAACTTCACATACATTTAATCTTTAAGAGAGCGTTGTGGGTAGAAGTTCAGATTCATTGCTGTGTTTCAGTTCTTTTCTTCCTTCCTATTGTACTAAAAAGTCCGAGAGTATGTCATTGCTTCCGTCGTGTGATGCAAGTAGCGGGGAGCAGATAAGGTCCGTCATGTGATGCAAGTAGCGAGGGAGCAGATAAGGTGAGACCCGGACTCACCGATGACGCAGCCTTTACCGTGGGGCCCACCTTGATGTATGTAGTCTGTATCCACTCTGTCCATCCGTTTTTCCGGAGCATTTTAGGGTATCATCCCAAAAATAAATCAGATCCAATTATCAGGTGGAAACCAATTGGCAGGGTGGATATAGAATAAATACATATAGGTGGGCCTGTAGAACATCGAAACCTATGGCTAGAGTACTATAGGTTTCGTCCCAATTTATCTTTAGGGTGGAGCCCATGTAAGACTGGTTTCGATGTTCCACTCAGTATGCAGAAGTTCACATACATTTAATCTTTAAGGGAGCGTTGTGTGCAGAGGTTAGATTCATCGATGTGTTTCAGTTCTTTTCATCCTTCCACGAGCTTCTGTAGTGCTGAAAAGTCCGAGAGTATGTCATTACTTCCGTCATGTGATGTGAGTGGTGGGGAGCAGATTAGGTGAGACCCCGGACTCACCCAAGACGCCGCCCTTACCGTGGGACCCACCTTGATGCATGGAATCTGTATCCACTTTGTTCATCCGTTATTCCGCATCATTTTAGGGTATTATCCCATAAATAAATCAGGTCAATTAGCAGGTGGAAACCGACGGACAAGGTGGATATAGAATAAATAAATCTAGGTGAGCCTCATGGTAAGGCCCCGACGCATGGATGAACATGACGAAGCTGATCACCGTCTTTTTCGAAGGGTAACTACTTCAAATCCATGGGCCTTTAATGGACTTCTTACGTAAACTTCTCAAATCCACGAGAAAAAATAGAAAATAAAAATAATTCTAGAAAATTGAAATAAATTTATTGTATATTGATAGATGAAGTAAATAGGTCTACAATCCTTTAAATAGGGATACCGAGACTTGGAATAAGTTTAGAGATTAAACTATAACTAAAACTCTCTGAAATTCACAACTTACTATAATTTACTATTTATAGTAAGTGTTCTATGTGGCTTAACGAAGTTATTATCCTATTTTTTCTAAACAATTTTAATGTTGGACACAACTCCTAAAGCTGAACGAATGAAGAGTTATAATCAAACTAAAACTTATTAAAAATATTTAAAGTGGAAATAAACATGAAATTTGACCGTCGATATGATGGAATCTCACAAATTCAGTGTGGGTAACCCGACAAATATGGGTTGGTTGGCTAAAGTAGCTCGTCCTACCCAAAAATCATATATTGTACGTCGAGTAACTCATTCCGATTTGCGAGATATGCCTATTTTAAGGTTCAGACGATTTTGATAACTTCTGCCTCCGATCGGGCCTTCTCTGATCCATCTTGGACATGAAAGTGCCTGTGACCCGCTCTACATCGGTCTCCTCTACTTCTAAAGAACTTGTTCTCGAGTTCTCGTACTGCTTTGATTTTTTATACTCGGTTCGGTGCGCCGTAACGATACTCGGATTAAAAGTTATGATCAGTTTACGGTCCACCTTCTTTTGGTCCAACCATGTTAGGAATGTATTTGTGACACGTTCTACATCAGACTCCTCAACTTGAAAAAAACTTGTCCTCGAGTTACTTAAGGAACTTGGCTCATGATTTTGAAATAACTTCTGATACCGATGTTTATTAGGCTTTTTCTTGTACTTGGCATTAGGCTCTTAAGGTGATACAATAATGTACTCTTGCTTTCCTTAACTTGACTAGTATCGATTAGTTCATTCACTCCTGCCTTCAAGATTTGACATTCTTTCTAACTCACCTAACAGTGAGGGCAGTTGGGTAAGCTACTCCCAGGGATAGGGCCTATGTGATGTTGGATGTCCCTCCTAGGGGGCAATCCATCGAGTAAATCTTCGGGTCAGACTTCTTTAAATTTGTTCAGGAAAGGCCTTAAACTTGGAGGAATGTGTTGAGAGTCAAATATTGCATATTAGACCCCAATTATTACCTGATTTTAAGAGCATGATACCGTTTAAACGCCTTATTTTAATCGTGTTTGTAATGCAGGGTGTATTTAGGAGCTTGGATTGGAAAAGGGTACCAAAAACATGAAATTAACACTCCGAAATCACCAAGGTAAGGGACGAACTCTAGGGGACCGAGATCGAAGACATTACATGCCGGGGATTCGAGAAAATCCGGTGTGTCGAGATAAAAAGGCCTAAAATTCATCTAGAATGCAAGATCACAGGGTTCTCACCATCCATTCGACTGAAAACTTCATATATGGCTTGAGAACTACAAATTAACCATACACGTCGAATTTCAACTCCCGGATCTTTGTGGAAATGGCCCAACGGATAAATAAGCCCACAAATTGTCAATCTGGGGCCCACCTGATCTTTGGATATGCTTCAAATTTGGTCTCAACCCCTTAGATTAGAATGGAAACAAGATGGATGGTGTGGATTTCTCATATACATCAAAGTGGACCCCAACTTGAGTGGCGTGGGCACGCAACGCAGGCACACTCGTTAAGTACCAGAAGAGCCAGAGTGGCCAACTAATCACTGACCGAGTTTTTTAAAAAAAAATTGGGAAATTGACTGTACTCGCCTCGAAGTTTGGGCAAATTACCTCGATCGCTACGACACTCCATATATTCCCTAAAGGGCTTTCTGACAGCTTTTGGACCTTGTTTCGGACGAAAATGCCCCTAACCTTGGTTAAGGAATTGTACGGTCCTGGAGTGAAGCAGAAGTCACCAGCTGTCTTAACCCCCGAGAAATGGACGGATCGGCTACTCCCTGGGACACCGACCAATGGCTGGTGCTCGGCGCTTTGTGGGCTCCACCACCAAGTACGTGTTTCATCCATGCCGTCCATATATTTCTACATATCATTTTATGGCATGAGACCAAAAACGAGCATGATCCAATCACGTCAGGCCCTAAGGGGATTTTAATAGTGGATATTTAATAACTATAATTTCCCCGCAGTGTGGTCCACCAGAGAGTTCTATCACTCTCTTTTTCCGATTCAAGCCATAAAATGATATTTTAAACTAGACGGACGGCCTGGATGAGGCACATACATCATGATGGGGCCCACAGACCACTGATCACCTGCACTACGAGCTTCGAAAGGGGCAAACGTCGCACTTATGTACATTTGAAAGACCCTCTCCTTCCTCTTCTTTTATTTTCCTATAGAAGATAAGATCCAAGGACTAAACGGCCAGAGAGCGATGTTGTTTCTCATCGTCATTTCGCTCATCTGAAAGCCTCTTCCACTACGAGGTTTGTATTTTATTTTGTTTTAACTGTAGGTAGGCATCTGCCAAGGTAAAGGAAGAACAGAGTCGACAAGACAAGGTACTTTGGTGGTCACGCGAAAGGGAGCCAAACTGCATTCATGCATTTATCTGCTCTTTCATTCAAAATAATGGAGCAGATAATTGAATAAACCATAGAGCCCCTATCGGGTTCTTCCTTTCTCCTTCCTCAGGGACGTTCACGATCTGCCTAAAGCTCAACGGCCTCCACTGGAAGTTCTGAAGACAACTTTCAAACTCCGTCAACTTGAAAAATTTCAACGAGCACCTAGCCATCAAAAAAGGGTTAACTACTTTCATTTCCTTCTACCCTGTCCTTCGCAGTTCTTACGTTTCTTCGGAATCATCGCTATTGAGCCGAAATACTTCCCATACAACATGACAACCGCGACTGCTGTAACATGATATCCAAGACTACAATTACAACACAATAGGAAGAGCAGTCTCTTCAACCATCACTGGTTGCCGGTTGAAGGGAGATCTTCTTCCTACTGTAAATGTCATTATGGTCGTAGTTGTCATGTTAAATCGGTTGTGGCTGTCTTGCTGGAAAGGAGGCAAAGATGCATTTATGGTGTTTATCATGTTAAATGGGTTGTGGTTTGCATGATGCATGTGACGCTTATTCCGGACAGTTGCTCTGAATCCGAAGGAAAGGGTCGTAGTTTATGAGCACCGAAGATGAGAGTGAGGAGGATGATAATATCCCCATTTACAAACTAAGGTGGAAGAAACTTGCAGAGTCTTGGCTTGCATGCTGAGCTTCTCTTCTGAAAGTCACTGTATTATATGGGTCGTGGTTGTCATGTTGTATGGATTGTAGTTGTCATGGATCAGTTGTTTAAATTTACAATGGATCGTGATATTGAAGTTATATGGGTCATGCGTATCTTGCCCCAGTTTAGCCGCCCGCGTATTGTCCTCCTCCACCCGTTGAAGATGAGCCTTTGTGGTTATCAGTTCGGACTCATCCGAGTCCAAACGAGACTGAATTGGCCTTCTCCTAGAGCACCATGTCCCTTAGTTGGCCTTCTCCGGCCAGGCCCTTCAGCTTCTCCTGTTCCTCGGCAGAAGTCTTCAGGAGCTCTTCCAGCCTGTCCTTCTCCTTTCAATTTTAGTCATCGCCTTTAACCTCTCCCAAATCAATAGTAACATCGGCTGCGCCTGAGAAAGAAAAGATCTAGAAAGTATAAATCGACAATCAAAGCCAACAAATCGAGTAAGATTGAGAGCTCACAGTACAACAGACCGAGGCGTAGTTGTTGATGAATGGCTCGGGAAGGCGAGTAATAATATTGGCGATTGATTTGCCGCCCAGTCGACTAGGAGAGACCTATGATAGCCGGGTGACAGTGATACTCCAATCCCAAGGGGGGTCATGGTTTGTAATGTAATATGAGATGTATTTGTCATATCATATTAATAACAACAATATTCTCGAACGGGCCCCAGCGAGGTTTGGTCGTGGATTGCATGGTAGATTCGTCGTGAAGATGACATGGGTTGTGGTTCACATGAACAACGGGTCGTGTTTGTCACGGCATATGGGTCGTGGTTGTAATTTAACTTCGATGATCCGCTATTCATAATAACCACGACACTACGTAATGCATAATCACGATCCACTATTGATCAACGTTTCATGGGTCGTTCTATCCTTTAATATGGATCGTGGTTGTAATGTTGTATAGGTCTTAGCTGTGATGAAATTTGGATCCTTCATGTAATTATTAAAGGGTGGTGGTTGGCCTGTTATATGGACCGTGATTTTCGTGTATCATGGTTCGTAGTTGTTATTTTGAAATGGGTTCGTGTTAATCGTTTTGCATGGTCGTTGTTGCCTTGTTTCATGTGTCGTTGCTGACAACCACGTCATTATTTTTTTGCACTACCCATTTACATGACAACCACGACCTATTGTATGTACACGATTGCCATGTGTTCGTGGCTCAGATACATAAAGGCTCGTTATTATCATCCACCTTGGGTCGTGGTTGTCATGAAACATGGGTCATGACTGACGTTGTATAGGTATTTGTTGTCATGATACATGAAACTGGCAATGGATTAATATGTAGGTCGTTGTTGTCGTTTTAAAATATACATGAAGCATTGGTCGTAGTTGATCTCGGTCGTGTTTGTCGTGTTAAAATAGTCATGTTTCACAGTTGTAATGGTTCGTGGTTGTAGTAAACACGACGATCTTACGAGAAACACGACCCAGAAATATGGTGTTATAATAGGTATATGGATCGTGGTTCTGGTGCTATATGGGTCGTGGTTCTCATGTTGTAAGGGTCGTGGTTTTAGTGTTCTACGGGTCATTGTTCTAATGTTGTTATTCACGATCCAACGTGGATAAAAACCATGACTTAATGTGCATGTTAACTACGATCACACAACAGTGTCGTGGTTGCCATACATACTGGGTCGGTTTATATAGGTCCTATCCATGACCCTTCCCGTTGGAATCAGAGCGACTCTTCAAAATCAGCACCACACTCTTTTTCAGGAAATCGCATTACGCTACTTCCCTATAATCCCCTCCATAGTGTGGAAGTAGCAAAATGCGATTTCCTGAAAAATAGTGTGGCGCTTATTCCGAAAGGTCACTCTGATTCCGAATGGAAGGATCATAGATATAAGGACACATATAACACGACCTAATGTGCATGACAACCAAGACCCTTTCGTGTAATCGTGAATAACATGCACAGTACATCGTGAATTTTTTCCACGTTGGATCGTGAATAAAAACATGAGAACCACGACACATATAATGCTAACACCATGACCCATGCAACATGCACACCACGACCCATATAACACCAGAACTACGATCCATATACATGTTATAACACCATGAATAATAATATACTTGTTAAATTGGTCGTGACGCACAGTTGTCGTGGATCATGGTTCTCGTCCATGTTGGATCGTATTCGACAACCACGACCTTATGAGGAACCCGAGCCGTACAACATGGAAACCACTCCAGGTGTCATGAGAACCAAGACCATACAACTTGCAGAATCTTGCGCACTACATCCGCGACCCATTTACATGACAACCATGAACCCATTCACATGACAACCACGACCCAACCTCCGTTATACAACGACCATTTCCCCATACCTGGAATGTTAATGGAAAAGGAAAACTACCGTTCCCCATATAGAGAATTAATGTATTGGACTTACCAGTGAAAAAGGACTGTTTCCCCATACGAGGTTGTATTTATTTATCGGACCTTCTTGTAGACACTTGCTACGGATCGCGAAGACCAAACATGGTATAGTGAGGGCTTTCGCGGTCAAGTGAAGGGAGCTTACTGTAGGGCACACCTTGATCAAAGTCATCTCAATCTTCCATAGCGATAAACACGACCCTTCGTATATGACAACCACGATCCTTCACGTTGTTAATAAACGACCCAGGAAAAGGATCATTCTTGATAGTTTTCCTTTATCGTGTTTTTCATGTAAATTTAACCGTGGTTGTTATGATATATGGATTGTGGTTGTCAAAGTTTCATGGGTCATGGTGTCGGTTACTATGGGTTGTGGTTTTCATATTTTATGGATCGTTGTTGTCGTATTTTATGGATCATTGTTGTCATGCTACAAAATAATGAGTTCATTTGTAGAGCTTTGACGTCAGCTTGAAACTCGGAAGAAGCCAGGTTACATCAGCCTAGAATCACAAAGAAGCCATTACACACCAGGTCCGCCAACTCCGAGCAGTTGCTCATCCACAAAATATCAATGTCTTTTGAAGGGCTTTTACATCAGCCTGGAACTCAACAAACCTAAGGCGAAAGGATTCATGTAAATTTATCTATGGTTGTTATGATATATGGATCTTGGTTGACAAAGTTACATGGGTCATGGTGTCGGTTGTTGTGGGTTGTGGTTTTCATGTTTTATGGATCATTGTTGTCATATTATACAGATCGTTGTTGTCATGCTGAGTAACCATCTGACTTTTACTTTCGTAAGAACAATTGAATGTGTTTAGGGACTTTCTGCATGTTCACTGCATCCTTTTATAATAATCACTATTACATTAATTTTTTCAGCTCATTGCATGTTTTATGTTTGCAGGTATTACATGGACTATTTCATGCATTTGTTGGAGTATTTAGTATCTTTTTTCATATAGACAGAATCCTTGCAAGACCTCGATAGAAATTTTCAAAAGGTTCTCATTCTGTCTCTTGAAAGTGCTTGGATTATTTCCATACAGTTTATTTTGCTTGTTAATATGGTGAAAATTTCTCATTCTGTCATATTATACGAATCTTTGTTGTCAGGCTGGAATCTCGAAGAAGTCATTACACACCAGGTCCGCCAATCCGAGTAGGTGCTCGTCCACAAAATATCAATTTCTTTTGTAGGGTTTTTACATCAACCTAGAACTCAGCAGAGCTAAGATGGAAGGATTCAGAGTATAAGGTCGTGGTGAGACAGAGACAAGCCCTATGATTGCGCTCGAAACACGATATATGGGTCGTGACTGTCATTGATAATGGTTCGTGGTTGTAATTTTGAATAGGTTGTGGTTGTCCTGAAATATGGATCATGAATATAATTATATATGGGTCGTGGTTGTCGTGTTATATAGTTCGTGCTTGGGGTGAAGCATTGATCACAGTTATCATTCAATATGGTTGTCATGTTATACGGATCATGGTTGTCGTATTACATGGGTCGTATTCTAATATTTAGAATGTATTGTCGTTGTCATTGTTTGGGTCGTGGTTCAACAAAGCCACTGAATGAAAGCAAGAAACATTAATATGACAATCACAACACATGAATCCCGAAAACCACAACATATTGTTATATACACTATTTTCATACTTAGGTCATGGTTTAAATGTATAAAGGCTCGCGATTATCATCAATATGTAGGTTGCGATTAACATGGTACATGGGTAGTGACTGTTATTGTATATGGTTTGTAGTTGTAAGGATATATAGGTCGTGGTTGTCATGATACATGGACCATGAATGGTATGATATATGTATCGTTGTTGTCGTGTTATATGGGTCGTAGTATACGGGATGAATGGTTCATATTTGATATGGGTCGTGGTTCTCGTCCATATTGAAACGTATTCGACAACCATGACCATATGGGGAACATGACCCATACAACCTGGAAATCAAGATCCACATATAATGAGAACCATGACCCATGGTTAAGTTCATGATCCATTGTTGATGACAACCATGACCCATTCAACTTGCACAGCCGTGCACACCACAATAATGATCCAGGCAACATGACAACCACGATCTATATAACATAGCAATTACAACCCATATAACATTACAATCATGACAATGTAATATGAAAACATCGACCCTTATAACATTACAACCATGATTCATATAACACAGTAACTACCAGAAGAGAAGCTCAGTGATGCAAAAGACTCTGCAAGTTTCTTCCACTGACGTTTATAATATAATAAGAAGATGCAGCCCTTATAACCACTTTAACGGGTTGTGGTTGCCATGACTTGGGATTTGTAGTTGCCATAACGTATAGATCGTGGCTTCCATGACATATGGATCGTTGTTCTCTTAAAAAAGTTTGTCAACAACGATCGAACATGGATGACAACCACGATCTATTACATATATGAACTACGAAAATATTAACACACAACAACGACCAATATTAACACGACCAATGATCCAGTTGTTCTATTTGCAAATCTCTTAAAAACTACTCTCACGACAACAATAAATTCACCGACAAACATGTTCTCCACATATTCATAACCATGACACATATATATACATGGGATTTTCGATATCTACGTATGCAATGTCCTAACGTTGATGGGTAGATTTCCATACACTACAACGAGAACAGATCAATAGATGTAGATGGCCAGATTTCTATGCACTTATAACTCATAAGATAATTTCTCAACCACACCTCTTTATAAATAAATATGATGGTAAGTAGAAAACTCTCCACCTATTGATGTGTTATATGTCACTGTATTTGTCATGTTATAAAAATCGTGTTTATCATGTTGTTGTTTCAACGTGTACAGTATGGAATGGATTATGTACGCCATGGATAAAACACATAAGCACCGAGCCATTCATAAGTCATGTCATGTACATAATCTGTGGTTGTCTGGTTACATGGGCCGCTGTTGTGACGGTATATGGATCGTGGCTTGAAGGCTGTTACGGATCATCTTTCTCGTGTAATATGAGGCGTGGTGTTCATGCTTAGGGGTCGTGGTATTGCATTTAGTTCCATTACTTCCCATAATGTAGATATATCATGCAGGCTTTTCAGGGGTCCGGATTAGGGTCGTGGATGTGAACCACAAACAAACATGCGTGACAACCACGATCTAACGTGAATAGTAATCATGATCTAACATGCATGTGAACCACGATAAAGATCACATGACAATTTCGTGGTTGTCATAGAGACTGTGTCATTGTTCTTATGGACCGTGGTCATTGTTTTAGACTAGTCGTGGTTATGATGTTAGAAGGATCGTGGTTGTAACATGATATGTGTTGTGGTTCTAATGTTACAGGGGTCGTGGTTGTCGCCATATATGGATCGTGTTTGGCATGCACCTTCAACCACACATATAGAACAACGATCCATTGTGTATGCCAACCAACGTGGCTGACAGTGAAAGTGCAATACAACTTCGAATTGTTTACGGACAATTACTACCCATCTCATTCACCAACCCATTATAGATCATAATAAGAAGAATAAACATCAAATACACTGATCCATTCATCATTCAATATCAAATTAGTGTTTGGCTCTCTTTGTTGGTCTACCTGCCGCCTCATCTCCTTATTTTTCTGGAAAGGCAACACCATCTGCTTTTGTCTGTTGCAGACAGTCATATGCAATCGCCTTTCTAAATTTTAGAATTTCCTCCTATAGAATCAGAATGAGCTAATCTTAAAACAAAGTACAAAGCAGTCAAACTTAAATGTAGACTCATATTTAATAGAAAATATATACTTACATACGTAAAGTCAATTACACTCATACTGCACAAGAAGTCTATATATTTCAGCATGTATATGCCACAATCGTCCGAGTTCGGTTGTGTAGGCCTGTCAGTGGACGGCTTCATAATCCACGGCTTCTCCCACTTAACTAATCCATCATCAAGAACATGGAATAACCACCTCAGCCTATCCGTTACCTGTGCGACGACCAGTTCATTTTTCTCTTCCAATTCGGTACTCAAGCTATCGTATAAAGTGACATCTTTCTTCATCGGATAAACAGCAGCCATCAGCCAGTGCTGCCCCCTCGCATTAAGAGGGATGTACACCTTTGAGGTACAAGAAATATGACAACAGTTAAAGCATTGTCCTTCCAAATATGGTTCTAATCATTTAAGTCCATGTGTAAGAAACTAAGATCTTACCACATCATACTTCCATAGAGGTTTCGGTTTACAGTTGACTATTTCTATAAGCACTTCACACAACCTTACAGACTTCATGGTCCCACGATCCTTATAGTTCCCAGCGTCATAAGTTTTCAGCAAGTCAAGTTGTTGTTCCATGTATTGCTCTTGATATGTTGAATATTGTTAGAAACAGAAATAATTAATGACGTTTTAAAGACAACTATGGTCATCAAATTCACATTACCATAAATAGCGACGAGACGAATGCGGTCCTGTCTACCTCGTGGTCGATGGTCCTGACATGCTGATAGGTATCTTAAGTATAGGTCTATGGCATATATAACGTGGAAAATGTCTTATGTAACTATAATATTCATACATTGATATGAAACAATGAAGGAGAAAAGGTATAAACTTACCTCAGAGTCGACCCATGAATTTGGATCATAGACACTTTTCAACTAGACGAGTAAACTTGACTCTCTAACAACTCTTAACATGTCCTCTTCGGCATCGGTTAAAGCTCGGTGGAGTTCACTGAGCCCCTGACGAGGCTCTATTACAGTTAGAGCTCTGTCTGGATCCGCTGTATCGCAACGTGGTCTCCCTTCCTCACTCAGTTGTGGGATAACGATGTTGAGTTGTAATAAAATGACATATTATCTATGGAGTTCATAATATAATGTCCAATTTAAACCACAATCCAAATGTAATTCCACGTACAATTGCACCCATGGCGCAACATTCTCATCTTTAAGATGGGTCATCCCAGCTTCAAAATTAGAGACCTAACTGATCCCAGCCTCGAAATTGGAGCTGTTGACATTAACCACGATCCAAGGTGGAACACAACAACGACTAATTTTTCATTTCATATACAGTTATTACTTCTACCTCCTCTCTAAGCTTCATTCAAGTAAGCATTCTCATGCCTGAGAGGACCCGTTGAATGGGCAGGGGTATGTAACAGCGACCCTCATTGGATCATGACCACTACTTAAAAAGGAACACAACAATGACAAAATATGACAAGGAAAAATTTTAATTTTATATACCTTTATTCGTTGTATTTCCTCCCCATACTGCCTCATCTACTCCAGCAGTGAAGCATTCTCTACGATCAGAGGGCTGGTCGAAGGAACATTGTCCTGTAATGAAATCATATATCAGAAATGGTTATTACAGCCACTGGAGCCTTGTTGTCGTCTATAGTTGGTCGTGGTTCACATCTATGAAGGTTCGTGGATGTCACGAACAATTCACTATGTATGATAATCACAATCCACATTGGATGGGAATAATGATCGCGACGGATGATAATAACAATCCACACTGAACGATAATCACGATCCATGTCTCTTAGAAACCACGTCCATTGTCTAGATAGAAGACTATCATATTATGTCGATCACAACTCATCCACTATTCAGTGTGCATGTCAACCATGACCCCTGGTGTATGATAACAATGATTAATGATAGATTCAACTTCGTATACCTTCATTCCCTGGATCTCCTCTTTGAGTTGCTTCACCAGCTCCTGCAGTGAAGAATTAATATCCTCTCTGATCTTCTTCACCTGCTCCTGCAGTGAAGCATTGATCTCCTCCCTGAGTTGATTCACCTGCTCTTGCAGTGAAGCATTGATCTCCTCCCTGAGTTGCTTCACCAGATCCTGCAGTGAAGCATTGATCTCCTCTCTATGCTGCTTCACCTTCTCCTGCAGTGAAGAATTGATCTCCTCTCTATGTTGTTTTACCTGCTCATGCAGTGAAGCATTGATCTCCTCTCTATACTGCTTCACCTTCTCCTGCATTGAAGCATTTTCTGCACTGAGAGGGCTGATCGAAAAGACAATGTCCGTATTGGGTCGTGGTTGAAAGATATGTGGGTGACAGATACGATAAAAAATAGGGTCGTGATTATTACAACCAACGGGTCGTGGTTGCCATCCATGTTAGGTCGTAGTTCAACCATACAATCCATCGTGGATGAAAACTATGATCCATTGTATGTGATAAGAGTGATCCATATTTCATTTAAACCACTAACCACGTTACACGAAAACCGCGACCTTAGGCCATCAATGTTAGGCCGTGGACCCTAGGTACATGAAAACCACGACCCTTGCTGTATGATAATAACGATCCTATGTGGATGACAACCACGATCCATTTTTCAATTTCCTTTACAGTGAGCTATTAACAAATAAGTTAGATGAAGAAAGGAGATTTCACGTATGTGTTTTGTATTCATTCTATCTCTCATTGACGTCACTTCTTGTAAAGAAGCATAATCCTCCTTGAGGTGCTTTATTTCTACTCCAAACTCATTAATCCGTTTCAATTCACCCTTTATTCTTTGCACCTCAGTGGCGAGGAAATCAATCCGCTTATTAGATTTCCTTATTGCGGATCTTGCTTTTTTATTATCTTTCAATACATTCCGCAAATGGGCAAATTTCCCATCAAGCTCAGTTGTTTTTTTTTCATTTCTAAGAGGGAGGTTGTAAGATTAGCCTCAACTTTATTTCTTTCGTCATTCTCCATTGTCTTTGCTGTGGGTGCTGACCATAGAGCCTTGTCCTTTATATGAATGTCGTTGACATTTATACTCCTGACAACCTCGATCTCTACTTCTTCGACTGTTGGTCGAAGCTCTGGAGCTAGCACCACTTGCAGGAGAAAATTTGATTTATTAATTATAAACATACTGCATGATTCAAATTACAATACCAATTGAAAAAATCTTACCGGCACAACTGTGAAGATGACGGATATGGTTTCATATCTGCCTGTTTTCTTTTGAACCTAATTTAAGATTCAAGGAATCCTTGTAGGCAATCTTCAACGGCCCACCTACGGTCACCAGTGAGTTGAGGGAACCATTCGTAGGCCCAAATCTGTATAAGAATAATTATCATGCATTACATATTGCTTGACATGTATGGAAGAAAAGGGGAACAATTCGAACTCAAAGTATGAATCAGGATAAGAATGACGTACTTGTATGGCATACGCGCATCCGCATATGTTATATGATTTGGGGTACTAGCTAGTCGTCCTTTCCCACAGAATAATGTCAGACGCAGCATTAACCCCATTCTTCAAATAATCATACCCACATTGCTCCAGGGGTAATTATTAAAATATTCTAAGTCATCAACCATGTCTATAAACGTATCAATACAGTTATTCTTTTGCGGAGATCCAACCAATAGACTCTCAACGCAAATTATTAGAGCCAGCTTCACTGCGCGTATATGTTCATCTTTATCGGTGAGTGAGAAATAGGCCTCTTTCAGTTTTTGTTTACTCACACCCCCAGCTCTCAGGTAGGTCTCCCTAATGCCTTTTCCTGCCTTTGCTCTTCCTGCCTCGGCACGACCGCCAACATCTATACTAAGTGGTCCAAACTTAAGACCCATTATTAGTACAAAATCAAGCTCTGTAAATCTTATCTTGGTGCCTTCAACATTGAATTTTAGATTACTAACATGCCTTTGCATCAGGCAATGCATGATCTGAGACTGTGCCGTCCACTCGGCCAGTGGAATGTCCAGCAGAAATCTAAAACAGGTGTCTCTAAATAGTTTCTTTCAATCGGGCTTCTTCTCCATATCTTTAACCAAGACTTTCAGAAACTTGACAGAGCACTTGGGAGAGACCTACGCCTTTTCAAAGTCTAAGCATGTAGTCATGGTTGGCTTCTTTCGACCTGCATTCCAATATGGTCGTGGATTATTAATTAATAATGATAGGATGGTCTTGTAAAATCTAACATGGGTCGTAATTGTACTACACAGTGGATCGGGATTGAAATCCACGAAGGGTCGTGTTTATAACAACTTTTAAAGGAATGTGGTTATCATGGTAAACGGTTTGTTGTTGTCATCTACACTGGATCGTAGTTATCATTTGTGCTAGGTCGTGGTTGACAGTCATGCTACAGGGTTCGTTGAAGTCATCTATTTGCTTGTCACCAACGATCCATTAGGCAAACCAATCACGATCGCAACAACAATCGTGGTTGTTATGGCATACAGATTGTTTTTGTCGTCTACATTAAATCATGGTTCACAGGCACGACCCGTAGAAGATGTGATCCACGATCCAGTTCAATTGTCAACTACGACCCATTATGCAACAAACCACGATCACAACAATGATCATGGTTGTCATGCCATACGTATCATTGATGTCATCTGTGTTGAGTCGTGGTTCACAGCGACGACCCACATAACACGTGGGCCACGATATACTGACCCTGTCAACCACGATCTATTCGGCATATCACCACTGATCACAACAACGACCGTGATTGTCATGCTATACATCTAGTTATAGTCATATACATTGGGTCGTGGTTCACAGCCCAGACCCACATAACATACTAACCACCATATACCGTCCCTGTCAACCATTACCTTGTTTTGCCATTTATATTGACTGAGCTGCACTGAACTTGTATATGTACTCGCTGAGTGGCGATGGAGGGGCCCAATGAAGAAGATTCAAAACCAGTAAAAAAAAGGGTTAGGTTAGGGATAGATAAAAAGTGAAGGGGTTCCAAAGAAGAAGCAGCAGTATATAGTCGGCGTTCCGTGTGGGGACAAACGATTGAAGTTATGCGTTTGGAATTGTAAACATTCGTAAAAGCGTCCGTTGATGTTCTGCGTTTGGGATGTTATAGTCGGTGTTCCGTAAGTCACAACGAAGTGCCTTTTCTCTAATCCGCACCGTCCATTTTATTTCTAACATCAAGAAACCCAAATAATGGTCAAAATATTAGAATCCAATGGACCACGATAGTTCAACCAAAAGATTCCTGCCTTTAGCACGTCATCTTTAGTGTATGTACATGCGACATATTACTTCCATACAAACAAAGATATATGGGGTCCACAGTGATATTATATATATATGTCGTCTAAACTAACCATCGTATGAATATACGTATATAAAGACATATCATAAAAATAATAATAATAAGATTTGTCAGGTGGATGTATGGCCCACGTAGTTCTTGACACCCTCTAACCATTAATTTTAGTGTAATCAACTACGCGATATATATACAAAATGGCAACCACGATATATATCGTCATGTCAACGACGACCCATCGAACATTAACACTATGACCCATATAACATTATAACCACGATACAGAGTTATGGGCCAGAGACTTGGGTTTCAAACTGGATATGGCGAGGGCTTTCGTTATCACAACTTAATCAAAGTCATCCCTACCTTGCACAATGACAACCACAACACTTCGTAGATGACAAACCACGATCCTTCACGTTGTCAATACATGATCGAGGCAAAGGATCGTTGTTGACTCTGTCTTTTTTTGTGTAATTTTTTTTTAATCGTGCTTTTCATGTAAAATGGATTGTGGTTGTTATGATATATATGGATCGTAGGTTATTAGAGTTACATGGATCGTGGTGTCGGTTGCTATGGGTCGTGGTCTTCATGTTTTATGGATCGTTGTTGTCGTATTTTACGAATCGTTGTTGTCATATTATATGGATCGCGAATTTCATGTTTTATGGATCGTTGTTGTCATGTTATGTGGATCGCCATTGTCATGTTTCAAAATATCGAGTTCGTTTTCCTGAAAATCAGAATAGGACATTTCACATCGGAATGGAATATGGATCATGGTTGTAATGTTGTATAAGTCGTGATTAAAATAAAATATAGATCCTGGTTGTCATGTCATATGGTTCGTGATCGTAGTTGTCATTTGATATGGATTCGTGGTTGTCATGTTATAAGGGTCGTGGTTGTCGTCTTGCATGGATCATGGTTGATGGTGTGCATGCGTCGTAGTTGTCATATTTGTTATAGATTGTGGTTTCATCCGTACTGGAACGTTGTTGACAACCATTGCACTGAGGAAAGCACGACAGATTATCATGACAACCACGATCCATATATCACGAAAACCACGACCTATGTTATGTACACTATTCTGATCTTTGAGTTTGTGGTTCATATGCATAAAAGCTCTTGATTATCGTTCACATTGGGTCATGTTTGTCATGATACATGGGTCCTCATTGTCATTGTATATGAGTAAGGGTTGTGAGGTTCTATAGGTCGTGGTTGTCATGATACATGGACCCTGACTGGAATGATATGTGGGTCATTGTTGTCGTGTTATATGGGTCATGGTATACGTGAATCATTGGTCGTAGCTGATATAGGTCGTGGTCAAAGCTGTAATGGATCGTGGTTGTCGTCCTTGTTGATCCGGCGCTGACAACCGCAACTTAATGAGAAAGACAACCCATATGACATTTCAATCGCGATCGTATTGTCATGACAACCACGACCCATTGTTAAGTTCACGTTTTCCTATATGGGTCATGGTTCAAATGCACAATGGATCATGGTTAGCATACACATTGGAAAGTGGTTAACATGCACCAAAGTTGATGAATCAATAAATAATAAGTATATATATATTTATATATATATTACAATTCACATTACATTATCATAAGCAATAAAAAATAATAATAATAAGTCATCACCAGCCTCGGCCTCATCCTCGGCCAACAGAGACGAAGGTGCATCGACGCCGATTGTGACCTATTCATTTCCATCTCGAGCATCTCAGTGTTGGCCTATTTTCTTGCTGGCATGTAATTCGAACCTTTTTCGGTCTTCCATCAGATCTTCTACTTTCTGGAGGCTTCATATTCTTACATAAAACCTTCACTTCGTCTGAAATGTCCCGTTGTGTCTTGCAAAGCACCGTGTAAACTAACCGCCCATACACCTCATTACTCTTAGATTCACCACATCGGTCATTCCCCATGCGGTGATGCACTTCCGAGTTGCATCACCATACACAACTTTAATTATCAAATCGAATTCAATCGATGCAGTCTTCGTAATCTTATGGTAATGAAGCACACTGGGTCGTAATCTTATGGTAATGAAGCACACTGGATCGTGGTTCTCATACACGTTGGATCGTGGTAATGAAGAACACTGGGTCGTAGTTGTATCCAGTGCCATATCCCTGACGAGCACGATCCATATAACATCACAACCACGGTCGTGACAAGTGGCAACCACGATCCAAATACCGTCTCAAACATGATGCCGTGGTTGTCTACCATCCAATGGTGGAGGTTTGATCAAGGTGTGCCCAACGTTACACTCCCTTTCACGTGACAACTGGAACCCTCGACTTGTCGACTCTGTTCTTCCTTTACCTTGGCAGATGCCTACCTACAGTTGAAATAAAATAAAATACAAACCTCGTAGTGGAAGAGGCTTTCTGACGAGCGAAACGATGAGGAGAAACAACGTCGCTCTCTAGCTGTTTGGTCCTTGGATCTTGGCTTCTGTAGGAAAACAAAAGAAGAAGAAGGAGAGGGTCTTTCAAATGTACATAAGTGTGACGTTTGCCCCTTCCGAAGCTCGTGGTGTAGGTGATCGGTGGTCTGTGGGCCCCAACATGATGTATGTACTTCGTCCAGGCCGTCCGTCCAATTTAAAATATCATTTTATGGCTTAAACCGAAAAAAGAGAGTGATAGAACTCTCCGGTGGACTACACTGCGGGGAAATTATAGTTATTGGATATCCACCATTAAAATCCCCCTAGGGCCCGCCATGATTGAATCATGCTTGTTTTTGGTCTCGTGCCATAAAATGATCTGTAGAAATATATAGACGGCATGGATGAAACATGTACTTGGTGGTGGAGCCCACAGAGCACCGAGCACCAGCCATTGGACGGTGTCCCGGGGAGTAGCTGATCCGTCCGTTTCTCGGGGGTTAAGACAGCGGGTGACTTCTGCTTCACTTTAGGACCGTAAAATTCCTAAACCAAGGTCGGGGGCATTTTCGTCCGAAACAAGGTCCAAAAGCTGTCAGAAGGCCCTTTAGGGAATATATGGAGTTTCGTAGCGTTCGAGGTAATTGACCCAAACTTCGAGGCGAGTATGGTCAATTTCCCAAAAAACTTTCTTTTTTTTCTCTCTCGCCTACGAACGCTCAAACAGAGCTTGTGGACAGATCTTTGTGATCCACCACCGTGCATCAAAGGTCTAATCCAAACCGTCCATGAGACTCACACGGCCCCTCTCACTCACGCCTAGGTGGCAGTATTTCAAAAGATAGTAGAGATCGGATCTCAACCGTCCAAACATAGGACGAACGGTGTAATGAGAAATCCAGTGGACCACACCGAATTTAATAAAAAACTAGCCATTTACAATTGGTTTTTCGATGTGCATTCAGTAGACAGTGGATTTTTCAACCAACAATGATCATGGGCTCCACTAACATCATAGCGCAAGAAGTGCTTAGGCTCTGTTGCACGCGACTAAAAGATCCGGCCACCGTGGGATCTTATGGCCCACTATCGATGATCGGATGGCCGATCTGGACCGTCCATGATGTAGGCCACCATAAAATGTCCCAGGGGACATTATTCCTTTGGGAAGAAAGCAAGGAAAATGGGCATTTTCGGATTGTCTTCTTGACTGCATAACAGGACTTACGCAGGGGAGTTCTCAACAGCGTAAAGGTTGATGCACATTCTCCACCGCCTCTCCATACACCAACTCCATCAGCTTATAAAAGAAGAGAAGAGAGAGAGAGCTAATGACAATCAATTGCTTGGGGTGTCACGTCCCGAACTCGAAAACCGGGCTCACAAAATTCCCGATCGCCGAATCTGGTGCCGACAGCCTCCGTAGAATCTCATTCTCGGCTCCCGGCACCCATTTACCAGGTTCCAATCCTGGGATCCTATAAGGAGGATTTCTAATATCAATTTAATTCATAACGAGCATAACCATAAGCATAACCCACGAACAATAATCACAAGAACACCATCTCAAAATCCATTATGATAAAAAACTTTTAAGTACAATGCGTGAAAGGAAAATACATAAATCGAAAATCAAGCTCCAGAAGGCCGCTGCACGCTCCAAGCACAACACTGCTACAACCTATCATCATCTGCACGCATCTATCGTGTAAGCTTATAGAAAGCTTAGAGGGTGGTATAAGTGTGTGCACAAGGTAAGTGTCAAGTATTCAATACAATGCCATGGTTATACAATACCGAAAATACTGGTAATCCATAAATCATACAATGTCGGAATAAACAGAAATACTAACAAGATCATGAATTATCAAAGTAAGCAGAAATACTAACAAGATCATAAATCATAAGATAATAGAATAAGCAATATAAAACAACTATGTAAATAAAGAGTCACAAAAAGCTAAAAAAATTAGATGCCGAGGATGTAATGCAATATATGGTACGAATGGAATGACCATATTGGAGTGTGAAGTCGGGATGATAGCACGTAGTATCATAGGCTATGGGGTCCATCACAAGGGACTTCTATACAAACCAGTCCCATACCTAAATTTGGATAGTCAGACTCAATGTGGTAAACTCCTGATCTCAGGTTAGTCGCGCGCCCCAACCGAAATCCTGGCCATTGCGAAGGCACACATAATAAATAGGTGCGCACCACCAACCCAAGTGGATAGTGAATGAATGAATGCATGAATGAGTATGCAACTCCTACTCACTAAATCCACATATCAGTACAGTTCATCTCTGGGATCATCACCGGGGTTTGGTATACTCCAAATGGCACTGCCGCTCTCCTAGCCGCACAGTCCAAGTGAGCGTAAGAAACCTCACTATCCGCCTGGACAATAGTCTGCCAATACCTATCTGGCACATCGATAGCGGACCCATTCACTAGCTGGTCAAACTCAGCCTAGTATTGCCCCTTACCCTCGGGCAAGTAAGGCCACACCCCCTCCCAATCGACCATGACACAGTGGGAGACGCGGCCTCTTGATATTCAGCACTCGGGCGCTCATGTATCCACTTGATCTCGACGTTGGGGCGTCTCCTAGCCACGGAGGTTTAAAAATTTTCACCCAGGGACATCTATGGCACCCGTATGCTAGAACCAAATATTTTCGGTGTCCCATTTGGCCATCCACGATATGCCTGTGGAGGCTACGACCCTGATGTCGCTAGGGTGTACAGTAATCATAATGCGAGATGCATGAGTCATACAATCCAGTCATGCATCAATCTTGCGTATACCGCGTGCTCATGTAAGATAACATCCGCCTATCAGGGAGTCTCATAACAACATGCTCAATGACATATGCAATGATCAACCACATCTCATAGCAAATATGCAGATGATGCGTATGGGCATGTATCATGATGCTATGCTGTCACATACTCATAACCGGTATCAACAACCAGCATCGACAATCGATCTCGACAATGTGGACATTTAACCAACATTGCCCCCAAGGAATGGCCCACATAGAGCCAAACATATAATGGGCTCACGGCCTCACACAAAGGCCTGATATACAACACAGGGGGCCTTACTCAAGGGACACATATACACAACAGGCGGGCCCTACTCATGGGCCTCAAATACATCGAATGGGCCATGCATCATGGGCCATGAATCCATCACAATGGGCCTTTCTCATGGGCCTAACATACATCATAATGGGCTCCATAACCTAGTCCTCAAATGCATCCCAATGGGCCTCATCTCATATGCCTCATATACATCATATTAGGCCTTAAACATGGCCTGAATGCACATCACGACGGTCCTCAGATACGGGCCGCATATACATCGCATTGGGCCTCAACAATCGGCCTCAATACTCGGAATCGACACTCAGAATCGGCCTCGATAATCGGTACCGATAATCAACATGTATAAACAAGGCGGGGTCCATAGATGAACAACTAATCAACAATAATGTAAAGATCGGCCCTCGGCCATGGTTATATCAATCCGATAGCACGGAGCCATCTGTCTATGGCGAATGGGGCCCACTTATTTAGGTTAACCTATGAAGAGAATGGGCCTAACAATGCCTAAGGGAAGGTTACAATGAGAACATCTAACCGTCATTGCCCATCAATGTGAATATTCAACCAACATTGCTCCCAAGTAGTGGCCCATGTAGAGTCAAACATAAGGTAGGCCCAAATATCCAACAGGTGGCCTCAAATAGTCATCACAGGTGGGCCTTACACATGCAGCACGTGGGCCTACACATCACGGTGGGTCGATACATTGGGCCGCACAATTAACCTAATATGCACATCACGGTGGGTTGCATCATTGGGCCGCATCAACGGGCGTCAATCGAACAAGTGGGCCGCATCAATGACCCGCACTAATGGGCCTTATACACATCTAGTCGGGCCTCGATACTGGGCTGGAAACATGTCATAATGGGACACGACATACGGGCCGAAAATACGTCGCAATGGGCCTCAACCCATGGGCTGAAAATACATCTCTGTGGGCGTTACCAAATGGGCCATAAACACATCCTAATGGGCCTCAACCATGGGCCTCTAACATATCATAACGGGCCTTACATCAATGAGCCGCACTAATGGAGCTCATGCACATCAAGTGGGTTACATCAATGGGCCGCATAAATGCACAATAGGTAGGCCCTGCACATGCAGCAGATGGGCCCCACCAGATGGTTAGTGTAGATATAGAATGCATACACCTAGTAGGTCACACATGCCATGGACAGTGTGAGTAAAACATACATCGAGGCTAGCCCTATATGACCTGGACGGTTAGGGTGGAACATATGAGGTGGGTTCTGCTTACGGGTTCCAAATACATTACAATGGGCCTTACCAAATGGGCTTTGAATACATCTCAATGGGCCTCAACCCATGGGCCCTGATATATATCCTAAAGGGGGTACCTGCCCTTGATGGCGTGGATAAAAATACATCATGGTGCATCCCATCCAAATAGTTGGACAATATGGATAGAAAAACATATATATCATGTGGGATCCATGTGTACAACAGATGCATCAAGGTGGGCCTCACACCGATGGACTGCATGGAACGAAATACATATGTCACACGGGTTCCACATCCCACGGCCAGAGATTGGGCGATGAGGATAAATAAATACATCATGCTGGCCCACACTGCATATAGACGGTATGCTTATTTAACACATATAATAACATATAGTAAGGAGGGCCCTACTGTCCAATAGCTGCTGGACGATGTGAATAAGGAGTGCATGCATCAAGATGGGCACCTCGAATGGACCACAAAATACATCAAAGTGGGCCCGACAAATGGGCCACAAAATACATCAAAGTGGGCCTCATAACATGGGCCTCCTATACATTAAGGTAGGCCCCACTGGACGGGCCATAATACATCAAGATGGGCGTCCTCACATGGTCATACGTACATCAAATGGGCCACACCAATGGGCCCCATGTATATCAAATGGGCCACACCCAAATAAAAGTGGTGATAATGATTTCCACCATTTAAGTTCCTAAGGCCCACCATAACATATGTTTCCCATCCAACATGTTTATAAATTAACGTAATGATAGATGAAGTAGAACAAATATCAGCTTAATAGGAAACTCCCATGGCCCTTAGAAATTTTGAACAGTGGACATCATTGTCCACTACCTCAAATGGTGGGGTCCACTTGAACTTTAGATCTGACTTATTTTTAGTCTCAAGCCTGTTAAGACAAGCATGCCAAATGGTTGGACGGTTTAGATGCAACACATGCATCAAGGGCGGGGTCCACATGAGCTATGGATCTGACTCATTCTTTAGCTCACGCCATGAAATGAGCTTTCAAAATGGATGGACAACTTGGATGCAACACATGCATTATGGTGGGTCCCATAGGGATGGGAAGGTTGGTCGGCATAGATGAAGTACATACCTTACAGTGGGGCCCACACTAATGGAAAGTGTGGATTACAATACATGCCTTAGTGGGTCCCATGTGGGCCCCACCATAATGTTTATTTTCCATCCAGCCTATTGATAAGATCACCCAGACCTGGGGGCCCATGGTAATGTTTATATGACATCCAAACTGTTCACAAGGTCACTCAGACCTAGGGCCCACTGTACTGTTTATATGACATCCAAACTGTTCACAAGGTCACTCAGACCTAGGGCCCACTGTGATGTTCATGCCATCCAAACTATTCATAAAGTCATGTGGACCAGGGGGCCCACGGTGATGTTTATTTTCCAGCCAACCTGTTGATAGGGTCACGTGGACCTGGGGCCCACTGGAATGTTCATTTGCCATACAACCTGTTGATAGGGTCACGTGGACAGGGAGTCCACCCTGATGTGGTTCACAAATCCAGCCCACCCATTATGTGCATCCCACTTAGCTGAGGGTTCAGACCAGGTTTCAGCTACATTCAAATTTCAGGTAGGCCCTACCAAGTGATTTTATATGTTTTAGGCATGTCTTCATATGATTTTAGGTGGTGTGGCCCACTTGAGTTCCGTATACGGCTGATTTTTGGGGTGGCCTCCTGGTCCGAAGGGACCCATCAAATGCATGGTGTTAATGTTCGAAACGCATCATGGTGGGGCCCACAACTGGGGCCGTGAGGCCCAGCCCGTCCATCCATCCACTTGCCCGCCTGCACAGGACGCTGCTGCGTCCTTAGCAGCAGCACCAGCGGCTGCCTTTTTTTTAAAAAAAAATCTGTTTTTCTACAGATTTTCCTAGGCGGGGCCCGCGTACGAAAAATCCAACCCGACCACTGGGTTCTACGGTCCATGATCGTCCAAATGAGACCAATATGCAACATATTCTCAGCGAATAGAAGATTCAAGGTGGGTTTTAACGGTATTACCGCTATTTCCTATGGTATGGCCCGCTCAATTATCGGATTGGACTCATTTTTCGGATCAACGCCTAAAATGAGCTGAGCAATGGAATGGACGGCGTGGATTATCTACATACATTAAGGTATGGCCTACATAAGCAGCCCACCCAAAAGCTTTAAATCAAACTGATTTTTTTTTTTGTCTTCGCATGGCACGTCCAAACGTGCATTCACTGACAGTTCACACTTCACTACACGTCCATCATCCAGGACGCTAGACGGTGTGAATTTAGCTCATTCTAGGTGGGTCCCATATTGACACTATGTACTTCACATTGGGGTGGGTCCACACGTATGGGACCCACCAGCCTTGGATAAAAAAATGGGTATGGTGTATTTCCTCCAATTAGGCCCGCCTAAACGGACTGCTAGGTGGGCCCACTAGGTGGATGACATCGATGTAATACATATATTATAGGTGGGCCACTCATCATCACCAAAAAAAATGAAAGAGAGGGAGAGAGAGAGGAAGAGAAGCACCCACCTTAGATCTTGGACTTCTTCTTCCACCAATGCATGCTAAAGATCTAATGGATGGACTTCAATGGTTGAGATCGACTTAGGATGGTGGAGATGGGAGATGGGAAGGTGGGCCACACTAGCTCTCTCATAGGGAGCTTGGACGTGGATTGCTTGGGAGGAAAAATGAGAGAGAATGAAAGAGAGAGAGATGATGGGAGAGGAGTGATGGGGTGTGTATGAGATAAGATGGAAAGGTTGACTTTGGGGATGGTGTAGTGTACTTGGGGGATGGGATAGGGTACTTGACTTGATGGGTGTACTTTGACAAGGGAAGTGATTGATGTGATGGATTCTCTATGAATTCAATGCGCGATGTTTTTTTTCGCACTAAATGCGGGCCTACATCTTCTGCCTCGGGTATCGCCTTGGTGCATGAGACGCGGCATCAGAACCGCGGCGACAGCGCGGTCGCAATGATACAAGTCTCGGATTAAGCCAACTCAGATCTACAGGATATGACCTGAGATTGCACACAAATGCCGATAACAGATTGCGGGTCACCGAAATTCGATCGGAGGACCGCAGGAGCCTATAGAACGGTACGGGGTAGGATACGAGTCTTACATGGGATGTTAGTAAGAGAGAGAGAAAGAGAGTAATTTTAGAGCTTTTTTTTTACTATTTTTTTATATGATATTTGAGAGATCTAGTCCTATCATGTTGGGGTAAACCTCTTAGCTAGGGCTAAAAGGTGAAGCTTGTGGTGTGATGGGAAGGATTTTATAATTTTGATTCATGTTATGAACTACCTTGATTATAGTTTGTTTAATAGGAATGCTTTCAGTTTTTAATGGTTTGTTGCGACTGAAATTACAATAGATCTGTGATGGCTTTAAGTATTTCCTTTTTATTATTTTGATTGTGAAGTTAGGAAGCTCTGTTGTTCACCATTGCCCCTTGGACATGGTTGGATGATGGAATCCCTCCTAATATTCATACATCTTCCTGACTAGTTGTGGATTGGTTTAATTTTGTTGTTTGCTTTGTCTCATGGGCATGGTTTTGTGATGAAATCAACTCTAATTCTCATACCTTCATCTCTTTAAAAACTAAATCAAAGAAAGTTCAGATTGAGCTTTAGTGATATATCTTCCAATTGGATGAAGATGGGACTTGAAGTCTAGTTGAGTTCATGAATCAAGCGTAGATCTCCCTGATCTTTATAAGTGGATCCTCTGAATCCCTAGTTTTTCACCTTTGAATTCTACAAATTTTAGTTTACTATTTCACCATTCTTCCCTCATATTCACTCGATTTAGATTTCATCTTCTTCTAGTTCTGGTTACTTTCAGATTACGTACAAGGTTCAGTCCTTATGGATTCGACCTCGATCTCACCGAGATTATTACTACATCGCAACCCTATACTTGGGGTGTGAACAAAATGTCTAAGGGATTCGATTCCTCACCATTTACCACTACGGCGTATACCTCGCTTGTTTCCTTGAATTCCTCCATGAAATCCCGAATGGTTAAAAGGGAAGTCTCCTCTACTTTGGAGGCTTCAGGGTGGTTCTTTGGTGTCAAGGGGTAATGATTAATTTTCAATTATCCTTGACGAAGACGTAAACATTGTCTTGTCCCCTGTGGGTCGCATCATGGTCTAATTGTCATGGTCGACCGAGTAACATATAACATGCTTCCATGTCAACCACGTTACAAAGTATTTAATCCTTATAATTTTTTTCAATTGAAAACGAGATAGTGCATTGTTCAGTTACCTTAGTCTCGTTCACTTTTTTTATCCAAGCAATTGAGTACGGGGAAGGATGTTTTGTTGTTGGTAGCTATAACTTATCCACCATAACTTTTGAGATGATGTTCTCACTACCGCCACTATGTATGAGTACATCATAGACTTTGTCATTGACGGTGTACTACGTATGGAATATATTGTATTGTTGTGGATGTAATTCCTTCCGCGAGGTGTACAGTAATCGCCTCATAACTAAAGATTCACTACGATCCTCGCCCGTCCATTCATCGCCATCTGATCTTTCCTCAGTAGCTTGTTTATGTTCATCAAAACCAGAGTCTTCTTTTGCGACCTCACATTCAGTGCCCCTTCTTTTATGGTCAAGTGTGCTGCGGGACATTGAAGACAAGTGTTTGATAAGTGGTCCGATTGACTACAATGGTAATAATTGTTCAACCTTGGTCGAACGTAAGGATTTGGAATCCTACTTAGGCCTGATGTTGTGGGTACTATATGTTGATGCCTAGATGAGCCACTTCTTGTATCACGGTTTACGGTTGCAGGAGGTTAAGAATGTTCTCTTACTGGTTCTTTTCCTCGTGCCAGTACTAGATCCTGTGTAGGACCCGTCATGGGAGGTCGAGTTGAAGGATAAGACCGATTAGAGATTCTCGCAAGTTACATTTCTACCATACCTGCCAACTGAACCGCTTCATCCTCGGTCCTAACTAGGTGCATCTAAACTTGATCCTGAATTGTCAATCGTAACCTACCTATAAACCATGCTGCTTTTTGTGATTCAGATTCTAACAGATCGTTTTGTGATATAAATATCTGTATCATATTGAACACTTGAAAACAAAGCAAACACAACAAAACAAAAAAGAAAAAAAAAAACAGAAAGGAAAAACATATCTCACCTCGAATGCCATCTTATAAGAATCTTACATTTCTATTTTAATCTTTCTTCATCTTTGCTCTAGCCCAAACTTCTTCTTCAAGAATCTCATAAAGTCATAAACCTTGTGTGAGTCCGGAAGGGCCTTCGACACACTCTCCATCTCCATACACCTCTTCACCCAGCTCTTCAGCTTGGGGCATTCTTCCTCTATATTGAAAGTCCCCTCTATCTCATAGCTGTAAAACCAACAAGAAAAGGGATCGAAAATCCATTTTATTTCCATTTTTACTATTTATAGTAAGTTTGAGTTTGATTATAATTCTACAACTACCCAACCGAGTCGAGCACGTGCTACTTCCAGGTATCCGTATTGGAAATTAGCCAAACAGGCCCTGGAGATAACACTAATTTCCTGAGCTAAATAACCCTGGGATGGTTTGTAAATAGGCTCGATCATCATCTCATTTTACAATTAGTAACTAGACTGTGTTGACTCAGTGATTAAGTGTTGAAATGGTGCATATAGGGAGGCATTTAGCTGACTGCACTGAAAGTTAATCATACCTCGTCCACTCTTCAATGGCTATGAACAATCATCATTCAGGTATAAAGACCAATGCCTACTATTTAGCTTTAAAACCTTATTAAACTCGGTTGCGAGTTAACTCGTCTAGTTTCCCAATTGAGTCGACTCGATTGTAACTTACAGATGTCTTGTTACATCTTATCTAGGTACTACCAGCAATTGTCTATCTTGGGAAACATTTCTTCCTTTAACAAACCTCAACAAGTGAGTAGAAGTTGGGATTCATGTAAACATTAGTCTATAAGTGAGTTGAGATTGGAGGTCTAGAACTAATGCTTACTTGGATTTTAGGATCCCTACGCTCACCTCATAAGAATGGTCAGAATCAAAGAAATTACCCATCCAAGGTGAGGGACATCCCCCATAGCTTTTCCATTACATTGAATTCTAAGATAGTGTTAAAGCTTAAAATTTTAGAAATATTAATTGTGCATGTGTTAGCCTTGCTCCATTTGAAATAATTTCACTAATTATATGGAAATATTCATATCTTATTGATCTTGTAGAAATTCATATCATACTCTTGGCCCCATATCTAGACTTGCTTAGTTATATATACATTTCATTAACTATGTTAAGAAGTATTAAATCTTGTTCCTATCTAAATGGTTAATTCACTCCCTAATCCATTTCATATGTTAGAACCATTTTTTATTTGAAGCTAATGTGCATGATCAAGTCTTGAACTAGCATGCCATTCCTTCCACTCTTAATTGGTTATGTTGAGAATGGGTTAACATGCAAATGTCTAATTACTTGAATTCAATGTGTAACAAACATGCGATTTGGACTTGGTACTGTATTCTCCAATTAGTAGTAGTGGTCCAACTTAGAGTTATATTCTACCAAGTAACGACATATGACATGATGTATCTATCTATTATCAATGTTGTATAATGGAATCTAAGTGTGAAAGGCCACCTTTAGTGGGATGTTATGAGAACTTGGTAAGATATACTCCATATATGGGCTTCAGTTGAATCTCTCCACACTGAAGGAGAGATTAGGCCTGATGATAGTCAAGTATTGAAGAGCACCGGCATGAGAACGAAACATAATAGGGTCGGAGAACAGCTTTCCTTCGACTGAGAGGTACTGACCGACAACAAAGGGTGTAGAAATAGACTTTGCATCAATCATGGAAGCACGTTGCAAAAGATTAAGAGCATACTTCGTTTGACTGAGAAACAAACCTTTCTCATTAGCTTGGACTTCAACGCCGAGAAAATAATGAAGATCACCCAAATCCTTCATGGAGAATTCCTTAAAAAGCCGAGTAATAAAGGTTTGAACCATAGAAGTATTACTTTTAGTGATGACCATGTCCTCAATATAAAGAAGTAAATAAATAGTCCCAAGCGAGGATTGATAGACAAACAACGAAGAATTAGCTTGAATGGAGAGAAACCCAAGTTGAAGTAGAAAAGAGCTAAAGCAATGAAACCAAGCTCGAGGAGCTTGTTTCAAGCCATAAAGAGCATGCTTCAAGGGACAAACATGCCAAGGGAATTGTGGATTAATGTAGCTAGGCGATTGTTCCATGTACATCTCTTCATTGAGAAAACCATGAAGAAAAGCGTTTTTAACATCTAACTGATGTAAACGCCATCCAAAAGTAACAACCAAGGACAAAATGATTTGGACCGTAGTAGGGTGCACCACAAGGCTAAAGGTGTCACCGAAATCAAGGCCATGAATCTGAGAAAATCCAAAAAAAAAAAAAAAAACTTGCTTTGATATCATAAAGATGTTTAACAAAACAATGAGCAATGGCCGAAATCCTCCTTGACATATGGAGAAGATAACTTTTGATTATATACAGAATAATTACAGTTGTGTGATCCTATTTAATAGGAAAGAATCAAATACAAATATTCAAAATATTTGTAAATATCTTTACAGCTATACAAGTGGATATTGTGGCAACCGAAATGGAATAGGTGTAATGCCCTGTGTTTTCAGGACCCGAGTATATGACCCGTTTCCCAAGAACCCAAGTGTTAACTTCAAAAATTCAGTGTAAATTTGAACCGCTTATCATTAATCAGAGTTAACAGCAACGAAGCTAGAGTAAACCATGCAATGAATAAAAACATTCTGATCATTACAAAATTCCAAATGTAGCGCCCATACAGGACTTATACAATCTTAAAGAACAAGGTTCATTAAACAACGTAGAAATCTATCAACTAGTGGTGGAGATCAATATGGGCCGTAGGGACCCCACCTAGCTCCTCAGCTACCCGATCTGCTCTAACAACTCAGTGAACAACATCGGCTCGCTCTACACCTTCATCAACTATTATGGTTTGATAGCGTCAATGGCTATCACAGTGAGGAGGACTCTCTAAGATTGCAAACTCATCATTCATAATCCAATATATATTGCAAGTCATGAACTTTAGATACACTAATTAGGGCATTTCATATTCATACTCATATTAAGGAAATCATGCCAATTAACAGAATTTTATCATAAGCGAAATATAATAGTAATCGCAATACGAGAGAATATGTCCAAATAATCAAATAATCAACCTTACAAGCTCCATAAAATTGTTAGAAAATCAAGCTTTAAACTTCTACTTCACCCGCGAATCAAATCGTACGTGAACACCGTAAGATGGCTAGAAAATCGCTAAGCGAACACCTGCTCTGCCCAAAAATCATGATACGACTGAACACCGTAAGGTGAAGAGAGAACAACATACCGACGTCTACTTCAACCGAAAATCATATTATACGTGAACACCACAAGATGGCCAGGAAATCGTTAAGCGAACACCCGCTCCACCCGAAAATCATGGTACGACTAAACACCACAAGATGAAGAGACAAGCAACATACAAACTCTATACCACCTAGAAATCATATTGTACGTGAACACCGCAAGATAACTAGAAAATCGATAAACGAACTTCAGCTCCACTCGAAAATCATGATATGACTAAACACCGTAAGTTGGCTAGAAAACCAACATAAAAACTCTAGACCACCCGAAAATCGTATCGTATGTGAATACCGCAGGAAATCACCAAGTGAACACCTACTCCACCCGAAAATCACAATATGACTGAACATCGCAAGATAGCTAGGAAACAACAAGATATGCGAATATAATCATCAAGTCACGGAAGGACACCAATGACCCATCAAAGCCACGAAGGGCAAATAAACGATCCAAGCCACGTAGGGTAAATATGCAGTCCAAGACATGTAAGGCATATACGCGATCCAAGTCACGTAAGTCAAATATAGACCGCAAGATAGTGAGTTCATGACAGGTCTCATTTATTACATCACTCAATCATAAACGACATACATATAGTTAATTAACAATGTACGACTAAAGATAACATGTTATCATCAAATCATGTATGCATGTTATAATTAAATAGAGATGTCTACCATCTAACACAACAATTTAGCATATTCAATAGTAATGTAAGTAATTCAATTAGAGGAATCATGCCATCATCTATATCCAGATTGATGAAATTAAGTGGGAAGCTCAAAGGGTAAGTCCTCACCTTACGTCTGGGTTTTCCTCCCGCTTAATCTGGGATTACTACAGAATTAAAGCACCCGAATTCTACTACTCCGAGCAGCTTACTAGCGTCCCCTATCTAGATTCAATGAACATAACTGGCTAGACTGGAATGTTGCCTTTCGGGGAAGGATCATACCCTACATTACCCAATCAAATATGAAATTTAAAAATCATGGATTAGTTATCCATTGAGCTCAAATTAATAAAAGTAAAGGCTAGTTCACCTTCAATCCGAGTTAACTTGACAAAGCCTAGTTTGGCTTGACGTGACCCTGATTTAAGCAAAATGGTGAATTGGCGAGAACCGCAAAGGTCAGCAGCTACGAAGATGGGCCAAGATCAGCCGCAACCTCAGGACTCAATGACTCAACTGAGTCAACTCAGTTTCTTCCCAACAGTGCATACTCTCTCTCTCTCTCTCTCTCTCTCTCTCTCTCTCTCTCTCTCTCTCTCTCTCTCTCCCCCTTTTTTTCTTTCCCGCTGGAATTCCAGCAATGGGTTTGGATGACCCAAATCTGGACCGGGTCCAAGCCCCAACTCGGACCCAGACTCGGCTCGAACTTGGCAGCGAGTCGGGCACACTCTCTCTCTACGCTTTCTTCCCCTGCTTCTCTTTTTCTCTTTCTTCCTTGATTTCTCTTTCTTTTCTTCTTCTTCTCCCTGCTGGAATCTCTAGCCAAAGCTAGAGCAGACCAACGCCTGAGTCGCACTGGGATCAATCGACGAGCTGGACTTGTCCCAGCGGCTGGGTGCAGCCCCCTTTGATTCACGTTGAAACAGGGGTGTAACAATACTCCTCGCTCACTTCTCTCCATGCTTCTTCCCTTTTCTCTTCTCAGCAACGGAACAGGACGGAGCCTAGCTTGAACTCGGACCCAACTCAGACAGCAGCTTGGCCGAGTCTGTGACTTGGTGCAGCAGCAGCAATGTCACGAACGGCTCTCTCTCTCTCTCGCTTCCTCTCTGGTTTTCTTTCTTTCTTCTCACTCTCCCTCACCTTTTCTTCTTTCTCTGCAGCGTCCCACCCTCGCGACTCGGCTGATCAGTGATCTGCAGCTCGGGCAGAGCTTGTGCTCTCGGGGAAGAAGCTCCGGCTTCAATGGCAAAACTCTATCCGACAAACCTTCTTTCGATCTGAGGCATGTGGATGTCAAAGAAATGTACAAGGAGGCTAGTAGGAGGGATATTTCGAAGCTCCAGGCCGGTTTCAATGGTGGGTTTGAGGGGAGTTAGGAGGGCTGGTTTCTCACACCAGTTTTCTACCAAAACCTAGCCTATGTGGATCAGAAATGGATGGATGAGATGGGATAAAGTGGACGGATGAGATCCTAGAAGAAGATTTCACGCGGATTTCCAGCGTGGAAAGCCAAAAAAAACAGAGATTTCCCGTTTTGGAAACGGGTGTGTTTGTTAGCCTGATTTGCGGCTGAATTTGTGTGCGTATGTGTGTAATCCAACGGGTGGGTCGACATATTTATGTTCTGCTTCGGATCCTATAAAACATGGACGGTTCGGATCTTCTAAGTGTCTGCTGATGGTGGGCCACAATGGTTACAAATGGACGGGTATCCGTCCGTTCAAAACAGCTGCGCGCGGGAGAGGAAAGAAGGAATTTCCTTTTTTGGAAAATTTCGGTCAGAGCTACTCTGACCGGTTTCCTTAGTTCAGTGCACAGCGGCTGCACGTACCTTCTGTGAATACGCAACAATTTTGGAGTCCACAATGATGTCTATGATCTGATCCACACCGTTCATCTGTTTCTTCATTCATAAATAGGGCCTCTTTAAGATGAATGAGGTGGATCCATGGCTTAGGTGGGCCATATCATCTAAATCGTGACCCATAAGTGCCCAACATCATCGATTTATGGTGATCTGAGGTCCACTCCAGGGATCAGGACCATTCACCTAACTAGTGGGCCAATCAGGTCCACCACCCAATTATGTAAGTATCATCTTACATATGAATATGTATATATACATATATATTGCATTATTTTATATTTAAATATAATTACTAACATATTATATTTTATATTAATAATCGTTTATTAATTAATAATGTTTAATTGGTAATATTATATATATGTGTGTGTGTGTGTGTGTGTGTGTGTGTGTGTGTGTGTGTGTGTATGTATGTATATATTCATAATTATCATTAAGAATATTTCAAGTATACTATAGTTAATTTATGTAATATTTTTATATATTCGTTATAATAATATTAGTAAATAATGTCTTGGATTATATAATAAAAATATATTTTTATATTTGTTTGTATAATACATTAATAATCATAGATAAGTATTTATTTAGAATAATTAATATTTATAATGTACTTCCGTGATTATATATGCTTATATTAGTATAACAAAATTAATATGAAGAAATATTATATATAATTGATGTACATTGACTAATATTTACATCTTTAACTATATACTATTGTATTTTATATATATATATATATATATATATATATATATATATATATATATATATATATATATATATATATATATATAATACAATAGTATATAGTTAAAGATGTAAATATTAGTCAATGTACATCAATTATATGATAATGTATTGGCATACAATTATTTTATATATAGTTCAAATAATATACATAATTTGAATAATTCATGTAACTTATCTATTATTACGAATAATTATAAAATTACTTTGTATTAATACACACACACACACACACACATACACACACACACACACAATTACATCGCATTTAAAATAATTTATTAGGATATCAACTTAAGATAGGCCACCCATCTGACTTTGAGGTACATCTATAATTCTAAATTTGACGATCACTTCTACAATTAGATTCCCCTACATATCAGTGGACGGTAGATCTCAAATCTCGTAGTTGTTCCACCATCTCGACGGTTGGATTTAGGCCAGAGTGTGAATGTTCACATAAATCGGGATTGTATTTATACTAAGTCAGGTTCTCATGGTATCACCTGAGTACAAAAAAATACGGGGTGTTACAATAGGGCAAATATCATGGAGAATCATTCAATTCTCCTTTATCACTAGGTGAGCTTCAAGGGCATCTGATATTCTTGATTTTATTTTATTTTTTCCTAAGGCATTTGTTTTTTATTAGTTTGATGTATCAAATTTGTATAGTTTTATTTGGATAGGGAATGCGTTAGGCCAGGTTCAATTATTATTTTTTTCGTGCGGATGCACACCCAATGTGAAGTCTTTTTCTCGCAGAATTGGCAAAGTTTCAGTTATGCATCCCACCTCATTGGCATCTTTTCAAATGACTATTATGGAAGTGCTTTTCATTTCTTGACTTTAAAAATAAAAAACAAAAAATCTTATGATAAACTTGTTGTATTTTGTTTTAAAATAATATTAAAATTTGTTTTATCTATATTTAAGAGAGCAACAATTTCCACATGAATTTATTGAAATTAACTCTTCATTTTGGGGGGGATTTTACCAAAATTTATTAGCAGACTGGATTTCATCAAACAACGTTCAAAGAATCAAAATTCCAGAATGGTGCTTTTTAACGTCAGAAAAATACATAAATACCCTGATTTATTTTTCTCTAAAAAGTGGAGAATTGAAAATTGTGATATGTGGGCTTGTGTGGTATGCATGTAACAACCAAACCATCCAACGGATGCATCCCACCAAGATAATGAGTGGAAAATATGGTGGATTCCATCATAAGATATGCTAAGCCATAAAAATAATTAGTGTACACTACTCAGAAGCATCTAATCTATCGTGGCCCATCTGATGATTTTCCAGGCAATATTTTTGGTTCATGTGACCATCATGATGGGTTGCATATGTTGGATGGATTGGATATTATACATATATATACCCTGTTGTCCTCTCGATTCTTGACTATGCTGTTTTTTAAAGAAAAAATAGAAGAGAGTATTTTGGTAATTCCTCCCTCGAAAAGCATCTCTTGGTAATTTTCAATCGCCGGTCATTGCATGGAAAAAAGATGCAAATAATTCCTTTTTTTATCACACTCACCGATTCAGCCACATATACTCACTGAATTTTGGACCATTTGATATTCTTTTTTTCTAACAGCCAATTTCTCCTATGCCTACTTTATGAATTTTCAATGTACCTACCTATGAATGGCTCAGATTCCTAACATGTGTGCAACTCCCTCACACGAGAAACCCTAACCTAAGCATGACACAAGCGAGCAATGGAGGTTTGCGGCCCCATCCGCGCGCCTATGTCCAAAACTCCTCTACCTCTCTTATATTGGAAGACGTGTATTTCTTTTTATAATACATGGGTTTTTACATCCTGGAAAGTGGGCTTACAGTGTACTGATCTAATATTATAATGGTTGACGTATGAGGCTTTTAGGCACAGTTGAAAACCGTTACTAAATGGTTCACGAATGGTTTTAAACTACTAAAAAGGGATTTTGGTGTTACTAAATGGTTCACAGTGATCTGATTATTCAGTTAGCCCATCAGCTTCTGCCATAGCCAGAAAACAACAGTTTAAAAGATCCTTAACCCATCCACACCCATGGGCAATCCATTATAAGGACCATCAAATGGATAATTATGATTGCCAACACATTTGGCATAAGAACATGAGCTTTCGGAGCTTATCACTAAGTAAACAACATATCTTGGCATCATCTATGCGAAAACCCCATTATAATTCTTAGACTAGTTGGAAGAGCATGCAGTCTAATGACCCACCTTTGGGTAAGCCCAATGGCATGGTTGATAAATGTACAAGTGTGGCCTACCTTAATAATTTGTTGAGTGCGATATTTTAGGTATCAAATGTTAGGGGACTGCAGAACCACATTGAGATGAATCAAGTGAAGTAATCCAATAGCACTAAGTAAACACAACGCAAACATGTTGAGGGTCAAATATTGCATATTAGACCCCAGTTATTACCTGATTTTACGTGCATGACAATGTTTAACGTTCTATTTTAATCATGTTTTTGTTGCAAGTGAATTTAAGAGCTTGAACTGAAAATGGTGCTAAAAGCATGAATTTGATGCTCAAGAATCACCAGGCAAGGGACGGATCTTAGGGGACTGAGATCGAAGAATTCACATGCCAAAAATTCGAGAAAACTCAGTGATTGAAGTAAAAGGGGCCTAAAAATCATCCTAAATGCAAGATCACAGGATTCCCACCATCCTTTTGGATCAAAACTTTATATCTGGCCTGAGGACCCTAAATTAACCGTACACGTAAAAATTCAGCCCTTGGATCCCTGTGAAAGTGGTCTAACGGACAGATCAGCTGTAAATCATCGATTTGGGGCCCACCTGATCTTTGGATATGCCTCAATTTCGGTCTCAACCCCTTAAATTAAATGAGAAAAGGGATGGACAGAACGGATTCATCATAAACATCACAGTGGACCCCACCTTGAGGGGTGTGTGCATAGTGTACTAGTGCACCCGCTGTGCACCTTTGACTCGCGCCCGACACCCGCTCGCACATCGTCCACAAGGAATGGACATTGTGATGATTAGTGGGCCATCCCCATCGTCTCAATGGATGATCTGAACTGTTCATTCGATCTAGGGGGTGGCCACGACTGTACCCATGAAGTCTTTCTGCTCCCATGCGCGTGTACACACGTAGATTGTTGTCAAATGTAGGATGATCAGCGAGGTGATTTGATACAGTGCGTTGCACTAAAACTCGACCAAAACCACCCCTTTCCAACCGAAATTTCGACAGAATCCAATGGACGGGTTGGATTCTCCAAAAACACCACTGTGGGGCCCACCGAGTATCTCAGCACAAGAGATTTCACAGTTACGCACGTTGAGGCGTTGTACGAGCACGTCCATGATCGGATCAATGATCTAAACCGTACAGACGTTCAGCAAGGGGGCCACAACCCTAATCATGAAGGCCAAACTGAGGTTGGAACATCCACCATCCCGAAACTCAGGCTGAACGCAGCTTGGTTTGTGTTGTTTTGCAAAGGGCTGCGTAACTTGCTCTGTAAACAAAGCTCACGCATGTTGCCTTACGCACTACCGCCTTTCTCCCAACCGACCCTCCTTTTGGTTATAAAAAGGAGAGAGAAAGAAAGAGAGAGGACATCCAGGGACGTGCGTCTGATGTAGAAAGCAAGAGGAGAGAGAGATCAGACGTGAGACGACCAGCCTTAGAGTTTTTTCTTTCTCCCTTTTTCTTCATTATTTTCTTTGATGTTTTTATGATCTTTAGTTTGATCATGTCTATAATTAGCTAAATCTCTTAGCTAGGGCTAAGAGGTGAAACTTGTAGCGTGATAGAATGTTTTCTACAATTTTGATTCATGTTTAAGTTGAATTATCTTTGATTTTAGTTTGATTATAAGAGATACTTTTAACTTTTAATGGTTTGTTGTGACTTAAATTACAATAGATCTGCGATAGTTTTGAGTATGCTCTTTGCATTATAGGGATAGTGAACCTAGGAATCCCGTTGTTCACCATTGTCTCACGAACATGGTTGGATGATGAAATCCTTCCTAACGGTCATAACTCTTTCAGATTGGTTGTGGATTAGTTAAATTTTGTTGTTTGCTTTGTCTCATGGGCATGGTTTTGTGATGGAATCAATTCTAATTCTCATACCTCTCATCTCTTGAAAACTAGATTAAATGAAGTTTAGATTTGGTTTTTAATGATATATCTTTCAACTGGATGAAGATGAGACTCTAAATCCAGTTGTATTCATGAATTAAGCATAGATCTCCCTAATCTCTACAAGTGGATCCTTGGAATACCTAGTTTCCCACCTTTGAATTTTACAAGTTTTAGTTTAATATTTCATCATTATTCTCTTAAATTTTTCTGATTAGGTTACATCTTCTTCTAGTTCTAGTTCCAGTTACTTTCAGCTTACGTACAAGGTTCAGTCCCTAAGAATTCGACTTCGGTGTTACCGAGATTATTACCATATCACAACCCTACACTTGGGGCTGTGAACAAAACACTCTGAATTTAACATAGAAAAAATCTTATGAAAAAAAACGACGGCACAAAATGACAGTTATCACTATGAAAGCATAAAATTACAAGAGTAAAGAGATTACTTGATCCGAACAACCTCAAATCAACCCAAGTTATACCCTTAAAACCTTAGAGCGAATTAGAAAGCTCTGAATACCTCGTAATCCCAATTACACCCTAATATATAGCCTTTGGAAGAATCATAATCGAAAAAGGAAACAAATCCCGCAAAATCGTTACTCTTCAAAATTTTATATGGAATTTGTCGATAACATCGAACAGTCGTTGATGTCATCGAAACTAATTATTCGATGGCATCGAATAAGCACCCTAATAGTCTAATGACCAACTGGAGAAAATTCAGAAAATTTCGATTGAATTTAGCATAGTTTGATGCCATCAAAAGTGGCATCGAACAGTCCGTTGATCGCATCGAATAGTCTATCAATGGCATCAATAGGCTCCGTATCTGACTTGATTTAAGACATCAAATGGATATTAATGAATAAAATGATGAGTGGACCAAATCAATTGGGAACTATTTTACAGGATCATCTTATCAATGTGATTTTATAGCAATTTAGCATCCAATATTGGACTCATACCTTGGATGTCATGGATTGACCTACACCATGCCATGGATAAATTGACCATCAATGAGTTACCTTTCAACAATTTCATTTTATATCTCGAGCAACTTCAATCTAGCTCTTGTGGTGAACTAGTGTGAAATTGTCCTAGTGCCTGACTCGAAATCATGGCTTGTTTAAAAAAAAAAAATAATAATAATAATAATAATAATAATGAAGAAAGAGTCCATCACACCAGCTTGAAATGGCAAGTGTGTCAAATGCAGTAGAGAGCTAAGCTAAGCACAAGGGCCATTCTTGTCAATTGGTCATCTGTTACATGCAAATATAATAACTTGCAGACGTGGTCTTCCCATCCGAATTGCAAAAAAGCCAAAATAAAAAAATAAACCGCCTAACGAATAAGATACAAGATGATACGTACACTAGAATCCAAACTGCAAATATCTTTATTAATAGAAAACTAAAAAAACAAAGCAGGTACAACCAAAAACACAAAAGAAAAGGACATCCCACCTCGAATGCTATCTTTTAAAAATCTTCCATTTCTATTTTAGTCTTTCTTTGACTCTATTCAATCCCAAACTTCTTCTTCAAGAACCCCACAAGGTCATAAACCTTGTGCGGGTCTGGAAGTGCTTTGGACACACTCTCCCTCTCCATACACCTCTTCAACCACATCTTCAGCTTTGGGCATTCCTTCTCTATACTGAAATTCCCCTCGGTCTCATAACTGTAAAACCAACAAGAAAAGGGAATCAAGGCAATATCGATGAACCCAAAGGTATCACCTCCGAAATATGTTTTGTCTCCCAGCTCGCCTTCCAACAATTTCAAGCACTCTATAAATTCCTTCTTTGCTGCCTCTTTAGCCTCTCCTTTGCTTTTCCATATCTTTGATCCAATTTCATATATCTAAACAAAAGAAAATAATTATTAAAAAGGCACATTTGCTAACATTTATAATGAGCAAGGAAAGATTAAAAAAGGGTCCTCAATGGCCAGACTAGCCCATCGGGCTTTTCGGCTGGGCTCCATTAGGATATTTCGCCGGAAGTTTGAGCCACGCTTAATTCAAGCTCTTTTATTAATTGGGCCAATATAGGTTTGTCTAAAACCCAATTACTTTGCCCAAGCCTAGCTTGGCTGTGGCCTTTAGCGTTTTGATGGGCATTTTTGTAATTATAAATTCACATGCTTTGCTTCTTGTAAACGTGTAACCCACCTTATAATCAAACTGGCTTGATTTTTGGTATATGGGTCATGAAAGGTGGGGCCCACCTAATGAACAACACAGATACCTTAGCTCTTGGTCAGGCTTTTGGGTCTAAGTTTTAATTTGCAAATTGGGCTTGGACTAACATGACCTGGCCTGGCCCAGGTCCACCCCCATCAATAGCCTCTACTGTATAAAAACAATATATACACCGAATCTCAGTGTATAATAAAGCTACACAGCTTTAAAAATGCATACCATGTAAGCTGCATTTTCATGAAATATACATAAGCTGACCTTCTTGTCTACGTAGTCAGCCCAGAACCTGGCAATGGCCCGTTGGTAAGGATCTTTGGGCAGCAACAGCGATCCGTCCGTCCAGACCTCATCGATGTATTGGACGATTACGAGTGATTCGCAGATGGTCCTTCCGTTATGGATAAGGACAGGGATCTTCTTGTGGATGGGATTAGATTGAAGGAGGAGAGGGCCCTTGTTGAAGAGATCCTGTTCCTTGTATTCGTATTCCACGCCCTTCTCAGCCAATGCGATTCGGACCCTGAGCCCAAAAACACTGGCCCAAAAGTCCAAAAGAACGACACTCTCAGCCATTTGATATGAAAATTTAAAAGAGAGAAAATGCAAGTGTTTGGATTGTGGTTTGTATTGTGGAGCATTTGGGAGGTTGGGATTGGAATTTATAGGGATTTCTTGGTTGGCGTGGGCTTGTTTAGCGGAGGATTGCATTATTTAATTCATTTCTGTCAATTTCTACCATATAAAGAAACTTAAAATACTGTAACAAAAAAGATATATAAAAACAGAGCGTTGACAAGTCCGAAATATGCATGCGTCATGTCAATACGCGGAGGATTCTTATTGGCGCTTGGATTGGGTACTACCCATCAGTACCTAGCTAGAAACGGACGGTCCTCTCAGTGTTATGTGGCGCCCACCGTGATTTATATGTTTTATACCTGCCGTCCAGCCATTTTGAAAGATCATGCTTAGGCATGAGCCAAAAGAGAAGCAAATTGAAGGCTCGAGTAGACCGCAACACAAGAATCAATAGGGATTGAAACACCGCCGATGAAAACTTCTTATGAGTTGGAGAAGTTTCAGTTCGAGCTAATATTTATATTTTCCCTTCATTCAGGCCTATGTGACCTTATTAATAAGTTAGATGGCAAATAAAAACCATGATAGTCCACTTGAGCCTTTAATTGGTAGAAGTTCAATCGCTACCACTTATGGTGTGGTCCACTTGAGCCTTTAATTTGTATCTATTTTTGTTGTTGCCCTAAAATGATATGTCCAAAAAAAAAAAGATTGCATGGATAAAACATATATACCAAGATGAACTCACAGAGGCCCTAACATGATTGTCATCTTTAGTTAGGTAGTGGAAGTATCACCTGCTCGGGGCATTCCTATTGTGTTTAGGGTTGTACACGACCAGAGTTAGCTCGGTTAGCTCGTTTGACTCGGCTCGAAAAGCTTGATTTAAAATTTAGTTCGAGCCGAGTCGAGCTGATTTTTTTTGCTCGAAAACATTTCGAACCGAGTTTGAGCTTGCCTAAGCTCAAATCGACCCAGATTGAACCCCAACTTGAATTGAACTTGGATCGAACCAGTTCGGTGACTTGGTTATTTTAATATTGATGTTGCTCACAGAGTGTTTGATAAAATAATGAAGTGTCGGCTAGTGGCTAGGAAGGTATGGATATGAAACAAATACCCTCATATCTTAATTTTGATGTTGCCCATTGAGTGTTTGATGAAATACCTAGGAACTACTGTTGCTGTTTTACACACCGTAAGAAATTTTAGGTGCACTCCATGTGTATGAGAAAATGCTGCACATGCTCGATTTTGGCTTGAACTCGGCTCGAATTGGCACGAGCTACTGATCGAACCAAGCCTGGCCAATCAGGCTCGAGGACCAACCCAAGCCGTGTTCGAGCTGGGGTCAGTTAGTGGCCGAGCCAAGTCGAGTTGTGCCAAGCTCGACTCGATTCGACTTGTGTACAACTCTAATTGCATTGCCTACAACACCACACAGACCTCCTTATCATATATGTATTTACGTGGCAAAGCTATGTGGGTTCATTATGATATATGTGTTTTATCCACACTTTACAGCCATTTTGCCGGATCATATTAGAAAATGAGGGGGAACAAAAAAAAGGAAAAAAAAAAAAAAAGAAAAGAAAAAAAGAAAGAAAGAAAGAAAGGCATTTCCAAAGCTCAAATGGACCACACAACTGAAAATAATGGGAATTAAATGTCTGCCATTGAAAATTTCTTGGGGGCCATAGAACTTTTAAGTGAAGCTGATATTTGTGTTTTCCCTTCTTCTCATCTGAGTGACCTTATCAACAGTCGAATGGCAAATAAACATTATGATGGCCTTGGAAAAGTTTCAAACCTGTGTAGTCTACTGGTGCTTTAGATCTACCTCATTTTTAGGCTTATGCTCTAAACTAATCTGAAAATTGATTGGACGGCATGGATAAAACACATACATCAAGGTAGGGCTCACAGAACTCTGCCACTTATACAAAGCCCCTACCTACCAGCAACCCATCCACCGTAGATTGAAAATTAGTTGGTGCAATTTTTTGTCCTTGGCTATTAAATCATCATCATGGAAGCCTTATCTGTTTTTTTTTTTTTTTAATTTATCTTGTTAGTACACCCCACTATAAGTTAACACTTCATTGTTAGCCACCCCCACTGGGAAATCGATACGAAGACCTTGGTGTTGAAACGAGGTATCTTTCACTCAGTCTACCACTTGAGCTATGGATCGGGGTGTATGGAAGCCTTATCTGATTGGGTTGGCTTTACAAATCCTGCTTCACGCATCACTTACACAAGGCCCCATCCTATTATAAGATCAACGGCTATAAGGAAATGGAGATAGTGAATTAGAAGCATGTGGTTAGAATCACTGGTCACTGTGACTGTTGAGGTGCTCAGTTGACAAGAGGCCTGGATGTGGACAGTTTGGATGTGCATACGCCAATGTAGGTAGATTCGTCACATTGATGATGCATGTGGGGGCTTAAGCATATTGATGTAGAGTAGGTCGCAGACAGTTTCATGGCCAAGATGATCAGAAAAGGCCCGGTCAATGTCAGCAGTAATTCGAACCATTAGGCCTTAAATCGGCATATCTCGCAATTCAGAATGAGTTATCAGATGTAAAATATACGATTTTGAGGTAGGACAAGCTACTTTAGCCACCCAACCTGCTATGCCAGGTTGCGCAAGTTGGATTTGTGAAATACCATCTGATCGACAACCGTTTCCCTATTTTAACTCCACTTTTATTATAAATGTTAATTTTAGTTTGATTATAAATCTTCATCTATTGGGTTTTAGGAGTTGTGCCCAATGTGAAAAGTGCTTAGAATAATTAAGAGAACGGCGTGGTGAAGTCAAATCGGAGACTTACTATTTTTGGCTGAAAACCTTGTACACTAATAGACATCATGATTGTCTATAAATAGTAAATTTACTATATATTTATAGTATGTTGTGAATTTTAAGAGTTTTAGTTGTAGTTTGAAGGGTTGTAAAATTCCTCTCTTTACTTAGTATCCCTATTTAAAGGGTTGTGAACTCGTTTATTCCATTCATCAATCAAATTACGAATTTTATAGAATTTATTTCTATTTTGTTTCTTCTTTTCTCATGGATTTGAGAAGTCTTTGTAAGGAGTTCAGAAGCTGTGTGAATTCAGAGTAATTATCCTTGAGGAAGACGGTGATCGACCTCATTACGTTCATCCCTGCATCACATATGCAAGTGGCAGATGGCAACATGTGCATATGTGGGGCTAAAATTTGGATAGTCAACTCGCATGGTAGAGACATACAGTAGATTAAGTTATTTTTAACTTGTCCACTAACTATAACTACAAAATTTATGTCCATAGAGAGCCAAACCAGAGATTGAATAGTTAAGACCGTATAATGTATTCTATAGTGAGCTTGTCATTCTTCATTCCCTAGGAATAGAAAGACCCCAATGGAGTCTCCTATGAGACATTTGGCCCCTAAAGTTACTTAAACCTGATTAGCTTATTTTGGTTTCCACTTATTAAGCGGGTATGCATGCTTGTTAAATAACACATGACTTGTCATCTAAAAAGTTGAAAAGCATGTTTCATTTCTAACATCACAAAGGTTTAAGTTTCCTTAGTCCACCTTTATATCCATCGTCCATCATGTGGGGGCCAACCTTTGATGTAGTTTGTGTTGGGGGCCTTGCACAAAACCTTAAGATCTAACCTCCCAAAACAAACTAAAATTATGGGATAATAAAGCAATGAAAATCAAAGTATAAACCACATCACACAAAAGATTTTTACGTAGAAAACTCTCAAAGAGGTAAAAACCACAGGACCTCGTCCAGATCAACAATTCACTATGAATTAGAACGTTACAACCTTCTTCACTCACGCAGGAGTGGATAAACAGTAAGAGAATAAAAGAAAAATGGAGTGATCTCACCGATCACAAGGACGTAAAAGCATTGAGATGTCAACTCCCTTCCACAAGCTTCCTCTCTCTCTTTTCTCTATCTCTCTCTCACCTTTGATAACCCTAAACTCTTTAACAAACCCTTATAAAGCTTTAGGAAACCCTCTTGCATTGCCTAGAAAGGCCCTAGGCACCCGTATTTATAGATTTGGAAACCCCCTTTCGCACCTCTTGCAAAATCGCTTCCAATTTCCGCAGTCCGCACAAGATCTGGACACAAATCTGCGTAAGCTTGACTAGTAGTGCAGAGTCCTCGACCGGTCAAGTGGCACCTTCGACCGGTCGAACACATCCCACGACTAGTCGAGTGCCTTGGAAATCCAAAACTTCAACTCGCTGGAAAATAAGTCAAGCTAGTCCCCAATTGGTAGTGTACCAGCCCTCAACCGGTCGAGCGAAGCTCACGACCGATCAAGCCTAGGGAAAAAATCTCATCAAATCTCTCCCCTTTTGACCCAGGAAGGATTCACCTTCTTCAAGCCAACCTGATTTCTACAAACCTCAAACTTGCTCTTGTGCAAAACCTTGGTCATCATGTCTGACCCATTGTCTTCCGTGTGGACTTTCTCAAGCTATAACATCTTCTATTCCAAAGTATCCCTGATCCAGTAATATCGTATCTCTATGTGCTTTGACTTGGAATACTAACTTAGATTCTTGCTCAAGTGTATAGCACTCTGACTATCATAATAGACCACGTGCTGCTCCTGCTTCAGGCTGAGTTTTCATAGGAACCTCTTCATCCAAAACATCTCTTTATATTCCTCTGTGACTGTAATGTACTCGGCCTCTGTCGTCAACAATGCTACGACATTCTGTAGCTTGCTCTGCCAAGAAACTGCTCCCCCTACAAATGTGAATATGAACCCCAATGTAGACTTCCTGGAGTCTATGTCACCTACCATATCTGCATATGTGTAGCCCTCTAATACAGGTTTTCCATCACCATAGCATAGGCTCAACCTGGATGAGTCTCTTAAATACTGCAGTATCCATTTCACTGCTACCCAATGCTCTTTGCTAAGATTGGCAAAATATCGGCCGACAACACCAACTGCATATGCTATGTCTGGGCATGTACACACCATAATATACATCAAACTTCCTACAGCTGACGCGTAGGATATCTTCTGTATCTCTTCCACCTCTGCCTTCGTCTTGGGACACTACTTGTCGCTTAATCTGAAGTGACTATCCAGTGGAGTATTGACTGGCTTCGCTGCATTCATATTAAACCGCTCTAAGACTTTCTCAATATACCGCTCATGTGACAGTCAAAGCTTTCTGCTGCTTCTGTCACGGGTTATCTCCATTCCTAGGATCTGTTTAGTCAGGCCCAAGTCTTTCATCGCAAACGACTTGCCCAACTCTTGTTTCAGCCTGTCGATCTTCTTGATGTCTTTTCCCATGATGAGTATGTCATCAACATATAACAGTAGAACTAAGAAATCACCATTTGAGAACTTGCGCGTGAACACACAGTGGTGCGACTCTGTTCTGTCATACCCATGCTTCAACATAAACGAGTCGAACTTTTTGTACCATTACCGTGGAGTTTGTTTCAAGCCATACGAGCTCTTCCTCAACCTACATACCATATGTTCTTTGCCCTTGACTTCGAACCCATCTGGTTGGTGCATGTAGATCTCTTCTTCCATGTCACCATGGAGGAAATCGGTTTTAACATCTTACTGCTCTATCTTCAGATCCATGCTAGCCGCCAACCCAAGCAACACCTGTATGGATGTCATCTTCACCACTGGTGAGAATATCTCCTCGAAGTTTATGCCTTTCCTCTGACCGAACCCTTTCACTACAAGTCTGGCCTTGAACCTCATCTGTGAATTCTTCTGCTCAATCTTTTTTCTGAACACCCACTTGTTGCCCAGACCTTTCTTGCCCTTAGACAGTTTCACCATATCATAGGTGTGGTTCTTATACAAGGATTCTATCTCCTCTTGCATAGCTTTCAACTACTCCCCATTATGCTCGTCGGCTAGGGTCTTAGAATAATCTTCTAGCTCTCCCCCATCGGTCAGCATAATGTACTCATGCAGCGAGTACCTCTTGGATGACTGTCTGTCCCTAGATGACCTCCTCACCTGTGGCTCAACAGGTGGATCAAGTGGGGGCTGCTCTCCTAGTCCATCTTCTGAAGAAACTCCCTCATCCTTTGCACCTTGCTGTACTCCTCCACCATCAGGCCCTACGAGAGGAATAATCGGATCCATGTCTTCTAGCTTACCTAAACTAGGCTGGTTCTTCTTTGACTTACCAATGTCTTCTATGCACTGATCTTTAAAGAAAACCACATCTCTGCTCCTGACGAGCTTCTTCTCGATCAGATCCCACAATCTGTAACAAAACTTTTCATCACCGTACCCCAAGAACACACATTGTCTGATCTTCATATCGAGCTTGGACCTCTCGTCCTTTGGTATATGAACGGATGCCCTGCATCCAAACATCCTGAGATGACTATACGATGGATCTTATCCAGTCCACACCTTCTCGAGTACTTCTCCATTTAACGGGACTGATGGAGATCTGTTTATCAGATACACTGCCGTGTGTATTGCTTATCCTCAGAACGTCTTAGGCAACTTCGCATGGGATAACATGCATCTGATTCTCTTTACAATGGTGCGATTCATTCTCTCAGCCACACCATTATGATGAGGGGTCTTGGGAACCGTCTGTTCATGCTGTATACCCAGGGACTTACAATACTTGTGGAAGTCACCAATGTATTCACCACCATTGTCAGTAAGGATGCACTTCAATGATCTACTTGTCTGTCTCTTGACCATAACATGAAACAATTTAAACACACCAAAGACATCGTCCTTAGATTTCAAAGCATAAACTCAAACCCTCCTAGATGCATCATCTATAAAAGTAACAAAATACAATGTCCCACCCAAAGTTTTTGTCCTCATAGGACCACAAACATCAGAATAAACCAAATCTAATGCATGTACTTTATTAACATGAGAATCAGATTTAATAAATGAAACTCTATGTTGTTTCTCTGATAAACAATTAAAATAGGTTTTGAGAGGTATACCTATCACGTTTAGAAGGAGTCGCTTCCTCGCTAGTACTTGAAGCCATTTTTCACTCATGTGGCCTAGACGCTTGTGTCACATGTCAATAACTGAATCTTCCACTGCATTCTACCTACCCTTGCACACATTAACACTTGCTTTGTAAAGGGTGCAACACTTCTTTCCTCTGGCTGTGATCAATGAACCCTTGATGAGCTTCCAGCGCCCACCAATAAATCTGCTTTTATAGCCATCATCATCCAACCTTCCCGTCGACATCAAGTTGACGCAAAGGTCTGAAATATACTTCACATCCCTGAGAACTAATGTGTAGCCCACATCGGTCTTCACATAAATATCACCGACCCCTACGATATTCGAAACGCCAAAATTTTTCATCTTCACGGTCTCATAGTCACCTAACTTATAGCTTGTGAAAAAATCCCTACGTGGAGTCGCATGAAAAGAGGCTACCGAGTCAATCACTTAGTCGGTGTCCTAACTCGTAACCGTGAGACAAACATCATGATTTGCTGAAAGAATAACTACAACATCGCCATCTGAAGCGACTACAATGGAATCTGATTCATCTTCCTTCTCCTTTCCTTTTCCTTTCTTGTCGTTCTTATTCTTATAACATTCATGCTTATAGTGGCCCTTCTTGCCACAATTCCAGCATTCAACATCATTCCTGGTGCTCGATTTGCCTCTTGATTTATCTCGGGCCTTTCCACCCTTTCTGTTATTTCCTCTCCCTTGTTCATGTGTCACAAGGGTTTCTTACTGAGTAGACCCCTGAGACTTGCTCCTTGTCTCCTCATTGAAGAGACAGCTAGTTACCTGTTTCATGGATACCTTTCTGTTTGGTGCGGAGTTACTTAGAGACACCACCAATGTCTTCCAACTATTAGGCAATAAGCTAAGCAATAGCAAAGCCTACAATTCATCATCCAAGACCATCTTCATAGTGGAGAGCTGGTTCACTATATTGCTGACCTCATTCATGTGCTCAATCACAAAACTATTATCTTTGAACTTGAGATTCACAAGTCGCCTTATTAGAAAAATCTTATTACCTGTTGTCTTCCTTTCATACAGCCCTTGTAATTTCAGTCATGGGCTTGCGGCTGAGGTCTCTATAGACACATGGTGGAATACGGAATCGTCCAACTATTGTCTAATAAACCGAACCGCCTTTCAGTCCATCTTCTTTTAATCATCATCAGACATATCCTTGGATTTTGCTGATATATCTAAAATTGGAGAATATAAGTCCTTGCAATAAAGCAAGTTTCCATCTTAGCCTTCCATATGGTCCAGTTAGAACCATTAAGGCTGATCATCCTTAATGAGCCACCTTCCATAATTCAAAATCAATCCTACACGTTCAATGAACTTAGCTCTAATACCACTTTGTTGGAGGCCTTTGCACAAAACCTTAGGATCTAGCCTCCCAAAACAAATTAGAATTATGGGATAATTAAGCAATGAAATAAATCAAAGCATAAACCACACCACACGAGATTTTTATATGGAAAATCTTTAAATAAGTAAAAACCACAGGACCTCGTCCAGATAAACAATCCACTATAAAGTAGAACGTTACAACCTTCTTCACTCACGCAGGAGCGAATAAACAGTAAGAGTTTGGTCATTATGTGGGTCATCCATCATGCAGGTAGTAACTTAGATGTGGGCTATTCTTCATTAAGAGTCGACCTTTAATGTGCACCATCAATTATGTAGGGCCTACCTTTGATGTTGGTTATCGAACATGTGGAGCCTACCATCAATGTTGTTGTCCATCATGTAGAGATCGCCTTCAACATCCGCTTGCCACCTTTGATATGGACCATCCATCATATGGGCCCCACATATGATGTAGGTCATCCATCATATGGGGCCCACCTTGGATGTGGGCCATTCATCATTACCAAATGATCGTTGATGTAGATCATCCATCATATGGGGCCTAGCTTTAATGTTTACTGCCCATCATGTGGAGCCTGCCTTTGATGTGAACCATCCATCACATATGCTTCACCTTTGATGTGAGTTGTCCATTATATCAGTCCACTTTAGATATGGGCTATTTATCATCAATAAATACGGGCCGACCTTTGATGTGGAGAATCCATTATGTGGCCCAAATTAATATGTGATCATCTATCATGTCACCTTTGATGTGGAGAGTCCATCACATGTGGCCTCCTATGATATGCACAGTGAGATAGGTCCACTAATATGGACAGGGAGAGAGGGAGGTAGAAGTAAATACATAAAAAATTAAAAAGCTAAAAAAAATAAAAAATAAAAAATAAAAAAAACCTTATTGAGATAGGTTGCTTTCAACAATGTAATTTTACAATGGTACTTACCAAATTAACTTCGGCGAAAATGTAACTCAATGACTTAACATAATTTGAAGAGTACCTTATTCAGGGTTATCTAAACGTCCTCTAACAAATCTGTCTCAATTATATTTATTTCATACATACATTAACAATGATTAAATAACAAACATATATATATATAAATGCTCACACACAACTAGTTGGACCGACCAACTAGCTGTCTGAATTAAATGCTAATTAATGTTAATAAATGATGCGTATGGAAAAGTTAATTAAAGAGGGAGAGGAGTTGCTGGCTTAGGATGGCCCCAAGATGGTGTTTATGTAAAATCCACTCCATCTATTAGATAAGTCACCCCATGTTATATCCAGAGCTTGAAAATCAGCTCCAGATGTGGTTAAGGTAGACCACAGGATCGGAAATAATTTGCAGGGAAAGCTAACCCTTGAAATTGTTTTCCTTGGTATTGCCCAATTGAATCATGAATGGGCCCGCATTTTAGGCATCAGGCCTATCATTTGGTGTGGTGTCTAATGGTTGGAGTGGATTTTACATTCTCATCACGTTGAGCCAGGTAACAATCAAAGGTCGACGTCTCTCCCAATTGTTTCCATTAGTATGGCCCACTTGGATCACATATCAGCTTGAATTTTTTTATGCTCTGAGCACTACATGGAATTACACATCCAATGATCGGAGTGGATCTCATAGTACACATCACGGTGGACCCAATACAAAATATAGGGTGTGCATTGCTATTGACAGTTAGTTCTTAGAAACGTTGGACGTTACCCAGAAGTGGGACTGGATCCTTGTTACCTGAATGAGAAGTAGTGAGGTGCTTTTCAGACCGTGGGGACCACCTTCATGTATGAGTTGTATATCCATGCCATTCATCAGTTTCTACGCATAATCTTAGAATATGTTCTTAAAAACGAAGCAGATATAAATCTCAAATGAACCACACCAAAAGAAACAATAGGAATTGAGAGCCTGCCATTAAAAACTTCCCATGGCTTATCGTAATGATTTTTTGAAATCTAACTTGTTGAGAAGGTAAGAAAGACCTGGCTAAAGGGAAAACACACATATAATCTTGATACAAAACTTTTGTAGCCCCGACGAAGTTTTAATGGTTAATCACCACTGTTCGCTGTGGTGTGGCCCACTTGAGATTTGGATCTACTTCATTTTTGAGATCATGCTCTAAATTGATCTGTAAAAACTAATGTACGTCCTGGATATACAAAGAATATATGAACGTAGCCTCACACGGTCAGTGAAACACCCAATACGATGTGACCTGGTTACAAATTAACACCGGAGTTACAACTGACTCGGATTGGGCAGCGACACAACCACCCAAGCTGGTGCTGGACGCGGATTAGATACTGACAGGTTGAGTAGCCAGACTCGCTACTGAAATGACGTCATCAAGTTCTGTAGGGCCCGCCATGATGTAAGTGTTGTATCCACACTGTCCATCGATTTGGAGATATCATTTTAGGGTATAAGACAAAGAATGAGTCAGATCCAAATCTCGGGTGGGCCCCCCCACAGAAAACAGTGGAGAAAGTGACACCCACCATTAAAAATTTCTAAAGGCCACAAAAGTTTTTGATTAAGCTGAAATTTTTTTTTCCCTTCTTTCATGTCTGTCTTAACTTATAAACAGGATGGATCTAAGATAAACATCATAGTGGACCTTAGGAAGGTTTCAATGGTGGTGTCCCTCTCCCCACTGTTTTCTGTGGTGGGGTCCAGTCCAGATTTGGATCTGACTCTTCTTTGTCTCAGGCCTTAAAATGATCTATCTAAATGGATGAATGGTGTAGATACAACACATACATCATGGTGGCCCCACAGAACTTGGTGACGTCACTTCAGTAGCAAGTCTGGCTACTCAACCTGTCAGTATCTAATCCGCGTCCACTGGTGCTGTGTTGACGTTGCAAATTCTGTGGGCCAACCATGATGAATGTGTTATATCTACACTGTTCATCCATTTTCTTAAATTATTTTAGCGCATGAGCCCAAAAATCAGTTCAATTGGACCACACCACAAAAAGCAGTTGCGTCAATAACCCCACCGTTCAAATCTTCTTAAGGTTGACTATGATGTTTATTTGACATCTTACCTATTCATGAGGTCACACAGACATGGACATGGATGAAGGGAAAACGATGAAACTGTAATATCAGCTTGATCCAAAACTTCTAGCTCTTAAGAAGTCTTTAATGGTGGGTGCTCAATCCCCATGGTGGGCGTTCAATCCCCGTCGTATGATTAACTTAAGAGTTGGATCTGTCTCATTTTTTAGGTTACTGCTCTAAAATGATCAGCAAAATGGATGGTCAGCAGCATAAAATTCATACATCATGGCAGGGCTCATGGAGCCTTCTCTAAGTGGTAGAGGAGTACGCTCGTTTCCATTACTGTACGTAAATTTAAACAAGAGAGATGCATTTAATGATGACCAATATTGGACTGGGGGAGATAAAGTTAAACAAGAGAGATGCACTTAATGACGACCAATATTGGACCGGGGGAGATAAATTTAAACAAGAGAGATGCATTTAACAAAGACATAGAAAAGAGGAAGGTATTTCTTTTTGAAGAAAATGGGATGACTAAAAAAAATGTGCATATGTTATGTGGTTGGACTAAGCGCGGCATATGTAAGACATCCAATCCGTTGATTAGGTAACATCCCTTGTAAGCAGGTGAAGATAATTTTTTATGGTGATCGATAATATAATATTCTTCTGAAAAAATTAGACAGTTACTACTCTAAAATGATCAGCAAAATGGATGGTCAGTGGGATAAAACTCATACATCATGCATGGCATGGCTCATGGAGCCTTCTCTAAGTAGCAGACGAGTACGTTCGTTTCCATTATCATATGGGGGAGATAAATTTAAACAAGAGATGCATTTAATGAAGGCCATTATTGTACTGGGGGAGATAAATTTAAACAAAAGAGATGCATTTAACAAAGACGTAGGAAAGAGGAAGGTGTTTCCTTCCGAAGAAAATGGGATGACTAAAAAAAATGTGCATATGTTATGTGGTTGGACTAAGCGCGGCATATGTAAGACACCCAATCCGTTGATTGGGTGACATCCCTTGTAAGCAGGTGAAGATAATTTTTTATGGTGATCGATAATATAATATTCTTCTGAAAAAATTAGACAGTTACTACTCTAAAATGATCAACAAAATGGATGGTCAGCAGGATAAAACTCATACATCATGCATGGCAGGGCTCATGGAGCCTTCTCTAAGTAGCAGAGGAGTACGTTCGTTTCCATTATCATATGGGGGAGATAAATTTAAACAAGAGATGCATTTAATGAAGACCATTATTGTACTGGAGGAGATAAATTTAAACAAGAGAAATGCCTTTAACGAAGTCATAGAAAAGAAGAAGGTGTTTCTTTCTAAAGAAAATGGGATGACTAAAAAAAAATGTGCATGTGTTATGTGATTGGACTATACGCGGCATATGTAAGACATTCAATCTGTTGATTAGGTAACATCCCTTGTAAGCAGGTGAAGATAATTTTTTATGGGTATCAATAATATGATATTCTTCTGAAAAAATTAGATAGTTAGAAATCCATTCTAATTAATTAATGGACTGTATTTGATGATCGGGTTAGATCTTTAACATGTAAATTTCATCACACATATGTAAGCCACTGTGTCACACATTCTCACATGGTATACTTCATTGATTTGAAAAAAGAATTATGCTACTTAATATACAGCTAGTTGAATCAAATTGAATGGTCCAACTATATATATATATATATATATATATATATATATATATATATGAGTAATGAGTAATGAGTAATGCTCGCACACAACTGGTTGGTTTGCATTACTAGCCTTGCATTTAACAAGAAAATTTCCTCACTTATCTAATACATGTGATTACATTGAGGCATTTTAGAATGCCTGTCATAGTAATGTAAAGTGACACACGTGTCTAAGATCTAGGCCATTTATCAGTTAAGACTCGTTAAAGAGAAATTATATACCAAAAACTAAGAAACTACACTTGTAAGGAAAGTACAAGTGAAAGCGCGTATGCATGTTAAATCTGGATGGTTGGACTGTTTTATTAACAACCAACACTTTTCGTAAGAATTTGACATGATTGATCATAAGATCATCAAATTCTTTTTTGTCCTTGGCATGTTGACGTGTAATCTATTTAATGCACGGATCTGATTTTGAGTTGGATGGTCCAAACATATAATAGCATAAAGCCCATCTTACATTTACTCTCCCTTCACACGTCTCCTCCCAAGTATTAATAAAGTTTGCATGACCTTCCAAAGGGTAGGGGGGCGTTGCTTTTGCAGACCTAGAAGGAAAGAATTCATATGGAGTAGATCCATCCCGTCCATCATGTGGGCCACCTCATGTTTGGACAACTTCTTAAAACTAAGGTAGATTCAACACTCAATTGGGGTACACCAAGGTAAATAGTTAAGACAGAAATTGCCACCATTAAAATCAACCAAATTGTGTTTAGCCTATTGGCTTATATATGTGTGTGGGTGTGTGTGTGTGGTTGTTGTGGTGTTTTACAACAAGTAATGTTTGTAATGGACCAACCCATTAGACGGGTTGGATGTCATATTTACATAAAAGGTTAGAGGATACGTGACATTAAACGGTACTCTAACTTGGACTTTTATTGGAAAAAAGAATTTCCCTGGACGCTCTATTTTGATTTTTTACGGGGCTCACTTTGATGTGTATGTGTGATCCACTTCAACCATTACATGTGTAATCTTATGTCAAGTACAGAACTTAAAGAGCAAGCTCACTTGTGATTCATGTGGAAAGTAGTTGGAATAGAGACATCCACCCTTGTTTTTTACAGGGCCCACCATAAAGATTATATCAAATCCACTCCAATCATTAGATTCCACACTAAAACGTAGGCCTAGGACCTAAACTTCAAGTCCATCTATCTTTCAAGAGGCCACATAAACGAAAATAGTTTGGTGGGTGAGCTTTTCTTTATCAACTATTTCCAGCTGCGTGGTCCCCTTGAAGCAAGGATGGACCTGATTTTTGAACCTTAGGTGTAAGGTGAGGTCACCCACCTGATGTTCAGGGTAGATTTAAAATTAACACCATGGTGGGCTGACCAGAACGGGCCACTCTTTTCCAAAGTTAGTTTAAATCACTTCTCTACCCGCATTATGAGGATTAATTACCAAAATAAGGCAACTTCTCTTCTCTGCCAAGCATTATAAGCATTAATTATCATATTCAATTAGGCCAAGCAGTAGTGTACTGTTGGGAACAGGTACCACACGGACTCCCGCATCTGATTTTCTATGGCCCCATGCTGACATGTATGTGAGATCCACTCTGACCAATATATGTATAATCCAGTTATAGACACAGAACCAAGAAATTAGGCTAATTCGTGATTCAGATGGGCCACACTAATGGAGGAGGGAGACATCCAGCCTCGATTTTTACAGGGCCCATCATGACGAAACTGTAAAATCCATTCCATCCATTAGATGTCACATTAAAGCTAAGCCTGAATTCCAAAAATGAGGTCCCTACATGATTCACGTGAGCCACACCAAAGGAAATAGTTTAGTGGGTGAACCTTTTCATGTACAATTTTTTCAATCGTGTGGTTGACCTGAAGTAAGGATGGGGATGGAATTTGAGAGCTTGATCTAATATGAGGTGACATACCTGATGGTCGGGGTTGATTTTACATTAACACAATGATGGGGCCCAGCCAAGCCGTGGCCCCTTTTCCATTCCAAAATGAAATAAGTATGTGGTGGAAGCATTTACTTTCATTAATTAAGAGGGATTGCTTTCATTAAATGCATGGCTAGTTGGACGAAAATGCAATGTCCAACTAGTTGTGTGTGAGCATTACTTTATATATATATATATATGCATGGCTAGTTGGACGAAAATGCAACGTCCAATTAGTTGTGTGTGAGCATTACTTTATATGTGTGTGTGTGTGTGACTAAAAGGGCATGTAGTCCAACAAATCATTCATTTTCAATGGCCACATAAATTCATCCTCATGCATTTAAATTTTCTACTTTCAATTTAATTTTATTAATAATAGTGATAACATATCCCTATTTTGAAATCACCTTCAAAAGGCTTCTTCTTTAATGAATATGGAGTTTAAAAGGGACTTTTGCTAATTATGGTAGTGTGTATATTTTGCTTTGGTTTGCCAATTTATCCTAATTTATTAAATGATGGGCAGTCTTAGAAAGTTTCATTTAAATAGGATCCAACTAAACTACTTTTGTAACTCTCTTTCTCAAAAGTATAGAGAAATTTTCTTAATCTATATAAAGAGAATGATTACAATTATGCTAGATTACGTGAGATAGAGAGACTATTATTTGAAGAATCCTCGCCATCTGACACACGTGATGATTCCTTATATGTTGAAGACTCTTTACCATCAGTTGTACTAAATGAAGAGGTCTTATATTTAGAGATTGCGATTGAGCATACTTGAAGGGTCCTTATATGTTGAAGACTCTTTACCACCAGTACTAGTAAATGAAGAGCTCTTATATTTAGAGATTGCCATCGAATAATTCTTGTGTTGTCCATGATTTGTGTCTTCCAAAGAAGTTTGATTGGGTAAGTTTGATTGACACAAAATTACCTACGTTAAGAGAGGATGGAGAGGGATACGTCTCACTAGAAGAGGAGAGATGTCATTGCTAATGGTGAATGATAGATTTCACAACTAACCGTATAGTTCTGTTACCATAAAGAGAAAATAAGATCCAACTAAACTAGTTTCATAACTCTCTTTCTCAAAAGTATTTTTTTGAGAGAGATTTTCTTAATCCATATAAAGAAAATGATTACAATTACGCTATATTACGTGAGATAGAGAGACTATTATTTGAAGAATCCTCGCCTTCTGACATACAGGAATTAAGAGTCCTTATATGTTGTTGAAGACTCTTTATCACCAGATTTAATAAATGAAGAGCTCTTGTATTTGGAGATTGCCATCAAAGGGTCCTTATGTGTTGGCATTCTAAACTCAGTTGAAGAGTCTTGGCTAGTCTACGTATGTGAGCATATCTCTACATCATGCACCAAAAAACTTGGATCGATTAATAGTTTTTTTTTTTTTTAATAAACAATCTCAATCTAGCTCGTGGTTGAAATTGCCCTAGTACCTGACTTGAAATCATGGCTTGTTTGAAAAAAAATGAAGAAAAAGTCCACACCAGCTTGAAATGGCAAGTGTGCCAAATGCAGTAGAGAACCAAGCTAAGCACAAGGGCCATTCTTGTCGATTGGTCATTTGATAAATGCAAGTTATTATATTTGCATTTAACAAATGACCTTCTCATCCCAATTGTAAAAACGCCAAAATAAATAAATAAACCGCCAAAGAAATAAGATACACGTCCACGCTAGAACCATAACTGCAAATATCTTTATTAATAGAACGGTAGAAAACAAAGCAGACACAACCAAAACACAATAACTGCAAATATCTTTATTAATAGAACGCTAGAAAACAAAGCAGACACAACCAAAACACGCAAAAAAAGGAACATCCCACCTCAAATGCTATCTTGTAAAAATCTTCCATTTCTATTTTAATCTTTCTTTGACTCTATTCAATTCCATACTTGTTCTTCTTCAAGAACCCCACAAAGTCATAAACCTTGTGTGGGTCCGGAAGTGTTTTGGACACACTCTCCCTCTCCATACACCTCTTCACCCACATCTTCAGCTTTGGACATTCCTTCTCTATACTGAAATTCCCCTCAGTCTCGTAACTGTAAAACCAACAAGAAAAGGGAATCAAGGCAATATCGACGAACTCAAAGGTATTGCCTCCGAAATATGGTTTGTCCCCTAGCTCGCCTTCCAATAGTTTCAAGCACTCTATAAATTCTTTCTTTGCTGTCTCTTTAGCCTCTCCTCTGCTTTTCCATATCCTTGATCCAATATCATATATCTAAACAAAAGAAAATCATTATTAAAAAGGCGCAGTTGGAAACATTCATCAAGGGTAAGGAAAGATTAAAAAGGGCCCTTAATGGCCAAGTTAGCCCATTGGGCTGTTGGGCTGGGCTTCATTAGGATAGTGCGCAGGAAGTTCGAGTCACGCTTAAATTCAAACTCCTTTATTAATTGGGCAAATATTGGTTTGTCTAAAACCCCATTACTTTGGGCCAAGCCTAGCTTGGCAGTGCCTATTAGCGTTTTCATGGGCATTTTTGTAATTATAAATTCACATGCTTTGCTTCTTGTAAACGTAACCCAACTTATAATCAAACTGGCTTGATTTTTGGTATATGGGTCATGAAAGGTGGGGCCCACCTAAATGAACGACCCAGATATTTCACCTCGGGTCCAGCTCAAGCTCTAGGTAGGCATCTTAGCTCTTGGTCATGCTTTTGGGTTTTAAGTTTTAACTTTCAGATTGGGCTTGGACTAACGTGGCCTGGCCTGGCCCAGGCCCACCCCATCCATAGCCTCTAATGTATAAAATCAATATGTACACCGAATCTCAGTGTATAATAAGGCAGGCCACGCAGCTTAAAAAATGCAGACCATATAACCTGCATTTTCAGTAAATATACATAAGCTCACCTTCTTATCTACGTAGTCAGCCCAGAACCTGGCATTGGCCCGTTGGTATGGATCTTTGGGCATCAACGGTGATCCCTCTGTCCAGACCTCATCGATGTATTGGACGATTACGAGTGATTCGCAGATAGTCCTTCCGTTATGGATAAGGACAGGGACCTTCTTGTGGATGGGGTTAGATTGAAGGAGGAGAGGGCTCTTGTTGGAGAGATCCTGTTCCTTGTATTGGTATTCCACACCCTTCTCAGCGAATGCGATTCGGACCCTCAGCCCAAAAGAGCTGGCCCAAAAATCCAAGAGAACGACACTCTCAGCCATTTGATATGAAAAGAGAGAAAATGCAAGTGTTTGAAATGTGGTTTGTACTGTGGAGCATTTGGGAGGTTGGGATGGCAATTTATAGGGTTTTCTTGGTTGGTGTGAGCTTGTTTGTCTAAATGTGGGCGCCGCGGATTGTATACCCAAATCGCTAATGAAGTGATGTTACCAAGTTCTGTGGACCCTACCATGATGCATGTGTTGTATCCATACCGTCCAACCAATTTTAGAGATCGTTTTATGTCATTACAAAGAGAATGAGATAGATCTAAAGTTCAAACGGACCCCACCATAGAAAATAGTGAGGATAGTGACATCCACCGTTCGAAACTTCTGGGCCAGAGTAGTTTCCAATCAAGCTGATATTTTTTTTTTCACTTCATCTATCACTATGTTAACTTGTGAATAGTTTGGATCTCAAAAATACATCACGGTGGGCCATGTAAATGTTTAAATGGTAGGTGTGACTGCTCCCACAGTCTTTTGTGATGGGTCCACTTGAACTTTAGATTTATCTCGTTATCTTTGTAACGCAATAAAACGATCTCTATCAGATGGTTGGACGGTATGGATACAACACATGGTTTCCTATACAGTGTTTGGTTACGTCACCTCAGTAGCCATTTGGCTACTGACCTTGTCAGCAGCCGATCTGCGCCCCCCAAATATACGTCATTGCATGCGTCATGTCAACACGCGGAGGCCTCTTATTGGCGCTTGGATTGGGTTCTAACCTCACCAGGACCTTGCCAGAGACGGACGGTCCTCTCGGGGTTCTGTGGGGCCCACCGTGATCTATATGTTTTATTCACGCCGTCCATCCATTTTTAAAGATAATGATAGGGCCTAAGCTCATGATGGAGACGGATTGAAGGCTCAAATAAGACGGCACCACTAGGGATTGAAATACTATCGTTGAAAACTTCTTAATAGCTACGGTGGTTTTGGATCAAGCTAATATTTATATTTTCCCTTCGTACATGTCCATGTAACCTCATGAAGTTGGATGGAAAATAAACATTACGATAGGCCCGGGCAAGTTTTCAATAGTAGGAATTCAACCCCCACTGCTTCTTGTGGTGTGGTCCACTTAAACTATCAATCTAACTCATTTTTTACTTATGCCATGAGATGATCTGTCAAAATAGATGGATGGGATGGATAAAACATATACTTCACACTGGACCTCACAAAGCCGACTGCCCATCTTTAGGACCCGGTGGGGAGCGACCACTCCACAGCATGCCACCGACCTCCCTACTGTGTATAAGTGGCAAAGCTTTGTGGGTATGATATACATAAGTATCATGGACGCGGTACATCAATTTTGCCATATCATATTACGGATTGAGACAAAAAATAAGTATACCGAAGCTCAAGTGGACCACATCAGGAAAATAATGGGGATTGAATGAGTATCTTTGAAACTTTCACTGGGGCTACAAAAGTTCTGGATCAAGCTGATATTTATTTTTGCCTATACTGGTCCATGTGACCTTATGAACAGTTGGATGGCAAATAAATATTATGGGAGGCCATAGGAAGGATTCAAATGGTACAAGTCAATGTGGGCACTACTTCCTATGGTGTAGTGAGCTTTAGATGCCTTGGACAGCGTCGATAAAACACATACATCAGGTTGGGTCGACAGAGCTCTGCCACTTATACAAAGCCCCATCCTTACTGCAACCCATCCACCGTAGACTGAAAACGGTCCAAACATTGGTTGGTGGGATCTTTTGTTTGCCAGATTATGCTATTCCATGGTGTGGTGGGCCCCCTCATGGATGGAGGATGGCCCAAAATACCCACCACACGATTAGTATCCTTGCCTATTAAATCATCATCACAGCCTTCTCTGATTGGGTTAGCTAGTTTACAAATCCTGTTTCACCCATTGCTTACACAAGGTCCCATCCTCCTTAATAACAAGATCAACGGCTGTAAGGAAACGGACAAAGTAAATTAGAACCACGTGGTTAGAATCACCGAAAGCGAATTGGCCGGCGTACCTCACACTGCTGTAGGTACGTGTCGTGCAAAGAGGAGCATTGACGCTCTTCGAGCTCCGAGTTGGACGAACGGCTCAAAGAAGATCACAGTTACATGGGCTCCACAGTGATGTATTTATTATATCTACACCGTTCATCTATTTTTAGAGATTATTTTAGAGCATTATCCAAAAAATGAATCATATCGAAACATCATCTGCACCACACCATAAATAGCAGCGGAGATAATGATTTTCACCATTAGCCCACCATAATGTTTATTTTACATCCAATCTGTTAACAAGGTTAAAAATCCCTAAATGAAGAGGGAAAAAAATTCATATTGATCCAAAACTTTTGTGACTCCAAAAAGGGTTTCAATGGTAGACATTCAATCCCCCGATGGTTTTTGCAGTGTGGTACATTGGATGGTTAAATCTGTCTTATTTTTCATCTCAAGCCTTAAGACAAGCTTGTAAAATGGATGGACGATTTGGATATAACACATACCTGATGATCAGACCCACAGAACTTGCTGACCCGAATACAGCGGCTATATAGCTGGTGTGAGGTACACTATCCAATTCGCTTCCAGAATCACTGGTCACCGTGACTGTTGAGCTGCTCAGTTTAAAAGAGGCCTAGACGTGGACAGTTTAGATTTGCATGTGCCAATGTAGGTAGATTCCGCACGGACACGATGCGTGTGGGGCTCGAGCATATGCACGTTAACACAGTACATAAAGTTATTCAAAACTTGTCTGCTAACCATAATAATATTTTAAGTCTATAAAAAGCTAATCCAAAGAAAAGTTATACCTTACATTGTGCTTGTCCTGCTTCCTTCTTTGGGCTCCTAGTGATGTAGAGTAGGTCGCGGATAGTTTCATGGCAAAGATGGATCAGAAAAAGTTCGGTCGACGACAGAAGTGATCCAGACCATCGAACCTTATATCGGGCATATTTTGCAATCTGGAATGAGTTATCTGATGTAAAACATATGATTTTGGGGTAGAATGAGCTACTTTAGCCAACCAACCCAGCTACACCGGCTTGCGCAGCCCGGAATTGCGAAAAACCCCTTGATCAACGGTCGTTTCTCTGTTTTAATTTCATTTTTACTATAAATAGTAAGTGTCCTATTTGGCTTCACCAAACCGTTCTCCTAACTATTCTAAGCTCTTTTCATGTTGGGCGCCTCAAAGACATATATGCCGATAACGACGACTTCAAGGACGCATGGGTTAGATGCCAAGAAGGTCACCCCGGCAACTTACATATGCAAGACGGGTTCCTTTTCAAGGGAAATCGACTGTGTATCCCAAACAGTTCACTAAGGGAACAGATAATCTAAGAGCTACATGGGGGTGGCCTCACTGGACACCTTAGGGGAGACAAGACGCGAGCTCTTGTGGAAGAACGGTATTACTGGCCGCAATTGGTACGTGATGTGGGAAAGGCAGTCCAACGTTATTATATTTGTCAGACCTCTAAGGAGCAATCTCATAATACGGGCCTTTACACTCCGTTACCCGTGCCTGACGGCCCTTGAGAGGATTTATCTATGGACTCCGTGCTTGGTCTCCTACGAACACAACGCGGCATGGATTCGATATTTATGGTAGTAGATCGTTTCTCCAAGATGACGCACTGTATTCCATGCAAGAAGATTCTCGATGCAACACACGTGGCGAATTTATTCTTTAGAGAAATTGTGCGGCTACACGGGGTTCCCAAGACTATTACTTCTGACCGTGACACGAAGTTCATAAGCCACTTTTGGCGGACTTTGTGGACTCGATTCGATACACGACTTCAATTCAGCAGTGCCTACCACCCACAGACTGACGGTCAAACTGAGGTTGTGAATCGCACGTTAGGAAACCTCCTTCGATGTATTTCAGGAGAAAAACCGAAGCAGTGGGATTTGGCCTTTTCTCAAGCGGAGTTTGCATTTAACAACATGGTAAACCGCTCGACAGGGAAATTCCCGTTCCACGTTATTTATGGACGAGTACCTCGCCACACACTAGACTTGGTCCCTCTGCCCAAGCTCCCAGGCATAAGCATTGCAACGGAACATATGGCTGATAAGATCATGGATATTCACGCGGAGGTACAAACCAAGCTACATGCCTCGAACGAAAAATACAAAGAGCAAGCGGACAAGCATCGGCGACAAAAAGTGTTCGAGGCGGGCGATCAAGTAATGGTCCATCTGCGCAAAGAACGATTTCCGACCGGAACGTAGAACAAGTTGAAGAATAAAAAGATTGGACCGGTACCAATCATCCGAAAGATCAATGACAACGCTTATGTTGTTGATCTTCCAGATGACATGGCAATCTCACGGACTTTCAACGTCGCAGACCTGACCGAGTATCATGAACCAGCGCAGGATGAGAACTCGAGGACGAGTTCTTTTGAAGTGGAGGGGACTGATGTAGAGCGGGTCACGGACAGTTTCATGGCAAAGATGGATCAGAAAAGACCCGGTCGACGACAGAAGTGATCCGGACCATCGAACCTTAGATCGAGCGTATCTTGCAATTCGGAATGAGTTATCTGACATAAAATATATGATTTTGGGGTAGAACGAGCTACTTTAGCCAACCAACCCTGCTACGCCTGGTTACGCAGCCCAGAATTGCGAAAAACCCCTTGATCGATGGTCGTTTTCCTGTTTTAATTTCGTTTTTACTATAAACAGTAAGTTTTAGTTTGATTATAACTCTTCATCCGTCGGGCTTTAGGAGTTGCGCCCAACAAGAAAAGAGCTTAGAATAATTAGGAGAACGGTTTGGTGAAGCCAAATAGGACACTTACTATTTTTGGCCGAAAACCTTGCACACTAGTAGACATCACGACCGTCTATAAATAATAAGTTTACTATTTATAGTAAGTCGCGGATTCTAAGAGTTTGAGTTGTAGTTTGATTCTGATTTCTTTCCCATTACTTGGTACCCTTATTTAAAGGGTTGTGAACTCGTTTTTAATTATTCATCAATCAATTTCGAATTTATTAGAATTTATTTCTATTTTCTGCTTTCTTTCCTCGTGGATTCGAGAAGTCTCTGTGAGGAGTCCAGAGAAGTTCCGTGGATTCTACCAAACTGACGCAAGGGAGGACGTGAGGTCGAGCACCGTCTTCCTCAAAAGTTTGATATCAAAGCGAGGTTTCTCCTTGGATTAATGGCTTCTAACGACGGGTCAGGCAACAATCCCATGGGCGGTGCTCCGGGGTATTTACCTTTAACAGTAGCAGCTTTTGAAGTAGCGCAACGAGAGAATCAGCAAGCCATACAAGGGCTGCAGGCTTCCATCGACCGCATAGCGGATCTCTTGGCGGAAAACCTAAGGCAACTCCGTGTTCCTGGTGGCAATCCTCCACCCCCAATTAATCGCCCTGATCGCAGGATAGTACCGGCAATACATCCAAGGGTCATTCCTGAGGAAGGGGGCTCCGGTGAGGAGGAAATTGACGACATAATCTTCCAACACCCCAGACATGGCGGCGATCGAGTAGATCGAACGGATCGAGAATTCAAGATGAGGGTTGATATTCCTAGCTTCAATGGCCAACTACACATTGAGGATTTCCTCAATTGGCTTTCTGAAGTTGAACGATTTTTTGACTATATGGACATTCCTGAAGCAAAAAAGGTCAAGCTTGTGGCCTACAAGTTGAAAGGAGGAGCTTCAGCTTGGTGGGAACAACTGCAACTCGTGCGAATTAGGCAGACGAAAGCACCAATTCGCACCTAGCAGCGGATGAAGCAGCTACTACGTGCCCGATTCCTCCCTAGCGATTAGGATCAGGTATTATTCCAACAATAGCAAAATTGTCGACAAGGTAGTTAGTCGGTGAGAGAATACGCAGAAGAATTTTACCGCTTGGCGGCGTGTAATGATTTGATTGAGACTAAATCACAGCAAGTCGCTCGATTCAATGGTGGATTACGTATGGCTATCCAGGATCGGGTCCAGATGCGGTCCGTCTGGACGATGAATGATGTGATCAAGTTGACTACTCGAGCGGAAGTGCAACTTGAACGTCCTAACACACGAACCTATCCTACTGTAAGGATCCCTATGGCAAGTCTGCCCCAGGGAACTACACAGCCTAAGGGGAAGGAGCACGTAGGAGCACGCACTCAACCCCCTACATTTGAGAACCGAGATCAGGAAAGCGGGCAAGCTAGACCCCAAAAGGGCATATCGATTGCTGCTAGTAAGTAGAACCCCGAACCCCTATGCTCGGCCAAGGCCCGATAATTGCTATCGTTGTGGCCAACCGGGCCACCTATCAAATACTTGTCCCCAGCGAAAAGTGGCAAACCTCGCCATCAATGATGATGTGCTGATAACGCTTATAAAGGTCCAGATATTGAAGAACCAGAGCATACCACCGAGGACGAGGCAGATAATTCAGGTTGGATTCAGCAAGATCACGACGAGTCGCTCGTCGTGAGACGACTATTATATGCGCTAAGAAAAGAAGTGCATCCACAGCGGCATAACATCTTCTGCACTAGGTGTACGGTGAATCGAAAGGTTTGTGAAGTGATTATTGACAGTGGGAGCAGCGAGAACATCGTTTCCAAGGTCATGGTGGAAAAATTACAATTGAAAACGGAGCGCCATCCCTCTCCATATACAATCGGTTGGATCAAGAAGGTTAGCGAAACAAAGGTAACTGAACGGTGCATCATATCCTTCTCAATTGGCAAACATTATAAGGATGAAGTAGTATGCGATGTGGTTGACATGGAAGCATGTCACATACTACTCGGTCAGCCTTGGTAATCTGACCGTGACGCCACTCATAAAGGACGAGATAACATATATATCTTCGTCAATGACGGCTAGAAGACCATATTGGCCCCTATGGATCCAGAAGGACCACCTGAAACTTATAAGTGGAGGGTCATTTTCTCTTAACCATACGAGACTTCGTGGTAGAATCCAAAGAAACAGGACAGACTTATGCATTAATTATAAAAGGGGAAGAACTCGAGCCTACTAACATCCCTGAAAGACTAAGGCCTCTGCTACATGAATTCAAAGAAATCTGACCCGATGACCTTCCCGATGGGTTACCCCCCATGCGGGATATCCAGCACCATATCGACTTTGTCCCTGGGACCAGTTTACCTAATCGTCCCCATTATCGAATAAATCCGAATGAGTGCGAGATTCTGCAGGGACAAGTAGAGGAGTTGATCCGTAAGGGTCTTATTCGAGAGAGCATGAGTCCATGTGTTGTACCAGCTCTATTAACTCTAAAAAAAGATGGGAGTTGGCGTATGTGTGTCGACAGCCGAGCCATCAAAAAAATCACCATAAAATACAGGTTTCCTATACCACGGTTAACGATATGCTGGACATGCTAGAGGGTGCAAAAATATTCTCTAAATTGGACCTAAGGAGCGACTACCATCAGATTCGAATACGGTCGGGTAATGAGTGGAAAACGGCCTTTAAGACCAAGGAAGGATTATACGAATGGATGGTCATGCCCTTCGGTCTTTCGAATGCGCCTAGCACATTTATGAGATTGATGAACCAAGTTCTGAAACCTTTCATTGGGCGATTCGTTGTGGTTTACTTCGATGATATTTTGATATACAGTTAAGACGAAACCACCCATATGGAACACCTCAAGAAGGTCCTTCAAGTACTCACTAAAAATAAACTGTACCTCAATTTAAAAAAGTGCAGCTTCATGACTGATAGCCTATTGTTCTTGATTTTTGTTGTCACATCCACGGGCATTCGAGTAGATGAGGAAAAGGTGAAGGCAATCAGAGAATGGCCAGTTCCTACAAATATTCATGAAGTGCGAAGTTTTCATGGACTGGCGACATTCTATCGTCGGTTCGTGAAAAATTTCAGTACCATTGTGTCACCAATCACAGATTGCATGAAGAAAGGGCAGTTTCAGTGGACTGACGAAGCCGACAGGAGCTTTGCCGAAATCAAGCGCAGATTATCCACGACCCCGGTTCTTGTACTTCCCAACTTCGACAAATTGTTTGAAGTCGAATGTGATGCCTCATATGTCGGAATTGGGGGAGTTTTGTCTCAAGAAGGTAGGCCGGTAGCCTTCTACAGTGAGAAACTTAGCGATGCACGTAAGAAGTGGTCTACATATAAGATCGAGTTATATGCGGTGGTCCAGGCACTGCGGCACTGGCGACATTATTTGAGTCAAAGGGAATTCATACTTTACACGGACCATCAAGCTCTCAAATTCATTAATAGTCAAGCTAACATTAACCGTGTGCATGCTAGATGGATCTCGTTTTTGCAGGAATTCACGTTTGTACTAAAACATAGTCAGGGCAACAGAACAAAGTAGCTGATGCACTGAGTCGCCGTGCAACTTTGTTAGTCACTATGAGCAATGAGGTTGTCGGCTTCGTCAGTCCACTGAAACTGCCATTTCTTCATGCAATCTGTGATTGGTGACACAATAGTACTGAAATTTTTCACGAACCGACGATAGAATGTCGCCAGTCCATGAAAACTTCGCACTTCATGAATATTTGTAGGAACTGGCCATTCTCTGATTGTCTTCACCTCCTAGTAAGCTTTTGGATGGTGAGTTACGTTACTTATGCTTGAGTTGCTTAATTATTTTAATTTTTAGTAAGCATGTTTCCAACATCACGTAAGTATTTATCTTTCAAATTTGTTTGATCCACCCTCATATCCACCGTCCATCATGGGGGCCAACCTTTGATGTGGACTGCTTGTTATGTGGGCCTCTCCTTTGATGTGAGTCATTCATCATGCAGGTGATATGTTGGATCCGAGCTATTCTTTGCTAGGGGCTGACCTTTAATGTGCATCGTCTATTATGTAAGGCGCACCTTTGATGTTTGTCATCCATCATATATGGCCACAAAACGAAATTTCAGTCCAAATTCATAGGTCCCATGTCTAATAACTCACTGTGGATCAAAAGTTATGGTTGGTTTATGGTTTGTACTTTGAATGGTAATTTTTCTCAATTCGGAATGAATTTTCCTAATCCAAATGCATATGAGCCCAATTACATCATGGCCCTATGTAAAATTGGACCCAGATTTGATGGATTACGTCCGCTTTTGTTCGTGCCTTTTTCGGTCCATTTGGGCCAAGACCTGGTCCGTGGCCCTCTTTACATTACACACGGACGTGGAGCACATCCTGCCCCCACCTAGACAAATTCAGTGTAGGTAGGAGCTTTGTGGAGCCCACCATGATGTATGTGTTTTATCCACACCATCCATCCATTTTGAAAGATCATTTTAGGGCATGAGCCGAAAAATGAAGTAGATCCAAGTCTCAAGTGGATCACGTAGATGAAATTAAACCTACGATTAAAAACTTCTTAAGAGCTACAAAAGTTTTGATCAAGCTGGCATTTGTGTTTTACTTGAAGAAAAATAGAAACAAGCAGCAAGATATAGAGACAAAGAAGGAATAGACATTGCACTCAATGGTGATCCATCTTGCTCAATGTAATTATTTATAGATCTTTACAATAGAAAGAAGTAGAGTCAAGGGGGAGAAGGAGAAGTAAGAGGAGTAGGAGAATAGAAGTAGAGGAATATGAGAAGGAGAAGTAGAGTTCATGTGATCACCTCCACACAAGTGGGGACTTCAAGTCTTTCCTTATCACTCCCTCTCAAGCTAGAGAGTGGTGGTGATAGTACACCCAGCTTGGGAAGTAATTCTTGAAAAAAATCTTTGCAAGATGGTTACTGAAAAAATCGACAATATGTTGCAAAGAAAAAGATCACATTCTTTTCATGACGTGATTAATGGATTCGACAGAGTCTCACTTTTGTCATCTTCTATGAGCTCAGTTGGCAGGTCTTCGGTAAGAAGATTGTTATTCAACACCATTCTGCCTTTGTCATTCTGCATGAGTTCAGCCGGCAGGTCTTTAGTAAGAATACTCGTCTTGCCTTTATCATCCTGTGTGAGTTTGAGGATAGTGGGTCTTTGAAAAGAAGATTTTTAACTTTAAGACTTTGAATCAATGAAAAAAAAATTATATTCTCCGTGTAAAATAGTTTGAAACACTCAATTTAATCGAGACAATATTAATTAAATGTTTGAGAGAATGTTTGGACAAAGAAAGGGAAGACAATGACAATGTTGTAGCCGTCATTATAAAGGAGGAGAAATGATGTAAAGCAGGCCGCGGACACTTTCATGGCAAAGATAGACCATAGAAAGCCCGATTGGAGGCAGAAGTCATCATGACTGTCAAAACCTTAAAACAGTCGTATCTCGCAAACCAGAATGAGTTTTTTGATGTACCTTATATGATTTTGGGGTAAGATAATCTACTTTAGCCAACCAACCTTGATACGCCAGATTGCCCACGCCATATTTGCAAGATTCCATTAGATCGACGGTCAAAAGTCCATTTTATTTTCGTTTTTTACTATAAATAGTAAATTTTAATTCGATCGTAACTTTTGATCCTTTTGAGTTTTAGGAATCATGCCCAACATGAAAAGGACTTAGAAATTTTAGGAGAATAACGTGGATTGGCTAAATTGGACACTTACTATTTTTGGCCGAAAACAATAAAATATGGTAGGAATCATGACGTCTATAAATAGTAAGTTTACTATTTATAATAAGTCACGTTTCTAAGAGAGTTTGAGTCTAAAACTCTGTCCTAGGGTTGAGTTCACTATTTAAAGGAATGTAATTTCATTTTTTTATTATCATCAATCAATTTATTTCAAATTATTAGAAATTATTTTCTGTTTTCATTCATTGTGGTGTGAGGAGTCCGGGTAAGCTCCATGGATTTGGAGTAGTTATCCTGGAGGAAAACGGTGATCGACCTCATTAAGTCCTTCCCTGCGTCAAGAAATAAAAGGTAGAGAGAGAGAGGGGACATTCCTTTTACACTCGCAAACCACCGAAAGATGAGTCCTTTTTAAGGGGTTTATATAAATAGGGCTAGGGCTCATGAATGGAGAGAGAGAGAGAGAGAGAGAGAGAGATGATCTTCTTGAACTGAGCTTGGCACGGTGCCAGAATCGAGTCTAATTTGTGAGGAGATGATAGAATCATAGGAGGTCAAATTCGTAGATTTGGAGCTAAAAAGACGGGGGCTAAAGACAGGCTAACTCCCTTGGGGCTAATTCGTGTGGAGACAGGTTGTTGGAGCGCCTAATCTGGTAGTGGCAGCAGGTCATGAGGGAGAGCGGGCTTGTCGTGGATGGTGGGTTTCCTCTCTTCTTTCTCTTCTCACATTTTTAATAGATATTTTGGATGATTGAGAGAATCAAGGATTTTGGAAGGAAATAGTTGAAAATGATATTTGGATTTGGAGGACATTCGGATGACTAAGAAAAGGTTATTAAGTTTTCATAGCGTTTGCTGAGTGTTTGGAGTTTTTTGGAGATGTGGAGAAGGTCTGAGTGAACATATTGAACTTGCTAACTCCAGACCAAGTCAATTCATTCCCAAACTTAGTTGACTCATTTGGAGCAACTTAAGTTGTGATGTTGAATTTTGTTACAAAAGCTCCGGCGCCATAAAAGAAAAATAAAAACAAATAGCAAGATAAATAGAGATAAACAAGGGAGAAACATTCTCACTAAATAGTGATCCCTCTCATTCAATGCATTTATTTATAGATCTTTACAATAGGAACAAATAGTCTAAGAGAGAGAAGTAGAAAAAGAAGGAAAGAGCATAAGAAGTAGGATACTATGAGAAGAAGTAGAGGAGTATGAGAAACGTTGCACGTAGTCGCCTTCACGTTAGGTGCAAAAGCAACCTTAAGTGAATCAAACAAGCAAACAAAGAAATGAAAAAGACAAAGCAATCACAGAGAATACAATGATTTGCGTGTAAAAACTCTTTCGAATAAAAAGGCACAAAGTGACAGAATTCACTATGAAAATGGAGTTACAAGAGATTAAAGCAATTTACAAATTCAAAATCCAGAGTAGAAAACCCTAACTCACCTTCTTCCAAACCCTAGAAATGTTTTTGTTCTCTTAGAATTACCCTAATTACATATTAACAAGTCCTTATGTACTGTTACACATGAATTAGGAAACAAATCGTACAAAATTGCGAACTTACGCATTCTATCGATACGACCTTCAAAAGGATCGACAACCATCAACAATCTATCGATAGGATCGGAGAACATTAAGAAATTGTCCAGTGAGTAAATCAAGATTTCAAGAAAATTCTCGATAGGATCGAGCCAGGGTTCGGATCCTTACTCTTGCTCCAGTGGTAGGCTCTCAGGAGTTTCAACACCCGGTCAAGGGTTCAAGTATCCATAGCTGGTGAAATCCCACTAAGGCGTGAGTGTGTGTGGGGTGTGTGTGCGTGTTAAAAAATAATAATAAATAAAATATTAAAGACATGTTTTCAACAAGAAAGAGAAGTAGAGTTCATGTGATTTCTTCTAAACATGTCCCACACATACAAGGACTTGAAGTCTTTCCTTTTCATTCCCTTCATTTAGGTCTATGTGACATTATGACCAGGTTAGATAGCAAATAAACATCTTGGTGAGCCCTAGGAAGGTTTCAACTGCGGGTGTTATTACGATGGAAACAGAAGAAGGATATGCAACTTGCCCACGGCAAATATTGGTGGCTAAGTTATACAAAACAGGGGAGTGTGAGAAAGTGTATTGGGTGGTGACCCCAACACGGTGGTATTGGGTGCTGTGGGGTCCACCATGATGGATGTGTTTTATAATTTGTAATTTGTGCCACAAATATGTCAAATCGCGATAGAATTGAAATAATATTTTTCTTAAAAGGTACGAAATCTTTGCCAATAGTCATAATAATAACAATAATAATAATAATAATAATAATAATAGGTGAAAGTGCATAAACCAATTTGAGATGGCAAATGAAGAAGATGCAGTGTAGAGCTGAATCGAGCACGATGACAGTTCTGTCGAATAGACAAGACATTCTATGCTATGCAAACATGATAACTTCCAAACGCCAACCCCAATCAAAATCATGGTTTAAGACTCTTATGAGCCACATGCAACTCGTCCGATTTGACTTGGACTCATTTGGACTAGTCACTCCAAATCTGGCAAGTTAGGCCGATTCAACTCGACAATGCAAGAGCTTGTCCGAGTTACTGATTCTTTTAAGCATAACCAAAATTAGGAAAAACAACATTACTATAATCCAAGCTCTTGACATCTTTATTACATACGATAACAAGAAAACAAAACAGACACAACAGAAAACACAGAAAAAACACATCCCTATTACAATACCATCTTATACTAACATTCCCTTTTATCTTTCATTTTTGTCATCTCTACTCTATCCCAAGCCTCTTCTTCATGGACAGTACGAAGTCATAGACCTTATGTGGGTCCGGAAGAGCCTTATACACACTCTTCCTCTCCTTGCACCTCTTCACCCACTCCATCAGCTTCGGGCATTCATTCTCCATTTTGAAATTCCCCTCTGTTTCATAGGCATGAAACCAACTAGCAAAGGGAATGAGCATAATATCAACGTACCCAAAGGTCTCACCCCCAAAATATGGTTCATCTCCAAGCTGGCCTTCCACCAATTTCAAGGACTCTATGAATTCCTTCTTTGCTGCTTCTTTAGCTTCCCCTTTCTTCTTCCATATATTCGACCCAGTGTCATATACCTACATTAAAAAAAAATAATAATAATAATAAATAAAAAATCATCGACCAATTACATAAAAATCACACATCTATTTCTACAAAAATAATAAGACCAGTTCTAAGAGGAGGTTCATGGCACACATGTGAACATTCTACATGTATCCACACCATGAACATGTCCATGTCCACGAGCCAGGCTACTTCACTTTAACTGGTGGGTCAGTAGTGTAAGTTGAATATGTGGACCATTTCTCACGTGTTTTCTTTTTATATCTAGAACCCAACATGTGAGTAGAGACTAGCCTGATTTTTGGGCCACACGTCTAGCTTCAGTCGGACCGAGGTCTATCCAAGCTCAGCCTGAAAAGTAAAACCCAGTCCTAATTGATGAGGCCTGACCTCAGCCTGTGATGATTATGCATGACCCGAGTCCGGTCACTCTCTTCTGTGCAAGAGCTGTGATGTAGAGCAGGTCGTAGATATTGTATATGATTTTAGAGTAGGAGAACTTACTTAAGCCAAACCTGATATGCCGGATTGCCCATTTAATTTTGTAAATCGGGGTTACCCACGCCGGAATTACAAAATTCCATCAATGACAGTAAAAAGTCTGATTTAATTTTGTTTATACTATAAATAATAAGTTTTAGTTCGAGTATAACTTTTGATCCTTTAAGTGGTAGAAGTCATGACCAACCTGGAATGGGCTGAGTGAAATATACCTCGTTTCAACACTGTGAAGTCTCGGTATCGATTCCCTAGTGGGGGTGGCTAACAGTGAAGTGTGAACTGACAGTGTTGTACTAACAAGCTAACCAAAAAAAACCTGAAATGGGCTTAGAAAAGTTGAAAAGAATAACGTGGTTGGGGACGAATGGGACTAGCCCAAGAGCCCACTTGATGAATGGTTGTGATTTTCCACACGTGCCAAAGGATGGCCTATTCAAAATTGGATAAAACCCACATTTTCATGCAACATGATATAAGCTAACCTTCTTGTTTATGTAATCAGTCCAAAACCTGGCGTTGGCGCGTTGGTAAGGATCTTTGGGCAACAACGGTGATCTGTCCGTCCAGACCTCATCGATGTATTCGACGATGATGTGGGATTCGCAGATGGGCCTTCCGTTGTGGATGAGGACAGGGATCTTCTTGTGGACGGGATTGGATTGAAGGAGGAAAGGGCTCTTGTTGCAAAGATCCTGTTCCTTGTATTCGTATTCCACGCGCTTCTCAGCCAATGCTATTCGGACCCTGAGCCCAAAAGCGCTGGCCCAGAAATCCAAAAGAACTACACTCTCAGCCATTTATCAGGTGTTAGGAATTTGGACTGGATTTTGTATGATGGAGGGTGAGGGATTGGAATTTATAGAGCTTGGGAAGGTCGGTTGTTCGAATTGTGACGATTGCAATTTAGTTTTTTTACTGTTTCTGGTAACTTCTTCCATCCTCGAAGCAGATCCGAGAATGTGCCATTTTTGGCGTCATGTCATGTAATTAATACCATATAGGCGGTGCGTAAAACACCAAAGGTATTCGGGCCCACCATATTGTACTGGTGAAATCCACTCCATCCATCAGGTGAACTCCTCGATGTTAGTGCCTAGCGTAAAAAATCATCCAGATCCACAACTCAGGTGGGCTACACCAAGGTTAACAACAGGGATGGGACGCTCCACCATAGGTTCACCGGAGCAGTTACCGTGGTGTGATATGTCATCAAACCCGTTGATCAGGTGTGACTTACCAGGATGAAGAGAAATATATAAAAATCAGCCTAATCCAATACTCAGGTGAGACACTCTGCCTGAATTTAAGAGTTTAGGGGCAATTTTACATTGTCCCCAGTAGTGTGGCCCATATTAGTCTTATTTCGGACTCATCTTTTTGTGTTTATAGTTAGTATAAGGGTTCCCACCTGATGAACGGAACAGATGTCATACATATGCATGATGGGCTCACAGAGCTTGAGTGATGGAATTATCCTATCATGTAAATTTGGAGGTTTTTTAATGGATATCATGGACCATTGTTTTATATGTCCTTGTAGACACCTCCTCCAAAATAAAAGTTAACTAAAATTTCCACAAAAGCATCTTGATGCAACACAATACCTGATGGATGACTATATTTTTGAAAATAACTAATGGACCATATAAGAATATCAGGGTCCAATCAATCCGATTTTAAGCAGACCATGGGAGACAAAAAAAAAAAAATGCACCACACTCATAAAGCTATCTCTGGCAAATCTGAAAAGCCTTAAAAATCTAGATGGATCAAATAAAGGTCCTTGCAATACATGATGATTAACAAATTAGATGGATCGGCCACAACCCAATGAAATAAGATATCAGCCTATTGTTCATATCACCAGAAAATTTTAGTTGCACGATATTTGGTAGGCACCGAGAATTCCAAAAACACTAGTAGAAAGGACCCCGGCACCTTACAAAGACAATCCTTTAATTTCAATATCATATTACTGAGACTCACCATACACAAAAGACAATCACATCATGTAAAGTGTGTTGTTTTAAAAAAATGTCTTAAATCTTGGATGTTCGAGATTCTCGACCAGTTGAGGAACTGGCTAGACGAGTCGAAAGTCCCTTCAACTGGTCGAAGCCCTTGTTCGACTAGTCAAGGGTTACACAGATTGTGTATAGATTATGCACGGACTGCGTAAATTTGAAGCGGTTTTTAGGGATGTGCATAAGTGGGAGTTCCCCATCTATAAATAGGAGTCCATAAAGCCATTTTAAGGTATGCTAAGGCTTTCTAAAAGTATTCTAAGGGTTCCTAAAAGGGTTCTAGGGTTTGCAAAGGGTGTAGTAAGGGTGAGATTCGAGGTTGTTCAAATCGGGTAAGTCTTCTCTATTTGTAATTTATACTTTCATAGTGGATTTCTGTTGCTTTGTACCTGATTTTTTTTCAAAAGGGTTTTCCACATTAAATCTTTATGTTCTCTTGTGTTTGCTTGGTGCTCTTGGATTGTTATCCTAGATCCATCTTTGTGTGATTCCGCAGCACAATCCCCAACAAGTGGTATCAGAGCTATTGTTGGGGCACAGATTTGAATCTACAGGATTAGCAATAATGGGAGACAATGAGTTTGATATTGAGAAGTACTCAGGCAAAAATAATTATAAGTTATGAGAGATTAAGATTATTAGTTTATTAACCAAGCAAGGCGAGGTTAAGGCTCTTGAGGAGTGGAAAACTACTATGAAAGATGAATAATGGAAGACTCTTAACAGTAATGTTTTAGCCTCCATCCGTTTATGTTTCACAGATAAGGTTCTCTATAATGTTTTGAGGGAGAAAATTGCGGCTAGTTTGTAGGTGAAGTTAGAGGATATCTATGAAAAAAATTTCTCTAAAAATTGCATACATTTGAAGTCACTGTGGTATACCTTCAAGATGGCAAAGGGTGGAGATCTGGAGTCCCACATCAGCAACTTTAATAAATTGGTCTGCAAACTGTTTTATATAGAGGAAATGATTAAAGATGAGGAACAAGCATGTATGTTGTTGAATTCTCTTCCTCCATCATATGAGTTATTCAAGGACACAATGTGCACTGTAAATAAAACCCTGAGTGTCGACACCGTTATCTCAGCCCTTCGTGGGAAAGCCATGAGAAAGCTAAACGGCGGCATGGGGACATCTTCCGATGCACTGATTACAAGGGGCAGAAATACTAATCGAGGTACAAAATCTCCAAGACCTAGATCCAAATCAAAAGGCAAGGCCAAAGGTAAACTAAAGTATTGGAATTGTGGAATGACTAGACATATGAAGAAGGATTGTATCAATCCTAAAGCGAAGAAAAAAATTCAGCGACTTCTTCTAAGGAGGCCAATGTTGTTACATCTGATGAAGAGACAAGTGAGTGGATATACTTTCTATGTCCATGATCAGACATGTGCACGACAATCATGGAGATTGAAAACATGGTGGAGATTGTTGTTAAAAAAGATGTCTTAAATTTTAGATGTTCGAGATTCTCGACCAGTCGAGGGACTGGCTCGACTAGTCGAAGGTCTCTTCGACTGGTCGAAGCCCTGGCTCAATTGGTCAAGGGTTACACAGATTGTACACGGATTGCGTAAATTTGAGGCGGTTTCTAGGGATGTGCATAAGTGGGAGTTCTTCATCTATAAATATGAGTCCCTAGAGCCATTCTAAAGTATGTTAAGGCTTTCTAAATGTATTTTAAGGGTTCTTAAAATGATTCTAAGGTTTGCAAAGGGTGTAGCAAGGGTGAGATTCGAGGTTGTTCGAATCGGTTAAGTCCTATCTCTTTGTAATTTATGCTTTCATAGTGAATTTCTGTCACTTTGTGCCGTGGTTTTTTCCTGAAAAGGTTTTCCACATTAAATCTTTGTGTTCTTTTGTGTTTGCTTGGTGCTCTTGGATTACTATCCTAGATCTATCTTTGTGTAATTCCGCAGCACAATCCCCAACATAGTGGCCCATGAATTAAGATATCTCAGCTTATCTAATAGCAATGAAAATATTCCAAGTCTTAAGAAATTGGTAACTTAAGGCTCAGAATGTATTTTACATTAAACTATCCTACTTCATTCCTTGAGAATATACAGACTTTGATGAAGTTTTTCAAATAAATGTTCCAAGCATACTCATTCCTTGCATACACAATAACAATGATCAATAAACAAATCACTAATGAAGAAAATATGTATAATTCATTGGACTAATAGGGCATGCATTTCATTCGAATCATTCGTTTGAACTAAAATTTCTATTTTCATATTAATTTTATTAATGATAGAAATAACATATCTTTGTCTTTAAATCACCTTCGAAAGTTTTATTTTAAATGTATATGAGGTTTAAAATGGACTTTTGCTAACTATATATAGTTGGTGTACATATTTTGAAATGGTTTGCCAATTTGCTAAATGACAAGAGATCTTAAACTTTTGCTAACTAGTTTGTTAAATGACAACTAGTCTTAGAAAGTTTGGTTTAAGGAATCATCCACTAAAAAACTTGGATCAATTAATATTTTTATTATTTTAATATAAAAAAGTTGATATAAATATTGTAGACTCTTATGGTTAATCTATGTTAAATTTCTAAGGGATGAGGAAAGTTAAATAGACGACGTTATTTTGGAAATGTGATCCTAGGAATGCATAAGAAACCCATGTAATTATCCCTATCCAACTGTAAATAACAAAACATAAGCTTATCAAACAAGTCTTGTTAGATAAGAAATTTTATCTCTATTTTTTTTTTTTTTTAAGGGGGGGGGAGGACAAGAATATCATATCAACCATATTACTCCATATTAGAATGTCCAATTTCTCTAATGATAACAAAATCATTTTTCTTGCTAAGTTGTACTAACGGTTCAAAAGAGATCAAAGTTACAGGGGCCCCATAGTTATGTATTTATTATATCCACAACATTCATCCATATTTCGAGATCATTTCGGAGCATTATCAAAAAAAAAAAAAAAAAATCATATCCAAAGATCAACTGGACCACACTACAAAAAGCAACGGGAAAATTGATTTTCACCGTTAAAAATTTTGTAGGGCCCACCATAACATTTATTTTCCATCCAATCTATTCATAAGGTCACAAAGACCTGGATGAAGAGGAAAAACAAATTTCATAATGATCCAAAACTTCTGCGACTCCTAAAAGGGTTTCAATGGTAGACGTTCAAAGAAGCATGGTAATGTCTTATGCTACGGTCAGACCTATGGTTACGGACTATAACCGTAGCCATAGATACCAGATCGGGGTGGGCTCGCCAAACTAGCGCCCCCACCACTTGCTGGCCTGTCTGGCGGGGCCACGCCGATCTGGCGGCCCTCCCCCCCTTTTTAGATATATTTTTTTATTTTGATTTTTTATTTTTTTTTACACACACTCACGCCTTTTCAATGACAATTTAGAATAAGATGTAAATGACATACATAACTAAGCCGGGTTTTGCAATGACTCGGCCTACATTGCAATTTTCAAGTTGATTTTGTATCTTGTGGATAAAAGGTGGGGTCCATAGTGGTAAATTTCTCCATGTTTTATGTATGAGTTGGCATGGTTTTGTATCTTGTGACAAACACACATTGGGTCGCTTCCCTTGAATTTGGGTTGGAGTATTTTTTGCTTTGATTTTGAACATTCATTTATATTATGATATTTTTATTATAAATTCTTTTGCAATAATATTTTTATTGGGAAAATTTTAATTTAATGACTTAGACTGGCTCGTTCGATCTTAACTTGAGTCACGACTCAGCCAAGTCAGGAGCAACCCGTCTTAGTTGGGTCAAGTCATGCGTATTTTCAATGCTGATCATGGTGTCGAATCGGCTTCGATTTGAGTGAGTCCAAATTGGCTTGGATGAGTTGCATCCAACTTGGATAAGTCGTCAATCCATGGTGTAGACTGTGTACAATGAGAATAACTTGACACTAATCTCTTATTCTGTGTGGGGTTTAGTACTTGGACAGTGCTGGGATTGTGGGAATCCCATCACAGTTTCAAGATGGGATCTAAAATCCTATGTTGAAGTGCATGTTGAGACTTAACATTCCCACTTGATGTCCATGGACAGTAGATGGTGCATGCCAACTTCTGAGCTCTGTACGCCAAAGTCGATTCTTTGTAGTTTTCATCTTATCTCTTTCATTGTATGTTATTCTTTGTATTATTTATTATTGGTGAATGATAATAGATGCATTTTCGTTCACCTTTAAAAAAAAAAAAGAAGATACATTTCTATCTACCCCATTTTTCATTCGGTGCTACGTCTCTACCATATGTTAGAGGCAGTGAATTACACAGTTTAGTCATTTAGAACAATTCAACCATGTCATATGAATGGGCATGAGATGGGTTATTAAGCAAGAAAGAAACCGTGCTTGGGCCAATTCACAGTCCTCTCTCTACCAAAAGAGACTTCCTGTTGCTTTTGAAAGGCAAATGCAATTGAAGTAGCTTAGATCCTCTATTAAATAATTCAAAATTTCTACTATGAAATTGAAGTGAAGAGAATTGAACATGAAGTAAAGGGAGAATTGACCGTGAAATGCATGGAGTTGACCGCAAAGTGAAGGGGATTGATCACGAAATGCATGGAATTGACTGTGAAGTGAAGGGAATTGACCGCGAAATGAATGGAAATGACCGTGAAATGAAGGAGATTGACTATAAAATGCATGGAATTGACCGTGAAGTGAAGGGCATTAACCGTGAAATGCATGGAATTGACCGTGAAGTGAAGGGGAATCGCCGTAAATGACCGTGAAATGCATGGAATTGACCGTGAAATGAAGGGGAATCGCCGAAAATGACCGTGAAATGCATGGAATTGACCGTGAAGTGAAGGGAATTGACCGTGAAATGCATGAAATTGACCGTGAAGTGAAGGGGAATCGCCGAAATTGACCGTGAAATGCATGGAATTGGTCATGAAGTGAAGGGGAATCACCGAAGATGACCGTGAAATGCATGGAATTGACCATGAAGTGAAGGGAATTGACCGTGAAATGAAGGAAATTGACCGTGAAATGCATGGAATTGACCGTGAAATGAAGGGGATTGACCATGAAATGAATTGGATTGACCGTAAAGTGAAGGGAATTGACCGTTAAATGCATGGAATTGACCGTGAAGTGAAGGAAATTGACCATGAAATGCATAGAAATGACCGTGAAGTGAAGGGGAATCGCCGAGATTGACCATGAAATGCATGAAATTGACCATGAAGTGAAGGGAATTGACCGTGAAATGCATTGAATTGACCATGAAGTAAAGAGAATTAACCGTAAAATGCATGGAATTGACTTAAAGTGAAGGGGAATGGTCGAAATTGACCATGAAATGCATGGAATTGACCATGAAATGCATGGAATTGACCGTGAAGTGAAGGGAATTGACCGTGAAATGAATTGAATTGACCATGAAGTGAAGGGGAATCAACAGAATTGACCGTGAAATGCATGGAATTGACCATGAAGTGAAGGGAATTGACTGTGAAATGCATGGAAATGACCATGAAGTGAAGCGGAATCACCGGAATTGACCGTCAAATGCAAGGAAATGACCATGAAGTGAAGGGAATTGACCGTAAAATGCATGGAAATGACCGTGAAGTGAAGTGGTATTGCCAGAATTGACTATGAAATGCATGGAAGGGTCGACCCAGTTCGGCTGAAAGCTGTTTGGGCTCCACTTCTTCTTTATACCGGGACCCACTGAAAGTAATTGGCGTGAAGGTCAATGCAAAGGATGTATGTGAGATAACTTCGGAGGGTCTAATGTTAAATTCTTGGAATCGCCGTATATTAAGAATCTATAGTTTCCTCAACAAATTTGGGTGGAAACTAAAATCACAGGATAAATATATAACTCAGGTATGGCCCAAAGAGCTTTGAGGGGAACGGGGTCGACCCCATCTGGACCCAGTCGATTTCACGGTCAATTACATGCATTTCACGGTCAATCCTAGTGATTCCTCTTCACTTCATGGCCAATTTCATGGTCAATTCCCTTCACTTCACGATCAATTCCCTTCACTTCACAGTCAATCCCGACAATTCCCCTTCACTTCATGGTCAATTCCATGCATTTCACGGTCAATTCCCTTCACTTCATGGTCATTTCCATTCATTTCACGGTCAACTCCCTTCACTTCACGGTCAATTCCATGCATTTCACGGTCAATCCTGGCGATTCCCCTTCACTTCAAGGTCAATTTCATGCATTTCACAGTCAATTCCCTTTACTTAACGGTCAATTCAATGCATTCCACTATCAATTCACTTCACTTCACGTCATTTCCATGCATTTCACAGTCAATTCACTTCACTTCATGGTCAATTCCATGCTTTTCACGATCAATTCCCTTCACTTCACGGTCAATTCCATGCATTTCACGATAAATTTCCTTTACTTCACAGTCAATTCCATGCATTTCAAGGTCAATCTCGGCGTTGATGTAAAACACGTTCTTTAGATAAAAGCCTATAACATTTCATGTTTATCAATGCATTCACGTCCTCTTAGAAAACGAATGCAAGTAGCCTTGAGTAGAATGGAACATGGAAGATGTAATGTGATAGTAGGATGGAGATTTAATGAAGAAAATCGGTCAAAAGAAGGAATAGGGATGGAAGAGATGAGTTCGAACGTGTATTTGAGGGAATAGGGATGGCAGAGATGAGTTCGGACGTGTATTTGAGTATAAGGGAGTGAATGGAGTGAAATGCATGAAATTGACCATGAAGTGAAGGGAATTGATCATGAAATGCACGGACTTGACCATGAACTGAAGGGAATTGACCGTGAAATGCATGGAATTGACCATTTAGTGAAGGGGAATCGCCGGGATTGACCGTGAAATGCATGGAATTGATCGCGAAGTAAATGAAATGAATGAAATTAACCGCGAATTGATTAAAATTGACCGCAAAGTGAATGAAATGGATTTTCAACCATCGACCTGATAGAATCTTGGAAAATAACTAAGTTGGTTGACTAAAGTAGCTTCTCCTACCCCAAAATCATATAGGGTATGTCAAGTAACTAAATTTGTTTTAGAAGATATTCTCATTAAATGAATAAAGAAAGAAATGAAAAAAAGAGAGAAAAAAATTTTATATGCTTATGTATACATATTTATATAAATATTTATTAGAGAAAAAATGTAGGTAGAATAAAGTTCTCCATGCAAAAAAAAAAAAGTGCATAGACTGCTGCCGCAGCAGTCTGGTTAATAGCTGCGGTTATTACTACGGTTATAATCCGTAGCAATAGGGAGCCGGAGCTTTCAGAAATCACATTTCTGAAAAAGCAGGGGCAGTTTCAACCTGTGAAAAATCTGTCCGTACAGCTGGGCTTATTCTTGGGAGCTACAAATAAGTGGGCTTAGTTATGTGAATGGGCCATAAATGGGTCGTACAGTAGGAAATTTCTCATTTAATAAATTAAACTCATTCTAGGATACAATATCATTGGCAAAGGAAGTGATTTCCTCGAGAGAAATATTCATGGCCTACTGTTCATCTAGTCAGCATGGTAAAATCCAATATCAAAAATAATAAGATATTGATCAAATCAAACTAGTAAATGATTCATTCCTATGCTTAACTAGCCCTCAAGTCCAGATCACATGATGAATCTAAACAGAGAGAACAAGTGGTATTATTCATCTAAATAAGACAAAATCATCTAATTTCAATATTTTGCTTAAAATGTGTGAAATCTCAATGGGTAATTTCTTTTTCCTTTTTTAAATGGTGAAAGTGAATAAACCAATTTGAGATGGAAAATGAGCAAATGTAGTGGAAAGCTGAAAGTACAATGGCATTTCTGATGCAAATATAATAACTTCCGGATACAGCCACCCAATCAAAATCATGGTTTAAGACTCATATGAGCCTGATACAGCTCATCCAGTTTGACTTGGACTCATTTGGACGAGTCACTCCTAACTCAGGCAAGTTCAGCCAATTCCCCTAAACTCGACTCAGGACTCGAAAATAGTTGGCCCCAGTTACTGATTCTTTTAAGCATGACCAAAATGAAATTTTAAAAAAAAAAAAAAACACGATAACAAAGGACAAAGAACATACAGGGCAATGTATTATCACGATAATAAAAGCTCCTGGTATCTTTATTACATACAAATAGCATGAAAATAAAACAGGCACAGTAGAAAACACAGAGGAAAAACACATCCTTGTTTCGATACCATCTTATACAAACATTCCCTTTTCTTTTCATCTTTGTCATCTCTACTCTATCCCAAGCCTCTTCTTCATTGACAATACGAAGTCATAGACCTTATGTGGGTCCGGAAGAGCCTTAGACACACTCTCCCTCTCCATGCACCTCTTCACCCACTCCATCAGCTTCGAGCATTCATTCTCCATTTTGAAATTCCCCTCTGTTTCGTAGGTATGAAACCAACAAGCATAGGAAATGAGAGTAAGATCAACGAACCCAAAGGTCTCACCCCCGAAATATGGTTTGTCACTGAGCTCCCCTTCTAACAATTTCAAGCACTCTATGAATTCCTTCTTTGCTGCTTCTCTAGCTTCCCCTTTTTTCTTCCGTATATTCCTCCCAGCGTCATGCATCTAAATAAAAGAAATTAAAAATAAATAAATAAATAAATAAATCCACTTTAACAGGTGGGACAGTTGTGTAATATAAATGTGGAGGCCATTTTTCATCTATTTCGAGCTGGGTCAGGTTGATGGCCAAATTAATAAATGGGCTTAAATTTTAGGCCTGGGTCTAATATTCCATCCCAAATCAGGCCCAAGTGGGGCAAGCCCAAAAGCTCACTTGATAAATGGCTGTGATGTTCTATTCAAATTTGGATGTAAACTGCATTTTCATGTAGTATGAATAGAGCTGGGCATCGGTCCTGGTCGGACCGGATTCGGCCTAACCCGATCAGATCCGAAATTCTAATGGGTTGACCCGAAATCGATCCGATCCGAGACCGAGTTCAGGTCACTTGACTCGGACAGATCCGATGCTTGAATTATTTGACCCGATCCGAGTCTGACTCGGTGAGGCAAACCGAGTCGGATCGGGTTGGACACTATTCGGATCATTTCATATGGTGTGGTCCACTTCAATCTTTAATGTATCATAATTTTTTGTTCAACGCCTAAATTGATATGTCAAAAAGGATGAACGGCTTAGATAACATATGTACATCAAGGTGGTAGATAACATATGTACATCAAGGTGGGCCCCACATGACTATAAAAAATTTATATCAACGCCTGCTGCATGTGTTGTCGCATCGGGCAGGCTACGTCCCATCAGGCAGGCTACTGAAGTAACGTCACCAAGTTCTGTGGGCCCCACTACACTGTATGTGTTATATCCACACCGTCCATCAATTTTGAGATATCATTTTAGGGCATGAGCCAAATAATGATGTAGATAAAAATCTGTGATAGACCACATCACGGAAAAAAGTGGGGAGAATGATTCCCACCGTTGAAACTATCCTAAGGCCCACCGTAATGTTTATTTGAAATCCAACCTCTTCAAAAGTTGAACAATAAAGAAATAAGGGAAAACACAAATACCAGGTTGATCTAAAACTTTTGTAGCCTTTAAAAGTTTTTAATCGTGGGCGTCTCTGTCCATGGAACTTTCTATGTTGGGGTCCACTGGAGCTTTGGATTTCATTCATTCTTTGGATATTGTCTTGAAATGATCTCTCCAAATGGATGGAAGGTTGGATACAAAACATACATCATGGTGGGGCTCAAGTAACTTGGTTAAGCCACTTTAATATATACTCTCACAACCTACCATATTGACTTGCAAAGCAAGTAAACAGCTGTTGCCTACCTGTTGACGTGCCGTGAAAGTAACTCTCATGTGTGAGTGAACTTTGTTGGGGTCCACCGTGAATGCATGTGGTGTATCCACGCCGTCCATTTGTTTTTTCAAATTATTTTAGCTGTTGAACCCAAAATTGATGAATATTCAAAGCTCAAGTGGACCACACCATAAGAAAAAGTAAAAATATTGATTTTTTACTTCGGATCTGGTCGGATCGGAACGGTCCGGATTAACCACTATTCGATCTTGATCCGAAAACTAGTCGAATCTAAATGATCTTACCCGATCCTACCCGATTCAGGCCATCGGTTCTGTTCGGAACGGGTCGAATCGGGTCTGATCGGGTCGGATCCACCGGATCGAGTCAAAAATGCCCACCTCTAAATATGATATAAGCTAACCTTGTTGTCCATGTAGTCAGTCCAAAACCTGGCATTGGCTCTTTTGTAAGGATCTTTGGGCATTAACGGTGATCTGTCCGTCCAGACCTCATCAATGTATTGGAGGATGATGTGGGATTCACAGAGGGGCCTTCCGTTGTGGACGAGGACAGGGATCTTTTTGTGGATTGGATTGAATTGAAGGAGGAGAGGGCTCTTGTTGGAAAGATCCTCGTCCTTGTATTCGAATTCCACGCCCTTCTCAGCCAATGCGATTCGTACTCTGAGTCCAAAAGGGCTGGGCCAGAAGTCCAAGAGAAGTAGGCTGTCAGCCATTTATCAGGTGTTGCGACTTTGGATTTGGGTTTGGATGGTGGATCTTTTAGGAGGTTGGGTTTGGAATTTATAGAGGTTAGGAAGGTTGGTTGTTTGAATTGTGACGATTGCACTTACGTTGTTTTTTTTTGTTTTTTTACTGTGTATGTGAACTTCTTCCATCCACGGAGCAGATACGAGAATTGTCTCATTGCCAGCGTCATGTCTGGTAGTCAATCCTACACAAGCAGCGTCTAAAACACGCAAGCTCTTTGGGGCCAAGCATGTTGTATTTGTGAAATCCACTCCGTCAAACAGGGGAATCCTTGATGCTAGGATCTATAGACAAAAAATCATTGAGATCCACAACTCAGGTAGGTCACAAAACAGGGAACAACAGGGATGGGACGTGTACATTATTTTTACTGGAGCAGTTACCATGGTGTGATATTTCATCAAAACCGTTGATCAGGTGTGACTTACCAGGATGAAAAGGAAATACATAAAAATCAGCCTATCCAAAAACTCAGGTGGGCCACACCGCCAGAATTTAAGAGTTTAGAGCCAGTTTTACACTGTTCCCAGTAGTGTGGCCCATCTTGATTTTATTTCAGGCTTATCTGTTGTATTTACATTTAATATAAATTTGGGCTGGTGATGGAGTCATCAGATGAGCCACCATATAAATTTGGATGCTTTTGTATGGTTACCCATTACTTTATATGTCAAGGCTAATTTAATGATTTCGTATGACTCTCTGAGTTTTTCAAAATCTAGTTTTCATGACAGTATACAGAGTTGATAGCATTTATAACATACGTGCATATTAATATATTACAAGTGATAAGCACTTAAAGATTAATGGTAAAATATGTACACATGTGAGCCTCTACAATTTAGATAGTCACACGTGCGGCACATGTTCTTAAACTATATTTCGGAATAAGTAATACTGTCAAATTTACATCTCTTTTTTTCTTTTTCTTTTTTCTTTTTTAAAAAATATGCAATCTTTATTAATGAGTTAATTTTGGAAAGACAATTTTTTAGGAATTGCATGTTTTAATCATAAATTACTTTAGATGAGTTCCTTATGCCACAAATATATAGTTTATTTTAATTACTACTTATTCAGTAGATAAGTATAGAGTAAACAACATACTCATCCGTTGAAAAGTACAAAAAAGCATATTTAGTTTCCAACCACATAGGTATTTATGCTTATAGTCTGCTCAGCCCCTTCACATCCACCATCCATCGTGTGGAGACAACCTTTGATGTGAACCACTCATTTCTGTGGGCCCTACATTTGATGGGGGTCGTCTATCATGCGGGGGCCACTTTGCATGTGAGCGGTTTATCATTAGGGGACAACCTTTAATGTGCATTGTCCATTATGTAGGGCCCACCTTTCATGTTCGTCATCCATCATATGGGGCCCTCCTTCAATATCCACCACCCATCATGTGGTGGTCACTTTTGATGTGGATTGTCCATCATATGGAGCCCAACTCCGATGTGGACCGTCCATCATGTGGGGCATCCTTGGATATGGGCCACTTATCATTACGGCCAAATTTTGATGTGGATCAACCATCATGTGGGGCCCACCTTAATGTGGATCACCTATCATGTGGGGCTCACCACTGTTAATTGCCCATCATATGGAGCCGAACTTTGATGTGGACCATCCATCATGTGGGGTCACCTTGATGTGGGTCGTCCATCATGTGAGGCCCAGCTTCAATGTCCATTGCTCATCATGTGGAGCTCACCTTTGATGTGGACATTCATCATGTGGGTTATTTATTATTAGGGGCCCAACTTTAATGTAAATCATCCGTTATATAAGCCCACATTAATACATATTATCCATAATGTGGGGTCACCTTTGGCGTGGACCATCCACCCTATGAGTCACCTTTGATGAGAGAGAGAGAGAGAGAGAGAGAGAGAGAGTAGATAAGTGAAAAGTTCAATTTACCCCAATTCTATATGCACATAGGAACACCACGTTTCATGCACATGGGAAATGTGCCACATGTGTGACTGTCCAAATTCTAAGGTCCCACATGTACACATATGTCACCAATGACCTACTAGTGAAGCCAAATAGGGCACTTACTATTTTTGACCAAAATCCTTGCACACTAGTAGACATTACTGATGTAGAGCGGGTTGCGGACAATTACATGGCCAAGATGGATCAGAAAAGGCCCGGTCGACGACAGAAGTGATCCAGACCATCGAACCTTAAATCGGGCGTATCTTGCAATCCGAAATGAGTTATCTGACGTAAAATATATGATTTTGGGGTAGAACGAGCTACTGAAGCCAACCAACCCCGCTTTGCCGGGTTGCGCAGCCCGGAATTGCGAAAAACCCCTGGATTGACGGTCGTTTCCCTATTTTAATTTCGTTTTTACTATAAATAGTAAGTTTTAGTTTGATTATAACTCTTCATCCGTCGGGCTTTAGGAGTTGCGCCCAACGTGAAAAGAGCTTAGAATAATTAGGAGAATGGTTTGGTGAAGCCAAATAGGACACTTACTATTTTTGGCCGAAAACCTTGCGCACTAGTAGACATCACGACCATTTATAAATAGTAAGTTTACTATTTATAGTAAGTCGCGGATTCTAAGAGTTTGAGTTGTAGTTTGATTCTAATTTCTTTCCCATTGCTTGGTAGCCCTATTTAAAGGGTTGTAAACTCGTTTTTAATCATCAATTAATCAATTTCGAATTTATTAGAATTTATTTCTATTTTCTGCTTTCTTTCCTCGTGGATTCGAGAAGTCTCTGTGAGGAGTCCAGAGAAGCTCCGTGGATTCGGAGTAGTTATCCTCATCACGTTCATCCCTGCGTCAATTACGCCATCTACAAATAGTAAGTTTACTATTTATAGGAAGTTGCGAATTGTAGGAGTTTTAGTTGTAGTTTGATTATGATTTCTCTCTCATTGCTTAGTATCCCTATTTAAAGGGTTGTGAACTCGTTTATTTCATTCATTAATCAATTTTGAATTTTATAGAATTTATTTTATATTTTTCTTTTTTTTTTCCTGTGGATTCAAGGAGTCTCTATGAGGAATTCAAAGAAGTTCCGTAGATTTGGAACAATTATCCTCTTGAGGAAGACGGTGTTCAACCTCATGTCCTTCCCTACATTAATACGTCACCAACAACCTACTACTGTTCATCATCTGCCAAATGCATTAACACACAGTCGATATGCACTCTAAATGTTACAGGCCCTCAACACACCTGCTCCTTATGCTGACTTGACCTACATGCCACATCCAAAACCCTCTAGTGGATGGTGCTAGGGTTGAAAGTTGGGCGGGTTCAACCTTACCGACCCGACATCGAGTTGAGCTCGGGCAGGATGTATCAGGTTTGATCTCGAGCTTGGGCTATATAAACACCAACCCGATAAAACTTGGGTCGGGCTATATATATATATATATATATATATATATATATATATATATATATATATATATATATATATATATATATATATATATTGAGGGTGGGTATAAATTTCAGTGTTGTCGGGTCTCATTGATCTACACCATTTGCAATGACTCAAGCTATTAAGATATGCTAGATTTCTCTCGACTTTTAAAGGTGTAGTCTTATATGTTAGCTTGTTTGTTTAGAAAAAATAATATTTTTTTTTTGTAGAAAATAACTACACGTATAATTAATAAAATCATAGGTAACAAAAAAATAAATAAGTATGTATTGAAATATAATAAACTAATGTAATAACAAAAATATTAGCATATATCCACCTAACCAACCTGATTAACTCAACCGAGCCTCTTGGGTTGAGCGTGGGTTGAGAATTCCCAGCTCAGTGTTAAGTAAGATTTGGTTAGGATCAAGGTACAGGAGCCTTGCATTGGGCTAAGGTCGAGCACCAACCCAACCCAACCCGCCCCGCCCCGCCTGACTTTCAGCCCTAGATGGAACCCTCCAAAGGCAAAAGTGACTAATGATTCTAACGACATGGCCGTAGTTTGATCTTATTATTATGGAGGATGGGCCTTATATATGTGATGGGTGAAACAGTATTAATTTGTAAACCCAATCTAATCAGAATGGGCTTTGATGATAATGATTTAATAACCAAGTACACTAATGGCTTGGTTGGGATTTTGAGCCATCCTCCATCCACGAGTGGGCCCCACGACACCATGGAATGGCATGCGTCGTATCTCGCATTAGAAAGATCCCACCAACGAATGTTAGGACCGTTTTCAGTCTATGGTGGATAGGTTGTGTATATCCCTCATCTCAACCGTCTAATTGAAAAGTCAAGATCGTTCTAATCAGGAAACCTTCTAAGCACAGTCCATTTACGGTGGGACACAACAGTTCAACGGCCTAGATTGATTATTGATCAGTGGGCACCACTTGTCAGAATAGAAAACCCGTGTATACTTGTTAAAGCCTATGACATGACGCATGCAATGACATATATTTCGAAATATTCAATATTGACGGCTTGAGTAGGAAGAAGTTTCTAGATATGAATTAAAACAATGCAATCCTCGGATTAAACAAGACAACACCCACGTTCCAAATCACTACAAATTCCAATCCCAACTCCCAAACACTCCACAATACAAACCACATTACAAACACTCGAGACTTTTCTCTGTTTTCAGATCAAATGGCTGAGAGTGTCGTTCTCTTGGGCTTCTGGGCCAGCCCTTATGCTCTCAGGGTCCCTATAGCATTGGCTGAGAAGGGCGTGGAATTTGAATACAAGGAACAGGATCTTTCCAGCAAGAGCACTCTCCTCCTTCAATCCAATCCCATCCATAAGAAGGTCCCTGTCCTGATCCACAACGAAAGGCCCATCTGCGAATCTCTCATCATCGTCCAATACATCGATGAGGTCTGGACGGATGGATCATCATTGATGCCCAAAGATCCATACCAAAGAGCCAATGCCAGGTTCTGGGCTGACTACATAGACAAGAAGGTGAGCTTATGTATATTTACTGAAAATTCAGGTTATATAATACACATTTTTGAGCTGTGTGGCTTTTATACACTGAACTTCAGTGTATATACTGTTTATACATGACATCAAGGTAGGGGTGTACACGAACCGAGCTAGCTCGAGTTGACTCGAAAAAGCTCAATTCGAAGCTGAGTTCGAGCCTAGTCGAGCTGATTTTTTAGCTCGAAAATGAGTTCGAGCAGGCCCCAGATCGAATCGAACCATTTTGGTGACTCGGTTACTTTGCCATTGATGTTGCTAAAATGACTCAACCAAGTGCGGCTGGTAACAAATACCCTTTTTTTCTTGGTTTTTCTTGATTTTTATGTTGCTTAGAAGGTGTTTGATAAAATACCTGTAAAACCATTGCTTCCGTTTCATATATAGTGGGATTTTGAAGGTGCAGTCCAGGTGTTTGTGGAAATGCCTCAATGGCGAACTCGGCCTGAGATGGCCCAAGCTGCTGACCGAACCAAGCCAAGCTGGCCAGTCAGGCTCGAGGACCAAGCCGAGTTCGAGCTGAGGTCAACCAGTGGCCGAGTCGAGCTACCAGCTCGACTCGGTTCGACTCATTGTACACCCCTACATCAAGGCCATCAACCAGGTGGGCCTGGGCCAGGCAATGTCTATCCAAGCCCAATCTGCAAAGTAAAACTTAGGTCCGAGCCTGTCTAAGAGCTAATGATGCCCACCTGGAGCTTGAGCTGGACCCAAGCGCGACAAATATCCAGGTTGTTCATTAGGTTGGCCCCTCCTTTCATGACCCATGGACCAAAAATCAAAACCAGTTTGATTGTAAGTTGGACTACACATTTATAAAGAAGCAAAGCAAAGCATGTGAATTACATAATTACAAAAATGCTGGTAAATGGCTAAGCCAAGATGGGCTCCGGCGAAAGCAGTGGGTTGTTAGACAAGCCCTTATATTGGGCCCATTTAATAAAGGGGCTTGAATTAAGGTGTGATCCGAATCTCCAGCCTACTATCCCAAGAAAGTCCAGACCAAAAGCCCAATAGGCTAGCCCAGTCATTGTGGGCCCTTCATAATCTTTCCTTACCCATAATGAATGTTTGCAAAGGGGCCTTTCTAATATTAATTTTTCTTTTGTTTAGGTAATTGGCACCTCGGCAAGGATATGGAAAAGCAAAGGAGAAGCTAAAGAGACAGCGAAGAAGGAATTTATAGAGTGCTTGAAATTGTTAGAAGGAGAACTTGGAGACAAACCATATTTTGGGGGCGATACCTTTGGGTTTGTTGATGTTGCCTTCAGTGCCTATTGTTGTTGGTTTTACAGCCTTGAGATTGAGGGGAATTTCAAAATGGAGGAGGAATGCCCGAAGCTGATGGAGTGGGTGAAGAGGTGCATGGAGAGGGAGAGTGTGTCTAAGGCTCTTCCGGACCAACACAAGATCTATGACTACCTAGGGCACTTGAAGAAGAGGCTTGGGTTAGAGTAGGGCTCAAGAAAGATTAAAATAGAAGGGAATAATTATATTAGATGGGATTGGAAAAATGGATGTGCTTTTTTCTGTGTTTTTTGTTGTCTTTGTTTTGCTTTCATGTTAATTTGCAAAGTCCACTAGTTGGAAATTAAATTAGAAAACAATGGATCTAAGAGCATTTCTATTGCAAATGAATAACTTTGAGCATTTGGTAAGTCTATCATTTTATTTTTCTTTTCTTTTCTTTTTTCTGAGAATTTGAATTTGCCCTAAATTCATGGATTTATAAAGGTATTTATTTGGAAAATCCACAAAGTCAGCAAAGGGGAAATTTAAAATTAGTGAATTTCACACATCCCTACCCCAAATAGGCCCTTAATAGAAAAGAATCCAGTTATCTGTTGCCAAAATTTTGTTGCTTGTTTATTGTTGGTTTATTTTTATATATGTGGTTCTCTTGTCTACTCATGTGCACTGTAGCACATGTCAACACATATGAGATCCACTATATGTTCTTAACATGTCTACTGTTTATGGCGAGATATTTGTAATTTATGCCATGAATATATTACACATTTAATTCACACACTGAATTGGACTCTACATGCCCACCTAAATGGCATTGACTTTATAATTTTTATAAAAAATATTTTGCTTAAAAGGTGTAGAATCTCTGTTAAAGTGCATAAATTAGTTTGAGATGGCTAGTGAACAAAATGCAGTGGAGAGATAAATTAAGTATAATGACAATACTAGTTGAATGGACAGGCCATTCTAGTCAATGCAAATATGATAATTTCCAAATTCACCCCCTACGAAAATCGTGGGTTAAGACTCATACGAAAATCGTGGGTTAAGACTCATACGAAAATCGTGGGTTAGGACTCATACGAGCAGGATACATTGTAGTCAATGCAAATATGATAATTTCCAAATATAGCCACCCCTACCAAAATCGCGGGTTATGACTGATACGAAATGGATGCAATTCGTCCGATTTGATGAAGAATCATTTGAAAGAGTCACTCCTAACTCCGGCAAGTTGGCCCAATTCAACCTCAACTCAGTCGGGACAAGTTGGTTTTAGTCACTTAATTCTTTTAAGCATGACCAAAATTGGCAAGAGAGAGAGAGAGAGAGAGAGAGAGAGAGAGAGAGAGAGGAAGAAGAAGAAGACGAAAAGATAAAAATTAACTAATAAGGTTAATGTGTTATTACTATAATCAAAGCTCTCAATATCTTTATTACATGCAATAACATTAAAACAAAATAAACACAGCAACAAAATATATATAGAAAAAACGCATCTCTATTTCAAATTCTCTCTCTCTTTCTCCCTCTTTTCTTTTAATCTCTCTTTATCCCTACTCTACCCCAAGCCCCTTGAAGTAGGAAGTCATAGACCTTATATGGGTCCGGAGGGAGCCTTAGACACACTCTCCCTCTCCTTGCACCTCTTCACCCACTCAATTAGCTTCAGGTATTCATTCTCCATTTTGAAATTCCCCTGTTTCATAGGCATGTAACCAACAAGCAAAGGAAATGAGCATAATATCAACAAACCCAAAGGTCTCACATACGCAAAAAAGGCAAATTTCTTACTTAATAAAAATTCACTACTGATGGTGACGGGAACGTTCTTAATGGACCCAAGCTTGGATAGGCTATAGGCTGAAATTTTGCCTGTTGAGCGATGCTCAGAATTTGAGGGAGAGTACTTGCTTCTTAGAAAGTCATCCTCAACTAGTTTCTTGTAGGTCCCAATTGGGTCTGGTTCAGATCATCCAATTGGTGCAACTTTTGACTTATGAACCATCCATGGTGAGGCCCATTTATTGCGGGTTTCCAATCAATAACCATATGACAAATATACGGTGGAGATTGAGTGGGCCTTTAACTTTGTCTTTTTTTGAATATTTGGTAGAACATGGATGAAAATTAGCTTGTTGCCTACAAGTTGAAGTGTAAAGTTTCAGCTTAGCAGAAACAATTGCAACTTGCACGGATCATACAGACGAAAGCACCAATTCGCACATGGCAGCGGATGAAGCAACTACTACACACCCGATTCCTCCCTAGTGACTACGATCAGGTATTATTCCAACAATACCAGAATTATTGACATGGTAGTCGGTCGGTAAGAGAATACACAAAAGAATTCTATTGCTTAGCGGCGCATAATGATTTGCTCAAGACTAAATTGCAGCAAGTCGTCCGATTCAACAGTGGATTGCGTATGGCGATCCAGAATCGGGTCCAGATACAATCCATTTGGACGATGAATAATACAATCAAGTTGGCTACCCGGGCGAAAGTGCACCTAGAACTTCCTAACACACGAACCTATCATACCGCAAGGGTCTTCGCGGCAGGTCCACCCTAGGGAGCTCCTTAGCCGAAGGGGAATGAGCCCATAGGAGCATGCACTCAACCTCCTACACTCGTGAATCGGGATCAAGGAAGCGGGCAAGCTAGGCCCCAAAGGGGCGTATCGACTGCTGCTGGCCCAAGCAAGATCCCGAACCCCTATGCTCGACCAAGGCAGAACCATTGCTTTCGTTGTGGCCGGCAGGGTCACCTATCAAATACTTGTCCCCAACAACAAGTGGCGAACCTCGCCATTAATGATGATAGTATTGAAAACGCCAATAAGGATCCAGGTATTGAGGAACTAAAGCACGCCATAGAAGACGAGACAGATGAGTTAAGTTGGATTTAGGAGGATCATAGCGAATCACTCGTCGTGAGGTGACTATTGTATGCATAAAGGAAAGAAGTATATGCACAACGACATAACATCTTCCGAACTAGGTGTACGGTGAATCGAAAAGTCTGTGATATGATCATCGATAATGGGAGCAACGAGAACATCATCTCCAGGGTAATGGTAAAACAATGTAATTGAAAACGAAGCATCATCCCTCTTCATATACAATCGGTTGAATTAAGAAAGTCAATGAAACAAAGGTAACTAAATAGTACACCATATTCTTTTTAATTGGCAAACATTATAAAGATGAAGTAGTATGCGATGTGGTTGACACGGAAGCATATTACATACTACTCAGTAGAACCTGGCAATCGGACCATGATGTCACTCATAAAAGGTGAGATAATGTATATATTTTCATGACGGTTGGAAAACCATATTGGCCCCTATGGATACAGAGGGACCACTTGAAACCTCTAAGGTAAAGGGTCGTTTCCTCTTAACCATACGGGACTTCGTGGAGGAATCTAAAGAAATAGGATAGGCCCATGCACTAATTGTAAAAGGAAAAGAACTTGATCCCACCAGCATCCCTGATGAACTAAAACCCTTCATGAGTTTAAAGAAATTTAGCCTGATGACTTTCCCGATGAATTACCTCCCATGCGAGATATCCAACACCATATCGACCTCGTCCCTAGGTCCAGCTTACCTAATCGTCCTCACTATCAAATGAGTCTGAAGGAGTGCAAAATTCTCCAAGGGCAAGTCAAGGAACTGACCTGTAAGGGTCTTATTCAAGAAAGCATGAGCCCATGCGCCATACTTGATCTATTAACTCCTAAGAAAGATGAGAGTTGGCGCATGTGTGTCGACAATTAAGTCATCAACAAAATCACCATACAATACAGGTTTCTCATACCATGGCTGGACGATATGTTGGACATGCTTGAGGGCGTGAAATTATTCTCTAAATTGAATCTAAGGAACAGCTACCATCATATTTGAATACGGTCAGGTGATAAGTGGAAGACAGCCTTTAAAACTAAGGAATGATTATACGAATGGATGGTCATGCCCTTCAGTCTTTCGAATACGCTTATCACATTCATGAGGTTGATGAACCAAGTTATGAAACCATTCATTGGGCAGTTCGTTGTGGTTTATTTGGAAGATATTTTGATATACATCCAAGATGAAACCACCCATATGGAACACCTCAAGAAAGTCCTTCAAGTGCTCACTGAAAATAAATCGTATCTCAATTTTAAAAAGTGCAGCTTCATGACCAATAGCCTATTATTTTTGGGCTTTGTCATGACATCCATGGGTATTCAGGTGAATGAGAAAAAGGTGAAAGCAATCAAGGAATGACCGGTTCCCATAAACATTCACGAAGTACGAAGCTTTCATAGACTGACAATATTCTATCGTATGTTCATGAAGAATTTTAGTACTATTGTGTCATCAATCACATATTACATGAAGAAGGGGCAGTTTCAATGGACTGATGAAGCCGACATGAGCTTTATTGAAATTAAGCACAGGTTGTCCACAATCCCTGTTCTTGTACTTCCCAACTTCGACAAATTGTTTAAAGTCGAATGTAATGCCTCATATATCAGAATTAAAGGAGTTTTGTCTTAAAAAGGTAGGCCGGTAGCCTTCTACAGTGAGAAACTTAGCGATGCATGCAAGAAGTGGTTTACATATAAGATCGAATTGTACGCAGTAGTCCAGGCACTACGACACTAGCAACATTATTTGATTCAAAGGGAATTTATATTTTACACAGACCATCAAGCTCCCAAATTCATTAATAGTCAAACTAACGTTAACCGTGTGCATGCTAAGTGGATTTCGTTTTTGCAGAAATTCACATTCGTACTGAAAAATAAGTCTGGGCAACAGAATAAAGTAGTTGATGCACTGAGTTATCGTGCAACTTTATTATTCACTGTGAGCAATAAGGTTGTTGGGTTCAAGCACCTCAAGGACATATATACCAACGACTTCAAGGACGTATGGGTAAGATGCCAAGAAGGTCACCCTGGTGACCTACATATGCAAGACGGGTTCCTTCTTAAGGATAATCAACTGTGCATCCCCAAAAGTTCATTAAGGGAACAGATCATTCAAGAGCTACATGAAGGTAGCCTTAGCGGACATATTGGATGAGATAAAACGCAAGTACTTGTTGAAAAACGGTACTACTGGCCACAGTTAGTACGTGATGTGGATAGAGCGGTACAACGTTGTCATGTCTGTCAAATCTCCAAGGGGCGGTCTCAGAATACAAGCCTCTACACACCATTACTTGTACCTGACAGCCTTTGGGAGGACTTATCAATGAACTTCGTGTTGGGTTTTCCAAAGACACAGCGTAGCATGGATTCGGTATTCGTGGTGGTAGTTCGTTTCTCGAAGATGGCTTACTTCATACCATGTAAGAAGACCATCAACGCGACACACGTGGCAATTTTGTTCTTCAGAGAGGTCGTGTGGCCACACGGGGTCCCCAAGACTATCACTTCTAACTGCGATAAGAAGTTCATTAGCCACTTCTGACGTACTTTGTGGAACCGATTTGGTACACGACTTCAGTTCAATAGTGCTTACCACCCACAGATGGTGGGGAACCTCCTTCAATGTATTTCAGGAGAAAAGCCGAAGCAGTGAGATTTAGTCTTATCTCAAGCAGAGTTCGCATTCAACAACATGGTAAACCGCTCGATAAGAAAGTCCCCATTCGAGGTTATTTATGGTCGAGTGCATCGCCACACACTTGACTTAGTCCCTTTGCCCAATTTCTCAGGTATGAGCATTGCAGCAGAACATATGTCGGACGGGATCATAGGCATTCATGCTGAGGTACAAGACAAGTAACACACCTCGAACGATAAGTACAAGGAGCAAGCCAACAAGCGTCGGTGACAAAAAGGTGTTCAAGGTAGGCAACCAAGTTATGGTTCATCTACATAATGAGAGGTTTCCGACTGGGACGTACAACAAGTTGAATAACAAGAAGATTGGACCTGTGCCGATCCTCCAAAAAATCAATGACAACGCTTACGTTGTTGACCTTCCAGGTGACATGAAGATCTCACGGACTTTCGACGTCACAAACCTAATCGAGTATCATGAACCAAAGCAGGACGAGTTTTTTTGAAGTGAAGGGGACTGATGTAGAGTGGGCCGAGGATAGTTTCATAGCCAAGATGGATAAAAAAAGGCCCGATCGATGACAGAAATGATCTGGACCGTTGGACCTTAAATCGAACGAATCTCACAATCCGAAATGAGTTATCAGACGTAAAATATATGATTTGGGGGTAGAATGAGCTACTTTATCCACCTATGCCAAGTTGCACAAGCTGAATTTGCTAAATACCATTCGATCGATAGTCGTTTCCCATTTTTAATTCCATTTTTACTATAAATAGTAAGTTTTAGTTTAATTATAACTCTTCATCTGTTGAGCTTTAGGAGTTGCGCCCAACATGAAAAATGCTTAGAATAATTAGAAGAATAGCTTGGTGAAGCCAAATAAGGCACTTGCTATTTTTGGCCGATAACCTTGCGTACTAGTAGACATCACGACCATCTATAAATAGTTTATAGTAAGTTGCGAATTCTAAGAGTTTTAGCTATAGTTTGATTCTGATTTCTCTCTCATTGCTTAATATCCCTATTTAAAGGGTTGTGAACTCGTTTATTTCATTCATTAATCAATTTTGAATTTTATAGGATTTATTTTCTATTTTTCTTATTCTTTTCCTTGTGGATTTGAGGAGTCTCTGCGAGGAGTCTAGAGAAGTTTTATGGTTTCGGAACATATATCCCCTTGAGGAAGATGGTGCTAGACCTCACATCCTTCCCTACATCAATACATCACCAATAACCTGCTAGTGTTCATTATCTGCCACATGCGTTAACACAGTCAATATGCACTCTAAATATTACAAGCCCTCAACACACCTGCTCTTTATGCTAACTTGACCTACATGAAGGGGTGTACATGAACCGAGCTAGCTCGGTTAGCTCGCTCAACTCGACTCGAAAAAGCTCGATTCAACTCAGTTCAAAGTTGAGTTCAAGCCAAGTCGAGCTGATTTTTTTAGCTCGAAAATGAGTTTGAGTTGGCCCCAGCTCAACTCGACTCGGATCGAACCCAGCTCGAATCAAACTGAGATCGAACCAGTTCAGTGACTCGGTTACTTTGATATTGATGTTGCTCGCCAAGTATTTGATGAAATGACTCAAAGAAGGGTGGCTGGTGGCAAGGAAGGTATGTATATGAAACCAACACCCTTTTTTTCTTGATGTTTATGTTGCATAGAAGGTGTTCGATAAAATACCTGTAAAACCATTGCTGCTATCTCAAATACATTGAGATTTTGAAGGCGCAATCTAGGTGTTTGTGAAAATGCCTCAATGGTGAACTCGGCTCAATCTTGGCTCGAACTCGGCCTGAGCTGGCCCGAGCTGCTGAGCAAACCGAGCCGAGCTGGCTAGTCAGGCTCGAGGACCGAGCCGAGCCGAGTTTGAGCTGAGGTCAGCTAGTGGCCGAGTCGAGTCGAGCTGAGGCCAGCTCGACTCGGTTCGACTCGATGTACACCCCTACCTACATGCCACATCCACATCCAAAACCCTCTAGTGGATGGAACTAGGGCTAAAAGTTGGGCGGGTTCAACCTAACTGACCCGACATTGGGTTGGGCTCGGGCAAGATGTATCAGGTTTGATCTCGAGCTTGAGCTATATAAACACCAACCTGATAAAACTTAGGTTGAGCTCGGGTTGAGGTCTCAGATTACCCAACCCAACCCAACCCAACCCGAACCCAATCGATATATATAAGTTACTTATAAATTATTATTGAGTGTGGATTGTTTGTGTTGAAGGCACATAAATTTCAATGTCGTCGGGTCTCATCAGTCCACGCCATTTGCGATGACTCAAGCTACTAAGATATGCTAGATTTCTCTCCTAAATAGATAGCATGCTACACAACGTGACTTTTAGAGTAGTTGTCTAATATTTTAGCTTATCGGTTTAGAAAAAATAAAGTTTTATATATACACACACACACATAGTTAATAAAATCATAGGTTAAAAAAAATAAGACATGCATTGAGATATAATAGAATAAGAGAAAATGACCACTGTAGACAAAACCTTTTATCCAGCGGTTTTTATGAAGGAATACAAACTTTAGTTACCAACTTAGACTAGCACGTGCGGATAGCGACTTTGAGGACGAAACTACCCCACCTTTTCACTGCGAAGACGAGCGCTGACGCTCCTCCAACTGAGAGTTGTACGAACGGCTTAAAAGAGATCAAAGTTACATGGCCCCACAGCTATATATTTATTATATCCACAATGTTCATCCATATTTCGAGATCATTTCGGAGCATTATCCCAAAAAAAATCATATCCAAAGATCAACTGGACCACACCACAAAGAGCAGCGGAGAAATTGATTTTCACCGTTAAAACTTTTGTAGGGCCCACCATAACATTTATTTTCCATCCAATCTTTTCATAAGCTCACAAAGGCCTGGATGAAGAGTAAAAACAAATTCATAATGATCTAAAACTCCTGTAACCCCTAAAAAGGTTTCAATGGTAGACGTTCAATTTCCTATTGCCTTTTACAGTGTGGTCCACTTGATAGTTGGATCTGTCTTATTTTTCGTCTCAAGCCTTAATATGAGCTCGCCAAATAGATGGACGGTTTGGATATAACACAAACCTCATGGTGGGGTCCACAGAAGCAACGAAGATTTCAAAAAAGAGAAAAAGAAAAAAAAAATTGGCGTTGAATCGCGGATTCCACGATTCCACCGCAGCTTGCTGTACGATTTTGGGATGGATCGTGGAATCCGCGTTTGATCCCGTATTCAAACAAAATGCTATGGCTACGGATTATAACCGTAGCTATAGCCGGATCCTGTGTAGTTTTCTTTTTAATTTTTTTTTATAAAATTTTTAATTTTTTTTTACATTTAGAATTTTATTCTACGTACATTTTTCTCTAACACATATTTAAATAAATATGCATATATAAACATATAAAAAAAATTTCTCTCTTTTTTCATTTCTTTCTTTATTCATATAACAAGAATATCTTCTAAACCAAAATTAGTTACTTGACGTACCATATATGATTTTAGGGCTGAAAGTTCGGCGGATTCAACCCGACCAACCTATGACCCACCCGACATTGGGTTGGGCTTGGGCAGGATGTATCGGGTTTGGCCTTGGGGTTGGGCCATACAAATACCAACTTGATAAAACTTGGAAACGGAATCACCAGGATTGACCGTCAAATGCATGGATATGACCGTGAAGTGAAGGAAATTGACCATGAAGTGTATCAAAATGACCTTGAATCTAAACAGAATCGTCGAAACTGACTGTGAAATGCATGGAAATGACCGTGAAGTTAAGCAAATTGACCGTGAAATGCGTGGAAATAACCATGAAGTGAAGGGAATTGACCGTGAAGTGTATCAAAATGACCATGAATCTAAACGGAATCGTTGGAAATGACCGTGAAATGAAGCGAATTGACCATAGAATGTATGGAAATGACCATGAAGTGAAGGGAATTGATCATGAAGTGCATGGAAATGATCGTGAATCTAAATGGAATCGCCGGAATTGACCGTGAAGTGAAGCAAATTGAACGTGAAATGCGTGGAAATGACTGTGAAGTGAAGGGAATTGACCGTGAAGTGCATGGAAATGACTATGAAGTGAAGGGAATTTACTAGAAATTGAGCGGGACAAACTGAAAATTGAGCGGGCCAAACTGGAAATTGAGCGGGCCAAACTGGAAATTGAGCAGGATAAACTGAAAATTGAGCGGGATAAACTGGAAATTGAGCGAGACAAACTGAAAATTAAGCGGGATAGACTAGAAATTGAGCGGGCCAAACTGAAAATTGAGCGAGACAAACTGGAAATTGAGCGGGCCAAACTGGAAATTGAGTGGGTCCTACATGGTTTTCCCATGGAATATCTCCGAGTAGATATCCTTTTAGCTATGTGCATGCCTCTCTCTCAAATTGGGATCTAATTGAAATGGGATAGAGATGAGGTTGGATACAAAGACCTTATCCCTATTGTAAACCAACTCTTCCTAATCCTCTCAGATTCTCTTTATAAAAAGAGGAACTCTCTCAGTGTAGAGGCATCCTGAAACTACAGAGAGGAAAAATCAAGAGGAATACGAGAAAATACCCTATTGTCCATTAGGCTTCCATATGTTCTAAACCCTCGATATGCCATCATACAAACACCAACCCGATAAAACTTGGAAACGGAATTGCCGGGATTGACTGTCAAATGCATGGAAATGACCTCGAAGTGAAGGGAATTGACCGTGAAGTGCATCGAAATGACCGTGAATCTAAACGGAATCGCCGAAATTGACCGTGAAATGCATGAAAATGACCGTGAAGTGAAACGAATTGAACGTGAAATGCATGAAAATGACCGTGAAGTGAAGGGAATTGACCGTGAAGTGCATCGAAATGACCATGAATCTAAACCCTGGCTAATTAGGCTTTCATATGCTCTAAACCCTGGCTAATCAGGCTCATCTGTCAAAAGCAGTCCATCGAAACTAGAATAGGACTGCTGATTACTGGCGCACGTTCAAGGATGTAATTAGGCTATTGACCGCAGCACCAGCCAATTAGCTGATATGTGAGCTCTATGATGATGTATCTCTTTTATCCACTCGGTTCAATCATTTAGCCGGCTCATTTTATGGCATACGACAAAAAATGAGACGTACAAATCTAAGGTGAACCATACTACAAGAACACAATGTTGACTGAATATCCACCATTAAAAACTATTAGGTGACCCAACATGAGCCAGCTATCTAGTGCAAAATCTGTGGGCCCCACTATGAAGTATGTGTTTAATCCATGCTGTTCATCCATTCTTTTAGCTCATTTTAAGGCATGAGTCCAAAAATGAAGCGATCCAAAGCTCAGGTGGATCAAACCACAAGATACAATAGTGAGAATGATGTCCACATTTGAAACCTTCCCAGGGCCTAAAGTGATGGTTATTTGCCATCTAACCTGCTCATGAGGTCACACGATGTACAATAGGTAAACACAAATATCAACTTGATCCAAAGCTTTTGTGTGCGTTAAAGAAGTTTCCAACAGTAAGCATTCGATCCCCGCAGTTTTCTGTGGGGTAGTTCACTTGAGCTTCAGATCTGCCTCATTTTTTGGCTCATAGCCTAAAATGAGCTAAAATAAATTGGACAGATTGTTGATAAAACACATACATAATGGTGCGGCTCACATAGCTTTGACACCAACTATCCGGCTAGTGCTGGGGTCACCGACCAAACCGTGTCCTTGTGGGATCATGGGCGCTCATAGAGGTGGTTTTGATGGTGAATTTTTTGTTTCTTAAAAATTTCATTGGTTGAGTGGGTCAGGCATGTATAAAGAAACGGATGGTTGAAACAATGATAACTGACGGTATACATTCAACATGAGTGTGTCGGTTGGCCGATGGGTGGGCATGCTTTAGCGCATTCGGCGCATCTACGTATTCCAGTTGAACTTATAGTGGGCATATCCAAAGGGCGATGACATAGAGGAGAGGAAAAAACCGGAGTATGGTAAAGCCATCTATACCCAGTACACTTGGCAGTGTGAGGTGCAAATCTGTCCGTCCATATTTACTAATCAGCATGGATCGTTTACGCCTCAAAAATTACAGCTACTTAACAATCCTTGGGCCTATTTGGGAGCGTGGATTTGTAAACCCCTGGATTTGGAACCCCCAGGATTAGAAACCCCCTAAATTTGCAATCCTTCCAGTGTGCTTGGTGAGGGAACCAAGGAATTTAGTGAGGGAACCTAGAAATTCAGCGAGAAAATCGAAGAATTGAGCGACGCCCGCTCAATTTCCAGTTTATCCCGCTCAAATTTCAGTTTGACCTGCTCAATTTTCAGTTTGTCCTGCTCAATTTCCAATTTGACCCGAAACTCGAAATTGAACGGGCCAAACTAGAAATTGAGCGGGCCAAACTCAAAATTGAGGCTAGACGAGTTCATCACCTTGGATCTAGTTAAATTTGGTTGGGTTCAATTAAGTTGAGTCTAGGTTGAGCCTAATCTAGTTTTTATATATATATATATATATATACACAATCCTATGGAAAAAACAAATGAAAAGAGAGAGAACATATGAGAGGTGATCCTTATCTCCTTTAATGGTTCAAGCTGCATGTGCCCTACCCAACTTCTTATAAGGAAAAGTTATATGGGTCTTGGAATAATGTTGGTGACAAATCCACCTTGTCTATTAATATTATCATATTGTGTTAGGACATGACTCTAAAAATGAAATAAATCCAAAATCTCAAATAATCTATGCTATAAGAGATAGTGGAGATGGAAATTGATGCATTGTAATGCTTGAGTTCGAGTATGCTTGCCAACAAAGCAAGATTTTCTTGTTTGTTGCCATGTGATTGGGCTACATTATTACATCAATCAAGTTCGGGTTCGGGGTCGGGTTTAGGTTTGGGTTTTCAAGTTTAGGTTTAGGTTTAGGTTAGGGAGTTGAGACTAGGATTAGGTGTAGGTTTACGTTTAGGAATTTAAGAATACATTTAGGTTTTAGATTTAGGTTTAGGTTTTAGGTTATATGTTTAGGTTATAGGTTTAGGGAATTGAGAATACGTTAAGGTTTAGGTTTAGGAAATCAGGTTCAATGTGTTTAACCTCCACTAAAACCATATGCTTGTTTGCGTAAAAATAGACTTGTTGATGCTTTATGCCATGAGAGTTTCACCTTCTCTATTAACTGCATCGTACCACAACAAAATGTGGATGATGAACAAAATCATGAAATCCAGTAAAAAAAATGAACCTCTTTGTTGCTAGCACTGATAGCTCAACCAAACAAAGAAGAGACTATCTTCTAGCCAGCAAGATTAGAAAAGAGTGACCTAACGTAACCAAATCAAGAGAAATAGAAGATGCAAAATAGGCGAAAAACAGCCCACACCACCAAGACCATCCTATGTCAGTATGTTCTGCAATGAATTATGACAACCATAGGAACTATGAAATCTAAATGCACTTTTACATCAAGTGTTGAAACTCGAAAGCAACCCATTCAAGTGACTGTTATTGAATCATAATACAAAATCAAAGCAAGGTCACTGATATGAAGGATTTTTGTCCTTCAAAGTATATGCTAAGAAATAAAGAAACAACTTAAAAGAAAAAAGTACAGCTTTGACGACATAAATGGATAAGTATTGTAGACTCCATGCAATGCAAATGTTCATCAGATCATGGTGCTAAGGCCAAGAACTGTCTGTAGAACTGCAAATGCAGCTTGGAAGAAGCAAGAATCCATCAATTTTCTTTCTTTCATCAACTTGGGGAGAACCCCAACTGACCAAAATCTTTTTCATATGCATGTTTTATGTCCCTGTTTTCTACATACTATTGAGGTAGCTTAAAGAAGCTTGGTGCTCTCATTTTTTAGTGCTTTCAACATAAATATGTATGGACTCTCTAACAACAAAATGGTGTTAGTGTACAAGTAGTGTACAAAGGAGGGAAGAACGTCATAGTATACATCACTTGTCTTAATGGCGCCACTCCTGCTCTCCTCCATCTCGTTCTCCAGCATCTTTAAAAACTGAAGATTTTCTTATCCATACAAGAAACTTCGAACAAGCGTAGCTAGACAAATGCATTCAAAAAGTTCTATTTGAATACAACTTTAAGGCTAACCAAACGGCCCCAAGATAAACATGAATTTCGTATAAGTGCTACATATGCACGCCACAAAAGCACTTATACATGCATGTGCACACATAAAGACACTAGCATGTTGCATCTACGAAAACTTACTATAGTCTGTCATCGTTCAATACTTTCAGTACTTACAAGGAACGAATTCTATCCTTAATTTCCTGTAGATGATTATCATCCTTCCAATGAGTTGTTGCATCAATGTCACAGATGACCAAATATTAGAAGGTATATGAAAAAACTAAGAGATCATCTTGACCTGATTCGGAATGCCAGCTTCCAACAGTCCAAAAGAAAATCGACACAGGATAAGGCCACCAAGTATTACTACATAAAAGAGAAGAGTCAGGGGTCCACCTTAGATTACGTAATTTACTATGGTGTGGCCCAACTTAGATTTGGATCTGCCTCATTTTCGGATTCAAGCTTGAAAATGAGTTGAAAAGATGAATGGTGGGCTTGAATAAAATACATTCATTTTGTGAGGAAAATTTTTAGTTGCTGAGTTTTACATTTCTTAGCTTAGTAATTCCTTAGTTTCTGGGCAAAATAAAAAATAAATCAGTTCTTGGTTGGTTTTTACATTTCCCATGAATTTCTTTTGGTCATAAATCTTGCCCCAACTTCTAGGCGGGGAGTGAAAAATATGGGGAATTAAAACATGATTTTAGACTCTTCTAAGGTTTTCCTAGACTTTCATGAATATAGTGGCACAAGTGTATGCATAGATAAAATAAAATAAAATAAAAGGTAGGTTGGATGGAAAATCTCCTAGTTTTGGTTCGTTGGGACTTTCTAACCCAGTCTTTATCCGTGCTTTGCTATTCTTGATCATTGCCGCTGCCATCGGCATCATCATTATCTTATTCCTTCTCATAGTGATTTAGGATTGGCCTTTAAATGGCAGATTGTCGAAAGGGTGAGGGCAAGCAAGCAAAGTAGGATCATGGAACAGTAGTTGCCAAACAAATGGCCAACCACAAAATACCCACACACAAGATATGCCATGCTTAGTAATTGGTAGCTCAAAATAGCATAGAACCCACCGATACATTATTGCCAACTCACATGCAAACACAATCAAGCCCACATTTGATTACCAACTCAACTCACATGCAAACATGATCAGCCCCACACCATTATTACATGAGTCTAACTATGGCAAATTATCCGAAAAAGGGAAATTTGCAAACAATTAAGGTCTCTAGCATGCAATGCAACACATGCTCATTAGGCATAATAGAAAATCTGAAAGTCTTGATGTTGAAGACATTTGACTACAGAGTGTAGATAAAACAAACTAACTAATTTGCAGTAAGGCTTTTAATAAAACAAAATTAAAAAATGCAACATTAAACAAGTTGCTTGATCTTCCTTTAAGATAACTTTACTCAACAACCAGGAGGATCCTCAGAATACTCAACTCAAAATATTCTTTTTATTTTTTAAAATGGGAGGTCTAAAACCATGAGTAACTATGATTATTGTGATGGGATTTTTTTTCCCGTGCTCGACTGGTCTAAGTTTGTCATGCTCAATTTCCAGTTAGGCCCACTCAATTTCTAGTTTGAATTTTCCCATAATTTTCCTTAGTTGAAATGACATTGTGAAGACACTCAGTAGACAGTAGGTGAAATGATTTTAGGCATTGTAAGCAGTTCCTTACCCATTACATTGTACATTAGATCAAATTTAAGCACTCTCTAAACTTAAAACCTGCACTAGGAGTTAAAAATGAAAATTCGCTAAGAAATCTCATATAAGCGTCGCTGAATGGATATTTCATGATAGATAGCGTCGCTGAATTTAACAAGCACCATAGCCTGGAGCCTCTGGTTTTCCACTCCCATGGCCTCGACCTTCATACCCAAGAATTCGATGTGGGTCATCTCCAATTCCAAAGCGTTTTGGAGCTCTTTAAGAGCGGAACCATACTCTTGCAAGCTACAATAATGAAGGAAACGTGCCTCGAGCTCTCCTTCCCTATCTTGAAAAGCACTGACCTGGTTCTTAAGGCCATCGATCTCTTCCTCCAAGTCAGATCCGTCTTTGCCAACGACTTGTCTGATTTCCTCCTCCCTGGCTTCATCTTGACATTGAGTTTGTGAGATTTTCAAAGAATTCGAACCTTGAGTTTGTAGAAGGCAGTGATCTTCTTCGACTTCTTCTTCATCGAGAACGTTCATTTGATGTTGTTGAGGTGATTAGGCTTTGCTTCTGATGACAATGGAGAAGAGAAAACCAGCCAAGGTGAGAGCCAAAGGGATGCCAGCTTTTGACCAACCATTTGATAACCAGAACTACGGAACTGATCTGGAAGCGAACCGTTTTTCACGGTCCAGTTTCGGTTCGGTTCTATGGTGCTAACGGTCCGGTTCCGGTTCCAAAAACTGTGGAATCGTTAGGAACGGTTTGGTTCCGGTTTCAGCCCAGAACCGGACCAAACCGACCCATGTGCACCCCTAGAAATGACCGTGAAGTGCATCGAAATGACCATGAATCTAAACAGAATCGCTAGAAATGACCGTGAAGTTAAGTGAATTGACCGTGAAATGCATGGAAATGACCATGAAGTGAAGGAAATTTACTGAAAATTGAGCGGGACAAACTGAAAATTGAGCGGGCTAAACTGGAAATTGAGCGGGCCAAACTGAAAATTAAGTGAGACGAACTGGAAATTGAGCGGGCCAAACTGAAAATTGAGCGTGCCAAACTAAAAATTGAGCGAGACAAACTGGAAATTGAGCGGGCCAAACTGGTAATTGAGCGGGCCAAACTCAATTTTCAGTTTGTCCCGCTCAATTTTCAATTTTGCCCGCTGAAATTCTGGTTTGTCCTGCTCATTTCCATGTTTGCCTGCTCAATTTCCATTTTAGCCCGTTCAATTTCCAATTTGTCCAGCTCAATTTCCAATTTGGCCCGCTCAATTTTCAGTTTAGCCCGCTCAATTTTCAGTTTGGCCCGCTCAATTTCCAATTTGACCTGTAGAAATTCTAGTTTGTCTCGCTCATTTCCATAGTTGCCCGCTCAATTTTCAGTTTGGCCCTCTCCAGTTTCCAGTTTGTTCCACTCAATTTCCAATTTGGCCCGCAGAAATTCTAGTTTGTCTCGCTCAATTTCCAGTTTGGCCCGCTCAATTTTCAGTTTATCCCGCTCAATTACCAGTTTGTCCCGCTCAATTTTCAGTTTGTCCCGCTCAATTTCCAATTTGGCCCACTGAAATTCTAGTTTGTCCCGCTCATTTCCATATTTGCCCGCTCAATTTCAAGTTTATCCCGCTCAATTTCTAGTTTGGCCCGCTCAATTTCCAGTTTGTCTCGCTCAATTTTTAGTTTGGCCCACTCAATTTCCAGTTTGTCCCGCTCAATTTCCAATTTGGCCCGCTGAAATTCTAGTTTGTCCCACTCATTTTCATGTTTGCCCACTCAATTTTCAGTTTGGCCCTCTCAATTTTCAGTTTGTTTCGCTCAATTTCCTTTGTCCCGCTCATTTCCACGTTTCCCGCTCAATTTTCAGTTTGGCCCTCTCAATTTCTAGTTTGTTCTGCTTAATTTCCTTTGTCCCGCTCATTTCCATGTTTGCTCGCTCAATTTCCAATTTGGCCTGCTCAATTTTCAGTTTATCCCGCTCAATTTCTAGTTTGGCCCGCTCAATTTCCAATTTGGCCTGCTGAAATTCTAGTTTGTCCCGCTTATTTCCATGTTTGCCCGCTCAATTTCCAGTTTGGCCCGCTCATTATGAGCTTAACACAATAGCCCATAATGATGTGTTCTTGTCGTGAGTCCCATCATGTTCTGATTTTTTGTTTCTTATCCAAAATTTCAAGATTTTCAAGTTCCCATCATGTTTGGATTTTTAAAATAACCCCCCAATTCAAAGATTTTCCAGGTCATTTCTATGCATTTCACGATCAATCCTAGCGATTCCATTTCTCATTTCACTCTGGAATAGGAAGTCAATGTATATATTGTCCCCATATGTGATATTGACATGTAGGAGTCTACATGTGAGATGAGTCCCCGAAAATGATGTGGACCAATAAAAGCATTTCATGGTTAATTCGCTCCACTTCACGGTCATTTTTCCATGCATTTCACTGTCAATCCCAGCGATTCTGTGTTGATTCACGGTCATTTCCATGCATTTCATGGTCAATTCCCTTCACTTCACGATCATTTCCCTGCATTTCACGTTCAATACCGGTGATTTCGTTTCATTTCACGGTCAATTCCCTTCACTTCACGATCATTTCCATGCATTTTTTTCTAAACAAATAAGCTAAAATATAGGACAACTACTCCATTACAAGTCACATTTTGTATCAAGCAATTGATTTGGGAGAGGGAAATCTGGCATATCTTGTTAGCTTAAGGGGAGGCATTGGAATTTCTTTTGCCATCAACACAAATGATCTACACTCAATTATAATTAATTTATAAGGAACTTATATATTAATCGGGTTCGTGTTGGGTCAGGCAACCCAAGACCTCAACCCGAGCCCAACTCAAGTTTTATCGGGTTGGTGTTTGTATGGCCCAACCCCAAGACCAAACTTGATACACCCTACCCAAGCCCAACCCAATATCAGGTTGGTCATAGGTTGGTCGGGTTGAGCCTGCCCAACTTTTAGCCCTAAAATCATATATGGTACGTCAAGTAACTAATTTTGGTTTAGAAGATATTCTTGTTATATGAATAAAGAAAGAAATGAAAAAAAGAGATAAATTTTTTTTTATATGCTTATATATAGATATTTATATAAATATGTGTTAGAGAAAAATGTAGGTAGAATAAAATTCTCCATGTAAAAAAAAAAAAAAAAAAAACACAAACAAATATGATAGGGATACGGCTATAGCTACGGTTATAATTCGTAGCCATAGATCGAAGTTGGAACCACCAATTCCAAACAGCAACTTGCGGTGGAATCGCGGGAGCTGCGATTGATCGCCGGGCTTTGGCTATAGCTACGGTTATAATCCGTAGTCATAGAAAAACCGTAGCTATAAGTTACCAGTTTTTTTTTCTTTTTTTTCTTTTCCTGTTGTAATCCCTACCGCCTTTTATGGGTCCCATCATGAGGTCTGTGTTATATCCAAACTGTCCATCTATTTGGCGAGCTCATATTCAGGCTTAAGATGAAAAATAAGATACATCTAACTATCAAGTAGACCACACTGTAAAAGGCAATGGGGAATTGAACTCCTACCATTGAAACCCTTTTAGGGGTTATAGAAGTTTTGGATCATTATGAACTTTGTTTTTCTTCTTCATCCAGGTCTTTGTGACATATGAATGAACTTAGACAGGGAGGATTTCTCACAAACATCACAGTGGGCCCCCAAAAAGTTTTTAATGGTTGACGCTCATTCAACACTGTTTCCTGTAATGTGGTACACTTGAGATTTGGATATACCTCATTTTTGGTCGCATAACATAAAATGATATGGAAAAATATATGGATGGCATGGATGAATAGCATACATCATGGTGGGGCCCACAGACCACCGACCATCCGCCATTGGCTGGTGGCAGGGGGAGTACCCAGTCCGTTTCCGTGAAAGGAGGGGTAGTTTCGTCCTCAAAGTCGCTGTCCGCACATTCTAGTCTAGGTTGGTAACTAAAGTTTGTAGTCCTTCATAAAAACCGCTGGGTAAAAGGTTTTGTCTACAGTGGTCATCTTCTCATAGAATGTAATAACAAAATATTAGCATGTATCCACCCGACTAACCTAGCCGAGCCCTCTTGAGTTGGGCTTGGGTTGAGAATTCCCAGCCCGAGGTTGGATTAAATTGGGTTAGGGTGGAGGTATAGGAACCTTGGGTTGGGCTTGTGGCTAGGGTTGAGCACAAACCCAACCCAACCCAACCCGCCCGACTTTCATCCCGACACAGAACACCCCAACAGTCAAAAGTGACTAATGATTCTAACGACACGGTACTTATTTAACTGTGGCCATTTCGTTATAACCGTTGATCTTATTATTATGGAGGATGGGGCCTTATATATATAAGTGATGGGTGAAACAGTATTAATTTGTAAACCCAATTTAATCAGAAGAGGCTTTGATGATAATGATTTAATAGCCAAGTACACTAATGGCCTGGTTAGGATTTTGGACCATCCTCCATCCACGAGTGGGCCCCACGACACCATGGAATGGCATGCGTCCCACCAACGAATGTTAGGACCGTTTTCAGTCTGCGGTGGATAGGTTGTGTATCCCTCATCTCAACCGTTTAATTGAAAAGTCAAGATAATTCCAATCAGGAAACCTTTTAAGCACAGCCCATTTACGGTGGGACACAACAGTTCAATGGCCTTGATTGATTATTGATCAGTGGGCACCACTTGTCAGAGGAAGCAGATTGCGGAGTGAGTAAATCACTACGCTCAGCGTACTGAGTAAACTCTGTGAGGTCCACCATAATTTATGTATTTTATCTGCTGCGTCCATTAATTTTACCAGATAATTTTATCGCTTGAGCCCAAAAATGAAGCATATACAATGTTCAAATGGACAATACCATAGGAAACAGTTGAATTGAACGTATACCGTTGAAAAATTCTCGGGGGCTGTAAAAGTTTTGGATCAAGATTATATTTGTATTTTCGCTTCATCCATGTCTTTATGATCTTATGAAAAGGTTGGATGACAAATAAACATCACTGTGGGCCTAAAAAGGTTTCAACAGTGGAAATCATTATCCGCACTGTTTCTTGTGGTATCATCCATTTGATATTCGGATATGCTTTGATATTGGGCACCACTTGTCAGTATAGAAAACTCTTGTATACCTGTTAAAGCCTATGACATGACGCATGTAATGACATATATTTCGAAATATTCAATATCGATCGGTTGCTTGAGTAGGAAGAAGTTAATAGAAATGAATTAAACAAATGCAATCCTCGGACCAAACAAGACAACACCCACGTTTCAAATCGCTATAAATTCCAATCCCAACTCCCAAACACCCCACAATACAAACCACATTACAAACACTCGGGACTTTTTCTCTGTTTTCAGATCAAATGGCTGAGAGTGTCGTTCTCTTGGGCTTATGGGTCAGCCCTTTTGTGATCAGGGTCCGTATAGCATTGGCTGAGAAGGGCGTGGAATTCGAATACAAGGAACAGGATCTTTCCAGCAAGAGCACTCTCCTCCTTCAATCCAACCCCATCCATAAGAAGGTCCCTGTCCTGATCCACAACGAAAGGCCCATCTGCGAATCGCTCATCATCGTCCAATACATCGATGAGGTATGGACGGACGGATCCTCATTGCTGCCCAAAGATCCATACCAAAGGGCCAATGCCAGGTTCTGGGCTGACTACATAGACAAGAAGGTGAGCTTACGTATATTAACTGAAAATTCAGGTTACATAATACACATTTTTGGAGCTGTGTGGCCTTTTATACACTGAACTTCAGTGTATATACTGTTTATACACGACATCAAGTCCATCAACCAGGTGGGCCTGGGCCAGGCAATGTCTATCCAAGCCCAATCTGCAAAGCAAAACTTAGGTCCGAGCCTGACTAAGAGCTAATGATGCCCACCTGGAGCTTGAGCTGGACGGAGCGCAACAAATATCCAGGTTGATCATTAGGTGGGCCCCTCCTTTCATGGCCCATGGACCAAAAATCAAAGCCAGTTTGTTTATAAGTTGGACTACACATTTATAAAGAAGCAAAGCATGTGAATTACATAATTACAAAAATGCCTGTAAATGGCTAAGCCAAGATGGGCTTGGGCAAAAGCAGACCAGAAGCCTAATAGGGACACTAACTCGGTAAATACCTGATTTTTCCTAACCCCCGTGGGAGAATAATATATTAGTGAGGCATATTTGCTGCTGATGCCATGTCAAACAGCCATTTACTTTAAAAGCTTAAGCCGTCAAGAGTGTGGTATATCAATGCATATCAAGGAACTTTATCACTCCAACACTTTAAAATCTTTCCTTGCCCCTCATGAATGTTTGCTACAGGGCTTTTCTAATATTCATTTTCTTTTGTTTAGATAATTGACGCCTCGTCAAGGATATGGAAAAGCAAAGGAGAGGCTAAAGAGACAGCGAAGAAGGAATTTATAGAGTACTTGAAATTGTTAGAAGGAGAGCTTGGAGACAAACCATATTTCGGAGGCGATACCTTTGGGTTTGTTGATGTTGCCTTCAGTGCCTTTTGTTGTTGGTTTTACAGCCTTGAGATTGAGGGGAATTTCAAAATGAAGGAGGAATGCCCAAAGCTGATGGACTGGGTGAAGAGGTGCATGGAGAGGGAGAGTGTGTCTAAGGCTCTTCCAGACCAACACAAGATCTATGACTTCCTAGGGAACTTGAAGAAGAGGCTTGGGTTAGAGTAGGGCTCAAGAAAGATTAAAATAAAAGGGAATAATTATATTAGATGGGATTGGAAAAATGGATGTGTTTGTTCTTATGTTCGTTTTGCTTTCATGTTAATTTTCAAAGTCCACTGGTTGGAAATTAAATTAGAAAACAATGGATCTAAGAGCATTTCTTGCATGATGGAGTATTTATTGCAAATGAATTACTTTGAGCATTTGGTAAGTCTTTCATTTTATTTTTTTTTCTTTTTTTGAGAATTTGAATTTGCCCTAAATTCATCGATTTATAGAGGTATTTATTTGAAAAATCCACAAAGTTGGCAAAGGGGAAATTTAAAATTAGTGAATTTCACACATCCCTACCCCAAATAGGCCCTTGATAGAAAAGAATCCAGTTCTCTGTTGCCAAATTTTTGCTGCTTGTTTGTTGTTGGTTTATTTTTATATATGTGGTTCTCTTGTCTACTCATGTGCACTGTAGCACATGTCAACATATATGAGATCCACTATATGTTCTTAACATATCTACTGTTTATGGTGGGATATTTGTAATTTATGCCATGAACATATTACACATTTAATTCACACACTGAATTGGACTCCACATGCCCACCTAAATGGTATTGGCTTTACAATTTAAAAAATAATAATCATAATAATAATAATACTTTGCTTAAAAGGTGTAGAATCTCTGTTAAAGTGCATAAATTAGTTTGAGATGGCTAGTGAACAAAACGCGGTGGAGAGATAAATTAAGTATAATGGCAATACTAGTCGAATGGACAGGACATTCTATTCAATGCAACTATGATAATTTCGAAATGCAGCCCCCCACCAAAATTGCGGGTTAAGAATCATATGAGCCGGATGCAATTCGTCCAATTTGATGAATGCTTCCGATTTGATGAAGACACGTTTGAACAAGTCACTCCTAACTCCGGCAAGTTGGCCCAATTCAACCTCGACTCAACTTTGGACTCAGAACAAGTTGGTTTTAGTCAGTTAATTCTTTTGAGCATGACCAAAATTGGCAAAAAAATAATAATAATAAAGAAAGAAAGATAAAAATTAACTAATAACGAATAAGAAAAAGGTTAATGTGTTATTACTATAATCAAAGCTCTCACTATCTTTATTACATACAATAACATTAAAACAAAATAAACACAACAAAAAACAGAAAAAAGGCATCTCTATTTCAAATGCTCTCTCACTCTCCCTCCTTTTCTTTTAATCTCTTTTTATCCCTACTCTACCCCAAGCCTCTTCTTCAAGGACCCTAGTCATAGACCTTATGTGGGTCCGGAAGAGCTTTAGAAACACTCTAGCTCTCCATGCACCTCTTCACCCACTCTAACAGCTTCAGGCATTCATTCTCCATTTTGAAATTCCCCCGTTTCATAGACATGGAACCAACAAGCAAAGGGAATGAGCATAACATCAACGAACCCAAAGGTCTCACCCCTGAAATATGGTTTTTCTCTAGGCTCTCCTTCCACCAATTTCAAACACTATGAATTCCTTCTTTGCTGCCTCTCTAGCTTCCCGTGAAATATGGTTTATCTCAAACATTTTATTTTAAACTATTCCATGTGAAAGAGTCCTAATGGATGGTAAGGATCATTCAAGGTATGAAATTTCAGGCCGTGTGCCATCCGCAATGGATCATCTATACTATTTGAATGATTTGAAATGTTCATGTAGACCATCTTTATGGTGAATGAGTCACCATCACTGTGTAGTTGATTGTTAGCTATTGCTGTGATCATGTCCAAGCAAATTAGGACGTGATAAACCATCCATGTCGAACATGATTAGTGTAGTTGATCAATCAAGTGGGCCTTTCAAGTCTAGCCATTAAGAGCTCAAGAAGAAAAGACCTTTTCATATCAGCTTCAAAGGTAGCTTTCACTGAGTACACTTATTTTACAAGTTATCCTTACTGGTCCAGCAATTTGGAATTGAGCTAATAACCATGAAAGAACTTTAAAATAAATTTTTAAAAAAAAATGGAATTGAGCTAGCCGGCGACCACGGGATGGTTGTAAGCACCACCCTCGTTGTAGTTGTTGGTCAGGTCGGATGGTGCATGGTAAGTCGTGTTGATGTCCTAGTTATAGGTGGGACACACATGCCCGATCAAAAACCTTAATTTCTCAAATATCTTACCTCACCCATCAGATTTCGACCACTACCAATGTTTATTTATTTATTTACTACCCATTTCGATGGCCATCAATTGAAGGGCCAGGAACACTCATTCAATGTGTTTTTTTGGGCTAAAACTCGTGTTGTGCTCTAACCTTCTCACATAGGCAAGGCAAATTTCTTGCTTAATAAAAATTCATTATCGACGGTGACGGGAACGTTCTTAATTAATGGACCCAAGCTTGGATAGGCTATAGGGTGAAATTTTGGCTGTTGAGCGATTCCCAGAATTTGATGGAGAGTAATTGCTTCTTGGAAAGTCATCCTCAACTAGTTTCTTGTAGGTCCCAATTGGGTTTGGTTCAGATCATCCAATTGGTGCCACTTTTGTTTTGACTTATGACTCATCCATGGTGAGGCCCATTTATTGCGGGTTTCCATTCAATGACCACATGACAAACATAGGGTAGAGATTGAGTGGGCCTTTAACTTTGTCTTCTTTTGAATATTTGGTAGAACATGGATGAAAATTAGCTGTAACATGGCTACCCAAATTTTTTCTTTTTTAAATGCATTTCATAGAACAATGAACACATAAAATATACAATTGACCTTGATTCTTTAAATTGTGTGGCTCTTTGTGGATTTGACATATTTTGGAAAATTACAACCACAAGTGGATAGTGGTGGATATCATCACCATCATCAAAGCTTTATTCTAATTAACTGGGGTCAACTACACAAATCCTTTATAAGGTCCATGACTTCAATTAAACCATAGTTAGCGTCTTTTTTACAACTTCAGTCTATATTGTTTTGGACATATGTCTGATGTGAGGCCCACATAAAATACTTTGAAAGTTACTCGGTTGAATGTACTCGATCAAATCTCATCACCTGTCGGTCAATCAAATCCTGCCAGATCGCCTCCCCATTCCTACTTGTAGAAGCCGGTGATACCTAATCCACATCTGCACAGTTTTGAGCCTGTGTTATACATGATTAGACGATCTAAGCCTGCTTTACTTCATCTTAACATACTTATTGGTGTTACACTTAAATTTATTTATTTTTTATTTTTATTTTTTATATTTTATTTTTACACATGCACACGTACCCCCACACACTCACACCTTAGTGGAATTTCACCACCTATGGGTACTCAAACCCTTGACCAGGTGTTGAAAGTACTCCTAAGAATCTACCACCTGAGCAAGAGTATGGACCCGTTTTGCACCTAAATTCTCTTAAATGCATTCAAGGAAAATTTTATATATATATATATATATATATATATATATATATATATATATATATATATATATATATATATGTATCATAATCCTGATTGAACTCCACCCTCCAAATTATAGGCCCACTGCGGACAGATTTAAATCCAATGGCACAACTAATCCGGTTTGATCCAAATCATTGATATAAGAAGGCCCATCTTGTAAAAGTCTTACATCTTTTTTTACGAACGCTTCAAATGAACTGCCATCCATGATCAACAAAGCAGTAGCTTACACAAGCAGACATGACATGAACGTTGTGGCAAGAAATTAGATGTTTGTGAAACCATGCACGCATGTTCCATACTTGAAATCTCTACAACCCTTCCTTTTTGGTCCCTAAAATCTATAAGAACCCTTGTGGGCCTCAATATTTCACATGAAAAGAAGTGAAGACTGTAGTTGAAAGGAGCAGTTGAAGTGAAAAGGATCTCCACCTTACACGTGTCCACCCTGTTTCCTGAATTGCAAAAGACAAAGTTACAGCTTTTTATTTGGTAGATATGTTTGTCAGAACTGAAACAATTTTCTGATTGGGGGTAGAGGAATCAGAGGGAAGAACTGTCGAAGATATCAAAATCGTCTGCCACGTGGCAAGTACCCATTTTCTGTGCACTCACAGCCAGGAAAATCCATTGTCTTGGGAGCTATCGAAAGATGAAAAATACAAGGACTGGCTATTGAGCCACATGTGTACCATGTAGCCCACGTCAATTGTGCATCTGATCCGCCCCGTCCATCGTGTTCCCCCCCTCATCCTCACCATAGGAACTAAAACTCAGGCTGGTGCAAAACTTAGGTGGACCATAGCTCAGAGAAGTGTGGCCCACTTAGATTTTTGAATGGCCTGATTTTTTGTGTGGCCCTCCATCCTAATGGAGCACGTCTGATGAATGGCTTAGATGGTATGTACAATACACGGTAGGCCCTACATAAAGTTGGGAAGGTTTTATTGGGCGGGTGTCACCTCCCAACCGTTCCTTATGGGTGGCCCAACTTTCACGTTCCTGCTGATTCTTGGGTCAATGGCCAAGATCGAAGGTCCCATTTAACGGACTGGACGGATGAAATGCATAGGTGAGGTGGCCCCCACAGTAATTTGTGGTGGTACTGGTACCATATGAAAGTACGTCCTTAACCCAAGGTTGGTTACTTACGAGGACTACATTGAGAACAAAAGATGCCAGTGATGAATCATACATGCTGTGGACTCTAGCCAATGGCTAGTGGTCGGTGCTCTCTGGGCCCCTACATGATGTATGTGTCTAATCCATGCCGTCCATCCATTTTTCCAGGTAATATTAGGGTAGGACCCGAAACTGAGGTCAAATTCTCAAGTGGACCACACAGTGTTGATTGAACTGTCACCATCAAAACCTTCTTGAGGCTAAAAATTTTTTGGATCAAGCTGATATTTGTTTTTTTTAACCTTCATCCAGGTCTGTATGACCTAATCTACTGGTTGGATGTCAAATAAACATTACAGTGGGCCCTAAGAGGTTTTTAACGGTAGATATTCAATCACTACTGTTTTCCCATGGTGTGGTCCGCCTGAGATTTTGACCTTCCTTATTTATGGGATAAAGTATGAAAATGATGTGTAAAAATGGATGGAGGGTGTGGATAAAACACATAGATCATGGTGGGGCCCACAGAGCAGCGACCACTAGCCACCTGGCTAGTGGCAGCGTCCATGATCGTGACCAACACCATCTGTAGATGAATACAAACAAATTTCTCAACGGCTCCCATTCAACTTAAAGAATCAAAGGTCAGGATCTACGCGCGAGAATACAGAGGGTTCAAATCACAGGACCATCTTGACTATTTGGGGCACATGTGTACCAATGTGACACGTAGAGGAGATCTAGTCCATTACCTAATAACAGACGGCACAAGAGGGTCCACTCATCAAGTGGGCCGACATTTCTAATTAACACATGATGGCCCACCTTACAGGTGTATGTACGGACATACTTTGGGCAAGATTTCGTTCAGAGTGCCCCAACTGATGAACGAATCAAACGTCACACACACATGTCCCATATTCTCACGTACGTGTTGCGAATCACATCTTCAATCTCTTCCAACGAGAACCACCCAACCAGTGTAAGACAAACATGCATAGCTTGATCTGATCTGCTAAGCCCACATGCGTGTGCGTGTTAGCTAAGGTGACACGCCACCACTGCCAAGAGCTGAAATATCAGCCACATATTAGGTGGGCCTCACCGCGTGGATGTTACTTTAAAAAGATAAAAGGTGATCCATTCAGTAGGGTGTGTCATGATCATGTTAAAAGGAAGTTGACAGGTTAGAAGAACTATGGCTGATTTTTTCCATATCTCAAGATTTTTTTGCACTGGCTAGTGTATTGACTTGACTCTTGGAAAGGAAATCTAAATTGTGGTATCTTTGTGATGGATGACTTGGATACTGCATGCAGCTGATTTGTATGTGCACATGGAATCACCCAAAATTATATATATATATATATATATATATATATATATATATATATATATATATATATATATATTTGTGTGTGTGTGTGTAAAGTCATTTGATTCTTTAAATTTTAGTCCGGCATTTTGCACTATTGCTTGGTCCTAGTTGAATGAATGAACAAACGGTTTAATAATATGTCATTTACTGTGACTTCTAAAAGGAGTTGGAATGTTGTTAACATTTGATGAATGAACGGAAACATTGGTAAAACCATACTCACAAAAAGCACTTGGGTGCAAGTAAATTTGTGCTTTTATATGTTCTAGGCATGTCTTCACATGATTTTAGATAATATAGCTCACCTAAATTCCTTATATGGCTGATTTTTAAGATATCCCATGACCTAAAAGAACCCATCAAATGCCTGGTGTTGATGTTTTGAGACACATCATGATAGGGGCCTACACAGCTGGACCTCATGAGAATATATATATATACATATTCCTCTTGTGGGATGAATATAAGGTTATTTGATTCTTCCAATTCAATTGGTCATTTCATTTTCCACCATTGCTGGTTATAGTTGTATGAATGAATGAACAGTTTGATAATATATAAGTCAATTCATGTGACTTGTAAAAGGATTGGGAATGTTGTTAACATTTGATAAATGCATGGGAACATTAGTAAAACCATACACACAAAAAGCAGTTGGGTGCAAGCATATTTGTGTTATCCAAGCTACACACAATGCAACAGCTTTTGCACATTTTTTTCCCCTGCAATTAGTTCACATAGAGCGAGCTACACTCTAGAAACAGAAAATATTGCTCCTGTGTACGTACGATGCAGCGCTGCATACATGTCGTGCCCTCTGAAGAAAAATAATCTTTCTTTCTACTTTTACTTAAGGGGAGCTAGTCATCTTTCCTACCAAAGTGTCACAAACATCAGGGCCATCCACTCATTAGGTGGGCCAAACCTATATATACAATCAAAACATTGGTCATCCATTGATTTTGACTGTGTGGTGTAGCCTGAGCAGATCATCACCCTGATTTTTGTACCAGATGATCTTGATGATTACATGGCTTAGCTGTGCTACACAAGTGATGCCGCAGGAAAAGATTGGACTGCATGCTAAGTTAGCATAATACCGGTTGTAGGCGTACAGCTTGTGTTTAAGAACTCTAATTCAAATTAAATAACAAAAATGGTTAGTAAAGGAGAAAAGTCGTCGATAGTTTCATGGCCAAGATGGAACAGAAAAGGCAATGGCAGAAGTGATCCGGACTGTCGGACTGCGTATCTTGCAATCCAGAATGAGTTATCGGACGTAAAAATATATAATTTTGGGTAGAACGAGCTACTTTAGCCACCTAACCTAGCAACGCAAGGCTGCGCAAGCCAGATTTGTGAAATACCACCAGATCAACAGTAATTTCCTTATTTAAAGGGTTGTGAAGTTGTTTATCTCCATGAGGAATACGGTGCTCAACCTTATGCCACATAAAAAGGAAAACAAAAAGATAAAAAGAAAAAGAAAAAAAATTAAAATAATAATAATAATAATAAAAGATAGAAAAAAGATCTGCAAACCAATAATCACATCCACAACTTTTGTTTAATGGATTATTAAAGCTAATCAAATCATTTAAAGATAACAAAGTTTCCTGGAATATCTTAAACTTTTAGGTGCATTGGAGGACAAGCCACATCCCATATCCCCGGATGAGCTCTTGACCTTTCATCTACTCAGTTGCTCACATACGTGTGCACCAGTGCGAGATCCAAGCCGCTCAGTAGGTGGGCTCCACCGTGTAAATTAGGCACCCAGTGGAATGCACATGCATGCACCGTACGTCCGTCTCAGTTGTATGAGTTAGGCCCGCTTGATGAGCTGACCTGGCTGATTTTTGGACCAAGGCACACGTGTCTACCATGTGGGGTCAGACGGATTAGTGACTTGGGTCTCCTACACGTGTACATTCACACGTGCGGGTGGCATGTCTCGAGAGATTGTATGGTCGCATGAAAGTCAGGTGCTAAACTCGACTTATAAAAATAAAAAATAAAAAGGCAAATTCATTCTTTCATTTTTCCTCATGAAAGTTGGTGCTAATCTCGATAAAAGAACATTCCTTTCATTCCCTTGCTATGGGGTCCACCATACGGACGGTGTAGAGCCTTTAGACACTATACATGTTCTACTCTACTTTCTATAGAATACCAAAACAAGGTATTTCATCCAGTCCTAGTTGCACTGGCACACTTCGACAGTTCAATCCATTGATCCAGACTGTTCATTAGGTTCATCACATACTTCATGGGCCACCAACAAACATAACCCTATTCTGACAAATATTAGCCATTTGATCAATGGACTTTAATATGGATGGTCAAGATTCTTTACAAAAACTAGGTCCAATCAACCATTTGATGCATTTATTTTCTAAGGCCCATCATGGATTTTGTATGATTCCAAAGTATCACTCTTGTTAGGTAATCATAACCGTCCATCCATGTCTCGAAAAAGTGACGGCTACACAAAATAAGGCCAAATCTACGATTATTGAACCATCCAATCAGTGAGATTTTTTTAATGGGCCTCATGAAATGTGTTTCAGACTTAATAGACGGTCAAGATCGATCGATTAGACTTTTTGAAGTGGACAATTGCAATTAGGAGGACTAGAGCGTCTTTTTTTCTCTTTCATATTGCATGGTTTTCATTTCTTTCTCTCATCTGTTGAAGCCTAATCTCTCTGTTAACTCTCTTAATAAACTCTTCCACTCTCCTGTTCAGCTCTTCATCCGACATGGCCGAAAGATCTCTTCCGTTCGATCTCGGCTGGCTTCCATCCCCTGTCTTTGACCGACGAAGGGTCTTCTTGTGATATCTGAAAGCTTTCTCCGACTTGTTGCGACGGTACTTCTCTCCGTTCATTTTCTCCTTCTCTTTAAAATCTTCGCTGAGGCAAGACGTAGAGTCTGGCGACTCTGTGTTGCAATACGTATAAGAATACGTATTTCTGGGGGTGTTGTATTTCAAGTACTCGGTATAGATGTCGGGTTTGGAGGGAGAGGAGGAGTTGGAGTCGGCAGCTACAATGAAGAAGATGATGGAATTGGAGAGGAAGAACCAGAAGGTGGGGTCTTTGAAGGAGAGATAGAGGAGAGAGAAGGAAAGGAAAGAAAAGGAGATGAGGAAGAAGAAGAAAGAAGAAGTGGAGATGGAGATTGAGATTGGGTATCTCATTTTCGTAGGTGGTTTGGTGGTGTTGGAGATGGAAGTGGTTTTGTGCTTGTGTTGAGATAGAGCTTCTGCCATTTGGGAGGAGTGAGAGAGGGGGGGTGGTGTTTAGGTCTCTGTTTTATGTTTTAGAGAGAGAGAGAGAGAGAGAGAGAGAGAGAGTGGCTCAGCTTTGGAGGGAACAGGAAAGAGAGAGGAGCTTTATAGGAGGAGGAATCATAAGATCCTCGGCCCGAAGATTTGCACTGTACACTCGAGTTTCCAGTTCTGACAAGTAGGGCCATGTTTAGTTAATCCGATCCATTCATTTGTTTTTATACCTTCCTTTGATGGACTATTTTTCAATATTATCTTACACGCACGGGTTCATCCACCCATTTTATATTTTATTTTAGTTGAATGTGGACGGCTGTTTTTCTCTTTTTCCAATGTCTATTTGTAGGGGCCCAATTCAAAGGTCATGATCATTCCATCAAGGAATTTTTTAGTAAATAGTACAATCATATATGTTCAAGGACACCAATGGTATAGATCAACGAACCATGGGCCCACTTGTTAAAACTAATAAACCGAGTATACTGTGGACCACTCAAATGGACGGAGTTGAGGAGTAGAGAGGCTAATAATTGAAGCATATGTTACAAAATGATCTTGAATTTTAGTGATATTACTATAACAACCATCACAACCTAACTTTTTTTCACCTCTTCATTGTATGATGATGGGCGGTTCGTCGATTAGTGACCGAGGTCGGTGATCTGATGGCCACACTAATCTAATATCTACCATCATTTTGGTTTAATCATAAATGTGGAGTCTTGCTTTGTTCTATTCTGTCATTTTGCATTGTACCATGGAAAGATTAGGACCGTCTTTTGAAACACGTGTGGAACATGGTCCATCCATTACCAGGCGCATAAGATCAACGGTTCAAATCACCAAAATGTGAACCAGTAAAAGCACAAAAATATTGTAAGATCATTAGCACTGGATTATTTATTGTGGGGCTTGAGTCTATTGAACTGGCTATGGTTTGATGATACGTACGGGTTGTTTCTTTGATGGGCCACATCGTGGATTGACCATGCCACAAAAATCTCCAAAATTGAGAAATCCCAGCCTACTTTTTTCCTTCTCCTTAACATAGTCGGTGCCTCGATAAAGGAAGATAATCACCACCTGTTTTACACGATTAACTCTTAGAATCCAAGTAAAGAGAGTATCTCTAAACCATCAATAAAAGTTTATATTTATTAAAATAAAAAAGTGCTCTTTTCTTTTTTTAATCTTTTTTTTTTGTTAGCTTGTTAGTACACCTCACTGATAGTTCACACATCTCTCTTACCTCTGCTTGGTGGCCTTATATAAGCAAAAGAAGTCCTAAGCTCTTAATTCAACTTAAATTTTAAAAAACTTTACCAAAACACTAAAACTTACTAGAAGTATTTACCAAAACAGTAAAAATTACTAAAAGTATTAAAAGTATATATGCCTAGGCTTATTCAACCTTATAAGTAACTTTTATTAATCAAAACAAACACTCTCAACCATAACAAACTTTAGATAAGCTACTTATAGCATAAGTAGCTTATCTTGATTTCTACTTGTTGGAATATTTGGTTGAATTAAATAGACTATTAAAAATCGAGAACAAAAAAAAAGGAAAATAAATTTTGAGAAAAAAGAACTTATTGAATTGAGTCGAGGCGTGACTGAGTCACTCGGCTTGAAATCGAATTTGCTCCCCTTGGACAGCGTCCCAAGTGCAACAGGTTTCCAGAGCAATCGACCTCCAGGATACAACGACTATGACCCGGTCCCAGCGGTGCACTCACAGTACACGGGCTCGAACCACTTGCAGTTTAATCCGAAAGTGCTGAGTTGACTCAGCGATGAACTTAGTAAAATTTTTAAAATTGTATCAGAGAGAGTTTTATAAGAGAGATAATAATTTCGTATATTAAAACTGGAATCGGTAGTCTTTATATAGACTCTGAAGTGGTGCATAAGCACCCTTTACAAAAGGTTAGGTCCGTTGGGTTTAAACCCAACAGGTGCGACCAACCGAAAGGGACGCATCTCTCTGGTTTAAAACGAAAAAGAGCAAGTACGAGTATACTCCCGCACATACAGTCCTGCGAGTACCCATACACACACCCATGCGAGTACACACACACACCGCACCCGCACCCGCACCCACGCCGGCACCCGCGCCCACGCCCACCCCGTCCCATCCCGTGGCGTCGCGCACGCGCACATGGACACGGACACGGACACGGACTCGGACTCAGCTCGGCTCGGCTTGGCACGGCACGGCATGGCTCGGCTCGGCTCGGGGCGAGCGCGCGTGTGTGATCAATGGCATATATTAGAACTATTGGCATAGCCCCTCCCCCCCAAAGGACCAAATTCACATGCCCCCTGAAAGGGGATCAAGCCCTAGGCAAAAAGACTATCTTATATACAAGATAGTTTACTATGTCAAATTCGATGTGAGATAAAACCCATAACTCAAAAGTACTACAACTTTTCAAAATTAGAGGAAAATTACCGAAAATTTAAAAATTCAATTTTTAATACTATTTTAAAACAAAATATAACAATCCCCCACATGTTTTAAAATAAAATCCTTTCAGATTAAAGCGTAAAAGTTGTGCAATGGTGTCGGTGTCACCATAGACTTGAACCGACATTAGAGTAAGCAAGACAGGTCTACAGGAATCAGGTGACACCATAGTCTTGAACCTAAATCCTTTTAATGTAGATCGCAAGTATATGCCACTCACACAACTCTTCCTCTGCAAGTGATTCTGCGGTTCGGTGCGTTTCGGCTATACATCATTACCTCGATTTCATGAGTGCTCTAGAGAATTCGCCTAGATTCTCATAGGAAGCGGCCTCCACCTCCACACCCATATAAGTGAATTCCATCAAGTGTATGCAGCAACTGTATACACCACCAAAAATATGGCTATGGATTCATTAAGAGTTCTAACAACTCATCCTTCTGCGTTGCTACTCGCACTGTACACCATAGAAGGGGCTCATACAACTCAGTGCAATCGTCTACCTCGTGTCGTGTTATTTACCCATTGAACCTATCTCATGGGATCTCCACTTGTATAGGTTGGGTTGCCGACACTGGCAGCTCATATATTAGGCTCAGCCCCATTCCCTTCGATGTATCATTGACTAACCTTTTAGATAGTCCTTTAGTCAGAGGATCTGCTAGATTCTTTTCTGACCTCACAAAGTCAATAGATATGACTCCATCACGCAACATATGTTTCACTATGTTGTGTCTGAGTCTAATATGTCTGCTCTTTCCATTATATATTTTACTCTTTGCTTTCGCTATAGCTGCTTGACAGTCACAATGAATAGATACGGCTGATACAAGCTTTGGCCACAATGGTATATTAGCTAAGAGATTTCTAAGTCACTCGGCTTCTGTTCCAGTCTTTTCTAAGGCAATAAACTCGGATTCCATAGTAGACCAAGCGATACATGTCTGCTTGGTAGACTTCCAAGAGACTGCTCCTCCACCTAAAGTGAAGACATATCCACTCGTGGATTTTGTCTCATCTGAATCACTAATCCAGTTAGCATCATTGTATCCTTCTAATACAGCAGGAAAATCATTATAATGTAAACTATAGGCCATATTGCCTTTTAAGTATCTCAAAATCCTAGACAAGGTATTCCAATGCTCTTTCCAGGGTTATGTGTATATCTACTTAGCCTTCCTACTGCAAAAGCTATGTCTGGTCTAGTGCTGTTTGTTAGATACATGAGATTACCAATTATTCTGGAATACTCCAATTAAGACACACTATTTTCTGTATTCTTCATGAGAGTCACACTATAATCATAAGGAGTACTGACAGGTAAACAGTCAAAATAGTTAAACTTTCTCAATATCTTCTCAATGTAATGAGATTGAGATAATATAATAACACCATTTTTTCTGGTTACTTCAATACCCAAGATTACACTAGCCTCTCCTAAGTCTTTCATGTCAAACTTAGATGACAAGAATTTCTTAGTTGTATTAACTAATTTAATATTAGTTCCAAAAATAAGCATGTCATCAACATAAAGGCATATAATAACATATTCATTTTCATAAATTTTACTATATACACATCTATCTATATCATTTATATGATAACCACTTGATTTTAAAACACCATCAAATTTTTCATGTTATTGTTTAGGAGCCTGTTTTAAACCATATAATAATTTAATTAGTCTACATACTTTATTTTCTTTTCCTGATATCTTATAACTCCCAGGTTGTTCCATATATATTTCTTCTTCTAAGTATCCATTTAAGAAAGTTGTCTTAACGTCAATCTGGTGTACCACCAGTTTATATATGGAAGTTATCGCTATTAAGACCCTGATAGTTGTAATTCTAGTTATAGGAGAGTATGTATCAAAGTAATCTATTCTTTCTTTTTGTTTAAAGTCTTTTGTTACCAACCTAGCCTTAAAATTATCAATAGTCTCATCTGATTTTAGTTTCTTTCTAAACACCCATTTACAACCTATTGATTTATTTTCAGGTGGTAGGTTTATAATTTTCCAAGTGTTATTAGATATAATAGATTCTAACTCATCATTTATTGCTTCCTTCCAAAAGGTTGCATCTTAAGAGTTAATTGCTTCTATATAGGTTGTAGGATCATCTTCTACTAAGAAAGTGAAAAAACCATCTCCTAGATTAGTTTCTCTTCTAACCCTAGTACTTTTTCTTAGTTGTATTTCTTCTACTACTTTCTCGTAAGCATTTTTACTAGTAGACGCAATATCTAATTCCTTGACTTCCTCTATTTCTATAGATTTAGATTTCATAGGGAATACGTTCTCAAAGAACTCTACATCCCTAGCTTCTATAATTGTATTAGGATCTAGAATATTATCCTTAGTTTTTAAAACTAAAACCTATAGGCCGCACTGTTTTGTGCGTAACGTATAAATACACAGTCAGTCGTTTTAAGACCTAACTTTCTTTTCTTAGTTTCAGGTAATCCTACTTTAGCAAAACACCCCCACACTTTAATATATTTGTAACTAGGAATATGATTCTTCCAAAGTTCATATGGTGTTTGTTCAGAAGATTTAGAAGGAATCATATTTAGAATACTATTTTAATACTATTTTAAAACAAAATATAACACTACTTAATTAGTAGAAAAGTATGTTTGGTAAATAATATATTTATTATTCAAAAAGAAAAAAAAAATCATGTTTAATTTCCAACATCATAAGTACTTATCCCTCGAGTCTGTTTGGTCCTTCTCACTTAAAATATATAAAAAGGTAACTTGCTAAAATTATAATTTGACGATATACTTAAATTTAACCTTTAAAACGATTGAAGTTTTTGAATCCATTGTGAGGTGTACCACTCATTAATAACTTTTCAAGGATTGAATTTTGTGAACTTTCAAACATAATTCATAAAAATAGTAATTTTTTACTTAAATTTTAACATTAACTTTTAAAATGATTGAATTTTACAAAATCATTTAAAGGTATAGAGCTGACCAGTGGTGTATGCACAAAATGAATAAATGATCACAAAGTTATCACCATCAGATGTTACAGTGCATGTTTAGCCATTTTTATCCAATCACAACTCCTCCGGCCTGAATTCATACAATCCTATGCTCCATTTAATCATCCTTTAAATATCCTACATCACTTCCATTTAATGTGGACCGTTGTTTGCATTTTTATCTTCTCAACCATCAACTTCGACTTCCAGTTTTTTTATTGGCATCCCCCGTACGGACACATTGTAACAATCAACCCTAGCTTGTAGTTAATCTAGTGATAAAAGAATGGAGCAAATACGTACGTCCTGGTACAGGTAGATCATGGCCCATCAACCAACTGTTAGATGGCCCACTTGTCAGAATTGAAAGTCCGAAGTATACTATTGAAAGGTCGAGGACATTTTAATTCATTACGTTACGTACACAGATTCACGTATCAGAAGGTGGGTCCCATCTGTGGGCCCATTTCAACAGCCCCATTTGTAAACAGCCACTCCTTTTGCTTAATAATTCAAGGGTTGTGATGGACTTCTCGTTCCTTCCAACCTGAGATATATTCACGCATGCTTCCTTAACTTGTCATTGTTCGCTTTTGAGATATCATTTGAAATTTGTAGAGGTTTTCTATGTTCCACGATACACGCCTCCGTGGAGCCATGCCCGTACTTAAGCAGGAACACGTGCCGTGTTCAAGATCTGAGCTTTCTATCTGGTTGGAAATATTGCTAAGATTTTCTACCATGAAAATGATGCAGTTTCACTCCTCAGGTGAGCCACAATGTAGAAAGTAAACTCATGGTTCAAACAATTCTTCATCGACCGTCTATCTGTTTTGATGCTATGGCTAACCTGGGCTGTTTTTTAAGGCAACAAGGTCTAAACAATGTGGCCCACTTGATGGAAAGATCTGATCCCCTGCAAGTGCTCCACAATGGCGCATGCCCCAGCATGAAGATGGGCAGGGCTCTCACACGCGTGTGGTTATAGCAAACCTAGTTGTTTGAATATTTTTAAGGCAAAGCATAGGAAGAATGTAAAACTTATGTGGCATGAGTGCCTTTGCACACATGCATTTGGTGGCCATTTGGCTCACTAAACTATAACTATCATTGTTTTTGGTTTTTATCAATGTAAAGCTCTAATCCGTGAGTAAGCTTTGGGGTTTCGTGATAAGATCACGATTCTATAGAGATATTATTAGAGTGAGTATTTGTTATGTATGTGCTTTGCCCCTACTCGACTTGTATTTTCTAGGGCTTGATTCACTTCCATCTTAAAGATTTTCTTATCTTATAAAAAAAAAGGTGGGGGAGAATCTCTCCACACTTTGTATCTTCTCAAAACAAAATGGTATTAGAGCAGGGCTCTTCAAACCTTAGGTCTCTCTTGTTGGGTTTCAAAATATATATATATATATATATATATATATATATATATATATATATATATATATATATATATATATATATATATATATATATATATATATATGGGCCGGTGAAAATGGACTCACCAAGAGCGATCAACATGAGAGAGAACACATAGCAAGTAACTTGGCGCCAACAACCGAGCATGACCCGTACAAGCAGCACGACGACCTTACCACTTGCGGAGGGCCTAACTATGGTCGACTTCTTGCTATCAAGACCAATGATCTATAGTAATTAAGGATCGACCCGACGTCGAAGGAAGGCTCAACCACATATATATCCTTTTAGATGTATATTGATTGGTGATGAAAAAAGATTGTAGAGTTCCAGTGTGCTGGCTAATGTGCAACAAATCTAGGTTCATAAGCATTGGGTCCAGTGTAAATCAAAACCGTAGCTTTGATACTATATTAGGATTATAGCCTACATTTGAGAGAAATTATAGTTGTATATCATTGATGATAAGAATCACAAAAATACACGGAAGATGTGTTAGATTTGTAGGCAATCTCAACAATAACGTACAGATTTCGTCAATTCCACATAATGTTGGTGTCACGGATAGATGAAATATGTGTTAAGAATACAGGATATCCTCATGATGTCTGCATCTTATACTCTAACATGTACTTCAAAGTTTAAAAAGGTATACGTGCCAACCTTGCAAGTGTGTGGGATATCTAAACCGTGGATTAGATTAGATTGCCCCACTATACGAATGACTCAGCACACAATAACAGGCACCATGATGATTAGGCAGGCCAGACTTGCATGAAAAGCAATGAACGGGTTAAATGAGACTTGTGTTGGGACCGCCGCTACCACACTCTTATTTTCTTTTCCTTTTTAATGTGTGATCTTGCGTGTCATACTATAATGTTGTTGATGTTGTCCGTCCATTTTATGTAAATACAACCATAGGATTTTGTTACTTATTCAGCCGATGTTCAATCCAGACTCTTGGATTTTAATCCAATTGCATGTTTGTTCCTTCGATTTTCATTGGGGCTGTTTAATTTTACTTCTAATACATTAGATCCAACTGTTGAAAGTTAACAAACAGATTTTAAAAAAAAAAAACAGAGAGAGAGAGAAGAAGAAGTTGCTACATCCATATCCAACGTCCAGGTGTGGACCTGATCAAAGGAACCGTCTCTATCCATGACCTTGTCTGTAGCACGTGTGCTGCGTCTCAACCTGACCACACCACTGGAAACAGTGGGACAATGATGTCCACCGTTGAAACCTTCCTAAAGCCCACGATAATATTAATTTGTCATCTAACCTCTTCCTAAGGTCGCACAAATATACACACGGATCCATAGCTTAGGTGGTAGACGGAGTGAAAGATACCTCGTATCAACACTTTTTTTTTTCTGTTGGCTGGTTAGTACACCCACTACCAGATCACACTTCACTGTTAGCCACCCCCACTAGGGAATCAATGTCAAGACATCGGCGTTGAAACGAGGTATCTTTCACTCAGTCTACCACTTGAGCTATGCATTTGGGTGTGTCCTCGTTTCAACACTTGAGGTCTTGGTATGGATCCCCATCAAGGGTGGCTAACGCTGAAAGGAAAACTGACAGTGGGGTGTACTAACAAGCTAACCGAAGAAAAAAATAAATAAATAGATAAAAGATCACACAAATATAGGAGAAGGGAAATTAAAACGATCAACTTATCTAAAACTTTTATGACCCCAGTAAGCTTTATGTTATGAGATCAAAAATGAGGTATATCCCAATCTCAATCTCAAGTGGACCACACTATAGGAAATAGTGTTGAATAAACATTGGCCATTAAAAACTTTTTGGGGGCCATAAAAGTTTTGGATCAAGCTGATCTTTGTTTTTTCCCTTCATCTGGGTCTGTATGACCTAATCAACAGATTGGATGTCAAATAAACATTACAGTGGGCCTTAGGAGGATTTTAATGATGGATATCCAATCACTATTGTTTTCCTGTGGTGTGGTTAGAGATTTATATCCCTTTCATTTTTGGGATAAAGCCCTAAAATGATATGTAAAAATAGATGAACTGAATGGATGAAACACATACATCATGGTGGGGCCCACAGAGAACCGACCATCAGCCATCGGGCTGGTGGCAAGGGGGTAAGCCAATCCGGCTTCGGTGGATCCCCGGATGCACCGAGGTGGGTGAGATCCCTGACCATGGGGCCCACATTGATGAATATACCTTATATCCATGCCGTCCATCTGTTTTTGAAAATTTATTTTGGGCCATGATCCAAAAAATTAAGCAGATAAAAATCTCAAGTAGACCATAATATAGGAAACAGTGGTAATTGGCCATTAGAAACTTCTCGTAGGCCGCAGAAGTCTTGGATCAAACTGATATTTGTGTGATCTTTTCATCCAGGTCTTTGAGAATTATAAAAAGGTTGGATGGAAAAAACACATTCCGGTAGCGCCCATGAAAATTTTAATGGTGGGGATTTAATCCCAACTGTTTCATATGGTATGGTCAACCTAAGATTTGGATCTGTTTCATTTTTTAGATAATGCCATAAAATGAGAATTCAAAATGGATGGACAGTTTGGATGTAATTCACACTCATCAAGGTGGGCTCCACATTTAAGGATCCACCCGAACGGCGCCCTCCAACTGTCTGCGAACATGAACTGCGTCCTACCCCAGCACGTCTCTGCATCGGAACAGGCTCTGAGGGGCCACCGTTAAGTATGAGTTTTATCCACACTGTCCACCCATTTTTCCCTATAGTTTTAGAATATAATCCCAAAAAATGAGGAAGATATAATTTCAGGGGACCACACAACAGGAAGTAGCAGTGATGGTGACACTAACCGTTGAAACTTTCCTAGGGCACACATTATGTTTATTTTCCATCCAACTTGTTCATAAAGTCACATAGACCTGGATAAAGGGAAAACAAAAATATAAGGTTGATCCAAAACTTACGCAGCTTCCGAGAAGTTTTCAACGGTAAGAGTTTAATCCAAACTGTGTGGACCATTTGAGTCTTATATCTGCCTCATTTTTGGCATTACATCCTAAAAAAAATATGGAAAAATGAATGAACGGTGTGGATAAAACTCATAAATCACGGTGACCCCTCAGATCCCCTGGCCGTTCCTATCTAGAGACGCGCGGGGGTAGGACGCAATCCACGTTCTGCATATGGAGGGAGCAAATTCCATCAGATGGAGGAGTTCGGTCAGGCCGTGGTTGTGGGGCCAATATTGATGCATTATATATAAATCCACGCCATCCATCTGTCTTTTCAGCTAATATTAATGATTCAACCCAAAAAATGAAATAAATCCAAATCTCTGATAGACCACACCACAAGAAATTTGTGTGTAAAAAAGGTTTTGGATAAAGATAATATTTGTATTTTTACTTCATCCAGGTCCTTGTAACCATATCAAAAGGTTGGATTTTAAATAAACATTATGGTGGGCCCTAGGAAGTTTTTAACAGTAGGTGTTCTATCAACACTGTTTCCTTTGGTGTGGTCCACCTTAGAATTTTATGTAACAAATATTAGGAATAACATCATAAAATGATCTCGAAAAACGAATGGACGGCGTGAATAAAACACATGCATTATCGTGGGGTTCACAGAGCTTTTCCAGCACCATCGGCTGTACTTAAAGAGGGATCAGTACCGAAACCGCGCCTCCAAGTTTAAACTTCAAACACCGGCTCGTTCGCTCCAAGAACAGACTCTCTCTCTCTCTCTCTCTCTCTCTCTCTCTCTCTCTCTCTCTCATGGCGAGACAATGTTGATGTGATCTGGTCCGTTTATCTGCGTTTCCATGGCACCTAGACGCCGGCAACAACCACCAGGTTCTCTCTCTCTCTCTCTCTCTCTCTCTCTCTCTCTCTCTCTGATCGAATGTTCTTTAATCTCTTGTTCTTCGATGTGCAATTCAAGAAAAGGATTTATTTAATCTCCTGTTCGATTCATATGTCGAGGTTGATTAATCGATTGATCAATTGGACTCTGGAAAATCGATTCGTTGTCTCTGAGTTCTTTTACGATTGTGGTCTTTGGAGGATAGGGTTTCACCGGTTCATGTAAACGGAATTCTTTTACTTAGAAGGATGGGTTGGTCCTTTTTCAAGGATATTGATTTTTATATCGGGAATTCATTAGCGTGTTGGGTTGATAATCTACGGTTTGGATAGTTTAGTTTAGTGTTATTCTTTCTGAAAAGGGCATTGTCGTCTTTTATTTATCATATGTAGAAATTGTTCATGAGGAAATTGTGGATTTGAATTGGTTCTAATGAGGGTTTTGATATGTTCATCTAAGGGAATCTTTCTGAAATAGTTATATTGTTTTGCTTTTTTATCCTTTTCTTTAAAGACTATCTGTTAATGTATTGAGTTTTAGATCAAGAATTCGGATTGGTTTTTGTCAAGAATCCCCCAGGGGTTCAGATGGGATTCATTGATCAGAATTCTTTCGAATGTGGTATCTTGGTCCCTTTGTAGTCTGTCTGCAGAGACTGGTTGTGAGGATATTGAGTTTCAACTTGGGAATTCATTAGCTGTTTTAGCTTTGGATTGGTTGTATATCGAGAATTCAAGGCTCTCATTGTGTCTTTATTTAATGGAATAATTTTGGAAAATAGGGATTAGGTCTCCCTCTTGATTACTTTTTTCCTGTAGAGATCTGCTGTGAGGAAATTTGAGTTTCTTGTTTTGAAATTCGTTACGAGTGATTTAATTTTATTTTTTTTTAGTCTTACCTCATAGGAAAGCTTGCTACATTTTAGTCCACTTATTTATTTGAATTGGGCTACTGCAGGGAATACCCCGTCTGGTCCTAGTCCTTATAAGCCTCCATCTGCTGATGGTAGCACAAGTAATGTTGTTGAGGCATCGGGGGCTGCAAATCATGGAGAGAGTGTTTCTACTACTCCGAGAAATGGTACTGTAAATAGAAATGCACTTGGCAGGCCTCTACCCACAAGGAATTGGGAGCGGAATTATATAAACAACTATGGGGGTAATTTTTAATCTTAAGGTGTAACATATTTCTTTTCATTTGTCAATTTGTTTTTATTATGATTTAATGCTTTTAAATTTTCTATGCATGGTTCTGCTCCAAAATATAACTCAGGTTATGGTGGATTTCGAGGACCTTATGGAGGCCGTCTCTATGGTAATAACATGTATAGAGGCCCGCCATATACAGGTTATGGGATGTATGGAACTGGAATGTATAACAATGGATATGGGGGCCCGGTGGGTGGTTATCATGGGATGAGCATGGGTGGTCAAAATGGTGATCAAGATCCAAATAATCCGTCTGACCCTCCACCACCAGGCTTTTGGATGTCCTTTCTTGGAGTGGTAAGTCATTTAAATTTTCCTTCCTCTTCTTCTAGCTCCTATGTTATCTTTCAAGGATCCTTCATAAACTAGATATATTTCTTCTCTTTTTCAATCTTCTATAGTAAGTGGTCTGACTCTATGGTGTACATTTGGATGCACGAATGAACTGAATTACCCAAACATTTTGTTCAGTTCAGAAAATGACAAAATTTGATGATGCTTTCTAGAATTCATTATGAAGGGGAAATTTTATAGAATAGCTATAAGATCAACCATGCTTTGTGGGACAAAATGTTGGGCATTTAAGGAACATCATGTTCATAGGATTAGTGCAGCTGAAATGACGATGTTGAGATGGATGAGTGCAAAGACAAGAAGGATGGAATTAGAAATGAATCGTTCAAGTGAACTTAGTAGTAACACCGATAGCTAATAAGGCGAGGGAAAGTCGACTTGGATGGTTTGGTCATGTGCAACGGAAACCAAGAACTACGCCGGTTACAAGGATTGAATTGATGCAACTCGAAGGCTCTAAAAGGGCAAGGAGAAGGCCCAAAAGGATTTTAGTGGAGGTGGTAAGAAAAGACTCAATGAACTATGGTCTAACTCAAGTTATGGCCCTTGATAAAGTGGAATGGCAGAACATGATTCATGTATCCGACCCCAATTAGTTGGGATAAGTTAAGATTATGAAGAAGAATGAGGAAGTAGCCTCCAAGTCGCAATAATAGCTTAAAGAAACATGTTTACAAACATTTTCTTGTATAATGTCTGATGCCAAGTCAAATTAGTTCCGATAGAGATCATATCAAGAACTAATCAATTCCAACCTGGGTGTCTTGGTCTCCTTCACTAGGTGACTCAAACAAACAAATGTTTTGGTTCCTTGACTGCAAGGTGCAGCCCAGACCCTCAACATAAATGCCGAGCAAGGAGCTTTATAGTCTCTATTAGATTCATAATTCCTTTTAAATTTGATAATGCAATTTGAGGCAATTTACATGAATCTATTGAAGGAGCAATTTATAGTATATGTAATAAAATATGCTTATACATGCACTCGAGGAAATTTGTAATCCCACACTTGTGTTGGACAAGGATATGGCACATCCTTTCATTAGGCCAAACAGACAATCAACCAACCAGTGGAAGGGCAAATACTCAAATATGTGGGTCCACTTGTGGGTGCGTTAGCTTCCATCTGTACTTCATATATAGCATGTGTTGGTGCAGTATAAAAAATACTTTTCATATATTGCATTGTGTGTGTGTGTATTATCGCTGCAAAGGGCAGCAAAAAACTATCAAAGACAATAGATAAGAATGACTAATGCAAATAGAAATGAAGGGCACCATCCCTAGCTGGGGAATTGGCAACACCATTGGCCACCCTCGGAATTTGATGAAATCGAACGCCATATTGAAAACACACAATCTTAACCCATTATTGTAAATCAAGGCAAGATTATGTGGAGGCGACATTTCATAGCGCCAAATTTATCACATTGTAGGAATAAACTTCCACAATTAACAAGCCTCCGACATGATTTGTAAAGATCTCCACCGTCATTTCTATAGCTAAAAATGTTATTTTAATTTTAGGAGCCATTGCCTACCGGACTTGAGAAAGAACTTTGGACAGAATCATACGTGTATCCTTGGTGCCCCAAGATTACCCAATGAGCTACCGTTTGTGTTCTGCTTACAAATACTAGGAGGGATGGAACTAACTCTTGGTAACATCAAGAACCAATCTGTTATCTCTAAGAAGATTGGAGGTAGAAGACCCTTTTGAGTTCTTCTAAGATCAATCCTCAATTTGCAAAAGATATTTCAATTTTGGCCACCATTTTGGTGATGTGATGCTTAGGGGTGGCAATGGGCCAGACCAGGCTAGGTCGGGGGACTGACCCAAGGCCCAAGCCTGCATCAGCCTAGCATAGCAGGCCCAAGCCTGACCTCAAAAAAGAATTTGTTGGGCTGGGCCCAACCTGATCCGACCAACCCAGGCCGAAAATTGATAAAATCCCTTATTACCTATCAAATTTTCCTAATCTATCCATTTATCAAGTGGGCCACACATGCAAAAAAATAAATAGAGGAATGGATCCAATGGTCAGTATTCAAGGCAGAGAGTTGCCTAACTAAAGCTTAGAATAGCTAGGAGAAAGTAGACTTGGTTTGGTCATGTGCAACTGAGACCAATAACTGTACCAGTTAGGAGTGAGTTGGTACAAGTTGAAGGCTCTAAAAGGGCAAGGAAGGTCCAAAAGGATGTGGATGGAGTTGATAACCTGTGGTCTGATTGAAGGTATGGCCCTTGATAGAGTGTAATAGTCTGACAGGATTCATGTAGCCAACCCCAATTATTGGGATAAAGCTTAGATGATGATGGTGATTATAAATTATGAATGATATATGTAGAGTTTCTGGGTCATGCAGGCTGAGTATTGTGCGGGTGGTTTTGACTCATTTGAACCAGTGACGATTCAGTCTGATGGGGGAATGTTAGCATATGGGAGTGTGTTTCCTATCACCCTTTACTGAAATCAGTACACAATTGGGTATGCATACCAGTTTCAGCTGGTACTTTAAACCTTTTTTTGAAGCCCCAATCCCTACACTGGCACTATATCCAAAATTGATATGAAGAGGATTTCGAAGCGTCTAAATATGGATTTGATAGTAGCAATTTGGACACCAGAGGCTTCACAAGGATAATTGTATTATCCAAAAATTGAAGGATGGGAGATTGGGATAACTGGATTGCCAACAGAAAACATTTATTAATGCCAGGCTAGAAGTTTCTTCCAACAATTTCCCAAAACCTTTGATGACAATAAAGAAAAGGGGCCAGGTCACCATGATGAAGACCTTCAGAACTCCAGAATGTCTTTTAGGGAGCTATTAATCAGAACGGAGGAGTAAGCCATAGAGATGCATGATGCTGTCCATATTACAAGTTTTTATCCAAACTCTATACTTGCCACAAATAAAAAATAAATGGCCAATCAACCTTCTTCTAAGCCTTTTCCATGTCAACTGAATACCTGAATCTTCTCCTCTTTTTTCTAATCGAGGCATTCATCGACAATAAGCCCCCTATCCTTTAATGGAAAAATCCCAATGCGAAGCTGTCTGGCCCTGTAGCATTCTCCGCCCTCCATGCCCATAACCAGGTATTCAACCTCTCTGTCATCAAACTCTCTCCTGCCAGGCCACATTCTTGTAAGGAATATAATCAAAGACAACAACATCTAACAAGCCTCCCTTTAGCATAGAGGCCTTGGAATAACCTGACTACCCCAACTCCAATCTCAACCAGATCTTCAATAAATCAATCTCCCACCCATTACTTTGAAATATAATTCCTCCTCACATTTGCAAATGGGTGCAATATATTTTTGCATCTTCAGATGTTTTAATTGATCAAGTTTTGTCAGATTCACTGAGCCAACTTGTCCATGGGACCAGCTCCATGATATTTGAGCCCGTAGGCCTGCTTCAGTTTCACGTGAGGGTCGCCGTTGCTTTCTGACTATATTGTACAACTTGCATATTTTTCTTTGCCATTGCTCACTTTAAATGAAGGTATTCCTTAATATTAATGGCAGGTGCGAGGTGCTGTCATGTTCCTCGGTCGGATTTCAATCCTCATTGATCAGAACACCCAGGCCTTCCATATGCTCATGTCAGCTCTCCTTCAGGTAGTAATAATAGTGGCTTTTGTACAATCATGCTTATGCCCCTGTTCCAGACTGTTCTCACTCTTGGTTATCATTCACTGCAGGTCTTTGATACTTCTGGAATATTATATGGTGAGCTTGCAAGCTTTGTATTCAGACTGCTAGGGATCATGCCAATGGTCAATAAAGCCCGACAACTGCAACCTGGTGCACCTTCTGGTACCAATTTGCGGAATCAAAACAACATCAAGTGGCCAAAGACTGCCAGCAACCCATGGGACAATATTTGGGGGGACGGTTGCAGTAGAGAGAAGTGATCATTGTCTATAATAGATTTGAAAGGAACATCCAGGGATGCATGTACAGAGGTATGAACATAGCTGATTTCATATGTGTTAGGCCTGCATAGAGTTTGAAACCGTGAGAAGGAAAGATTGGTGCGAAGGAATGATCTAGATTTCTTTCCAGTGATGCCAGCTTCTAGAGGTTACGTGTTTTCTACACCTTTTCAATTGTTTGATTGTTAGACAGGAGATACATGTTTTTTACACTTTTCAATTGTTTGATTGTTAGACAGGAGATTCATTTCTTCCCTATACTTGGAATAAAAGCTGATTCTTTGATTCTTCAGCTGCTTCTATGCTCTGATGCTGCTACCCATATCAGTAATGTCTGAGAAGTGTTATTACAATATTATAATGTCAGGTCGGAATTTAGTACCATCCATCTTCTGATTCTCTATCCATTGTAAATTAGATAAGGGTTTGTTTGGGTGTTTCTGCTTTTGATTTTTGATTTCCAAGCCCCACATGAATGCATAATACTGGGTTGGTCTGTTCCTGAAAGAATGGAATCAATCCTGATATGCAGGTAAGTCCAAACGGACTCTAATATCTGAAGCTGTGGTTTAGTCTGTTAATTCAGGTTTATCCACATTTCTCATGGAAACTTTGCCACGCATCATAGTCCGGCATTGTTAGAATGATACAATTTTTTGTATATTAAATGCATCACATGCCTAGTTTTAACTTTTGCAACATTTTGCATTATCTGTTTGTAGACGCAGTGTAACATATATTTTATTTTATGGAGTCGGTTATGTACTTAACATGATATGGTGTTTTGTGTTTATAGATTTCTTGGGTGAATTTAGGCTTATGGTTTAAGTTGCCATTGTGGATAATTGATTTCTTCCACACAAGATGGTGGTACCATTTTTTTGTCCAAACGTGCTTTGTTTGACAGAAACGCAGTGTCAAGCTCAATGTGAAACATTCTTACTGAGGTTTTACCTTAATCTCTAAATGGAGTCTTCTCCAAAAATATTTCTACCTTAATCTGAGGTCATCATCCACAAGGTTTGATTGATTGATCTTAGATTCTGATTAACAGGAGTTGATTGGTAGATCATTTCTGCTGTCTACTAATCACGATCTACAATACATACTATTTAACTCATACCTTTAGATGTCTACGAAACAGGAGTACCTAAAGGTACACCAAATTGCTGGTTAGAAAATCTAATCAAATGCATATTTCACTTAATTATTCATCTGCATTCCAACCCATGGGTTTGGATGGTTTAATTTTCGTCATGTAAGTTAAGATACAAGGCACCATTCTCGGTGCATAGTTCTCGATGCATGCGGTCCCTACCATTGATGGGCCGGGCCATATACAGGTAACCATTAGCAGATGATCTCAGCTACTGACGGGATGAAATTTGGCGATTGAATGGGGGGAGCATTCCTGCTTGTCCATTTCTTATTGGGGCTGCAAATGGGGCTGAAGAATGTCCGAAATGCAATTCAGCCAAGTAGCTTGGTCTATAGGGTGAGTTTCATTCATAATCATCCATATGCTCAGTAGACAAATATTTTTAATAATCAAGCCCCATGGGTCTCTAAGCTCAAGCCCAATCCAAACTACTGGATTAGAGAGGTTAAGTCCAAACACTGACCAAAAGTGGCCCAGCCCAGGTATGATCCATCCATCATCTGGTGAATATGGAGATGGCGGGGTGCTTATTTAATTAACTTGGATATTATTAGATTTTAGAGAGCTCCATGTAAGCGTGTAAAGTCAGGATTAGTCCGCACCTCATTGTTATATTAAAACGTGGACTGCTGACGAGACTTTACAGGCCGATTTGCTTTGATCTCCTGCAAACTGTTAAGGCCTTTCCCACGATACGAGTGCTGCTTCGGTAGATCCCCGAACCCCACCGAGGTAGGTGGATCCCTGACTGGGGCACATCGTGATGTATGTGCCTGCAACCCATGCCATCCAGCCGTTTTGATAGGTCATTTTAGGGCATGAGCCCAAAAATGAAACATATCCATATCTCAAGTGGACCACATTACAGGAAACAGCGGTGATTGACCATTAAAAACTCAGTGGACAACAAAAGTTTTGGGTCAAGCTGATATTTGTATGGTTCCTTCAGCCAGGTCCTTGTTACCTTATCAACAGGTTGGTTGGCAAATAAGCATTCCCGTGGCCCCCCAAGAAGTTTTTAATGGTTAATATTCAATCACCACTGTTTCCTGTTGTATGGTCCACCTAACATTTGGATTTGCTTCATTTTTTTGGGATTATGCCCTGAAAGGAGCTGTCAAAATGGATGGCCGGTGTGGATGTAAGGTACATACATCACAGTGGGCCCCACAGACAGGGATCCACTGACCCAGGAGGATCCGCCTACGCCACGCCCAAAAGATAAATATAGGAAATGGAGTTGCCCTCCAATCTCCTGTTGTTTGGGAAAATAAATAAATAAAGGGATGTGAAACATGTAGAGGATGGAAATTGAAATCAGAGCATCATCGGAGTGGGTTGTATAGGTAATGGCCAGCTTCACCCTTTTGTTTTGTAGTTGATTTGTGTTCTCAATTTAGCACATTACCAGTGGCAGTACTGTAGATGCCAACCCAAACCTTCCTAACCTGGTTTTGCTTGCAGTTGTCTCACAACAGGTTTAAATGATTAAAAAAAAAACAGAGACAAGAAGATGAGAAATATCCAGTGTTAGTGAACCTCATAAACCATCTGATCTTATACAGCTGAAATGAAGGTGACTGTAACCTCACTTTGTTGTGTGGACTCTCCACGAACAAAGTGGAAAAACATGAAATCACCGCTTTATTAAATGGAATCAAATACTGACAGATAACAACTGAGGCGAGTCTTATTTCTCAGGGTATATGAATAAAATAGAACAGCTTGTTAAAGCACATTCGCAATGTATTTTGCTTGGATTTGCTCAGCTTCATGTCCAACTTTAATGCTGCGACAACATTGTAGAAATGCAAATTCCAGACAAATCATAAAGCAAAACTCACAGCTTCAAAAATAACATATGGAGCTTATGGGACAGAGACAGTTGGAGGGGAGCATGAATATCTTATCCCAGTTTTTTTTTTTAAATGAATACAACAAGCTATATTAAGGGACAATATGGGCAACGGCACCTCGCCATGATGCGTGCATGACTTCTCACATTGAAAGACGCTCATAAGGCAGGGCACACCATGAATGTATCCAGACAAAAAATAGTCATGTCACCTCATCAAGTGGGTCACATGCACGTTGAATGTGGATCATTGATTTCTTTTTTCAGCCATCCATTTTTTCAACACTTGACCCACCCAATGTGCAGGCTTTGCCCCCACTTGTCTTGTGTGCCACATGACATGTGAGGCATGATTAGATTGTGTGAGTACACCCATTTCAGGTTTATAAGCCATTGCTGGAGTACTATATATAAATGAAGATGGCGTATGTCCAGCATTTAGACTAAAGATCCACAGGAAAAAACAAAGATCATTGACAAGTGGGGAAGCATTAATAAGAACACAATCAAACTAGCCGAAAGAATCTGTAGGTGGCAATTGCTTGCCTCTAAGCAAATCAGCCAGAAATATGAGCACTGGTCATTTTCTCATCAGAAGTTTATTGTTGCAATTAGTTACTGCTTTCCCCATACCTCAAGCAACGGAATATTATAATAATAATAATAACAACAACAACAACAACAATAATAACAAGACCATAATGGTTAGGTTGTAGTTCTATGTGAAGAGACTATGTTCATGCACATCTACACCTTTAACATGAGTGCAAAGAAAAACAAGAGCAACAAATTGAAAAATGGTGGGGTATTGTTAAAATTATAAATTTGCAGAATACAGCAGAACTGCTTATAGTGATAATTCGACAGACCCTTGAGATAGGGATACCAGGATTAAGAAAAAAAAAAAAAACAAGTTGGGCGACTTTTCGAAAGATGACAAACAGAGAATGAAGCAACAATTTCATTAGCCAAAAACACAAAAGGTTAGAACTTTTACCTGATGAATAGCTGCAAACCAATGATGAGATGAGCAGAAATTTGCAGCTGTGTGATTCAGCATGATAACTATGAGTGTTAAAATCCGCCCAAGGAAAATAAACTACAATTCAATGTCCCCTACAAATACTGGGTTCGCCTGTATTCAAAACGTCATTTTGACAAATAAAAAAAGATTGCATATCATGAACCTGAAAGCACAAAGTGATCTCACCCCCATTCAAAACCACAACCGTGAAGAACCACAGGTCAACATGAACAACAATTTCTAGAGCAAGTACGACGTATTTCAGGAAAGTAAAACCTCGCCGGTCATCTAATTAAGGAACTCAATAATTGGGTAAGTCCTAATGATACCATATCTTGCCACATTTGATGGAAAATTGAAAGCCCTCAAGAACTGAGGTTCGCACTTTGAAGACATTGTCAAAAAGGATATCATACACAAGAATGTTACTCATTCCCTGCCCAGAGCAGGCTGCAGCATCATGGCTGGGAAAACAACTTTGCCGAGGTGTTGGATCCACTAGAAGAAGTGGTCACAAATACCGCTTAGTCTGTCCTTATGGAACTCGAATTCTCCCATGCACCTATGAATTATGATTTCCAAATAAAAGGGCATAAGAATTTTCTGCTGCCTCCAAAATCCAAATGCAAAGCAGATCAGAAATTGAACTCTTACTACGTACCCATCGTTATCATTTCCTGGAAGAAAAAACGGTCGCTGAAATGTTGCATACATGAGTAATACAGATTATACACCAGCTCGGGTAGCCAAACACGCCAAGAGACTGCAAAACCCAGTACATATATTTGCAGGTCAGCATAATTTATTTTATCCCAATATATTAGTTGAAAGTCTGGACTACAAGCATAAGGTTGTTTGCTTCACAAACCATCATCAGTTGTTTACACATCCAGTAACTGTTTTCTGCCGCTAACTGATCTGAGGCGTCGAATAAGATTCTCCTTTAATGATTCTGGAACTTGGGAGATGAACTGCTGCTTAGCATCCACAATCAGCAGCTTCCTGCATTATAGCAAAAGAGAGGGAACAAATTTATAATAGTGCAATCAAAAGATTCATTTAATCTCCATACCCTATTAAAAAACCAGACTACAGAAACTAGAACCAGAAAAGGATAAGTTACAATAAGTAGACAATCACAGCTCAAGATGATCAACCTCAGCAAAAGGAAAAAGAATCACCTAGGGAGGAGATTCTCTAACAAATCAAGAACCATGAAATCCCTTTGTTAGATGATCAATCATATCAACCCATAAGAGATTCAGTATATTTATGAGCACAGTGAAAGTATGGGAAACATGTTATACTAGATGCTCACTTAGAAAATATATAAGCAAAGCACAATAATGAAAAACAAATCCAAAATAAGAGAATGAGTGGTTTCATCCAATGTTCGAAATATCGGTATCGAGTTACATATCACATCCTTGGGAGATACATATCAGTTATCGCATGGGATATATCATTTGTATCGGGTAATTTATCGCACTTTTTGGGAAACATGGGGAAACATTGGGAAAATGATTGAATTTTCCAATGAAACTTCGGGAATTGTTAAAAAAAAAAAGACCTTAATACACACTTTTAAATCATGACATCTTAAGAAAGGAGTGCACATAATAGGTTTCCTTTGCATAAGGTCCTAGGCTATGCGTTATTTGTCTGAACTAATGCGACTATATTCAAATTGAATGCATGACATTTAGAGTGCATGTGATGATCATTTCATCAAACACTCCTAAATACTTAGAAATTAGTCTCACTTGATAGTTGGTTGAAGGAAATTTTTGAAAAAAGATTAATATTTTAAAAAAAAAAATTATTATTTTTAATTAAATATGTTTTAATTTTTCAAAAATTGATAAGAAATTGACAAATCAGTAGATCAGCCCTCATACATGCTCGAGTTAATGTTTGGAGTGCAACATTGCAAGCAATTTGGGAGAAAATGGGGAATTCTCCATTTTTTTTCCCAAATCAGACCACCAACGCTCAAATTTCAAAATTAGAACGTATGTTATGATCGTTTCATCAACTACTCCTACATACACTTCAAAATTAGTCTCAATTGATACCTGGCTAAATCAAATTAGTCTCAATTGATACCTGGTTGAAGGAAAATTTTTAAAATAAAAAAAAAAAAAAAAAAAAACATAGAGAACATGAAGAACCAATGGATATCAAAATTAAAGCCCCAACTCCATAAATTTTCATGCAAAACATGAAGAACCAATGGATTTATAACCATTTTACGCTTATTTAACATAATTTTAATTTATTTTTATTTTTTTTTTTAAAGGATCAGAAATTGAAAATGCTCACTGGATTGAACACGTGGGATATATTAGCATTACCTGTGCGTTTCGCATTGCACAAGTGGGATACAAGATATATCGTGGGATATGTCGGTTGATATCATCAATATTTAAAACATTGGTTTCATCATTGTCATTGTCACATAGCCTTGTTCAGCTATTTGTGATGATTCTTGTTTCACCATAACTTCCTAAGGCCCTACCTTTGGTAAGTGTAAAAAAATTCATATCCTTTACCTTATCCAAGTCCTTTTAGTCCATCCCATCCTCTTCCTTTCGAGCCCATCGGCCAGTGTTTTAATACCTGAACTAAACCAGCCAATCGGGTGGGTTTGGACCAAAATGAACCAGGTCGCTATAAACCCCGGCCAGCTAAGGGGCTAGCTCTGTTTTGTTTGAGAGAGAGAGAGAGAGAAATTGGCAGGCAAAAAACAAAAAATAAAATAAAATAATAAAAACAACTGCATCTCTCAAAACATGAACTGATGACCACCGATTTGAAAATCAAAAATGCTCCAGCCACTAGGTTAACAGCAGATTAGGGGGTGCTTTCGTGCCACTGAGAATGAGTTTTAATGCTTTTTCCTCCCTGCTAAGCAAAGGAAACAATAACTGGATTTGAACTTAAGATTGTAGCCCACTCATGTGTCCAATGGGCCCAAAATTTCAGCTTTCCACGATGACAAGCTTGATGATTGGTTCAGATTTCTGAATACATCACATACGAACATGTGTGACAGAGGAGGTCAGTCACGGTGACAACTGAGAATGAGTTTTAATGCTTTTTCCTCCCTGGCAAAGGAAACAATAGTCGCATTTGAGCTTAAGATTGGTGCCCACTCATGTGTCCAATGGGCCCGAAATTTCAGTTTTCCATGATACCAAGCTTGATCACATATGAACGTGTGTGACAGAGGAGGTCAGTCCCAGCGACAGGCTGTGTTTCAGCATTTAGGTCTCAGGTTTGAGCCCAGCTCACCTATCAGGGAGGTGTGACAACATCATTCCTATAAAACTGTAGAAGCCTGTGTTTTGATATTGAGGTTTCAGATTCAATCCCAGCTTACCCATCCAAAAAGAAAAAGAAAAAGAAAAAAAAAAAAAAAGACAGCTTTCCTGCAAAAACATTGCTCTCACAGATTTAATGAGAAATGAAAAATGGGTGGCATCCAAACACACCGTACTTGTAAATTCCTAATATTTATATTACTTTAAATCAAGAATACGTCTGGACCAAAACACACCAAAGAGGGTCTGACCAATTGGACCAAATGCGCCATTGGAAAGGGTCAAAGTTGGTCAATGGTCAGGGTTTTAAAATATTGCCTTCAACCCAAATCAAAGTTCCCTCCCTAACAGGGGTCCGTCTCCAGTTTTCTTGGCACATGGAACTCCTAGGTTGTTTCAAGTCACCTCACCCTTGAGTCGATCATTCCTAATCTAACTAAGCCATTTCAACATCCTCACCTCTGGACCGCTCATCCTCTGCCTCATGTTGAATCTTAATAGCCCAGCGCCCAGGCCCATGTAGCATAATCAGTCGAATAGCATCTTACAAAATTTTTCTTCAAGTTTAATTAGCACATGGCTATCATGCGACACGAGGAATCTCTTGGGTATGAATTTTAAATAATCCACCACATCTAGGTTATTCCTGGCTCTGTTGTTAACGAAGTTTGGGGTCATTTCTTGGCATTGTTTTAGTATTAGTTGGAGATGCCTGGAACTATTGTGGACATGTTCTTCGCTTGGCACAGGGAAGGCGCCGATCAGAAAGGGAGGAAACTGTGGAAGCTAACCCTCCTGGCCATCCTTTGGGCAAAAAGGAATGATAGCTTCTTCCTAAAAAAAAAAAAAAAAAAAAAAAAAAAAAAAAAAAGATGAATGATAACTTTCGGAATCGGTGCAAGCCGCCAGAAGTGGTATTTAGGAAGGCTAAGTTGGATGTCATGTATTGGGATGCCTCCACTAGATCACTTTATAGTTGTGCTTTAGCCTCGTCAGTTGGTTGGCTTTGATTGTTTTTGTTTGGTTTTTTTTGTTTGGTTTGTTTGGTTTTTTGTGTTTTTCTACTGTAGATTCCTCATCTATGCCTTATCAATAAATAAAAAATTAAAAAGATGTCACCTTTCAAAGAAAAAATCCAAGGTTATTCCTGCTAAAGTCATGTTTCAAATCCTTTCCTTGGTTCTGTTGGTATTAATTTTCCTAGGCCTTCCTCAATTTGTGTTCTTCATTTCCCAAATTATTTTCAAATAGAAAGTTGTCTTCCTTTTCATACTTTCAAACTATAGGCCAAAGATCAACAAAGGATATTTTGTGCTCAGTTCAAAGGGCACCTATTTGATAACCAAAAATCTAAGTCCTCTGCCTCTAGACCAAGCTACAGCTGTACGCTATTAAAAGATGCCATACATTATTTACTCAAATTATTTCAAGATTTCCCCGAGGAAAATAAAAATAAAAAATAATTTTATTTAAAAAAAAAAAAAAAAAAAAAAAAAAAAAAAGACACTGAAAAGGAAAAGATGTAGAAACAAACAATGGAAGACCATTACTTCATAAGGACGTGTCAAGAAGTAGAAAACAAAATGACAGACTGCTTGTGCACATAGTAGACAGAGTGGTGGCCCTTTCAAGTGCAAAGGTAGAGTATAGGGCAATGGCCCATGCTTTGTGTGAGCTTGTTTAGCTAAAGACACTGATGAGTGAGTTGGGGTCTGTAGCTGATGGTCCTATGAAGATGTATTGTGATAATCAAGCTGCCTTTCATATTGCCAATAATTTGGTTTCTCATAAGAGAACCAAGAAAATCAAAGTTATTCAATCCATCAAAGAAAAAGTTGCAAGGAAATTTGCATGTTCTTCGCGAGTCTCAGGATCAATTGTCAAATATTGTTCACTGAGGCTCTTGTTCGCTCTCATTTAGATACTCACTTCGTCAAGCTGGGTATTCATGATGTATATGCTCCAACTTGAGGAGTGTTGATGGACCCTGATGGATGGTGATGATCACACGTGTTGCCCACTTCATCCGGATATTATGGTTTCTACTATTTCATCTTACTATTCCTTTTCTTTCGTCCATAAGCTGATGTGTTTAGAATTTAAGCATATGGCCTTTGGTTATGGAATAACATGAGGATAGGGGGTATTTTTGTACTTTCACATAGCCCTATTGTTAATAAGAAGAGAGGCTAGGGGCACCACCACCTTCTAAGCCTTCTCTTTCTTTTCTCTTGCTTCTCATATTCTCTCCCTTTCTCCTTCTCAATCAAACTCAAGGAACAAGGGATATGCATTGGTGGGATGAATCCCATGGTTCCACGGATTGCACGAATTTCTAGACATTCAAGTACACCCAAATCAATCTGACACTATTTGTAAGTTTTTTTTTTCTTGTTTTTGAGGGAAATGGTGTATAACGATTAAGGATATGCATAAATGGAATGAATCCCATCAATTGCATGAATTTCAAGTGTACCTCGAATGAAACAGACACTATTCATCCAATTTTATTTTTAATTTATTTCCTCAAACTTCTTGAGGGAAATGGTGTATAATGATTAGGGATATGCATAAGTGGAATGAATTGCACTTATTTAAAAATATTAAATATAGGAGTTTTAGAGTCAGTCAAACAAATAGAACTCCGGCAACCCGAGACAACATTCTTACCAAAGAATGGCCCGTTAAGCCATTATACACATGTTCAAAACTAGAAACAATACGCATTTGGGATCCTCCCATTATTCTGAAATTTTCCTTTTTTATGTTTTTCTTTAAAAATTTGACCGTGACAAGGCCGTAACAGCCGTTACAGCCTGTACCATTATGGCCATAAGGTTGACCATTATAGTAACTTTTCGTTATCAAATATCTTGGCAAAGAGTGCCCCTTTATGAGCATCAAATAATAAATTCTGCCTTTCCAGGCAGAGCCGTTCTCTTTCAACCCTTTTTGGTCACTGGCTACCAGAAGCTCTTCATTCTTGCCACACTCAATGGAAGGGATACATCAGATGGATTGAAACCTACTTTGCGCCCCAAATCCATTCCAGATCCACCGCTCTTTTGTCGACCCCAACATTTCGCTTTTTCGGAGGCCCAATATTGATGGGGTCTATTCCCCAAATCAGAGTGTTACGCAGAGCACCAATAGCTAATAAGATGAAGAAAAGTAGACTTGGATAGTTTCCTCATGTGCACAGAGACCAAGAACCTCGCTGATTATGAGTGAGTTGATACAAGTTGAAGGCTCTAAAAAGATAAGGAGAAGGCCAAAAGGATGTCGACGGAGGTATTAAGAAAAGACTTGATGACCTATGGTCTAATTGAGCGAATGGCCCTTGATAGAGTGAAATGGCAGAACAAGATTCATGTAGCCAACCCCAATTAATTGGGATAAGGCCTACACAATGATGACGAAGATGATGATAAATTGCAGAATTCCAGCAGCTTCTCAGTCTCCAAGCAGTGCTTTTGACGCCAAATGAGGGAGATGCTAGAAAGATGCTAGAAAATGCAGACTTAGATGAAGGAAAGAAGACTTAAGAGGGTTTGTTCATGTGCAATGGAGACCAAGAACCCCGCCGATTATGAGTTTATGAGTGAGTTGGTACAAGTTGAAGGCTCTAACAAGGCAAGGGGAAGGACCAAAAGGATGTGGATGGAGGTAGAAAAAACTTGATGGCCTATGGTCTAATTGAAGGTATGGGCCTTGATACAGTGGAATGGCGGAACAGGATTCATGGAGCCGACCCCAATTAATTGGTATAAGGCTTAGACAATGACAAGATGATGATAAATTGCAGAGTTCCAGCAGCTTCCATCTCCAAACAGTGCTTCTGATGCCAAACAAGGGAGATACTAGAAAATGCAGATGGTTTTGTTTGGGAAGTATTCAGCTGTCTTTTTCGATCCGAATAAGAAGCTTCATTCCCATCCTTTATGTGGCAAAGAGAATATCCTCCTACGGTGGCGTTGTTTGTTTGGGAAGCAGTTCAAGACAAGATTCTAACAGTAGATCATTTTTGGCATGGAGGCTCCCAAGGGCTGAACAGATTTGTCATGTGCAAATGCAACGAGGAATCTGTCCATTACCTATTTCTTCATTGTCCAGCAGCCCAGCTCTCTTTAGAGCCACTTTTCTCGTTATTTGCTGTCGAATGGGTGCCAAGGGACAGCTTGCAGTAGTTTTCAAGCTGGAAGCTGGAGCAGTGGTCCCTTGCCGAAGAATAAGGTGCTGTGACTGCTGCTTCATGGTTTGAATATCAGTATCAGGGGGCCTATTGGCCCAGCCGAAAAACAATACAGTATGGGCATCGCATATCGGCATCAGCCCATAGGGACCATATTGGCTCACATTGGTTTAACTTTTTTCAGAGCAAAAGAATCAAGGGGGAAAATGAGATATTCAAGAATCTATCACTTTTGCATTTTGAACAAATATAATGGTATATCAGACCATTGTTTGATAAGAATGTTGTCTATTGGTTTGACATATTGCAAGTCAACCAAATGGGCCCAAATTGAACACAAATCAATCATGATTTGGTGAATTAGAGCCCATTACATTGAAACACAACAAAATGAAGATTAACAACGAAAAAGAAAGTGAAGTTTTACCCTTCTTTCCTACTTTTCTCATAAAGATCCATTCGCTTCGATTCGTCGAATCGCACTCAAATCTTTTATTTTGATCATAAAATGGTCTAAATCTAATCTAAAATGATTTTCTAAGTTTCCTCCATGGTCTAAATGGAAGACAAGTAAATGAGTAAAAAAAAAAATTTTTTAAAAATAAAAAATAAAATTCAAAGTTGGGTCTCATGGGTGTATCGTCCCGTATCAGCCGTATTGGTGCCGATATGCCCTGTATTGGTTGATAGAACTGATACGGGCTACCTTTTTAAGGGTGTGTCACATATTTTAGCATGCCAATATGGATACAATATGGGCATATCGGCCAATACGATACCAATATTCAAAACCATGGGCTAATTCTTCTCACTATGTGGTGGGAACTATGGAAAGAGAAGGAACAAGCATACTTTTTTTAGGGTATGAAAAGTTCAATTAACAGCCTGTTTGATCGTATCAATATATAGAGTGATTGAGTGGGCCCTTCTTTCCCCAGTATGCTCCAATAATTCAGCAGATGAACTGCATTCTGATTGAAGTTTTGAGGAGGGGGGCTCAGTTATTGTTTTGTCGTGGATGAAGTTCTAGAGACCTTGGTTGTTTTGTTTTCGCGCCAGATTTTGGCTCTTGCTTCTTGATTATACATTTAGTTAAATTTGTTGCAGAAGGTTGAGCGCCGTGGCCAGCATCTTGTAGTGTCATTGTTGGTTTTTTGTTTTTGCTGTTGTATTATTGCTCATTTGTTCCTCCAGACTCTTTCCCTTGTTGTTCTTGATAAATTTGTTGTTGCTTGCTAAAAAACAACAACATAAAAAGAAAAAGAAAGAAAGAAAAAAGCATGTATGCGAATGTATGACTTTTTAGTTGAACAGAGTTCTGCTTCACAATTTCACAGTTCCCTGAATAAAAATGAAAAAAACAACATTAGTGGAGTATACAAACTCCTTGTAAAGAAGCTCCATTCCAATGTTGTCAAAATCCTATGATTTAGGATTTTACAATTTACAATTTGAGTCGAATCTTAAGCAAAATGATTTGAATCCCACCTTGAATCCCTTTTAAGATGAATCCTATGATTCTATTATCTGAATCCAAAGATTTACAATTCAAATTATACTCGCTCTCTTCTATTTTAAGCTATAGTTGGCTTTCGTTTTATGTTTTTAAATTGGTGGGGGTAGAATCTTATACAAGAGGTCAATTACTTTATTCTATTCTTTATAAGAGATTACATGATGGATATTCTCTTCAGCTTTAAAACATTTTTGCATTTTTGTGTGATTTCTTACTTAATCAATCAAAACACCAAACTGATACAAGTATTCAATAACGGTAATGGTGGTCATAACGGCGGCCAGCCTTATGGCCATTATGATACAAGCCATAACTGTCGTTATGGCCTTGTAATGATCATATTTTTTTTAAAGGGAAAAAATGTATTGGCCCCATATCGGTCCGTTGTGGACCTATATTGGCCCTTTACAGGCCCCTTTTTTTTTGAATCGGGCATTATGATCCCACATTGTGTAACGGTCACCACCATTACCATTACATAACATCTGCTACAGTCATAACGTAACTGTCGTAATGTAACTGTTTTTTAACACCATTTACATGACTTGTCTGGAATGTGTTTTTTATAGATGGCTACGATCATGCTGACCTCTGCATTGTGGTAATGATGGTTAGAAATCAAAATGTCTTTTTTTGCCAGTCTACAGAATCAAATGCCACTTTCCCAACATGATTCTACACTTAAGAAAGGTAAACAAAACACTAATTATTAAAGGATTTTTGGATGGTTTTTAGGGTAAATTTCTTGAACGACAAAAAATAACGGAAAGATGAGAATCCTCTAACACTATCATGGTATGGTGGTATTATTTGGTGCATATTGATGGGAAATGGATGATTGATGAGTTTCTATTTTTTTTCTGATTTATTTATAATTAGCAAGTTATTTTCAATTTTTAGGAAAATCATTAAAAAATAATAATAATAAATAAAATTTATAATTAAAATTATATATATATATATATATATATATATATATAAAACCTTATGATTTGTCTTGTTCCGATTTGCAATGCAATAACGATTTTGACCACATTGCTCCCATCACAGGTTTCATTGTAAGATCTCACTCTATGTTGGCAGGTGAGTTGCTAAACAAAGTATTGCCTCAATAGATTTATATTAAGAAACCCTAAAAGATGTGTATGCAGCTGAAAAGAAAGTAAAAGGACTTGACTCACTTTAACTCAGTGTTACTGGGAGTGCCTCCTGCTGATTGTGCACACAACCTCTTCTTTCCACGCATGTAACTGTGCACTTTATCAACCCACCCACATGAATGTAAATCTGAAATTGCTTCCTTAGCAAGCCTGAAAAAATAAAAAAATTTACAAAGATAGAAAGTAATAATGGATAAGAACAGCTTTCACAAAAATGGTTTCAAAGATTATTATTGACTTCACTAAACTTATAGTACAGATTCAGAAAAAATGAGCATATCAAGTAACAACCATAACAATACCGACTTCTTATAAATCATGACTTACAGTTCTTTAAACTCCTCAAGTTTTTCCCCGGAATAGGCAGCTTGTTCGGGCAAATTGCTCGACTCAATAGCAAGGGGAGTCTCCACTTTTTCAATGTCTGGAGATTTTCTCTTAAATCTTTGGATATCAGAGGGGTACTTATCCTTCTCATTTGAGACAGGGCCAGGACCCGATTCTCTGCTTACTGCAACCACATTTCTAGTAACAGTGTCCTCACGAACTTCTGCTTTTTCTGAATCAACACCAACGCTCTGAATTTCCCCTTTCCCATTTGGTACTGAAAATGTTTGCTTGCTTTCAGAATCCGCACCATCAGAAAAGTTTTTACCCTCAGCATGCTTATCATTAGGTATAGATGGCATCTCTAGCTTTTGTACAACAGTTGATTCTTCAGCGGAGTTAGACGCCAATGATATCCTAATCTTTTCGGGACCTAATGATTCTTCATGGTGACCGTGCTTTCCTGTGAATCCATTGTTGTGAACCTTTGAGTTACCATTCCCATTTGCATCAATTCTTTTGGATCCTGGGGATTTAAGGTTAAACTTTATCTGTGGGCTTGAAGGTGCTTTACCAATCTTTGATGTGGTTGGAATATCCTTCTCAGAATGATGTGCACCATGCGGTCTTGTGGGTGGGAGTTTCGATGAGACAGTTGCCTTCTGGTTAACTGATACATTATTCCTACTGCAATCAGGAGACTTCTTTCCATTGGCGAAACCACCACCTTTGGCTGGCCTCGGCCTTTGATTGCTACGAGAGAAAAATAGAATATAAACCTTCTCTGACAAAACTTCCTGCAGGGTTGAGAGAGAAACTTGATGATCATTGCAACAATACCAGCGGCCTGTGGCATCCTGTGGGCACATGGAGGAGTTAAAATAATATGAGAAATCAACTACTATATGCAGCTGTTGTTATAGGCAACAGTAGAAACTCATCTGAAGCACATTAACTGAGAAAAATGAGAAAAATGAACAGATAAGTATGAGTAGAAACCTTGATGTATGCATAATAATGTCCAGAATCTACTGAGTAGCCTGAGTGCACAATGCTGCCGAAAAGGTTATACTCTGGCTGTGTATCCTGCATATAAGTCGAGCAAAAAAGCGGAAAAGCTTAATTCATTGTCCTACCAGAATAATGTTTAAAATCCTAAATGCAGCATCAAATGTATAAAAAAAAAAAAAAAACCTGGTACTTTGTTTGAATTATCTCCATGTAGATATGAACAACTGTAAATGGGGATGCACTATCAAGGTTCAAGATCCATACATGGCCAATTTTAATCATCATTCATTTTGTTTTGGAGAGAAAACATTTTAACTTCATTTCCACTGAGCTCTCCAGTTTCCATACTGTTTCTCAACTACTTTCTCACCCCATGCTTCTTTTTTTTTTTTTTGAGAGCACAAATTTCATTGACAAAGAAACTAAAGATGTATCATGAAAGAAGGGAATTTTTCCAAATCCATGAAAGAGGGCCTACTAACACCCTCTCTCGCTAATGTAAGGAAACAGGATGCTTAGACTAGATGAGAGAAGACAGATTTCCCATAAAATAGAAACTAGCTTCCACGCCTCATTAAAGCCTCTTCTCACACAGTTAATGACATTTACCCGAGTTTCCTTCAATGATAACTAGCCCAGAGCACCTATTGGCAAAAATTCATAATCCTTCTCTAAGCACCTACGCCTCCATCCTTGTTGAGTCCCCTCACCAATAGGAGACCGGAGAAACAAAGGCGAATCTCTCCTTCCTCGTTTCTCAACATACCCCTCATCTTACTAGGACAGGGATCAACCTGTGATGACCCATCAAATCTAAGCTTCCACCACCCACCTGGCGAAAATCTCCAACTCGGACAATTCTATATCAAGACACTTTCACTTGCCAAGGACTTTTTGTTTCATTCACCACCAAGGAGTAGTCATAAAGAAAGCCAGATGTCATCATAGGGCTCCGCAAGGGTTCTTCCTGGACTAGCCATTTTTCAATAACATCATCAATGGTTAGCCAAGGAGTTCAAAGATCTTTCAGATTCAGAACAGGTAGAATCTCAAAGAATTTTCTGGATATCTTGAATCTCGGAGGATTTTTTGGAGATCTTATCCAACTGTCTCCCTATTTTGTAACACACCTTCCATCCTTAACATGATCCAATATCCGACGTTGATCCAATCATCATTACCAAAAAAAAAACAGAGGATCCTAGCTCTGGCATGGTAGCTCATTCGTCCAGGCCGGCAGACTTTGATCCGTGTGGCATGGCACAATAAATTAAAGAAAGTTGTCCCAGAGTCGTTCACGTCGACCTATATCCACCACACCTATATAAAGATGGGCATTTGGAAGAACCGATCAATACACAAATTACTGAGAGAGGACTGTCCAGGGAACCAAGCTTATGGCATATCCAGCTCATCCATCTCCACTCTTCTACTCAGCTTTTGTTAGTTTTGGTTAGTGGCATGCTTGGTTCAGCTCATGCTGCAATCAGTGGTTTTTTGTCCTTTCTTTTCCTTTTCTGAGCTCAACAAAGCAAGTGTCCATCCTTCGGGCCAACTAGGTTTAGCTTGGACGGCAGAAAAGTTGGTCCCACTGCTTGTAAGGAAACCTAGCTACTCACAATGGTGTTTTCTCCATTTTATCAACAGCCAATCTTTTTGTTCATTTTATGCTCCCTCGACCATGGTTTTAACTGAAGGATCATACCCGAGCACTCAGTACCTATCATCCCTACTTAGCCGCACAGAACAGGTCTTTAAACAGCTGATTGTAACTTGAACTAATCTCATGACAATTTTATTTTATCTGAAATCATGAAGGAGCCACTCCAATTCTAATTCAAATGCAAGATTTTCAACTCCAAGTTTCAACCTCAAGTAGAAAAAAGCCAATATGATGTGTGATGCCTAATATGTATAAAATAAATTTTCAGTAGGATTTTTTCATACTTGAATTTCATACCACACACGCTGGAATAGTTTCCCCCTCTTCTCCTCAACAAAACCACTCAATGATACCATCGATTATCATCTTGAATAACAACACTAAGGGCCTGTCTGGATGCATGCAAAATTCTAGGCCACAACATACCCTGTTTGACAAGTACTTAAGACATGGAGTGGTGGGAAATATGGGGAGCTTAAGATGGTTGGTAACACAGGTAACTTTATGATCCATGTGCACATTGATTAACACATGGCACATGTGAGACGCTTGAAGATTGATGGTGGCACGTGTGACAAATGTCGGTACTTAAACATTGGATGGTCATACATTGACAACATTTGGCAGGTGATGCATGTGCATGGAACATTATATTCCTATATGCACCATATAGGACTTTTAGCATGTATAGTCCATCTGACACTTTGAGCAAGGACAGACTATCCTTGAGTAACAGACATATTAGCTATACATATTATCCTCATTTTCCTCTTTTTGTTTGCAAAATGGTGCTTGACCGGTGCTTGAGAAACTGCATACATGTTGTCAATGCAAGCGTGTACCGTACACGACTTTGTGTGCATCCAAATTCCAAACAGCCCCTAAGTTTTGATCATTTAATCAATAATCAGTAATGTTCTCTTGAAGGTTAAAACTAAATATGGATCTATATGGTAGAAGGATGCGATGAAATGTAGTGAGCACAAGCCGCACAATTGCTGCAAAGTCAAGAAGTAGTAATGCCTCTTGAAGGTTAAACTAGTTATGGGTCTATTTGCTAGAAGGATACAATATAATGGAGTGGGCACAACTACAGCAAAGGTGCAATCATCACAACTTTTCCTTCATTTCTTGTCTTTTAGCAATCAAACCATGGGATTAAAAATTTTTAAAATTTGTGGAATTTTCATCATCAACATTTTCACCATTCTCAACACTAAAGGATAAATGAATTGAGACTACAACTTTGCAGCAAATGTTAATCCTACCACAATATACTGTTCTACTAGGCTCACAACTAAATGGACCATGATGCATCACTAAATACCATGTAGGAAAATAATGCACCAATAAATAGAGAAAGAGAGAGAGCTAAAAGGACAAAGTGCTCATTTCAGATATGTACACACCTGGCTTGCTTTGCACATGTAACTTGAAAGCGTTAAAACCTCCTCAAAGGCAATGGCCCGATCAATCTTCACACCAGGGATGACCTCAAATCTCTGAAAGACCAAAGCACAAACATAAGATGAATCTTAATGGCAGCAAAGGAATTGAAACAAATACAAGAAGGCAATAGCAAAAACCAATGTACCTTTAGCTGGATGACAAGGATGTTAGGTGCTCGAAGAATGGACATTTGCTTCTTAGCTGCTGACAACTTCTTACACCTGAATTCACAAAAACGACACAATATTGAATGCCTTTCCTTTTATGTATGGTGATCAATGAAATTAGAGTGAGAATGAGAGGTCTATCAAGGCAAAGGATAAGATTCATTGAAGAGAAAGTTGAGGCAAGATACTCCTTTTGACAAGGTATCTGCCACCTCAGCTAGTCCCTACAAACATGATAAGGAAACTGCTAAAACAAGCATAGCTACGTAGTTTCTTTCACAAGAAGGCTCTGTTTAGATTTGCTCAAACGTAAATTAAGGAAACAATTTTATCCATGTAAACGGCATTTCCATTGTTTTTTTTTTTTTTTTTTGTAAATATCTTCGAAATGCCATTTCTATTTCCCTCCCATTTCATGAAAGATGCCTCCTTTCCATTTCCATGCCCATACTTGAGAATGGCATTTCCAAAAAAAAAAATTTTGAGGTAAAGGAGGAAACAACCCCTCCATAAAATGCCCCACATGATAGTCACGTGACACTGCACATCTTCGAGTGCCCCACATGTGAAACAATCAATCTTCAAGTGCCCCACATGTGCCAATGTGCCACGTGTACAACATATACCACTGCCCATCTTCTAATGCCCCACATATCAATATGCCATATGTCACAATGTGATACACATGCAACATGCACCATCCCTGTCATCGCTGCCTAGTAGCTTCTTTTATCAAAAAAGAGTGACTGATGGTGGATCGATACAGGAGTGTCCACTCATGTTAGTTTTGATAGAAGCTTGTTCAAGACCTATGAACCTTTTTTACTTTTTCTTTTTTCTTTTTTACGATAAGACATACGGACCTGTTGTGAGCAAATAAATGTTCGTTATGGGAACGAACAAAACCACTAATTGCATATGTCATTCATGGAGGAAAAGTTGAGCTTGAATTTACTTTAGGGAAGACCATCATACTCTGTAGGGTACCCCATGCACCAGAAATGAGAAAAGACTTGGTCTCTGGTTACCTCCCGAGTAAAATGGGGCTTTAACTCGTGACGGAATCCAATCAGTTTGTTATTTCCAAGAAAAATGTACTTGTTGGAAAAGGCCATGCTTGTGATAGGATGTTTAAATTTAGTATTATCAATAAGAATGTAGCTTCCAGTTCTAATGCTTATATTGTTGAGTCATTGGATGTGTGGCATGGACGCTTAGGACGAATTAACTTTAGAATGTTGAAAAGCATGGGTAAAAATATACTTGGTCTTATCCCTAGAATGAGAAATGAAATTCACAAAGCTTGTGAAGTGTGTGCCTAAGATAACTAGAAAATCTTTTCACAATGTTGAAAAAGATACTAATGTTCTAGATCCGGTCAATGTTGTCATGTGCGATCACATAAGCGATTATGCGATCGCATAATCGCATACCATGGCTCAGATCGCTTATGCCATGGTCGCATATGCCATGCAGAAAGTATGTCATGATTATGCGATGGCATAATCGCATAATCCATGGCATACTTTAGTATGCCATGGCATAATGGCCAACAGTCAAGTTTCTTGTAGATTGTAATAAGTTGTAAGTTGTAACCTATATTGTATGCATTAACTCATCAAGATTCAAGTTATCAATACAATTTCTTTTCTTTCTTTTTGAAAAGTTACGAAACTTGTATTAGAAAACAGAGAAAGAGAATAGAGATAGCATGGCCGCGGAGAAAGCGGACCAGAACTAAGCTCCTAGGAAATCTAAATTACATCCCTTGAGTTTGTCAATGTTAACAGCCCATTCAATGATTAACTGTTTAACTCTACAGACAATAGTCTCCACCAAATTGGAGGTATCGTTGAAACATCTTCCATTCCTTTCATTCCACACCGACCACCACACCGCGAGGAGAGCCAATCTCCATAGCACTGTTCTGTATCAACCCATTCTCACCCCATGCCACGCCTTTAGAAGTTGACCTGCCGATTCTGAGTGACACCACCTAATATCGAATGATTTCAAAATGTCTGACCAGATTTGATTGATAAAAGAGCAATGGATGAACAAATGATCCACCAATTCTTCATTTGACATGCAAAATAGGCAAACATTTGAAATGATCATCCCCTTTTTCCTAAGGTTATCGACCGTAAGGACTTTGTTTTTTCCCACCAGCCATCCAAATGCAACAATCTTAGGCACGGCTGGGTATCTCCAAACTTGAGCAGTCAAAGGTTCTTCTTTGGGATTAAGATTGCTGGCCATGTTGCTGTAAGGTGACTTCACCGAGAATTTGCTGGATTTGTGGAGAGTCCATATTAATTTGTCTTCGCTTGACTGATCTGGCATGCTCTTGTAAATGCGATCCAAAAGTGATGTATATTCATCGATCTCCCAGTCTTTGAGGTTTCTTCTGCATGTTGGATTCCATTCGACTTTGTTTCCGATTATGGTGTAGCACTTATCCACGGTAATATCCCGATTTGGGGCAAGGCGAAAGATGTTTGGGAACTCCACTTTCAAAGCTGAATGACCCACCCAGGTATCTCCCCAAAACTGAATGTTAGTTCCCTTCCCCAACTCAAAGCCAATGCCTTTTAAAACTTCCTTTTTAATTGATAAAATATCTCTCCAAAGCGCCGATGCCCTGTAGATCGAGGAGTCTTTGGTCCACCAAACTCCGTCCAATCTGCCATATTTACCCTTGACAATCGTATTCCAAAATTCCCATTTTCCGTCCCTAGCCTCCACGTTCACTTCCCTAAAAGAGCCCGGTTCATGTTCTTAAGGTCTTTCACGCTTGCTCCACCATCTTGAAAGTGCTTACAAACCTCCTTCCATTCGACCAAATGGAATTTCTTCTTATCTTCCTTTCCATGCCATAAGAAATCAAGTCTTAATTTCTCCAATTTTGCCACAATCAAAGTTGGGCATTTGCACAAGGACATGAAGTATAGCGGAAGGTTTGATAGGGCTGCCTTAATGAGAGTTAAGTGACTGCCCAACGATAAAAATTTGCATTTCCATCTAGCAAGGTGCGACTCGAATCTGTTTATAACTTTGTCCCATAGTGATTTTGGGGGTTTCCCAATACACAGTGGGAGACCCACGAATGAAGTTGGGAGGCGGCCTAGAGAGCAATCAAAAAAATCAGCAAATGTCCTTGTTTCTTCAATCTCCATGTTCACGCCAAACATTTTCGCCCGACACTGCTTCAAAACACCGAACCGTTGTCCGCAAGTTGCTCACCATATTCTAATCAGCTACACTGAACAACAGAGTATCATCCGCATACTGGATGTGGGAAATCGGTTGATCCATTCCTTCCACTCTGATTCCTTTTATAATCCCTTCCTCTTGACCTTTCTGTAATATTCTGGAGAGAGCCTCAGTAACTATTAGAAAAAGGAATGGGGACAAGGGATCACCCTAACGCAATCCCCTTGAGCTTTTGAAGAAGCCAAGGGAACCATTGAGAAGGATAGAGAAGTGGGCCGATCCCACACATTCTCTCATCCATTCTCTCCATTTTTCTCCAAAGCCCATCCGAAGAAGCATATATTGAAGGAAGTCCCAATCAACATGATCATAGGCCTTTTCTAAGTCTAACTTGCATAAAAGGCTCTTTGAGGTGGATCTGTGACTGGAATCCAGACATTCATACGCAATGAGGGCACTGTTGATGATTTTGTCTCCCTGGGATGGTGAACTAAAAATCTAAATCCGGATATTCTATATTTGTAGTTTTCAATAATTAATTCTTTCTTAGTGTAACTTGTTGATTATTTAAATTTGTTTTGTTATATATAATATAAAATAACTCAACATATAGATGACTTAATAGTCACACTATAATGAAATAGGTAAATAAACCCAATCCAATCACTTGTAGTAATTATACATAGTTTTTTCTTAATTTTTTAGGATTTTTTCTATTTTTTACCATTTTTTATTTTTTTAATTTCAAAAAAATAAAAATAAAAAAAAAAAAGCCATCAGCCTAACTGCCTAAGCGATCACTTATGCGATTATGCGATGGCATAAGCGATCAGCCCAGGCTAATGGCTTATGCGATTTGACAACATTGGATCAAGTACACTCACACATGTGCCTTAAAAATCATGATGACTGAATGTGGTAAAGTCATACTTTATCACTTTTATGGATGATTGTTCAAATTTTACCCATGTATTTCTGTTACATATTAAAGAAGAAGAAACTTTAGAAAAGTTTAAGGTATATAAATCAGAAGTTGAAAAAGAAAATAGCCAAAATATTAAAATTCTCACAAGCGATAGAGGTGGAGAATATGCCAATGCTTGGAGGAGCTTTCTTCCTTAGGCCGCATTGATGGAATGGAAGTAAGGGGCAGGCTAAAAAAAATTGTAGAATTTTGTGAAACTAATGGAATTAAGAAACAAGTCTCTGCTCCATATATCGCTCAACGAAAATGGAGTAGCTAAATGAAAAAACAGAGCCTTAGTAGTGATGGTGAATGTAATTTTAATTAGTTCTGACCTACCTAAAAATCTATCGCTTTAGATTTTTAGTTCTGACCTACCTCTATCGCTTTAGAAAAGTTTAAGGTATATAAATCAGAAGTTGAAAAAGAAAATAGCCAAAATATTAAAATTCTCATAAGCGATAGAGGTGGAGAATATGCCAATGCTTGGAGGAGCTTTCTTCCTCAGGCCACATTAATGGAATGGAAGTAAGGGGCAGGCTAGAAAAAAAAAAATTTGTAGAATTTTGTGAAACTAATGGAATTAAGAAACAAGTCTCTGCTCCATACATCTCTCAACAAAATGGAGTAACTAAATGAAAAAACAGAGCCTTAGTAGTGATGGTGAATGTAATTTTAATTAGTTCTGACCTACCTAAAAATCTATGGGAAGAATCTCTCTTGTCAATATGTTGCTTTCTTAACAGAGTCCCATATTCTAAGAATAATAAGACACCCTATAAGATTTTGAGTTGCATTGCCTAATCTTAGACACCTCAGAGTGTGGGGTTGTCTAGCTTATGTTACGATGATAGATCCTAAGAGACCCAAACTAGGACCTAAAACCTAGAATTTATGCATTCATAAGATATGCTCATAATAGTCTTCTTATTGATTCTTAAATATAGGTACGAGCCAGGTCATAGAATCAGTATATGCTAACTTTTCTGAAGATACCATCCCACATCATTCCAGATCTAAGATAAGATTATATAGAAACTCAATCACAAACTGGTTTTAGTGTTCTTAAGAGGATTAGTGAAACACCTCTCGAAAACCTAGATTATGAACCTAAGAGAAGTAAGAGACTAAAGACAGCCACTAGTTTTGGATCTGATTTTGAGACTTACGTGATAAAAGACAACCCTGCAACTTTCTAAGATGCAATGACTTCCTAGGATGCTCCCTTTTAGAAGGAAGCAGTAAAAGATGAAATAGATTCTATTCTTTCTAATGAAACATGGATCTTAATTGATCTACCTCCAAATGCAGAAACCTTAGAATCAAAAGGAATCTTTAAGAAGAAACGTGGGACGGATGATTCTGTAGAAAAATACAAAGCCAGACTGGTTGTTAAAGGATATAAACAAAAAGAATGAATAGATTTTTATTTTTTTTTACACATTCAAGTTTTACTAAAATAGCATCTATTATAATCCTTATAGTGTTGCTTGCCATCCATAAGCTATTAATACTTCAAATGGATGAAAAACTGCATTCATGAATGACGATTTAGAGGAGGAAATCAATATGAGTCGACTTGAATTTGTGGTACTAGGAGAGGAAAATAAAGGATATAAGCTAGTTAAATCTTTATATGATTTAAAACAAGCACCTAAACAATGACACGAAAAGTTTAACCAAATAATCTTTTCACATGGGTTTTGAATAAATGAAGCAGACAAATGTATATACTAGAAAACCACTGATGGGTATCCGGTTATTATATGTTCGTATGTAAACAACATGTTTATTTTCTATACCATTTTAGGTGCCATCATAAAAATAGAAGCCTTTTTATCATCGATATTCAAAATGAAGGATTTAAGTGAAGCAAACATAATATTTGAAACGAAACTTATGAAGAATAAAAATGAAATTACTTTGTCACAATCTCACTATATTGAGAATATTTTTATAAAACATAATAGTTTTGATTGTAAACCAATGAGCACACCATTATGAAGAATTCTACATGGGTCAACTTGAAGGGTTTGTCGTACTAGGAGAGGAAAATGAAGGATGTAAGCTAGTTACATCTTTATATGGTTTAAAACAAGCACCTAAACAATGACACGAGAAGTTTAACCAGGTAATCTTATCACATGGGTTTAGAATAAATGAAGCAAACAAATGTATATACCGAAAAACCACTGATGGGTATACAGTTATTATATGATCGTATGTAAACAACATGTTGATTTTCTATACTACTTTAGATGCCATCATAAAAACAGAAGCCTTTTTATCTTCAATATTCAAAATGAAGGATTTAAGTAAGCAAACATGATATTTGAAATAAAAATCATGAAGAATGAAAATGGAATTACTTTGTCACAACCTCACTATATTGAGGATATTTTATAAAACATAATAGCTTTGATTGTAAACCAATGAGCATAGCATTCAATCCTAACATTAAATTAACTAGAAATAAAGGTCATGAGATTTCTAAACGTGAATATAAAAGTATGATTGGTAAGTATGATTGGTAGCTTCATATATGCTATGAACTACACGAGGCTTACTATCGCCTATGCAGTTAGTAAACTGAGTACATACTCACATAACCTTGGTAGAAGTCATTGTAATTTGTATATATATAAATATATATATATATATATATATATAACTCAAAATCATGCCCTTCAATTTTCTAATTATCTTGTTGTTTTAGAAGGATTCAGCGATGAAGATTGGAACTCTGACATTTATGAGTCTAAATTCCCAAGTGACTATATCTTCACCTTGGGTAGAGGTATGATCTCTTGGAAGTTGAAGAAACAGACGGTTATATCTCATTCAACCATGGAATCTATGATCATAGCCCTAACAATAACTAGGAAAGAAACTAAGTAAATTAAAACTTTATTGAATAATTTGCTTTTAGGGTGAAACCTATTCCTCCTATTGTAATACTTTGTGATAGTAATACCACTATCAATAGAGCTCAAAATAGAATACACAACAGGAAACCCAGAAAGTGCTACTAAAGCACAACTATAGAAGACAATTGTTAGAGTATAAAGTAATAACTGTTGACTTTGTTAGATCATGCGAGCATTTGGTTGATCGTACAAGAATATTGGTGAAAAATGTTGTTTCGGAGTGGGCCACAAATGTAAAGGCAACGATGTCTACTGATTTTGTTTCTTGGTTTCTTTCCTAGTTTTGGGTTATATTCTTTCCCCGCCTTGTTAGGATCTGTGGAGCTTGATCATCAGGTGTACTGCTCATCTAGCCATCATTTTCGCAGGTCAAGCTCTGTGCTGAGCTCGTTAGGGGTCAAAGGGGGGGCAGTGCCCCCTCACTTAGTGTCTAGGGGAGTAGCCCACAGCCCAGAGGGAAATTTTGTAATTTCATATGGAATTTTATGCAAACCCTAGTTTGTTTGAGATAATATATATTCTGTCGTGAGAGAGAGAGAGAGAGAGTTGTCGTTGTATTGAGAGCTGCTACTTTGTTTTTGCATTTGAGCATAGTGGATCAATGTGAATCCGTGGACGTACCAAAAGGGAACCGTGTAAATCTTTGTGTTGTGGTTTGCCTCTTTTTTCTGCTTTTTTTTTTCCAATATTTCTATGTGTGTGGTCAAGAAGGGATCTTTCTCCCAACACGCCTTTGGCAGGCTTTTCTAATAAATTTCAAGTTTTTTTTTTTTTTTTTAACACACCACCACACACTCACGCCGTAGTGGAATTTCACCACCCATGGGTACTTGAACCCTCAACCAGGTGTTGAAACTCTTGAGAGTCTACCACCGGAGTAAGAGTAAGGACCCAATAAATTTCAAGTTACCTCTCAAAAAGAATATATATATATATATATATATATATATATATATATATATATGGTTGATCCTCTAACAAAAGGCTGTGCAAGGGAAAAGATATAAGGACACATCGAGGAGGATGGGACTGCAAGACCTAAAATAAATTCGATCTCAATAACTAAGAAAGTGAATGGAGATCCCAGAAAATCTAGGTTCAACGGGTAATTGAGATTGAAAGTTCAATTACAAAGCACCAACGTCAATGAGAATTGACATTCTCAATGCCCCATTCCTAAGGTGTGAAATGATGCTACTATAACATGAGATAGATTGGATTAAATTCCTTAAGAAGTCTGTAGCTATTATATTGAAATATTGGTTACAGGATGTCCTTGATAGTCGCCTATATGAGAATGGAAGTGGTGCCGCTTCTTATGAGATTTGGGACTTAATCTGTCAAGCACTCATCAAACAGGATTTTCCACATGGCGATAATGTGAAGGCTGGTTGTGAACATCTAGTGGCTGAAAAATATGAGTGAATTAACTCCAGTCTTGTAATAAAAGAATATCAGTTCAAGATTGGATTAACTAATATTCTTATACGAATCAGGTTAAGTCATGGATATAGGTTCAAATCTCAGATACTTATATTTATTCATATTTTTCCTGGTTGCACAAAGTTTTATAAAAAGAAAAACATTTAGCTTGTTTTAAAACGGGGGGAGATTGTTGTGTTTCAAAACATAAATGGAAATTTTTTTAGCTCATGTTTTGTCCACATTAGATATGGAAGAGCTCAAAATCATCTTTATACAAAAATGTGTTTCCTTAGGGGCTTGAGCCCCTTCTAGAGACTATGCATCAAGGAGCATAAGGGTGGATGTGCCCTGTGAAATTTATCGATGCTCTATAAAAACAAGAGCAGAGAATGATCCAAGGCACCAAAAACGTATTTCCTTAATTTACATCAAATGTAGGTTTCCGGGCAATGTAGCACTAAATTTCTAGCAATTGAAATCCGCAATAACACGAAATACATAGAAGGGGAAAGAACGAAAATTAATCAAGTTTGAGAACCACGTACTTGCCACATTTGTATTTGTTGTTGCCATCCAAGGTCTCTGGTTGGAAGAACCGGCGCAGAACTTCTCTCAAGGAGTTATATTGGAACAAATCAAGGCTGATATCCATGATTTCATCTGTCTTGCTGGACTCAGCACCGCACGACAGGCATTTCACGACGCTCTGCAGCGCACCACCAAAGATCTCCTTCATGACAGTGTCGTGGCGGTGCAGAAGCGGGTCGGCTCCGTTGGCCGGCCCGCCGCCGCCATTGCGGTGGTGCTGGTGCAGCAGCTGCTTCTTGCTCTTGAGGAGTTTAAGGCAGGTGTTGTGGCAGGCGTCAATGACGTAGCGGAGGAACTCGTGGGCGTCCTCCTGCTGGCCGTAGCGGAAGTGCTCGGCGAAGATCCTGAGGGAGTTGCTGATCTTGGAGGGGGCGTCTTGGGCAACGTCGATGCTGAGGGACCGCACGATCCGGCGCTCCAGGATGCAGAAGGGGCAATCAGCTGTGCCCGACGAAGATCCACCTACAGAATTTCCAAAAATTAAGATCCGAATTGTGAAATCAAAGACAGACAGACAGACAGAGAGGAAGAGAGAGATTACAGAGGGAGGAGTGTTGGTTCTTGAGGCAGAAATTGGCGAGAGGAGGCGTGTAGGTTAAGCACTGGAGGACGCTGTTGAGGTAACAGGTGTTGCCGAGGTTCTTCAAGCCGAGAGGTGGGCCCGATTTGCGACGGTGGAGATTTGGCTGCCACGTCATTTGCAGGGCCATCAACGGCTGGGATCGGAGGGAGAAGAGTAAGGAGAAGATCGCATGGTTTCTCTTCTTCGTCGCCTGTGAACGGTTATTCCTGATGGGAAGCGGGTTTTGCCCGATCCAATCAAAGGTTTTTGCTCTTTGTTTTGAATGAATGTATAGATGGCTGAGATTTTTGGGGGAGGGACTCTCCCTCCCTCTCTCCCTCTCTTAGGGCAGGAATACCTACAGAACAGAGAGAGAGAGAGAGAGAGAGAGAGAGAGAGGTGGGGTAGGTGAATGGGCCTTACAAAAACAGTCTTGGGATACTAGTCATGGAGTAGGTCGTTACAAATGGAATTTTTGGGGGAGAGATTGAAGAGCCAACCGCCGGCCACGTGTTCAACATCCTCATCATTCATCAACTCACTCATCAGGTGCCCTCTGTTTGCTTGAGAAATTTGGACGGTTGGATAAAGAAGCTACGAATGATGTTTGATCAATGGACCAGTTGGGTTTTGGGACGGAGGGTATGCTCATGTGTGAATTGCTTAGATTGCGTATTTGCTCCCCCACCGGTTCCCCCTTCCGGTAAGCGAATTGATTACTACCTGGCCATTCCGACCTCGGCATAGGCTGGGGTATCTGAGGGCCACCGTTATGTACGGATTTCATCCATACCGTCTATCCATTTTTAAATATCATTTTATGGCATAATTTCAAAATAGAGGTAGATCAAATGTTCAAGTGTACCACAACACATGAAGCAGAAATTATGATGATGGTCACCATTGAAACTTTTCTATGGCCCACCATGATGTTTATTAGCCATCCTAACCTGTTTATAAGGTAAGATGGACTTGGATGAAGGTAAATCACTAATATCAGCTTGATCCAAAACTTTTGTGCCTCTTGAAAAGTTTTCAACGGTATCTATTAAATCTCTACTGCGTGGTCCACTTGAGCTTTGGATATATCTTATTTTTGGGATTTTATCGTAAAATAATATGAAAAAATGAATGGCCGGTGTGGATAAAAACATTACATCACGGTGGCCCTTTGGAGACCTAACTTGTGCCGAGTGTATTTACCAAATTCGCGCTCCGACCTGCTCGGTTCCTCCTCGCTTAATCGCTCGAGCGTTTCCGAGTTGTAACTGAAGTATCGAAAGGCGAGTAACAGACTTTTAAGAGATTGAAAGGGGCACATGAACGTAGAATCCAGGTACAAACATAAGCTGGGGGCTATCATGAGTGGACAATGGCCAGAATATTCAAAGTGAAGGCATGCAGCCCACCTGAGGATCAGCCCGGAGTTTGCTCATGTGATAGGTTGTTGATGTTTTGGCTGGGTATGTCCTCCAAATGCAGCTTGATCCAAAACTTATTGTAGCCCCAAAAAGCTTTCTGAGGAGTTCCTATTGTCTGGTACACTTGAGATTTGGACCTGCTTTGTTTTTTATACAATGCATTAAAATATGGATGGCTTGGATATGCAACACACACACACACACACATATATATATATCAAGGTGGGCCCCACAGGAAAACTCCCACTAACACCTAATCCACTCTCCCGTACATATGAAATCGGATTGAGTACAAAGTAACTCACTTAGCTTTTATGGTACCCAATAAACTTTGTTGGGCCCACTGCGAATGTATGTGGTTCATCCATGTTGTTCATCTGGTTTTTCGGCTTATTTTAGGGGTTGAGCCCAAAATTGAAATATATCCAAAGCTTAACTGCACCACACTGTAGAAAGAAGTGGGAATATTGAAACGTTCCTAAGGCCTACGGTGATGTTTATCTGTCATCCAACCCGTTGATAAGATCACACAACACATAGATGAAAGGTAAATAAAAATATCAACTTGATTTAAAACTATCATGGCCCTTAAGAAATTTTCACTGGTAGACATTCAATTCACATTGTTAATGTGGGGTGATCGCTGCATAGAGTTTAGGTAAGATGCGACTGCTTGGTCCATAGGATTAAATGATATGGAATTGTATTAAATGTGATTAACACCATTATTGCACCATAATTATTTGTTCAGAAATACCATGATATTTTGGTCATCCAATTCCATACTTGGATAAATTTCTTGCTACGGAAAAAGCACGGTATTAAGCAAAACCATGTTTGGTGGACTATAAAATTCTAATCAATGGACTAAATTCATAATGGAGAACACAAGTCACCATACATATATAACATAGAACGTCCTGTGTAAAAGGTATATATGAATGAACATTACGGATAAAACACATGCATCAATGTGGGGCTAAATGCGTAATGGATTTTAAATCAGAGATCAAATGCAATTCCATTCCACCTAATCCCAAATATTTTCATCTTCGTCGAACGTATGATAAAATTTGCATGGTACCAAATGCAATTCAGTTGCGCGGAATCCAATCTTATACCATGTGCCGAACGCCCCTTATGAGACTTACTCAAGACGCAATCTGCTTCGCATACAAATCTCCACTTCAATCCCTAGTATCCCTCCCAACCAGGGCACAGTGGGGACCCGAGATATGGACCCCACATGTAACGAGTCACGCGTGTTTATCAGAACAACGGTGGGGATCCCACGGATCGTCTAAGGAGGCGGCTTGCTTGTAGGTCATGCGACAGGTACTGCACAGGGCAGTTATTTGATACTCAGGCTGCGTACGATGCTTCGTTCGCTGGCACTCAGAAATCACACATTATAGGTTAAATAAACCAATAAAACTGCAGAGCTCGGTTTCTCCAAGTCGCGATCCAAAAATTAAAATGGTCTAACAAATCAAACCTCTGACTCCAATCCACTAGCTTGTTAAAATAGGACCATTAGTTATCTTTCATTTCTAACTGTCCAGTTATTGCCGACAGATCCTGCTATTCGGATAACCAAACAGTGCAAGTTTTAGCTTGTGATACATCAAATCTGGGGCCCGTTATTTGGACTACTCAATTTGAAAGGCGTCTATTCTAAATATGCAATTCTTTATAAGTGGCGCCCCCGTATCATCCATCACACCTTATTAGAGTAACAAAGTTTTTATCTACAGAGAAAGGAGATAATTATTTAGTATAGACCTGACTTACTACTCTCTGTTTTTTTTTATTCGACTGGAACAAAAACTACCTTATCAAAGTAAACCTCTGCATCTATGAATAAACCAATCAAGATGAAAATATCTCTACTTTTTCCGGCTGTTGTGTTTTTGTCCAAGACTCTTTTTCCATTCCAAAAAATCTACTTTGATAAGATAAGTTTTCAGGCGTCGGAAAAAAAAAAAAAAAAAAAGGCATAAGAGGGAAGAGCCTACCATGCTAATTTTTTCCTAAGAAAGTGATCTTCTTAATGCTGCTTTTTCTAAAATATAGATCAAGCTGTCTATCAAAAGGGCTCAACCACATCTTGGATTGATCACATGGATCATTTGAGAGATTTCATTTCAATCCATCCATTGCAGGGGGCCATTTTCTTTTTACTCCTTAAAAAACGTCCTTCCACATAGATGACTGATCAATGACCCCTGGATTTTGCCATGTTGTATACATGGTTTGAAACTCATAGACAAGGAAATTTGATTTTTATTTTTATTTATTTTTATGGAACTCAATTTCCACCAAAGTAGTCTGAGTTAGTTCTTGGTAAAAACTGCCACCGTTCAATTAAGGTGGGGCAGCAGCTCATTTGACTGGAGGACCACTTGCCATCACCATCATGCCATGATCAAAACTCAAAAATTGGCCAACTTAAGTTTGCTCGAGTTGGACCCTTAAGTTGATAATCCATCAAGGCAGGAGTTATGTGGGCCCACCATGATGTATGGATTTTATACACACCATCCATCCATTTTTGTATATCATTTCAGGGTATGTGCCAAAAACAAGGAGGTAGATCCAAAACCCAAGTGGACCCCACCACATGAAAGTTGCGGTGATGATGACACCCTCCATTGAAACCTTTTTTCATGACATTTATTTGTCATCCAACCGTTGATAAGGTCATGTAGACATGAATGAATGGAAAACATTAATATCAACTAGATTAAACTTATGTAGCTCCCAAGAAGCTTTTTAACGGTAGATGTTCGATCACGTGGTCTACTTGTGTGGATGAAACCCATACATCACGGTGGGCCTGCAAGGGCAGGACATAATCTGCTTGGCAATCCCCACTTGACGTAGGATCCTTACTCTTGCTCCGGTGGTAGACTCTCAGGAGTTTCAACACCCAGTCAAGGGTTCGAGTATCCATAGGTGGTGAAATCCCACTACGACATAAGTGTGTGGGGGAGGGGGAGGGGGAGGGGGGGCGATCAAGGGTTCGAGTATCCATAGGTGGTGAAATCCCACCACGGCATGAGTGTGTGTGTGTAGAAGAAGAAAAAAAATCCCCACTTGACATACACGGTCCCAGAAAGAAAAAAAAAACCTTCACTCAAGCCTATATCATGGGCTCCACTTTTAAACCTAAGGGCCCGTTTGACCGGGTGGATTGAAAGAGATTGAATGGTATTAGGGTGGGTGGCATGGATTTCAAGGTAATGATGGTGTTGTCAGTGGATTGTCTTAAGATCCATGGGATTGCTATATCGAGTCTGTTTGGCACGCCCAGCCAATCCCGGGATTAAACCTTCCCATCCCTTCCAATCCCTCAAATCAAACACGTCCCAAACAAATTTGAACGGATTAGGGTGGATTGGATGAGATTTAAAGGTAATGATGGTGTTGTTAGTGGATTGTCTTAAGATCCATGGGATTGCTATATCCTAGGATCAGATCACCCGGTCTGTTTGGCATGCCCAGCCAATCCCGGGATTTAACTTCCAATCCCTTCCAATACACCTGGCCAAACGGGCCCTAAAAGCACAACATCTTGATTGCCATAGGTGGTGAAATCTCACCATGGTATACCTATGTGGAAGAAAAAAAAAAAAAGATTAAGATAATGACATTTAAAAAGATGGTTAAGATCGAAATAAACTAAGTTAGAAATTTTATTCAAAGATTTTAACATGCATCATAGTTTCTAGTTGTTATAATTTTATGAACAATTATTCATTTCATGCATATAATATATTATTGAAAAATTATTGACAAGTTTTAAAAGCTATCTAATGTCGCAAGCTATTGACTCTTAAATGGCCTTTCAATAATAAAATTATTTTATGAGTTTAATATTTCAATCAAAATTTACTATTTTTAATAACCTACAATTTTTAATATTGTTAGAGCATTTAATATTTTGAGAGTATAGGAGTAACTTAAAATCCTATTTGTGTAATGGAGAATAATTTAAATTTATTCACAATTCAACATGCAACAATTGTTGCTTGCTTGCTTTAAAGCTTATTACTAAAATACAATGGACTAGCACTCCTGAATTTATAGTCATTTTTCACCCCAGCACATTCATTGAGTCAAAAGCCAAAGTGGGTCCTTCTTGCCACCAAAATAATAGCAACTTGATGCGGATAGGAGCAAGTTGTGCCCTATTATATAAGGAAAGCCCCTCTTAATAATTTTATTACTTAAAAAAAGTTATGAAATTTAAAATTTAAAATTTACATTAGTCATTAGTAACTAATTTATAAAATTCTTTTTCCATTATTCTCAATAAATATTTAAGTTTTTAAGTTTTCTCTCACATTTTTTTTTTTTTTTGACTTTATAAATTCAAGGCTCCTCAATATGTAAAGATTATTTTAAAAGAAATAGATATTAATCTCTATTTATTGCGCGTGGAAATGTGGATCATCATAAGGTGGACCACATGTATACTTAAAGAGTGTGGATCATTGCCATTTCACTATATGCATGGTTGCTCCACTAAGACACGAACCATACTGGGTGGGGCCCACTGGATGAATGATCAGGATGTCAAGCTCGTATTGTGTGATCTTTATGGTGGGCCCCACCTTTTTTCACGGCTCAGATGCCCTGCTCAGGACACATGCGTGGAAAGCATAAGGCTGCATGCTTACTTAGCAAAGAGTGGGCCGTACCTGTACCTGATGCCATCTTTCCTAGAAAACTTTAAAATATATTTTATTTTTCTTTTTAATTTCAAAATAAGACCATGTTCTCTATCTCAGCCGCACATACGAAAGACACGTGAACAGAGATGGTGAGATTATATCATGCTTGCTTGACAGAAACAAGCCCTTATCTTCTACCCAGGCCCACCACTAAAAAACCATGGCCGTTGATGTGGTAGGCCATATCTTACTGTCTTTTATTTCCTTCCAATGATTCTAGCCATCCAATGAGAGTGGGCAGCTACAACCGATGGCCCAAATTTAAATGGAACCAAATCAAATGGTTATGATCGTTGCATATGTGAGATTTTGGAGTGCAAGTAGGCCCACCATATATGTACGATTCGGACAAACTGAGTTTTCCACCGTTTAGAGTGCAAGTAGGCGCACTTGAGGATCATACATTTCTCCAAACAAGATGTCTCATCCCATGTCTCGGCTACAGTGCCCTTTGGATCCTGACCATCCATCTTGTGGGCTCTTCTCCTGAAATCACCGAGAGTACAAAAACCACATTGATTCCACGAATCCTTCCCTTGCAAGTAATGGACTTTTTCTTTTCAATATCTACTACTGAACCTTTTACATGTTTAGCATGAGTTTTCCACCATTTTGTTATCCACAGTACAGTTCAGTCACAGCATAGGATCCAGACTCACCAGCAGTACAACTAATCCATCTGATCTTGCTACCAACTTAAAGAACTATGATTTAACTAAGAATATAATCCTTGATAGAGTGAAATGTCATGATTGGATTTATATGGCCCACTCTAATTAGTTGGTGATGATGATATGGTATGACCATTTTGCTTAATCCAGTAAACCAACCTTGCAAGTCAAGTAAGAGATCAATTTGAAGATGAGAACCACTAGTCAAAGGAACTTTGATACTCTGAAAGAACGTGATGCTTCATACTCGTGCACTTAAAAATTGTTCATGAGGCAAGAACGTTAGTTAAATGAAACCATCGACATTCATGGCCCCACTTTCAATGGTTCAATTAGTGAAAAGTTGCACTGAATTGATATTCGAACTAATCCATTTTTGTTGATATCTAATGATGGATAACTTTTAAGTAGTTATAGGTTTGATTTGGGAGAAAATGATTTTCTCAATCAATCTGATTCTGGATTATCACCTACTACAATGGAGTGCTTTTCCGATTTTTAGTGAGGTCACATGAGCCATCACTAAGCTTCGGTTGATGTAATTAGGAAAATTTGAGAGTCATAATCATGCAGTTGGGTGAGCAATGATCCAAAGCAAATTATTTTTGCCTTTTGAGGTCGTGGTGGATCCTATAACAACCAACAAAATACAAACTGACCACATGATGATATTGGTACTTGCTAAACAGCCTTGATCACTCAATCTTAGGGTCATGAGTGTTCTACAGTGCAACCATTCTATTTATCAATATATATTTATCATGATGGAAAATTAGAATTGTGGAATAATAGATCATCTACCTAATAAAGTCTTATACATAAGCCGCCTCAATTGAATCCCACTTTGAATTATGAATTTACATAAAATGAGTTAAGAAAAATTTATGGGGGGATGCGAAAAAGGAACCTTAAGTTAGAATTAAATAATAAGAGATTAAATAAATTAAGCACATAGAGAACACAAGGTTTTACGTGGGAAAACCCCGTGAGAAACTACGGCACAAGGCGACAATGAATCTACCATAATAAACAATATCACAAGAGATGGAAGAACTTACTGATATGAAAATAAATCCCGAAAAATCATACAAAAATCCTAGCTTTGATCTCCATTTGCTCACAAAATTCCTAAACACATTTTTCAATGCCATAATATCTTATTATAAAACCTTTAATAGAGTTAAAACCAAATTAGAAAACAAAACCCACAATTCCGCAAAACTGCGCAAGTCAGTCAATAGGAACTTTGATTAGATCGAGTGTCATTGATGACCCATTGATGAGATTGAAGCCATTTTCAATCAGATCGATTTGGACCCCAAAACTGTCCAATGAGCAAAGGCCAAAAAAACAAGATTTTCTCGATGGGATTGAGTAGGTTGTCAATGGGATCACCAACTTCTCGATGGGATCGAGTGGTATGTCGATGCCATCGATACACCCAATCATAGACAAATTGAAGACATCTGACAACAAAATTGACATTTGATCGTCTCTTTATTTGTGATTATATTTCTATTCTATCATTTTGGGGGGACTGTGCCACTCATGGAAAAGGTTTTTAACCCTACATACACCTTCTTCATATGTTGGCAAGGGCGTGCAACATGTCACCATGTGATCCAACAAAAATTAGCCCCATCCACTCATCACAAGTGGGCTGACACAATACAAAGGGAATAGATGATTTATGAAACTTGTTAATGCACATTCATCATTTGCCAACAGTCCAGTTCTTAGTAAATATATTGTTGGTGGATGAAGGCCCATGTTTCAATTATCTAAATGGTTGGTCCAATGAGTCCCATTATATATCCATGGGGCATGCCTAAAATTTTCAGAATTGCATGATGCTAGCCATTTGATCAATGACTTACTAAGGTGATACTCTATAACGGTCCAAGTTCAACATAAAATACCATGACAATCAAAGGATTTAGTTTTGTTTTTTCAATCATGGAGACTTTTAAGTATTCTTATCCTTTGCAAAGTTTATCTTATCAACGGTTGGATCATTTATTTGCTTGAACATTTTGGTCTTATATTGGATCCCAACTTCCTTGCCAAAAAATCAAACAGCTCTCCACATGCGAGGGCAAGAACTTGCTCCTTCCACTTTGGGTACAAAAGGGATTTGCACCATATTTTCCTATGCCTTAACGGTCAATTGTGGCTAAAGGATAGGGATACAACTTGGGCCCAAAGTCAATTAACTTAACCATTTGAGTTAGGTTGTCAAGTTCCTTAGGTTAGGTTTGAGCTAGAAAATGCCGACTCGATTTGAATTCAAGTTGGGTTTTGATGTAGGAAAGGGTGTGATGAAGATTATCACTGTCTACCTTAAATGTGCAAAACCTTTGATCAACTATGTTATTCTTGAATCCACAAAAAAAAATGAAATTAGGAAATTTTATTAATCAATAATGTGTAATTTGTTTGATTTCTCAATTACACTGCTAATAAAATAAAAAATAAAAACATTAAGTTGTAATAACCAAAAATAACAAAATTCTAATCCTAGTAGAAGTTTTAATTCTAATAAAATTCTTTTAAAATCTAATTTTCAAAATTATAAAGTCCAAATAAATCTTACTAGAAGAGTCTTAGCATGATTACAAGTAATTTCTAAAAGTCATGGTCAATTTATGATTTACACTTCAAATGATGGTTTCTTCGCGTTCGAATTAAACTAATTTGAACTGGATGCGCCTAGCCCCAACTACGTCATGTACTACGTAGGAATGGGCCCAGATTTGATGGATTACTTTTACTTCCATTAGGCCTTCTTTAATCCAGCCATGTAAGGAATATACCTGTGTCACGTCCTACATTAGTCCCCTCCACCTGGAAAGAACTCGTCCTCGAGTCATTTAACAAACTTAGCTCATGATGTTCATAAGAGTGTCACAATGAAATTCCATGATATCTCCATGTCCTTGTGGGGATTGATAACATAAGCGCCGATCTTCTTATTCCTCGGCTTGTTATACATTATAGTCGGAAATCTCTTCTTGCGCAGGTGATCTAGTACATTATTATTCACTTCAAACACATTCTAACAATGATGTTTATTAACATCTTTCTTATACTTTATGTTATATTCTTGTAACTTTTTTGGGACATCGGCATACATTGTCGTGATTAGATTTGTCATATTTTTTGCGACAATATTCATACCTAGTAACTTGGGCAAATGGACTAGGTTGAGTGTATGTTTGGGAACTTGGCTGTACATAACCTTAAATGTGGACTTATCGATGGATCAAATATGCATGTTGTTAAAGATAAACTCCGCTTAAGCAAGAGCAATATCATGTATGGGGGACATCTCGTTGGCAATTTATTTAGCATAATGCTCTTAAAATCTTACAATACTAGTTTCAACTTCTCTAGGATGTTCATGGGTTGTATTTTCTTTTCATTTTCAATTAATGTATTGATTTTTTCCATCTTCTCCAATTCTTTAATAAAATCTCATATTATTATGGGAGACTGTCCCTCCACTTTAAAAGTCTTGAGTTGGTTCTCCATTCTCATAAGGGTGAGGATAATATTTTTACCATCTTTAACAAAAATAAATATATTATCTCAGCCTCTATGTATGGTATTGCCATGGTCGACCAAACATGTAACAAGTTTCCATATCGACCATGTCACACATTACTTCATCCTTATAAAATTACCAAGGAAGAAGGTAATATAATATGGTTCATTTTCGTTGACTTCCTTGATTCATCCAATCGTGTATGGAAATGAGTACTTTTTCATCTTTAATTGCAACTTATCCATAATAGTTAGTCTTCGACACAATATTCTCACTACTCCTGTCATCTATGTTCAAATCTGTAACACACCCGACCCAACTAGAACAGTGTCTTGAGGCGTCCACATGGGAACTACTGCAGGACCGCTCGATTAGACTACTCGTGTGAGGGATACCATCAACAAATTAAACTGGGTTATCCCATTAATGTGGTCAAGTTTGATTATGATTGGATCGAGTGCGGGTCGTAAAGGCGGTTCGCCTAATTGTACTTGGCAACTGTCTGTGCGGGCCGTGCAACGATCAAGAAATGTCAAAAAAATCTAAAACTTGGGAGGGGGGACAGTGGACCTCGCTGGGCTTGTGGTCCGACACGAATTACGGACCCAGAGGGGGCCCGAAAATGAAATATCCGTACTACTTAGTCAGCACTTGTCAAGTGCGACTCACCCCAGCCTTGGCCCAATGATTAAAATTTTAAATCAATGTCCATCTTGTTTAAAATAGAGAAATGAGGTATTTCAGCCATCGGATCTCTTCTAAATTTACATCAAAGGTCAAAAATATTTTTCTACACCCATCCACAAAATCTAAACCTCGATCGTGGAACGGTGACTGTTGATCGCAAATCGGGCCCTTGCGGTAAAACCTCGCATCTGTTGCCTTCAAACTTTGTACGACCCTTCATCGGATTATGGGGCACCTATCCTATAAATTTGATGGCCAGTAGGGCATTAGGGTAGCCCCAACAGCCAAAAATGGACCCCACAGTGCCATTTGAGGGTCGAACCCGTACGATAAAACCTCGCATCCATTTGCCTTCAAACTTTACACGACCCTTCATCGAGCCATGGGGCACCTATCCTATAAATTTCATGGGCAGGGGGGCATCAGGGCAGCCCCAGCAGCCGAAAAGGGGTCCCACAGGGCCATTGAAGGAAAATAATAGAACTTAAGGCCATTTAACCCAAAAAATTAGGATATAAGATCTTAAACTTCCTCTCTTACTTATTTTCACAGCAAGTTCCAATAGCTGAGAGAGAGAATGAAGAGAGAAAAGAGAGAGGAGAGAAAAAGGAGAAAGAGAAGAGTGAAAGAAGGGAGAGAAGGGAGCTTTAATTGAAGGTGGGACCCAAGAGAGGTATAACCTTGCAACTCCTCCCCCTTTTCCTCAAGGAGATCCCTTATCCACAACTACAAAGATAATTCTCAGTTGATTGGGGAGGTAACCACTCTTCTTCTCTAGAAACTCATTGTGTTAAGCTAGATCTTGCATGTATCCTAACATGCAAATGCATTTGACTCAGGACCTCAGCAAACCGACCCACAAATTCGGCGCCCCTAAGACAATTCCGCAAGATCTCAGTGACCCATAAGTGCGGACCATTATCCTTAGGTGGCCAAGTACCAATTTTAGGATAAATTATATGATTGTGGATGTTAGATTGATGTGCATAAGCAATTTAGGAAAAATCTAGTTAGGAACCTACATGATAAGTCCACCCAACATGCATGCGTTGATAAATTTTTGTTTAATTGGTCTTCAATTTGTTTGGGTATGGAATTGGTGCTGCATGTTCATCCTTGCATCTGATCTTTGCATGTTCTTCCTTGTAGCATGCACAATTGTATTTTTACTGCCGTATTTTATTTTTTTTTGCATTATGGATGTTGTATTATCTCTTATCTCCTAGGTAATCTGGCACCACATGCACATATGTCTAACTTATGCTGTTAAGAGTAGATGCATTCATTGTAATATCCTGAATTTTATACTGGATGCATTGTACGCATAATTCCATCTGTACTAAGATGAACTCTTAACTGAAATGTTATTGAATACAACCCATTTTCCTGGTTGGTCAGCAAACTGAGATTTTTGAGGGTGGTCCCGTTGGTTGGACCATCCTGTGACTAGGCTGATTGATTTGGGCGGAAGCGAATGGGCGACAGTAGTGGGATTACATGGGTTGCTTGCACCCGATGTCGTGCGTTACGTGCTCGCCTGAACTTGGGCTGCATAGTCCACCGATTGACCAACCATGCTTGTTAACCATGTTTGCTCATGCCTGTTTGGAACCTGGAACACCCCTTGCCGACTGACGCCCACTGACAATAGCTAGAAATTGATTCATAGTCTCGTGAGCCAGGCATGATGGAATGAGACACTATATTTGAGTTGTTGGCCTACGCTGGGGTGACAAACCTCCCCGTAGTGATCCGCGAGCGATCCCACTTTCCAACACTCTTCACGTGCTTGCAATCGGAGGTGAGGAACCCGATGGGATCAATGATCGCGGGGCCCTGGCCTCGCACGTTGAGGGGTCATGGCCTCGCAAATCGATGAGGGCATTGATATCGTCGGGGTGTACCAGTTTCCCCAACCTGCTGGATGAACGGACTTAACTAAAAACTCTGCTAACATGTTCATGATCGCTTTGCATTAGTTAGGTTGATGACTTGGCAATTGAGGTCGCAATGAGGGAGTGTTGGTCATGCGCGATTGTTAGACGAAGTCGCTTGAAGGAGTGTTGTTGTGAGGTCATGCATCAACCAGACTCTTCAGTAGATGCAGGTAATGTAGAGTTCGACGAGCCGAGCAGGGTGAGTATAAACGAGGAAGAGGAGTTTTCCTACTTCCAGCTTATGGGCGGGTTACCGTAAACTGAGCGGGCTGACTATGGGCTGTTGAGCAGGGGATTTAGCACACTACTCTTTTGGACATTTTATATATGTATTTTGTCGGGCGACACCTTGTGCGACCCCTTTGATATTTTTTGTAGACTCGTATATCTTAGCTGCCTTCATTTCAGTATATTAGTTGTGGTTGTGATTTATATTCCAGTCGATTCCATTTCTGCTCATTTAAATTGGACTATATGCAAATCACTAAAATTAGGTTATAAGTGATACCTGGGAACTTGGAGGTCGAGTGTTTGCACGACCCCCAAATTTCAGGGCGTTACAATATCATAAACCCTTTTGGTTCATAATGTACATCGTTTAAAAGATATCATGCCATTGTAAATCTATCTCCTCCTTTAGCGTGTACAACTTCATTATCAGAGTGGTGACCTGTGATTGACTATTATAGGATGGTGGCTTGCGATTCATCATCAATGTCTCACCATGAACATGATGACCGCGAGCTCCATCGTCAATCTCATGTTGCTCATTATTACGAACATGGGTCCGTTTAAAGGCTTTCGTCATGCGATCAATTGTTGCCTACAATCCTTGTATGGTTCGCAAAATTTTCCATTGCGCGGCCCCAAATGCCACCATTGTTAATGGATAATCCCTTGAAGCACCATCTATGGGATTGTTACTCAAATTTTGGTTAGATGCCACTGGGCTAAGGAAAAGCCTCACTTTGATACCTGACGCAGGGAAAGGTGTGATGAAGAAGATCACTATCTACATTCAAGTGTGCAAGACCTTAAGTCCATATGGTTATTCTTGAATCCATAAGAAAAAAAGGAAATTCGAAAATTTTATTAATCAATAATGTGTAATCTATCTGATTTCTCAATTATACAGCTAATAAAGAAAAATTAAAACCTTAATTCATAATTACCAAAAATAATAAAGTTCTAACCCTTGCAAAAGTCCTAATTCTAATAAAATTCTTATAAAGCATAAATAAAATTCTGAATAAACCTTACCAGAAGAGTCTTAGCATGATTACAAGTAATTTCTAAAGAATGATGGGAATCTAAAACTCTAAAAATAAAAAATATATGAAAAAAATTGGAATGACTAAAAATACTAAATTTTTATAAAATCGATATTACTAAAAATAGTAATTTTTTTTTAAAAAAATCCCATTTTTGAATTAAAATGAAGCATTTTCTCGCAAAATGGATTGACAAGACCTTGATGGCCCATTACGGTAACGATTTCTAGGTCGTGTGTCTTGTAATGATACCCCGATCAAAAGTTATAGTCGATTTACAATTTACACTTCAAACGATAAAATCTTCCTATCCAAATTGAATTTCTTCTGGCGAAACACGCCCGAGCCCAATTATGTCATGCCCTAAGTAAGATTGGGCTTAGATATGAGAGATTACTTCCGCTTCTATTTAGCCTTTTTTTGGTCTAGCCATGTTAGTAACGGAATTGTGTCTCGTCCTACATTAGGTTTGGGTTAGCAAATTTGGGTACAAGTTTGATCGTTAGGAATGGCGAGGGGAGAGAGAGAGTTGACCCTAACCACCTTTTTCCTTTGGTACAGCCCACTTGAGTTTTGGATACTGCTCACATTTTGTCTAGTTTCCTAAAATGAGCTCACAAAACGGATGGAGGGAGTGGATTCCTCACAAACATCACGGTGGGCCCACCTTTGGTTTCCGGCGCAGGAACTTCTTGCGAAAGGCTTTTCGCATTAAATCCGCGTCCGGTGCGATTTGTCGGATGGACAGACGGTCCAAAAATTAGTCAACGGACACGTGTACGATCCATGTTGACTGTTGCCAAATTCTTCAAAGCTGCTCCTTATACTTTTCATATCGAGCTGGTCATCCGGGTTTCTTCTGTGACCACCTCATGCACGGCTGCGTGTAAATATACGTGCGAGCCTAGAGAACCTCCTCGCAAAATAAAAATTACAAGTGGACTGGACGCCCTGAGTAATTCAGTGCACACGTGAGCCGTTTTGTCTCTACCATCCATCCATCCCCCCCGCGCGAATACGTCGGCGATTCCACAAACGAGATATTGAGGATGTAAATCGCAGAGTATTTGATAACATGGCACGCATGTAAGAGATCTGGTCCATTCATTAGGATGGGCCGACCGTTTACATATTACGGTTAATGAATCTGGGCAATGCATGTGAGGAAAATGGACGGATAGAAATAAAATCACCCGTGTACAATTGTGGCCCATTTAATTAGTGAACAGATGACTCATTCACGTGGATCGGATCTCCCGAGATTCACTTCTTCAAGCTCACCCGCGCGAATTGCTTTAGTAGGAGACGTGATACGGTAGATGCGTATGACCGGAAGAATTAGAATATATAGCCAGCTCTTCGCTGTACACGTGGCATGATGATTATCATCGTACCATCTATCTCTAGGGTTCTAGAATGGATGGATAATTTTCAAATATTACACATAATAGCCAAACTCATTCATCAATTTTCTTCGCATGTCTAACTGAATCCATGACCGTTAATTATCTCTGTTTATCACCGTTACTTTGATGTCCATAAATCAGATGAATAAGATTCTATAATGTTCTGATTATCGACATATAATCCATCTATGATATTTTATATTAAATGGATGGACCTGATTGATGCATCCTTTTGGAGATTATAATAGTGAGTGATGGATGTACCGTAGCCGCATATCCTACTTCCTACCGTATCATCTCGGTTCCTCACGAGCCAGAAATTGAGAAGTTAAATTCCCGAGGACCTTGCCGAGGAATCAGACCCGCTGCCGAAACTGACTTTTCTATATTAGAAAAACCTTGGTACTCTGATAGAGTGTGATGGATGATACGCAGGCACTTAGAAATGCATACAGTATATACAAGTAGTCAAATTCAAATGTTTATATTTTTAAGGTTATTTGATTATCTGACTATCAGGTTAGTGAAATATTTATTATAAGGTTAAAAATGAAAAATATCCAACGATCCTCATTCCACAAATTACTGTCCATAAATCAGAAATTGGGATTGTTAAACCAATCTGATCTTAGTATTTTGATTTGAATACAGTGTGATGCACAAATTAGTCGGTTTGATTTGAGAAAATATGTTGCACGGTTATAATTTCATAGTGCCTGCGTATTAAGCGTCGTACGTAGCCCGAGTATCATAGGACTCCTCTTCTAGATTACCGAAATAGTAACGCGGACTCAACTCGGTCAGAATGAAACGGTGATGGGCGAGCTGAATCAGTCACTCGAGAGAAATCTTACTATGCAAGTTGCTGCATACAGGTCTAATTATCTCTCTTCTTTTGGTACACGTGGAAGAAATTTATGGAAAATCAGGACTGTTGATCTGATGTCCTACCCTGTGGATAGGTCACATCTCGCTAATCAGGTGTTGGACTTTGTTGGACATCCGAATCGATCGGCTCCACATTAAACTATGAAAAAGTAGAAATTGGATCTTCAGATTCATCTAATCATCCGCACTGTGATCCACCTGATCAACGGTTCCAATCACTAGAAATCATTTTCATCGTGCACCGTAACTGTGGGAAGTTGATAGAATTTCCATGCAGCAACTTGCATAATACTAATTTAGTATTACGCGAATATTAATTAGGGTAAAGGAGAATTATGTTCGCTCGCATAAGATGGTTGAGGTGCTTTGCGTAGTATTTACCAACAGTTCATATATATAAGAGATCAGGACCATTAATACAGTATAGAGTGCTGTGAGAATAATTATATCAATGAATACGATTTCTCAATTGTACATCGAGCTAACATGAATGGAAAAAAAAATGAACGGTTATAAATAAATAATTGTACTCCACATTGTCCATAATACTTGTGGTCAACCTGATGAGCGGACGAACCTGAATGTAGGTCTGGGCCATGCTCACAGTCCTATAGCTGATGAATGGCCCTCATGTAGCACACGTGTGGCACGAAGTCCTCAGTCCATCTCCTGGTGGCGAATGGTTGAGGCATTTGCACTGAGCTGTGATACACCGCAACAGACGCGGATTTCCTGCGAAAGGCTTTCGCAGGAAGTTCCTGTCCAAGGATTCTGGGTGGGGCCTACTGCGATGTTTGTGAGAAATCAAACCCGTCCATCCGTTTTTCGACCTCATTTTAAGACATGCTACGAAAAATGAGGAGGATCCAACTCAAGTGGGAGATAAAACAGTGGGGAAAGGAATGCCTACCGTTGAAACCTTCCTAGGCTCCACCTTGCTGTTTACATGTCATCTAAACCGTTTATAAGGTCATTTTCCCTCAGAGAAAGTGAAAACAACAAAAAAAAATTAGACCGTTACAAAACTTTTATGGCTATCTGATCAAACAGTGGGGCCCACTCTTCATGGGTATCTGATCAATGATCAAAATCCACAGAATGGAGTGTCCAATAAAATGCTTAGTGAAGGTGCTGTGTATCCATCATCTGATAGGTGAGGTATTAGGCCCATCCAACATGTTTCATCGCCGAGTAGGTGGGCCCCACTAAATCGATACTGTGATTCTGATTGAGCTGTGGAGAATAGAACGTGTACGATGGTTGTTGGTTTACATGTCAGTATCCGCCTTATCTTTGGAAGCGGATTGCGTAGTAACTCACTACGCTCAGCGCATTGAGTAAACTCCGTGAGGTCTACCATGATTTATGTATTTTATTCACTCCGGGCTTGAACCCAAGTATAAAATATTTAAAATTTTCAAATGGATCACACCATAGGAAACAATTGATTCTACCGTTGAAAATTTCATGAGGACCACAGACTTTTTAGATGAAACTTATATTCGTGTTTTCCATTCATCTATGTTTGTATGATCTTATGAACAAGTTGGATAATAAATAAATATCACTATAGGGCCTAGCAAGGTTTAAATGGTGAAAATCATTATCCCCACTGTTTCTTACGGTATGATCCACTTGATCTTTGGATATTCTTAAATTTTGGGTTCAACCCTTGAATTAGATGAAAAGTCGATACACCATATGCATTTAAGGTGTCCCAACTGAGTTTACTCAGTTAAGTAAGGGCCTACTGAGTAACTCAGTACGCAATCCGATTTCCTTATCTTTCTTTTCAAAATCCACCTCTCTCGCCCCTAAAACTAAATCCCCACCTTGCTACCGGAGGAAAGCAGAGGACCCACTTGAAAGAATGTCTATTGCAGACGCGGATTAACAAGTGTGACAGTAGCCTGTAGGTGCTGGACCGTGCTCTATGGGTCCACCATGATGCACATCCAGGCTGTTTATTTATTTATTTTAGTTATTTCAGGACACGAGTCAAAAATAGGCAGATCCAAATCTTACGTGGACCATGCCTACTAGTAAATTTCATAGGGCCACAAAAGTTCCGAATTAGTTGGATATTTGTGTTTTCGTCTGCGGGACCTAATCAACGGGTTAGGTGGCAAATAAATAATTTAGAGGGCCCTATGAATTTTTTAACGGTGGGCGTCCAATCACCACTGATTTCTTTTGGTTCAGATCATTTGCGACTTGGGTCTGTCTCATCTTTAAACTAATGTCCTGAATTGATATGGAAAGATAGATGGACGGATGGAAAAAATTATATATATCATGATGGGACCACAGAGCACTGTCCAGTAGCTACCTGGCTCCTGGCAGCGTCAGCAGGCAGTTCTTGTCCGCCGACTGCGTCTTGGCACGGACCAGGACCGTCCAGGTCCGGGGTAGGATGTAATCAGAATTCAAAAAAGGTGGGCCACTCTATCGGTCTTCCACGTCTTTGTTTTGATCCAAGTTCAGCCGCTAATGACATGCGCTTTGATAGTCACATGAGGCAAATGTGCATATTATGATCACGGCCGTTGATCTTCTTGGCCACCATGTGGACGGTTGGTGGTCCATATTTACAACGATTAGACAATTCTGATGACCCACTGCTATGAGTTCCACCGTTGGGTGTGGACCATTGCTCATCTCCTATTTAACTGTCTGTCTCAACTCTTGAGACCGCTGATCAATTGGCTATCACAGCATTATCAAATTACCTTTTGATCATGGCCCATCCAGTAACGGAAAAATTAATTAATGGTCCTGATTACCTTAAAAAAAAACCCACACATGAGAAAAGATACATGCCGGTGCACACTTCATTGTACCGCAGCAACTGGGCCGCCTTACTCATCGCCTCTGTGTACGATGGTAGGCAAAACCGGAATATGGTAGAGCCGTCTCTCTGCATTATCCCTGGAGGGGTTATATATCAATCTGAACCGTCCAACTAGTGGGATTAATCATGGATGGTTGATTTTTATATTTATCTGGATATCATATCCATTACTTATCTTTACCCTCCATCATTTATCTTCACTTATCGATTTTAAGGCCACTGTTTGGATGGCTAGGATCGCCTGATCTTTGCTCATCTACAATCAATTTCCACCCAAAGTGGGTCCCACTAGTTGCAGAATATGATGTGGTTGTTCTAGCTCTACGTTATCATCTCCCTGAGGCATCTCCACCGCGATATATGTGGAAGGATGAGAAATGATTTTAGGACCGTCCATCTAGTTGTCCTTGGGATCAGATGATGATGATGGGTGTATTTTTGAGACATGGTCCATCCATGATAAATGAGACTAGATGGACGGTCCTGATTTGATACATAAAGAGACCACGAGAACTGAGGAAAGGGGTCTCCTATTATTATCAGTTTTACCATAGTCGTAGTTTTTATAACTCGTTGGGTGAAGAATCCGAGTTGACGCGGGCGATTCACGAGTCAACCCGTCGATCCTTCTTCTGTTGTAGAAAAATAGAATTCTACTTTCTCTCTCTCTCTTTCTCTCTCACATATGTAAGCAGCAGAAACCGTAACCAACGAATTGCGCTGAGGAAGATAAGGCATTCACCACCTTATTATATTTCACATATATCCAAACACTCCCACCAAAAAAAAAAAGGAGAAATATTTTTTATTTTTCGTAGACATGGAAATAGAAATTTTGTAAAAAAAAAAAAAAAAGAAGAAAAAAGAGTAAGAAAACGATTTTGTTTCGATAATTGAGGAGACGTTGGAAAACGCATGTAGAAGTGTGTGGAGGAAAAGAGTCGTTCCCAGCAATCGCAACCCATTCCTTACAAACACCTTATAAAACCAATCCATAGCAACTCCACATCTCTCTCACTCCATCCCTACTCCTTTTGTCTTCACCTCCTCTCTCCTCTATTTTTCTGTTTGTGGTTTGTTTTCTTTCTAATTTCTTTTCTTTCAAATCATATCATTATCTATACAATATCCTTCTCCCACCTCAGTTTCCTTTCATCCACTCTCCTCCCACAGGAACCAAGGTCCTCTCTCTCTCTCTCTCTCTCTCTCTCTCTCTCTCTCTCTCTCTCTCTCTCCCTCTCTCTCTCTCTCTGTTTTCTTATGTGGGTTTTTTTTTTTTTCCTTTTTAGTTCACTTGGGTTATAACAGAGGCATGACGAAACACTAGCTTTTTTCTCTGTCTTATTTCTTAATCTGTTTTCATTGGTTGGAGAACCGAAATGGTTTCGAAGCTTAGATTGTGTAGTTTCTGTGTGTTTTCTTACATGGGTTTAAGCTGAATTTGGTGGGTATTTCTGTTTTCCTCATCTAGATTCTATCACCAGAATATAATATTAAGTTGAAATTCTGTTATGAGTTTTTCTTTTTTCTTTTCAGAGTTTGGTTTTATGGCTTTGTTTCAATGTTCTCTTCTCCTGGATTTGAAAAGTATTGTTTATATCTGTACTTTTTTTTTTTTTTTTTTTTTGTAATTTGGGTTTTACTAGAGTTTGATATGATGACTGATATGTTTACTTTAATGCGTGTTAGAGAAGATTTTCAATCTGAGGTGATTGATTCTGTCTATTTCTTTGTCGGTGTTTTAGTAGTAGAATTTCTGTTTAATTAGGCTTTCAGTTTTATGTGTGCCTTTCTTTTTTGCATGTGGGAACTGTTAGAATTTGATTTGAGGCTGAGCATTTTGTGGGATTGAGCTTATTTTCAATATCAGACTGTGAACGTCTCTGTGCTTCTCTCTCATTTGATTCAGCAGAATTTCATACTGAGATTGTATTTTTGCTGTCTTTTAACTTCATTTCGTAGAATTTGATCCCAGTCCCCTATGTTTGACTAGACTCTGATCTCTGCATTTCTTTTTTCTCTCATTTATTTATTTGCTTAAAATTTTAATTATTATGTGATTTTTTTCCCCATTTCTTGTGGGTTTTGGCGAATTTCATCTGAGGCTGAATTTCTTCTGTCCTTTTCATCTAGCTTTGAACTTTTTTTTTTTCCCACTGTATATAGAAATGAGTTTCTCCTATAAGATCTACCCTTGGGTTTGGCAGATCTTGGTCACTAGTTGTGTATTTTGCTCCTGTGGTGTTTGAGTAGATTTTGATCTGAGACTGGAATTTGTTTTTATTATTGTGGATTTAGAAGATTTTGATACAGTATTTTATAAGGTGTTTTGTTTTTATGGATTGAGCAGATTTTGATCTGCTTTATTGAAATTGGTTGTAGATTGTTTTTGGGGAAGGGCTAGTAGTAAGCTGCGAAGATGGAGGTCACGAATGTTTCGGAGTACCAAGCCATTGCCAAGGAAAAGCTGCCGAAGATGGTCTATGACTACTATGCATCTGGGGCAGAAGATCAGTGGACTCTCCACGAGAACCGTCAAGCCTTTTCACGGATTTTGTAAGCTTTCTTTCTTTATGTTCCGATGTTCATATATTCTCTATCTGGGAACGTTGATTGTTTCAACTTTTTAGAGTCTTGAGTTTCCAGTTTTGGATTTGGGAGGCCATTGTTCTTTGGAAATTCTTTTGGCTTGATGAAACCAAGCGAGCCTTTCTTCTTGTTTGTCTATTTATGCAGTGATTGTTTGTTAATATAAGACTTTGGTTTCAAGTTCCTTGATGATTTGGTTTAAGAAAAAGTCCATTATATTAGAAGAATGAGCCTTGTCAAGGAGATTTGTGTGAAAGCGGTTTAAGAGCATCTTCACAGCACACATGTGAATCTGGACCATTCATCAGGTGCGGTCCACTGTGAAAATCCCCTGGCCCAAGATCAGGTTGGTCCACTCATAAGACAGGCAGCTTGTCTATGTTGTACATAGACCATTGTTCACCTTATCTAGTGTCAATCTTCTCATCTCGTACACTTTATGGTCCACCTGATTTATGAACAGCCTGGATTTTAGGCCGGGGCATTATTTAGGGTGGGCCCCACATGATGAGTGGCCATCTCACACATGTTGCGGCATTGACACATGCACTGCAAGACTCTTTTCAATCGTGTTCACAAAGATCTCTATTCCATAGTTCTTGGAGAATTTGTGATCCTCTTCTTATGCTCCATACATATTAGAGTAAGTTCTGATCAATTTGCAGTTATCAGCTACTTGATGGAGGAAAAATTATTGGCCTTTGATTTTGGTTGTCATGCTTTATGTAGAATATGATGTTTGTGCATATCATAAGAGCAAAAAATTTGATATCATCCGTGTCTTTTGGGGTTAAGAAGTCAGATATCCACTATAGTAAAAGTTCTAGTACTTTAGTTTGGATACTTTTTTAAAGTGATAGTCATACGCTAAGCTCTTTTCGCATGCTTTAGGTTTTTCGACTGATATGGAGAATTACAATGCTACCATGCCTTTTTGAAGTTCCTATTGTTTTACCAAAAGCACCATGGTGCTCAGGTTGCAGAATATTCTGTGGTTGTACCCCTTTTCTGAATATGATAGTTTGATTGTGAAATAGGTTCCGTCCTCGCATACTCATTGATGTGAGCAGGATAGACATGACCACCACTGTCTTGGGTTTCAAGATATCAATGCCTATCATGATCGCTCCCACTGCCATGCAGAAAATGGCTCACCCCGAAGGTATTCCTCGTGTTTATTCTTGTTGTGTTTAGAGCAATATTCAAACAAAAATCAAAGCTTAATGGGAAGCGATGCAATCCCCACATCCAAGTCAATTGAAACCCAAAACGAGTACTTGATCAACTTGTAAAACTTATACTATGATTGGATCTTTTGAAACTCAAGTACTCTTGATTGGATCTTTTGAAACTCAAGTACTCTTGAGTATTCTTCTGTTTTAAGAAAGTTTTGGGGCCTGTTTGAGTGCCACTTAAAAATGAGTTCATCTCATTTCATAGTATGTATTAGAGATCATGATTGTTGGTCATCAAGATTGTTTTTAATCCTTAAAGAAATATGACCTCTAATACATAATTACTATTAATTAAAATGAGATTAACTCGTTTTAAGTGGCACCCAAACAGGCCCTTTGTTTCTACCGTAACTCTTAACCAAGTTTTGATCAAGTAGAGTCAATTCGGTTTATCTTTTCAAGTACTTAATTAAATTAAACTTCCTAACCTGGATTTGGTCAAAGTATGTCAGAAAAAGGAGTTCATGCCTAAATTCATGGTCTAATGTTATACTGCAGGAGAGTATGCAACGGCAAGAGCAGCATCAGCAGCTGGCACGATTATGGTTTGCCATCTCATCCTTATGTTGCATTTGATGTTGGCATTTCATCTTATTCTGTGAATGGTTAAGCAAACGTTCATTCACCGTTACCCAAGTAGCCTCCATGTTTGGCCTGCAAAATCTGGCTATCCATGAGCAATATTATAATTAACTTTATAAAATATGTCTTCATTCCGACTATATTCTAAAGATGTTGCATTTGGATGCACTATTGTATATAATTGCAATGACTAATCTAACAAAGTGAGAGTAACAAATTTTAATTTTTCTTCCGTTACTCCGATAAGGACAGGAATGTAGATTGCACTATTGAGGTTTCGGACTGCAGATTGCAATATGTTACTTTTAAGTTGGACTTGAAGGAAACATTACTGCAATCTGAGGGCTACTTCTTCATTATGTATACTAGGGAACATCATTTATGTAATCATTCTTCTTGACTAAACTGGGATTTTGCCATTCATTTCACTAGTGCATCCAAAACGCAGCCTTGATCTGATTCACAACTGTCTTGAACAACAGAAGTTGTAATTGAACTAAGCAAGTATGCTCAGGTCTATGCCAGAGCAGTTTAACGAGGGGTACTTATGATTTGGCATCAAGACATTTCATGTTCTGTGTGGCATTGTATACAAGTAGCCCAGGGTCGCAGAGCAATTGATTTGGTCAAAAAGATATATGCTCATGACTAAATAAGAATGCAAATGCTTTCCCATCTTTGCTATTCTAAATTGAATCTAGAAATGGTCTTTCGGTAATAAGATTAGAACGGACAGTGATAAATACCCCACCTGCAGAATGCAGTCGAAATTGTCATAAGGGATACCAATGTGTGTGCCACATGGGCCAACATTCTGTTAATTTAATTTCTTCTGGATGAAGAACATATACGGTCAATATTTTTGTTGGTGATTGTTTTATGGAATGTGGTATGTGTCTCACTCCATTTCTGCATTGATGTTGCAGACATTGTCATCATGGGCAACCTCCAGTGTTGAAGAGGTTGCCTCGACTGGACCCGGCATTCGCTTTTTCCAGCTCTATGTAGGTTCTTGATTTTTTATGTTCTGTTTTTGTTACTTTTGGTGGTCTGATTAATGTAGTTGCGTCTATGTATGTATGTCCATATATGTCTATTTGTACTTATCCTTGTCCCTTTCACCAAAGACCCCTCTGCTTTCATTAGGTCTACAAGGACAGGAATGTAGTTGCACAGCTTGTTAGAAGAGCTGAAAGGGCTGGTTTCAAGGCAATTGCACTCACCGTCGACACTCCAAGGCTTGGCCGCAGGGAAGCAGACATCAAGAACAGGTGTGTTCTCATTAGCATGGAGGTTAGGGAATTTTAATTGAGGTTTTGCCTCAGATATGTGATGTATGCATGCTTCCAAAAAAAAAAAAAAAAAACCAAAAAAAAATCAATGAGTGGAATAGAAATTAGATGGGTCAACTTTACTCTGGTTAGAACATGAATTGAGTTTATGTTGCCACTCAATTTTGTGTTGACTCATCTAATGACTTAAAAGAATATGCTAAGACTTGCTTGGGAATTTCCTAAAACAGACCAAGAACTTCAAGATTTGGTTGAGTTGGTTCATGATTTGACCGAGTTAACTCGATTTGTTGATTCCAAGTTGGGTCCTAAGTATTAACCTTGAATGTATGTTGCAATATAGTAGTTTATATTGTCCGAAAAATCTCAAGCGTCTGTTAGTTTGGTTCTTCAGGTTTACTTTGCCTCCGTATTTGACGTTGAAGAACTTTGAGGGGTTGGACCTTGGCAAGGTGGACGAAGTGAGTGGAAAGTATAATTTCTTGAGTAGTTAATCCAATTTGATAGTTTTCCGTATCTCGTTATTTTCAATTGCGAATTTATGATTTGTCTGTGGGTGACGCAGGCGAATGACTCTGGACTGGCCTCATATGTTGCTAGCCAAATTGATCAATCTCTAAGCTGGAAGGTATGTTAGGTTGACCGTGGTTTGAACAATCATGACTTGGGAGTTGGATAAAAATCGTGTCTCGTTGAATCAGTTGGTCAAGCAATTCGTGTTTGACTTGGTCGATTTATGGTAAACAAAAATATAACTAAATGAAAATGGGAAAGAAAAACTGAACTTTCTGATTTAAATTAATGCATTTCTGTTCAAAAAACGAGTCACTACTATGAGTTGTGAATGAATTTCCTGTAGACTCAGGCCTTTACCTGACAATATGGGATTTGATGTGTGATGCTTTGTAGAGTTTGGATCAATGGTTGTCATTGGCCCTGTTAGTGGGATTCATGTGACTCCCTTGCCAAGGGGCCACTCATCAGGTGGCCACACTTGTAAAAGAGAAATGGACAGTTAAAAAAATTAAGCAACAGTCCATATTAGTTGTACTCATATGGGCCACCAGATAAGCATACCGGCGTCATTTGTTGGTCAGGGCATCTAAATAGTATGGCCCGCTTGATGAGTGGCTTGAATGTCATGGATGCATGCCACATAGGTAAGGGACTGATGTGAGTTACATTTACATTTCTATGGTTGTTACATATCAAGAGGTGTAAGATGGGTCTGCCTTATCTTGACCAGTAAACAATTCACCCATTAATTGACAGACTTCTCGGTTCTTAACAGCATGAAAATTTTGTCACTGTTGCTATTCTCAAGTAGATCACGGTGCGGCCTAGCATAGCAATGGTCTGGATAACTGAACGATGAGCCCTGCTTGTCAGAACTGAAAACCCCAGTATGCTGTGCAAAGCGTTGGGTGCAGGATTCTGTTAACCATTTTATGTAAAATCATTTTAAGTTAAGAAAAGAAACAAAAAAGATGATATCAAGTGAAGACTTTTGAACCCTAGTCCTGATCACAAATGAAAATTTTCAATCACAAACGATCCGTTATATCCTTTAAACAACATTGGCTCTGGGTTTTGGACAGGACGTGAAGTGGTTGCAGACAATTACCTCAATGCCGATTTTGGTGAAGGGTGTTATGACTGCTGAGGATAGTAAGAATTTCAAAGTTCAACACTAGCCATTCTTGATGTCTTTGATTGATAGTAGATTCCTCAAACAGTCTTCTTTCAGATAACCCTTGTCATATGCTGACCATGCAGCAAGGATTGCCATACAAAATGGGGCAGCTGGTATCATTGTATCCAATCATGGAGCTCGCCAACTCGATTATGTTCCTGCAACTATCACTGCTCTGGAAGAGGTATACTTCTTCTCATTACATTGTGGATAGGTCTCCTGTTTTATCCATTACCATTGTAATGTTTGTAAGTACGACTTTTGGTTGAATCTGTAAATGGGGGGACTGGCTGAGCATTTGGGGCGGCACAACAAAAGAAACCCAAATGTCTGAGTTCTCGTTTTCGCACTTCTCCTCACCTAAAATAATATTTGGTCCACTTCAAGTAATGGTAGAAACCATTCCAGCCATGGTATTTCCCTGGTTTCATTGTAATAATTTCCACACTTTGTGCACCTTATAACAAGGACAAACTCCGGTTTTGAAACAAATGATGTGTTGGATGCGTGTCATCTTCCAAAATTGTCTTGTAACTGCGTGAATGTGTTAGAATGTTAGGTACATGGCAGCTTCATGTCCAAGTCAGAGAGCACTGGCTGTCCACATGAATTTTATATAGCCTAATTATCCAAGGAAAGCACTAAATTGATTCTCAAGAAATGGTAATTTCAGGTCGTGAGAGCCGCACAGGGGCGTGTCCCCGTGTTTCTGGATGGTGGTGTCCGTCGTGGAACAGATGTCTTCAAAGCACTGGCCCTGGGAGCCTCTGGAATATTTGTAAGTAACGGTAAAATGATCATATTCGATTGATTTCAGCCGTTTATCTATATGCGTCTACTTGGGTGCATTTCCCATCTCAAAGTGTCTAGATTATTATTCTCAAGTAGTTGGTTCTTAAAAGAGTTAGCCTCCTGGTTATGAAGTTTTGCTATGATCTCAAAATCTCAGATTGGAAGGCCCGTCGTATTCTCTTTGGCTGCCGAAGGCGAGGCCGGAGTGAGAAAGGTACTCCAAATGCTGCGTGATGAGTTCGAGCTGACTATGGCCTTAAGCGGATGCACTACCCTGAATCAGATCACCCGCAGCCACATAGTGACAGAGAACGACCTGATTCGCCCTGCAGCCCGGTTATGAAGTGCTTGGCTTGAAGATCACCCATCGCTCCTTAACATAATCGCCAGACAGAATTTAATGTCTGTTTCTAATAAAGGTATGGAATATGTTTACATGTTCAGGAGACACTCTATCATTGGGAGATCTTGTATCAGATTCCGCAAGTCTAGAAACACTTGGAAAAATTTTAAGCTTTTGTAATAATGATGAATGTTATTTCGTAATTGCCGATGATCATCCCTGTATAGCCCCTTCCTTGATCCAAACCCACTTATCTGAAACAATTGGAAATTATAATTGCACGTCTTCTAAATGTAGGGTGCGGTTGCGGCTCCCGCTCCGGAGCTAACGGTTCAAAATATTTGTTATCTGGGTATGGATACAGGGTCTAGTTTCAAACTCATTGGACCTCCAAATCCCAGGCTGAGGGGACATAGCTCTATATTTTATATTCTAATTCCGTTATTGGTATTTTTTAATTTTTTAATTATTTTGAAGGCTTTAACATTTTCTTTGTTTTCTGCAATTAAAGCATTTTAAATCATATTTTATTGATTTTTAAATATGCTTGTAAATATATTTTTACAACTTTTAATCGAATTCCAATAGAAAATGTGACGAGGACATCGTGCACACGTACGCCCGCACACCACCACCCCTACGCATGTACGTATGCAGAAGGAGGACCTCACCATCGATCTGCCTCGATGACGATGTCCAGGGAGGGCATCCTACCTAGAAGACAAGTTTTGGTTCGAAAAAAGTGGGCCCTATAGTCAAGAAAAGCCTATCATGGGATCTCATGATCGTGACCCACTTATCGGATTGATTTCATATTTTAGGTTTTATTTATTGTTATTATTTAAAACATCGTGAATGCTTTAGATTTCTTTGTTTGGTTTTTATTTTAGTTTACTTCATCGCCAAGTAATAGGTTGCGCACATGGTGCGAGTTTTTGGGATATAGGGTTTTCCCTATAAATAGGCACCCATTGTAGTTCTTTAGATGCATTCAAGTTTAATAAAAAATTTCTGCTTTATTTTTCTGTTCTCTTCGTGAGTTGTGGAAGAATTAAAAAGTAGGTGTGAAGCCCTTCCTTTGCGAATGGCTAACTACCGTGGTACGAAGCTACATCAATCCCGATTCACCCTCATCCTCCATCATTTCCGTAGCTCGGATCGACCGGAAACTTCGGAGTTTTCGAGCATCCCCATGGTCGATCAGGGCCAAGGAGAGCTTTTCCGCAAACGACACCCCCTCGCACGTGCGGCCGTGTACCTGTGCACGTGCGAGCGCCCCAGGCCCGCTGTCCATACACGGGATCGTCTTTTGGCTTAAGTTTTTATCCTCTCATAGCTGTTTTTTCATGAATCTTAGCCCTAGATTACGTTTTCCTTAAGTTATTTACCAATTTGGAGATCTCTTAGATTATGGACTGATTCTTATGCATATGTGGTTGATTTCTATTTCCCTTTGAGTATTGTTTGGTTCATAATTTTCATTAATCTAGCCTAACGTGTGTAGGCTTAGACCCGCATAGATTCCCTTTAATCGAATGTTTAGATTTTCATGTGGGATGTAGAATTTGTGTGATTGTTTCTAAATTGGTGTGATCTAAGCCTAAAACCTTACATATAATATTTAAACTTATGTCCTGCATCAAAATGTGGGCATCGAAGATTAAAATGTCTTATTTGTACCTTGCTATCATGAGAATGAATCCTGTTTCATAAAGTCGCCCCCAAAGGACTGGGACATGGTGGTGATGGTCATTGCCTGTTGTCGTCATCATCATCATATTTATTATTTTTATGGTTTTTCGTAGGGCTTTTACTGAACACCCATGATAAGGTTTGATCCCTGGTCTACGCACCAGCTGGGATTCTGAGCTGGGTCTACTACTACTAAATAGTTCTAAAACCCGTTGAATCGACTCAAAACTTGGCTCAAGATTTCAAGCCAAGTAGCCAAGAAACTCAGTACTGGACTTTGAGAGATTAGTGGAGTCGACTTGATGGTTCGATTAACTCGTCACAACTCAGGTGTGACTTGAACCAAGTTCCTCACCTCACCTCTCGGGTGGAAATTTAAGTAAAGAAGGTGGGGAGTGGGATTCACACCCACCTCAACCAAAAGAAGCAATGCACTTAACCAACAAGGTGTCTTGGCAGTTGTTGATTTAAATTGCATTTTATATTACTTATACTAACTATTTTAAATATCTTTTTACATTCCCAATATTTTCAATTTACACTAATTAAATATTGAGTCAAGGCTGTTCAAGTCTTTGAGTCAATCCGACCTGTCTAAAGATTGAGCTGAGTCGGGTTTTCAGGTTTTTCAACTATGCTGCTGCTACCATTATTACGAAGATGATGATGTTGGTGATGATTTTGTACTTATATTAATGTTCTGCTTCTTGAAATTAGGTAACTGAGTGAGCTTGGATGCACTACCAATCAAATTGCATTATCACTCTAACCAAGTATGAAAAACCAAATTGTATTTTCCTTTAGCATTTATATTGAGGTTGTGTTTGGATACACATTCCATCAAGACAGAATTCATTGAAAATAGATGGTGAATGCCATTTAGTTTGTTTGTCTAGCCTGTCACCAAATTGCAATCTAGTTTTCAGGTCTATCCAGCAGCTCCGCTTCAAAATGCAATTTGGTTTTATTAAATCTTTTCTAGACTCGATGCTGCTTTTCGTTGCACATACGATCAAACTCTATCAAACATACCTGAATTTAAAATAGTGTTTGATAGCTTTTGCAATTGAAAGTAGATGGTGAGTTGCATTCAGTTTGTTTGCCCCACATGTCACTAAATTGCAATTTGTTTTTCGTGTTGATCTAGTGCAAAATGCAATTCCATTTAGCATGAAGTTTCTGGAGATGAGGTTGTTTTAGGATGCACATATTACAGAATGGTAAGTTTTTTGCACCACCCATCATGTGGGCCCACCTTTGATTGCTTGTGAGTCTCAAGACTCACTTTGATCAATACTAGCATAACCATCCTATCACTAGCCTAGAAAATGGAGTGTCCAAATTGATTATATTGGAGACGGTCCTATCATTGATTTGGACCATCCTTCGTGTGGAGTCCACCTTTGGTTGCTCATGCCTCCTAAAACCTACTTTGTTCAAATGAGACTGAACCTTTCGATCAGTGGCCAAGAACATGGGGCCATATTGATTATACTAGAAAATGTTTGATCATGGATATGGATCGTCCATCATATGGGGTCCATCTTTCGTTTTCATGCCTCTTAAGAATTGCTTGGCTAGACATCCTAACCAAGTAACTAGGGGCATTGAAAATGGATGGTCTGGACTGATTTGCACTGCCATAAGCAGGCCACCTTTTAACTATCATACTTGTCCATAACAAAACAAGCATCCATGCCATTCAATCAATCACCAAGAAAATGTCTGGTGGATGATTATTGTTGATGATGAAATCTGGTAGTCCCTGCTGGACTGCTGTGTACTTGCAAAAATTAAATGACAATGGGAGCTTGGTTGTAGCCGGAGACCCTCCGATGCCTAAGTTAGGTTTAAGGCTTAATGGGTCCAATCGGGTTAGGGCAGATGTGCATTACATTCTACTATAGGTAAGGTCCTTATTTATGATCTCTTGATGGTCCTTACGTATATGGTAATGAGTTTGCTGTTCAGTCTCTTAATGGTTCTTACATATATGGTAATGAGTTTGCTATTTAGTCACGTAATGCACAAGGGATCTTACCCGATTTGTATGGTGCTATTCTCGGCATGATTCTTAGTAAAGATCTCAGGGAGGTAATCCTTTCTGTATATGAAGGAGATCTTCTGGTGGTCGGTCATGTGAGAAGGCCGAGGTCTCCTTGTGGTCGGCATCTGAGGGGGTTGTGATTGATAACGGATACTGACCTTTAAGTTGTGTTGTCGAGGTTAGTCGTTGTTTAGTCGCGATATTGAAATACGAGATGGGCGACTGGTCATCATCTATGATTGGTGCTCTGGTCGATTGCAGAGATTGTGCCCGGTGGTCGGGACTATGCTCTTATCCGACCTCTCCTTCCGAGCTACCTAGCTTCCATCTTCTATTTCATCTTAGTTGTTTGATTAGTCCGATTTTACCCACAGCAATTATGTTAAAACTAATGTTTGGACAATTCATCATGTGGACCTATATTTAACTTCCTGTGCTTCTCTTGCCTGAAAACTTTTTAAATTGCAATTCTAACTTCTTATTGGAATAAGTAAGGTGGTTATCTTTGTATTTGTATACATAGATAGTCATATACGCTGGTTGGTCCACTGACCCTCAAGGCCTGTGGGTTGGGTCCGGGTCTAAGTTGTAGGCCACTAACTAATTGTTATTGACTGGGCCTACTACATCAGCCCAAAGTAATCGTAAGCAGGCCTAGAACAGGTCTATATATTAGTTAAATAGTCAAATGTACTAGCTTACAATTCAACCAAAGGCAGTTATTTCCATTCTAGAAGATCATAGGCAAGGATCATGATGGTTTTTCAAGAGGTTGGTCAATGAAAAAAGATATAATAGTGAAAGTTTCACCGTTGGATCATAAACGACAGGATGGATCTCTTGTCAACGGCATGGATGCATCCTTTTCTAGCACATGTTTTACCTAAAGGGATATTCTTCAATGTTCTTGCATGAATTCCATGTGAGAAAGAAAAGTCATTTGTGTTTTCCATTTCTCTTGGGTGGAAGTTTCCTATATGAAGCACCAATTCCATGGATGATGAATGCGTGCCATTAAAATGTGCCTGTTTGTACGGGGGTCTCAAGTCCAACTGGTTGGACCACAAGTTATGGTCCACCTAGCTGGTAACTTCCAACATTATTCGTATGAGATATCCTATCCGTTCAATAGGTTCAGCCTACTGTGGGGATCTATGCTTATTGGAAAAATCAGCCACATCTACTCAATGGGTGGACTATACTTTTATATTTATATTTATATTTATCAATGGCTATAAATTATTTTCTATGGTGTGGTTGACCTGATGAGTAGATACTTACGTATTTTGCACTATATGATCTTCATGTTGATAAAATCAAATGGTAGGGTTGGATTTTGTATTAGTTTAGTAGGTTGGAATTTACCACCCAGATGGACCTAACTTGTGGGCTTGAGGCCCTCTCTATGTGTGGGAAATGGTACTACAAGGTCGACCTCATGGAGCTTTCCATGAGGTCGAGCGCTGTGGGCCCCACCATGATGTATGTTTGACATGCACATCACCTTTCCATGGTGGCCATGAGCCTAAAATCAGGCCAATCCACAACTTAGGCGGGCTGTGCTACCGACAACAGTTGAGAGGTGGCATACCATTGAAGCTTTCCTGATCGTTTATAGGGCCTGGGAAATGTGATTCAGACATCTAACCCATCCATTGTTTGTCTCACTTGCAAGAGGGGTCACATCAAATTTCGGGTAATTTCAAAATTCAGGTGGGCCCCACCAAGTGCTTTTAGATGTCTTGAGCATGATTTTACATGGTTTCAGATTGATTGGCTCAGCTGATTCTCTGATAAGACTGATTTTTGGGACATCCTATAACCAGGGGACCCACCAAATGTATGGTGTGGATGTCCAATATACATCATAGTGGGGTCCATAGAGTTGGACCTCATTGGAAGTTGCCTTGAGGTCAACCTCGTAGAACCTTTTCACATGTATATGTGTGTTACTGCTTACTACAATTTATGTATTTTTTCTACCTTGGAGTTTCTTTGGGCTGAGAAATAATTTGTAATTTTATAATTTTAAGATGCTAATGATCTAATTGGCCGAGTCAGCTACACTAATCCTGTTCGGCCATTCCACCCTATCAAGGGCCATGAGAAAAAGGCAGGGTGCAAGACAAGGACTTCATTGGAGGTCATTCATCATAGCAGTACTACTCTCACCCAAACATGCCTAACTACGTAGTTTTGATGGTATCCAGTACATTAGTGTGGGTATGATTGCACCTGTGTAGAAATTGAAGTGCTCTTTCTTTTCAATACGACAAAAGAGCACATTTCATGATTTTTGGATATTTTAATAAAAATGAAGATATCAAAATTCACAAATCTTTTCCTTGCTCTTAGAATGTCCACGAGCCAAACACATCCAAGCAACTAAAAAACTTTTTATTAGAGTAGAACCAGAGTTCTATCTTGAGTTGGTGAGAATTTTATATAATATTCGAGTGTTTTTTCTTTTTTCTTTCTTTTCTTTAATTAAAAACTAAAATGAATCAAGTGTTGGCACAGGCCATATACTGCAAGGAATGCAGCACACATGACAAGCTGAGACCAACGTGATCGGTTGTTAGGTGGGGCTGACATCGAACACACCATGGCCCCACAAATCAATGTAATCCACTCATCAGGTGGGCCAAAATCAAACGAAGAAAATGGAGGTTAGAAAGAGTATCTACGTATGGCCCACTTTTGGGACCAGGTATGTACTCGAGATCTTGCATATGCATGCCATTACTGACCCCTACAATCTCTTCTGGCGTGAGTGGCTGTTGCATTTCTCATACTAACCTCAATGGTTGTAAACACATATCAATATCGTGGGGTAAATTTCAAAAAATACAACCTTTCAAAAGCCTCTTGCTTTGACACTCTCCATTCTTTCTTAGCATTCATATCTCTATCTGTCGTGTATCAGCCATTTTTTAAAAATTTCAAGTGCATCAGTCACCTTTTCTAATCAACCACCGAAAGTAGCTCTTTGACTCAAAAACTTCATAATTTCAGTCATAGAATGAGAAACAACGATAGAAATCTTCTTTCTTTGTTTTTGGGTAAGTAATAGGCTACTGAAGACAAACATGCCTTAATTAGGAACAATCAAAAGTTCCAATCCTATTGACATGGTAACTGGAAGTGGACCGAAAGTTATCAACCATGCATATTGATATGCATGTTCTAATAAGAAAATCAAACTTGCATAAGTCACATTTGCAGTGGTTGGCTCTTTAATTTTCTTTGTGGGAATTCCATTGTGAAAGATTATGTTAATGCATTATCCATAGTTCAATATCTTAATTTTGGTAACTAACTTGGTTGGTTTCAAGCCCAAGTCATATTACCAAAACCAATCCAAGTCCAAAACCTTAATTCACACGAAATTCCCATGTTACTTTTTCAATAAGAGTGGTCTTATATGATTTGTTTGCCATGAGTTACCCAACTAAATCAAACAAATGGTAAAAGTGATGTAGGATTGGTCACGGATTATGGAAGGCCAGGATCCAAAGTAATTGGGGCGAGGGGGGCCTAGATGGGGTTAAAAATAGCCTAACAAGCACTAAAACTTTCAATGACCATAACTTTGTGATTGGATATCAAAATCGCGCTTGTGAGATTTCGTTAGAAAGTGATGGATGAGGACTACTTCTTAGACAAGCAAATAAGGTTTATTGGCCCCAAATGGTTTCCTAAAATAAGGTCATCTTGGGCATCAAATTTCAGTTAAAAGTACAAAAATTAGTATTGTTAATAAGTTATGGTTTTATTTTTCTCAGGAATTGAGAGTCCTATATTAATATGAAGTGTTTGTTTGAGTTATCCAAGGGTAGCTTACAAATATAGGTAGGCTTTTGGACATCTTTATCACTTTTAGTAAGCTAGCCATTGAGGAAAGTTTTCTATTTTGAGTCAATTAGGAGTCTAATCTTATTTTAGCATATTAAGTATATTAAGTTTTCATTTTTTCACGGCCCACCAAAGTTTTGGATCAGGGTAAAAGTTAGCCCCTAGGGTTTCATAATGTTGCAGCACATGCATGGTTCAGATCTTGCACTCACATCACAATGAGATAGTTCTCAAAAAATGTTCCATGATAACTGGCACACGTATGTACATATATATACGGGAAATGGTACTGTGAGGTCGACCTCATGGGAACTTCCCATGAGGTCGAGCTGTGTGGGCCCCACTGTGGTGTGTGTTGGACATCTACCCCATTTCATGCTTGGACATGGTCTTAAAAATAAAGTCAATCCATGACTTGGGTGGGCTACACCACATACAACAGTCGATAGGGGTTACTCTTCCATTAAAAGATTCATAATCATTTATTGGGCTTACCGAGATGTAGTTCACAAATCCAGCCCATCCACTGTGTGTGTCCCAGTTGAATGAATGATAAGACCAAGTTTCAGCCGCAATCGAAACTCAATGCCCCCACCAAGTGATTTTATATGTTTTAGCCATGTCTTCACATGGTTTTAGATGGTATGACCCACCTGAGTTCCGTATATGGCCAATTTTTGGGATATCCCATAAAATAATGGTAAAACATCAAATGCACGGTGTTGATTTTCAACAAACATCACGGTGGGGCCCACAAAGCTCGACCCATGAGGTCGACCTCATAGTACCATTTCCATGTCCGCCAAAAATGGGGCAAGCAGGGGATGTAAATCATGTAATTTGGTGCGTGTGATGATGGAAATGGATTTTGAGGTGGAAGCTCGACTTACGCCATCTCATGGCAATGAAATGGCCCACTAATGAGTGGGTATCCTATCACTTCAGCCCACCTGTAAAACATGCCAATGCTCTCTACAACTTCCATTTGTATCATTCTATATAGTCTGGAGATGATCGTTTTGCCATTCCTTGGGATCCTCGGATCAGGACAGGCTTTTGTCACACCAATTTTTTTATAGTAGGGGCCATGGATCGATGATCTACACCGTTCACCTGGTGGGCCTCTATATGAAGATGCCTAATTGTATCCTCAGCTGAAAATTTGTACAGTACGGTCACGTTTTCAGTTCGTACAAGTGCTGACCACGGTTCAGCAATCCAAACCACTGATTAATGGTCTTAAACATGGATAGCCGTGTACCCAAATTATTGATGATTGAAAGATCGTAGCCATTGAATATTTGGCCTTTTGTTTAGTTGAGTGTGTATTATTGCTTGATTTTCTTTCTTAACCATTTATTTGCTGGTCACCAATTGAAGATAAAGGAATTTCCCATCTGATAACCTTTTGGTGTGTCGCTGTCTATGGCCCACATACATAAACTACAAAATAAAAATCAGAGTGACAATGTACAAACTCTCGCTCCTGCATATGCAAACCACCGATCAATGTATCTGATTTGTAGAAAAGGGGACATTGATCTACGGCTGGATAACAAATGATCAAATGTCTAGATCACCGAACAGTGGGCCACATATGTTGATGTAAGAGTGGATCACGGACAGTTTCATGGCCAAGATGGATCAGAAAAAGCATGGTTGACAGCAGAAGTGATTCAGACCTTCAGAACTTTAAATCGAAGTATCTTGCATACCGCAGACTGCATACGGAAATGAGCCATTGGGCATACCATATATGATTTTGGAGGTAGGACGGGCTACTTTAGCCATCCAACCCTACTACGCCAGTTGCCCACGCCTGGGGTCAGACCAAGTTTCAGATGCTGAGAGGTGTTACCCACCATTAAAACGTTCATAATCATTTGTTGGGCCCACTGTGATGTCGTTCACAAATCCAGCCCATCCATTATGTGTGTCCCACTTGGATGAGGGTTCTGACTAAGTTTCAAAAACATCCAAATTTCAAGTGGGCCCCACTAAGTGCTTTTATATGTTTTAAGTATGTCTTTACTTAATTTTAGATGGTATGGCCCACCTGAGTTCCATATACGGCTGATTTTTGGGATATCTCATAATATAAAGGGAACTTCCCATGAGGTTGAGCTGTGTGGGCCCCACCATTCATAGAACCTTATATATATATATATATGAATGCTCACCTGCGCACCTTCTTCCGTGAGCACCTGTGAGCACCTTTGCACACGTGTCATGAGCATAGAATCTGAATCGTCCATGATGTGGCACCCCTTGAAATTCTATGGCGCAATTTTCAACTTAATACAAAACTCTAGTGGGCCATAAAAAAGAGAAATGCAAATCACACGCACACATATATCCTACAATGAATTTTGTGGGATAACAAGCTACTGAATAATCAATAAAATTTCCAAATCTAGGATTAGGGGTCCCTAACACATTGTAATACTTGTAACTAAAGAGCCAAAGAATACAACAATGATGCTGCAAAAGATACAGTCTTGTCTTCTTTCCATTCAATCAGACACCTTGATTAGCTAAATAATTTGCGGCACAAAACATGTGGTTTGCATCTTTCGGTGATTATTGACCATAAGGTGACGTCTCTCGGATCCTGCTCTTCCTCTTCTGAAGGAACCGCTGAAGAGATTTCTTCATGGAGAGAGCTGGTGCAGTGGGTTGAGGTTGCTCATGACATGGCTCCGAACCGTTCCCGGCTAGCCGTTGATCCGTTTCTCGCCTTGCGAGGCATAAGATTGCCTGAGCCTGCACCACCAAATACAACAAATCCTGCTCAGCTTAAAACTGAAAGAGGAATGCAATTTTTGTTAAACCTCCTCTAATTAATTACTTAGCTACATGATCATCTGGTCGTGTCAGTTATTTATAGAAAGAAAGTAGCAATAAAGCTCATGTGCACACCACACATGCCAACATGGCACATACGTGTGAGATTCAATCCATCAGGTTGATCCGACCTTTTACATCATCAAAATCACCAACCGTTATCCCATCTAATTTGGGTTGTCTACATGAATTCAGTTAGCCATTGACCACCATTTTTCATGTATTAGGACCAACTGCAGTTTTATCTGGTCTTGTAAGAGACTACTCAAAAATAAATCCGATCCACTCAGCTTGTGGGTCCCACTGTTAGGAACTAATGGATGGATTACAAAACTTCAGCATATTTTTTAAAGCTGTGCAAGCATTTGTTTTGCATGCTGTGGTCCACCTGACCAGTGGATCAAACTGGTTTGTGAGCACCAAGGCTGGTTTTTCTAAACTACCAATTTTTTGGACAACCAAACATATATAGCCATGTTTTTAGTCTTTTATTTTTAATTTTTTTGCCTACTCATGCATCCTAACTTCTGCAAAGTAAATTAAAAAATAAAAATAAAAATTGGCAAACCTGAAGTTCCGTCACATCACACACGGAAACACGTCCATTGTAAAAAATTGTCAAATGAGAGTTTCTTATGGATTCTTCTTGGCTCCTACAATTATTAAAAAACAAATTACTATTAAGTATCAAATATAAAAGCATATAAACACCCAAGTAGGTTCATTATAGAATAAGCTTATGATGCATTACTTATTTAGCGGCATGTAAACATTATTCACCTTCACAGTTAATTTATTCACCTGCAAAATTATGTCATCTAAACCACACATAAAATGAGCCTTCCCATTATTATGGGATTCTACAAGAATCAAGCTTATCTAATAATCAAGTGGTCTATATCATAGATTTCGATAATCATCCAAAAACTTCAAAATTCACATGATGGCCCACATGATGGTTGGATTGATATAATATTTGAGGGTCCCATGTACGCTCTTTAGTTAATTTGGACATGAAATGATAATAATATTCCATTTTGGTATTTGCTGGCTTGAATTAATGCAATTGATTTGAATTGAGGAACCACCTGACTTTGAATGAAATCGATACGTGATTTTCTGTGATTTAGAATCCAACTGTTTATGGGATTATTTTTCTTTGACATGAAATGAGAAGACTTTAGATCATGGATTGAAAGATGGCCTGGATGGGTGGGTTATAGGATCCAACGGTCTACACAATCTTGAAATCTTTTCACAAAGATGAATATGAACAGTTTATGTATCTTATAAAGAAGGGGTTATTCTATCTCATCTATAAACCTGCTTGAAACCCATTCATCTGATGAACCATTTTGAAATTCATAATATTCCATCTTTCATCTCATCTGGGGCAATGTCTTCTATTTAGTCATGAATAGATTTCTACAAGAAAATAGTTTTTGTTATATAATGCAGGGATCGATGACGATGATTGTAATCTCAAATGCGGGATTATTAGATTTTAGAAAGAGTATTTTTTATTTTTTATTTTTTATTTTTTAAAAAGGAAAAGAAGAAGAGATGGATTTACCGTGAAGCGGCGGAAGAGGGCGACGACGAGAGTTGGGCGCCGGTGCCGGCAGGGAGAAGGCGAAGTTCGAGATTGCAATTTCTTCCCATGGGGAAGGGTAAAATGGTCTTTGAATGCAGGAGGAGGGAGGGAGGAAGGTAGTGCAGTTGGGGTGATTTGTTTCTCTCCAATTTTAAAGCGTGTAGAAGCAAGACAGAGAGATTTGCTGAGGTGGAGAAGGGACCGTTGGAAAAGAATCCAATGGCTGAGATGAGAGACGGGAACATCCGTTTTCTAGTTATGGAAAAAAGTCGGCGACGTAACACTTTTTCTTGTCGGGATTGGGACGATGCGAGACTCATGCGGATTCTACGCTCAAGTATCGGCGCACGTGTAAAATGCGTTCCTCACGTGCCGAAATTCCTCTTCTCTCTTTCTCTTCTAGAAAAAGAAAAAAGAAAAAAGAAAAAGAAAAATGCTTACGTACCTATCAGTGTCACTTTCTCTAACGTAGAGGAAATCACGAAATCCAACCCGTCCATCAGGTGCATCACCCCTTTTTTACACTTCTCCTTAAAAATCAGGATGATTAAAGACTCAGATAGGCGACCCTGTAAAATTCACATGGCAAGGTCTACCACAGTTTTGGTATGGTGTGATTTTTGGGTAATTATTTAATTGTAAGCAGTCACTTCAGATGAATGGATTGAATGACATATAAACAACAGGCGGGCCCAATGCAAATCTAACTGTGGGAACAGGGAAGCAGATTGGCTGGTGTACCAAACACCCAATATATAGCTGATGTACTGACGTCGGCACAAGTTCTGTGGGTCACATCATGAGGGTTGCCATTTTGCTAGCTGTGTTAAGGCTTGAGCCCAAAAATAAGGCTGATCAAAAGATCAAGTGGACCACACTGCGAAGGGGGATTGAACGTCTACCATTGAAACCCTTTTGGTGTCACAGAAGTTTCGGATCAATATAAAATTTGTATTTTCTCTTCATTGACGTATTTGTGACCTTAAGAACAGATTAGATGGAAAATAGACATTATGGTGAGCCCTATGAATTTTTTAACTGTGAAGATCATTATTCTGCTGCTATTTTTGGTGTTGTTCATTTGAGCTTTAGATGTGATTTTGGCTAATGCTCTAAAATGATCTAAAAAAAATGGATGAACGGTGTAGATAAAATATAAACATTATTGCGGGGCCATGTAACTTTGATTTCCTTTGAACCGATGGTGCTTGTCAGTATCCAAGTCGCTACTGAAGTGACGTTACTAATCTCTGTGAATCCCGCCATGATGCATGTGTTGTATCCATACCATTCAATCAATTTTAGAAATCGGTTTATTGCATTACAAAGATAATGAGATAAATTTAAAGTTCAAGTAGACCCACCACCGAAAACTATGGGAGACGTCACACTCACCGTTAAAACATTTATAAGGCCCACAGTGATTATTTTTGAGATCCATCCTATTCATAAGTTAACATAGAGATTGATGAAGTGAAAATAAAAATATCAGCTTCATCAGAAACAAACTTCAGTGGCCCCTAAGAAGTTATGAACGGTGGATGTCACTGTCCCCACTATTTTCCATGGTGGGGTCTACTTGAACTTTAGATCTATCACATTCTCTTTGTAATTTCATAAAATGATCTCTAAAAATGGTTGGACGGTATGGATACAACACATGCATCATAGTGGGGTCCACAGAGCTTGGTGACGTCACTTCAGTAGCGATTTGGCTATTCACCTTCTCAGTATCCAAGCCGCACCCGTGCAACTTGGAGCTCGAGGAACGTCGGCGCTCGTCTTCACACGACACGTATTTACACCATCTATATAGCTGATGTGTGGTCCACCAGCCAATCCGCTTCCCTAACGGTGGCCGTTCCATTTCAAAATTTTCCTAGGCTGTGGCGTAGGGAACGCCAAGTGGTTGCTGCTCGGCTGATTTTATCGTACAGTAGATTTCTTTTTAAAAAAAAATCAGTTCTAAATTTCAAGTGGGCCACATAATAGTGATTGGATATCCACCGTTAAAACCTTTTCAGGCTTAACAATAGTTTTGAATCAAGATAATATCGTTGTTTTCCATTCACCGTAAGATTGTTTGGATGGCTAATAACGTAAATGTGGGCTTAGGAAGTCAACGTTCAAAGACTACTATTTCTTGTCATATCATCCATTGAAAATTTAAATTTACCTTATTTTAGGGTATGAAAATTTAGATTTACCTTATTTTTAGACCATGCCCTAAAATAAGCCGAAAGAACTGAGGGTGCAGGTTTCGTATGGTAAATATGGGACATGGATTGCGTACTACCTACCGTTCTCTAGTTCGATAGGTGAGACTATGGGAATGTATTTATTTATCCATATTCTACATTTCTTGTACTTTTTTCAAATCATTTTAAGGAATGAGCACAAAAATGATACCATTTAACGCTTAAGTGAACTATATTACATATAATTCTAGCATTTAATGCATTCTGTATCTAATGCAATTAAGCTTATTATTTGGTGTGGTCAACTTAAGCAACTTAAGCATTGGATCTGCTTCTTTTACGTGCAATTACCTTAAAATGGTTCGAGAAAAGAAAGGAACAGTATGGATAAATAGATACATGACGGTGGGCCCACCCATATAACTGCCCTTTGGTGGCTAGAGACGGGAGCGAGGCAGGAGGCAATCCACGTACATAGAAATGTGAACAGCAACGGGCGCAATATTGAATGTGGACATTTCCAGTACAATCAATTTGGTAAACGTATGTTGATTTTGTGAAGTAGGGCCCACATAAAGGGTACTGTCCAATCCATTTATCGTCCCTGGGTCCTAAACGCATTTATATTTTATTAACACGTGTTTGACACAATGATGCTTAAATCATAAAGCGTGTGGAATTTGCATTCCCAATTCAAGATAAGGGGGGCTTTACGCAAGTCCCAGATTCGGTACTAACCCCACTAGGACCTAGGGCCCACCGTTGTGTATACATTATATCGCATTTACCTATTTTGATAGATTATTTTTAAGTATAGTTAATTGGGGTGTACATGAACTAAGCTAGCTCGGTTAGTTCACTCGACTCGACTCGAAAAAGCTTGATTCGATTCGGTTCGAGCTGAGTTTAGCTGATTTTTTGAGCTCAAAAAAGAGTTTGAGCTGAGTTCGAGCATGCCCTAGCTTGACTCGACTCGGATCGAATCCCACTCGAATCTAACTCGAATCGAACTCAGATCGAAGTAGTTACTTTGCCATTGATGTTGCTCACTAATTGTTTGATAAAATGACTCAACAAAATGTGGCTGGTGGCAAGTTGGCAAGGAAGCTTTAGCTAGTGGCAAGGAAAGTATGTAGATGAAACAAATACTTTTTTTTTTTTTTAAAATTACTTAAAAGGTCTTTGAGAAAATACCTGTAAAACCATTGCATCTGTTTGTAAAACAATGAGATTTTGAACTTGCAATTCAAATGTTTATAAAAATGCCTCAATGGTGAACTTGGCTTGAACTCGGCCCAAGCTATTGACCGAATCGAGCCGAGCTGGCCAGTCTGGCTTGAGGACTGAGCCGAGTCGAGTTCAAGCTTAGGTCAGCCACTGTTCGAGCCGAGTCAAGCTGAGGCCAGCTCGACTTAGATCGACTCAATGTACACCCCTAATAGTTCCAAAAAATAAAAAACAACTCAAAGGCTCAAGTGGACCACACCACATAAACCAGCCATAACTTCTTAGGGCCCACCATGATATTTATTTACTATCAAACCTGAAGTCTACTTAATCCTTTGACTGGTCTCTTTTTAGTCTCCTACCATAAAATGACCTGTCAAAATGGATGAACGGTGTAGAGAAAACATATATAATATAGTGGACCCCACAAAGCTCCTTACAGGACCATGCGTCTCTATACAAGTGCTACTGGGGTAGTCCCAATCCGCGCCCCTTTACATCCGGGCAACTTGCAGGAGCTGTCATCTAAGCATGGGCCCACCCCAACGTTTGTGATCTTGACCACTGTTTTGGCAGATGCACCGATTGTGTGACACGCCGGATTCAACATAACTTTTCTATTCATATCATCATCTGGTTTTCCACTTGTACAATGGAGGGCCATGATTGATTGATTGATTGATCAAGAACATTTATTTGGTGGTCCATTCGGGTGGACCGTGGCACAAAAATCTCTCATATGGGAAGATCCAGAAATCCAATTCCAACCATGTTGCTATTCTTCATTTATTAGCCATCTATTCGCAGGCCACCGATCAATGGCTTGGGATTGCTCGATGGAGGAGATGTCATCTCAGAGCAGTATAGTTGCTCTTGGAACCGTTCATTCTGAGCCCCTGTTTTGGATGGCTCACATCTGGATGGTCAGCCATGATGGGTCCCACCGGACGATCAGCAAGGATGAGAACGTACGGTGGTTGGGAAGCACAACTTGGGTTATCCCTCAGACTAGTTAACTGATCACATTCCCGGTTCCATTTTCGAAGAGTTATTTGATGCTCCGGAACTGAGTGTCAGTTGAAACGCAGGCACTCAGAATTTGTAAAATTGCCTTACACTAACTCAAAATAAACCGTCCAGATCGATGGAAATACCACTGCAGACATCTGGTAGACCAAAATGTAAAGTCTGATACGTGTGGCTGAATTAGGAGACTTGTACATATTATGTTCACTTGGACCGTCCAATAGATGTCCCACCAATATAAGTTACATCTTGTTACGCATGTAAATGTATCACATGGCTTAGACAGTTTAGCTATAGCTAATTGAATGCCACGTGAACAGGTTATTAGTGTCTGCGTATCAAATCTCAGAATCTGCCAGAGTAGCTGAGCTTTTTTCTCTTGATATTAGTTTCCTTTTCTTTAAAAAAAAAAAAAAAAAAAAGAAGAAGAAATTTTATCTTAGGTGGGGAAGCACGTGGAAATGTTGGGGGAAGGCAGATTTCAATTAAATCGGTGGCCTACTTTGCTTGCTTTTCTATCGGGTAAGCTCTCTTTTATGCACGTGATCTATGGCTTTTCTCCATGTGATGATATTAGATTTCAGTTTCGAACGTGCGCACGTGGCAGTGCATGCATAATCCAACCACCCCTGTTTTGACAAGTGGCTTGTAAGTCGCCGGGAGAGGATCAGGTGTTTCCCCCACCGTGGGGTTCACTTTCATCCAATTCTCTTGTATATACAGCTCTTTCATCAGTTTTTTAAGCTAATAATAAATAATAAGGAAAAATTCAAGACCGACGATTGTAATCTCACGTATAGATGTCCAAATGGTCTCGGAATACGACGATTCTAGTAAGGAATAAAAGAGCATTAAAGTACCTTTTCAATGACAAAAAGTAGATCCAATTTGACGTTAAATGATGAAGTTATATGCATCTCTGTTAGATCGTGCGATTTGAAAAGATTAACAATCCATATTGAAAAATGATGAATGAAAAGTTCCAACGTACTTTTGCAATATCGAATGGTCTCTGAATTAGGCAATTCTAGTCCCATTTGGAAGCTTGACAAGTTACCATTCCAATGAGCTGAAAATAGTTTAAATTAGACCTCTAAAGAGAGAGTTATAAGGGTTACTATTGGACAAGGAGATGAAGGAAAAATTAAGGACAGACGACTGCGATCCCACTTACGGATGTCCAAATGGTCTCAGAATACGACGATTCTAGTCAGGAATGAAAGAATACTAAAGTACCTTTCCAATGACCAAAAATTGACCCAATCCGACATCAAATGGTGGAGTTATATGCGTCTCCGTTGGATCGCGCGATTTGAAAAGATTAACAATCCATATTAAAAAATGACGATTGAAAAAAAATATTCTACTATTGAAACTTTTTAAAGCCACACCTTAATGTTTATATGCCATCCAAACCGTTTATTAAGTCATTCTTACTAAGATGAAGTGAAAACATGAAAAACTTAATTTTCTATAAAACTTTTATGGTAATAAAAATATTTCAACAGCCCACTATATCTTTTAATGCGATTCACTTGGGTTTTGGATCTAAATCATTTTTTGTTGCATGTCTTAAAAATGAACATGCTAAAAATCTAGCCCACCTAATATCCACTACAGTAACTTTCTGGGAAAGTCTTTTAAAGGTAATTAACCAGATCTAAATCTCACTTGGACTATATCACAGAAAACAATGGTCATTGAACAGACTCCTCCGTCAAAACTTCCTAAGACCCCCATCTAACCCATTGAAAAGGTCACAGAGACCTGAAGGTAAGATAAACATAAATATCAGCTTGATCCAAAACTTTTGTGACTTTTAAGAAAATTTTAATGGTGGTTATTCAATCACTATGGTTTCATGTGACGTGGTCTATTTGTGGTTTGGATCTATTTAATTTTTTAGACCGTCTTTAAAATGCACTGTACAAAACTGATGAACGGTGTGGATAGACATCACGTACATTAAGGTCGGGCCTCACGGACAGGGCAACACCCATTCACGTGTTTCCCGGGTATCACCGAATCCTCTCTCAGCACGAGGCGGCGATTTGGAAAATAGGTTCTGTCACACATGGTCGCATGGCTCCCTGGAAACTTTCAGTTCATTGTACTATAAACATCTAGTGGGCCCCACTGAGAGCCGCCAATGATAGGATAATCCTACCCGTTAGATCACCCGTTTTAAAATTGAACGTGAGTGGACCCGATTTTCATTTTAGTTGGGAATAAATATGTAAAAAGAGATGGTAGGATCGTGTGATTAATGGTCCTTGCCATTAGGACTCAATTGGATGGACGGTCCAAATTGATCATCCTCCTGCCACGTGTAAGTTGAAGGCGAGTTGCATGGAAGTTCAATGGAGACGGCTCTGCTGAATTATTACATCCAACGGATTGCGTCCGGCCCCTGCCTGGACGGACTCGGTGCTGACAGAGGCTCTGTGAGGCACACCGTAATGTATGTGATTTATCCACACCGTCCATCCATTGTTTCAGATAATTTTAGCATATTTTTCTAAAAATTAAGAAGATCCAAGCTCAAATGGACCACACAGTGTTAATTCAACGCCCATCATAAAAAAAACATCTTGAGAGCCGCAGAATTTTTGATCAAGATTAAATTTGTGTTTTCCCTTCATCCAATTCTATATAACCTTATGAACAGTTTTAAAGGCAAACAAACATCACGGTGGGCCGTAGAAAGGTTTCAATGGTGGGCACCATTATCACCACTGCCTTTTGTGGTGTGGTCCACTTACCGTTGAATCTATTTCTTTTTTAGCTCATCCACTAAAATGATTTCTAAAAGTGGATGGATGGCTTAGATAAAACACATACACCAAGGTAAAGGCAGCCCCACATAGCACCTGCCTGGACAGAGTCCATCCAGGCAGGCAGGCGCCCAATACCAATGAACCCAACACCAGGCAGCTAGCTGGTGCAAAAGCTTTGTGGGTCCCACCATAGTGTAAGTGCTTTATTCTCATTGGCTGCTAAGCAAAAATACCACCAATGGGATGATCCAACTATTTTCATTGGAATGGTTATGATTGCCTAACAAAAGTGATTTATAATCATAAGAATAGATGATTGTTCCTAAAAAAAAATAGATGGATTAAATGGTTACTTGAGTATATTTTGTTTAATTGATCTTGACAGTCTATATTAAAAGTCATTGATCAAAAGGTTATTATTTGTCCAAACATGTGATGTTTGCATGGTAGCTCTTAAAAAAGTGTGTTAGACCAAACATACAGTCTTAAATCAATGAATAAGACAATGCAAGTGTGTAGATGCAATTAGGATTATTGAAGCATCATTCATTTTAAAAACAATGTAAAAGAAAAGACACACCAAACAGACCTATCAAGTGGAGATGAAAACATCAATGGATTTGACAAAAAGGATAATCAAGCTAACCAATTAGGTGGGGCATCTCAATGACAGGCGAATGTCCCATCAACAGGAACTCATCAGAGAATTAATGGGATTCTAGATGTCAACCTTTAATACATGCTTAAAAACTTGTTAACATAATCTCAAAGCTAAAAACAATCATCAATCATCAATTCATTGACTTGAAAATACATACATTAACATCTATTTGCAGACTAAAGAGAGATTGATATCTTAATCCTACTAAAATTCAAACTCTAATCAACCTCTTACAAATTGGGAGTCTGGGTCATGTTTGGATAGCTGGAATTTAAGAATTTTTTTTTAATCTAATTATAATTCTCATGACAATAATTAAAATATAAATTTCAATTTTGAGTTCGTATTTGGTAGATAAGTGAAAATCTTATATTCCACTTATAGTACTCAAACTCAATTTCTTGTTTGTTTGATTTATTATTATTATTATTATTTTTCGATATTCGATGAACATTGAATGGGAGCAGCTAACAAGAGTTTTCAAAGCGCATATTCTTTATGTACAAAGGTATTGGACAGGGCTGACGAGATGGGCGAGGACATTTTTATGGTTGGACTCACTTGGACAGACTCTACACTGGTCCTAGATTTCAAGCTTGGGCCCAGCCCCCAAACCATATTTAGGCACTCATGGCTTAGCCTAAAGGCGGCATGGTCCATTGCTACTGCTATCCATAGATTTGTCATTTAAGATATAATTTCACTTTATTTATTAGCTTATAATTCATCTAATGTGGGACCTACCCCTGTGATTGCCTATCCCACATGAAGTTTAATTTGATTTGATGATAGTAGCATTTGACCAATGCTGGAAAAATGAATGGTCTATATCAATAATGTGGACCGTCTACCATGTGGGGTCACCTTTGATTGTCGATTCTTCCCAAAAAATAAAAAATCACTTTATCAGATGATTCAATCCATCCACCAATGGCAAAGAAAATAGACAATCTTAATTTATTATAATAAAGAAGTTTTGATCAATGATCTGGACTGTCCATTATATGGGACCATCTTTATTGTACATCCCTCTTAAAAAAACACCTTGATCTGATTATATTAATTACAATAAAGAAGGTTCATCCATTGATTGGGACCATCCATCATGTAGGTCCATCTTCGATTGCCTATGTCTTTCAGTTTCGTGAGTGGGCAACATTATCGGTGCTATCTTATTCTCATGCAAAGCAAATCAAAATAATAATATTAATAAATAAATAAAGAGAGGAAATTTTACAAGAAACTACCTACTTAATATAGATTTTACATTTGGTGCCTTTTTCCCAAAAAAGTTTTCAATATTCTACCTCAGGTAATCATCATTAGATTACCTTCCCCATGGATTTCTCAAGGGTGTGCGTGCTAGGAAAGGGACCAGCGGCTCAGGTGGGTTGCACCATAATTTATTAAAATCCACCTTGACCACTGGGTGTGTTACCCCATATGAAGCCCAGGGCCCAAAAATAGGCTCATCTGTGATTAAGGTGGGCCACACCAAGGGAAACAGTTGGGGGAGAGATACCCACCCTTGATTTTTACAAGGACCAACATGATGATTGTATTACTTCAATCATTAAATGCCACACCAAAATTTAGGCTTGGGGCCCAAAAATCGGGCCCATCTATGATTTAGGTGGGCCACACCAAGGGAAAGAGTTTGAAGGGTAAGCATCAATAATGTGGTCAGCTGATTCATAGATGGAGCTTAGTTTTGGGCCCTATGCCTAATATGGAGCGACACACCTGGTGTCAATGTAGATTTCATGGTAACATTAGGGCAACCGTCCTCTAGGAGTGAGTGATGTGCATAATAGACCAAGTGAGTAGGGATGCAGCTCCGTTGGCTGCTCGCTCGGGCCTAATAGGTGATGGTATCACACCCTTTTCAAAGGAACTGTATGTGACACTCTCACATCATATAGCTTCGTCCTGAAATCTGGACCTCTCCTTTCTTTTGACTAATGAGTCCTCGAACCAACTTCTCCTTGCAGCTTAAAAATGTGATGCATTCCCCCCAATGCACAATCTCTAGAGTTTGCCCTTATACGAACGTCTCTTGCAATAAAAAAGGATTTCATATTGAGCTTCAAATACATGCTATTGGGATGAGATGACTCCTATAAGCTCTCCCCCCAAGAACCACACGTGTGAGTTTCCACGCATACCTGAGCCGACAGCCCATTTGCCCATCTGAGCAACCTTGAGAAATCTCAAGGGAAAGTACTCCAATGATAATTACTTGAATTAATGACCTGGCTTATTGAAGAAATACACACACACACACCAAATTGTAAACTCTATGTTAAGTAGATAGTTTTATGTGAAATTCCCCCAAAGAAAAAGGGTGCGCTTGCAGGAACGGAAGGGTTAGGGAAATTCTTTGTGCAAAATGCCTTCAAAGTTGAAGGTTTGTGCACATTTGCCTTCATTAAATCATAATAGATGGAAATGAGTACACCACAAAGTCCCCACCAACAGAAGGCTCAACAAAGATCCCAACCCAAAAAAGAAAAGAAAAAAGAAAAGGCTAAAGCCAACCAAAATAAAAAATAAAAAATCCATAATCCTATCAAACCCCACCCATGATCAAACTCTATTTGCAGCAGCAACACAACACCATCAATCCAAACACTCCTTGAGCTGCATAGAATCTTGTCCACTGCAGTAAGAAAATAGAACGAGGCCTGCCCGCCCTCTGCTATAACACAGCCAATCATATGAGAAATTTCCTTCAAGTTAAGGAACTTCGGGTACATTTGGTTCCACCAAATGCTTGAAATTTCATGACATTTGGTGCAACCAAACACACCGTCGAGCATAAAAGGAGCAGTGAAACAGCCCTGCAATGGAGGAAGACTGAATCACATGGAACCAATGCTATCAAACATGCCACCAAACGCTCCATACCAGAAACATACCATTGTGAAATTCGCATGTAACCAAGTAGCCGTACAGATGGATTGCAGTACCTGGCCTAGCATTCCAGAATAAAAAAGGATCAAGGTCTTCATTCCTGAAGCTGGCCCTAATAAGTGCAAGCTTCCATAAAAAAAAAAAAAAAAGACCTATACACTGGTCCAAAAATGCACAATGGCCCGACCAGCCACCACTGCCCATCCTCCATCTTGGAAGCCCAAGACAAGATATCCTAGCCAGGATTACAAAAAATGTGGTAGATGAAGCAAGCTTCATCCCCAACAATCTGCAAGTCAAGATCAGCCAAGGCCCAACAATCAATGACTAAAAGCTTATGAAGAACCCAAGCATAGAAGGATGCAGTAAATAAACTGAGAATTGGCCGAGTCAACTGGATAAAACTCTCAAGTACCAGAAAACTCACCAAAAATTTTACTTCCCACAGAGCTTGCAGTTGGGTCCAAAAGCTGGAGAAGATAATCATGAGGTAACAACCACTTAAATATGGCCATCAAACATCCCATTGCCTTTCAAAGAAGCACAGTGAGACTCCATGCTAAAGAATTAGACATCAGCCTCTGGAAAACTACCGAAAAACTTCCCATTAGGCTTGTTAAAGATCAGCCCAGGTACTACCGAGAAAATTGCCTTGTAAGAAGCCCAAAAAAAACACATGTAATTTGAACAGCAGCAAGATGCATCTTCATGACAACAAAACACCCATCTTCTCAAGCCCAACCAACTGCAATTCGCCTGGAAGTATTATCGGAAGGATACCCGCCCCAGTGTATGCTTGGATAGATACAAAGCACGATGCCAAAATGATATGCTGACAACTATTCCATGATACAATGCTGAAGCAGCTGGAGTGTGGAAGCAACTCACTAAGCCCTTAGATAATTAGACACAATCATTCACAATCCTCAGTGATGCAAATGCAGACCCTCCCTCCCTACCTACCTGTCAGGTGGGGACTTGGGGTCACCATGGACATGCCTTTGCATATAAACCAGGCTGAGCCAGTCATCTGTTGGGTACACGCGCATGACAGATGGACAAAAGAAGAAGAAGAAGAAAAAAAAAGACCCACGCTCGGAGGCCTGGCACACGTGTGCCCACCTTATGACTGGACTGACCTGATAGTTGGGCCACAGCCCACAGGTCCACAACACATACATAAGGGTGCACACCTGCTGAAATCTGTCACACATGCCACACAGTCTTGAGATTCCTACTCTTGTAAGTAGCCTCAGTAGGGTCCTTCCTATGGGTTTTGGAGATCATGTTTGATTCCAAAGATGCGACTTGCCACCAATAAACCAAAATCTAGAATGAGCAACCAGCTGCGGGGCTAGAGGAAGAGCACCAGTAAAATCATCAAAATGAAGATAAACAAGATTCTTAAGAATAGTGGATGTTCAACATGAAAGGTTTTCAAACAATATGTCACACAAGATACATCCCAATTGTATTATTAGTGATACAAAGACTAATAGACGAGCATTATGACCACAGCCACGGAGCATCTCTCCATACACACCATCGCTCTCCATTGTTACCATTGCTTGCATGGCTCAAATCCTGGTCATCGGAATCAATGTGCTTGCTTCCACCCTCTTTGATAATCCCAGGGCATTGCAGTTTCTGGTTGCGAACTAAAGCTTCGTCTCTATATGCTGGGTTAGCGTACTTAGGATGGTTTAGAAAAGAAACATTTTTCCACCAAAGCTTGAGGGCCTAGATAAAGGTAAAAATAAAGGAAATTAATATGTCTACAGAAAGTGCATCTGCATATTATCCCCAAGCATTTTTGCGTGCTAGATTAATCTTAAAGGCCTGGGTCAGGTTTTATTGTGTTTTATATAAGCAAGCTGAGTGACCCCTCGAACTTAATCTATTGAGTCAAAGAAACTCTATGAGTCTTGGGGGCAGCTTTATTGTAGTTTTTAAACATCAGATCTTGTATCATGTGTTCCCAGGCACAGAAAGTGTATGGTAGCATGCAAGCCTCTGTTGACTTGGGTAGTAGCATCGTGTTCATTTAACAAGTCTGGGGACAACCCATTACAAAATTCTAAATGAAAGCAGTAAAAGACTAATCTTAAGAGTTAAAACACAATTAAAAACCCATACAAAGAAAACTAGTACTTGATTCATATATTGGTCTTTAAATGTTTCAATTTGACCTAGCTAATTCCATGAAAAACTTGACCTTATATATAAAGAAAAAGTTGGTCAGGTCTAACAGCAACTTGGTCATTTTCCAAGATAATCAACGCTTTGACACATTACTTGCACTTGACTGAAACGAGTTGACCCAGTTGAATTCTCACTGCAACAATGAGCTTTTGAACAGTGGACTAGACCTATCTATGTAAACTCTTACGCGAATGGAAACATTTTTTTTTTTTTTTAAAAGGAAGGGAAAAAGTAGATAGGCCAGGTTGTTTTGAACTGATCTTTTAATTGTTCAACTCACTTGAACCTTCAATAGTGGATGGGCTACTCATTTAAACTTTCAATAGTGGATGGGCTAGTTTGAGTGCTAACACTCTTGCTTTCTTTTGATCCTCCTAGTGGTTAGGTTTACATCCTTCTTCTTCTTCTTTTTCTTCTTCTTCTTCTTTTTTTCAATAAAACTTGATCCATTCATCAAAAGAAGAAGAAGTAAAAAGTAAGTTACAAATAATTGAAGGTGTTAAGTTAACAATAGATACCTGCCAATAAATCCACAATGCCACCTTTTGAGGCATCAACCAAAAAAATAATGCAAGACAATGTGACCTTGAGGAGTGGACCCTTTTGGCTTTCAATGTAGCCGTAAAATAGTCCCCGAGCTCAGGGTGTTGAACTGAAATTTCAAGAGAGAGATCCTCCCCAGGTGCTTTTGCTCGCATTCTCCAGTTTCCAAGCATATCCTACATTTATTCCCAAGGCACCCATTTTATATGCTGATAAGAAACAGAGTGAGTCTGCATTCCCACAATGTCTGAAAAAATATCATCCATACAGACTACAAATTCTGACATTGTATGATATCTCTAAATTTTGCTTGATTATATGAAGAACTCATGTCATGTTCTCTGAAAAAAGAAGCATGATGGGATCTCTAGGTAATAGCTTCAGAAAAGCAAGTCTAAGCTAAAAGGTTCCATTCAATAGCAAAAAGGTTAGTTGTGGAACATCTAGATGCCCTTGCGTAAAAAACTAAACGAAGAGACCTCTGCTGCGGTCCTTTCCAGCAGTATCTCATCCATGATCACCAACTGTGCCCTGGCGACTCGGCATTTCAAGAGATGGTCATTTGAGGGCCTGATGGGCAATTGGAGTGGTGATTGTTGGAGGCCAAGATAATTCCTCTTGGTCTATCATTGGATATTTAATTGTATTTTTCTGGTTTGTTTCTTCCTTCAAACTTTAGTTGGGAGGTGATGAGAGGGTCACCTCCTGCATCCTTTTCTATTTTCTGCTGGTGTGAATAAATTTTTCGGCCATCATTTGAAAAAGAAAAGAAAAGAAGGCTTAGCCAACGGTGATATGGGCCCCCTGAGTGGTAGGGGTGTTCCCTGGTGTGGTGTGGGTGTGTTTGTAGTCTTTGCCTTTGAGGTTCTTAGTAAAATTCTTTATAAAAAAAACCCAACGGTAATGGTGAATGAGGACTTGATAGGATCATGATTCTGGCAGAGAAGGTAATATAGGTTTGTCTCCGAATTTTGTTATGTAAATGTGGACAAAACAACTGTTCAAACTAAATCATCATCATCATCATCATCATCATCATAACCCTTGCCTGGGCAATCAAAAGGCCAATAATTTTAAACCATAAATAAAAAAAGAAATTGATAAATCATACCATAAAGGGGCTGACGTGCAAAGGCTTCGCCACTAAATCTGAATCTGGATCGAAAACAAATGAGACTCTTTCACCCCAAGGTGTGTTTGTTACCTAAACCACAAACCCCCATGACCATCAACAAACCTCTTAAGAGTTTCAAGACAAAAAACATCCTTTTAAACAGAAAGTAGTGTTCAATCCAAAGTGTGTGTATGTGCGCGCGCGCGCGTGCGTACATATATGTATATAATATAATCAGGCACACAAGAATCCTATGGAGCTTCAAGACACAAAATATCCTTTTAAATAGAAGGTAATAGTTCTTCATAGAAAATTGAATCAGAAAAGAATAAGAATACGTGAAGATCAATTGATTAAATCATAAGCATATTACAAAAGAAATAGCCAAAACCCAAAAGGAACTGTGATGGGTCCCCCCTTTCTTCCTTTATGTTTTATCCAATGCATGCGTGAAGTCCAATCTAACTGAAATTAAGTCTATGAACATGACAATCTGAATACTGAATAAGCGTGCATTCAAAATTGTCCCAGAATTCTATCAAAAGGATTCCAATTACAAACTAACTCACATGATTGATATATCAAAACAGCTTAATAAATCATTGAAAAGGGGAGCATAAAGATGCTATACAGGCCTATGAATTTTGGCATAAAAGACTAGGAGTTTCTAATTGATGTCCCTTGGAAATGAATGCAATAAGGACAAAAGAAAAACTAATAATATTCAATACTAAAGATGTCTGCTTAAGGACTGTTGAAACTTGAAACATATAAGTATCTAGAGCTTTGCTAAGTCCTCACATGTGTACAAGTCAGCTAAAGCAGGTGCCACCACATATGCCGGTGTGGCAGTCAGGTGAAACATCCAAGCCATCTATCAGGTAGACTGACCTACTGTGTAGATGCTACTACTGAAAGATATAGGTGGTCCATTCAGTAGTTGAGCTATGATATCAGAAATAACTTGACAGGTTAGTAAGTTGGGCTGATTTTATTTTATTTATTTTGTTTTTTTTCACGACCATACATTTATTCAATTAAATTTGTCCCAATGGACAAGTGGCCCTGCCTGATTCTTGGTGTATGGAATTTATTTATTAGTGGCACCCTTCTGATTGCACATGTCAGTGGCACTGGCATATGTGGCAGCATGTGCATTTGTGATGTAGAGCAGGTTGTGGATAATTTCATGACCAAGATGGACCAGAAAAGGCCCGATTGGAGACGGAGGTGATCCGGACCTTTAGAACTTAAAACGGTTGAAATCATGGATAATTTTGGGTTTCCCACGCCAAATTTGCGAGATTCCATCAGATTGACGGTTGACATCCCTGTTTATTTTCATTTTTACTATTTTTAGTAAGTTTTAGTTTGATTGTAACTCTTCGTACATTGGGCTTTAGGAGTTGTGTTGCTTAGACAAATTAGGGGAACGTCATGATTCGGCCGAAACTTCTATTTTTGGCCGAAAACCATGTGCTCTAGTAGAAATCACGACTGTCTATAAATAGTAAGTTAAGTCGCGATTTTAGGGAGTTTTGGTTGTAGTTGAATTCCGAAACTTCTCCCTAGGGTTCATAGCTTTATTTAAAGAGTTGTAAACTCGTTTTTCATCATCAATAAAGTTATTTCGAATTTTCTAGAATTAATTTCTATTTTTCCTCGTGGATTCAAGGCATCTCAATGAGGAGTCCAGAGAAGCTCCATGGATTTGGAGTAGCTATCCTTGAGGAAGATGGTGCTCGACCTCTACACGTCCTTCCCTGCATCAATTTGGGCCTATATTTGTGCGGAATTTATTATTAACATGGAGAATTCCCATTGATTGTGGGTAAAGGCTTAAAAGGAAGCATGATTAAGCAGCAAACATGTCAAGTTAAGAAGAAAGAAATGTAATGTCATGGCATTGGATATGTATCAGAGTCACCACAGAGGCGATGTTTTGAATGATATCTTGAGACAATAAGTAGAAGAAAGAAACATATAAGTACAAGCATTCTTTGTTGAATGACAAATGACAAGTGCATATATAAATCATGTGGTTGGGTATATGGATGGGTATATAAACCATGTGCTCTAGTAGAAATCACGACCATCTATAAATAGTAAGTTAAGTCGCGATTTTAGGGAGTTTCAATTGTAGTTGAATTCCGAAACTTCTCCCTAGGGTTCATAGCTTTATTTAAAGAGTTGTAAACTCGTTTTTCATCATCAATAAAGTTATTTCGAATTTTCTAGAATTAATTTCTATTTTTCCTCGAAGATTTGAGGCATCTCTGTGAGGAGTCCAGAGAAGATCCGTGGATTCGGGGTAGGTATCCTTGAGGAAGATGGTGCTCGACCTCTACATGTCCTTCCCTGCGTCAATTTGGGCCTATATTTGTACGGAATTTATTTATTAACATGGAGAATCCCATTGATTGTGGGTAAAGGCTTAAAAGGAAGCACGATTAAGCAGCAAACATGTCAATTTAAGAATAAAGAAATGTAATGTCATGGCATTGGATATGTATCAGAGTCACCACAGAGGCAATGTTTTGAATGACATCTTGAGACAATAAGCAAAAGAAAGAAACATATAAATACAAGCATTGCTTTGTTGAATGACAAATGACAAGTGCATATGTAAATCATGTGGTCGGGTATATGGATGGAGGAAAAAAAAAATGTTTAGTCCAACCTCAGCAATGCATTTGTTTAAAAGGGGAGTAGACCCATGAAGATCGTAGCAGTAATAAACGCTCAATGGATTCTGTTCATATCCCACACTGGGAGGTATGGTAAGAAGTAACCTATAAAAAAAATAAAATAAAATAAACATTAAAAATGCAAAATATTGTGATGATATCTCCTTTTTTTTTTTTTTCTAAATGAATTCCAAATTCAAGAGTTGAATTAGATGAGGTGAATGGATAGTGGAATTATCAATCTAAACCATTTGAAGGGAAGCAGTGGAAATGAAGTGGGAATTTGTTAATGAAAATTTAATAATAATTAAAAAGAAAATCATATCGAAATGATGGAAATATAAGTAGAGATTTTGAGGTGAGGAGGAGTTGGAAAGGGGAAATACACAGGTCCGGATGTGTGAGTGATGTGGCGGGCTTCCTGAGCTGAGAGGTGGGTGGAGAAGAAGGGAGGTGAGAGGTCGAGATCGAAGAGGGCGTAGCGAACGTCGTACTGGAAGGAGTGGAAGACGGGTCGCTTGCGCACGTGATGCACGTGGCCTTGGTAAAGGAAGACAGCATTGGGGTTGGGAGAGAGGAAGAAGAGGTGTAGAAATGTCTGGAAAGGGATTAGAAGCGAGAAAAGAGCCGATGTTACAGTGGTGTATGCTATTGACCAGAGAAGATATAAAGCCTCCATTCTCTCTCTCTCTCTCTCTCTCTCTCTTCTCTCTCTCTTATCCTCCTCCTTCCTACTTCCTCACCTCTTGGATGGATAGACTTTGGTCAATCTCTGGAGATGAACAAATTGATTTTTTTAACAGGGTGGAGAATCAATGCTGGCCCATCTCATGGCAATTTTTTTTTAAAACAAAGGTGGAGAACTAATGGTAGCCCCACAATATGGACAGATATTAGACCTTTCTTCTATAATGAAAATGGATCAACCTTTTCCTAGTGATTGATCTGATGGTTAGGATCATTTGTAATATTTTGGAGTACTCCCAGCGAAACAACAAAAGGTTGATGGATGGCCCAGATCAGTCAGTGATAAGGAGGGATGAGGACCGTTTATGTGTCTTGTCCATGCCGTCCATCCGCCCAAAAATAAAGCAGATGATTGTGATGATAGTTCTAAGTTTCTAACAGAATATCGATTGGATAGCTTTGGTTATCTAATATCAACAGTTGTAAAAGAGCTTTGACAAATTAATATAAACGTGAAACGTCCTTCTCAAACGCACACACATGGGCTGTTAATGGGCTGGGCTCTTCTTGGGTTAGGCAGAATAAGTATTTTGAATAAGGTTGGCCCATTAGGCTCAGCCCAAACAGTTCCCAGCCCATTGATTACCCTACTCATGACCTGGCATACTATAATTCTTTATGATCTTTCATATGTTATGGCTTATTTAATAACTAAGGATCCACAAGAAAAAATACAAATTCATAGTGATTATTTCCCATTCTACTATTAAGATATGGATTTAAAGGGATTTCATATATAAGTGGCCTAATGAGAAGCGTTGAAGTTTAACTGAGGATATGCACTGAAAGGCGTGTAATATTTTCCGAGGATAATTTTTTACTTTACAAATGCATGTTATTTTTTTTCATTAAGGTCGGTCAGAATTACAGGAGATTCCTTCAACATTTGGAGGCAAACCAACTAATCCCTTACCACCTAATTGTGTTGACAGGGCTCCACCTAGTATATCTTGTATTCTTGCTAACTAACGAGATATGTGTACGGCCAACAATGGATTGAGCCAATTTGTTAGGGGTTGTTTGGCACCGCAGATTTGAGAGTATTCTGAATTCATTGGTCATTTGGCATGGCAATGTAAATAAATTAGAGGGTATTCTAAATTTAGGGAATTGCAAATCCTCGTTCTCACTTTTGGTGAGCTATATAATCCTTCACTTTTGCTTGGATTATCAATCCTCAAGTGTAACATATGTGTCGCTGGGCTAATAATTTACCGTATGCATGGCCCATTGTTGATATCTTAAAACAATTAGATTACCAACGCTAAATTTATATCAATAAAATGATCTGACCAGTCCATGTAAATCAATGGCTTTTAACATTAATTAGCTGTTTGATTGTGATTCTATTCTTGTGGTCCATTTGAGACTTAACTTTTTTTAATCATTTTTTGTTAAAGAATGTATTTCATTGGGCTTATTATAATAATTGTATCAAACATTATATATATACAATAATTAGAGATATATATATATATATATATATATATATATATATATTTATACACACACACACACAATAATTAGAGATATTAAAGTTGATTTATTAATTAAATAAATTCAAACTCATGCAAAGGTGCTACATGATTTAATTGTATAGTTTATTTTTGAATTATAGGGAATTTTAAATCCAGGTGCAAAACACAATCAGAGAAATCTGAATCCAAGTTATTTAAAATTTAGGAGATTTTCAATCTAGGTATTCCAAATACACGGTGACAAACGAGGCCACAACCTCTTTGGTGAAGACTGTCCTAAGTTAGGCTTGTGTTAAGCCCATAGCCTAACTTATTTGGGCCAAAAAATAATCAGATTTTCTATCAAAGGCTGGCGTCAGCCCAAGACTAGGCCTGTTTACCTGAGATGGGCTTTGGCCTTACTTTCAGGCCCAGCCCAGAGTCCGGGGATGGGCGTAAATTTCAGATCTAAAATTTAAACGGACTTATCTTGGGCTGACTTCCACAGCAGCTGTCCATTGACGGTTGTACGGTTGCCAGGAATCAGGGCGGAATAAGCATCAGGTGCGGTGACACGTGTGGAGACTTTAAAAGCCGTAAACAGTCCCAATCGACACCTGTGTCCCACCTCATGACTCGACCAGAGTTATTTCAAGAAGAATGTACATATAAGATGGGGCCACGCCTGATGAACGGCTAGATCTATACATTCGTGTCATATGATCATCTCTGGGGAAGTAGGGAATCCGAACGCTACACACGCGGGTAGTTGTGCTAGGCTGCCTGCAATGAATAGGTAGGTCGGGGTTGGGTACCAGCCCGGCCAGTTGCCCGTGACAAGCGACCGATGTGTTCCGGTGACAAAACCGAGGATAGGTAGCATCCTCGGGTTTAGTCTAATCCAGGCCGTTGATAGGGGCATATGGACCAAGAACCAAGAACTATTAGATATGAACATCACGCATCGAAAGATTCCCTATAGTTATTTAGCAGCTTGACAGTGGAGACCAGCGGTCTGGATCGCACCATTCATGGGCCCATCTACTTCAAACTAGGACCCCAGGATACCACTCATATCTGCGACTCGAGGATCAGATAGTTCCTCCAAAATCAAAGGAGCGCGAGGATGTATTCATGTGGGGTACGCTTTCACGTGGTAGTGCGCGGTACGGGGATGTTTTGGGGCCCACGTGATGTATGAATTAGATCCATTCCATCTAATAAATTAATTGTTTTATGTTATGACATGTGGCAAAAAATCATTCATAACGGAAACTCGGGTGGGGCACACTAAAGGGAGAAGTTGGGAGAGGACGCCCAACCAATAAAAACGACGGTATGGATATATGCCATCCAATCAGGAATAAGCGACACACAAAAAAAATTAAGGACATTATAATACCCAGGTGGGACACACCAAGTAAACTTAATGGTTTTAGGGATTGCTTTTACAGACTCCCTTCGTTGTAGCCACCTCAGTTTTAGATCGGTCTATTTTTCGGTATATACGGTGAGAATGAGGAGAAGAAGACGATGGACGGTGTGGATCTGACGCAATCATCAAGTGGGACTCACAAGTGATGGCTCCCGGATTGAAGAGGGTATTTGTAGCAGAAATAAAAACAAATAAGAGGTGCATGGGTGGGGATCTTGACCATTCATTAAGTGGGCCACAGGTGTATGAGAAAAAAACGAACAACGACCACCGACTCTTGTGATGATGAACGGCGGAGATCCTGCGAGTGTATGTATGAGACGCAAAGCAGTTGGAAGGGAGGAGTGAGGCGAAGAGGGGCGATGCAAACAAAGCAAAGGGATGAAAAATCGATACTGGATGGAGAGAGAATGAGAAAGCGCGTGCACTAAAATCGTGGAGAAGAAGAAGAAAGAAGAAACGCTCTCTCTCGTTCTCTCCGCCTTTCAACTCTTTTATATACATACATCTCACAAGAACCCCTTCTGTCTCTCTCTCTCTCTCTCTCTCTCTGCAGAAATGGCAGCGATTTTGCATGGATTTGGAGCTGTAGCTGCTCTTTCTTCATCTGATTCTTTCAATTCCAAGAGATTCCAGCTTGGATCTTTCAAGTCGCTGCAGCTACTGCCGGGTCCTTCTCTTTCTCTTCTTCAAGAGATTCCTCCCCCCCTCCTTTTCCCATCTCAATCTGATCTGATGATTTCTCTTTTTTCTCTTCTCAGGAAGGAGCGGGAGTGTTCTTGTTGTCAGATCGGATGCCAGCTTCTCCGGCCCTGGGAATCCGAGGCTTCGCACTGGGAAGCCGATCACCAATGCAGTTGCAGTTAAAGTCTCCAACCTTTTTCATTTTCATTTTTTCATTTATATAATATATATATATATATATATATATATATATATATATATATTCATTTTCCTCATCTCGATTTGGATGATTTTTGGTACTTTTGCAGGCCAAGGCTGATGCTCCGGCGAGTGCATCTGCATCTAAACCTGGGTAAGCTCTGCTCTTCTAGATCCTTTTGCATGTGCTTTCATCTTTTTTTAAGTCTTCCTTGTCTTCTGTATAATTTCCTATCTCTCTATGTCAATTTGATGCATATTTATATTAGAGGTAGGTGTTTGAGTAGCTTATCTGATTCAAGATCACGTTTTCGTTCCTCATATGAAAAATTACATCTGCATCAGTTCTGAATCAGTGGGACTGTATTTTGATTTGTACTTTAGCCCACGTGGGCAATCATTTTTGGGATGTGCTTGTCAATAATAGTGTTGTTGCTTGTAGGAACAAAATCCCTCAGAAAAACATTCTGTTTGTCATGTTTGGGTACTGCTAATGCACTTCAATGGAGTCCTAGAACTGTGTATGGATACCGGGAGAGAATTGGAATTGCACTGTGCATATTCACAGTAGAGGGAACTTGAAAATGTGACCGTTGGTAGCGAATTCATTACCATGGAATCTGCAAGGTAGCTCCTCCCTTGGAATTTCAAATTGTCTCTTTTGGTGGAAATGGATTCTAGTAGGAAATCATTCCAAGTATTTCCAGGGGCCCAAACAAGAATTTGTTTGTACTTATGGAATTCATTTCCATGGGCACTATTTTCTAGACATTCATATGACCCCTAAGTAGATTAAGGTCTCATTGTTCTATCCATGCTAGCCAGCATGAAGTTTTTGAATCTTTCAAAAGAAAGAAAAATATGTGGACTTTTTTCAGCAGTAGAAATTCAGAAAACTCACAGTAAGCATGTAGTGCAATTGTGGGACGGAATCAATGTTAAAGAAGATAAAGGATGATGGGAGAAAATGTTTATACTCCAATGAAAGAACATTAAGCATAATGATGCAACCCGGTTATCGAGTCAGTGAGATCTCGCCACCTGAATTGCAAAGAAATGGACAAGAATACACTCACAAGAATATTTGAGTAGAGAGGGAGAGAACTTTATTGATATAAACCTTCTTCTCTTACAATAACTGAGAAAATTTGCACTTAGAAACTTTTAGAATGCCTAACCCCGCCTTATACACTCTAAAAGAATCTTCAATGAGAATCCCCTAACTAAGAGATTAATTTTAAATCAATCATAATCGAATTCAAATCAATCTAATCTACTTGAGATGGTGAAAGCCTAATAATAGTAAAAGCAAATCTAGGAAATATTCCTCCAAATCTTCAATCACATCTTCAAATTAGCTCTTATATCTTCAATCACATCTTTAAATCAGCCTCATATTTTTTACAAATAGTAAATTGCAAATCTTGATGTTTAGGCCCCAAATCTATAAATAAATAGTCCAACATCAACACATGTTGGGCCCTGCAGTGGGGCGTAGGCCTGCATTAATTTTCCCTGGCTTTAAAAGAACTCATCTTTAAGTTGGAAACCAATCTCAACCTTTGGACTTGTACTACCTCTACAACAAATCTTCTTCTTCTTTTGTGGAAGCTGGTAGTGCAATCCGAAGCATTGGCTGAGAACAACCTTTGTTGGAGTCCACTGTAAATGATGCCTCTTTCACTTGTGATTTTGTGGGTGCCAACTTATTTGTTGTAACTTTAAGGGGCTGTTTGATTTTTAATTTCCCTGGTAAATACACGGAAAACACGTCCATTTTACTTACTCCACTAGTTTGAAATTAGCAGGGAATTACGTTTCGAAAAGCGGTCCATACAATACCTTTTATTACTGATTTAAATATGTGGGCCCCACCATGATATACGTGAGTTATCCACACCATCCATCCTTTAAAAAAAATATATTTTAAGGCATGAACCCAAAAATGAGGAAAATCAAAAGCTCAAGTGGACCACACCTTAGGGAACAATGATTATTAAGACATCAATGGTTGAAAGTTGTTTTCTCCCTAGGGCCCACATTGATGTTTAGTTGTCGTCCAACCTGTTCATAAGGTCACACAGTCACGGATAAAGGGCAAACAAAAATATCAGTTAGATCCAAAACTTTTGGAGTCCTCAAGAAGCATTCAATGGTAGGAGTTCAATTTCCATTGTTTCCTGTATTGTGGTCCACTTGATCTTTGGATCTGCCTCATTTTTTGTTGCATGCCCTAAAATGAGTTGGCTAAAGGGATGGACGGTGTGGATAAGACACACACATTATGGTGGGCCCCATAATTTAACATTTTTCTCCTCGGGTGACGTGAGGAGTGTTATAAATGAAAGGTGGCGGTCAACGTCACCTTGGAAATCCAGCTAGAAATACATAGGTAAATAATTATTACCCATTTACCTTGAATTACCTGTGTATTTAGAAAATCAAACAGGCCCTAAAGTTCTTTGGGGATCTTGAAAGATTTGCCCCATTTTTCATGCCACAATTATCTTTTGCAAATGTGCTTCAATTTGAGTGTTGAAACCTATTTGCATGTCTATCAATGTGACTGTCGCTATGATTGGATTTGTTAATTGATTCATTGGTGAATTCAAGTGTATATCCAATGTTAATGCATTGATCATTTCAAATGTCAGCTTTTCCTTTGACTCCATGGATCTCTTTATCATTTCCTAAATCTCTACTTCAAGTCCGAGTTCCTTGTCAAATTTCAACAATCAAAGGTCATTAGTGTCTTCGTAAGTTGGCGTCGCTCGGCGTTGGTTAGGACCTCGATGGGACCTTCCCCTATGTGTCAATGTGCTCCAACTTCAGTCTATAGATTCTTTACAAATTAAAGCTCTCCCACTTGATTAGTGAGATTGCCTATAACATGCGTGAGTTGATCTACCAGTTCTCTGAGTGCATGGATCAATTGGATTACTTGCACAAACTCTTCTTATGTCACCATCTTTGAAGGCATTAGGAGATAATGCAGAGTTGGCGATTCCCTAGTGATCACCCACTTTGATACCAAAATGGTGCAACCTGGTTATCGAGTCAATGAGATCTCGACACCCAAATTGTAAAGAAATGGACAAGGGTGCACTCAAGAATATTGAGTTGAGAGAGAATTTTATTGATATTAATTATCTTCTCTTGTAATAAAGAAAACTCACAGTTAAAATTTTGGAATGCTTAACTGAATATTCAATGAGAATCTCCCCAACTAAGAGATTGATTTCAAATTAATCATAATTTAATTCAAATCAATCGAATTTACCTAAGATGGTAAAAACCTAATAGAAAAAGTAAATCTAGGAAATAATGCTCCAACTCTTCAATCACATCTTCAAATTAGCCCCTATATATTATCACTAAGGTATTCCGTATTGGTAACGGTGGCCATAATGGTCACCACCATTACCGAAACGGGGGCGTAACGGCTGTTATGAACCCCATAACGGTTGAAAATTTTCTTTTACCTGAAAAATTCTAAAAAAATATTTAAAAAATTTAGAATAATGTAAATATTCCAAATATGTATTCATTTTTTGTTTTGATCATGTTTATGATAGTGTAACGGTCCACTCTTTCATGAGAGTGTTGTATCGGGCTGTCTAGTGAATTCGTGAACATGAATATATGTCTCTAATGTTTACACATCACAATCAAGCTTTAGAACTAGAAATCATTATTAAAAAAAAAAAAAAAAAAACATAAATACTACTTTTTCAATTTTTTGAAAAAAAAGACCCTCGGAGCTTATATTCGCTCAAATCACTTCAATGTATAGTTTTAATATTAAAAACTATAGTAAGAGTGACCGAAATCTATTGTAAAATGATTTAGGAAAGTTTTTGGAATGAAAAAAGTGAAAAAAAATAAGAGAACATGGATTTAAGTAGAAAAAAGTGGCTTTTTCTTTACCGTTATGGGGGTAATGATCATTATGCTCCGTAACAACCTTTACAGCCATTGTAACGGCCGATACGGTTATAAAAAACCAATTGCCCTGTTTAACCCCAGTATCGCGTAACAGTCATGGCCGTTACCTATACGTATCGGCCTTTACGGGCGTATCGTAACGGATATGCAATACCTTGATTATCATATCTCCTTGTATCTTCAATCACATGTTTAAATCTGCCCCTATATTTTCCACAAACAGTAAATTGCACATCTTAATATTTGGACCCCAAATCTATAAATAAATAGTCCAAAATCAGCACATGTTGGACCTTGTGGTGGGGCGTGGGCCTGCATTACATAAGAACTCTTATTCATAACTTATTGGAGAAGGTGAATGAGTGGAAACAATATTTCAACTTAACAAGAAAAGAATCTCTACAGTAACTCTCTTACAATGCCCCCCTCCCCTCTCTCTCTCTCTCTCTCTCTCTCTCTCTTACGAAATCCGCTCACAATTGTCATCACACCTGACTTGTACATGCATTAGGTTATCCTAACTTATCTCATAAGAGTTGTATCAAGATCGAAAGATGACTCCCAACAAGTTGTCACTGTTCACCGTATCCCTTCCAGTTGTTTGTTGCATTTAAATTCTTTGGTTTATTAGTCTGTTTTGGTTTGTTGCTTTTAGATTTTCGCAATGAATTTATAATATACAGTTTGGAACCCTTAAAATATTTGTTCTTAGAAATCAGATCCTTGATATGCTCCTTACACAATCTGGCATCTCACGAGCTTTGAAGAGGCCGTTTCCATAAATCTGAAAAGGAAAGGGGGGTGGTGGGGTTGGGGCATTTCCATACTCGACTTGCATGCAGTCAGCAATCACCTGTGGCCCTATTTAAGGCACCCATGTGCATTGAGTGTTGTTGGATTTGCTAACTTGAAACACGTCAATCACTCATGAACGTCAAGAAGGGGAGAACAAGGTCCCAACCACGGGAGAGGATAGCTAACCTGCTGGCAAACTGATGCAGGACAATTAACCACTTCCTCTAAAAGCTCGAATTGTTAGAGCATGGCGAATCAATCCCTTTATCTCATAGCCTAGACCCTACATCTCATGGGTTAGGACCTCGGCCGAACCCCCTTCGTGGCCTCCAAATCACATGGGTACCGCCTCACATGAGCCACCCGCCTCACACAGGTGGGGCTCGCTTCACGCGAGCCGCCCACCCCGAGTGTGCCCCTGCATCCCACCGGCAACCCCACTCGAGCCCGGTGTGAAAACACCCCTGCATTACAAACACATGCGGCTCTATGCCAACATGGGCAAATGGAATGTTTGGTCTTGGGGCAAGAATGTTAATTTGATTGAAAACAAGAGTTACCTTTGGTTGCCTAATTGATGACATTTAGAGAGTCGCCTTCCACACTAACTGGGCCTTCCTGCTTCTTAGTGAGTTATCTCAACCATTCTCTAAGGTTAAGAGCCTCTCCTTTTGGCGCATTGCCTGTGCCAGTCTGTCTGGAGCAAGTGAAGATAATATTACTATTTTCATCATGTAAATGCCTAGGCTGGTGCATTTGTAGTGCACATATAACTTGCACATCAGGGCCTCCATGCCGAGGCAAAACTAACTATAAAACCATTGAAAATCTGTGAAGTATATGCTCGTTCTTTTCTGACAGGAGTACATGTGGTTTTTGTGAGGGTTAAAGTTGAATTTTGTCTTACGAGTTGTTTTACTAGATTCATAGGATTTATATTGCAAATTGTCAGGTTTTTACCCTGATATTGAGTTGTATGGTACTCAATTTGGCATTTGTGAATATCAATGGACTCCTTTGCTCAGGACTTGGATAACCATCTTGTCAGCTCCTGAATCATTCTCCATGGGCAAGTGACATCAGACTCCTTTTTAATTGGTTCGTAAGTGGTTGCTTACATCTATTCATTAAGTCCATTTGCGTAGTGGTGCTTCCTATCTGCTAAAGGAGCCATGACAGCTTCTTGAACTCACTCAATGCAACCATCCAATTTGATATGCATATGCTCGCCATTCTATTTACAAATTGTATCACGATAGATCTGACTAATAAGTACTTTGAGCCTGTTTTGCTGCGCTTAACTGTATAATTTCAATGGGTTTATTGATAAAGAAATGATTTTGATGGCGGTTTGTGTTCACAATGTATACTCTCATCGGCTTCCTTCCCTGGTTCTTGTGCTATCATGCTGTCATGCCGTGAATCCAACATGGAGAAATTGCTGGACCAAAAGGGCATGCAGCATCCACCCTTGGCCAGACAATATAGAAAAAAGGTCTTTGCTTTATAGACAAGTGAATGCAGGCATAGGTTGATATCTTTCTGCTGCAGCTTGCCTGGTGAGGTGGCATGTACTGCAAAGGCCTAATAAAACATTTTCTGACATCCCATAATGAGTTGGTGAATATTTCTTGTTAGGCTTTCTTTACAGGTGTGATTCTTGCATCTTCTATCTGAGTTGGATACCTTCAATTTGGTGTGAGACAATTTAAGACAACTCCTGCAACCCCCTTTTATGGGGTGGAGCTTCCTAATGCAAGGGGTTTCCTTTTAGTCTGACAGAGACAGAACCATCACAATTTGGGGGTTGCAGAGAATGACAAATTCACTGCTGACATGGCTCACTTTCCAGATATTGTCTCATATGGAAATCCCAATAGCTCTCCCTTTGCAAACAGGCCCTTACCCCATGAGCCGGTTCTCTTCCATTTGTTTGTTTTTTCGCTATTTCAAGTACAATGATATTATCGTGTATACATATCATATATTTCAACCCAGGACAGTTTCTGGTCAGGTTGTTCGGGACTTGGTGGGTAGAACAGGTATATCAAGAATAATTTCCAAAAGTAATTGTTATTACAATATATATACTAAAAAGAAATATTAGAAAAGTATTCTGGTCTTGAACGAATTTCTCTATTTCCATTTTTTTTGGAGAGATTTCTCTATTTCCATTGTCAAAGAAAAACAAAAAAAAAATTATTTAGAAAATTCTTCTAATCTCTCTCTCTCTCTCTCTCTCTCTCTCTCTCTCTCTCTCTCTCTCACATGTGAGACCCAGTTGAGTCCCTAGATGCATCATAAGATCGGCTAGCCTTGAGACCAGGCTGAGTCAACCAATGCTTGAGTTGACTTGGGAAGCTTGGGCTGTGTTCTGCACAAACTGGGGCCTTACTAGTTTTCCTGATCCACTGACCAGGCACATGACTGCTGGGTTGACAGTGGTCATCCCTGGTTGACCTGAGTCGTATGGAAACTGTGGTATATGTCTACTAAATTAGACTGCATCAGTTATATGTCATATGATCGATTGCACCATGTGTTTCTGTGGTCATCCTCGTTTCTATTGTTGCTCCTAATTCCAAGTATGGAGCTTGTCTTGTGGCTATCAGAAGCCCAACTATATGAGTGCATCAACTAAATTATGTGTGATCCAAATCATCAGATGCTCTTTTTTCTTTTGCATCTGTTGTTATTTACCAAGGATACTTGCTAAATTGGATACTAGGATCCTTAAAAAAATATGGAGCACTCAAAGTCAAATATTTGGATACTCAGGCAAGGGTATGGATAAAACCATAAATGACCCACAGTCGGAATCTACGTAGATTTTGAACCCTAGATCTATCACGTAGTATTTACAATGAATAGTACCAATTGGGTCATGAACCAAACTTTGAGCATTGTTAGGGAAATATTTTAGAATGGTTATACTTGTGAGTTGTTCTCAATACTTTTCATAACCGTTTCTTCAGAATTCAATGTGGACAATCCCCCATCTTTGCATGGCTTTTGGTTGAATCAAATGCATCCTATCTTTCAACATTTTATTCGGTTTGCAACCAAGTCTGGATGATGGATTCCTCTTTCTTTTATCCTCAGGCATGAACTCCTGTTATTTGAAGCACTGCGTGAAGGCCTGGAAGAAGAGATGGACAGAGATCCACGAGTATGCGTCATGGGGGAAGACGTTGGTCACTATGGAGGCTCGTACAAGGTGACCAAAGGATTGGCCCCAAAGTATGGCGATCTGAGGGTGCTGGACACTCCCATTGCTGAGAACTCTTTCACGGGCATGGCTGTAGGGGCAGCCATGACCGGCCTGAGGCCGATCATTGAAGGCATGAACATGGGTTTCCTCTTGTTGGCCTACAATCAGATCTCCAACAACTGCGGCATGCTTCATTACACTTCTGGTGGCCAATTCACAATCCCAGTTGTCATCCGCGGTCCAGGAGGTGTTGGGCGTCAGCTGGGGGCTGAGCACTCTCAGCGCTTGGAATCTTACTTTCAGTCAGTCCCTGGACTCCAGATGGTTGCATGTTCCACTCCTTACAATGCCAAGGGCCTGATGAAGGCAGCCATCAGGAGTGAGAACCCAGTCATACTGTTTGAGCACGTGCTGCTGTATAATCTCAAGGAGAGGATCCCTGATGAGGAGTATGTACTCTCACTGGAGGAGGCAGAGATGGTGCGGCCAGGAGAGCATGTGACAATTCTCACTTACTCGCGCATGAGGTACCACGTAATGCAGGCAGCAAAGACCCTGGTGAACAAGGGATATGACCCTGAGATCATTGACATCAGGTCGCTTAAGCCATTTGACCTGTACACAATAGGGAACTCGGTCAAGAAGACTCACCGAGTGCTGATAGTGGAGGAGTGCATGCGCACAGGTGGGATTGGTGCCAGCCTCAGGGCAGCAATCATCGAGAATTTCTGGGACTACTTGGATGCCCCGATCATGTGCCTATCATCGCAAGATGTGCCAACACCTTATGCTGGAACTCTGGAGGAGTGGACTGTGGTTCAGCCACCACAGATTGTAGCGGCAGTGGAGCAGCTCTGTCAGTAGCAGCTGGGTGTGGTGTTTGCAGAGAGTTTTTTTGTGCTTAGATTGCCCTCATTTTGTGAATTTAAATATTTTGAGCCAGGGATTGAGGTTATTTTAAGTTATTATTACTGTTAGCAACTTTTCTTATTTCATTTGCTCTTCTAAGTTTTATAGAGAATCTGTGCCCAACCCATTATCAAAGCCTGTAACTTGGGAGGGAAAGATACGCCTCTGAAATAAAGACAATTCAGCACATAGCGGATGGATTTCCTTGAATTGGTGCAATAATCTGGCAAATGGCCCGTTAGATTGAGGATCAGGGCAGGTAAACATATTGGACAGCTTGGATGGTTTATGATTGCGCTCAATATTGTTTACTAGTTTTGCCAGTGCACCCAGCTGCAAATGTTTGTCATTTGATTGATTGTATGTTCTTTATTATTTTCTCGGACTTCTCTTCTTTGGTGTAATTCTTAGGTGATTTCTAATTGAATTGGAGGTACCAATAATATAAGAAAATTAGGATTGCTGTCATTTGTAGGCCATTTCCCTATGTGCTTCTACTGTCTTGCGTCCTATGAAGGAAATAGGTGAATCCTTTCGTTTTCCTTCTCTATTCAGATTTCCATTTGATTCTATATGAATGAACAAGGTCATGATATCCATCCAGCTCGCTAGCTGAGCTGGAAACTCATTAGAATAACTGTTTCAGCCCTCTCTCGAATGATTATGTGATCCAGACTCTCTACCTACGACAGTCCCATACTGTTTCAGTCCTATCTCAACTGATTATGGAATCCAGACTCTCTACCTATAAAGGTGTCTTCCGTTGCTAGTTGGAGCACTGTCCGCTACAAATTGCAAGTGATTGTGGACCTATGTTATCTGTTTAGCCTCAAGTGTCTCCATTTTCAACCACTTCGTTGAGTGTGATTACTCTGCTACAATACTCTCCTTTCTTGGCCACTTAAGCACACGCCTTATGTGAGGCATAGGCATGGCAACTTGCCAGGCCCTAGGTGGGCCCATGTAAGTGCACTTGCAATTCATATCAATTTTGGTGTGCTGTAGTAACCAAGCACTCAAAAACATTCGGACCTTTCATGATCTTGGTTCTACCCTTGATGAACCGTATGCCAAAAATGACGAGAGTCGAAAGATATAGCTGCACCTTTCATGACCTCGGTTCTACCCTCGAAGGGCCATATGCCAAAAATGATGTGAGTCGAAAGATCTAGCTGCATGTGCCCTATTTTAGCTGGCCTGTTCATTGTTATTTTGTTGGTGCCTAGACAATTTAGGTCTTATTAGCACATCTATGGGCTATGGAGTGCTTACAACTAACCTAGATATTGACTTATTTTTATTTACTTTTCAATTTCTTTGCTGGGCCTGACTTGGCCAATTAGCAGCCAGTCCTAACACGCATTACAACAAAGGTGAGTCCTTTTAAGACTTCTGCTTTGTTCATTGTAACTGTGAGTAACAATCTTATTTTTGAGTTGTAATCTGAGCCACCCATCCATAGTTGCAGGCAGAATTATTCATCAAACATAGTCTGCTAAGGCATAGTATTTCCTAAGTGTGGTCCCCATGGTTTGCAGATTCAAACCATTGATCTTATAGCCTTTTTTTTTCCCCATTGAATATGGTTTTTGACCATTGTCTATTTATTGGTCATCATCTAATATGGAGTATTTGGTGGGGTGGAATGTAAGATCACCATTTTGGATTATCAATCAATAGGGCCCACATTTCTGGTCAGCAAACTGCACGCTCAGTTATTGCAGCAGCTGCACCATGACATTTCCATGTTAGTTTACCCGATCGACTGCGACGGATCACATCCCATTTCAGATAAGTGGGGACACATTCTGCTAATCTGTCATAAATTGAGGCAGCAACGTTTGTTCTTCCTGCAAATTAGTTACCAGGCACTTGCAGATAGCATGTGAATCTGTCAGGTGGAGATGCGTTTTCAAGCTTTCACAAGCATGGATGGATGGATGGCAGTCATGTGCAAGTGAAATTGTTCATGGATGGACATGGGCCATGCCTGGTTGCATTCAATCATTCAGACAACTAGGTAGTGGGGTTACTTATCTAGTAACCATGTGGATGATGATGGGCATTGCTTTCGGCATTGCTTGCCATTCAAAACGTCGTCCCTTTGCATCTATCCCAATTCAGAATTTTCAGAGGAGATATAATTCCCAACAAGATTGGATGAGTGGTTGATTCATTTTCATTTTTCTTACATGTCATCATCTTTGGTTCTAATTGCTTTCTCTAGCTTCTTCTTCTTCTTCTTCTTCTTCTTCTTCTTTTTTATTTTTTATTTTTTATTTTTAAAATTTTATATATATATATATATACAATGCTTAAGATATTGTTAGCATGCAGGTAAACCATGGTATTTTAACATGTGATTCCACTGGTGGGCCTCAGATTGCATTATTCTAACTAGTGTTTTCAGGTGATGGATTAGAGAAATGTAATATTATTATAGCTAATGTGGGCGTGAGTCATCAAGTGGGTGAGGCATGCAATGAGGTCATCATCAGCATAAGTGGTGGATATAGGAAGATGACGTGGGACGGCGGGGACCAATGAGGGAGAGGCACGTGGCACCCTCTTTTGACATTGGGGACTGAAAAGCATCTCCTTCATGTCCAAAGGGGACCGCCGAGTCTCGTTGTGCCACGTACAAACTAGTGCCCACTGTATTATTCGTTAAATTCAATGGGCATGGCACATTGTTGGCCGGAAGCCGGTGGGCACCATCAGATATTCCCGGAGAGTGCGGGCCGGGTTTGTTTTATCTAGCCAGTGTAACTGAAAGGGTCCCTTTCTTACAGTTTGATTGTGGGCCCAATTTAGAATTCTGTAAATGGGGCATAGAGAATCAAAATCTGGCATCCTCTGCCATTTCCCGAAATGCGTTTCCCTGGCCTTTGGACAATTTCACCTGAATAACCTAATCTTTGTCTATGTTTGATCTGAGTCCTGTGGACATTAGACTATTCGAAATTTGGAAACTCATTATAAAAATCAGATGCTTTCACTATATATTAATTTGGAAATGAGCATATCCAATCACAAACATTTCTAGTATAGGCATCTCTGGGACATTGATGTGCTACTGCTCTGTCCCATTGGGCTTCCACAGGCCGAGCTTCGACGACGAAATCCTTTGCACAATTAAAACCTTGTTTGGCGACTGTAGGTGAAAATGCGCATGTGGGAGATGTTTGGTACACACGTAGTGAAATGGAGTTGTCCAAAATATTTAAAATCCATTACATTGCTTCTTCAATAAAGGAATCTCACCAACATATGTAATTTGGAGGATTATAGGAGGTCATTTGCCTAATCTTCAGCACAATATCTTTAATTAACAATTGAAGTGGGCCATGTATGACTTTTTCCTTGTTAAGATGAAGATGGAAAACATACATCATACTTCATATCCATCATAGATATATATGAATGAATATGAATATGTTAGTATGTAGAGGTACATATGCACATGTAATTTGAGGTTAATGGTGCCAAAAATATATTAGTATTTGACCGACCACACGTAAAGCACAAAATAGTATTTCTTTTGGTTATTTAAATAGCTTGGTGTTTTGTCAATGCCAGACCCACTTAAGATGTTTGAAAACTAGATTTTTATTTTATTTTTTATTTTTTATTATTTTTATTATTATTTTTTATTTTTTGGGTTTTCTTCTCTCTCTTGTATATATTTTTTTTTAACCTTATCCCAGAACGGAGAGGCCATCAATGGAGCTGTAGCCATCCAATGGAAGTGGAGTAAGCGAGAGTGGCCACTCTCTCTCTCTCTCTCTCTCTCTCTCTCTCTCTCTCTCTCTCTCTCTCTCTCTCTCTCTCTCTCTCTCTCTCCAAAGGTGAAAAAACAATTAGCATACAACTTTCTAAGCTAGTTATAAAGTATAAGCAATGCAAAACAAAGGTCTTATATAAGCCCACCTGTTTGTGCAATAAAGCTCATTTATATCACCACACAAATGCTAGCATGGTATGATAGGTCCGAGATCCAATCCATCCACCAGAATGGCACCACTATATTAATATCCTAGCCTAATAATCAAGTTGATCCAGTGGTCATTGGGTCACCGTTCGTAAACAAATGTACTGCTCTAAAAAAACTCGGCTGAAGTTTTCTTAACACATCCACCTGTTTCCAATATTGACCCACATGCTGATTGGATCATTTTTTAGTTTTTGGAAAACAAGTAGATGGTTGTACCACCCTGACGGATGGATTAGATTTCACACCCATATGCAATGCTGCCACATGTGTGGCATAGACACTAGTTTTACTGCAAATTTTTTGAAATAAATAAATAAAGGGTTGTGCAAAGGAAAGCCTCAGGGCCTGTTTGGTGGACACTTGAAAATGAGTTAATCTCATTTTATTTAATTATAATTTTGAATTAATGATCATGATCTCTATTAAATAATTTCATTTAGCTAATCAGAAATCAAAATGAGATGAAGTATGCCAAACGGGTCATTGTTAGGAGGGAGTTTGGTATATGTTAGGATGAAAGGTGAAGTTGTTCTTTATTGGTATTAATCAATCCTAATTAGAGAGATGGAGAGAAGTGCCCATAATTAAAAGAATATATATATGCACAAAACACCTGAATTCTAAAATGCTCTACACTACAGTGTGCATTCACTATCATTTATTAATTGACACAGAATCATCTGATGAATAAAAAGCAAGTGGATTCATATGTACCACAAATTTAAAAGTCGAGTCGTGGGACCTGCTGTAAATGGAGCATAATGCGATTGTTGTGCTGATCGGATTATCCTAGCTAGCCGTTTGATATTGCATATTTACTATTTTCTTTAATTAGCTCTTCACATGATGGTCTCCAAGCTGCTGGACATTAATGTGATTTTCAGTCTATGACCCATTCATGATGGAACCCATGATCTGGACTGACGTGCATGTGTGCCGTCATTTAATTAAATAGTGGTGGAAGCACACGGTGGTGGTCGACGTCATCCAATATTTTTATTTTTATTTTTTGTTAAAAGTTAGAAAATGGGCAGTCTCCTTATGGTTTACAAATTTTGAATTTTGGGGTTATTATAATGTGAGAAAGAGAGGGAGGAGACATCATGTGGTTCGTCATGGTCCATAAATTTCAGTGATGATACCATCTCTTATGTTTTAATATTTTCTTCAATGGGAAATGGGAATACAGCCTCTCAATTGTGGGTTGTGGACTGTGTGGCCCTGGTGTTACCGTCTCCCGCATAGTTTGGATGATTGAACACTTGTCAATAGATGGCATCTATCCCTGATCCAAGCTTTTGGAGCCTTCTTCAATCACCAGTGCTAACATCCAAGCATTGCTTTCCTCATACTTCCTACATTCCAGAGCTTTCTCTACATTAGTCTGGGAACGTTTTCCTTTTGTGTGTATGAATGACCCTTCAATCTGTATAGAACTCATGACGCTTTCATTTTCGTTGGGGTCATATATAGGTAACTGCTTAAGACTGAGCCTGTGACTGTCATATGGACAGATGTCCCATCTGAATTTGAATGGATTTCATATGGACCATATTAAATGCTTTTGAGTTCTCATTAATATATACAAAGTAGGCACCAATTGTCCCTAAAATCTCTTATAACCCCTGTTATGGCCTAATGAAAATTGGCAGTGCCAAGCATAGGACCTGTTTCTGACATATGTGCATGCAATGAGCTTTGATTGGAATTCACTTTTTATAAAAGTGTGCTTTATTAAGTAATAATAACTCCCATCTCTGCATTTACAATGGGGTAGGAATTGAAATTACCACCGGGGAACCATAGAAGCACACAAAGATGAATCAAGAAAAGTACACGCACGCAATTGCACAAGAAGTCCAAACAAGAGCAATCCAAATTTAAGTGGAAAAACTCTTTAAAAAAAAAAAAACCATGGCAGAAAGTGAAGTGATACAATATAAAAGAATAAATTATAAGAGATAGAGTTTTACCTATTCGAACAAACCTGGAATTTACTTCAAAAGCCCTAGTTATGCCCTTAAACCCTTAGGAACGAATTAGGAAATCCCGAAACGCTTCTCTCTATCCTATATCCCGATTACACTTGATATATATACTCTCGTAATCGGAATAGGAAGCAAATTTCGCACTTACGTAATTCTGCAGGCGTGCTCGATAAGACCTTTGATGACATCGACACCACATCCATGATTTATCGATGATAATAAAATCCTTCGATGCCATCAATTAGCAATGCCTAAAACATTTTAGTAACCAACATGAATTTTTTGGATTTTTTTTTATTGGATCGAACATTTGTTGATGGCATCATTATTGTTGGGGGCCTTGCACAAAACCTTAAGATCTAACCTCCCAAATCAAATCAGAATTATGGGATAATAAAGCAATGAAATAAATCAAAGCATAAACCACACCACACAAGAAATTTTTATGTGAAAAACCCTCAAAGAGGTAAAAACCACGGGACCTCATTCAGATCAATAGTCCACTATGAAGTAGAACGTTACAACCTTCTTTACTTACGCAGAAGTAGATAAACAATAAGAGAATAAAAGAAAAATGGAGAGATCTCACTAATCACGAGGACGTAGAAGCGCTGAGATGTCGAGTGCACAGTAGATCACCTCTACGAGTTTAACGTCCTGGATTTTTACTGTTTTGGATCTCCAAAAATCCTTAATGTTTTTAAATGTAATTAATTTATATTATTACTTACTGGCCATTAGCACTCCATGTTAGTTTATGCATGGGTGGAACTAGTAAAGAACTGCACAAGTCCAATTAATCAACCGTAGAAAGCCAACGAATCCGCCCGATCACTTGAACATCAAGTTTAGCCCCATGATTTACTCACATAGGACCTAAATCTAACCGACCCATCGTTAACTAATTAAGACAATCATAACTAAATTAAAGATCTAACCGAAGCCGAGTCAGATAAGGCCCGGATCTTTATTAATGACCAAATCAACCCCGTTACTCTTTTCCAATGGTTTAGAGTAATCATGACCAAATCTCCACCTTCACTAGTTATAAATGGGTTACACTATAAACATAGTTAATCCAAACTCCAATCATTGCTCACGAGAAATCTCAATACCTAATTCATTCCAGAAATGCCTTGATTTTCCGAACAAGCTCTAGACCGCTCGTTGGTGGATCATAGTTCCAAAACTATAGAATAATGTCCGTCTTACTAGGTTTAACGTCCATCGAGGGAGTCGGACCTAGATACTGTCCAGAACCGCTCAACTTGAGCAAAAGGACGAGTGCATGAAAGGTACAAATACCCTAAAGGACGAAGCTAAAACTTAAGTGAATTGGATCGTCCACTCTTATGCAAAGTTGAGAATTTCGGACTGTTGGTTTACGATCAAACTTCACATGTAGAGTAAGGATATTTTTCTGCTCATATCCGTATAGCCGCGGCCCCAATCGACCATCGGTGATCGTTGAACAGACTTCTAATCATATCTGTTGATCAGCGCATCCGGATGGCGGGCCGATCATGTCCATACGTATATCATCATTAAGGCTAACTATCTTATGGTGTATATCAATATGTACACCCCATAGTGGGCCCTAGAGGTTAGAAAAACCCTCTCATAGGGCTAGTATAGTAAAAACCCAACCCATTGGACCATTTACACCAAATCTGACATTATAAAAGGGCCTCATTTGGGTACCCCCTTCTCCTACACGAATTTCATGCCTTGCTTTGGGTGAAGGAGAAGAGAAAGAGAGAGAGAGATGGAGAGAAAATGAAGAGGAAGATAAGGAAGAGAGTGTTTGTGTAAGTGAGGGGAATCTTGATGCTTGTAGGGTTGGTATTTCCTCAATCAAACCGGTGGCTACTACAAAACCTCTACCAAATTCACCCATGTTAAGAATCGGAGGTAAGAATGGTATATTTTTCCTTCAATTGAGCAACATAGTGTAGATTTCTAGTTATTACTGTTATTTTTCTTGATTTTGATTTAGGAATTGGTGGTTTTACCCAAATCCCCAAACCCTAAGATCTCAAAGAATGGAAATCTCCTCTTAAGGTGTGGACTATTATCCTTAGGTGGCTTAGCACCAATTCTACTATGAGTTTAATGCTTATGAATGTTAGGATGATGTGCTCCAGTAATCTATAGATAGAATTTAGCTAAGACCTTACATGATAGGTCCCCCTAAATTTCATGAAATGATTGAATGTTGTTATTTGTTCTTCAACATGATTAGGTTTAATTTTCATGTGGCATGTTCATCCCATATATGATTTTAGTATAACCTTCCTTGTGGCATGTTTGATTGCATAAAATTCTTATTGTATGTTGGTGCTTGCATTAATCCTTATTGTATGTTTATGCTATGAATGATGTATAACTCTTGATCTTTTTAGTAACCCATCACAACACACATGCACATTAATTTCATATTTTGTTAGTAGTTGCATTGTAAAAAAAAAATCTAAATTTTATATTTAGTGTATGAGAGCATGACTTCACTCGTGTAGAAGATGAATCTTAAATTATTGGAATATTATTGAATGTCATAAACCCCTGAGTTCGTCAGGGAACTGAAGTGGGAGAAGGTGGTCCCGTTGGTAGGACCATCCTGCGGCTAAACCAGCAGATTTAGGCGGATGCGAATGAGCGATAGTAGTTGGACTACATGGGTCGCTTGTACTCGATGTCGTTCATCACGTACTCGCTTACTCACACAGTCTAAGTTGCTTCCTGGCCAACCATGTTTGTTAACCCTGTCTGCTCACCCCTGTATGGAACTTGGAACACCCTTCAACCATTGAAGCCCATTGATAACCATTTGAGACCGATCCACTAACTCGAGAGCCAGGTATGGTGAAATGAGACACCGTATTCGAGCCGTCGGCCTACGCTGGGGTGACGAGCCTCCCTGTAGTGCCTGTGAGCGATATGCCACTTCTCAGCACTCCCCATGTGCTTAAAATCGGGGATGGAAAATTCGATGAGATCAAGGATCGAGGGGTCCAGGCCTCGCACATTGAGGGGCCTTGGCCTTTCAACCAGTTGAGGGCAATGATATGTGGAGTGTACCAGTTTTTCCAATCTACTGGATGAATGAAATTAACTAACTACTCGGCTAACATTATACATGTATCATATTAGTTAGGATTTGGCGACTCGGCACTTGAGGTCGCAATGAGAGTGGTTGGTCATACGCGATCATTTGACGAAGTCGCTCGAGGAAGTGTTGTTGTGAAGGCATACATTATATCATAATACATGCATATACATTAACAAGATTAGTTAGGGATATGTGAATGTATGTCTTTCATTAAATTAATTGTATAATTGATGCTTGTTGTAACTTAAGGCTATTAGTAACCACTGAGTTAGCTACTCACTCCCACTCTAGGACAGTGTTTTAAAACACAAACCAGCCCCTTTACTAGATGCAGGTGAGGCGGAGCTCGACGAGCCGAGCAAGGTGAGCATGGATAGGGAGGAAGAGCTTTCCTGCATCTAGACTTTCGGCGGATTCTTTTAGTTTGAGTTCGGGCTACCATGGGGTATGGATCAGGGCCCTAGTTGCTTTGGGTCATGTATGGGTGGGACTAGTTCCTTATTTAGATGATTTTGGATTCGTGGTTTGGATATTTTTATATTTAGTGGCAATTGATACTGCTTATGACGTACTTATGCTCCATGCCTTGCTAAATCATCCATTGTTTATGAGATCATCCAAATGTAATTAAAATATGAAGCCCATTAGGGCACCCATAACACTTGGGAATTCGGGAACCAAGTTCTTACATAGCCCCTGAAAAATCGGGGTGTTACAACGAGCAAACCTCCCTTCTACAAGCTTCCTCTGTCTCTTTCTCTCTCTTTCTCACACATTTGATAACCCTAAACCCTTTAACAAACCCTTACAAAGCTTTAGGAAACCCTCTTACATTACCTGGAAAAGCCCTAGGTACCCATTTTTATAGATTTAGAAACCCCTTTCCGCACCTATGTGAAAATCGCCTCAAATTTACGCAGTCTGCACAAAATCTGGAACGAATCTACGTAAGTTCGACTAGTCAAGCCGAGTCCTTGATCGGTCGAGCAGCCCGCTCGACCGGTCGAGCACTCCCTCGATTGGTCGAGCACCTTGGAGGAAAAATATTGGATGGTCGCTAGACTTTGAGTTGAGCCCCACTCGACCGGTCGAGCAGTGCGGTGAATTACTCCGATTTTTACTCGCTGCTTCATCTCTCCTTTGAACTGAGGATGAAAAATTCCATCAAATCTCTCCCTTTCCGACTCAGGAGGGATTCACCTTTTTCAAGCCAGCTTGGTTTCTACAAACCTTAAACTTGCCCTTGAACAAAGCCTTGGTCATTATGTCTGACCCATTGTTGTCCGTGTGGACCTTCTCAAGCTATAATACCTTTTGTTCTAAAGTATCCCTGATCTAGTGATACCGTATCTTTATGTGGTTTGACTTGGAATGCTGACTTGGATTCTTACTCAAGTTTATAGCACTCTTACTATCGCAATAGACCACGTGCTGCTCCTTCTTCAAGATAAGTTCCTGTAGGAATCTCTTCATCCAAAGCATCTCTTTACATGCCTCTATGACTGCAATGTACTCAGCGTCTGTCGTCGATAATGCTACGACTTTCTATAGCTTGCTTTACCAAGAAACTGCTCCCCCTGCAAATGTGAACATGAACCCTGATGTAGACTTCCTAGAGTCTATGTCGCTTATCATATTTACATCTGTGTAGCCCTCTAACACAGGTTTTCTATTACCATAGCATAAGCTCAACCTAGATGAGCCTCTTAGATACTACAGTATCCATTTCACCACTGCCCAATGCTCTTTGCCAGGATTGGCAAGATACCGGCTGACAATACCAACCGCATATGATATGTCTGGGCGTGTACACACCATAGCATACATCAAACTTCCTACAGCTGACGCGTAGGATATCTTCTGCATCTCTTTCACCTCTGCCTTCGTCTTGGGACACTGCCTATCGCTCAATCTGAAGTGAGCATCCAGTGGAGTAATGACCGGCTTCGCTGCATTCATATTGAACCGCTCTAAGACTTTCTCAATATACCGCTCTCGCAACAACCAAAGCTTCCTGCTGCTTCTGTCACGGGTTATCTTCATTCTTAGGATCTGTTTAGCCGGGCCCAAGTCTTTCATCGCAAACGACTCACCCAACTCCTGTTTCAGCCTGTTGATCTTCTTGATGTCTTTTCTCATGATGAGCATGTCATCAACGTATGACAGCAGAACTAAGAAATCACCATCTGAGAACTTGCACGTGAACACACAGTGGTCTGACTCCGTTCTGTCATACCCATGCTTCAACATAAACGAGTCGAACTTCTTGTACTATTGCCGTGGAGCTTGTTTCAGCCCATACAAGCTCTTCTTCAACCTACACACCATATGCTTTTTACCATTAACTTCAAAACTCTCTAGTTGGTGCATGTAGATCTCTTCTTCTAGGTCATCATGGGAGAAAATAGTTTTAACATCTAACTGTTCTATCTACAGATCCATGCTAGCTGCTAACCCAAGCAACACCCGTATGGATGTCATCTTCACCACTGGTAAGAATATCTCCTCGAAGTTTATGCCTTTCCTCTGACCAAACCATTTCACCACAAGTCTGGCCTTGAACCTTGTCTGTAAATTCTTCTACTCAACCTTATTTCTGAACACCCACTTATTACTTAAAGCTTTCTTGCCCTTAGGCGATTTCACCATATCATAGGTGTGATTCTTATACAAGGATTTCATCTCCTCTTGCTCGTCGGCTAGGGCCTCAGAATAGTATTCTGGCTCTCCCCCTATCAGTGATCATAATATACTCATGCGGCGAGTACCTCTTAGACGGTTGTCTGTCCCTAGATGACGTCCTCACCTGTGGCTCAATAGGCGGATCAGATAAGGGCTGCTCCCCTGGTCCATCTTCAGTAGGAACTCTCTCGTCCTCTGCACCTTGATGTACTCCCCCGTCATCAGGCACCACAGGAGGAATAACCGGATTCATGTCCTCTAGCTCACTTGAACTAAGCTGGTTCTTAACAGTGTCTTTTATACATTGATCTTCAAAGAATACCACATCTCTGCTCCTGACAAGCTTCTTCTCGGTCGGATCCCACAATCTGTAACTGAACTTTTCATCACCGTACCTCAAGAACACACACTGCCTGATCTTCATATCGAACTTGAACATCTCGTCCTTTGGTACGTGAACGGATGCCCTGCATCCAAACACCATGAGATGATTATACGATGGATCCTATCCAGTCCAGACCTTCTCAGGTACTTCTCCATTCAATGGGGCTAATGGAGACCTGTTTATTAAATACGCCGCTGTGTGCATTGCTTCTCCCCAGAACGTCTTGCGCAATTTCGCATAGGATAACATGCATCTGATTTTCTACAATGATGCGATTCATTTGTTCAACTACACCATTATGCTGGGGGGTCTTGGGAACCGTCTGTTCGTACCGTATACCCAAGGACTTATAATACTCATGAAAGTCACCAATGTATTCACCACCATTGTCAGTGCGGATGCACTTCAATGATCTATCTCTCTTGACCATAACATGAAACAATTTAAACACACCAAAGACCTCGTCCTTAGATTTCAAAAGTATAAACCCAAACCCTCCTAGATGCATCATTTATAAAAGTGACAAAATATAATGCCCCACCCAAAGTTTTTGTCCTCATAGGACCACAAACATCAGAATAAACTAAATCTAATGCACGCACTTTATTAACATGAGAAGTAGCTTTAACAAATAAAACTCTATGCTGTTTCTCTGATAAAAAATCAATATAGGTTTTGAGAGGTATACCTGTCACGTCTGGAAGGAGCCGCTTTCTCGCTAGTAGCAGAAGCTCTTTTTCACTCATGTGGCCTAGACGTCTGTGCCACATATCAATAGCTGAATCTTCCGCTGCGTTCAACCCAACCTTTCACATACTGATGCTTGCCTTGTAAAGAGTGCAACACTTCATTCCTCTAGCTGTGATCAACGAACCCTTGATGAGCTTCCAGCGCCCACTAGTAAACCGGATTTTATAAACATCATCATCCAACCTCCCGTCGACATCAAGTTGAAGCAAAGGTCTAGAATGTACCTCATATCCCTGAGAACCAATGTGCAGCCCACATCGGTCTTAACACAAATATCACCGACCCCTACAATCTTCGATACGCCAGAATTCCCTATTTTCACGGTCTCAAAGTCACTTGACTTGTAGCTTGTGAAGAAGTCCCTGCGTGGAGTCGTATGAAAAGAGGCTCCCGAGTCAATCACTTAGTCGGTGTCTTGACTTGTAGCTGTGAGACATACATCGTGATCTACTGAAAGAATAACTACAACGTCGCCATCTGAAGCGACCGCAATGGAATCTGATTCATCTTCTTTCTCCTTTTCTTTTCCTTTCTTGTCGTTCTTATTCTTACGACATTCATGCTTATAGTGACCCTTCTTGCTACAATTCCAGCATTCAACATACTTTCTGGTACTCGACTTACCTCTTGATGTATCTCGGGCCTTCTCGTCCTTCCTGTTATTTCCTCTCCCTCGTTCTTGTATCACAAGGGCCTCTTGCTGAGTAAACCCCTGAGACTTCCTCATTGTCTCCTCATTAAAGAGACAGCTGGTTACCTGTTCCATGAATATCTTTCCGTCTAGCACGGAGTTACTTAGAGACACCACCAATGTCTCTTAACTGTTAGGCAATAAACTAAGCAATAACAAAGCCTGCAATTCATCATACAAGACCATCTTCATAGTGGAGAGCTGATTCACTATATTGCTGACCTCATTCATATGCTCGGTCACAGAACCACCATCTTTGAACTTGAGATTCACAAGTCGTCGTATCAAGAAAATCTTATTGCCGGCTGTCTTCCTCTCATACAACCCTTGTAATTTCAGCCATAGACTAGCGGCTGAGGTCTCCATAGGCACATGGTGGAATACGGAATCATCCAGCCATTGTATAATAAACTCCACAACCTTCCGGTCCAATTTCTTCCAATTATTATCTGTCATATCCTTTGACTCTACTGATATGCCTTGAATTGGAGAATACAAGTCCTTATAATAAAGCAAGTCCTCCATCTTAGCCTTTCATATGGTCCAGTTAGAACCATTGAGGTTGATCATCCTTAATGAGCCACTTTCCTTAATTCAGAACCGATCCTACTCCATTCAATGAACTTAGCTCTGATACCACTTTGTTGGGGGCCTTGCACAAAACCTTAGGATCTAGCATCCCAAATCAAACCAGAATTATGGGATAATAAAGCAATGAAATAAATCAAAACATAAACCACACAACACGAGATTTTTACATGGAAAAGTCTCAAAGAGGTAAAAACTACGGGACCTCATCCAGATCAACAATCCATTATGAAGTAGAATGTTACAACTTTCTTCACTCACGCAGGGGTAGATAAACAATAAGAGAATAAAAGAAAAACCAAGAGATCTCACTAATCACGAGGACGTAGAAGCGCTGAGATGTCGAGTGTACAGTAGATCACCTCTACGAGCATAACCTCCCTTCTACAAGCTTCTTCTCTCTCTCTCTCTCTCTCTTTCTCTCTCACACACCTTTGATAACCCTAAACCCTTTAGCAAATCCTTGCAAAGCTCTAGGAAACTCTCTTGCATTACCTAAAAAAGCTCTATGTGCTCATATTTATAGATTTGGAAACCCCTTTCCGCACCTATGTGAAAACCGTCTCAAATTTACGCAGTCCGCACAAAATCCAGAACGAATCTGCATAAGTTCGACTAGTCGAGCCGAGTCCTCGACTGGTCAAGCACCTCCCTCGATTGGTCGAGCACCTCGGAGGAAAAACATTGGATGATCGCTGGACTTTGAGTCGAGCCCTACTAGACCGGTCGAGCGCCACCCACGACCGGTCGAGCAGCTCACTCGACCGGTTGAACAGCATGGTGAATTACTCCAATTTTTCACCCACTGCTCCATCTCTCCTCTAAACTGAGGAGGAAAAATCCCATCAATTATTTGCTCGATGGTATTGAGTGGTTTATTGATAGCATCAATAGACCTTGTTATTCACAGATTTAAGAGATCAACAACTACCTCATATTTTTTTTTCCATGAAAATGGAAACAAATCACGAGTGTGAATTGTGGACCGTGCGTTACGGTCGGAGGATCGGACACATGATGGTGGTTGGCAGCAATCCCTGATTTCAGCTTGGGCTTTCTTTCATTTGCCACTGCGAAGATCCAAACACTGCTTTCCTCATTCTTCCCACATTCCTGAGATTTTTCCTGGCTTAGTATAGGTGCGTTCTCTTTTTGGGTATGTGTATGTACCTTTTTACGTCAGGGCTACCAGATACATGGACGTCACGTCTGTAATGTGATTGGGTTTCACATGCATCGTATTAAATGCTAGTGCCCATACAAGCAGCCCACGTTCCACTTACATACCTACACCCCCCTGCACCCTTGTTTACTTTGCTGTAATGAGCTTCTTTCACCACAAGATGCACTAAGGAGGGAGAAAAAAAATTGTATTTGTATAAACTAATTATTTTAATACATCTTGTGGCTAGAAAAGCCAGTGCACCAAAATTAGTGGTGCAAGCCCATGTAGGTGATAAATTCTCCTGGCTTATGAAGACCACTTAGTAGTCCTTTACTAGAAATTTCATTTTTGAGTCGTCCACATTATCCTTTTCATTGGGCCTCATCGGGGTTATAAGAGATTTTTATTACTCTTAGTTATTATAATTTGCATCTCTTGTTTATTGTAAGGTCCACATTTACCATGCGCACAAAATATATTTTCGTTTTATTACACATTTACAAACTTTGATAGGTATCACAATCTCACATGTAATGACGGGAGCATATGTCATGATTTTTGTGGGAACGTGCAATTTAGAAGTATCATGTTTGGTATAATTTTCACATGGAATGGAGTTAATGGCTGGTCTCTCCCATTTGTTGGTACAAAATTCATACATTGGAGGCATTAAATGCCTCATGTTAGGGTCTGTCTTGTATTTTCTACGTGTCGAAATTAGTAATAAAAAGGGAAGAAAACTTAGATACTGTGGCAGAGTGAGAGGCACACACGCATGCACTCATAAATTTTATACAAAATGAGTTATGGGGCCCACTTGAGATGAATGTTTTAACCATTCAATAGGTGGAGAGGTGCATAAGATGAAAATTGATTATTATTATTATTATTATTCTGCTTTCATTTGAAAATAAGTAAATTGATATCTTTATAAAAAGGAAAAAAAAAAAAAAACAAATTGTAAGAAAACTTTCCTTATATTTACCATTGACCTTTCACCAATTGCATGGGTGAGACAAATAAATGTATAATGTTTTCTACTTTTTTCATGGTAGGTCAATTTTAGAAGGAGTTTCCATCTCTATATTTGCATTCCTTTAAAGTCAATATAGCATTTACCAACAATACAAATGGCATTATAACTCCACATTAGTAAGCATACACCACTTATATTATTAATTAACCTCTCTCTCTCTCTCTCATTGAAATTTGATTTTTGAAAAAAATCAAAATTTTGAAAATTTTCATTTTGCTGCTAAAACGATTTTGAAAATTTCAAATGGAAATGTGTGTATTTTGTTTTTATCCCACATCGGAAATGAGAAAAGAAAACTTGCGGTTTATATGTGAAGGTGTGTGTAGTATTTTTACTTGGAGTTTTTGAGATTGATATGCTTGGGTTGCATGGGTGTGAGTAGTGTGATGCTAATTGGCACACTAATGGCGACCTAACCATTCCAGTCCAAAAAGAAGTTGAAAACTTCCTAAGTGGACACTTCATAATTTATTTTATTTTTTATTTTTTAGTATTTCCAACATATCGGTCTTATGTTATATAGTGAGAGAGTTTTGAGAGAGAAGGGAAGTGATGCAGGACAATTGACCACTTGCTCTAAAAGCTTGAACTGATAAAGCATAGTGAATTAATATCTTTATCTTATAGTCCCGGCCTCAAATTCATGGATTAGGTCATCAGCCAAACCCTCCTTAAGACTCTAAATCCATGGGTTCTGCCCCCTCGTGGGCCTCAAATCCATAGGCTCCGCCTCACATGGGCTACAAATTCATGGGTTATGCGGGCCACTCACCCCGAGTGTACCCTTGCATCCCACATGCCACCTCACTGGAACCCGTTGTGAAAACGCCCTTGCATTAGGTTGTTTAAATTATCTAGCTTGTGTAGGGACCAAAACTCTCTCTCTCTCTCTCTCTCTCTCTCTCTCTCTCTCTCTCTATATATATATATATATATATATATATATATATCTCCTTACTTAGGGGAAGGGAAATGGAAATAAAGAAAGGGGTCCTCCTCATTCGTGTCGTTTCCAAACGCCCGACAAAAACGTCACCCTCTTTCCTGGGAAATTATTGTTGGATGTGATTTCAGGGACCCCACTCCTCTACACCACCCCTTTAAAGCTGGTGCCTACAACAATCAAGCTATGTGGACCCAACCATGCTATCTTCTTGAAATCCACTCTGTCCATCTGCTGTTCTCCTCGTTGCTAAACCCTTGAGACAAAAATCTGATAGATCAACTACTCTTCTGGGCCACACCACATGGAACAATGGAAATGGGATGCCAACCATAGGTTTACATGTGAGGCTGCCATGGTTTATATCTTTCATCATACCCGTTCATTATGAGCTTAGAGGTTTTAAGCGCAATTTTACACTCTTCCTGTTGGCTTAGCCCGTCCAAGTTCTTTTTTTTTAAAAAAAAAAAACTGGATGGATCTACTTTTGTTTGTATGGTGAAAATAACGTTTCTGATCTGATGGACGGAGTGGATTTCAATATGCCACAAGGTGGGGCCCATACACTTGGGGTTTCTTAAAACAGATTAAATTACATGTGGGCCCCTCATGTAATTCAATATATACCCTCTAAAATTCTAAACTTGGGGTCCTCCGTGTGGATGGAGCATAGCTCCCAAAATCGGAGGGATCAGATGATCTTACAAACCCTTTCTCTCTGTTTTTTTTTTTTTTTTTTTTTCCTTCCCTCTGTTGAATTTGCACCGCTGTTCGATTTTAAAGCCACCCGTTTGATGGCTGCCAATTGGATGGTTAGGATGAGCTGATTAGTGTAATTAATAGGTTGTGCTCCGTCTGCAATGGCCCCATGGATGGGATCTTCTTATTGGTGTGGTTTTGAAACAGTTGCTCGGTTGGACCTAATAGACAAACGGTCTTGATTTACCGTTCTCCTTACCACGTGTAAAATAGAAGGTTGGAAGCCCAGTGAAAAGGGCTCCATCGGTACACAGCCCTCCCATCTCCAAGCCAACAAATGTGCCAGCGTGGCAGAAGGTGTAATATCCTAGCTGTCCATCACGTGGGTCTGACCATATACTAAAAATCAGAGAGACGGGTCCCGCTCATCAAGTGGCCACTATGTAATAAATGTTATTTTTTGGTATTTGGAAAAATAAAAACACTTGGACGGCTAAAAATAAAAAAAAACTGGTACCAAGTTATTTCTATATAGAGTCTTGTTTTATAAACTGAGGCCCACCTCATGAATGAAATGACCGGATCCTTGGACTGGGACACTAACAAATGGATCTCAGCAAAGCTCCTTCAAATGCCCATGCAGCTGCTAAAACAGGTCATACATTATTATTATTATTATTAATTAAAGCCCGTATGGTGCTAAATCAGTCCACATCAATCAAATGATGGGCTCCACTCCAGATGGGCCACGTAGCCAAAATAAAGTTGAATAGCCAATCTACACCCGTCTAAATTTTCTATATCATGGCCTCCAATTCCAGCTATGGAAACATATGTCCACTTCACCCAATTGGAGTTGTGATGTCCTACACTTATTATTATTATTATTATTTTCTGAAATGTGGGGTAGAATGTGTTATGGTCCGTGCCAATGAAAGGGCGTTATTTGATACGCGAGCTGGCAGGGACACGGATTTCCTGCGAAAGCCTTTACCAGGGAGCTCCTGCGCAAGGATGCTGGGTGGGGGCCACTGCAGTGTACGTACGTGAGAAATTCATTCCCTCGGTCCGTTTTACTAGCTCATTTTAGTACGGGATACCAAAAATTAGGTGGATACAAAACCATGTAAGTCACACTAGAGGGAAAATTGGAGAAAGAAATTCTCACAGTTGAAACCTTCTTGGACTCCACAAGCCATAGTTATCTAATAGCTAGGATGGCGTGGATAATACACATACATCACGGTGGGACTGCCGGGATCATCCGTCTCTAGCATGGTCGGTATAGTACCCAATCTTCGTCCGATTATGACAATCGTTTCCCACTCGTTAGTTCAACTGGTAGAGGCGGTGTGCACTATACTTTGCTTCCCAATTTCTACAGGTAGAGTTGATTTTTCAGTAATCAAGACCGTTGGAATATTTGGACCCATTTCATATGGAACGTCATCCAAAAATCTCCTCATTATGATAATCATCACCGTTACAATGTAGTTTTTGAGATAGATACCGAAATACCAAATATTGGTGGCTCTGATTTTCAATATGTAAGTTCTTTTGTATGGAATTCAACAATGGAGTATCTCAATAGTCTAATGCTGACATCGCCGTTAAACTCCATTGTTTTACACTGTGATGAGCGATCATATCGGATTAGGTAATACTGGATCATAGAATAGGGGATTTTCATAAATAAGTTAAAAAATATCAGACCTGCTAATAGCATGAAGAGCTATAGCCAAGCTGCAACTCCTTCCACCTGTTCAAACAAAAAAAGGATAAATCACATGCATTCGAAATTCAAAAAGAAGAAGACGATATCACAAGTTGTAGTTATCTAATAGCTTTAAAAAAAAGACTTGTCACCTACCAAAAATGAAAAAACGAGAATGCCTGTTGCAACGGATTGTCCAAACAAAGCCACAGAAGTTATATAGCCATATAACTGTTGAATGTTCACTGATTTGGTAGTCCTATGGAGCACAGGGATAATTTCAAGACATCCATCTCCTGCAATAGGTGATATGATGGCTTTGATAGATATGGTCGGTGATATCGCCAAGCATGGATGGATTCGTAGGGTAACGTTGAACAACTACCATGTGATCTCGGTTTAGCCCACCTTTTATGTGTTTAACACAATCCATACCTTCAAAATAAAAATTAATGCGTTCAACCCAAAAATGAAGCTTTGGAGAGGATCAAGTGGATCACACCACAGAAAAGACCATTAAACTCTACTTCCACCGTTGATATTATGATAGACTCAACTGTGGACAACCAAAACTTTCGTGGTCAACCCATAAAATCATCTGGTAAAATGGATGGATGGAACGAATCTTCTGGATTGATCACGATCGACCCCACGCTGTTCTTCGGAATACGTTTGGCTTCCGCTTACATCCATGATTTCCGCTGATTGCAGGATCGTTCGGAAATTCGAACGGCGGTGAGGTGACTAACAATGGTAATTATGTCTATTTCACTCCTCTATTGTAAAATCAAATAGGCCCTTAATGTTTATATGCTATCCAAACTGTTTATATGGTCATTCCAAATGGGATGAAGTTAAAAACCAAAAATATAGCCTGATAAGGAACTTTTATAACTATAAAAATGCTTTAATAATGTTCACTGAATTCTCACTATTTCCTCTCGTGTGGTCCACTTGAATGTTGGATACACTTATTTTTTGGTCGCACATCCTAAAATGAGCTCGTAAAACGGATGGACGGGACATACATTGCAGTGGGCCCCACCCAGCATCCCCAAGCACTTGTATAGCACACATAATTTTCGACTCTGTAAATATAGATAAATCGTTGTTGCATTCTTTCTTTTGTTGTTTAATACAAGTAGAGCTGTAAATGGGTGGGTTGACCCAATGGGTCATGTGTCCTGTCCCGAAAACTAGTGGTCTAGTCTAAAATTTGGACCTGATCAGGCAGGTCTGAATCAAAAGTTCAATCCCAATTACTAAGTTACTCAGGTCTAGTCTTCTTAAAATCAACTCAATTTGAATCTAGATTGTAAATGAGTCCAATTTAGATGATATTATAATAGACTGGTCTGGAACAGGACTTGACTCGACTCAAAGAAAATTAATTAATTACAGATGTGTTTTTTTTCATTTACTTTTGGGTTACATTATACCAATCATTTATCAATTTTTTATTTTTATTTTTATTTTTATTTTTTTTTATTTTTTAAAATTTAGTTATCAATACACTACTTGTGATAATTTGGATCATGCAAGAAGGAGAATATTCCAAAAACCACATTAGCAGAACTACCCTAACTACTTGAATTGATCAATTGAATTTAGCTAGCCATTTTATTTTTAACAATCCAAAATGATAGCCATCACTAATTAGAAAATATGAAATGTTATTTATAATTTTTTTACCTAACTCAAATTCGACCAAAATCCAACCCATGCGATAGATGGATTAGGTTTGAGTCCAGGAGGTTTGGAACAAGGGTTTTGACTTTCAATGATAGATCACCACTAGTTATTGGTGATCCACACGTACCTCTAAGAGATGAACACTACTCGCATTTCTACGAGTCTAAGGAAGAGAGAGAAGGAGAGATGAACCCTATTCCTACAATTGTACAATTGTACAAATCTAAGGGTAAATAAAGTTCCACATGGGCTTGGGTCTTTTCTCTTAATACATTTAGGTTATCATCAATTACTTGCATGAGAAAGGTCTTCACACACCTCTGACAAATATTTTATCCTACATTTTTCTACATTATTATCATCATTTGAACCCCAGTTAATGAAGATGAAGATTCATAGTAAGATTTTTAGATAAAACATATGTACTTAATTTACATGAAAAACATTATTTTCTTTTACAAAAATGAAGATCCAATTATAAGGTGGAACGTAACATAGGAAACAATGATGATTGAATGCCCTACTATTAAAATTTTCAGGGCATACCTTAATGCTTCCATAATGTTTATTAGCCATCCAATACGTTGATAAGGTGAAATAAGCCTGGATGAAAGAGAAAAACAAATATCAGCTTGATCAAGAACTTTTGTGGTCCATTAATGGTATGGTCCACCTGATAATTGGATCTGCTTTATATTTTGAATAATTTCTTAAAATGATCTGGATAAATGGATGGGCAGCGTAGATATAGAATACATATGTCAAGGTAGGCCCCATTTTAAGGGCCGCACACTCTTGGGTGAGTACGTAATCCACTCCCTTCTGGAAGAAAGGCATTCACCTGATTTGACCGCTAAATCCACGTTGATTGAGGGTATCCAATCGGTGGGAAGTGAGACTTGGATGGTCCTAATCACTACCTAACTTCCACAAACAAAGTCTTTTGACTGTTGCTATACTTGCAAAACACCCAAAACAATTTCAGCACTTTCATTCTCTTAGACTGACTCCTCCACTAAGTTCAGTTCATCAGAGTCAACCATGATCCTTTTTCCTAGACTTTCTCTATTTCTTCTCTCAATGTCTCTTGCTTATGTTTGTACGTATATGAGACTGTATAGTGAAATCTATTTGAATAATGCTAATTTTATACATAAAATTCTTTGTATGGGCAAGAGAGAGCTGTAAGCCTTGTATATTCATTTTTTTATAGAGAAGAAAAAACTTTTATTATTGTCCGATGAAATAAGGGCCCGTGGAAGTGTGGATTTGAAATCCTCTTATTGTGTTTGGCACCCTGAATTAGGAGTCAACTTTAATCCAAAAAGTAGCTATTCATGGTATATTTATAAGGGCTTGAATTTAATTCCTAAATCAACTTTAATTTCTTTTATCAGCGAATGTTATGTAATGCTTGAGACACGATGGTTGTAATAAGCCCGCTGAAATATATGATTTACCTGAAAATGATGAAATTCCAAGTCTTGAATCTGCCACTAGCACAAAATCATGTCCGACTGACTAACCAATGATTTTTAACCGTTGATTTACATGGACAATATTTGGATGGTGCTGATCATCATATTAAAGTAATTATAGTGATGCAATTGATAATCTAATTGTTTTAGGACATCATTAGTGGGACATGTGTCCAATAGAATGACAGTCCAGTAACATACATGTTACATATGCAACTCTCGGAAGGATTTTAGATGTAATCTAAGCTCTTACCATGGATTTTGAACCCTCTCACCCCAATTACTTTATGGTGCCAAACAACAGAATAAAAATCCCCTCAAATCCCCCAAAATATACGGTGTCAAAAGACCCTTAAGCATATTGTCAAATCAGGAGAATTTTTGTATCTCTAGTCACTTGTTTTGGTTTAATCCTTTTAAAATTTTAAGTTTTGACATCATCTACATTCATCATGTGTGGTCATTTTGCCACGAACACCCAATTGTTAATATCTAAGGTGAGAGAGATAGAGAGAACCTGTTATTTTATTATTATATACATAAGTAGGAAGAAAGAGGAAGGAGAGGTCTGACAGACCATGTCTTCCGAATCACATACATTACGTACATCCACACATATACATCGACTGTATCAATGCACCAAAGTAGAATGATTTACAGAAAAAACAGCTGAGCTCCAAATCTACAAGCTACAAGCTGATTTTCTTCTCACACTAAAAAAATATATATAAAAACCAGCTAAAACCCCATGTAAAGGGTTTATCATTTTTCTTCTTTTTGCAGAGGAGAGACTCCGGGGACGTATCTCTAATCATCCCTCTGGTATAATCTCCCTTCCTCTAACCAAAAGAAAGAAGACCCAAGAAACAGAACACTCATGGGCCCGTCCTAAGCCTGATTAGCCAACTCCTTTGAACTTACAAAAGTCCCATGAAAACCATATGGGACTCTTGATGGCAACTTCACTGATGCCTCCACCCTCATATTCATGGCATTCACAATCAACAGCTCTGATCTCGACGTCTTCTCGTCATGCATGAATGTCAACACATACCCATCATCTTCCCGTTCTAATGTTGGGTCCCTCGCTACAAAGTATGGTTCCCCGCCATAGCATTTATCCCCATAGATGAATTTCTTTACTTCTCCTGTCAATAGATCAACCTTTGCAAATCCAGATACCTTTGGCCATGGCTCTGCAATTGCCAGGTATGCGAATTGGGTCTTCCGGCCCAGTCGGTTTCTGTTCACCATCCCAGCTTCCAAGTTCAATTGCTTGGATGGGTCGATGATTGGGCGCCGAGTCGACTTGCCTGTCTTCAGGTTGATTCGGATTTCTGAAAGGATGCTCTTTAGGCTCTCATCGGATTCGTTGAAAATTGAATCGGGTGGTGTCATGCAAGAGCCAATGACAACAACCTCGTCGGTGTTGGAGTCTTCCCATGCATTCCAGAGGTGGAAGCAGAAGCAATCTGGGACGTCGACCCATTTAATGCCGGAAGCGTCTGAGGCATTCTTCGAGAGGATTCCGAACCGGGCGGTTTTGTTCTTGTCGTAGATAACAGGGGAACCTCCACGGATCATTTCCTGGAGTTTGAACACAACCTGCTGATCAGGAATTACAACGAAATTCTCTGTGATTGCAAAGTCATGCATCATGGTGGGTTGATCGACCGGAATCTCAACGTCAGGGGACTTGCTTCCATCAGGGGCGAAGCGGAAGTACTTGAGGTAAGGCTTGCAGACGACGCTGTAGCTGAGAGCATAGAGTTCGCCAGAAGCTGGGTCGATCTTGGGGTGTGCGATCATTGCAGAATTGAGCTGGCCATTGAAGTCATGGCGGCCCACTGTCTCAAGATCGCCCGAAGGGGTGATGTGGACATGGTAAGGGAGATCGTCCTCTGACATGGCAAGGAGGCGGCCATTGAAGTAGACAAGGCCAGCGTTGGCAACACCGATGCCGTTGGCATTGTCGACTAGGCCAAAGAGGCCACGGGCATAGAAGAGAAGGAGACGAGCAATGCCAGAGTGGCCATGGAGTTCGCCAATGGCCTTTGGGAAGATGGGTCGGCCTAATTGACGTTCTTGGACTAGTCGATGTGTTTGGGTGAAGCGGCAGGCATAGCTAGCAGAGCCATTTCGGAAGCGGACGGAATGGACCATGCCATCACCATCGAAGAGGTGATGACCAGCCAAGGGCTGGAAGAGAGGATTGGCACCGTTCCGGACGTAGACACCGTTGAGGCAATGAGGTATATGGCCCCACACAGGGAGGTTTTGCTGAATTGGGTGTTCGTCGACAGGAGCGAAATTGCCAGAAATTTGGACTGCGGGATCAGCAGTCTTGGGGAGTGGGTGCTGGCCTTCCAACAGGCGGGAGATGAGCGAGTGTTCGATGGAGTCAAGGGCCATGGCAGCAGCGCGTTGGAATAAGTTCCGGTTGGGTTGAGTCTTGGGTTCGTGGAGGGTTGGAACCAGAGTCTCTCGAGGCTGCTCATGTTGAGGGGAGGGCTTGCGCTTGGGTTTAGTGGTGGTTGTGGGTGTTGAAGAGATAGAAGTTGAGTCTTCTAATAAGATGGTTGATTTGAAGGGTTTTGGGATGCTGAGGATTGGTGGGGAATGTAAGGAGCAATAGATAGATGGGTGGTTGGTGGGGTTTAGCTTGATGGACCTATTTGGACTGTTAAGATGGAAAGATGAGGGTGTGGAGCAGGGATTTTGGGTCAATTGAGAAGATTGGAAGGAATGAGGGAGATTAGGAGTGATTGAAGACATTGGATGAGAGTAGAGAGAATAGAGAAAGTGTGGAATGGGAATATGAATTGTTTGATTGGAGAGAGAGAGAGAGAGAGAGAGAGAGAGAGGAGTTTGATTTGGGTGGGGGATAGTAATTGGAGGAGGTATTTATAGAAGGGGGTAGGCCAAGAGAAGGTGGTTTGATGGAGGTCCACCTCACCACCTTAGAGAAGAACACGTGGTGGATTGCGGAAAGGCAGTGGAAATTGACACGGGGTTTTCTTTTAAAAAATAAAAATAAAAATCCAAGGAGGGAGAGAGAGAGAGAGAGAGAGAGAGAGAGAGAGAGAGAGAGAGAGAGAAGGGAATGGGTGGGTAAGAGACATAGCCATGACCCTTCTCACATTTGCTACTCTTCAGGAAGATGGTCCCTACCCGACCTCATTTTCTTCGCTTATTCTGCCTGACTTTTCCCTTGTGGATGTGTATACACCGTTGCCCATCACATCAATCCCATCTCTTACACAAGCACATACACTGTATTTCCTGTAACCCTTAAGTGGCCTAATGATAATGCGCCACCTGTGCATTTCAAGTGCCGCCGCCAATGAAAATGATTAAATGGTCCACTTCGGGCTCAGGATATTGCCTTCGCTGCAAGCCGTCTACCTGACACCCATATGGCCACTTATTATTGCGCCAAAGTTAAGAGTTGCAAGGTTTCCTTTGGGACGCCCAGCCCTATCAGAGGATCCGAATTGATGTTTACATCCCAGCTGTACATCTGTCATGATAGTTGATTTTAAGGCATGATCTTAAAAATGAAGCATATATCCAAATGAAGTAAATTCAAATCCTAGGTGGACCATCCTATAGGAAATGGTGGTGATTGAATGCCAAACTATTAAAAACTTTCTAAAGCCCATTTTAATGTTTCAATAATGTTTATTTGCCATCAAACCTGTTGATATAGTCACACAAACCTGGACAAAGAGGGAAAAAATATCAACTTAATATAAAACTTTTGTTGCCCACAAGAAATTTTTAATGATCAATTGCCATTGTTTCCTAAGGTATAGTTTACTTGAGATTTGGAATTGTTTCATTTTTTTTACTAATACCTTAAAATGATCAAATGGACAATATGGATATAAAATACATGCGTCAAGTTGAGCCCCACACAGTAAGAGCTAAATCATCTTAGGTGAAGCTGGTCACACTTAATCTGCTTTGATCAGTTCCTTTTAACTCCTCTTAATAGCAATTCTTACCTTTAGTTGGCATAGGTAGGCCAATGGATAAATCGCTTAGTGTTTATTTGCGGTGTCCTTGTAGTGGATGACAGTTACATCTGCTTTGCCAAACCAAGTTAGGCATCATATGAAACAATTGAGGTAGATCTAAAGCTTGAGTAGGCTACGTCACTAAATCCTTACTCTCTCTTAACATGGCCCACTAGCTTATCTTTTTCTCTCCACTCTTATGATGTGTGTTACAAGTGCCATATCCCTAATAATGGTACATGAAGGAGGTCCACATGTACTATTAATCTAAAAAATGCACTCATTGAGATAATATTGTTAGGTACGACCTTGGTTTACACGTTTTTAGTGACATTGAAAATAGCAGTACATTCCTTTAAGGAGGAGCGACATTATGCTGAATACAAAGATGGTGACAGAGTTATGGACGTCCCCAGATCTCATTCATCTAAACCCATGTTTTGAAATAGGAATAAAATCTAAGGACACAGGTGGCAACACATCACTTCTCTGTTTCATGTCCCTAAAATCCATTACCTTGGCAATTGAATCTCTCACTCTATCTATTGTTTCATGGGCCAAGATGTGGAGCCACGTTTAGTATACAGGTCCATTAAGGTCTTAACTTCTAAATCTAAATCATAGATTGGACCTATAAAATAGACGGTCTAAATCAATTGTGCATTTTTGTTAGCCATCGATCTAGGGTCTAGTCCAGTGATGCTTTAGATGCACTTGGAATCTGGAGTGGGACTGACAAGATGGATAATCCATATCCATGACCAATTCTCCTTTGTTAGATCAAAGTGATTTAAAAGACATGGGAAATAAAAGGTGTGGGGCCCTTATTGGATGGTCTAAAATTCATTATTAACCCTTTTTTCTTCTATCATAAATGATTTAGACCCTTTATTCTAGTGTCCATTGATCAAAGGTAAGGATCATCATACCAAAGTGCTTATCGACAGAAGTGGAGAGCTAAAGGTGGGCCCCAAAAGATGGATTGGCCCAGATCCATATCATATGATTTTTTGGCATCAACAATACGAATCCTCCATTTTACGGGCCATTGATCAGATGGATAGGATAATTAGACCAAGTGATTCATGAGGGTGATGTAGACTTGAAGCGGAGCCCACAGTAAGGGTAGTCTATATCCATATTCAGACCTTTTCTCAGAAAAGATCTAGTCCATACAGTTTACTATGCATTGATTTCATCCGTTGGCTAGGATCACTAGATCAAACAGATTTTTTAGAGATCAGATAATCAGAGATGGGACCCACAGTATGGATGGTCCAGATACATAACCAGAACTTTTTAATCATAAATACTTTAGATAATCCATTTTGTGAGACATTAACCAGATGGCTAGGATCATCAGATCAAAAAGATATGTCAGAAGAATGAGAAGTCATAGGTGGGACCCACATGATGGATAGTCTAGATCCATGATTAGATTATTTGATCATAAACCGATTGAACCATCCATTTTTAAATAATTGATCAGATGGTTAGGATTGATTATGAATAGCATGATTAATTAATTTAACAGTTAGTGGGAGGGCATGTCCATCAATGAAGTCGCAACTTGCAACCAAACACATGCACCAGTTGTAGGGTAACAACTCATTGGAATCGCTCAAACGCAATATCTTGTGTGAGTAAAGCTAAGTGATTTTTGTAGTTTGGATGTCACTTTCTTTCTTTTTCTTATGTTGGTTGGCAGTCTCTTCGACGCTACCATATCCAAACCTATAACCCCATTGGCTGCCTGACTCTTTGTGGGTGTGTTTTCGGTCAATCTACAAAAGCTAAGTGATGCCAACCTCACTAGGGATTTCATTTCATTTAATGGGAATTATATGGTGTTTGGCTATCATAACCATCTTTTTTTTAAAAAATAAAAATAAAAAATAACTTGACTCCATACCAATCTTTACTGATCTCAATCGAGTCTGAGTTGGGTATGACTCGGACTGGCCAGCATTAATCCATGCTTTTCACACAAGATTGTTGTTGGAAGCCACTTTGATCGATCTTACACGTGACATATAACTCAAATCATGAGCATCAAATAGTAGTGGGACCCATTGTAGATGGGTCACATCTGAAAAATTAGATTTGATTAGGCAAACCTGAACTCTGATTAATGTACATTTGTTTGTTGAATTTGGAGCCATCAATGCTCCTTTCTTTTTTTTTCCATTTTTCATTGGGTGTACACAAATCAACAACTGAATTTTTGGGTATGACTAGGTCTCCTCTCTCTCCTTTTCTATGTACTAAACTAAGTTGGAGAGAGATTAGAGTATTAGTTAAATAGGGATATTTCCAACTCCCAATCATCTTCTAACAAATGTATGTATATATCCTGCCTGCCTTTATTTTAATCACAAGGAAGATGTGGGTTGTTCTCATTAATCTCATGGATGACCCTCTTGTGTCTACCTAAGTAGAGGGCTAATATTTTACTGCCTTTTTATTAAATAATAATAATAATAATAAGGGATGATGATGACGACCATGATGAAACTCTTTTCATCTTTGGCCGTTGGATCGCATCCAAAGAGCCCATCTGGCATTCCTATATTCAACCACTTGTCAATACCAAATTAAGATACACTTAACTATCAGCTCCATTATTATTATTATTATTTTAAAACAAATGGAAGACTGATCTCGAAGTCAGTTGTCGGCTATGCCTAAGTTAAACCCAGCATACACATGAGTAATAGTAGTGGAGTGTACCCATTAATACAAATGCTCTAATAGTAGCACTAGCTCATGCCATTTGTCCCAATAAGGACTTATGGGTCCTCCATTCTTTCATTGTAATTTCTACGGTGAATAATTCTATATGAAAAGTGAATGAAGGGGAGAAAGACAAATTGGTGGGGCAAAAGAAAAAAAGAAAAAAACGAAAAAGAAAAAGAAAAAGTCCTCCTTACCCATTCATTGAACTTAATGAATGCCTTTCTAGAAAATTGACAAAGTGCTCTTCCCAAGTTCAAACTCTCCTAATTTTGCTTCCCATACACATGTAACAAACCCATGTTAATTTCGGTCTTGTCTCACCCTTGTTCTTACTTGTTCTTCCATGTAACCATTCCATTACAATCATGTGGAAGTTACCATTTGTTAAACCACAAGAAACTGTGGAAAACCGCAACTTATTTATTTTATTAGTGTTATGGGAAAAATAGACCGACTAATAAGAAAAGGTCAGGTCGGAACTCTAGGCATTCCACTTGGTCGAACAACACCAAATATAACCAAAGGTCCAACCTCGTACTCCGAAATCGAGCAAGAAGTGAGGTCGAACTCTACCTCTCGCTAGTAGATCGAAACATCCACTGACCTGCCCAACGCTGAAAAGGGCTCAACCGCTCATCAAGAGAGTCAAGTCGGTATATTTCCAGGTCGGCACAACTCTAGGTCGGCACAACTCACCTTCTGTCAATTCCGACCTGATCCTAACTGCCTTGATCCAAAATCACAACCGAAGACCTAGGAGTTCAACCAAGATACGAGTCTACCAGAGATCCCGACCGGGAATTTGGGAAGATCCTCACTAGCGCTGTACACGAGCAGAGTTTGCTCAGTTGCTCGCTCGAGTCGACTCGGATCGAAGCTGAGTTTGGACCAAGCCGAGCTGATTTTTTGAGCTCGAAATGAGTTCGAGCCGAGTTCGAGCTTGTCCCAGCTCGACTCGGCTCGGCTCGACTTGGTGCAAGGTATATATACCCTTTAAAAATTAAAACCCTAACTCCCATCGGTCATCCCATTCCCAGGTGCTCGTTCAATCCCTTTGAAAAAAAAAAACCCTCTCTCAGGCGCTCATTCCCCAATCTCCCATCGGCCATTACCCTTCTTCCCTCTCTCTCTCAAGTCTCAACCGCTTGATTGCCTCACTGTTCTTCTTCCCTCACCTGTCCGGCGACTTTTCTGGTGGTCACAGCGATAGTCCAGTGGTCCCTGCCCTGCTCGGTTGCCATTTCCCTTACCCTTCTTCTTCTTCTTCTTCTTCTTCTCTCTCTCTCTCTCTCTCTCTCTCTCTCTTGTGCTCACATTGCCCTATCCAGTGGCCACCTCGCCCGGTCTGGTGCCCCTGTCCCTGCCGCAGCTCATCTCTGCTGCTCGTCCCTGCCCTGCCCAGTGCCCCTATACCTGTCGTAGCTCACCCGGTAAGTAGCTGATTATACTTATGCTCGAAAGCGGCTCGAACTTGGCCGAGCCGAGCCAAGTACGAGCTGGGACTCGAGTAGTCTGAGTCGAGCACAAAATGGGCAAAGCTCAGCTCGGCTCAACTAGTGTACACCTCTAATCCTCACGATGTGTATGAAATCCAAATCGTACTACGATTCATCCTTACTAAATAAGGAGATCTCTCCTACGCCACCGCCTTTCCTCACCCATAAATAGGAGCACCCCTCACAATCTCTAACCCTAAATCCTCCGTTCAACTAAGACCTTGATTTCATACCTGACTTAGGCATCGGAGGGTCCCCTGTATGAACCAGGGTCTTCTTTGTCTGTCCTTTTTGCAGGTTCATCAATCCAAAGAGCGCTAACCAGATTTGTGCATCAACAATTAACATTAACTAGAATATAAAGAAGCCGTGAGAAATTTATAAAAATCTAAGAAGGCCTTGACAAATATATAGCTTACCTATATTCTAACATAGGTAAGATTAATCTACTCTAACATGCAATCACTCTTCTTTTCTTTTCTTCTTTCTTTTTTTTTTAATCTTTAAAAAAAAAAAAAATTATCCTTTTACTTCATTATAAAACTCATCTTCAATAAGGTACAAATATTTGATGCTAACACTCTTAGGTCTCGTTTGGCATCATAGGTTCAGAATACCTAGATTGGAAATCCTTTAGATTCGGAATTCTTCAGTTATCTTTTGCACCCGGAATTCAGAATCCCCTGTAATCCAAAAATAGCTAAGTTCCCAAATTATACAGTATATTTAAAGGAGTTTGAATTTAATTGCTAAAGCAATTTTAATATTCCTAATTAGTGTACATATTGATGTTTGACACAATAATAATAATAAATCCATTGAAATACATACTTTGACAAAAAATGATGAAATTCTAAACCTTAAATGGATCACAAGCATAGGATCACAACGGAACGGCTAACCAATGTTTTTAAACCTATGATTTACATGGTCAATATTTGGACCACTTGAATCATTCTATTGATATAATTTTAGTGATGCAACTGATAATTTGATTGTTTTGAAATGTCATCAACGGACCACGACTATAATAAATTAGTAGTCTAGTGATACATATGTTACACATGTGACTTTCTTGGTTTTAAAAATGAGCTAAAAATAGGAGAAGAATGATAATCCAAACAAAAGGGAGAGATTGCAAAACTCACCAAAAGTGATATTTGAAATCCCTAATTTCATAATACTCTCTAATCCACCCTGCCAAACAGCCGATGGACTTGGAATACCATGAATCCCCTAAATTTGTGGTGCCAAACCCCTTGGTGACGCAAGGATGAACATGATGAGGTTGATCACCGTCTTCCTCAAGGATAACTACTCTAAATCCACGAAGCTTCTTTGGACTCCTCACAGAGACTTCTCGAATCCACGAGAAAAAAGCAAGAAAAATATAAATAAATTCTATAAAATTCGTAATTTGATTAATGAATAAAATAAACGAGTTCAAAACCCTTTAAATAGGGATACTAAGCAATGGGAGAAATTTCAGAATCAAACTACAACTAAAACTCCTATAATTCGCAACTTACTATAAATAGTAAACTTGTTAAAAATAGTAAGCTTTATAGACGGTTGTGATGTCTACTAGTACGCAAGGTTTTCGGCCAAAAATAGTAAGTGTCCTATTTAGCTTCATCACGCTATTCTCCTAATTATTCTAAGCACTTTCCACATTGGGCGCAACTCCTAAAGCCCAATGGATGAAGAGTTAGAATCGAATTAAAACTTACTATTTATAATAAAAACGGAATTGAAATAGAGAAACGACCATCAATCTGATGGTATTTTTCAAATCTGGTTTGCGCAACTCGTCCTACTCCAAAATCATATATTTTACATCCAATAATTCATTCTGGATTGCGAGATACGCCCGATTTAAGGTCAAAAGGTCCAGATCACTTCTGTCATCAACCGAGCCTTTTCTGATCCATCTTGGCTATGAAATTGTCTGACACCCGCTCTACATCACTTAGTTTCTCTCATGTATGAGTTAATCATTAATCTAGAATGTGCATGATGGAAAATAGATCATAGATGACTTAATGGAGCTCCAGGATCAAAAGAAATTAGGTGGGAGGGGCTAAGTTAGAGATTTGGGAATTTGGGAATTAGGACGTAGAGGTCACACTAGTTTCATGCACAATGGAAATATCGTTCATGAATTTGGGAATTTCTTACTAGTTATGCTAATTAAAAACGTGACGGATAATAAGCTAAAGAACATTAGAGATTTGTGTAAGTTAGAGAAGGGAAGCATCTTTCTTATCTTGTGTGTTACATGAACAGGTGAGAGATGGGATGGCCTAGATTCCAGTGGATTTATTACAATAATAACGTATTGGTGGTTAGGATTTCCCAACTGTGGTCCACGAGATGGGAGGGAATCACATGTTCAAAACTACAAAAAAGCAGTGGGTAACATGGGCTGCTAATCATTTTTCAGAGTATAATCAAACTTAGGCATTTGGGAATCTGGGGTGGATTATGGTCGTTAGCAGCAGTTGGTACATGAGACGCACAAGAAAACCTATAAAAATCCACAACATGGGCATGGAATTTGATTAATGTAAAGGAAAGATTGATTTGGGTGATTTGAATTTTTTTTTAATTTATAAAATTTGAGAGTGTGAGTAGCAGTGACAAAGGAGGCACCTATTCACACACAGAGTTTCGACCTGATTTAAGTGAAATTTACCTATGTTTTGTGATAATTAAACATAGTGCTGGCGCAATGGCTCCCCAGATCCATGGGTGGCCCTGGACCGACCTGATTTTAATGTGACCATGTCCAACCCATTGAGAAGCAGGTCTGTTTTGGGTTTAGACAGGTTATGGTTGGGTGGTCCGTTTTGGGTTTAGACAGGTTATGGTTGGGTACATCAACGTGGATCTGGTTAAAACCAGGGTCAAGTGGGGTTCTATTATATTAATGGTATTTTCGCATATATTAAATATATGTTGATTATTCTAGCAATGAAATGAAATGAGGTTCACTAATTAGTTATACAAATGGACGACCATACAAATGTTAAAGTGGCACATGTTTGTGCCATCTAATCCATTAATCGAGTGGGCCTAACCATTTGAATGTTCTTTTCTGTCCTAAACGCAACCGGCAACTTTGGTTCAAAGACTCGATGGTTAACCTGATCAGATCCCAGCTGACCCGGACCTGGTTAGTCCGAATACGAAAATTTTCTCTCTTTTCAAAACATTCATCAGATGGGACCCCATGATAATAATGTTTATCGGTTCAAAATCCATCCTGGCCCCCACTCATCAGGTGGACACGTGTAGGGAAAAAGAATGAAAAACAAATGGTCCAAATACAGTGCACACGTATGGTCCACTAGACGAGATTATTGATTGGGCTAAGAGATAGACCATGTGGCACATGTGTACCACTACAGCTACAATTACAAACATCCTTCCATCTTTTCATGCTCTCTTATGTAAATGAATTTAACAGAATAAAGGAAATGAGGCCAAAACAAAAGGCAAGATATGGTCTACTGGAGAGAAGTGGGACCCTCAAGTCCTAAAGATACCAATCAACCAACCCCCCTGCCCATGTGTCACACGTGCATGGGGACCGCAGATTATCAGGTGTTTTTGGCTCTCATCCACACATGTGCACTGATATCTCTAAGGTTGATATGATGCTCCTCTCTTATTTAAGCCTCTCTTATGCAATTTTCTTATTGAAATTTGGTTTGGAAGGTAGGGTTGGATGAATCTATTAGTGTTGTAGGCTTGTGGTGTGCCCCACCTACCCACCTCAATTCTTCAAATATTGTATGGCAATTGGGATGCATATCATGTGCTTCTCTTCCCTCTCAACCCCATTAAAATAAAAAATAAAAAAATCCCAGTTTCAAGCGCCCATCTGCAAGCGACACGTGTGAGAGATCCAGGTCGTCCAGCAAGCTAGGGCCCCTTCGAACTGAATGTGTGCTAGCACACACATCAGACATGTTGAATGATTTTGTACTAGTGAGACAGACACTTTATATTGAAACTGAATTCAGATATTAATAGGATTTTTTAACCATCACATGTGACCAATATGAACAGTGGACCGACACGATTAATAGACTAGGGAAAATCCACCTTGGAACCTGCCTGATGAACGGACCGGATCTCACACATGGGTTTTGTATTGGCACATGTGAGGAACTTTGTTCTCGATATTTGAACCTAGTATTCCTGCAACCCTATTTATGTGGGCCACCTCTCTGAGCCTAAGATGATATATTAATTAATGTCCTATGTGGATGGGATTATATACATGGGGAATATTTAGGAGCCATATCATCATGCCTACAAGTGTAACAATAATGAGGGAGAAATCCCTAACCGACCTACCTCACCTTTAAAATAACTACCAACTGCCAGGACCCACCTAATCATAGAGGGCTAAGGAACCCATTATTATTATTATTATTAATGGCTAAACCACTTTGGTTGGAAACACATAGCTCAAAATGAGAGGCTACATTCTCCAAGAAATGGGTCTTTTTTTATTTTTATTTTTATGAATATTCACACTTTAAAAAGGCCGTTTTATTTACTTCTTGTGGAGTGGAAAATGGGTGGTTTGTCACAAAGTTTCATGAATGGTTTGGATTATAGAGCTTTCCTTATTATTATTTTATTTTTCTTTTTAGTTGTTGGACCATCTTTCAATCACAAATGCATTCTCAAAAGAGAATATGCTCTGGCACACAGCAGCAAAGACCTTGACTCAAAGAAAGACCGACCTTGGGCATTGAAAAATGAAACATGGAGGAGGGTATCTCGTAATTGAAGGTTGTTAGCTGATGGTGGGGCCCATTGGATGTTTGGTTGAAAAGCATTGAAATGAAAGTACTGTAATGGTACAGTGGTTTAGGTAGAATAAAGCAGATGAAATGAAAAAGGGTACTGATTTCTCTTGCTTCAAGTGTCCTTGTAAGAGAATCACGCATCCAAAGCAAGAGTTTTGCACGCTAACGCTAACCAATTGGTCATCTTCCAATTCCATTTAGGATTACTAATCCCATTTAAAGTGTTAAAAGGCCTGTATTTGACCTTTGTGTCAAAGTAAGTTACCTAACCCATATATGATGCATTATTCTGGCATTACTAAAGATTTTCAATGTGGCTCCTGAGAAAACTCTAGTGTGATGGTTCACCCACAAATACTTTAAAATTGTGTAAATGATAGGTATTATCTTAAGTGCCTGTTTGGATGGTAGGAATGGCAGTTGTATTGGTGGCACACATACATTGCTAGTATGGTTGGACCAAAAGAAAGTTAAACAGGGGTGATAGTAGTTCATCAGATCCGGACTCAATTCTACATAAGGCATGACATAATTGGCTTCAAATGCGTTCAATTCGAAGAAATTCAATCAATATAAGAAAAAAATTATCATTTAAAGTGTGAATCATAAATCGTTCATAACTTTTTATTCGGATATCATATATTATCATTTGAAGTGTGAATTATAAATTGACCATTATTTTTTATTCGGATATCATTATAGGATGCATGATGTATCATTCTTTACCATAATGGGCCATCTGGGATCAACCCACCCACATAGTGGGTTGTGTCTGTTTTGTTTTGTGAAAAAAAAAAAAAAAAAGCACGCTTCCATTTCAAAAGCAAGATTTTAGAGAAAATTTAATTTTTTTAGTAATTTTAATTTTTATCATATTTTCTTAATTTCAGATTTTTAGATTTTCATCTTTTTTAGGACTCCTCCAGTAAAATTTACTTTGACTTTCTATTTTTCATAATTTAAGTTTAGATAAGTTTTAATATTTTGAGTAATTTTTAATTAGAATAGAAAATTATAATTTTGGATAATTTTGAATTATAATATTATTTTTTCTTTATTGATTACGTAATGAAGAAATCATACACATTAGATATTATTCAATAAAAAATATTTGAGCTTTTTCTTATTATATTTTGTAGATTTAAGAACTACTTTATAAATTCAAGATTTGGCATGTTAAGATAAACAATGATCTTCTTCCTTACATCCTTTACAACGTTAGAATGAAAGAAAAAAAAAAAAATCAATATGAGAGGATTTTTAATGCCATCATTTGAACATGAATTTATGTAGATTTCAATTTTAAGAGTTATGTTTGAAAACCAACTGCAAATCTCAATTTTGTTATATAATTCTTATGTCACCTCTTTTGCTTAAAAAATGGATATAGAAAACTATAATGATTATTACCTATAATCCACTACTATTTTTAACATTGAATACAGTAAAACATTCCATCATTTAAAAAAAAAAAAAACCCGAAAAAGCAAACTTCAATTTTCTTTTGATCATTTTCCCCTTCATTTTGGTGTATCCAAACATGCCCTAACTAAACTTTGTGGGACCCATAAACATGGCATCATTGATTGGATGATGATCCCAGCTGCAACTAATTACCAACATTGTCAATGCAATTAATTAGGATGTTGTGACTAACCCAACTCAACACAATGGTGTAATGGTGCGGTATAGGAGGGATTCCAATGATCTTTTTGGTCACTTGGCCAAGTGGGCCATTTATCCATGTACCAAAGCTTACGTGGCAATATGTTTTCCTAACCGATGGTTATGACAAAACCAAGTTGGGACTCAAAACGTGTTGGACACGTCCACTTAATTAAAAGAGATTTCTGTGTATACCCACCCATCCATGCTATGGTTGGATAGAGACATATTGTTAGGTAATGTTACAGTTCCACTTATATTCATTATATTTATTTTTATTTCTCTATCTATCATCTTAACGCCTCAGATTTCTTCCGTAATCCATCTCTTGCACACGACACGCACGCTTTCTCTATTCTGACAAGTGGGGCCCATTGTTTGGTAATCCAGAACATTGGTCGGTTTCATCCCCATCTTGGATGGACTATACCTCAAAATCTCCTAGATTGGATGATCCCAGTGGTCAATTTTACGACATTTATCAGTTGAATTGGACTATTGCTGCATTTCTCCTCTCTACTGTCTATCTTATCAGTGACATCTTTTAGGCATATCCCTTTGATGATAGGATACAACAAACCAATGGTCTGGATTACAGAATCATAGGCCCCACTTATCAGGAATATAATTCCTCGTTGGGGAGGGGGGGGGGGCAAATGTGGTGATGCATTTCAGCCATTGGATGTGATGGCCAAACGGCGGTGGAATCCCATCCTATCAATCGGGCATGACACATACCTAACCTCCATAGCTTCTTCTTTTTTCTTTTTTTTTTTCCCTTTTTTTTTTTTTTTGAAGAGGGGGTGTCCCCATCTCTTTTTTTTTTTTTTTTTAGTGAGACTAATCCCTACGGATACACGCAATCACCCGCAACCACATATATTGGGTCGTTATTTCCGATATAATGGTCCTCCCTCCTTAAGCTATGGATCCATCTAACTCTTTTGTCGGTGTGGCCCACCAACACATGCCTGAGTAGTGGCCTCTGCCAAATGCATATTTTTGTGGGCTCAGCTAACCGTCCAAAATCTTCTAAAGTTCATGCACCTTGGGACATCACTCCCTAGATGGAGTTCTCATAAAATTAAAAGAATAATAATAATAATAATTTTAAAAAAGAAAGGAAAAAAAAAAGGAGAGCGAGAGAAAAGAAAATGCACCCATGAGATGAGTATATCCTTCCTCGGATGTTTATCCTTTCTATGAATTCAAACAAATTGGACCGCGTAACCCTCGGATTGTAGGTTTTCTTTTTATTGAAAAAAAATAAAATAAAATTGGATTGTCAAAAGTACCAGCTTTGGTTAGCTTCTCTTCTATAATCTAATTTATTTTTTTTCACCAAACGTCTTCCAATCAAATAATTGAATGTGCCAAAGAAACAAATAAAATAAAAAATCAAGAGATTATTAGCCAAGTTAGATCCCGAAGCAAATGCGAAAGAGTAAAAGTTTCGAAAGATATTTTGCAGCTTCCCCTTTTCATTTGAGAAATTGGGATAACTCTCTTATTGAAACTTCGTCTTCTCCTCACTTTCCCTTCCGTCTCCATACTCAACAAATATCAAGCAATCATTTGATCTTTTGCCGCTCTACTAGATAACTAGTCGTGCGGTCTACTTGGAATCCAATCCACCCATACATCCACATATAGTGGGATCCACCATGGAGGGACCACCATGTTCTGATTGAAGGAAAAGACAAAAAAAAAAAAAAAATCCATTATTTAGGCTTTTTATGGCAATGAAGAAAATAATAAGATTAAAAATTGCAAGGGTGTTTGGATATATCATGAAGTGATTAAAAACTCTTTGGTGTCAGACTTAGGAGTTTCAATACCTGGTCAAGGGTTCGAGTACCCATAGGTGGTGAAATTCCACTACCACCTGAGTGTGTGATGGTATGTGTGCATGTGTTAAAAAGAAAAAGGAAAAAACCTGAAGTGATTAAGTAAATTTAAATAAAAAAGTTATTTATAATTGATCATAAACCAAACTTGCTTATCTCAAATAAGTTACTTATTGGCAACGTAAGTATAAAAAGTAATCATTTAGTGTTATCTAAATGGGTTCTTATTGTCAAATTCTTATTTAGAAAAAAAAAAATTTATTTGCTATCCAAATAAGACTTATTAAAAATAAATTTCAGGATTAGTATATTCTAATAATTAATGCTGATAAAATCTATAAAATTATAATACTTTTGTTTCCTTACAATCTTATCTTTTCAAGAATGGCAATGTTCCAAACTCATGTAAGCTTAACCATCATTGTTGGAGGTCCTAAGTAAATAGGACTTTCCAAAGGTGATGTACAGCAGGTTGTGGGCAATTTCATGGCCAAGATGTACTAAAGAAGGCCCGATTGGAGGCGAAAGTGATCCAGACCGTCAGAACCTTAAAACATGCATCTCTCGCAAATTGGAATGAGTTATTTGACGTACCATATATGATTTTCAGGTGGGAGAAGCTACTTTAGCCAACCAACCTTGCTATACTGGGTTACCCACGCGAAATTTGTGAGATTCCATTATATCGACAGTCGAAAATTCATTTTATTTTCGTTTTTATTATTTCTAGTGAATTTTAATTTGATTATAATTCTTCATCCTTTGAGCTTCAGGAGTTGTGTTTAACATGAATTTTTTTTTAAAAAAAAAAAAATTAGGAGAATAACATGGTTAACCCAAACAGGTCACTTAATATTTTTGGATGAAAACCATAAAGTCTAGTAGGAATCATGATTGTCAATAAATAGTAAGTTTACTATTTATAGTAAATCATAATTTTGGAGAGTTTGAGTTGTAGTTTGATTCCGAAACTTATTCCTAAGGTTCATATCATTATTTAAAGGATTCTAAACTTTTTTTTTTTCTATTATTATCAATCAATTTATTTTAGATTTTATAAAATTTATTTCTATTTTCTATCTCTCCTCATGGATTCGAAGAATCTCTACGAGTCTAGAGAAGCTCCATAGATTCGGAGAAATTATCCCACGAGGAAGACGGTGGTGCTCGACCTCATCAAGTCCATCCCGCATGAAAGGGCCACATTTATATATTTTTAATATAATCTAGACAAAGATATTAATTATTTTGTGTTTTACTTTGGGTAGAAAGGGACTTTATCCGCTAGAATAGGAACATGTCTTACATGACATTTGATTGATGGGGTGGTTGTCCGACACACATCACACTCGGGCCCACTACGATAGAAAGAGGCACTTATAGTCTACTATAAGCTTGAGCTTGGTGGGCCCCACCGTGACATCCATCAAACATCCACCCCCATCAATTAGATGCACTCTTCCATGGTGGGTCATGGGCCTAAAAATCAAGCTAATCCGTGACTTAGATGAGTCACACCATAGACAATAATTAAGAATAAATGCCCACCCATTGAAATCTTTCTAATCGTTTACAGGCCCACTGAAATGTGGTTCAAACATTCAATGCATTGCTTATGTGTGTCCAATTTCCTAAAACTTAAGTAAGCCTTACCTAGTGCTTAAGATGTTTTAGCCGTGATTTCCTATTGTAATATATAGATGGTGTGTCCTATCTGAGTTTTATATACAGCTTATTTTTAAAATATCTCACGGCGATTTACCTTGATTATGGAAAACCAAACAGGCCCTTAAAGATCCAAATAGTTGATCTGACGGGACCCACGATAGAAATCTCCTATGGTGGAAGATCCACACCCTTCCATTTTCCGATCAAAGGTTGGGATTACCGAAACATGGCCCCCAAATGAAGGATGGTATAGTACATGGGTAAACTGTACGGTTTGCTCGAGAGTAGGAAGATAATGACCGAAGGATATGCAGCGTCTTGGAGATTGCATGATGGTAGGTGATCCAGGTCGTTGATATAGTGGAAACTCTTCGAGATTTGAGATCGTCATCGTCAAATCCATCCACATTGGAAAGGTTCCATGGGTCCCGTAATATCAATGGTTCAGATCGATGAATGATAGATCCCACATGTGAAAACTAAAAACCCGAGGATGCTATCCAACTCATCATGTGGAGGATCATATACGTAGTATTGGGAGTGGAAGGAATGATAATTGTCCCTTGAAAGGTTTAAAAGGGACACGTGGTGTGAAGGGATGAAAACACATGTAAGGCTACCATTTTTTTTATTTTTTATTTTTATTTTTATTTTACACATGCACACACACCCCACACGCTCACACATGTAAGGCTACCATTTCATTCTGCGAAAACCTACCAGACCCCATCTAACCAATTATGGATTGTTGATTATTATAATAAATACACGTAAGATAATTACTAGTAGATGAGATGTTGGTCACCATCATGCCACGCGTCGTCACACGCATATACCTTTTTCTTATTAAATATTCCTATGAAAAAAAAAAAACATATGATCAGATGGTGGCATGACATAGGATAGGAGCCCTGAATGCACGTACGCGCCTTAGAAGTTCTTGACTAATGTCTATACGCGCTTTGGTCCACACATGTATGCATGGATAATGTACAATATCTCTTCTGATTTTCATTTTGTTTTAGTAGACCCCATCCAAATCGTTGTTATTATGGGCCCTATATTGGATGAGCCTTACCTCAAAGATATCCCAGATTCTCAGATTATCTAGACCTCAAAACACTGGACATTTTTCAGCTGATCACTCAAACCCTTTCTGTATTCCTTTTCTTTACTGTCTATTTGAAGAAATGAGCTATCATTACTTACTGATACATCTGGCAGATTTTGGGGCATGCACCATCGTCGGTGAATCCCATTAAAACGATGGTTTGAGCACTCAACCATGGGCCCACTTTCACAAGCTTTAAAAAAAAAAAAAACACCACACTCTCTCTCCCTTGAAAATTAAAGTTGACTTGGAGACTTACATGAGAGAGATAGGAATTTTTTTTCTATTTTTTAGGAATAGGAAAAAAAGAAGGGAAAGTTGCGTCAAAGAAAGTCAAGAGCAAGATGTTTGTGACTACGATGACTCTCTTAATTAAGAGTACGAGGTGTAGTGGGTCGCGGAAAATTTTATGTCCAAGATGGACCAGATGGACCAGAAGGGGCCCAATAGCAGGTGGAAGTGATCGGAACCATCGGAACCCTAAAAGAGGCATATCTCGTAAATCGGAATGAGTTATTCGATGTATACCATATATGATTTTGGGATAGGAGAAGCTACTTTAGCCAGCCAACCTGTTACGCTAGGTTACCTACACCGAATTTGCGAGATTCCATTGGATCGGTGGTCAAAAATTCTTTTTAATTTCGTTTTTACTATTTATTGTAAGTTTAACTCTTAATCCATTGAGCTTTAAGAGCCGTGCCCTACATGAAAAGGGCTTAAGAAATTTTAGAAGATAAAAATGGTTAGGCCAAATTGGACACTCACTATTTTTGGCCAAAAACTATGAAATCTAGTAGAAATCATGACCATTAATAAATAGTAAGTTTACTATTTATAGTAAGTCTCGAATTTTAGAGAGTTTGATTCTTAAACGTCTTCCTATATTTGGTATCATTATTTAAAAGGTTGTAAATTCGTTTTTATCATTAATCAATTATTTTTACATTTCTTAGAATTTATTTCTATTTTCCTATTTTTTTCTTATGGAATCGAGAAATCTTTTTGATGAGTCCAGAGAAGATTCGTGGATTTGGAGCAATTAACCCCTTGAGGAAGACAAGGAAGACAGTGATCGACCTAATCACATCCATCCCTTGCATTAGAGTCACCATTTTGCAAAGCTTAAATATAATCCATGGAGCAAAAAATTAAAATATATAAAAGGAGAGGAGACTTTGACTAGGCCTTGAGTGCTTATATATCTTAGGCAGATTTTGAATAAGCTACCTTCATCGGCCTCTACCATTACCAATGGATCATATCTCCGATAGAACCCTAATTTAAGAATAACATATATATATATATATATATTTGCTACTACAATAAAGGGGCGTTTGGATCATAAGTTTCTTAAACTACTTATGCCTCAAGTAAATTATCTTAGTTTCTACTTATTAAGCTGAAGTAATTAAGTATCTTTAAGTAAAAAAGTTATTTATAATTGTTCTTATACTAAACTTATCTCAAATAAGTAACTTATATCTATTGTCATAAGTAGTAAAAGTAACTTACTTGGTGTTATCCAAATGGGCCCTAAATAAGATGAGTGTAGCTAAACAAGGATTCTGAGATAATGAGTGGCGAACAAGGAAAAATATAATTAAAAATGAATGTGTTAAACAAAAATTAGGAGTAACACCAATAACTAATAAGATGAGGTTAAGTAGACTTGGATGGTTTGGTTCTCTATAACAATCACCTATAACAAGGATATATATTTCACCGGTTAAAAGAAGTGGGCTCATAAAATTTGAAGGCTCTAAAAAGACAAGAAGAAGAGTAAAAGAATATAAGGGCAGTTAATTAAAGGAAAAGAAAAAAACTGGGAACTTGGGAATCTATGATTAGCAGAGAATATGGTCTATTATAAAGTCTGAAATAATCTAACAAGATTTATGTAGGTGACCTCATTCAGTGGTATAAGGCTTAGGTGATGATGATGATAAGAATAGATTAACCAAAAATACACGCAAATATATATGTGTATGTTTTAAGTACGTTGACAATTCCTCATATTTTGTATGAAGTCATAGTCAAGGTTTTGTGCAAATTTAATGGCAATTTCATGATTGCTCATGTACCATTTTCTTAATTATAATTTGGTGAGCGCAGTTTTTATCTTTTTTTTTTTCGTCTGTTAAAATATATTCAATAAAAAAAATGTAGCTTGATTTATTGAGAAAAAGAGAATCTAAGACGATTAAACACAGGAAAGCACCATCTTAGAAAAGACTTTTTTCTTATTATTAAAGATAGAAGTTAATCAGATTTCTTTATCTTTTACAAAGTTGTACGGGTAGAGCCACTAACAGTGAAAAGACAATGCTTACATCTTCTACCCTTGTTATTCTATTACATTTAGGAAACAAAAAGATGTGGAATAATGCCCCTTGTATAGCTCACCGTGTTTCATTTGCCTAAATCATTTAACATTATCTTATATGATATTGAGCAATTATATTTTCTAAATATCTTTTAATATCTTTCCGCATGTAACAATCTCTTTGTGCAACAAAATAACATGTGTCCTTTCTTCATTGACTATTTCAGAAATGGCATGATAAAAGGTATAGTAGATATTGACTGTTTTGTTCTATCTTTAACCATTCGTTGTTAGAGTGACAGTGATTGGACGGTTAGATTACTTGATTTGGTGTTTTTTGGTGTCATGCCCATTTAAACGGTGGCTTACTAGCAGGGGTGTGTTGTCCATAAAATGATTAAAAGAAAAACACAAACGTGTATGATTTAGGTTCGGTTATTGAATTAAAAAAAAAATCATAGAGAAAAACATTCCACAAAGCAATTGAATGTGATGTTTGAAATGAAAACAAGAGAGTGTGACCGCAAACAGACTTTTCTTGGGATGTAAACCGGTAGGCATCGGCCACGTGCAGGTCATGGCAACAACATTATTTTGGAGTCGAGGGTGCCCAACCATCCAGAAATAGCCACGCATGCACGCGGTGTTTGACTGGTTGACTCGACCCACACCGTGTGGAGTGGCCGACCACGTATAGATGTTTCATCGCTTTTAGACAAAGGGAGGGTGACTCTCTCTCTCTCTCTCTCATATTCATATCCCGTCAAACCCTTTTTCATTTCATCTTGTAATCGTATCATAACCGCCCCATTTCAGCTCTTCCTCCTTAGCTGACGCGTCCTTTACTTCTCCTTCTAGAACTTACTATCCCGCCCGTGACTTTCTCGTGCACATTCATAACTTTCTGCGTGTGTGTGCGTGTGTGCGTGAGAGAGAGGGACGACAGGTTGAGTGGCGAGACTCGTTGCTATAAGTGTTCTTTGGGCCCCACCATGATGTATGTCTTGTATCCACACCGTCCAACCATTTGGAGAGATCACATTACGGCATGAACCAAAGAATGAGTAAGATCCAAAGCTCGAGTGGACCCCTCCACAGAAAACAGTGGGGAGAGTGACGCCCACCATTAAAAACTTGTACGGTACACAGAAGTTTTCAATCAAGCTGATATTTTTGTTTTCACTTCTTTCATGTCAGCGTTAACACGTGAACAGGTTGAATCTCAAACAAACATCACGGTCGACCTTAGACCTTAGCAAGGTTTCAATGGTACTGGGCGTCACTCTCCCCACTATTTTCTGTGGTGGGGTCCACTCCAGCTTTGGATCTGACTCATTCTTTACATCATGTCCTAAAATGATCTCTCCAAATGGATGGACGGTTTGGATACAACACATACATCATGGTGGGCCCACATAACTTGGTGACATTACTTCAGTAGCCACTCTCGCTACTCAACATGTCAGTAGCCAATCCGCGTCCGGTGCGACCCTTCCCATATGGGCCTAACTTAATGTATGTATTCTATATCCACACCGTCCATCTTTTTGGTCGGATCATTTTAAGTAATAAGACCAAAAATTAAGCGGATCCAAATCTCAGGTGGACCATACGATGGGAAACAGTGGTGATTGAACATCCCACCGTTAAAAAGTTCCTAGGTCCCACCGTAATATTTCTTTAATGTTTATTTGCCATTCAACATGTTAATAAGGTTACACTAACCTGGATGAACGTTAAAAACAAATATCAGCTTGATCGAAGCCCATGACGAGTTTTTAATGACCAATCGCCACTTTCTTTTGGTACGGTCCACCTGATATAAGTAATGATCTGCTTCATTTTTTGTCTCATGCCTTAAAATAAGTTGAAAAAAAAAAAAGATGGACGGTGTGGATATGAAATACATACATCAAGATGGGCCTCACTGTAAGGGCTAGATTGCCTTGGGTGAGGCGAAGTCGCACCAAATCCGCTCCCCTCTTCTTGAGAGAGAAAAGTTGGTACTGGATCAGCAGCCTAATGCATGTGACGTGCCTAATACAGGCACAAACTTGTACGGCCATTAGCCATTGAAGAGTGGGCCATTGCTCCTTGGCACCCCACGTTCAAAAATATGGGAACCATCCACCTTCTACTCACTCTTGTTAGTTAATTTAACAATAGACCATTGAACTAATTAATAATCATGCTAAACTAACAAGCTTCACCTTATATATGTTGTAGTAGTAGAAATACAGTCATCCGGATATGCCAACGAAATCTATAAGATAAACGGTCTTCAAACACTCAGGAATTAACTTAAGCAATGAGTTTTAGGGGCTTGTAAGAGAGATATATTGTCTTTATAAAAATCACAATATTAACTTAAGCAATTAACTTAATGCACTATTGAACAAGTCTCGAATCTCTCTTACAAGCAAATCAAAATTACAAAAGAGAGATTACCCAATTTGAACAAGTCTCGAATCTCTCTTTTGAAATCCTTTAGAATGAATTAGAATGCTCTGGGATACATCCTATCCTCGATTATACTCATGTGTGCGCGCGCGCGCACACACACACATAATCTTTATGAGAATCACAATAAAAATAGGAAACAAATCATGCACTTACGCAACTCTACGTAACTCTGCCCGATCATTCGATAACACTTCAATGGCATCGACAAACTGTCAATGGCACCGAACATCTTCAATGTCATCGAACTAAATACCAAAACGTTCCAGCGACTAAACATAGATTTTTTAGATCTTTTTCGATGCCATTGAAGTCTGATCAATGACATCGAGCTATCATCGACAAACCTATTGATTTACATATTTAAAACATCAATCAACAATACTTAATAATTAATCAGTAGACCGTCCACGATACATTCTTGGCCCTTAATCACACTTACATCATTCATGAAGTTGAATCTCAACTGTTGAAATTCATTTTCAGTGGTCTTAAATTCATTTTTTTTTTACACGAGTTTCAAACTTTCCAAACTTGCAATCATCTATGAATGTGGGCTCCATTGTGGTGTTGCCCAAGACTTGCATTATGGTTAGCTCAGGGCCTATTTGTTTTTCAAATCCCACAGTAAATGCGATGTAAATGGATAATTATTATTTACCAATGTATTTATACCCAGTAGCCACCTCTTGACAATGACCTGATGTTGATAGGAAGCTTCTTTGGAAAGCTCTCTTATAGTGGAACGGAGAGGGCAAAGGTTTTTTCCACTAAAATATGCGGGGTCCACTTTATGTATGATCTTAATCCATACTACCCATTCGCTTTTTCCTCTCATTTTACAGTATGGGCCTAAAAATGAGATAGATCCAAAGCTCAGGTGGACCACACCAAAAGAAACAGGGGGAAATGAATGCTTACCACTCAATTTTTCTTTGGGGCAAAGAAGTTTTAAATTAAGCTCATTGTTCTTTTCCTTTCATCCATGTCTGTGTGACGTTATGAACAGGTCGGATGGAAGGTATACATCCCTGTGGGCCCTAGGCTTATTTAAAATTTTAACGACAAACGTTCAGTTCTTCATGTTTTCTGTGGTGTGGACCATTTGAGCTTTATATCTACCTCATTTTTTGTCTCATACAATAAAATGAGCACGTAGAATATATGGTCGGCGTGGATTAGACACATGTAAAGCGATGGCCCCTACAAATTTTACCACCATAATTTTGGTAAAATAACATTGTTTTGCGCCACGGTTTCAAGATGAAATTACAACCTCATTTCCTATTTTCTAATCAGGTAGAAAAAGTAATAATCACCCATTTACATTGCATTTACCGTGGGATTTGAAAAACATAAAGGGCCCTACGGAAAAATAAGTGCAATTTGCGCTTATTTCATTTCATTCAATCAAGTGTAACTTGTTAACTAAAAGCAACTTCAAACCTTCTCTGTATGGAATTGGATCCACACAGAGACGTTATCAACCATTCGTATTTAGGTGTTGGATACCTGAATGAATCCAGCCTAACCCTAGATGTTTTCAACTTTATCCATGCCATTGGTTAGTTGCACAAAGACATACATGATTTGGGTCCATTTCCAACACGTTTGCCCGAAACTTGTAGTCTCTCAAGGTTCTCTTGATGAATTTAATTGTGAAATTACAGTTGTGATTAAAATAACCTCATATTTAAGCCTCAAAATGAGTTAAAAGGAATACCAAAGTCACATCATTTCCTCATAAGAATAATCTCTAATTTAAGCACTCGAGGTTCTTTCATTAGTCCTAATATACCACATAGCTCCCCATCTTACATACATTCCTATCTTCATGAGTTTGATCCTTACAATGGAGTGACACATTTACAAGTGGCTTGAATCCACGACCAGCGAAAGCGGCCCCTGCTCTTCTCCAGGAGACGAGTACACGAGCCTGAAAAAATATATTCTCTACTGACAAAGGACCAATTCAGTGGCACATATGCGCATGATCCAGAGGTCAAGGAATTGAATTATAGACCCAAAATAGCAAAGATAAAAACCCACTTGAAAATGTCATGGAACCCCACCTCACCCACCCTCTTGGGTCCAATCACTTGACAAACCAACTCCCAATTGGAATGAAAATGGACCCCCAATCTATACTTGGGACTCTTTTATCCCTTACCCTCCACATGGGCACAAATTAATTTCTCTGTTATCTTTTATCCTATATAAATATCAGCCCAAAAGCTAAGGTTGAACTACCTATAATTGTACTTCAAGGAAAGAAGATAAGAATGAATATACAAAGGAAACATATAGGCCACTTTAAAAGGGACGGCACCCAATCCGTAACTCTTGAAAGGATGAACGAGTCATGCAACTGTAAAATATTCGTTAGTACTAGCTGCACCGACAAATTCTCATCGTTCTGACCCATCAGAAATCTCTACTTATCCATGAATTGTTTATAGAATAGTCCTATCATGAATCAAACAAGGATGGGTGACAGGATGAGCGTGCTCATCAGTTCAATGAATAGAATTGATGACCTTTACCCAAGTGCTGTTATGATCTGTAACAAGTGACAAACTAGCACTTGCTATCAAACAAGGGATATGTTTGAATGTGTTGATGCAAAAATCTGGTCAACTCTTTTTAGACCTTCGAGTACCTATACAAGAAGAAGACCAATAAGAGCTTAACTAAAGCAGGGAACTCTCTCATGCCAAAATCAGGATATGAATCTAGATCTGGTAGTATCCAGGGGTTTTGACTTTCTAAGGAATTAATTGCTGAACATTTAGAGGGCGTTTAGATCCTAAGTTACTTAAAATAAGCTACTTGCTCCTCAAGTAATTTATCTTGGTTTCTATTTATTAAGCTAAAAGGATTAAATACCTTTAAGTTTTTTGAAAAACAAAGTTACTTATAATTGATTTTAATCCAAACTTACTTATCTTAAATAAGATACTTATCTACTGCTATAAGTAGAAAAAGTAACTTATTCGGTGGTATCCCAACGGTCCCTTAATGTACGGTCATAATTCAAAGCTTGGGATATTTCAATTGATCTGAATTTTGGATGGTGACCGTTCACACAACTTGGATGGTTTTATTTGAGTCAACGCATGTCATGTGTAGAGTCTTTACTAGCCATGGATCAACCATCACAATCTGTTGGAAATCATCCTCCTCATCATCATCTTATTCTTATTCCTACTAATTGTAGTCGTCCACGTGGATATTTTTTTCACCGAATCTGTAGAGGGCCAAAATTTCAGTTACAGAGTAAGGCCATTAAGTTCAGTCTGACAAGGTATGAGTATCAGATAATCCCGTTATAGTTGTGTGCGCTAAGCAGTGCATCCAAACACTTTAAAAGATTGTAGTTTGCAATTGCCCAAAGGTCCCACTTGATTTTTATCGTGTCACACACTCGTCTTGCACACATGACACCTTGGCACGTACAGGCAGCTCGTGGGTGAGATATTTGGAGAGAGGTCCGAGTAAGTGGGTAATGGACGTGTCTTATCAATGCCACGTGGCAGATGACTAACCCTCCAATTGCAAACGTCGTGAATCATTTTTTTTAGGTGTTGGCCTCTACTGTCGGCTAAAGAGGGACAAGTACAATGACTCGAAAAGCTGGTAACGGTTCCAAGTACTGTATCGGCTGACCGTTTATTCGGCCACGTGTCCAGAGTCCATATCTGACATGTGTACAATAATGGCTTATGGGGCTTTGGCCTATCTGAGATGCAGGTGCAGCAGTCCCAACAGGGCCCACTTGGTGATATTTATGCAGCTCCATATACTATATGGCCAATAATAAGGCTCAACCTGTCCAGAGTTTGACCAAGTATACGTGGCATCATCATATAGGTAGATATACTTATTTTGTTAGGACCCATCATGTTGATGTGTCGAATATGTATCGAGGATATTAAGGATAAATTAGCAAATACCTCATAAACTTGGATTGGATGTTACGATTCGATTTGATTAGATTTTTATTTTTTATTTTTTATTTTTTTTCTACACATGCACCCGACACATACACACCCATGCACACCATAGTGGGATTTCACCACCTATGGGTATGGAACCCAAGATCTCGTGTTGAAACTCCTCAGAGTCTACCTATGGGTATTGAACCCAAGACCTCGTGTTGAAACTCTTCAGAGTCTACCATTAGATGACAGGCTGCTATTAGAGTAACCTATACAAAATATGTTTGAAAGCTAGTGCAATATATATTTTAAGTGAGCCTCACTTGTGTAACACAGCTTGCGGTCCAATCAAAGCCGCACTGAGGTTAGTATAGTGACACAGGGATAAACATGATGAGGTCGATCACCGTCTTCCTCAAGAATAACTACTCCGAATCAACCGAGCTTCTCTGGACTCCTCACAGAGACTTCTTGAATCCACGAAGAAAAGGCAAGAAAAATATAAATAAATTCTATAAAATTTGTAGTTTGATTGATGAATGAAATAAACGAGTTCACAACCCTTCAAATAGGGATGCTAAGCAATGGAAGAAATTTCATACTCAAACTACAACTAAAACTCTTAGAATTGGCAACTTACTATAATTAGTAAACTTACTATTTATATATGGTCGTGATATCTACTTGTACACAAGGTTTTCAACCAGAAATAGTAACTATCCTATTTGGCTTCACCAGGCTGCTCTCCTAATTATTCTAAGCACTTTTCACGTTGGGCGCAACTCCTCAAGCCCAACGGATGAAGAATTATAATCAAACTAAAACTTACTACTTATAGTAAAAATGAAATTAAAACATGTAAACAACCATCGATCTGATAGTATTTTGCAAATTCAGCTTGTGCAACCCAGCATAGTGGGTTATGTGGCTAAAGTAGCTCGTCCTACCCCAAAATCATATATGGTACTTCGAATATCTCATTCCGGATTGTGAGATATACCCAATTTAAAGTCTGACGGTCTGGATCACTTCTGTCATCAACCAGCCTTTTCTAATCCATCTTGGCCATGAAACTGTTGCAACCCGCTCTACATCATATAGGCACAAACAATAACCAAACCAAGTCTGCACCTGGCAGTCACAGTATCACACTTGGATTGCCATTAGGCATGAAGAATAATGATGAGTGAAAACTTCTAGCTGATTCGTCATGTCAACCATCCTCATTAACCCAATTATTATAATCATGTCCAAGCCCACTCCAACAAGACTCCATCTATATTCATTTGGATACTTATTAAGTTCTATAAGTAGGAAGTGACTTAGGGCCCGTTTGGCCGGTCGGATTGGAAGGGATTGGATGGTATTGGAAGGGATTGGAAGTCAAATCCCGGGATTGGCCTGGCGTGCCAAACAGAGTCGGTGATCTGATCCCAATCCCATGTATCTCAAGACAATCCGCTGACAACACCATCGTTACATTTAAATCCCATCAAATCCACCCTAATCCTTCAAATTTGCCTGGGACGTGTTTGGTTTGAGGGATTAGAAGGGATGAAAAGGTTTAATACCGGGATACGCCGGGCACGCCAAACAGACTGGATATAGCAACCCAGGGATATATCAATCGCAGGGATCTTCAGACAATCCACTGACAACACCATCATTATCTAGAAATCCATGCCATCCACCCTAATACCATTCAATCCCTTCCAATCCACCAGGCCAAACGGGCCCTTATAGGTAAGTAATAGGTAGTGTTTGGGAGATGAAATTCATTTTTAAGTCACTTATAGGCAAAATTGTTAGAAAACTTCATGAGGATTATGAGAATGAGAAGTACTTACTTATCTTATAAGGGACTTAATAGTTAAAAGTCACTTCTAGGTAAAAGTTATAACTTAGAAACTTACAAACATCCAACGACACTTAATAGATTTATATGGAATTATAAAAGAGCATCCCCCATCGTATATTAGTGTCAAATCATCGTCAAAATATACTAATATGAGCCTACCAAACAGGTACTACAATTCACTCTTTTTCTTTTCTTACAAAAAAATGCCGCAATCACTCACAAATGGCCTTCTCCTCTATGGCAGTTATAGAGATGTCTTTTTTGTAGCTCTTTTCTAATACACATTGATAACTAACTGCAAGCCTAAACCACTGCGAATGCTGCTCTTTTTTTTTCTCTTTTTTTTCTTTTTTTTTTTCCTGAATAGAAATACAGAATGCACACAGTATTTTGATATCACATTCCATGTTTAACCCGAAGTTGAATAGTTGAGACAAAGCTATGCCGATGATGATGATTTCATGTTTAGCTCATGAATTGCTAAGCTTAAAAGTTGTAGAACTAGAACTATGAGTTTATTCTAATTTTTAGAAGACATAACTTGTCAGTGCTAATGCCATCTCTTTAACTACAAGCAACAGAGTAACAGTCTAAGAAAATCATAAGAAACAAATATTATTAACTCATTGATTAGGAACTAGCCTAGCCAATGTCCCAGGAAACTACAACCTGAATTGATTGAAATGAATGAGCCAATGGGAAAGTTTATAAGATGATGTAAAATCATACAGATCAGAAAATTAATTTTACTAGAATTGTCAATGGATCTTGTTAGGCAGAGGCTTGCAATGTCATTCCAATTGGACTGGGCCACACAAACTTTGAACCTCCATTGAGGCCCGACCCAAGCCTGAGTTTCAGCCCATTAATGACCATCATGAGCCAGGCCTTGGACTGGGCCTGAATTTCCAGCTGAAAATGAATGGTCCATGCTCAGGTTTATCCAAGCCCAGCCCCTTGAAAGCACTGTGACTTAGGAGAGAGAGGAACATGGATGAACAATCTCAATTATTCAGGGGAAGAATAAGAAAATGTTCTTAACCGTCTTCTCAAGCTTATTTAGATTCATGAAAAGCATGAGAAAGAAAATAATGTTTCTTGGGAAACCCTATTTCCAAGAAACTATGGGAAAGGGAATATTGTTTCCATTGTTTGTTTTTTAACAAGATTTTTGCCAAATTTTAAAATTTATTTTCAAGTTCTATTATACTCTTAAGTGAAAATATCAACCAAGGTATAAAATTGGTGCGGCTGGTTGTTGATACTCTGGCAGTTTTGTATGACACTCAATATGCAAGAACTAACAAATTGTACACACCTATGGTAATAAATTAATTCAAATTCTACCAACTGTCATTACATCAGTCCCTAAAATCACTAGGACACTGGATATATTTCATTTTTAATCATCCAATGAATGTACAACACTCACCCGGTTATCAAATAAGTGTAATTTTTTTTATTATTATTATTCATGATGCATCTGACCAGGAACCCATAAATTGGACATTCTAGTTTGAAATACTCGTTTACCAACCTTTTTATTAAGGATGCCCACATTTGTCAATAACTTGAAAAGACTATCTTAACCATCTTATCAATAGCTATGAAAATGGATTACCCACATTTGTTAAACTAGAGAAGGTCCAATTAGTGATTTGGACGCTCCATCGTGTGGAGCCCATATTTCATTGCATACTCTTCTGATTGGATGATTCTAACCATCTAATCAATGGTTAGCAAAATGAACCATCCATATTGATTATAGTAGAGGTTAACTTGTTGATTTAAATTATCCAAGAACTGTGGTCCACCATTGATTTTTGATACGAAGATCAAGAGAGGGAGTTGCTTTATTTCATAACATATTTTTTCACCCAGATGTTGTTGACATCTAAACAATATTGTAAGAAAAATAGACAAAACAAAGTGTCTTCCAAACAACAATTCAAGACAAAATTAGATTTGTGGAAAGTCACCATCATCACCTAAGCCTTATCCCAACTGATTGGTCCACTGCATAAGTAGTTGTGGCATAAGCCTGACGAAATCCTCCTCCTTTATTAAGGTGGGGACCAGCAATGAGAGCATAAAACTCTCACAGATGCAATGTAATAGACTATTACATAGATTTTAATGGATTCATTCCAATCAATGAAAATAGATTTCTTGAACTAAAATTCAAGAGTCGCTACCCTCCGAGACATCACTAAAATTGAGTTTTTGATAATTTCAAATTAACTGAAGTTGTTAATTGAGAAAGAATATATATATATATATATATATATATATATATATATATATATATATATATATTAACTGACGTTGTTATTTCTATTTTTTTTTATGGTGTAATGATACAATGACATAATTTTTAAATAATGGCATTTTTTTTAACAAAATATGATGCTGTATTCCGTTAAATAAGGTCATTACACTTGGACGCACATCACATTTCAACGCGGATGCAATTTAGAAAGTGCCATATTAATCAAATGACATTTTGGAAAAAAAAAAAAAAACTACCTTGATATACCTGGCGCTAGCCACCAGGGTGGAACTTTCATCAGATACACTGCCTCATGCTCACCTTAGAGCCTCAAAACCATGACCATCCAAAACTCAGAGGAAACAATTGGGATGGAATCCCTACAATCAGTTTTGTGGAGGACCTACCATGATTATGCATTCCAATCCATTCATCTGATGTACCTCGTCGGGATGAAAGAACTACCCAAAAATAATATTGTTCCAAAACTCGAGTGGGCCATACCATGTGCATTAAGAAGCTTTTAGGTATATAATCTTACAGGGTAGCTCACCCCATTGTTGTATAAGCCTGAATTTTTGGGGTCAAGGGTAAAGGAGTGATGCGCCAAATGGACGGGTAGGATCTTATGCACGTTGAGTCATTTCCCCAGGTTAGAGAAAATCTTATGCACGTTGGTTAGCACTATAGCATTGATTTTTAAACAGCATTTACAGCCCTTAAAACGTCATTTGCCAGTTTTGAAGAGTGCGGCAAGATTTTCTAAACCAGTTTAGCACATCGGCCTTTATATACTGTTACTAAAATTATCAAGCTCTCTCCCCTCCCAAACGGGCTTCCATTTCTCTCATTTTCGTTTTATGTGTCCACTGTATCTTACATGTGTGGCCCTCCCTATGGATTTTTGTGTTAGGGCCCACCTATGAACAGCTCAGGTCTCCTTCACATGTAACATTTGGGCACATGCATGAGCAATACAACAGGGAGCAGTGGTAAGGAATCCCAAGGGATGCTCATGTAACTACAGCAGGATTATCCATCCTGTGGGAGCCACTGGATGATCCTGACCATCTAATGGTGTCATTCCGACAGAGTTGGAAGGGACACTAACCAATGTTCAACACTCAAATGGGGAATTGTCAACGATCAGTGGTCAGTACCATAAGATTAGTACGATTTTTGGACACCTTCCATCCACTGTAGTGGCCATCAGTAAGTTGGGTGGTTCTAATCATCTGGTTGTTGCTGCATCTGGAGCTCATCCGACAATACGGTCCATTTGCGACTAACATCAAAATCCCCAACCATTAGAAATCTTACCCACTCTTTCAATGTGCATGACAAAGCCACCTAACCACTTTGTCTAAAACTCCATTTGCATTACATCCATATAAGACATACTTCCATTTTGTTATATTTTAATTACTAACTCTTTCAATTTATGGAAAACATTTATAAATAATAATAATAATAATAATAATAATAACTCATTGAAATCAAATCCAAATCATAAATCACAAAATTTTCATAACTAGAATTTTAGTGAAGTGTGTAATATACAAGTCAGTCCAGTTGTTTCCTTTCTATTTATTTTAATTTCACACATGCACACCAAAAATACTACTACTAATAATAATAATGATAATGATAATAAATGGTAATCATGACAAGACCCAGGCTGCCTTAGTATACTGCACAATATCCTATATAGATAGAGTCCATAGTTGAGAATACAGACGGTTGATCTCATGAGCCTCTCTGTGGATAGACCATCTCCCAAAACTACCGGATTGGAAAGTTCTGATCATCCAATATTTGATCATGTTTTTTACCTTTGGATGTGGACCGCTGCTGTAATTTTTCCTTAACCATCCATTTGGAGGCTGCCAAAAGTGGAAGAAATTTCCCATTGCAGGATGTTTCTGTGGGGTGGTCAATCAGATAACAATCTGGATCACCAAACCATGGGCCGCAGTTTCACAAACTCAAGCTCAATCATACTAAGCAAATTCTAAACGCACAGTCCTCCAATCCTACATGAGTATTTGGGGCAACTAATCTTCCATATCCTTCTCTCCCAAGAAATCTTTTTCTATGATATTTTATTATTTTCCATGGCCAAAAGCATGGATAGTCACCCTTTCCAAAATCAGTATTAGGTCCAAAAGCATAAACCAGCCAAATTCATTGTAACAAATCTTCCCGACTTGGGGACAACAAACCTTCAAGTCAAACCAGACAAACGAGGGAAAGATGACTTAACAATCTCATAGATGTTTTCCCTCAACTTACTATGATAGCATCATCACCACACTACATATAAAGTAACAAAACCACATGCATGTTTCTTCCACCCTTCTCCGTATTACATAACTAGCAAGAGTAGAAGGAATGGACGCACAGAAATGGAAACGGCAGAAACCAATCCAAGCATAGGCCTATGTTTATAGCCAAGAAGTGATGGAGATAATGAATGGCATTTTAGCTCAAATACAGCAAGAACTCTTTTTCCCATGCACTTTTGGATATATATATATATATAGCCAAAAAGCCTTGAATTATAGGCGCAGATTAAGATCGAGCTTTGCCACATCTTCCCCATCAGATGAGGAAGAAGAAGACGAAGCACCACAGGCTACATTAAGATCGAAATCAAAGCACGACGGCTCCACCTTTGTCATTGAAGGGCCCTTCGGTGGGCAGTTTTCTGTTGACACTGGGGGGTGACAAAGGCTCCTTTGCCATTCCAACAAATCTGGTGTCTCGATACCCATTGATGACTCTTCCGAGTAGGGTCCTCTTCCATCTATTATGCCAGTCGAGAAGTTTTGGGGATTGAACAGAGCACCCCCACCTGAACCAGGCCTCTCAGAAATATCAGTAGGGAAGGCTTCAGGGGTGGGATGAGTTTTGCATGCACGAGGAGCAATGCAGAGGGATGATGGGTTTGAGAGGAGATTGAGGTTGGTAGCAGTTGTCAGAGCCTTCCTTGCTGCTCTTCCCTCCTTGTGGGCATTCTGGTGCCCACCTAGAGCTTGAGAGCTCAAGAACTTCCTGTCACAGAAGAGGCAGGAACAAAGCATTGCTTCCTCTCCAACATCAGAGGTTGTCCCCTTCGTTTGACCGGTAAAAGAATGAAAATTCATTGAAGCAACAGAGGAAAAATTACAGGGCAAAGAGAGGACAACATCAGTATACCTTCAATGATGCTGATGGGATGATGGTGGTGGCCCTTGAGAAGAAGATTCCATCTTCTATTTTCTTGCTTGTTCCTAGTGAGTGGAATGGAAGATCCTAGAGAGTAGTTAATTAGAAAACAAACGGTACATGAAATGGGTTGAAGACAGTGGGGAAGCCAAAAACATGTGTCCCTACTAGGAGCGCTGATGTGACGCCGCACCTGGAGAAATGATAGGAGAGTAATGGATACAAATTTAATTATGTAAAAATTCTCGAAGATTGGTCAGTTCTTTGCTTACCTAGCAAAGCAAGGAAATGAGGGCGACGGAATGTAATAAAGAGGAGGTTGGGAATGTTGCCTTCGTCGACAGGTTGGTAAATTAGGGTATCCTCATCAATTCACCGCTATCATGGACATGCCCTTCTGATGCGGACACAAGCGCATTCAAGGTGTACCAACGAAGAAAGAGCCAACCACAAGTGCCGTCCTTATGGATAGGCAACTATTGAGGAGCTGAAAACCTTTCACATGTGATTGGACATATAGAAGACCCCACTCAGGGAAGACACATGTGAAGGAAGATTGGAGAAAGAAGACCGAGCGCCCAAACTTTCCCGTACTTATGTTATTTGCGCGTTTTTGACTTAGTTAGGGGTCTTTTAGTAATTTTATATCTTTATTTGCTTATTGTAGGGGTATTTTAGTAATTTTATGTCTTTATTTGCTTATTTAAGTGGGCTAAAGCCCTAAACTCGAATTTTAACTATTGATTAATGAAAAGCAAACCCTTTGGTTGCCTCCTTCCTCTCTTCTCTCTAATGGTGCTTCTTCTCTTCCCTTGATCTTCTTCTTCTAATTTCTTCTTGTGCCCCTCCAACTTCTTCAAGGTAATAATTTTCTTCCTTCTATTTTTCAGTTTTGGCTAATCCTTCTTCGATCAAAATCTTGAGAACCGATCTAAACCCTAAACCCCCAAATTCTCAAATCCCTAATCCGAAAAACTTCTTGGTTCTTCGGACTAGTGATCTTCATTGATCGATTGGGTGTGACCATGCAAGATCGGGAGGTCTCATCCCTCGTCAGATCCAACCTAAGTAGTAATTGAATTCTATAATCCATTGTTATAGTGATGACTCGCTCCATTGCATGTTTCCTTTATGATTTTCTCAGTTATGATGATTACCGTTAGAATTTTAGATCATTTATTCCTTTTATTTCCGCTGTTTAATTATGTCCATGAGCATGCATCATAATTAGGGCTGTCCTGCATCAAATTTGGTATCAAAGCCTAGGCTTGCATGGTTTTTGTCTAGATCGAGTTATCAAATTAGGGTTTTGATTTTTAAGTTTAACTTAGGAAAGTTTCAAGTTTAGAAAGTTTTCAATTTTAGAAACTTTCCAATTTTAGAAAGTTCTTAATCTGGAAAATTTTCAGCTTTGAGTTGTTTCCTGTTTCAACTTAATTGTGTCAGTTCATAGTAGTTTTGCATTCAGCGCATTCATCTTGAAAGTCATAACACCTAGTAGTTTAGTTAGGTAGAGTTTAGTTCAAGTCTTCATTGTATGCCCACGAGAAGAGGTAGAGGTTTCAGACTTCAACCTACCATGAATAACAAGCAGTTATCTGAGCAACTTGCTCAATTGATACAAAAGATAACCGCCCTATAAGCGGGTCAAAAGCGTGAGTTTGCCCGCCTTGAGAACCAAATTACCACTACCATGACTAAGGTGGAGCAAATAGAGGCGTCCCAAAAGGAAAACCCCGCTGTAGGGGAAGATGCGCACTCCCAAGTGGAAGGAATCATTGAAGAACGTGCTGCCACACGTGGTGATAGTGAGGATAGAGATCGTGGTAACGGTCGTGGTGTGGTGCGAGAGGCACGAGCCACATGTGGTCATCAAGACCGCTATGATCCAGATGAGCGTGCGATGAAGAGTGTGAGAGTTGAGGCCCCGAGTTTTGATGGGCGCTTGGATCCCAAGGCGTTACTTGACTAGGTTGCTGACATGGACCACTACTTTGAGTGGTATGGCATGTCGGAAAACCGTCAAATGCGGTTTGTTAAGATGAAGCTTGTAGGTCAAGCCAAGCTCTTCTGGACCAACACCGAGCGTAGGATAGAGAGAGTTGGTAGAGCCCCTATCACACATTGGTATGAGATGAAAAAGAAGTTGAAGGAGAAGTACCTTCCCCTCTCATATCGTCAGAAGCTCCTTGACCAATGGCAATCCTTACGCCAAGGGTCAATGCCTGCCGCTGACTACATCGCTAAATTTGAAGAGTATGTGATGCGATGTGATATTCGAGAAGATCCTCTAGTAATGCTCTCGCGTTTCAAGACGGACCTTTGTGCAGATCTTCAGTGCGAGCTTATTACTCGGCCCTTAACGGACTTAGATGAAACATATCAAGTCGTGCAGGAGTTAGAGCAATATCTGAAGGCTCCTGTCGTTCTTCGTTTTGAGTCCCGAGACTCCAGTGTTAGATCTAGTTCTCAAGAAACTAGACCTAATATTGGTAATCAACCTAGGGCACATGCGACCATTCCGCCTAGGCCTAGGGAGGACAAGGACAAGGACAAAGGGGTTCTTGGTGCCGGTCCTAGTAACATGAACCAAGTGAGGTGCTATGAGTATGGCAACCTTGGTCACATGTCTAATCAGTGTCCTACGAAGAGCCGTGGGAGAGCCTTAGTTATAGGCGAGTCCCACGAGGGTAGAGATAACCAGGGTTATTATGAAGTTGAAGAGTATCACCCTGAAGGAGGACTTACTGATGAAGAAGAAGTGGATGGAGAAGCAACGCTTGCAGTAGTCAGGCGTGTGTTAGCTCAGTCTAGAAGTAGTGCTGACTGGCGTCGAAGCACTATCTTCTACACTATTGCCAAGTGTGGTGAAAAGAATTGTAAGGTGATAGTGGACAGTGGAAGTTGTCAGAATGTGATTTCCACTAGCACCTTAGATCGCTTAAAACTGAAATTTACACCTCATCCAGACCCGTATAAAGTTTCTTGGGTTGACAAGACATCCCTACTTGTCACCCAGCAATGTCGTGTCCCCATCGAGTTTGAGTCATACAAAGAGTCCCTGTGGTGTGATGTTTTACCTATGGATGTGGGACATGTTATCCTAGGTAGACCATGGCTATTCGATAATGATGTCACAATCTTTAGCCGTTCGAATGCGTGTACTTTTATGTATAATGGTAAAAAGATCAAACTTAATCCCATGCCACCTGAGAATACACTAGGGAAGAAGAAGGATGAGAAGGCAAGTGAGCCTAGAGCAATGGGGAAATCCAAACCTAAGTCTTTACATATAATCAGCGCAAGAGAGTTTGAAAAAGAGGCTAAGGAGGATTCTATGGTGTATGCCCTTGTGGCTAGAGAAATTACACCTAAGGTTCCATCAGAGTTGCCCCGTGAGGTGACCTCGGTCCTGAAGGAATACAGTGATGTATTTCCTGAAGACTTACCGAATGAATTGCCACCTATGAGGGACATACAACATGCCATTGATCTTGTCCCAGGGTCTACTCTACCGAACTTTCCTCACTATAGGATGAACCCTGCAGCGCATGCAGAGTTGAAGAAGCAAGTTGATGAGCTTCTGCAAAAGGGTTTCATCCAAGAGAGTATGAGCCCGTGTGCCGTGCCTGCATTGTTGATGCCAAAGAGAGACGACACGTGGCGCATGTGTGTGGACAGCAGTGCCATAAACAAAATTACTGTCAAGTATAGGTTCCCTATACCTAAACTTAATGATATGCTTGACATGTTGGCCAGGTCCACTATATTCTCTAAGATAGACCTCAAGAGTGGATATCACCAAATCCATATACGCCCAGGAGATGAGTGGAAGACGGCGTTGAAGACGAAAGATGGGCTATATGAGTGGTTGGTCATGCCCCTCGGCTTGACTAACGCACCCAGTACTTTCATGCGGGTGATGACACAAGCTTTGAGGCAGTTCATGAAAAAATTCCTAGTAGTGTACTTTGACAATATTCTTATTTATAGCACCACTAAGGAATCACACCTTGAACATTTAAAGAAAGTCTGTAGTGTCCTTAGGAAGGAAAAGTTGTACGCTAATCTTCAGAAATGTGCATTCATGTCTAGCCAAGTTGTGTTCTTAGGATTTATAGTGTCATCTGAAGAGATGCGCGCAGACCCTGAAAAAGTCAGGGCCATAGTTGAGTGGCCAGAACCAAGGAACATTCATGAGGTGCGAAGTTTTCACGGCCTAGCAACTTTTTATCGTCGGTTCATTAGAGGTTTTAGCACGATCATGACTCCCATTACCGAGTGCATGAAAAAGGGAGAGGTCGTTTGGTCTAAAGCCGCCGTCAAGGCTTTTAAAGAAATTAAGGGCAAGATGGTGAAAACTCCTGTCATGCGTCTACCTGACTTTTCTAAAGTCTTTGTAGTAGCGTGCAATGCATCTGGTGTCAGTATAGGTGGAGTGTTGAGTCAAGAAGGACACCCAGTGGCCTATTTCAGTGAGAAACTGAATGAGGCAAAACAAAATTACTCCACTTACGACAAAGAATTTTATGCGGTAGTGCAATCCTTGAGACATTGGCTACACTACCTCCTACCGCAAGAATTCGTTTTGTTTTCTGACCATGAGGCTTTGAGATATTTGCATTCTCAAAAGAAACTCAACCCAAGGCATGCCAAGTGGGTAGCGTTTCTTCAGGAATATTCGTTTGTTTTGAAACACAAGGCCGGGGTTGAAAACAAACCAGCGGATGCCCTTAGTAGGAGAGTGGCGTTGCTCAACTCCTTGAGTGTATAGGTAGTCGGATTTGAGCAACTGAAAGATGAATACCCCATATGTCCTGATTTTGAGGGTACTTACGCGTCGCTCTCTAGTGACGAGCATATTATGGGTGAATATATTCTTAAAGATGGCTTTCTTTTCAAGGGAGACAGACTTTGTATTCCCCATATGTCCCTTCGTGAATTCCTCATCTGGGAGCTTCATTCAGGAGGGATAGCTGGCCATTTTGGTCGTGATAAGACCATTGCCCTCGTGGAAGATCGTTTCTATTGGCCAAGCCTCAAGCGAGACGTAGCCAAAGTTTTAGGACAGTGTCGAACATGTCAGCTGGCGAAGCAAAGAAAGCAAAATACCGGGCTGTACACGCCATTGCCAGTGCTACATGCTCCGTGGCAGGACATTAGTATGGACTTCATGCTCGGGCTTCCCAAGACTATAAAAAAGCACGATTCCGTTTTTGTCGTTGTGGATCGTTTTTCTAAAATGGCGCATTTCCTCCCATGTTCGAAGACGTCAGATGCATCTCATGTTGCTCGTCTCTTTTTTGATGGTGTGGTGCGTCTCCATGGGTTACCTAAAACCATAGTGTCTGATTGTGATGTTCGATTTACTAGCTATTTTTGGAAGACACTGTGGCACATTATGGGAACTCGTTTGCAATTTTCTACTGCTTACCACCCACAAACAAATGGTCAAACTGAAGTGGTAAACCGTAGCCTTGAAAATCTTCTACGTTTTCTAGTGGGTGAACATGTTAAGACTTGGGACCTAATTTTACCAACTGCTGAACTTGCTTATAATGGGTCAGTTAATAGATCTACAGGGTTGAGTCCTTTTAAAATTGTAAGTGGTTAGAAACCTAGAATGCCCATAGATCTCTTACCTATGTCTGTTACCCAAAGGTCTTCTGAGTCAGCCGATGCATTCGCACGCATATTCATGATTTGCATACACATATTAGACGGCGGTTAAATAAGAGCAATGATGATTATAAAGTTTCAGCTGATTCTCATCGTAGAGTGCAAGAATTTCAAGAAGGAGACTGTAACGGTGCGAATAAGGCCAGAGCGATTCTCTCAAGGATCTGCAAAGAAATTACAAGCGCGTAGTGCTGGACCATTCAAGATATTACAAAAGGTTGGGTCCAACGCGTATCGGGTTGACCTTCCACCTGAAATGAGCATTAATCCAACTTTTAATGTGGAAGATCTAGTCCGTGCCCATACTCCCATTATTGATACATCGTCCCTTTCATGGCCTTTTTCTGAGTTTGCTACCCAACCCCTTCCACCCATTACCCATAAAGAAGCAATTGAGAAAATCTTGGATGACGAGATAGTATCCACGAGAGATGGGGGTTTCCAAAGGTATCTTGTCAAGTGGAAGAACAAACCATTGTCTGAATCTACGTGGCTGTCGGGCAACGCATTGCAGGGTATTGATCCAGATCTACTCGAGCGCTACAAAAGTTTCAACTCGTCGAAGTCGAGTTTTTCTCACCCGAGGGGAATTGATGCGGACACAAGCGCATTCAAGGTGTACCAACGAAGAAAGTGCCAACCACAAGTACCGTCCTTGTGGATAGGCGACTATTGAGGAGCTGAAGACCTTTCACATGTGATTGGACATATAGAAGACCCCACTCAAGGAAGACACATGTGAAGGAAGATTGGAGAAAGAAGACCGAGCGCCCAAACTTTTCCGTACTTATGTTATTTGCGCGTTTTTGACTTAGTTAGGGGTCTTTTAGTAATTTTATGTCTTTATTTGCTTATTGTAGGGGTATTTTAGTAATTTTATGTCTTTATTTGCTTATTTAAGTGGGCTAAAGCCCTAAACTCGAATTTTAACTATTGATTAATGAAAAGCAAACCCTTTGGTTGCCTCATTCCTCTCTTCTCTCTAATGGTGCTTCTTCTCTTCCCTTGATCTTCTTTTTCTAATTTCTTCTTGTGCCCCTCCAACTTCTTCAAGGTAATAATTTTTTTCCTTCTATTTTCCAGTTTTGGCTAATTCTTCTTCGATCAAAATCTTGAGAACCGATCTAAACCCTAAACCCCTAAATTCTCAAATCCCTAATCCGAGAAACTTCTTGGTTCTTCGGACTAGTGATCTTCATTGATCGATTGGGTGTGACCATGCAAGATCGGAAGGTCTCATCCCTCGCTGGATCCAACCTAAGTAGTAATTGAATTCCATAATCCATAGTTGTAGTAATGGCCCGCTCCATTGCATGTTTCCTTTATGATTTTCTCAGTTATGATGATTACTGTTAGAATTTTAGATCATTTATTCCTTTTATTTCCGCTGTTTAATTATGTCCATGAGCATGCATCATAATTAGGGTTGTCCTGCGTCACCTTCCCATTGTTGTCCTTGAGAGTGCCTGATTCCCTCCTATGTTTCTTGATGAAGTTGCCTTCCTCTCTTAATGAATCCTCAAAATGAAAGCCTGCTTATTAGTGTTGCTTTTGCCTATTGCCGGAATGTGGTTCCGCTAAAGGTTAAAGACATTTATTGAAGGGAGGCAAAAATAGAAAATACACGGCTAAAGGCTTGGTACAAGCGATAATTAGGCATTAATGCGTTCTGAGTTGCCATTGAATGCATGCAACAAGATTCGAGCAAAATCTCCTTAAATTAGGTATGGACATACATTGCATATCAAACAATGCCTCAAATGGCATCTTTTGCTTCTTGGTACAAGGGCATCTTGGGTATGATAGGAAAAGCTATGGACACCTTTAGCAACAAGGGGTGGGCTCGAAGCTTCTCCTGTACTTCATAGTGGAAATATGTTAAGAGATAACTTACCATGCTTGGCAATAACATGCAATTTACAAAACTACTTTTATTGTCACAGTAAGAAATGAGAATTTTACAAAGCAAAAGCGAGTTCTATAGTGGTCAGGTTGGAACTTGAGGCAAGATGTAGACCGCAAGTGGGACCTATGTTGCTTGACATAACCTCGTTTGGGAGTGTGCATTATGCTTTCATGTTCGTATTGTCCTCATCATCACCCCAACATCTTTATGCCAAGTATCTCGCTTGGAAGGGATTCTACAAGGATGCATGCCTTGATGAAAGGTGTGTGGGGTTAAGGTTTCCAACCCACAATTGATTGAGGTTTTATATAGGCTGCTAAAACAACATCACATGTTCCACACCCAACTCAAAACTGATTGTACAAGGCATGAATGCAACTCCTCTTTTCCTTAATTTGCCATGACTGACTTGACTTAACCAAACCAAGGTAGCGTACAACCTTAATCACCTAGATAGAATAAAGACTTGTCATTAGAGAAGGCTCACCCCCACCAACATCTCCTTAACACTAAAGAAGCTTTCATTAGTTCTCATATCTAACTCCGATAGCATGCTGTGAACTTAAACAAAAATAGGCAAACTAATACAAGATGCATCACATGACTTGTAGAATCCAAGGGAGATCAAGGCCAAAGTACATCAGCAAGCATTAGAACAGCAGGTCATAATTGAGAAAAAATAGATATAACAGACAAATGCAGTTCAATGTACCCATTTCATTGGTTTATGACATGCCAGGCAACCTCACCAATGTCCCAGTAGAGATCGTGCATGGGTTGGGACCACGACACCAATCTTACCAAAAGTGATGTGTTTAATCTCAAGTAGATAAATATCCCTTGAATGAAAAATGATAGAGAACATTGCCAAACGCTTGGCATACAACGAAGGACCAGGTAACTAAGCTCTCCAGATCAAACCCACTACCTTTCACTTTCACTGGCAAATGTTGGTACATCGGTCCAAGATTGGTCATGGCACAAAAGCAAGTCATTTTTCAATGCCTATCTTGACTGCTTCACCTTCTTTCATTTAGGCAGACTAGCAAAGTTATCTGCTTGATGCCCACCTCAATGGCCAGTATCACTCAAAGTAACAACCAAGCCCAAGAAAAGCTTACTTTCTGGTCCAGTTAGCCTATACAAAACCATTCTAATAATTCAAATCTCATCCACAAATAATCCTACATCAGCAGCAACACAACATCTCTATATATCAACTGTTCCACTCAATTCTCTTGTACCATATAACCTTGATTTAGTTTTGCTCTGCCACTGATTCCTGAAATGACCTTTGACAAGTTATCTCATACATACCACTTCCAATTGTCCAAATCGAATGAATAGGTGATGCAGATTGGTTTGCCAAGAGTACCATCACTGATTAATTGCGTAATGCATCTAGGCTAAGGAGTTGTTGCCTATCATCCACTGTTATCTGCAGCTCTATGAACATGCAAACATATAGAGGGACTAAGTACTTTATCACCTTTTTAAATGATAGATATGGCTATATTGATATACATAAAATCTAAAGCTCTAGAGGTTGAAGTCAAAAGCTTGTTAGGACGAAGAACTAAAATTCGTATAATGACAAGGGGAGGAGAGTATACCTTTGACCTAATTAATGTCTTTTGACAAAAGCTAATTAATGTCTTTTTTTACCTTTCCAAAAAAAAAAAAAACATGAGAAAGTGCATGAAATAACTATTCCTTATCATAGCAAAACTGCTGCTGCTGAGAGGGGAAATAAAACCTTGGTCCCATCCATGATGAGTCATTTGAACCTTCCGTTAAAGTTTTGGTGTGAAGCTATACTCACTGCACAACATATCCTAAATTGGGATCTAACCAAGTCAATCGATGGGAATTTATGGACCCTTAGGAATCTAGAGACCATCCCCCAAGAGCCAAATATTGGCAGAGAAAATGGAGGAAGAGACTTTGATCCAGAAAGGTAAGGGCTCTTGAGAGTTCGAGGATGACAAATATTCCCAAAAACCCAGGTGAAAGTTTGATGCTGAAACAAAGACACCTTCACTGGACTCAACAAACAGTAAATGGAAACAACTTTGGCAAGGTTTCACCTTCTGTGATGCCCTTAGGGTAGCGGGTCCAACCCAAGTTGATGAGGATGGGCTAGATCTGCTTCCTACAGTTTCGGTTAACCTTCTGGAGCTTGACAATCAGGATTTACTTTACCAGGTTAATAAGGAAGATCTCAACTGAGCAGGGACTGCTAGAAATATAATTTGGTAGGGCATATTCCAGATAATAAACTTCCAATCCCCACTCTAAATGCCCAAGCTTATGTGAGTATGGAGACTCTTAGGCCCTGTTTGTTTTTGAAAGAAATGGAAAATAACTGGGAAATGGTAATTATTACAATTTGACTGCGTTTGAAAATTCAGGGGAATCTGTGCATGAGAAATTGATTCAAAAGATATAATTTTAATTTTTGAACTGCAAGGTAATGCAAATGATATATCAATTCCGTCAGTTTGTTTTATTACAATATTTTGGAGCATGAGACAAAAAATGAAGCGGATCCAACACTCAAGTGGCCCACGCCAAAAGAAACGGTGGCTTTACAAAGTTTTTAACGGTAAGTATTCCATTCCTGTTTTTGTATGACGTGATCCAATTGAGTATTGGATATGCCTCAATTTTTTACTCATGCTATGAATTCAACTGGAATAATGGATGAACGGTCTAGATAAGCGAAATGCATCACAGTGGGACCCACAAATATTTTGTAATATTCTTGGTTTTTGTGTCAAAAAGTAAGTAGTCAAATCAGATAAAATTGTATATGTAGGGGGAAGTAATTATTACTTTTTTACCCTGCATTTACCATTTCACCGGAAAATCAAACACGCCCTTAGACACTCGAGTTGTTGAGCTACAAGATGGTAAGTTTTTCTCTAACTGAGAGGAACGATCTTTGGAATATTGCCAGGGTTCTTCTAAGTTCTAACATGGTTCCTTGATGAAAAACCCATCACCTTCCATGGATGGGCCCCTAACATTGTTCTCTCTAAAACCTATTTGAATTTCCTTCTAGTTTAGATGAGGTTGAATGATCTACCCATTGATTATTGGTGTAAGAAGGTTATCAACGATATTGTTAATGCAGCTGGACCCCTATTAAGCTTGACTATTTTAAAGCTGAAACCGATTGGAAGGTAATTTTGCACAGATTTGTGTTGAAGTGGACCCTTCAAAAACTGAATGTGGAAGGTCTTTTGTTGTGCAAGAAGCCAAATGGATTCCAGTCACTGTTCTTGTATGAAACTGATCCATCTTATGCAAGTCTTGTGGGGCAGTAGATCATACCGGTCTCAATTGTAAATGTTCGGTGGATAACCAGGGCTCCAGAAGGTAATTCCAATCACCAACCTCGGTAATTCCAATTATCAACCTTCTGGCCTTCATCTTGAGAATGGTGATTCATAAGCTGAGGGTGGATTGAGAATTTGTTCGTAAACGGAAGCAGAAGCGCAGAAATACAGGAAAAACCGTCTGGTACTAATGAGCCACCTGATGAGCCTAAGGTTGCAACTTCCAATCATTTTTTGATAACAGCAACAGAGATCAGAAAGGAGGAGGGCATGGGTATTGACTTCAATGGATGTTATCAGATCATAATTGTCAATTGGTACGACAAGGATGTAACTGGGAAGGGGAAGACAGAATTTAACAGTAAAGAAAAAGAACAAAGATCTGGGACAAGATACGTGTGGTTACATGGCCTGTGACTCGCTAAATTGTAAAAGTGGTAGCTGCAAGGATGTGTCAATTCCATTGTATAGTGGACCAAATGTGCAGGGCCTATAGATGATCCGGATGTGGGATTTTTTTTTTAAGTTGCCCCTCTGCTAGCAGGGTTTAGGGATTTTTTTTTTTTAAGTTGCCCCTCTGCTAGCAGGGCCCTATAGATGATCTGAATGCGGATTTTTTTTTTTGTTGCCCCTCTTAGCTAGTAGGTGTTGTGATGGTTATCACATTGAAAGAACCCTACGAATGCTGTTTCTTAACTGTTGTCGGCCATGACATGGATTCAGCACTACCTGTCCACATCAAGTGGTATCAGAGCAGTACCAATCCCAGTACCATTCTGCTTCATCACCATCATCGCTCCCATCTTCCATCTGATCACCATTCTACCATCGCATCCTCCCCCAACACACACACACACACAAATCTCAACAGCATGCGTTTTTAGCATAAATTGGTTACTTTCCACAATGGTGAGTGCCAGTGTTTGAAATATCAGTATCACGTTACATATTGCATCCTTAGGATACAGACATTGTTCGAAGTATCCCCGATATTATCCGTATATCCAGCTCGGCAATACCAATAACATCGATAGCGATACCGATGATACTGGCAGTATCAGAAATTCTAGGTATTGACGATGTATCGCTAAGTATCACCAATGTATCGATATCATCAATTTCCACTATGTAAATTTTAGGCGTCGCTTGTATTGCCAATGTATCGATATTACCAATGTATCGCCAATATTTTCAACAGTGTAAATTTCAAATGTCACTTGTATTGTCTCACTAATGTATCGGCAATATTTTTTATAATATTGCCAAAAATCTATTTATTAAAAAAACTCATTTCAATTTTTTTAAGGGCATATGGTTGCATGCAGTGTTCAATTTTGTCAACGATAATCTCGCGATATTATCACGACATGGCGATATTGAGACTACAATCTTTCATTTCTTTTCTAGTTGTTGATGATTTCTCAGCGAAATATCATGTGTTGTCGATATTCTGAAATATCGATGGATGTTTGGATGGAAGGTTGGATGGACAGATTGGATGGTTGGATTGATTAGTTATGAGAACACATGCTTTTAGGCTCCCATGAAATGGAACTCATTATATATGCATTCTTTTTGCAATTGTTTTGTTCTTAATATGCAAATATGTGTATTTTTAACACCTCCTGAAGTTTCACTGAGAAATTGCATTGTTTTCACAATGTTTCGTCATATTTCTGGTTATCGGCGACATTGATATTGTTTTCGTATCCCCAACCAATGAAACTTGTACCGATAACGACACTTCAAACACTGGATACAGATACGTATCAGTTATCACACGAGATATATCATTTTATCGGTTAAATATGGAACTTTAGGGATTGTTAAAAAAGACTTTAATACACACTTTTAATCATAACATCTCAAAAAAGAAGTGCACATAATAGGTTTCTTTTGTATAGGGTCCTGAGCCATGTGTTGTCCTACTGAACTAATGCAATTATATTCAAATTCATTGCATAACATTTAGAGTGTAAGTGATTATCATTTCATCAAACACTTCTAAATACTTCAAAATTAGTCTCAATTGACAGCTGGTTGAAGGGAATTTTTGAAAAAAAAAAATATTATTATTATTATTATTATTTAATTAAAAAATGATTTTTATTTTGCTATAATTGACAAGGACTTAACAAATCAGTAGATAAGGCCCCATACATGCTTGATTTAATGTTTGGAGTACAACATTGCAAGCAATTTGGGAGAAATTGCGAAAATTTTAAATTGTCCCAAAATCGGACCACCTACACTCAAATTTCAAAATTAGAGTGTACGTGATGATCATTTCATCAAATATTCCTAAATACTTTGAAATTAGTCTCAATTGCCAGCTGGCTGAAGGAAATTTTCTTTAAAAAACATGGAGAAAGTGAAAAACCAATGGATATTGAAATCAAAGCTCCAACTCCATTATTTTTCATGCAAAACATGAAGAACCAATCAATTTATAACCATTTGACATTGATTTAACATAACTTCGACAAAAAAAAAAAAGCATCAAAAATTGAAAATGCTCACAGGATCGAACATGTGAGATATATTAGCACTACTTTGCGTTTCGTATTACACAGGTGGGATACAAGATATATCGCGGGATACATCGGCCGATATCGTCGATATTTAAACCATTGGTGAGTGCAGCTCTGTATGTTTCCTTTATTCTTATAAATAGGTGCCACGGTACTTTTACTCCATTCATCTGGCATTTTCTTCGATCTTACAATCTTGTTAAACAACTTTATCAGCCAAAATAACTCAATATCTCCACTCATCTGGCATTTCCAAACCTTCACTGTTATACCATCTAGTCTAAAGGCCTTTCCAATTTTCATCTTTCTCAAAGCTTCTTTTACTTTTAATATCCTAATCCTACGAAAGTATCTATGATCTCCAACATCATTTGAATTTATGGTTCCTTCTATCCTTATGCTCCCAGAGTGGTTGTCATTTAACAAGTTGGGAAAATAGCTTCTCCACCTTTCATTGATCTTATTGCCTTTTTACCAATACACTCTAACTAACGCTCTTAATGCATTTAACATGATCTAAGTCCCTACCCTTCCTCTTTAACATTCTTTGCAAGTTTGAGGACATGTTTTTGGCCTTCTCTTGTCTCCAAACTATTGAAAAGGGCATCATAAGTCTTCCATTTAGCCTCATTACTTTTATAGCTATTTTCCTACTTAGAAAACTGATGGAGAAATAATGGGAGAGGAGGAAGGATCTCCACATGGTCTTTATTAACCTAGAGAAAGTGTACGACAGGGTCCATAGAGAGTTAATCTAGTGGTTTCAAGAGGATACATTAGCATGATTAAGGATATATATGAGGAAGCAGTAACAAATGTGAGGACCACTAGTGGAGAACAAGTGAGTTCCCAATTACTGTAGGCTTGCATGAAGGATTGGCATTGAGCCCCAACCTTTTTGCATTGGTTATGGACGAGTTCATGAGGCATTTAAACGAAGAGATCCCATGGTGTTATTGTTTGCAGATGCTATAGGTTTGATTGACAAGACAAGTGAGGGCCTAAACACAAAACTAGATTTATGGAGGGATACCTTAGAATCTAAAGGATTTATAATTAGTCAAACTAAAACAGAGTATATGGACTACAATTGTAGTGACAATAGGAGTGAAAACAAGGAATTAGTTAAGGATTTTTACCAAGAAGTTTCCCAAAAAACCCCCTTATGGTACCTCTATTCAATAATTCATGAATGGAGAAATTAAGAAGGATGTTGCCTTGGACTCTATGTGATCGTCATGTACTATTCAAACTACAAAGGGAATTTTATACGATAGTTATGAGACCAGCCGTGCTTTATGGGGTAGAATGCTCGGCGGTTAAGGAACGACACGTTGATAGGATGGTTGTAGCCGAAATGAGGATGTTGAGATGGATGAGTGGCAACATGAGAAAGGATAGAATTAGAAATGAATGCAATTGAGGATCTTAGGAGTAGCACCTATAGGTAATGAGATGAGGAAAAGTAGACTTAACACTGTTTGGTCATATGCAACGGAGACCAAGAACCACGCAGGTTAGGAGTGAGCTGGTTCAAGTTGAAGGCTTTAAAAGGACAAGGGGAAGACCCAAAAGGACGTGGGTGAAGTAAGAAAAGGCTTGATGACCTAGGGTCTAATTGAAGGTCTAACCCTTGACCGAGAGGAATGGTGGAACAGGATTCAGGTAGCCAGCCCCAGTCAATTGGAATAAGACTTAGATGATGATGATAAATCATCAACCCAAATTTGAATGACTCTTTAGAAAAAAAAAATGATGGATTTAATTTCTTGCTGGCCAATTGATAGATATTTAATGGATGGTCAAAATGGTACAAACGGTTGAGTTCAGGCACCTGCACGGGAGCCAGTTTCGGCGACTTTCTGCTTCAACTTGCAGTGATGGAGGATTTGAGCTGCCTGCTTTATCCAAGAAGCATGGCAACGAAGAGGAAGGTCACAGGAAGGAAGGATTGGGGCTGGGAACATTGCTGGGGTTAGCTTGTCCAGTCTTAGAGCAACCATCTGTACGTTGGAATTGCACCCAACACTTCCCATGGCAGAGTTCTTGGGATCTGGAATACAAAATGCAAGAGGGTTGGTGAGAAGACCATCACAGCATCTCAAATGAAACATTAAAAATTACTAAACATCTCATAAATTTTCATAGGGGCCATTGTTACTAGTGCTAGGCCACATCCAATACAGGTAAATTATAGTCAGGACAACCTCATATCAAGTGATGCACCACAAAGCTGTATGCTCCCACCCAACTATGGTGATTAACTAACCCGCAGTATGATCTCCATAGGCGAGTCAAGTAATGCATCTCTCTGATTCAATTGATCAATTTTTTGAACATCAATCCCTGTTACATTTCATAGAAATATGTGCCTACATGCATGTATGTTAGCCAAGCACCCATATTTGCATCCATAGGTGCCTTCACATAATCTTAAGTTGCAATCTTTCTATGCATATAGCTGTAAGTCTTTTGTACCAAATTTTAGCTTGCATGATAAAGATTTGAAAGCATGTCCAGAGGAGCAGGTGAGAGAACAACAGTAGGATTCTCCATTTTAGAAGGGTACTCTTCCAATTCATAGATCGGGGCATTGACTCAAATTCAGAAGCAATCACAAACCAGCAGACCTAAGGCTAGAAACAAACTGATCCGGAATCTTTAAGAATTGCTGAGGTCAGCATAACCGACTTGCTTCTCTTTCAAGAAAAGTCTAACACTTGGAACATCACCATGCATAATAACCCTCCCATCTTCCATATAGACAGCACCATCTGCATACTTCAGTTCTTCTAAGCGGTGAGTCACCCACAATGCTGCAACTTCTCTAGGACCACCCAAGGAATTTTTAACTGCCTCTATGACTCCTTTCTGCCAAACAACAAAATCCTTAGAAAGAAGATGCTGGGGGTGACCCAATAATTCACTAACACATACTTAAATCACAATTGACTCCATAAAGAATGTATTAAAAAAATTTAATTACCAAACTCACAAGATAAATGATTAGGTATACATAAATATTTGGATGTAAATTAGTATTTCCATCCACCACATGACTGTTGTTTCAGTTTTTTACTTCGATTCTAGGGCTTCGATTCTAGGGCGTGAGAATGAAAACGTCCTATAAGCGCACATGAACACATGCATAACAGTGGTGGCAAACAAAAAGAACAGAAAAATCAGTATATGGAAAATGACACGAAAGCATACCCATTTTCAGTGATTTAACTATTGATATCGATGCATTTATCGCACCCTTGGGAAATGGAAACATAGTAGTATCGTATGGGAAACATCGCACATATTGCAAAATGTATTGCTGTTTTTGGGAAACAGTGGGAAACAGTGGGAAATTGGTTGAACTTTTCAATGAAACTCCAGGGGATCTTCAAAAAGACATTATTACACACTTAGAACTCAAAAGATCACAAAAAGCAGGTACACAAAATAAGTTTCCTTAGTATAGGTTCCTAAACTAGGCACCGTCTGACCGAATTGATGCAATTATATACAAAATTACTCATATCATTTATAAATCAAGATGACATATATGAAAATACATTTTAAAAAGAGAAAAAAAAAGGATGTTTCCAATGTTCTGTGCATTTATTTAATAATATATTTTTATATTTTTTTTAAATAAATAAATTCATTTTTAAAATAAATAAATGAGCGTGGCCGATGTTAAGATCAGCAAACACTCATAAATACATTGATATTAGTCGCGAATAACATTTGGTCAATATAATTTTTTTATTAAAATAAAAAATAAAAAATCACACTATAATTGCAGGCTAAATGGGTGAAATTGAGGAAATTCACTCATTTTCCCTAAAATAGAAAAGTGGAGGTCAAATCCATGATTAAGCATGCAAAACATGTAAAGTCATAGATTATTGACTTCATTCCACAAATTCAAACAATTTAAATAAGCAAAGAGAGTTTAAATAAACAAAAACTCACTAATTGGATTTCCAGTACCACACGCTCTCTAATCTCGACTTCCGCACCCAAATCCCATTTTACTTCCAAACAAATTAAAAGGATTGGTCAAAATTCCCTTAGGAACGTAATCACCAAAAGAGAGAGAGAGAGAGAGAGAGAGAGAGAGAGAGAGAGAGAGAGAGAGAGAATTGGTTTTTGGTGAATTTTTTGGTAATTTTTTATTTTTTCCACAAGGGGGCTGATGCAACTGCGATATCATCAATATGATGTGTATCGCACGTATCTAGGATATTGTCAAATTTATAACTGCAATATTCATGATATATCTGTATCGAAATATCATAGATAAATTGCGATATATTATGATATATCAACCACTACTGCCGAGTTTTCCAACTTCAGCCCAGTTTCGTATCATCATTGTGCAATACCGATAATATTGGCCAATATATCAGCTAATACTATCAATATCTAAATCACTACCCACTTCGACAGAACTTGGAAATGGGATATGCTTAGTGAAACCACAAGATGGGTAGCTAGTCTTCTTTGGTTGTATTTTCTTTTTTCTTCTTTTTGGTTTTTCTATTTGGCCTTTGCTTCAATAAATTGATTCATCTTTAGAAGAAAAAAAAAAAAAACACAAGATGAGATGTCCAAGAGATCTTCACTGATGAAGACGGTGTCACTAATATTGTTCTAGAGAATCAGAACTACCAATATTCCTTTCCATATTCTCTAAACTACCATATTGTTCTAGACAGGCTGTCATGCTATTAAACATTAATATTATTTATTCCATCACTGTATGGGTGACATAGTTATGCTAATGGGACTCACGAGTGGTGGAGAGGTCTTGTTGCACATGTCAAGTAACACACGTGCAAGCAAGGAACATCATGGACTTACTTAAGCTCAACTATTCTACCTATTCTACCAACATACCACATGTTCGAAGAAGATAAAGAATAAATAGATGCAAGTAAAGAATAAGTTAATTAAAATAATAGTAGAACATATGGGTAGTTCAGGAATTGAAGAGTACCGAAAGTTCTATTGTAACTTATTAAATATTAAGTGGGGAAAATATCTTAATACACTGAGAGGAGAGAAATATCCCACTTCGTCACCAAAAAGAAGAAGAAGAGAGTTTAAATGTCATACTTGGTGGTTTCACAGAGTGCATACCTTAATTGAGGTTATGTCAAAGTAGGTGCTTTCTTGTCATTTTCCCATCAGTACATAAAGTAGCATGCACAATAGCACATGCTTGAGATAAATGTGGCATGCTTCACATGTCTATGGCATCTAGCACATGCTTGAGATAAATGTGGCATGCTTCATATGTCTATGGTATCAAAATCTACAGATTAGTAAACAGAATCAATTACAAGGTGAAGATAAAGGACCTCAGAAATCTCACTGGTGACATGTCAAGAGAAGACTCCATCAATCATGCTGATTTCAAGGTTCATAAAAGAAATTGATTTTTGGAACTTCCATAGCATTCTGAACAGAAAGCATCCTGTTGTGGACCTAGTCAACTGTAGTCTGTAGACATGAAAATCTGTTGCAATATCCGAGGTTCTTACTTCGGTTTACAACAGCCCATATCTAATGACATAGGGGTTCAATATCAACCTGCTATATGTTCTGGTCGAAAATAAACCGAGTTATTGCAGTATCACAGATGACATATTGGCTCATTGCATCCAATGACTCATTTTACATAATTATGAAATTAAATTTACTTGAGTTGAATATGCATAATAATTACATTTAACAGTAAAATAAGTAATAATCATACTATAATGGTACAATGTCTATAACTATTTCCAAAAATAACAGTCAATAACAGCCATAACGGCCAATTTATTGTCCAAAGCCTCAGTTCTTAAGACTGGAAAATATTAGAAACAATTGCTGAGATATCCACCATATCGAACCATCTCTACATTGGCCCCTGGCCACTATCACTCGATATATCAGGACTAGAGATCTTGGTTATATCATAATCCAATCTACAAAAGGGTATGAAAGCAACCTTCGTAACCAAAACATAACAATATGTGAAGAAAGAAAATCATGAAATCCTAATGGAAGCCTTCCGTGAAAATCTATACTTCAATGGAAATGTACTTCTCTTAAAGGAATGATGTACTTGAAGAGGGGTTATGTGATAATATTATTTATGTAAGCAAGCAGGTAGCAGCAACCAGAACAAGAGCTCTAAGTAAACATTAAACACCTTAACATCATAGCATGAGACACTATACACCTCCATTCTGCACAAGTAATTAGAGTTGGGCATCGAGTCGAGTCGGACCAAGTTAGGGCTGACCCAACTCGATCCGGTTTTGAAATAGGCCTGACCCGAACTTGACTTGATACTGAGTCCAGCATGCCTGAACCAATCCGAGTCCGGGTTTGGCCTAGACTAATCCGAACCGAGTACGACTCGGTCAAAAGTACCGAGTCGGTTTGAGTTGGCACCGATTCGGATTGAGAGATGAGGGAGAGAGGGAGCGGAGAGGGGAGAGAGAGAGAGAGAGAGAGAGAGGGTGGTGATGGTCAGTGTTCGAATTATCTCCGATATTATCTTTATCTCCAACTCAACGATACCGATAACACTGGTAGCAAACTAGCGATACTGATAACGCTGGTAGTGTCAGAAATTCCAGGTATTACCAATGTATCGCTAAGTATTGCCAACGTATCAATATCGCTAATGTAATCGCCAATAAAGTGTCGTTTGTATTGCCAATGCATCAATATTCCCAATGTATCGCCAATATTTTCGACTATGTAAATTCTAGGTAATGCTTGTATCATAAGTGTACCGATGATATTTCAATAATGTAGCCAACATATTGATATCATCAAAATTTTGTTTATTACAAAAAAAATTATTTCAATTTTTTTTTTCATGGGCACATGGTCGTAGGTAGTGTTCAATTTGTCATTAATAATATCTCGATATTATCGATATCGCAACATGCGTGATATTGAGACCACAATCTTTCGTTTCCTTTCCAATTGTTGATGATTTCTTGGTGAAATATCATGTTGTTGATATTTTGCAATATCGATGGATGTTTTGAATGGAAGGTTGGCTGGTTAAACAGGCCAAATGGGATGGCTGGACTGGCCAAATGGGATGGTTGGACTGATTTCTTACAACAAAACATACTTTTAAGGCCCTTTTTGCAATTTTTTTTTATTTATAAATATACAAGTATGTACATTTTAACAGCTCATGAAGTTTCGCTGAAAATTCCACCGTTTTTCCCGTGTTTCCCCCCATTTCTGGTTATCAGCGATATCGATATTGTTTCCGTGTCCCTGGCCAGCAAAACTTGTAGCGATACCGATATTTCAAACATTGGTGATGGTGGTGGGTGACTGCCGAGTTTGGAAGAGAAGGGAGGGAGGGAGTGAAGAAGAGAGAGAGAGGAGGGTGGTGATGGTGGTGGGTGGTTGCCGGGCTTGGAAGAGGAGGATGAAGGAGGGAGAGACAGAGTTTGGGATCCGGTCAGGGTCGAGGTCGAAGTCGGAATCAGAGTCGGAGTCGGGAGGGCGTATAGGGTTAGAGATACTGAAAAATTAGGGTTTTTAATATATGTATCTAAATCCGAGTCGAGTTGGTTTCAGATCGAGTCGAGTCTGACCGTATCGAGTTGGATCGAGTTACTGGATAACTCGAACTCGACTCAGTTTGAGTTCGGATTGGGCGAAGCCTACTCGGTTCGGGTCGAGTCGGGTTTGAACGAGCCAGACAAGTCGAGTCGTCCCGTGCCCAGCTCTGCCTACAATCATGTTTGATCATCAAGATGAGTATCTAATGTCTAAAATCCGTTAAGAAAAAATAACTAAACTAAATTTGAAAAAAAAACAAAAAAACAAAACAAAAAAGAAAATGGAGCCTTTTAGTATTGCTTCGGAAAGCACCCCCTTTTGGGCGCCATGACCAAGGTTGCCTTGTAAGACCCAATATCTGGTGTCCCAATCCATTCCCCAGTAGAAGCAATGTTTATAGTATTGACAATATCAGCCGATATTATCGGTATTGCACGTGGGTGATACGAAACCTGCAAGGAATGTATAAATTCCCTGATATCGGTCAAAGTATCGCAATGTATCAACAACATTGCAATGTATCACGAGATATTGGTAATCTTTCCTTTGAAAAAATAAATTATAATATTGGCGATCTGATGTTTCCATAAATTATGATTCTGCAGTTAGAGTCTCTAATGGGAAGAGGGGGAACTCAATAAAAGGAGATGGTCAATGATAATTTTATCATGGAATGTGCACGGGCTAGGGAACTCGACCAAAAGGGCCCAAATCAAGAAGGTTTGTAAAAAATTGATGGTTGATGTTATTGCGTTTCAAGAAACAAAGCTTCGTATCTTTAAAAGTACGTTTGACTCCCTTTGGGGGCTGAAATCCAAAGACTGGGTGGTTTTGAATGCTACGGGGAAGTCTGGAGGTATTTGCGTTGGCTGGAACTCTGATGGGCTAAGAAAAATCGACCGTCTGGTTGGGTCTTTTTCTGTTTCGATGTTGTTCTAAGAGGTGGCCTTGGGATTTCAGTGGCTTTTCACTGCAGTATACAGTCCTTGTGCGTATAATCTTCGAGATCAGTTTTGGGAGGAGTTGGATAGGATTAGACTTTTGTGGGTTGCCCCTTGGTGCATTAGAGGAGACTTTAAAGTAGTTCGCTTTTCTCATGAAAAGTCTAAGGGAGGCAAGATCTCGAAAAGCATGGCCTCATTCTCTAATTGGGTTGGTCATCATGAATTGGTGGACCTGCCGTTAGGGGGAGCAAGGTTCACTTGGTTGAATGGGCAAGAGAACCCTATCATGTCACGTCTAAACAGATTTCTTATCTCATCATGTTGGTTAGACGGATATCCTCTCGTCTCGCAAAGGGGGCTGCCAAGAATCATATCCAATCATAGTCCTATCGTGTTGAACATTGATGAAGAAGATTAGGGTCCCAAACCCTTCAAATTGGCTTGGATGGAAGTTGACGGCTTTCCGGATATAGTGGCAGCTTCGTGGTCGTCTTTCGTAGTTGAAGGCTTTGTTGGGTTCGGATTAGCTAGAAAGTTGAAAATGTTGAAAGAGAAGCTTAAAATTTGGAAGACAGAGGTCCTTGCTAAAAGAGAGGAGTTTGATAAGCTAGCTAATGAGATACATGAGCTAGACTTGAAAGAGGAGGCGTTAGGGCTGACAAGAGAGGACAAAAAGAAGAGGGATGGGCTATCCCTAAGATATGCGGGCAAGGCAAGAGAGGAAGAAATCAGATGGCGCCAAAGATCGCGTGCAATTTAGCTTTAGGAAGGAGATAAAAATAATCGCCTCTTCTACAGCATAGCTAGCACCAAGGTTCACGCCAACAAGATTTCCAGTCTAGTAGTAGATGGGGAACACATTTCCATGAAAGATCAAATCAGTGAGGCTATTGTTTCTTTTTATTGGAATTTGTTTTCAAGTGAGAACTGGGGAAGAACAAAATTAGATGGAGTACAATTTCATCAGATATCTTCTACAGATGCAGATTTCCTAGAGAGGCAAATATTGGAGGAGGAGCTTAAATCGACCGTCAGATCTATGGGTGGGGAGAAATCCCCAGGCCGGATGGTTTTCCCATAGCCTTTTTTCATAAATGTTGGCATATAGTGAGGAAGGATGTTACAGAATTTGTGATAGAATTCTTATAGCGTGGTCGTATGTCGTCAGAGCTTGGGGCTACCTTTATAGCCCTAATTCTTAAAAAAGAGGGAGTCGAAGAACTGAAGGCCTTTAGACCTATTGGTCCCATCAAGGGCCCTTACAAGATTCTGGCTAAAATTTTGGCTTCCAGATTTAGGGAGTGCAATTCCAAAGTTATTTTGAAAAATCAAGGGCCTTTTGTCTTAGGAAGACAAACTTTGGATACGGCTTTAATTGCTCATGAATGTATTGATTCTATTTACAGGGAGAGGAAAAGCGGTCTAGTTTGCAAATTAGACATCGAGAAGGCTTACGATCATGTTGATCTGAATTTTTTGGATTACATGCTTAGGAGGATGGGTTGTGGCATCAAGTGGAGGGGATGGATCAAAGCTTGTGTGCATTCGGCCCCTTTCTCCATTTTGGTGAATGGGTCTCCCAAAGGTTACTTCAAAGGTTCTCGTGGTCTTGCCAGGGTGATCCTCTATCATCATATCTCTTTGTGGTTGTGGTTGAGGCTCTTAGCATGATGCTAAAAAAAGGTGAGGAAAATGGTCTCTTTGTGGGATTTCAGTTGTCAAACCTGCTAGGTAGCATATCTCACCTCCAATATGCAAATGACATGCTCCTCTCCTATGAGGCAAATGTGGAATATGTTAGGAACTTGAGAAAGATTCTCGTTTGTTTTGAGGCAGCCTCGAGATTGAAGATAAATGCGGTGTAGTCAGAGATACTTAAAAGTGCATGTAGAGATAAGAGGACTTGTCTTGGAAGGCTATTGCATTCGGTTGCCAAACTGGTTCCTTCCCGACTAAATATCTAGGGCTGCCTCTATGTTTGGGAAAACCGGCCAAGTATCTTTGGGACAAGGTGGCTGAAAGAATCGAATGGAAGCTTTTTGAGTGGAAACGTAGATGTCTTTGGGGGCCCGCCTCATATTGATTAAATCAACTTTTTCCAATACACCACTATACTTTTTGTCTCTATTTAAATGCCTAAAAATTAGTGTTGAACAAACTTGAGAAGATTAGGGATTTTCTTTCACACGGGCACAGTGAAGGGAGAAAGTTTCATCTCCTCAAGTGGGATGAGGGTGGATGGTTTGTTAAAGATTCATCCTCTTACAAAGATTTAGGTGCTTGGAAAGCAATTTTGGGCAAGCAGCATATGGTGAGCCAGGACATTTCCTTCAAAGTTAGATGGGTTCTCAAATCAGATTCTAGGTGGATACTTGGTGCGGTTCACAAGCTCTCCACGGCATGTTCCCAAGACTTGCTAGGCTCGCGCCGGATAGGCTAGTCTGTGTGGTGGATTGCCACTCAAGGGTTAAGGGGAAGATCTTTTGTTGCCCTCCTTATCGTAGGAACATGTTGGATGCTAAGTTTGACAAGTTTACATTGTTGATGGAGCTTCTCAATTCAGTTGCTCCGAAGCCTCTCCAAGACGACAGTATTGTGTGGGTGGGGAGAAAATCCGGCAATTTTTTTGTCAAAGCTTTCAACAGACTCATCTCTACGATGCCCTCTAATGTGGTTCCAGGTCTCCCATTTCATCATCAGTTCTAAAGAGCTCCCCCTAGAGTAGCAACCTTCATTTGGTTGGTAGGCCGGAAGAGAATCCTAACTGTTGACAATCTTCAGAGAAGAGCACTCGTTTTTCCTGACATCTACCTTATATGTATGGGTAACGAGGAATCGATCGAGCATCGCTTTATCCATTGTCTTTTTGCCACTAGAATTTAAGATTACTTCCTTTCATGCTTGAGCACTAATTGGGTTATGCCTAAGTCAATGGAAGAGCTTCATTAGGCCTAGGCATGGTGGGGGTAGAGGAAAGGTGTGGAAAGCAATATGGCGGCTTCTTGTCATGGCAATATTTTGGGCCATTTGAGGATCTGGGAATGTTCGATGTTTTCGCAATATCAATGAAAGGGAAAACAAAGTTATCTCAAGGATTAAAAGGCTAGTGACCGGCATGGTGTATGATAAGGTGGCTTCGGTTGCCATTGCTTTTTGAGTTCTTTACAGTTTTGGGCTTGGATTTTTTGCTTCAGCGCTTCTTAATAAATTATCCTATCTCTCAAAAAGGGAAAAAAAAAAATGGTATCAACTATATCTATCGATATCGACAAATATCATTGACACCAAATAGGAACCATGGGACTTCCTCCAAAAACCATTTCTAACTCTCTCTTTTTCACTTCTTCCTTCAATCTTCTCCCTTCCAAACAGATTGTAGTTGGATTTTGGTTCATCATTTGCAATCTTTTGAGAGAAAAACCAAAGATTTCAAAGTGGAATCAAGATTTTTCCGGATTTGGGGCCGGTTCTCATTTGGTGAGTGTTTTTTGCATTTTGATCCCTTTTTTGTGTAAATCTTTCAAAATTAGCATGAAAATGTTAGAAATTCTTGATTTTTCATGTTTTGCATGAAAAATCAAGAAATTAAACTTTCGATTTCAAAATTTGAGGGTAGGTGGTCCAATTTGGGGGAAATCAAGGAAAATTCAAAATTTGCCCAATTTCTCCCAAATTGGTTGCAATCTTACACTCCAAACATGAAATCAAGCATGTATGAGGCATGATTTATTGATTTATTAAGTTTTTGTGATATTTCAAAAAATATTATTTTTAATTAAATATAATTTTTTTTCAAAATTTCACTTCTAGCAAATAGTCAACTAAATCCGATTTCAGGAATGTTTGATGAAATCATCATCACATAGACTCTAATTTCAAATTTTTGAGGTAGGAGGTTTGATTTGGTAAAATTTGGGGAAAATTCAAAATTTCACCAAATTCTCTCAAATCAGTTGCACTTTTACACTCCAAACACGAAATCAAACATGTATGATGCTTAATCTAGATTCACGTATTTTTCTAATTTTTTGAAAAGAAAATTTATTTTTAATTAAAAATTAATATAAATAAATAAATTTTTAGTCAAAATTTCTTTTTTGGGTTTAAGCCACAACCAAACACATCAATCACATGTATATTTCTAAATTTTTCCCTCTTCTTTTGGTTTTGAATGTATTGGCTATGTTTCCATAAATTTCTTCTTACATTTACAATTGTTATGAATTCACTTGGAATATGGTTGCATCAGTTCAGTGAGACAGCGCATGGCTTAGGAGTTAGGACCCCATACAAAGGAAACGTATTATGTGATTTATTATTATTATTTTTTTGTGATGTTATGATTTAAAAGTGTATATTAAGGTCTTTTTTACAATCCCTGAAGTTTCATTGATAATTTCGACCAATTTCCAATGTTTCCTAAAAAGTGCGATAACATTACCCGATACAAACGATATATCCATTGCGAGATATCTGTATCCCAAGGGTACGATACGTAACGCGATATCGATATTGTAAATACTGAGTAAAAGTATAATCAATTGCATAGTGTTCGAAATATTAGCGATATTAATATTACCAATATTATCAATATTGTCAGGTCAGTGATGCTAAAACTAATTAAAGTTCAAAAAATTCCAAATTTTCGATAATATCCGCGTTATTTTCAATAATATTGACAATATTTAGTGATATTAGCGATATCAGCAATGTTTTCAGACGAATCCCTTATAAAAGCTCTTGAGTATAGGTGATACCAACGAATTATACCTAAAATCACCGATAATATCCCCAATACCAACGATAATATCTCTTATAACAAGGACTATAAATAGGTAAAAATTAACAGAATTTTAGGAAATTTTTCAAAAACTCAAACAAAAAAAAAAAAAAAAATGTTAGGTGATTTAAATCACTATGGTTTTTATTAAATCTAAATTTAGATTTTTGGAGAAATCTCAACTCAAAACAAAGACGAGTCGAAGTTTGACCAAAATCCATAGAAACTTCATTTTTTCAAAATTTAACACGGATTGCAATGAAAATCCATGGGTCTATATATGACTCTCATGCATTAACATGGATTTGTGGCCGGAAATAAAAAAAAGAAAATTTAACATTTAAGTTTAAAATGGGGAGAAATGGTAAAATCCTAATTTTTCCTTTTTTATATTGGAAAATGTGTTTTTTACTATTAATTAATGTAGAAATTTTATATATCACTGATTGTTGAACAATCTATTGATAGACTATAAAATTTTATATATCTAGTTTATATTAGTTTTGCAACGACACATGGTTAGGCCCCCTATAAAATGGGAACTTATTATGTATAGTTGTTTTTTACAATATTTTTATTCCCACATGTAAACATGTCTTGTAACATCTCTTGAAATTACATTGAAAAATTCCACCTTTTTCCTAATGTTTCCCTCAGACAACAATATTTTTCCAAGTAGCAACGAGAATTATAGGCAATACACCGATACCTATACATGTTTCCATACCCCAATCATCAATATATGCAACAATACCGATACTTTGAACACAAGTTTCATTAACATAGTTCCAAGTACGCTATGCCTATTCCCACAATCTTGGCCCATCCCCCTAAGCTAGGCCCACTTCACCCAATCTAAGCTCACTACCCTAACTTGCTTCCTGCCAAGCACCTTTCCGTTATATAGTATGCCCATTCCCACAATCTTGGCCCATCCCCCTAATCTAGGCCCACCTTGCCCAATCTAAGCTCACTACCCTCGTTTATTTCCCGTAGAGCACCTTTCAAACTTATACCTTTACAAATCGCCCACCTTTACCACATTTTTCTCTTTATACATCACCAAATACCTTTTCTTTTCTAGCACCTTTACACATTATATAATACTTTTGGTCTCTTCCCACAACCTTGGCACACCATCCATTCTCTACACGAACCTTTTCACTTTTTTACCTTTACCTCTCAATTGCCCTTTACACATCATTAACAACAACACCACACATCATTAACAACAACACCCCACATCTCTCTCTCTCTCTCTCACTTTTTACAACCCTTACTTTATAAGTCATTAACCAACTTTCAGCTACACAATCCTCATTATCACCCTTCATTCATACTATTCTAGTCATCATCATAAAACCCATGCCTTCCTGCAAGCCCACATGAAACCTTCATCATACACAAGCTCCCATAAAATGCAAGAATGCCACATGGTCCATTCATCATATCAAGTGTCCCATCTAGCCAAATAACTAATGCACACATACAACTTCCACCAAAAAAAAAAACACCATCGCAAATGCCCTCCATAAGCATGGTTGTCCATTCTCAAAAAACTTCGACCCAATTTTAGACTCCCTTAACATTGACATTTACCCCTTAAAAAGCTGAAATTCTAAATTAAAGATTGATATTCAACTACATTTTAAGTTAGGTCCTTTCTCCAACCCAACAAATGCACCTATCTTAACAAAACGGAGCCTGCTTAGGCACTCTAACACTAATACCCACGTCTTAGTTGGACGGCTTGGATTGCACTACCCACGGTCAGGATGCATGGAGCACGTTTGAGACAAATGATGTCAAATAGGAATTTTGTAAATTTTGGAGGTTGGGGTATTTTCGTAATTTTCTCATGTTGTATAGTTGTTAGTTATTAATTAGGGAACTATAAAGTTTGTTAGAGTTACTTTAGGTTTGTTGGGTTAGTTTTAATTTGTCTTTAAAGAATCGATATTGTTACATGTATTGATGACCGAGGATACGAAAACATGTATCGGTATTGCCGATATTATTGCCAATACTTGGAAAATATCGTTGTATGAGGGAAACATTGGGCAAACATCGACAAAAAAGGTGGAATTTTCAGTGAAACTTCAGGAGGTGTTAAAAGACACATGTTTACATATGTAGGAATCAAAATATGGCAAAAGGCAAACTATACATAATAAGTTTCCATTTTATAAGGGCCTAACAGTATGTTGTTAAAAAAAATAAAAAAATAAAAATCAATAAGCCTTCATATCCCTTCTCACCACCTCGATCGAAGTCCTTCAATGTCTTCCTCTCATTCTCTTCTCGAGCCCTTCAACCCCTAAAATAAGTATTCCCTACTTGCTAGAGCTTGAGAAATGAGAGCCAAGAATAATTCCATGGACCTAAAAATAAAAAATAAAAACAAAAACCACACGCACGCACACACACAATGAACAAGGAGCGCATCCTCCAACCTTCAGTTTTAATCAATCAATGTTATTAACTTATTATTTAACATTGAATGTCACTTTCAAGATTCAAGCTTTCAACTATCAACTATTCACCTTATAAAAGTGTTGATCTTCTCCGAAGAATGATAAATCATGATGAGATGATCATATCCAAGGATTCTAACAAAGAACAATTTAAATTTTAGGATTTTCCATAATGTAAGTGTAGCAATCATGTGCATTTATAGAGCTAAACCTCAAAAGTGAGATAGATAAACATGCCAAGGGAACCTCTTGCTCAGTAACTTTAGATAGAATAGATATCTTATTTTCACAATTGGATGACTTATTTTTCCCAAAACCTTCCTAGTTATTGAAACAGTCACTAGCAATCAGCTAAATTTATTTTTCTATAGCACTTTCTACTGAGGACATCACTTCACGTACACCCTTGCATACGTATTAGAGGAGGAGGCGGGCCGCACCAATTTCCCTGTGGAGTATCCATGATTGTGTTGAAAACCCCATGTGCATGTGCAAGCATCTAGAAGACGCCACACTGGGAAGATGCACATGGGTTGCTTTATGGAGTGATCCAGACCATTAGATCGGAGGGTCGTAACGATCGGGTCAATGGATCACATGATCGGGCCATTGATCGTGGATCGTCTATACTAGTTTTTTTGCAGCTTTTATCAGTTTGTAGGATTTAGTTTTATTTATGTTATGTTTGGACACCATTATGGGTGTTTTTAGTTGATTTTAGTTAGACTAGGGTTATTTTCGTCAAAATTCACAAAACAGGGTGTTAATTGTAATTTTTGAACTTTTTTGAAGCTATAAAAGAGGGTGTGGGTGTGACCCCCTCCCTCATTGGATTTTGTGATTAAAAGAGAGAGAGATAGAGAGAGAGAGAGAGAGAGAGAGAGTTCTTGCTTTCTTCTTCCATATTCATGCGATTTGAAGATGCCTCCATGCGATTTGGAATAGAGATTAGTGTGAGGCTAATCCTCATCAATGGAGGTGCGAGGCCTCCGTCTATCCCCACACCATCTTATCTCTTCCCCTCCATCAAGGTATTTTCTTCGAATTCTTCGATTCTCCCATCCTAAGTCTTCATCCTTTCATAAATCCATTTTTCCTTTACCTATCCACAATCTCAAACCCTAACCGACCTAACCCGTCCATCCCACACCGCACGTGTGACCGTACAGCCACACATGTGAATCCTTCGGGTTGGTCGTACTGTCACACCTTGCCCCTTTTGGTCTTTTATCATCCTTATATCAAAATCCCTTTCTTCCATTCCCAAAACCCTAACCCTAAACCTAAATTCCTAATTTTCCTACTTTCCTAAATTACCAAACCCTAATTTTTTACCCTAGGTTGTATTAGGCCTTCTACTTTGAAATAGACTATATCCTATGCTAATTTCCTACATCCATTAGATCCTAATTTCCTTTTATTTAATGAACTTGTATGACAATGTTGGTAACTTAGGCTAGGATCATGCGTGATGTTCTTTTGGTTTCCGTGGGATTCGTGATGATTATGTCAATGCTTGTGTTTTTTGGTTAATTGTCTTAATTCTGCTACTTGATCTCACATGTTATTTGGTTCATGCATCGGTCCTGCATCACCTTCCCTTATTATGATATTAACCAAAAGTAGAGAAACCTGTAACCTAGCTAACCCCACACATAAGTACCAAATATTATTAACTGCAGGCTCAAGACCAATGAATTCAACTAGGAGCCCTTAGTGAACTAATAAATATTTATCTGTCTTGCTAGTTCATTCAAGATTGCAGAAAGAATTGCACTCTTCGGATGAAATACTTGGTGTCATGCAGGTCAACATTGTGATCAGAGCTACTTAAAGAGAAAGAAAATCCTTGTTGAAAAGCTGTCAATGATGAACATGCACCCTTCATAGTGACAAGATTGCTATCTAGATAACACATTTATTTAATGCATTACCCTCACGCATGAGCAGGAATGATTTAGACAAAAGAACTATCACTTTCAGCTTTAGAGGAATTGTTTAAACATTAAATTTTGGGACAAGTGCCATTTGGATTTTTTTATTTTATTTTTTTCTTTCTTCTTTCTTCTTCTTCTTCTTCTTCTTCTTCTTCTTCTTCTTTTGAGAGATGTCATTTGGAATATGTTTAAATCGTCATTAGAGCAAAATATGAATGTGTTTGCGAGTGTACATGATTTTCCTTTCTTGTTCACTTGAATACTCATCTACAGGTGAACATATGTCCCTGCGCATCTGTACAATGGACATTGTGAAAATAAGTTGAATTGGCTTCTTTCCATATCTTTCATAGCTGGAAACACCGCACTGTTGCAGCCAAGAAATGGAGAAAGATTGTAGGGATGACTGCTTATGCCAGGCTAAGATTGATATTCAAGAAGAGTGAATAAAGAACTTCAATGTATAATGGCACTTTATCGGTCACCTGAAGCATCTAAGAATGAAATGTATGAAGCAATGCCATCCCTCATTAGCAAAACATATCATCATGGAATGGAAAAACCCACATCCTAGCTTTTCATAGATATGAATACCTACCATGAAAACCCATTCAATGATTCAACAGGTGAAAAATAACCCACACAATGAAATGTAAAATTAATAAGGCACAATGCTTGGAAAGAATATGTGCACCAGGATGTGAAATGCATTGAGCCATTGATATAATCTAGAAAAATACCTGATCGTTTTCATCCAAAAATGTTGTAAGTTCATCTAATAATAGCACTTCACAGGATTCAGCCAAAGCCCCTGCAATGGCAACCCTCTGTTTCTGACCGCCACTGAGAGTTTGAACAGGCCTCTGAGAAGGCAGGTCTGGTAAGAGTCGTATTTTCAAGAGGGTTATAAATCTAGATGCATGAAATTTCCATAACCTACTCGCAAGTATTCTGACATGCCCACAGCCTCTAAAGCATTTTTCACTCTGCTTCTAACTTCATCTGGGGTCAAATCGAACTTGCCAAGACCAAAAGCAACGTCTGCTTCTACGGTAGGCATCACTACCTGAATGGTCCAAGGAGAATGGCACCTTCGTAAAATTCAAGCCAGCACTCAATTATTGCAACATTAAGATAACCACTGTAAGTAGGTATCGCCTAGAACTATACGGAGCATACAACTATTGCACATGATTTTAGCAATCCTTGTCTCCATTTTCTGAATTCTGATAATGAAAGGGATAAATTATGATGCTTATACATTTAAAATGAAGCAACAGAACTGCAAACACTGTTTTGAAATATAGTTACAACTTACAAGTTATAACACAGCATAAATAAAAAAGCATGAAGCAAATTTCAAGCAAAAAATCAACTATAGTGGCATGAAGCAGGAGAGGAGGCGGCAGCAAATTTGGGTATGGAAGCAAGGAAGCACCAGCAAGTATAAATGGCTATGGAGTGAGAGCGGGCACAAGAGTTTGAAGCAGTAGTGCTAAGTGGGAACAGGAAAGGTAGAAGGTGTCTGCGACTAAGGCATCAACTCACTATAGGGTGAAGAATGATGTCAGTCTACTGAAGATATCCTACCTCTTGTCATCATAGAAGCCAAGCTGCATATCCTTATGAGCCAAGATATAAGCTAATGACACTCTCTCCCAACATGCATTGTGTGGGAGACTGGTTGTTTTCTCAAAATTACTAGAATTGACTGACAACTTCAATTACAAAAGAGATGACAGCACCAATGTCTTAAATATCGATGATATCGGCTGATATATCCCACGATATATCTTGCATCCCACCTGTGCGATACGAAACGCACAGGTAGTGCTGATACATCCCACATGTTCAATCCAGTGAGCATTTTCAATTTTCAATCCCTTTTTTTATTCAAATTATGTTAAATTAGTGTCAAATGGTTATAAATCCATTGGTTCTTCATGTTTTGCATGAAAAATCATGGAGTTGGAGCGTTGATTTCGATATCCATTGGTTCTTCATATTCTCCATTTTTTTTCAAAAATTTCATTCAACCAGCTGCCAATTGAGACTAATTTCAAAAAATTTAGGAGTATTTGATGAAATGATTATCACATACACTCTAATTTTGAAATTTGAGTGTAGGTGGTCCGATTTGGGGAAAATTGAGAAAAATTCAAAAGTTTTCCAATTTTTCCTAAATTGCTTGCAATGTTGCACTCCAAACATTAAATCAAGCATGTATGAGGGCTAACCTATAGATTTGTTAAGTCCTCGTCAATTTTCGAAAATAAAAATCATTTTTTAATTAAAATTTATTAAAATATTATTTTCAAAAAAAATTCCCCTCAACCAGCTGTCGATTGAGAATAATTTATCAAACACTCCTAAATACTTTGAAATTAGTCTCAATTGATAGCTAATTAAAGGGAAATTTTAAGAAATAATAATATTTTAATCAATTTTTAATTAAAAGATGATTTTTATTCTCCAAAAATTGACGAGGACTTAACAAATCAATAGATTAGCCCTCATACATATGCTTGATTTCATGTTTGGAGTGCAACATTGCAAGCAATTTGGGAAATTTTGGGAAATTTTAAAATTTATTAAAATATTTTTTTTTTCAACTATTTTCTTCAACCAGCTGTCGATTGAGACTAATTTTAAAGTATTTAGGAGTGTTTAATGAAACGATCATCACATACACTCTAAATGTTATGCATTCAATTTTAATATAGTTGCATTAGTTCAGGAAACCTATTATGTGCACTTCTTTTTTGAGATGTTATGATTTAAAAGTATCTATTAAGGTCTTTTTAAACAATCCCTGAAGTTTCATTGAAAAATCCAACAACTTTCCCAATGTTTCCCCATGTTTCTCAAAAAGTGCGATAAATTACCCGATACAAACGACATGTCCCGCGCGATAACCAATACGTAACACAATACCGATATTTCGAACACTGGGCAGCACTGCCAATTCAAAAATAAGATAGGAAATAAAGCTTAAATGGAACCTTTCAAAAAAAAATAAATAAATAAATAAAGCCTAAAAGAACATGGATTGAGGTGGTGAGAGAGGATGTGGAGGGTGGTTTTCACTTACCAACAATAGGGCCTTAGATAGGATGGATAGGCAAAACAACACCCTTAAAGCTAGCTTCTAATAGCTGGGACAAGACTATGAATCTATGATTGTGATGATCATGATGAGAATAGGAACTAGTCGATCGCGAGTCCTAAGGATTGACTACAACAAATTCAATGGATTGGCCAATCCACTTGCAGTAGCAATCCACACAATCATAGAAGAATCCACATCCTTAGAACCAGTGTTCGAAATATCGGTATCTCGTTACGTATTGCACCCTTGGGATACATATACTTATCGGTTATTACATGGGATATATCAGTTGTATTGCGCAATGTATCACTGTTGTTGGAAACATGGGGAAATTGGTCGAATTTTTCAATGAAACTTCAGTGATTGTTAAAAAATACATCGACACGCATTATAAATCAAACCATTGTAAAAAAATAAGTTCACATGATAGGTTTTCTTTGTATGGGTTCCTAATCTATGCATTGTCTAACTGAATTAATGCAAGTATATTCATATAATTTATAAATGTAAGAAGACGTGTGGAAACACAGACAATACATTCAAAAGCAAAAGAAGAATCACTAGATCAGGTTATATACATGTTTGATTTTATGTTTGGACACAAGGATTGCAACCAATTTGCAAGAAAGTGGGAATTTTTGATTTTTTTTTTTCAATTTTCTACAACTTGGCCCATCTCCTCCAAATCTCGAAACTGAAGCTCACAATCCATGATTTTCATGCAAAACATGAAAAACCATGGATTTGTAACGATTTGACACTGATTTAACATAGTTTACAGGGGGAAAAAAAAAGGGATCAAAAATCGAAAATGCTCACCGAATCGAACATGTGAGATATATCACACTACTTGTGAGTTTTGTACCGCACGTGGGATACAAGATATATCACGGGATATATCGGCCAATATCGTTGATATTTAAAACACTGCTTAAAACAAGGTAGATGGATTCAGCAATCTGGCTGCGAATAGGACAACAAACGATGATGTGTCAAGCTTTGTCCAAACTAATTCCATAGTAAACCTTGTCTACATAAACTTTATAATGGACATACAGCAGGCCCTGGAGTTATTCTTTTCAAAGTCATGGAAACCTCTTTCTAAGAGAGGTTCAGCAATAAATAATTGAGATTAACATGAGTGGTGTTTCAATGAGCTTGCACTTCTGATTCAAAGAGGAACCATTCCTTTCATCAATATTCCTTCCAGGAAGAAAGAGAATCTTGCAATTGTTTTTAACAGCACATGCTGCAAAGGTTTTCAGAGGGAATTATATGAGTAACTCAAGGATGTGCATGGCATCCTCAGTCTGTACAAGTGGAGCTCAAGATTCAAAGATACAGACCATTAATCTTCTTGACCCCATCGCCAACATAACAAACATGCCCCAAAAGTATCTCAAATTGGAATAACCTAGCCATTAATCTTTCATCATCATCCTCGCCATTGATCTTTGGCTTTGTTTTTTGTTCACTTGAATGTGGATGTTGGCTGTATTTCGTCACCCACTATTTGCAAGCACTGATCAAAGGGTTACAATTGTCCCATACAGAAGATCTTTGGATCATCGTCCATCCACTGCGGAGCCATTGGGTTAGGAGTCTTGATGATCAAACCATAGGCCCCACTTGTACCAACTAAGGACATGTGGCAAACATGCATATCCATGTGTCGAGGATTACGTAATTCATTTCACTAAGTAAACATAATAACATGAAATTTCCTTATATTAGCTATAGCTCTCAGCATCCTATCCATTCATACTTCAGATCTCGTAATAACAACAAAAGATTATTTTAACACATCAAACTATTTGGGCCACCCATATTCGAGAGATTTGGCTCAAAGCTTGCTAGGTGGAAAGGGAAATATCTTTCAGTTTGGGGGAGGAAAACTCTAATCAAGATGGCTTTGGCAAATCTCCTGGTCTATTTCCTGTCTCTATTCAAAATTCCAGTGTCAATGGTATCAAAGATTGATCATATCCCAAGGGATTTCTCACGGAATGGTTGTAAAGAGGTCCACAAATTCCATCTTGTCAATTCGAAGGTGGGGCGAAAACCCATGGGTTATGGGATCTTGGGATAGAAACCATTGAGGAAAAGAATTGGGCTTTGCCAAGCGAATGGTGGTAGAGATTTGGGGAGGAAGCGAACACATTGTGGGGAAAAGTATTTGAGGGGGAGTATGGGGAACGGCGTGGAAAGTGGTTCCCTGGTTTGGGTGGTCTGTGGTGTGGAAAGTTGTGACTAAAATTGGTCATCAGGCTAGAGGAATGGAAAGGTGCATAGCAGCGAGAAAAGGAGCAGAGTTGAGCCAGCACTTTTTTTTGGTAGGTAAAGGTAATAAATTCAGGTTTTGAATGGACGTCTGGTTGTGTCCATCCTGTTATCAGTGTCGCATCAGGCCTTATTTTCTCTTCCAATGTGTAAGGAAGAATTCATCAGTGACTGCTATGAATTACTGGGGAATTCTGAGGTTTGGAACATCAAGCCTGGCAGAAATTTGGACAATGAAGAGGTTGCTCTTTTTCAACTCTCTAGAGTCAGCTGTCAATTGTGAATATTGACCGCTCCATGGATGATAGGAGATCATGAAAATGGTCTCCAGACAGGCATTCATAAGTGAGACCTATGTTTTCAAGACAAATATGCCCCCCTCCTGGTGTTTCGGTTGATAACTTCCAAAAGTAAAATGTAAACGAGGGCTGGAATCCGATGATCATCACTGTCGTGTGGGGAAGTGTGGGATCATTTTTTTTTTGTGAGGATTTGGGATGAAATTGGTGTTTAATGGCTCGGTTGGGGAGGTGATTTGTGAATGGATCCATGGTCCTTCCAAAGGTTGTTAATAAAATAAAAAATAAAAATGGTGGCTTATGTTTTTTTTTTTTTTTCTGGGGGGGATGGTTAGGTGGAAAGGAAAATCAAGAACTTTGAAACGAAGAGTCATTTCCTACAGTCTTGACCAGGTAAATCTCATCTATGATTATCAATTGGACTCTTGCAACTCTGCAGGCCAAGATAACATCAGTTGTGCCATATTGGATGGTCCAATTGTATCCCTCTTTTTTTGGATATGCTTCTTTGTATCCATGCTCAGCTGGAAGGTGACAAGAGGGTCACTTCCTTTGCTTTTGTTTTTTTGGCTTGTAATTTTGGTTGCTTTTGAAGAATAAAATCATAGTCATCATTAAAAGAAAAAAGAAAAGAAGGAAAAAAAAAAAAAACATCATGGCAGAATATGTTGATCTACTTAAGAAAGAATAACCTGGTGATCTGGATTTTGGAAAACAAAGCTCTTTGGCCTCTTGATGCACACATATCCATCAGTTGGACTTAGGAGCCCTGCCAAGACCTGTTGTGCATGGATGTCAGTCCATGTAAATACATAGATGACTACTTTCTTTAACCAGTAACTGTAATTTTATTAGAAAAGCAATCTCTCAAAAACAAATTATAAGAAAAGTAAATAAAGGTTAATAATACAAGCATCCTTGTGGAATGGCCCAGTTGAGTTTTGAATTTGCTTGATTTCTTAGCTCAAGTCTTAACATGATTTGGCCCCACTCATGACCAAATGAGTTGGTCTGAGTCACTGAGTCTATTAACCATGTGTCGAAGATTTCAAGCATGTCACCTTGGTAAAGAAAGATAACAAAACAACGGTTTGTATACTCCACCTGTGCCAAATGGACCATAGAACATCTTAGTATGGATTTCATCTTAGGGTTGCTGAAGACAACGTGATCATGATTTTTTTTGCATTATAGATGATCACTTCTCTAAGATGGCACGTAGCTATGATTCCACGCCCCTAGGGATGGCGAGGATGGAATGGCGAAAAAAAATTGGATGTACAGAATAATCCAAATGGCGGACCTGTTGGAGTCATAGGAAAGAAGGCGATGTAGGATTCAAATAGCGTGGCGGAGGGGAAAGAGGAAGAGGAGGGAGGATGGATTGAAGTTCACAGGAAAAAGAAGGCGGTGCCCTCCAAAAACATCTTCTCGAAAAAGCTCTCTGACACATGGCGGTACCCACCATTAACGTTACATAACTGTTTTTGGATGCCATGCTTGTGGGTGACCACATTAGCATGTGGGATTTTTTCCTATCCTCAAGCAGTGGTCACTTATAACTCTACCATGAACCACATCAGCATGTGAAATCTTGTTCTAAATTGAGCAGAGTTCACCTACAAATTTTTTGCTAACTATTTGATAGGATTGTCCCCTTCCAAACTTGTTGGTGGGCTTAAGCCTTGACAACCTATCGATCACCGATTACTACCAGACTGAGCCAAGAAGCTGAGGGTACAACATATCCAGGAGATGCACAAGAAGGTCAGGCATAAGATGATGGAAAGTGAAGAAAATTATAAGGGATAAACTGAAATGATGCGAGACTTCACACAATTCAACTAAGCGACCAAGTGACAGCCCAACATAAACATGAACACTTTCCACCAGGGTCATATAAAAAGTTACATTTGGGCAATGTGGGTACTTGACATGTTGAAAAGCAAGTTGGAGAAAACTTATACCTCATTGAGCTTCCACCTGAGCTGAAGATCAGCCCAATCTTCAATGTGAAGACCTGACCCACCTGTTTCGAGCATCATGAGTATGAGAACATGGAAGAGTTGGCAACTTTAGGTACTTGGAGTTGTACAACAATCTAATAGGTGACCAGATCATGTCCAAGAAACAGGTACCAAAAGATTTTGGTGAAGTGGAGAGGTCAACCAAGACATGATTGCACTTGGGTCCCCACTCCCCACAGAAGAGTTCCAGAGATTAAATCCAGAGCTCTAAGAACAGTGCAGTGAGTTCACTGTGACGGAGAAGAGTACTTCCAATCTAGGGGGAGTTTATGCGAGCAAGACATACTCGTGTGTGCAACACAGGACATCAATGGGCCCCATGTTATCACATATGTGGATCCACAGGTGGCCCCATGTCCACATGCATATGCTTTTGTTTTTTAGTCTCTTTATGTATTGGAATAATCAAAATATCCATTTCTTACAACTCAGTGAAATAACTAATGTAGGGTAGTTCTTATCCCAACTAATCATCATCATCTAAGCCTTATCCCAACTAATTAGGGTCGGCTACATGAATCGTGCCCCACCATTCCAATCTATCAAGGACCATAACTTCATTTAGACCATAGGTTATTAAATCTTTTCTTAATAACCTCACCTATGTCATTTTAGGCCTTCTCCTTGCCCTTTTGGAGACTTCAAGTTGCACTAACTCACTCCTAGGCTTAAAGATTAATGTCAACAAAATGGAAATTTTGGGAGCTCACGTTGGTACTGAAGATTTGCAGCGCTTACCAATTACTTTTAGGTGCAAGATGGGAATGTTTCCTTCAGCATACTTAGGGCTGTCGCTTTGTGTAGGAAAGATACCTTGGGGATAAGGTGTTAGAAGGAATTGAGAGGAAACTAGCAAGCTGGAAGTGTCAGTATCTCTCTTTGGGAGGCAGGTGGACTCTTATTAAAGCAACTTTCTCTAATATTCCTGTGTATTTTATGTCCCTCTTCAAGTGCCCTAGGTAGGTCGTCAAACAGGCTTGAAAAACTGAGAAGAGGTTTCTTTTGGAAAGGCACTAAGTTTGAAAGGAAATTTCATCTCCTCAAGTAGGAGGTCAGCAAGCCGATTAAGGCAAGTGGTGCTGGTTAAAAATGTTTGGGTAACACGAATGTGGCTCTTCTTGTAAGAGTTCCTCTTTATATAGAGCCACTACTGTCTGGAAAGCAATTGCATCAATAGACCGCTTGGTGCAAAGAGGGATAGCCTTTCCTATTGGGAATTGGCATCGCATTTGTTTATGGGGTGACATTTGGTGTGGTGATCGTGTATTTCAGGATCTCTTCCCTAGGATGGCCCATCTTGCCCGCAATCATTTCATTTTCATAGCAGGTTATTTCTCATATTGCGATGGTTCAATGGTTTGAAACCCACCTTGTTGTAGGAACATGACAGATGAGATGGGGGAGTTTGTCAGGTTACTTGACCATTTGAAGAGTATTTATTTGTCCAATCATAAAGAAGACTCGTTGGTTCAGTGGTTTGAAACCCACCTTGTTGTAGGAACATGACAGATGAGATGGGGGAGTTTGTCAAGTTACTTAATCGTTTAAAGAGTATTTATTTGTTCGATCATAAAGAAGACTCGATGATTTGGACCACGCATCTGTCAGCCCCCCGCTTTAAAAAATAAATAAATAAATAAATAAACAAGACTTTCTCACCCATTCATCATTAGTTCTATGGAACCCCCAACCCGGTGTGGAGAGGAAGAGAGTTCTCACAATAGACAATCTTCAAAGAATATCCTTAGTTCTCCTAATGTTTGTTTAATGTGGAATGACAAGACGATTGATCACCTCTTTTTGCACTACTCATTCACTAGTAAATTTTGGGATCATTTTTTGTTTTTGTTTCATACTTATTAGATGATGTCGAAGGGAGTGGAGGATCTTTTGTGGGCTTTTTTTTTTTTTTAATGGAGGATCTTTTGTGGGATTGGCATGGAGGAAGGGTTGGCAAGGCTGGTAAAGTTGTGTGGAAGCTGACCATCATAACTATGTTATGGGCTCTCTAGGGAGCTTGTAATGGTCAATACTTTTAGAAAGAAAATGCCTCGATGGATGAAGTTATTAGGAAGGTTAAATGTCTTGTTTTGGATTGGGTTGTTAATGTAAAGGCAGCTTCGGCTATGAATCTCTCTGTGGCTTTTTTAAGTTTTGTTGTGTGGTATTCTTTTCCCTCTTGTTGGCCGGCTTTTTAATAAATTGTTGTTCTCTCTCAAAAAACCCACTCCAACTGGTAGAATCCTTGGTCTTTGTTGCACATGAACAAACCATCTAAGTCTACTTTCCCTCATCTTATTACCTATTGATACTACTACTACGTTCCCTTGAATGCTTTCATCTCTAATTCTATCCCTCCTCGTCTTGCCACTCATCCATCTCAAGATCCTCATTTCAGCTACATTCATCATATGAACATCTTGTTCCTTAATTGCCCAACATTCTATCTCATAAGCATGGCTAGTCTTAAAGCCATCCTATAAATTTTCACTTTAGTTTAGTGCTAACAACGATTACATAAAATTCACGAGGCACATCTCCATTTCTTCCATCTAGCTTGAATTCTATAGACAACATCCTTCTCAATCTCTCCACCCTAATGAATTATTGAGCCAAGATATCGGAAGTGATCATTTTGGGAAACGTTTTGGTCAACAATCTTAACTCCTCATTTTCACTGTTGTTGTTATTAAAATTGCACTCCATATACTCTATTTTTAAATCCTTTACATTCTAAAGCACCCCTCCATAAATCTAGCGTTGTGTCTACGCCCTCCCTCATCTTGACAATTAAAACTATGTCATCCGCAAACAACATACGCAATAGGATATCATCCTCCAAATGCCTCATTAACTTGTCCATAACCAATCTAAAAAGGTACAGACTCAATTGGTGCATGCCTACAGCTATTGGGAACTCACTTGTCTCGCCACTAGTAGTCATCACATTTGTCATCGCTCCCTGATACATATCCTTAATCATGTCAATACATCCTCTTGAAACTATTTTTTTCTAAACACCCACTGGACTAACTCTATAGGGACCCTATTGTATGCTTTCTCTAAGTCGATAAAGACCATGTGTTGAACCTTCCTCCTCTCCCTATATTTCTCCATCAATTGTCTAATACGAAAATAGCTTTAGTGGTAGACCTCACTGGCATGAAACCAAACTGATGTTTAGATATATTTACTCATGCCTTTGTCTTTGGTCAATAACTCTCTGCCATAGCTTCATAGTATGGTTCATATGTTTAATCCCACAACAGTTTTACATCTCTGTATGTCTACTTTATTCTTAAAAATAGTTACTACGATACTTTTCCTCCAAAGTATAGCTCAATCATTCTCTCCCATAGTTTCTCTAGTTTTTCCCTTTCATTTAGCGATTACGGTTACTCTCCTATATAAGGCTTCATATTAGAAATGTGGAACAACCATTGCTTAAAGAACTAATATATATATATATATATATGAACTTATAAAACTCTAACTACAAGGAGCATTATAGTGAACTATAGCATGCATTTTGTATTACATACCATACAGCCATCGTACCATGTTTTTTTGGCACTTATTGTAGTACCTTACTATAGTGCATAGGCATAGAGCACCATTCTTTTTTTAAAACTAAAGGATCCCAGATCACTCAAGTGCTTGGGTGGGATATCATTGGCACATTGCAAGAGCTATGATTGACCTAGTGTTTTCAGTAGCATTATAGAGTAGCGTGTAGCATATGCTAGGTAGTGTAGAGTAGCGAAAACACTACGTAGCGTGCACAACTAGCATAATTCCCTGGTAGCGTAAGCTACATGGTATGTAGCGTAAACTACATTGCATGTAGCGCAGCATAGTGTGTAGCATAGATAGCGTAAGCTACTTAAAATCTAGTTTTTTTTCGGGTGTTTTTTCTATTTTAGTTTAACACCTATTTTAAAATGGCGATGACTTATACCTATGACACGTGGCACTATATTAAACTAATCCAGGCCATCCAAATTGTGGTCCATATCATAGATGGAGCACTTAGATCAATCTAAAAGAAGAAGTCACACTTAGAGATGTCTAAAGGCAGAGAAAGAGAGAGAAAGAGAGATTTTGCATGGAAATAAGTGGTTGATGATCCAAATTCGTAGTCATGAACTCATAGAAATTATGTATTTTGTAAATTTTATCATATTTTCTATTATTTTAATTAAAAATATTAAGGATTGTGTAACTTATGCTACACGCTATGTAGCTTATGCCACGCCAAACGCCACGCTATATGCTACACGCTATTTAAAACACTGGATTGACCCTTGGTCTACATCACAAACTAGTGCATGTAATCCCTTCTTTTTTGCCAGCTTATTGGCTAAATCATTAGCCTCTCTAAGAACCAGGTTAAAGAAAACTTGTAAAGATGAAACTAACTCCCGGATTTTCTTTAACAAACGGGCAAAGTTTAAATGGCTCCAATTTTGACTGCGAGGATCATGAAATGGCACTTCTAGAATCCCCTTCTATAAAAACCTCACATGAGAGGTAAAATGGCCACCCTAGTGGACAGACCCCATAGCTACTGCTAATGGACAGACCCATAGCTATTGATAATGGAAGGACATCACAACCCCTCAAAATAACACATTTGCAAAGATTGATCTAGAGCCTTCATGCCACTTCAAAATACCTTAAAATTCCTTTAACATTGTGACTTTGGCTGATGGCACTTCAAAGAGTATCAATGTATCAAAATATCAACATTATCAATTGCAATGTTAATATTTATTATGAGAGCAAGAAAAGGTTTTCTCATCTTAAATTTTGGAAGAAACAACCACCACCTAATGATCAAAAGACAGTCAATAATCATAAGCATGAAAAAGACGTGATGTGTGTGATCCTCATCACTATCATCATCTAAAGCCTTATCCCAACTACTTTGAATAACTTATCTAGAAGTTCAAGTTTGTGGTTCTTCTGAAAGAAACAACATTAGAGCCCATAGTTGTTGCATCTACACATGTTAACATTGCACCAACCGAAGGCCGAGGGAAGTTCCCTGGCTTCAACAGTTCCATGCCACACCTATGGTTTATTTTCCTGATTTCTAGCTGATATAGCAGGATTTGAGAAGGGAGGCTGCATTTATATGCTTTGTTGAATTGGATTGCAATAAAATATAGAGTAGAAATGACATAGTTCAAGTTACCTTCCTTGGTGGTAATAACAAGGAGGTAACCCTTAAACTGCAATCAAGCCCACCGTTTTTTTTTTCTTTTCTTCTCTTTTACAAGTGCAACTTGATATTAATAAAATAGCATTTGGACCCTGGTCCCACCATCAATGAAGATGGATACTAGTTTGGTCATTTTCCAATTGCCAGTATATTGAATTGAGAATTGCTTAATTCAATGCAATAATGCGTGTGCATCTAGATGCTACCAAATAGTTTGAAGGCGCATCAGAAAATGCAAATTTTAGTGCAATAATGGCAGAAGGCATGTTAGTAGATCTTTTTCCCTTTTCATGGGTGGGGTATTCAATTCATGGAACAAAAACCAATCTTCATTACAGGTTGATCCAACTATCAAGTAAGGCACACCATAGAAAACCGTAAACAACAACCCCAAAAAACTCCACATTCACATGGGGCATCCCATTTTCATTGTTGGATAGACCTGGTTTTCAAGTCATCCCACATTCATGGTGGGACAACCTTGGTGGATGGGCGAAACGTCATACAAACCCATGGTGGGCCCGCACGCCAATTGTGAGTGTGTATGAGAGAGAGAGAGAGAGAGAGAGAGAGAGAGAGAGAGAGAGAGAGAGAGAGAGAGAGAGACAGACAGACAATAGAGTATAGGAGCATTGAATGGAAGCAAAACCTTGAGAAGGGTTGATTTGCCACATCCATTGGGTCCGAGAAGCATCCATAACTGTCCAGTGGGAATCCGGATGGAACAGTGGTTGAGTATTGGAACCACCTCCTCCACCTGACCACCACTAAGATGCCTCTTCCTCATTGTAACAGAGAAACTCAAATTGCGTCCTTCAATGGTAAAACTCATATTATTGTCATTGCTATTGCTGCTGCAACAGCGGAAAAGACAATTCTTTCTTTGGGGAAGAAAATAAACGGCCCTACAATAATTATTGGAAATCCAGACTGATGGTGGTCGACCAAAACTCATTTGGTAAGAGAGAGGCCCAACCAGATGATGAGAGGGCGGAGGAAGAGTCATCGAATACATAAGCAGCAGCCACCACTTACCCTCTTCTTCTCTCCTGCATCATCAACACTAATCCACCTCAGCTCATTTCTTGGGTAAGTAACCAAAATCCCTTGCAAATTATACTTTCATGGCTCTTACAAAAAGCCGATTCGCTGAGGCGCATTCCTCGACGAATATCCCCTGTAGCACGACGTGCCTCTGCCTGTGGAGCCCACCTTTATATATGTGTTTCATGGGACGCGGAGGTGGCTACTGTACGGTGCTCTGTAGGCCCCACCCTTTTATATATATATATATATATATATATATATATATATATAAAATCCAGCTGTATATTTATTTTTTCAGATGCTTTTAGAGCATGAGACAGATCTACAATTCAAGTGAACCACACCACGAGAAAAAGATAACAAAGGTTGGGTAAACGCCCACCATTAAAAACTACCATGGATGATATTTCGATAGTATTAATAATGTTTCGATATTACCAAAATTATTTTAAAATATATAATTTTACTTCTTTTATGAGTATATTTGTTGACAATAATATTAAGCATATTGCAAAATATGTTATGTTATGTTATATTGTATATATGTATATATATATATGTGCATGCATATGTATTAAAATATTAATAGATATTTTAATGAAAGGTTGGATGGCCCAATGGATGGATGGAATTTTTGGACTGATTTTTTATGATGGTACATGTTTTTAGGTCTCCGTTGAATAAAAAATATCACGTATGTATTTTTTTACAAATTTTTAATTTCTAAATATATAAATATATATTTTTTTTAGTATCTCTTAAAAATTCACTTTAAAAAATGCACCATTTTCCTCATATTTCCTGGCATATTTTGTTATCATCAATATTAATATTAGTTTTGCATCTCCAATCAACAAAACTTATAATGATACCAATAATTCAAACAATAGTAGCAACATGGAGAAAGCAACATTAACTTACTCACGATGTCAAGTAGACCTAAAAGAGGTTAAGACATAAATATCAATTCAAATTAATAAAGTTCTTATGACTCCTAAGGTGTAGTCCACTTGAGCTTTGGATTTGCTTTTCTTCTTTTTCTTTTTTTCTTTTTTGAAGGGTGAAAGGATCACTACTTAGTTTAGTGGAGCTTGTTGTCAGAAGCCATTATTATTAGTTAGTGATGGCATTTGTAGTGCCCATAGAGAGACTAGTCTCGAGATGTGGCAAAAAGGATGGGGCAACGGTTGAAAAGTGTGTAGGAATTTGATATGTGGAATCACATAGATATGGATCTAGGATCCCAATCCAAGAGCATCAAGCAATCATAAGAGAATACAAAGGTTTAATGTGGAAAACTCTTGCGGGAAAAAAATCACGGCATAAAGTGATAGATCTTCACTATGAAAATAGAAATTACAAAGAGAGGGGACTTACCCGATTCAAATAAACATGAATCTTACCCTTGCTACACCCTTTAATAACCCTATAGACCCTTTTAGAAACCCTTGGAATACATTTAGGAAGCCTTAGAATTACTTAGAAAAGCCCTAGGGACCCCTATTTATAATTTAGGAAACTCCACTTATGCACTTCTCTGAAAACGCCTTAAATTTACACAATCCGCAGCCATCTGTGTAACCTTCGACTGGTCGAGACTGGGTTTTGACTGGTCGAGCAGCGCGGTAAAACCAGATTTATGATATCTGTTTTACAACAATTTCTACCATGTCTTCAATCTTTAACCGTGTAGCTTCTTAACCTCTTTTCTTATCTCTGCATCACATCATAGCTTCTCGTGCACACTTCGTCCTTCTTTTTCGCCATCGCCAAGCCTGGAGAAGTCGCACAAAACTTGAACTTCTCTGCAGGAACAACCTTGGTGATCATGTCTTCCGGATTCACGCTGGTGTGACTCTTCTCCAGAGTTACGCCTCTTTCCTCAAGCACATGTTGGATAACATGGACATCCAACTAATTGCTCCACCCGTTAGTACAAACAAGTAACTTGAAGTCGACTTTCTGTAATCCACACCGCTTGTGTAATCTGAATCCACATACCCAACCAACTTTGTCCCTATCTTCCCAAAAGTAAAGACGTAGTCTTCTTACCATCTCACCACTATCCAATATTGTTTGTCGGGATATTTGCTCATAACACTGATAGCCTGTGAAATAGCTGGTCTAATACAGACCATGGCATGCATTGTTAACCGCATTCGAATAAGGTTCATGAGATATATCCTGCTTTTCCTCATATGTTTTTGGGACATGTCCTGAGGAAAACTTGAGGAAAGACGCATGGAAAATGCTATCTGGCTTTGTCTGGTCCATCACATCCCTGATCAATACCTATACAAGGTATTATACCCATGATTACCAAAATCCATTCCTCTTTCAGTCTCAATGCCGAGAACCATCTTTGCAGCCCCCCAATCATTCATTCTGAATGTCTCACTTAACCGAGTCTTCAGTACATTGATTTCAGACATGTCATAATTGGCGATGTATATGTCATCAGCATACAATACTTGACTCACCATGAATGAATCAAATTTTATACCACTGCCTAGGCGATAGGTCGTACCATGACCTCCTATAAACTCTTTTTCTCAGGCCATTTAACTTCGAACCGCTATGATTGCTTCATGTACATCTGCTCTTCTAATTTTCGTACAGAAGTGCAGACTCCACATCCATCATTGCAGCTCAAGATCGTATTGGCCAGCCAACGCCAATCACGAATTTAATATACATCTGCTATACCGTAAACGCGAATATCTCTAAGAAGCCGATTCCTTCTCTCCGAGCATAACCATTCGCTATCAACCTCTCTCTGTATCTGTGTTGTATCCTCCTGAAGATCTACCTGCATCCAATCGCTCTCCTGCTCACTGGAAGCTCCACCCGCTCCCATCTGCCGGTCTGGTACAACGAGTCCATCACATCGCCCATAGTCACCTTCCGCTTCTCAGCACCAGGTTCTCCTAGAGCCATCTGAATAGAAGATGGATCCCTTGCGATATTGGAGTCACCCATGTACCTTGGCGATACTTGCGATTATGTCGTATGATTCTTCTCACAGGTGGCTGTTTTACTTGCTCTGTATATCTATTCGTGCATCTCAGCCTTCATGCCCTGCTCGCTCATGCGGTCATGCCCAACATACCACACACGTGCAAATGTGGAATCTGCTACAACCACTGCAGCTCCACCTGTTGAAGTGCTCCCGATCAACCTATAAATATTATCGAGTCGTTGCGCTTTCATAATTATCCATGCCCCTTTAAATATTTTAAGGACACTATCATTACTTGTGAACATGCATCCTATAGCTTCGAGTGTATCGACAAAAATCAAGCTCTTCTTCATGTTAGGAACGTGCCTTACCCCAGTCAGGGTACGCTCTGTCCCATCAAACATCTTGACACGTACTATACCAACCAACACAACATTACAAGCACTGTCATTGCCCATGAATACCTGTCCACCATCGTACTCCCTGTAGCTGGTAAACCAACTCCGATGAAGAGCCATGTGAAAGGATGCCTTTGTGTTTAAAATCCACTCACCCTTATAATCATTGTATGAGTGTTTGATCGTAGGCACAGACAAAATATTACCATCACATCCACTCGATCCATCTGACGTGGCAGCATTGACTTCCCTGTACGAAGTGTAAGATTCTTCTCTCTTAGATTTATGATTTGTACAATCCTTCTTTGTGTGTCTTTCCATCTCATAATTCCAGCACTTTACCTTTCCTTTGCCCTTGCCCTTGGATTTGGATCTAGAATTTGTACCTTGTTCAAAATTTTCATCCCCTGTAAGCAGTGCATCAGAAGATATCCCCATGTCGACATTAAGCTTTCTCATAGCCTTCCCTTGAAGGACCGAGATAACAGTGTCAACACTCAGGGTTTTATTCGTGGTGCACATTGTGTCCTTAAATGACTCATACGACACTAGAAGAGAATTCAGTAATATACATGCTTGTTCTTTAACTTTCATCACTTCCTCCGTATCCAACAATTTACAAACTAATTTATTAAAGCTGTTGATGTGAGCTTGCAGATCTCCACCATCTGTTATCTTGAAGTTATACCATTGATTCTTCAAGTGTAGCCGATTTTCAGAGGATTTTTTCGCATATAAATCCTCTGACTTTGCCCATAACTTATCCGCAGTTTTCTCACTCATGACATTATAGAAAACCTCATTAGTGAGACACAAACGGATCGATGATAAGGCTTTCTTATCAAGAGTATTCCAATCATCATTAGTCATAGTAAACTTTCGATCATCAAGAGCATCATCTTCGCTTTGCTTGATTAAGGAACTGATCATCTTGATCTTTCATAACTCAAAATTATTTTTTCCTGAGTACTTCTCAATATCATACCTGGTGCTTACCATTATTGCTTATTCCTCAGATTTAAATCTATGCCCCAACGATTGCTCTGATACCACTTGTTGGGATTTGGTCTGCGGAATCACACAAATATGGATCTAGGATAACAATCCAAGAGCACCAAGCAATCAAAGAGAACACAAAGGTTTAACGTGGAAAACCCTTGGGGGAAAAAAACCACGACACAAAGCGACAGATCTTCACTACGAAAATAGAAATTATAAAGAGAGAGGATTAACCTGATTCAAACAAGCTTGAATCTCACCCTTTAATAACCCTAGAAACCCTTTTAGAAACCCTTGAAATACCTTTAGGAAGCCGTAGACTAACTTAGAAAAACCCTAGGGACCCCTATTTATAGTTTAGGAAACTCGGCTTATGCACCTCTCTGAAATCGCCATAAATTTACGCAGTCTGCGCAGAATCTGCGCACCGTCTGCGTAACTTTCGATTGGTTGAGACTGGGCTTCGACTGGTCAAAGGACCCGAAAATCTCAAATACATCATTGCTAGACTTCGAGTTGAGTGGGCTTCGACTGGTCGAAGGGATCCTCGACTAGTCGAGTAAGCCCCTCAACTGGTCGAGCAGCGCGGTGAAACCAGATTTAAGACATCTGTTTTTCAATAAAGGGGAGTTATTTGGTGTTTTAGCACAGTGTGATGGTTGATACTTAGCCACTTCAAAATTGTAAATATGGTATATATTAAACTCAATTAAGCCACTAAAGTTGGGAGACATACTTTAGACTGCCATAGTCCAAAATTCAAAAGTGATTTAGTAACTTCTAATTAGTAGGACTTGGCTTGAACCTGAAATCTTGGGGCTAATGTTTCAGCCAAACCAAGGCTTGGGTCAATGATTAATGGCCTAGTTTGACCAGTCAGCCCAATTCAATTATCAAGTGGGCCAACGTCATACAAACAGCAGGGCGATTTAATGATACTAAAGAATAGTTTCCATCGTGGTATGTGTGGCTTAAAGACTCTCTTTGTATTCCTTATACATATGATCTCTAATACATAATTAAAGCTTGTTTGGGTATCACCCTATAGATAGCTTCTTCTTCTTTACTTATAACAACATAAACATTGCATTTTTAAAGTTAATTTGATAAGCACCCTTTCAAAGGTAACTTAACACTTAAAATAGCCATGAACGAAAATTTCTCTCTTTTTTAGTTTTTACTTTTCTACCTTATTTCCCCATAATGAATAACCCACGTCAAAGATGACCCCACATGTGGATGGTCCACATCAAAGGTGGGCTTCATGCCTTCATGTGATAGGCAATGGAAATTGAAGGTGAGCCTCACATGATGGATAACTAACATTGATGGTGGGTCCACGTGATGGATGACCCACATTAAGGTGGGCCTCACATAATAGGTAGTCCACATCAAAGGTTGTCCCCAATGAAGAATGCGTGAATATTGCCCACAAGCAGTTAGCTCACAACTTTTTGCTCTGTGTAGATGGGGTGTGGTATTGACTCGAAAAAATAATGCATGTAATTTAGAGTTATCATTAGCCGATGAAAACTTAGAATCTATGGTCAGCTAAAAACTGTAGAATTACTTAAGAGTTGGGGAATCGAAAATTTTCCAACTCAAGTGAGTCATGCAGTTGGTCAAGGGCCAAAAATTCTATGTAAGAGTCATAATGATGAAAAAGAAGGGGTTAGCCACCATTTTATGCTAACACAAAGTGCAATTTCTACTTTACGGGATTTTAGATTTTACAGATATTTAACTAACCTCTAAGAAGGTTACATTCGGGTTGCCCTACGGGGACATTATGCTCAATGTCAAGCTGACGCGCGGAAGTGTGACTAATGTAAGAAACCTAAAAGGCAATTGCTTTCCTGATTTTTGTTGCATCGGGCTTTGACTACTTGGCAAGACACATAACATACATCGAGGAGACTAGTGAAAGTAAAGAAAAGATGAGCAGGGGGTAGAGAAGAAAGATGTTGCAGCTTGAAATAAGTTCGATATCGTAGTAGAACTACATGAGTTGACCGTGCGCTGTAGAGATGTGAAAGAGAAAATGAGAGACCCAAAATTCTTTGTGAAAGAAATGTTCATATATCTTTTAGATGTCTCCAATCCTTTCCCTACTTCGTCAAATTTGGACCGCTAAAGAGGTTTGAATTGATTAGAATGCAAACTTAGATGACTTAGGTGTGTAACTAGGATGGGTAGCTAGGTTCTCCTCTCTCGTTCTCTTTTCTCTTTCTTTTCTTCCCTCTTCCTTCTTCTTTTTCTCTCTTCACATATGTCTCTAGCCATATTTACCTCTTTCCAACTACACTTTGCAAGTGAGGGGTGGTCCATTTATATAAGCAACATTAACAGGAATCAGATTTTCGCTAATGACAGTTTCATCCATTCCGGGGGATAAGAGTTGCCTGTTAGTGATAAGGTGACTTTTGGCATCGGTGAGAATCAAACCTATAGGTTTTTTATGCACCATGGCTTTGGCAAAATGCATGTACATAGTATTTTTGTGCTCGTTGAAAGGTTAATTTGATAAACCTTCCAATGCGATCGGAATTATCTCATTTGGAGTCTATTTGAGTCTTGAAAAGTTGGGCAAAAGTCACTTAATGGTGTGACTGCTCACAAATTTCAGCCACACTGCTTTGGTAAATTGGTTGTATCTCTTTCTATGCTTGTCAAAATTGAATGATCTTGAGCTCGTTGGTTTGTGATGCTACTTTGAAAATATTGGGTAGCAAAGAGACTGGGTCCTAAGACAACTCAAGATTGAATTGGGAGAGTTTCTAATTGGTTTTTCAGAATTCAATTTCTAGGGTTTGGGTTTTTATGAAGATTTCCTCTGGTTTAGGGTTGATTCTAGGTTTCGAGCTATCATATTTTGTCCAGTTTCGATGCAATTGGTCACCACGTTTAGAGTGGGATGCCTATATAGTGGCCCACATCCATGCCAACCCCTGCATGATGGACGACCCACATTGAAGGTTGGGCCTACCAATGGATAGTTAACATCAAAAGTGGACTTTGCATGATGCATGGCCCACATGTAATGTTTGACACGATGGATGGCCTGCATCAAAGGTCAACCTAATGACGAATGGCCCACATCCAAGGCGAGTCTCGTATGATGGACAACCTACACTGAAGGTGGGCCCCACACGATCGATAGTCCACATTGAAGGTGGGCTCCACATGATGGGCAATGGATATTGGAGGTGAGCCCCACATGGTGAATAATAACACTGTGGTAGGCCCCATATGATGGATGACACATGAAGGAGGGCACCACATGAGGACATTCGTATCTAAGGTTGGAATGGTGAATGGTCCACATCCAAGGCAGCCCAAAACAATGGACAACCCGCTTTGAAGTTGGGCTTTGTATGATGAATGGTCGCATGAAAGGTGGGCTCCGCATGATGGATGGCCTGCATTTAATGTCTGACATGATGAGCAATCCACATATAAGGTAGGCCCAACATAATGGGTAGCCCACATTGAAGGTCGGCCTCACAAGGTGGATAATCCATCTTGAAGGTAGGCCCCACAAGATGGATTGTTTATATTAAAGACATGGCCAAGGTGGGCCTAACATAATGAACAGTTCATATTAAGGTTAGTCCGAGTGATGGATGATGGATAGCAAGTATGGACCAAATAAAATTAAAGGATAAGTACCTCTGCTATATTGGAAACGAAAAATACTTTTTTAATTTCTTGGCGAATGATAAGTCTGTAGTTTACCTAACACTTATATGTTGGCTAAGTAGAAACCAAGATAAGTTATTTGACAAGTAAGAAGCATAAGTAACGCAACTTACCATGCATCTCGAATTTTGATTGTACACTGGTGGTTTTTTATTTTAATTAATTGATTAATTTATTTTCGCATGGCCATTGGGACATGTTTAGGTGAATGGAGAGAAGAGAGTCAAAGAGTCCCGACTCGCAACGACCAACCAACGCAAGACACCCACAGTGTAATGCAAAAACAGGAAAGAAAAAGAATAAAAAAGGTACTCTACTTACCATTCCAGAGCTACCTACCAATCGAAGAAGACCGACTGGTTCACCTTCTCGCTTTCTTTTTTTCTCATTTATTTTCCAACCCATCCCTCCATGGCCTCTTCTTTCTACTCCCCTAGTAAGTACATCGTCTGCCAAGGACTAGTAAGCCTCTCTCTCTCTCTCTCTCTCTCTCTCTCTGAGTAGTTCCATCTTGACTTGAACTTTTTGTGATTTTGGCACTAGCATGGAACAGCTTTCCAGCCACAGTTCCTCTCCTTCATCTTCTTCTTCTTCTTCGCATGCGGAGCCAGAGCAGCAGCAGCAGCATCAGAGCATTTCCTATCGAGTCAACATCTCAATATCAGATGCTGCTACCACCGAGAGGAGGGATGAGGCATGGTCGTGTCTTGTCGTACTTGTCACCTTTTGGTTCTTCGGTCTGTCCCCTCTCTCTCTCTCTCTCTCTCTCTCTCTCTCTCTCTCTCTCTCTTCCCTTTAATTATCTCTCACTCACTCTGGGAAAGCTCTTCTGTTTTTCTTTTCCTTCTATCATCAGCAGCATCCATGACTTTGATCCTTGGCTTCTACGGATCCGTCAATTTACAGCTGGGACCCAATTGTTCCCGCCTTCTACAGGCAAACTCATTGTTTGTACAGGATATCAAGGTAATTGCTTCTCCTCTCTCTTATCTTTTATATCTATGGAGAATGCTAACGTCTCCCTACATATGTATATATATGTATATGGGGTGGGTGTGCAACACCCAATATATCCTTGGTACTGGGCTGTTGTTGGGTCCCTCGTGGTGGGTACATCCTACCCGACCAAAAGGTGCACCCTGCCATGATGGCATAAGCCCCAAGAATCAGGTTGTCTACAACATAGAGAAGTATACCAAAGCAAAAAACAAAAAACCTCCAAATTCAAGTGGCGGGGCCCTCTTGATGATTTTGTTGGCCTGACTTCTGGGGGGTCCCATTGGAACGGTGGGGCACACAGATCGGATGGGCTGGACTCCATACAAGTAGATGTAGATCACGCCATTTGAATCTGGGGGGTTTTGGGTGGTTTTATTGTTTTCTGTGTTTTGGCTCACATCTGATCAATAACATGAAAAGTGGGCAGTCAGGATCGAGCTGAAAAATAAAATAGGTCCTGTTATCATCTTCGAAACATCTATTAAACAGGCTTCATCATGGAATGTGTATGATTCCGAAGAAGCACTTTTGTTTAGTGATGCTGGCCATCTCTGTCATGGCTCATAGAAAATGGATGGTTGTAACAAAATGACTTGCATTCAAAGATTGGGATCATTCACTTGCATGATCTTTAGCACCATGGCTTGCCCCTAGTTGTATGGAATTATGGATGGATGGATAAGCTAGATCGATGATTGACCGCCCTACACGTCAATTAAAAAGTTTGGGGATGTTTCCATTGCCTTGATAAAGGTGGGAACATTGGCATTTCTTTATATATACTTGTGTGGGTGCATTTTGCATGTGTTGGAGCACATTGTGTGTGTGTGTGTGTGGATACAGAGGTACATTCCTCTTCCTCAATTCTGTCTATGTGTGTGTGGATACATAGATACATTCCTCTTCCTCATTCGATACATATGTGGATATATAGATACATTCATGTTCCTCTGCTCTATGTATGTGCTTTTTAGGTTTGATGATTTTTTCCCAGGTGAAAGCCACTACCCAACCCCAGACAGGACCAATGCTTTATGGATTTTCCAAAGCTCCTCCTCTTGACAACCAGACCACTTGGTCCGAGACCCACGGCGTTACTATACCTGTCAATTTCCACAAGGCAAGACTTCTTGCACTCTGACTCTTTCCATCAATCCCATCCATTCCTTCCAATGCTTCCATGAATCCCCATGTACCAACTTATCATGCAACTTACAACACTTACACTGTGTTGGGCTGTGCAAGTGAATGGAAATGCCAAAACACTCAGTTTAATGAAAGAGCAAATGCCAAAAGTTGCTGATGTTTCCTAGTATTGACAATAGTGAAGTAGCGCACAAAGTGACGTAACCTTCGCTTTCATGTCCAATTTGAAATGAAAGTTAATTGAAAACCAGACCCTCAACATGAATCCCATGAAAAGAAATCCAAATTTGGTTATTTCCACCTTATTAGACCATCCAATTATAATTTAACTCAATCATGCAGGAATGGATGAATTCAGTTAATTTTGTCTTTTGTCACAGGAATGGATATATTACTTGAACGAGGGGTCTCAAATAAATGTTTCTTACAGTGTGAAATCAAAGAGCTCCTCATTATCCCTCATAATTTCCCAAGGTACTTTTGCCTAATGTGAGCTGAGTTTTTTCATTTTCTTTTGTCTTGTTGTGATTATTATAATACTTATTCTGGTCCACTAATTCCCTTTAAGATTGTATGTTAAACTGAAAAGTGTATTTTGGGGAGCTGAACAGGGAGGATATGGCAGTATGGTTTCATGTTGCGCTTGCAAACTTCTAGAGTAAACATTATTTGAAGGATACATTACATTTTGATTTTGAGAAGCTTTCATAGCATGAACATGATGTTCAATCAGTTTCAGCAGCAGTCGGGTCTATACTTGGATAGAAGTCGTGCATTCTCAACTACAGTGTGCTGTTGAGTTTATGGCACTAATAGGTTAATTTTAGATTCAAAATCTAGACATCGTCCAAACATCTCACATAGGGGAATCTGGCAAATTCCTTCTAGGTGGAGATCGATAAATTTATTTTTTTACTTGCGTTGATTAAAAGCACATGTAAATCATGCTTCGAATACTTTGTTCATTGGTTGCGTGCACCAGTACTTGCAATATCTACCCATTATTGGCGTTTACAGATTTCATTGGTTTTGCAAAATGGACATGGCTTGTCGTTAGTTTTATTTATTTATTTATTTTTTACATCTATGAAGCAACATAAATTCTGTAATACTTTATAAATTTTGTATTATTGATGGTTAGAAGATGATGCAGGACATAAAAATTAAATATGATATGTGAGATTTCAGGCTTAAGATCACGTTAGTTTAGAAACAATTACACAAATTCCATATCCCACATGAAAGTCCAAACATTCAATTAAGGGGAATCTATGCGGGTCCAGGCCTACACATGATAGGGCTGGATCAATAAAAATTATGAACCAAACGATACTCAAAGATAAGAAATAATCATCCACGCATGCATAGTAATCAGTCCCTAATCTAAGGGAATCAGAAATTCCAATTTGGAGAACCCTAGGGTAAGAAAATTGGCAAATAACTTGGGGAAAATGTAATCTAGGGAACGGTTATGAGAGGATAAAAGAGGATAAAAACCTGAGCCAAAAGACGATCCCGCGTGTAGACAACAACAATGGCCCAGACGGACGTGTGTGTGATCCCGGCTGCACGTGTGTGGGGCCTACTATTCAAAAAAAGGCCACCTTGGCCCTGGTCGGCCAGGGATGGTCTCCAAAACCCCCAAATCTCAGCTCGATTTGATGGACGGTTTGTGCGTGGTGCTCCGCCGAAGTTTTAGCTCGCCTGCGGGCTGAAATCTAGAAACCTGCTGTAATGAAGAAATCTGATGCAACAAAAGGACGAATTCGAAGTACGGATGGTGGGGGAAGATGGAAAAAAAGATGATGGAGGATGGGGGTGAATCAGGATCGATGTGGCTTTGCACTACGGTAGTTAGCCCTTCGAAAAGGGAGGGCTTCGCACCCACTTTTGAATTCTTCCACAACTCACGAAGAGAGCATAAAAATAAAGCGAAATTTTTTTTATTAACTTCAATGAATCAAAAGAACTACAAGGGGTGCCTATTTATAGGAAAAATCCTATACCTCAAAACTCGCACCATGTGCGCAACCTATTACTTGGCGATGAAGTAAACTAAAATAAAAACCAAACAGAGAAATCTAAAGCGTTCACAATGTTCTAAATAATAACAATAAACAAAACCTAAAATATGAAATCAATCCGACGAGTGGGCCACGATCATGAGATCCCATGATGGGCTTTTCTTGATTATCGGGCCCAATCTTTTGAACCAAACTTCGTCTTCTAGGTAGGAGGCCCTCCCTGGACGTCGTCATCGAGACAGATCGATGGTGGGGCCCTCCTACTCCGTACGTACATGCGTAGATGAGGCAACGTACGTGCGCGTATGCGCGAGATGTCTCCATCAATTCTCCTCGGCTGCGAAGATTTCGCTACTGGCGAAATAAAACTCCTGAACCACTCCAGGACGTCAAGATCAAGTCTCTGGAGCTCCTCCGCAGTGAGCCACGTGCTGTCTGAAGCTGGGCGTGACTTCCACTTGACCAGGTACTTCTGAAACTTGCCGTCCGACGTTAAAACTATCTGATGGTCCAGGATATCCTCTATTTCCTCTCTGGGTGTGTGAAGGTTAGGTATAGGAGGGAGTGACTGAGAAGAAATGTCAGGAAGAATAGGTATGGGAGGTAGAGGCTGAGAAAATGGGTTGGGACGGGTAGGTATGGGAGGTAGAGGCTGGGAAAATGGGTCGGGACGGGTAGGTATGGGACGTAGAAGCTGGGAAAATGGGTCGGGAAGGGTAGGTATAGGATGTAGAAGCTGAGAAGATGGGTCAGGAAAGGTAGGTATGGGAGGTATAGGTTGAGAAAATGGGTCAGGACGGATAGGTATGGGAGGTAGAGATTGGAAAAATGAGTCGGGAGGGGTAGATATGAGGCGTAACTGGGAAGATGGGTCGGGACGGATAGGTATGGGAGGTAGAGGCTGGGAAAATGGGTCGGGAGGGGGCCATGGATCAATGGAAAGGTCTGATGAATCAAGATGGTTAGGCGAAAGGCTAGACAATGCATCAATGACCCCTTGAAATGCAATTAGATCCTCCACATTGAATGTGGAATTAATTCCCATGGAAGGTGGAAGATCTACCTCATACACATTGAGACCGTTTCATTTTATAATTTTGAAGGGTCCAGCGCTACGCGCGTGTAACTTACGAACGGCCCTCGGAGGGTACCACTCGGGGTTGATGCGGACCATTACGGAGTCCCTTATATTGAATTCTTTGAAACATTTAGCTGGTTTGTAAAAAATTTGTAATGTTCATTACTAGTAGTGATCTTCTGCCTGATTTCTTGATGCCATGAATGAATGTGATGTACAAAAGACTCTGCAGGCTCTGACGGCCTATGGGGCAGTGACATAGGGACAAGATCAATAGGTTTCTTAGGTTTATAACTAGTAACGACTTCATAAGGACTGAGACCTGTGGACCAATCGACGGAACTATTAAGCGCAACCTCGGCTGTAGGTATTACAATGTCCCATGTTCTGGTGTGCTCTATATCCCTCCTAGGGAGAGACTCATCCGGGAGATCATCAGGAAAGACATCACGAAACTCATTTACTACCGGAATGGCCTTAGTGGGTTAACTTTATACTAGCCTCTGGGGCACTCTCTCTACCCACAAGGCCGTACGTGTTGTGCCACTCAAAATAGTGGTCTTGATGCTCCTGTTGGGGTGGGTGCACGGGTGCATGCCCATGACTGATTCCTTGGCCACCTCCATTCATTGGTCTATCCTCCTGGCTACCTGCCTGAGATTGGACATCTACCCCAATACTGGGATTTGTCCTGGCGGAGGCCTTTAGTTGGGTAATGCGTGCATCAAATTGATCAAAGCGTTGGTCTATATATTGTTCATAGCACTAACCCAAATACTCTATTTGTTGGGACAACTTGTTCATTGACTCTAGCAGTTGCTCCATGTTTAGTGTAGGGTGCAAGCCAAAACCATGACCCGTAAGTGTGGGCATACACTGGCTAACTCAACCTAAGGACTTTCTATGACGACTATATGCGTCTAAAAACTAAATGACCCTACGAGACTATATGAAGGAGACTACACACCGTTACGAAAATTCAGCTATATATATATCAGGGACTACGGTTTTCTAGCAGCTATATATGATGGACTGGATGTATGAATGACTCAAACAAATTAAACCCTAAATATGTGGTGAATTCCCCTATAAGAACCCTAGGCTCTGATACCAAATTTGATGTAGGACATGAAAATTAAATATGACATGCGAGATTTCAAGCTTAAGGTCACGTTAGTTCAAAAACAATTACACAAATTCCATATCCCACATGAAAGTCCAAACATTCAATTAAGAGGAATCTATGCGGGTCCAGGCCTACACATGATAGGGCTGGATCAATAAAAATTATGAACCAAACGATACTCAAAGATAAGAAATAATCATCCACACATGCATAGTAATCAGTCCATAATCCAAGGGATTCAGAAATTCCAATTCGGGGAACCCTGGGGTAAGAAAATTGGCAAATAACTTAGGGAAAATGTAATCTAGGGCTAGGATTCATGAAAAACGGCTATAAAAAGATAAAAGAGGATAAAAACCTGAGCTAAAAGATGATCCCGCATGTGGACAGTAACAATGGCCCAGACGGACATGCGTGTGATCTCGGCCGCACGTGTGTGGGGCCCACTATTCAGAAAAAGGCCACCTTGGCCCTGGTCGGCCAGGGATGGTCTCCAAAACTCCCAAATCTCAGCTCGATCCGATGTAGACTTTGTGCGTGGTGCTCCGCCGAAGTTTCAGCTCACCGGTGGGCCGAAATCTGGAAATCTGCTGTAATGAAGAAATCTGATGCAACAAAAGGACGGATTCGAAGTACGGATGGTGGGGGAAGATGGAAAAAAAGATGATGGAGGATGGGGGTGAATCGGGATCGATGTGGCTTCGCACCACGGTAGTTAGCCCTTCGAAAAGGGAGGGCTTCGCACCCACTTTTGAATTCTTTCATAACTCACGAAGAGAGTAGAAAAATAAAGCAGGAATTTTTTTATTAGCTTCAATGAATCAAAAGAACTACAAGGGGTGCCTATTTATAGGGAAAATCCTATACCCCAACACTCGCACCATGTGCGCAACCTATTACTTGGCGATGAAGTAAACTAAAATAAAAACCAAACAGAGAAATCTAAAGCGTTCACAATATTCTAAATAATAACAATAAACAAAACCTAAAATATGAAATCAATCCGACGAGTGGGCCACGATCATGAGATCCCATGATGGGCTTTTCTTGATTATCGGGCCCAATCTTTTGAACCAAACTTCGTCTTTTAGGTAGGAGGCCCTCCCTGGACGTCGTCATCGAGACAAATCGATGATGGGGCCCTCCTACTCCGTACGTACATGCGTACGTGAGGCGGCGTGCGTGCGCGTATGCGCGAGATGTCCCCATCAGAAGAGTTCAAACTTTAAAGTCATATATGAGATCTTTACACCAATTTTCACTTCCCACAGAGGGTACCTTTAGAACAAATTCAGAACAAAGGGGACCGCCACCCCTATATCTCCATTGGATAGCACAATTAACAAACTGTAAGCTCTTTGGCTGAGTCACCTTCCTATTCAAACCTAACTTGAATTGCTCTATCTTTTGGATCATAATTAGGATCAGGAAAGTTTTCAGACATGTATACTTTACTGCCTGCATATTTTTATTAAATGATTCACGAGCACTTTAGATTTGGTTAAGCATTTGACTACTCATTAGCCTGAGCACCTATATACATTAATTCTTAGTTTGAGTTCAACTTCAAAGTACGTTCATTGAAAAATTCACACCCAGCCTTTCAAAAAATAAAATAAAAAAATTTCACACCTAGCTGAAAAGCAAAGCGGATAAAAAGGTCTGACTGATGCTATCATGAATGTACTCTTGCACTGTGGGAATTCTAAGTGGTGAAAAGTCTAGATGGAGAACAAGGGAGCTAGGGATTTGAGGCTGCCAATAATGGCTGGACTCGTGAAAAATCTAAGAAAGCTAGGGAGCTATATATTAGAAATAAGTTGAAGAACCAAGAGCCTTTAGGGATGTCTCCTACCACTTCATTGCGTGGTTTCCAGGAGAGTGGATGGCCTTCAAATTTTTGTGGTATTTCAGGAAGCCAATAGTGGTGGAAGACATTAGTCTGAACTCTGAAGTGCAAAGTTGTAATTGCAATCGGGGGATTTTCTTTTGCTCAATACTAAGGTAAAAAGGAGGCTGAAGATGTGCTTTGAATGGAAACCCAATGTCAGATTGGCAAGGTAAGGACTATCATAGAAAGAAAGAAGCTTTCTGAGTCCAAGAGAGTTTTCCAATTACGATTTATGTGGTGCTGCATAAAATTTGGCTTCCTCATCTGGCTGTGTCTAGCCACTGAGCAAAATCCAGTATTGGAGACTTTTATTGAATATGGCAACACAAATGTTTTGGTTGCTTTTTATGCTGTACTTTTTGCCAGTTAGCTGAAAAACATTGGCAATGCATTTAGTTGCACTCTCAAGGGTTTGTCTAGGTTGATGCAATGTTTTGGCGGTGACAAAATCTTATTTCTTGATTGTATTGTTGATTTGACCATGCAGGTAAAGAAGGCCTTATTGAATGGATTGAGGACCCAACATATCCTAATACCACATTATCATGGAATATTATTCATGGTAATCATTGTCTCATGTGTTTCAAAAAATGCTCGTCTCTTTTGCCTACTCTTTGAAAATTTGAAAGTAATGTTTCATTATTCATATTGTTGAAGTTGTACTAACTTCTAAAGTTAACAACAAAACATCTGCAGGAAATGGTTTAATCCAACAGAAAATTTCCAAGTCCTCTGAATACTATGTTGCAGTGGGTAACTTGAACACACAAGTGATGGAGGTAATTTCACAATGTTTTTAATATATTCTATATCTCTAGTGCCTATTCTGGCTTATAAGGAGCAGAATTGAGTTTTCAAACATTTAAAGAAGCATGTTTTCTGTTGGTTGTATAGTTTATATTTCTTTTGAGAAATATCTTGAAGTAATTTAAGTCAACATTCCTAATCTACGAAAACAGATCAGGAAATAAAAGGAAAAACAAACAAGATATCATAAATTTCAATAAGGGTCCTTAATTTCATTTGGGGATTGCCCTCTTCAGTTTACATTCCTTCAGACGAAATACCTCCGATTTTCCACGTGAGGAGTCAGGGATTTCTACGAAAAAGGAATTTGCAATAAGTCTGGATGTCCTTAGAGTTGGAGAGTCTCTCAAGGGATGCAATTTCATTGAAAACAAGTAATGCTCATTCTGAAGAAAGTGTGGAGTAGATTGAGGACCTCCATCTTGTCATCATCTCGGGAGCATTTTCAAGACAATCATATATATATATATATATATATTCAGAGTTAGAGAAGTGATGCCGATCATTATTCTCCATTTCAGGGCACTTCTGTTCAGGACAGGCAAATTCTTGTGGTGAGCTTTTGGCTAAGAATTGCATCAAATCCAGTGAAGAAAGTGCCATTGGTGTTTTTTTGCAAAATTGATATGGACAAAGCAACCCTCATGTAGATTGGGCCTTTTCTCTTATATTTGATGGAGAAGATGGGTTTGGCCTTTGGGGAGAAGTGGAGGGCGTGCATAAAGAACCGATCTACACTCCTACGTTCTTCGTCCTCTTAAATGGCACTTCTACGGGTTTCATCAATAGCACTAGAGGTCTTTTTCAAGGAGATCCACCATCCCATGCACCCCCCCCTCTTTTTTCTTTTTTTTTTTCATTTTCATGGAATGTGCAAGTGGATTAATTTTTAAAGTGGAGTTGACTGGGTACATGAAATGTTTCAAAGTGGGGAGCCAAAGGTTTCCCTTTCACATCCAATTTGTCGAAGATACTTCTGTTGCTTTGCCCGCTTCTTTGAGGTCTTAAAGCTCAATGATAACTCAGATGTTTTTAGTCAGATTTGGTTTAAGGGTACATCTGAATAAGAGTAGAATGGTTGGTAGTGCGTGAAAGAGAGGAGATGCATCCACTCTTTGAGTGCCTTGGCTGTAATTGAACACTTCGCTCTCTCTACTTTGGAGGTTCTGTTTTGAATTAAGCTTAACTCCATTTCTAAGTGGCATTCTGAATATTGTTTCAAAGAAAATTGATATTGTAAAAAAGAAGTTATCCTTCTTTTCGCGTCGGATTACCATCAATGCCACCCAATCATATATCCAGGTGTACTTTCTTTCTTTATTCAAAATTTGTCTTCCATTGGCCAGGAGCTTGAGAAGCCCCAAAGAGACTTCCTTTGGGAAGGTCAGGGAGAAAGTCATAAATACCAGCTAATAGAGTGTGTGGGTTTCAAAGAAGTCCAGAAAGGAGGCAAGGAAGGCAGCTTCAGGGTGGGGTGAATTATGGTAAGTAACTGGAGCCTTCTTAGCAAGTGGTGGTGGAGGTTTGAGGAAGAACTAAATTCTCTTTGCAGAAGGGTACCGAGGAGGGAATCCTAGAGCTTTGAGGTCCAAAAGAAGGCAGCTTCAGGGTGGGGAGATAATTATGGAAAGGAATGTGATCTTGTTAGCAAGTGGCATTGGAGTTTCGAGAAAGAACCAAATGCTTTTTGGAGAAGGGTAGCAAGTGGGAACTATGGCATCTCTAGGAGAGGTTCCTAGAGCTTTGAGGTGTGGAAAGTGGTCTTGCATTTGGAAGAAAAATTAATGAAGTGTGGGATGAGCAAAAATTTGTTGTGTAGGGTTTTCAAAGTGCACGTCAAGTTCAGTGTTGGGAAAGACGGAAACATTCACTTTTGGACTGATTTCTAGGTGGGGGACGAATCCCTCGCCTAAAGTTTCCTAAGACTTCTCAAGGTGGCTAAGTAAGCACAAAACTTTTGGTGTTGTACTCCTACGATAAATGAAATGAGAGGGCATAATTTGTTGTGTTAGTCTTAAGTGACCAACGTGCATAATTTGTTGTGTTAGTCCAAGTGACTAGCGTTCTTTTATTAATTAGCTTAGTGACCAACAATCTAATAAAAGGGAGTTTGTAGGTCATAATTTGTTGTGTTAGTCTAAGTGACTAGTGTTCTTTTATTAATGGCTAAGTGACCAACAATCTAAGAGAATGGATTTTGTAGGTCATAATTTTTTGTGTTAGTCCTAACACTTAAGTGACTAGTGTTCTTTTATTAATGGCTAAGTGACCAACAGTCTAGAAAAGGGAGTTTGTAGGTCATAATTTTAAGTGACTAACATCTAAAATAATTTTTTTAACGTCTAGGTGACCAACAATGTAAGGAAAGAGAGTATGGTACTCCTCAGGACTACAAATATACATGGAACATATATGCCTCTCTTCACATAATAAAGATATACATACATACTCACACATATACACCTCTCAACATAGGCAGCACATGCTTTTCATCGATTGTGTGGCAGCGAGAGACATTCAGGTGCATGTTTGTCCGTGGTGGCATTCAGGGGGTTTTACAAAGAAGCTTGGAGGAAGTTTTGTAATTGTTGGGGGTAGAGCAATTTAAGGAAAGAGGAACCATCTGATGGTTTCTTTTATTTGCTTTATTTTGGAAAATGTAAGAGAGAAATAATTGAATCTCCAATGATAAATTGTCTACTGTGTCCAAGATTGATGAAGGATAAAAGAAGTCTCATTATATGGTCCCCTATGAAACTAAAATTTAGGGGGGTTTTCGGTGTCAGGCATGATTAGAGATTGGGCGACCTCTGCTGAATATCAATCTTTTGCATATTAGGGCTTGTTTGGACTAAAGGTAAACTAGGGGAACGCAAGGGAAAGCAAATGTGATATAAGCGGGAGGTAAACTGACATTGGCGCTAGGGGAAGCAAACTCTTTCCACCTGTTTGTTTTGCAAAAGTAAAGTCTTGGAAAATGTTTTTACTTTGCATTTGAAACTGTTTGGGTTGCAATCCCACACAGAGAAACCTTTTTTCCCTCCAAAATTGCCATTTAAAATGTCAAATTAGAAGCAAACTCTTTTCCTTCTATTGGACTTTTTGAAAAAAAAAAGTTGTACTCACTTGTTGAGGGGAGAAATGCAAAGGAAACAGTTTGTTGCAGGTCTGCAGAATCCTCCGTTTCCCAAGCAAGTGCAAGTGTCTTGTCGACGTAAATTGAATGCTTCCCCTAGTTTACTTTCGATATAAACAAGCCCTTAAAATCATTAATAGATGGTGGGCCTTCCATGGGTAAACCTAGTAAATATGGCAGTGTGGAGTCCTCGGAGATGATAGGGCCATCGTGGACATGTGCTTTTTTGGCTTTGACAGTCAGGGGAGGCTTCTAGTGTTGATCCCATGGCTACCCTGGGGAAAGTGTTGAGAATCTTTTCAAGGAACTTCTTGGGGCTGTTATTATGGAGGTGCCTAAAAATTGTGAACTCAAGGGTTCCTTCTTCAAATTCCGAGCTTCAGAATTTGAGCATTCTGTTTAGAAAGATTTGCGACCTTGCCTTTGGGCTCTACATTTTGTTTGCACATGTTGGTGCAATGGCAAACTCCATAGCCAATGTCCCAGCTTGACAAGGTGTTTGATGTGGGACACTTTTTTATTGCGAACTTGTTCCTGCTTTGATTTTCTTAATAAAAATTTTGTTACCTCTCAATAAAAGTAAAAGAATAAAATGAAAAAAGTAAAAAGAATACTAAAAAGAAAAAGAAAAGAAAAGAAAAGAAAAAGAAGGCATGCATTGCCAACGCAAATGCTACATCTTGCTGCACCCTCTTTATTAAGATGTTGTGGTCCTCTTCCAGAAAAGCAAATGGAATGTTTAGCTAATCAACTAGCTCATGAATCTAAAAAAAGAAAGAAGAAAAAAGAGGAGAGCCTCCATGGCTTTGGAGGGTTTGTTAGAAGCCCATAAATGACCTCTCTTGAATCCCCTTCAACTGTTCTTGGAAGAAGAAAACCAAATCATCCACTCCTCTCTAGTGCCTTCACCTCCACCCCTTTCTGATTCAGTTGTAGCGTTCCCCTGACATATTAGGCTCTTTCTTCTTTGTTTACATTCATGCAGCCTCAAAGATCCATGAGGTGTAGTATTTATTGAAAGTCAAAACCACCCACAACCTTCAAATAGTAACTCTTGGTGCTGCCACCAGCAGGGGTTTATCATCACACCAGTTCGTACTGCCATGATGGAGTTTATATCAAATCGCCTCTAAGGTTGTGTCATCTGTGTGCCCTATTTACTATAGGGCAGACTTTAGGAATGAGTTTCCCGTTGAGTGTCATTAGTGCTTCTGCATATATTCATACTTGGGTGCATATCTTATTAAGACAAACCAAGAAGATGCCATATGTTTACTCTAAAGGACTACCTTGTTTGAAACTTTTCGATGTTCACAATGTCTTCCTTTACTGAGTTGGAGTTGCCCCTTAGGAGTGACACCAATCGCAGATTTTTAGCTTGGTTTTGCTGCCTTTTTTGAAGAATTGTGTGCTATACTTATACTATATAAGAAGCAACAGCAACATACATGCAACAACTCGATGACATTTTGGTTATTTTATTCCCATAGCATGTTATCATGTCTCTTAGCTGAATTACTTGTGTGTGTTTCTTTTCTTTTTTCTCTATTGGACATTGTGTCACTCTCACTCATGCGTACCCTCACGGAAACAGGTTCAGTTGAACTTCAGCATAAGTGCTTTACTGTATAATACAACAGGAGCATATTATAAATGTTCACCGGATCACAATCTATGTGGTTTGAAGCTATTGATTTTTGGGGTAAATGCTGCCGTCCTTACCACTCCAGGTCCCGAGCAGGTATGTTTTAACATTCTTTTTACTAGTTACTGGCTCACATGCAGTTGCTGGGGTAAATGAAACTCCAAACATAGAAATGACTGTGATTCTAGTGCCAGTGTAATTTCTAGGTCTATAATCTTAAGATGGATGAGAGATTTTGACATGAGAAGCAACATTAGTGAAGACCAATTGTCAGTGATACATTTAGACCTGTTCCATGTCTTCAGGGTAGGGAAAGTGATGACTGGTATGTTAAACTGTCGTATGGACCACGATGGATTACATATTTTGTGGGATCAGGTATTCTCTTGTGCTGTTTCCATTTTGCGATGTGATATTCTCTCACTCTCTATACATTTCTGACATTTTCTGCATGTAGGTGGAATGACGATAGCCATCTTATTAGCATTTAAGATCTTTAGCAAGTTCCAGAACACCCTTGGGAATGGGACTGGATTTCAAGCAGGAGAGATGGCTCATGAGAGAACCCCTCTGCTTATGCCTAAAGATGATGATGCCTCAAGTTGGGGTTCGTCTTACGATTCAGTTTCCCATGAGGAGGAAGATCCAGATGATTGGCCTGCAGCGGCTTCTCTTGAAGCGAAGGTGGTAAAAGAGGGTGAAAAAACTAATCACCGACGCCTCTGTGCAATTTGCTTTGATGCTCCTAGGGACTGCTTCTTCCTTCCATGTGGACATTGTGCAACTTGTTCTACATGTGGAACAAGGTGAATATTACTTGTATTGAAATGTTCTCTCTCTTCTTTCCTTCTTCTCATTACCTTTTCATCTCTGATGAAATGGATCCCCAACCAGAAGACTGAGAGGCTGACATTTTGAGGTGGTCATAACAAACTGTGCAGGATCGCTGAAGAGGCTGGTACTTGCCCCATTTGCCGCAGGAAAATGAAGAAAGTGAGGAAGATATTCACAGTTTGACAGCATTGTAGGATGCTCCTATGGATACCCATGGTCAATTGGAAGAAACCCAACTCTCGCAGATGACACTGATGAATTTGCATTGTGAAAGAGAGGAAGTATTGACCCAAATGCTAGGAGTCTGCTTTTCAATTTGAATGGTGGAGCCTATATTTTTTGAACCAGGCCCCTTAGTATAACTGAATTGAGCCATGTAATCTACTTGTGTTAAGTTTTTATAGTTTATTGTTGGTTGGGCCCAGGGCTTCTCTCGCTCCTCATCACAAATATTGATTTGGTGTACTCCCAAACCATGGTTGTCAGTGGTGGCAGGTTTTTTTGAGGGAAATGCACTGGGAAGGCTTGGATCTTCCCATCTTCTCTGCCCAAACCAAACTGAGCTGAGTAGAGGAACTGCCATGATTAAACACTAAACCTTGAAGGAGGACCACTAATTAACTATAACATACTCTTGTCCAATAAAAATGCTATCCTTTGGATCAGTGCATGCGGCCATGGCCACCTTACTAGCTTGTTATGGTGAAGGGATAGCTCAAGTGGCTTTACTTAAAAAGGCATTACATGATTGAACATCAACACCATCAGTCAAATGCACCATTTCATGGTGGGCCACGGGCTTAAAAATCAAGTCAATCAGTGACTTGGGTGGGCCACACCACATACAAAAGTTGAGAGGGGTTACCCTCTCATTAAAACCTTCCTAATCATTGAGATGTTGTTCACAAATCCACCCCATCCATTGCGTGTGTCCTACTTGGACGAGGGGTCAGAACAAGTTTCAGCCGCATTCAAAACTCAGGTGGGCCCCGCCAAGTGCTTTTATATGTTTTAGGCATGTCTTCACATGTTTTTAGATAATATGGCCCACCTGAATTCCGTATATGGCTGATTTTCGGCATATCACATAAACTAAAAGAGACCAATAAAATGCGCGGTGTTGATGTTCACAGCTTGACCTCATGGGAAGTTCCCATGAGTTCCACCTCATAGTACCATTTCCATATGTATAGTGAGCAATGCTCACATGCATCTTCTTAGGTGAGCACCCGCACCTCTGCACACGTGTCATGGCAACAAAATCTGAACCGTTCACGTAATGCGGCACCCCTTGAAACTTTATGGGCCCAATTTTCAGCCTAATCCAAAACTCTAGTGGGCCATAGCAAAGAGAAATGCAAATCAAGGGAGGAAATTATTTCCTTTTGCCATGGTCCACCAGAGTTTTGTATCGGCTGACAGTTGAACTTGTGGACCTTTCAGATTTTGTGCCCATGACACGTGCACGTATCATGATCACAAAATCTGAATGGTTCACATGATGCGGCACCCCTTGAAACTCTATGGGCCTAATTTTCAGCCTGATACAAAACTCTAGTGGGCCATAGCAAAGAGAAATGCAAATCAAGGGAGGAAACTATTTCCTTTTGCCATGGCCCACCAGAGTTTTGTATGAAAGTTTGGCTGGCGAGGTTTTAAGGGTGTGCCTAAGACACGTGCAAAGGTGGGCACGAGGGTGCTCACGTAAGAAGGTGCATAGGTGAGCATTCCTATATATATATATATATATATATTATGCACTAGTGGAGCCCACGGGTTCAATGATCCAAATTGTGCGGTCCTATGGTATCCTCACTCCCTGTTTTATATATATAAAAAAACCCCTACTAACTGTCAATTATTGCTAGGTCTTTTCCTTACCATGATTAACAAGGGGCATGTGTACACTGTGCATATTGGTTAGGTCCACGTAAGTGTGTGTGTGTGTGTGTGTGTGTGTGTGTGTGTGTGTGTGTGTGTGTGTGTGTGTGTGTGTGTGTGTGTGTGTGTGTGTGTGTGTATATATATATATATATATATATATATATATATATATATAAAGAAAGAGAGATATTTCTACACAGACGTTTAGCAAAAGAAGATGCTAAAAGATTTTTTTTGCCACCGGGATCATTTTCCTCGTTTCACAATGAGAACAGAAGTGGTGGCAGAACTGTTTTTATCGGGGAGACGAGAACGGTTCATTCGTTGGGCGTCCCATCCCATCTTTTTAAGTGGTAAAAAGATGTTTTCATACACTCGGATAACTTGCATTTTCACTATTTTACATCGTTCCACTAGCGAGACTCATTTTCAATGTTTTAGAACGAGAACAATTGCAGCAGTTGCACTGTTTTTTTTTTTTTTGAGGGGGGGGGGGGGGGGGGGGAAACGACAATGGTTCATTGGTTGGGCGTCCCATCTCAACTGTTTCTTATGTGTAGCCCACCTGAGTTTTATTTGAGGCTGATTTTGGAACAATGTGAACTTTGGCTAACTATTTAATCTAAACAAGTTGTAGCTGAATTTGGAGGGCATGAAAACATCATTGTGGTCCCTACACAACTGACAATGGTCAAAGCCATCCCAACTATTTCCTACACCTACCCACCTTATGTTTGGATCCATTTGTACCTGTCTCATGAGACAACCCAAAGAATGCCACGTAGCAGCCATGCACCGCACTTGGTGAAGATGAACTTTAAAGTCGAGAAGTTAGAAGCATGTTTGTGTTGAAAAGCATTAAATAAATGCAAGTTTTACAAAAGAAGAGCATACATAATCACGTACTTATTGGAAACATGATATCTCTTGTGCACGTGGTCAAATACGACAAGCTATACTTATGTGGAGGATTGAGAAAATTTGCAGGAAATCATATTTCATATGGCTAGCCATTCGAATTTTTCATGCTTTTGAATCATGCTGCCGAATCATGCATAAGACTTCCTTTCCAAGTTTATAAAAGTAACACACAAAGAATAGCACCAAGCCCTCACTAATCCAATCAAACACAACTCTTTTAAGCTCAACATTGCCTATCAATGTTTCGTCTCTTATGAATACTTTATCTTAGCATAATCTAGTTTAACCTCTCTTCTTCTGTCTAGTACGATACTATAGCAAGTCTGGATCGATTAGCTTAATTTAGCTTAGTATCTACTTTTGTCCAGCACATAACTGCAGCAAGTCGGTTTAGTTAAATATCCACGACCCTTTCGTTGGATCCTCTACAAATCCCTCAGCCATTATTTGATGATTTCTTGGTCACATCCTATTGACCAAAACCATGACTATCCCATGACAGACAGGATTTTTCCAAGACCATGTCATGACTATCCAGGTTTGGAAGATAGTCCAGGCCATAGCCGTCTCACTCAACTTGAATCGTTGTTGGTAACTTCTTTTCTTTATTTACTTTCATATGCCAATTGCAACTGCATTCATATTAATAAAATCTACATTCAGCCTTTAAATTCCAATTTTATAAAGCTCACATTTGTTGGCCCTGCCTGATGAGATCCAAGCCGTCCATCTCATTACTTGAATCCAGCGATGCCATCTGCGACCCATTATTTCTAACATTCTCCCACTCATGGGCTACTCATGGTATTGTCGGCTAGTTCACCAGTTAAAGGTTTCAGTGATGGATGATGCAGACCTCATTGCATCCTGCAATTTGAAAGCATTGTGAATTATAAAAGGTGGGTGAAGATGTATGTGTACATGCATGCATGTGAACAATAGACAGAACTAAACGAGCAAAGAGCCTCTTGTATTTGCCCATATACAAGCATATGACAAAGGACAAAATCAGGGAGCATGGATGTCATGTGAAACATCCCGCTGAGCCCCAAACGTCGAATTGTAGGTTAAGCTTATCATATTAACATCTGTAGTTGATCCAGCCTCATGCAGAAAATATATATCACATCAAAGACAAAAGCACCGAGCTCCAGTTGTTAACATGCATTTATAAAATAAAAAAGCACATGCTAAGCATTGAGAGAGGCAATTTAACATTGTACCCTCAAAGCAAGTGCTAATGGAGAATGTGTGGATTCAAACTGCTGTTGTGCAGCAGTAGTGTGTTCATCATCCATCCTCATTTCAGATTATTCAACAATCACAAGAAAACATTCCAAACTCGTGTATTAAAACATGTCCACATTTCCAGAACAGATTATTGAACAATCTGCAGATTAAGTCATGAATTTTTAAATGGTGCTGCCCCAGCCAAACTCCCCATCCTTAAGACACCTATCTTTTAATAGACGTGCCACCCCTGCCAAACTCCCCACCTGACAATGCATTCCGCCTAGCTCAGCCAGCGGAGGCTGGCCTTGGTACTAATGACTGGCATTGTAATATGATGCCTACAAAATCACATGCAGCAATAGCATTGACAATGCAGCAGATGCAAACTCCCCTTCAAAGAATAAATGGTAAAAAATGGTATTATAATAAAATTGAACACCCTATCACCAATAATCCATGCAAGAACACTCCCCATCCTTAAAATGGTGAAACCTATTCCTATCCCTCACAACAATCTCCCTATTGAAAACCTTTGAAATCATCTTTGTAGCATCATGGCAATCCCTGCACACCCTAAGGTTCTTCACAATCCTCATGGCCACACCTTCATCCAAACAAACCAATCCAAATGCAATGGCTACCTTCTCACTATGCCTATACAAAGCATCCTCCTTCTCCTCTTCTTCTATATCAAATAGGACTTGCTCTGTATTGGCCACATAGCCAGCCAACCTCAACTTCCTATACATCTCTCCCAACATCATCTCAATCTCTCCATATCTTGGGTGTGTTTTACTCCCCACAAAGAACTCATGAATCTCACCACCAACCTCTATAACACTACAGCCAAGCTCTTTCCTCACCCCATTCACCTTCATCAGCTTCCTCACATTGCTGACTCCATCCCAGTTCCTAGCATCAACATACAAATTCGACAGAAGTACATACGCTCTGTCATTTCCACGCTCTAACTCAACAATCTTACTCAATGCAAATTCACCCAATTCAGGATTCCTATGAATTCTGCAAGCATTGAGCAAAGCCCCCCATGCACCCACATGAGGCTTGGCAGGCATGTTGTTAATGAAGTCGACTGCTTTGGTTAACTGTCCAGCTCGACCGTACAAGTCAACATGCACCCGTAGTGCTCAAGCCTAGGTTTGAGTCCGTACACGCAGCTCATTGAGTTAAAGTGTTCACAGCCCTTGCCAACCAGCCCAACCACACTGCAGCCGCGAAGAATAGAGATGAAAGTGATTTCGTTTGGCGAAATTCCTTCTTCTTGCATTAGAGAGAATATCTCAAGGCATCTCTCGTCACCACCATTCATGGCTAATCCACTCATAACACTGCTCCACGTATAGACATTCCTATCTCTCATCCTCCCAAAGACTTCCATAGCTTTGGTCATGTGGCCACACTTTGAGTACATGTCTATGAGTGCAGTACCCAAAGTCACTGTCATTTAGAGTCTATTTCTCTCTATGTAGACGTGAGCCCACCTGCCTTGATCCCACGCCCCTAAGTGTGCGCATGCTTAAAGGACTGAAACCATCGTTGCTTCATTGACCTTCACACCCTCCAATTGCATCAAATTGAACAAATGCAGGGCCTCCCTCGACTTCCCGCGATGAGCATACCCTGTGATCATTGTGTTCCACGCAATGGGCTCTCTGTGCGGCATTTCATCAAACAGCTCCCTTGCGAATTCAATATCCCCAGAGCTTGCACAGGCACCCACCATCGCTGTCTGGGTCACCAAATCCGGATGGGCGATCTCCAAAAAGAGCTGTTGGGCAAGGCCGAAGGAACCCAATTCGGCATACATGTGAATTAGCTCGCTCTGGACATGCGCATCGGCCCTGAAGCCACGACGCATAATAACGCCATGTACCGTGGGGTCGGCACCACGTGAGGAGTCCGTGGCGCACGTGCGGACAAGGAAAGTGAAGGTGTAGTTGTTAGGGGGGAGGTTTGAATGGAGGATTTGGCAGTAGAAATGGAAGCTGTGGTGGGGAGTGGGCCTTGATCATGGTGTTTAAGGTGAAAAGGCTAGGTGGGGTTTGGGAATGGATGTGGAGTTGATGGGAATAGTTAAGGTTTTGAGGGGGTTTTAGGAAAATGGAAGCAATGAATTTCCCAAGGAACAGAGGATTGTTGAGAAGGTCGGTTATGCGCATTTGGGTGTGGATTTGCTTGATTTGATTGAGAGAGTTGCATATTTCTAGGAATTCTATCACTTTTGGGTTTTGTTGGGAAATGATAGATGTGAGAGATGGCATTTTTCAGAGATGAGAAGAAGAGGGAATGCATTTTATTTTCCTGGCACTACATTGAGCTTGTTTGCTCATTTTCTACTTGCTGCTATAGCTAATGGGAGTGAGTTGATACTCTGGTTGTCTGAAGGTTTGATACTCTTGGTTCTTCAGTGCCTAACCAATGGGACGCGGATTAGCTACTCACGGCTTCAGTAGCTATCTCGCCGCTGAAGTGACATAACCAAGTTATGTGGGCCCATCATGATGTATGAATTGTATCCACATTGCCCATCCATTTTGTGAGATTATTTTAAGGCATTAGCCCAAAAAAGAAGCAAATCTAAAGCTCGAGTGGACCCCATTACAAAAAACAGTGGGGAGAGTGATGTCCACCATTGAAACCTTGCTAAGGTCCACCATGATGCTTATTTGAAATTCATAGGTTCACACACACATGGACGAAGGGAAAACACAAAAGTCAGCTTTATCGAAAACTTATGTGACCCTTGGTAAGTTTTTAATGGTGGGCGTTCAATCTCTACTTGAGCTTTGGATCTGCCTCATTATTTGACTCATAACCTAAAATGATATCTCAAAATGGATGGACGGTGTGGATACAACACATACATCATGGTAGGGCCCACCGAACTTGATGATGTCACTTCAATAGGGAGATAGCTACGAGCCGTTGGTCCCTAACCAATGGGCCGTAAGCTAGGATTGATGGAACGTTTCAGGCAGTCCTGGGACTATAACACCCCACCATCCTCCGTAGTCAGATTAAGCCTGGCAGCTGCATTCTTGTGATTGATATGGTGTTAACTCATGATTCAGAAGCTAATGGCTTACATTCAATACGAATTGAATATTAATCACAATTATCATAAAAGTGATACAAATTGAAATCTTCAATTGTATTTGGTAGATTATAATTAAAATGCATTGGAATTTGTTTTTAAAAAATTGTATTTAGTAGCCTAAATGGTTGCAATAAGCCCAAAGGAATATATTCTTTGGCCGAAAGTGAGGAAATTCCTTCTGATAAGCTACAAACGTGAGAATCACAAATAAGTGACTTGCACCATTTTTTAACCATCCATATAAATGGCTAATATTTAGATAGTTCAAATCATACTATTAGTATATGTTGGCGGTTTGGTTTGTTTTTATTTATGCAGGCGTGCCAAAATCAATACAACAGCTCGATCCAAATCGATTAATGTTGACCCCAAATGCCAAAATAAGCAAATACTTCCAAAATTTCCTCTTCCTTAAAGTTTCTTGGTAATTGTGAGTAATGGAAGGGTAAGAGATTGATTGGAAATGATGAGATGGGGTATATTTATAGTTGTCTTGAGTGACATTTTGGTATCTTGAGAACGTTTATGTGCTAAATACAGGTCTAAGGGTTGTGATTGGTTAAGGACATAGGTGTGTTATGTTGCATAATATGGTTGGTTGGATTGGATAGTAGGACACATAATTTTGGGCAAAACTAAGGACTGAGGGATCATTTTACACCGAGTAAGCTTCCAAGACATAAGTTACTTTTTACCCTCCCCACTTAACATGTGAAAAAATTGCGGGATTCCACATGGCGGGTGTTACATCATGCAACGCCTTCCATGTGAATGGGTCTCAATCAAAATTGGGACCCCGGATGAGGTGTCAATTCCTCTCTGGTGCCCTTCTTTCTCCTTTATTGTGGTCCTCGAGTTAAATGGATTTGGGCTTGATTTAGGCCTTGCATTGGGCTTGAACTTGGGCTTGGGTTTCGGCTTGATTTTAGGCCTTCAACTGGACTCAAATCAACCCTAAGCGGATGTGTCTATAGAATGACTTGAAGAGCCATAGGTAAAGGGTACTTAGTGATAATGAGTGCATTTGGTATGATAATGGCTATAGCTTTAATGTTTCTGTTACCAAGAACTTTAAGAGTCCTTGTAAAAGCACAAAACCTAAGAAAGAAGAAACTCCATACATCCTTTATCTACAGGTGAGGATGCTAGATTGTGGGTGGATCGTGCTCACGTGTGCCTTTTTAGTGGCGTGTGTGCTCTTGTTAAAGTATAGGGGAATATATTTGACTGGAGTCACCACTAGTCAGTTACTCTGCTTCCACAGTTGGCTAGACTCTGGAAAAACATTAGGAGAGAGGATCTGAAAGTTCTCTACCCTAACATATGTACATGAATTAGTTTTTAAAATAGATTATTCAACAATCTGCAAATTAACTCAGATTATTCAACAATCTACATATTAAATCTTAAGGGAAGATCAAGAATGCATTACTATAAATTGACGTATGCAAGTGGATAGCCACAGACAGTTACAACAGAATGTCGTTGTAACAAAGGCTCAATTGGATAACATAGATATTTAAATTTTGAATTGTTACAACTATCCATTCGAAGATACTTGTGGTGGCATGTTAACAGATATTACACCATCATCGATCGGCAGAGGTAACTGTGGCCGGTGGGGGAAGGTTGGTAGTGAACATTATGCAAAGGGACAGGAATGTGTGGGGTCGATTAAGGGATGAGATAGAATGAATCATGGCACTTTTACAACAGAAGATTTTTTTGAGGGGATGTAACAAACTTAAATTATTTGTTACCAAATGTTACTTTTCTTTTCTTTTTTCCTATGCTATATTTCAGTTTCAGATACCTACTGGATGGATTTCATGTTCCTTTGTTTTGTTATTTTAGATACTAAGCCTGGTGGTACATAGCCATTATGTAGGTTTTTTTTACATTGTTGAAGGAGTATTATGTGTCATTAACTTGTTATTTGAGGATTCAGATCCTCTAGGTCAGGGCATCATATACTTCACATGCATTTTAATTGTTATTACATGTCATACGATATGATGCAGGTGTCTTATATTATTTCTCCAATGTATCAATCTATACATGAATAAATATAGGTACGATGTTTCAGCGTAATTGGAACTCCTTAGACTACACCTACTAATTCTTTCTGGTGAAGATGTGTTAGAAAATACCTGTTTTCTTGTAGTGGAAGTTGTGTTAGAAAATTTATCTTTTTGGTCCCCTTGTCTTCACCTTCCATTGCAAGAAAACAGGTATTTGCCGATGTTTGCAGCTGGACTCATACGACAATAGGGACAGTGCTGCAAATCATAATTAGTCCCAAGACACTTGGATTGGGCATCAGTAGCTTGTTTAGATGTCATATTCTAAAAAATTTGTGCTCTTGTATATACATAGGTGGTTAAACATATGTACATCCTAATTTGAAATCATAATTATATATTTAAAAAAAAAATCTACACTTTGGCTTTTTCCTCATATACACACTAAAACTTTCAAGACCCTATATACATTTGTATACTTGGTCACTCGCCAATCCAACCATTGAAACAGCTATTCATCATCTTGTGAAATACATCCGACCGTTCACTTCACCATCGGGCCTCTTGATCATAGTAAACCAACTATTGGATAATATCCGCTCATGTACTTGCCCACTTATAAATCTAAAATGTCCATCTTATCTTCTACTTATGTATAAAATTATCTATCTCGACTCCCTTGTAATAAACCAGTTCTCATATACATACACATGCATACCATTTTATTCATCTCGTGCTTACCCACTTCATCCATCAAATGCTTTTTTCGTACCAAGTTAAACTATTCCACCATGGATCTCAATCTGACCATTCATTTAAAAATCCAAATATACATCAACTCCTTAATACCTCGAAGAGTCCCTTGAACCACTCATGTTGCATTCTGAAGACCATCTAACAATTCGTTGCGGAATAAATTATTTTTAATCTTTCATTCTAAAATAACAACTTATAACTGTCCCTTCGCCTGTCCAAACTATCTCTTAGGTAAATCATCATTGTCAGCCCTAACCCTTAATACCAGACCCACCATCATCAACCCATGGAAGTTTCAATGGTCGACGTTCAACCCCACTATTTCTCATCTTACAGCCCACCTAAAACTTCAAATCTTCCTCATTTTCAATACCGCAGCCCATCATGATCGGTTTAAACTAATGATCGGAGTGCATCCAAACTAATGTGGGCCCCACCGTGATGTTTGTTGAACATCAACACCGTGCCTTTGATGGTCCCCTTTAGGTTATGGGATATCACAAAAATCAGTCGTATACGGAACTTAGGTGGGCCAGACCATCTAAAAGCACATGAAGACATGCCTAAAAGATATAAAAGCACTTGGTGGGCCCACCCGAGTTTGGATGTGGTTGAAACGTGGTCTGACCTCTCATCCAAGTGGGACACACACAATGGATAGTCCAAATTTGTGAACCACGTCTCGGTGGGCCCAATAAATGATTGTGAATGTTTTAATGGGGGGGTAACCCCTCTCAACTGTTGTACGGGTGTGGCCCACCATATATATATATATATATATATATATATATATATATATATATATAGTTCATATGTAAAACTATATTGCATATACGACATATGCATTGGAGTGGCTCACATGATCCTAACCCTAGCATATCATGCATTGGAGGAAGTGATAGTAGCATTTTAGGCCTTTGGAAACACGTGAGGAGTATTGACTTCCATCACAAAACCACAATGGTTCCTTTAATCTGAAACATTGGTGCAACTCCAAAAGATGATAAGGCTAGCTTTTGTAGGGGCTCATTTAAATATTAGGGCATGATTAAAGGGGCCACCCGAGTCTTTCTTTTGGCAAGTCTTCAACAAGAAAATTGTTAGAGTATCATCGGATCTTTTTTTTTTTTTTTTGAAAGATAAAAGTATTATTGAAGAGGTGCCAAGATGGTGTGCAAAAGCTTACCACCCTTTCAAGCAAAAAAGCAAGATACAATCTTTCAAAGATGCATTGCAAGAAGCCCATTCAGCTACATAAGATCTCACCATACATATGACAAAACAAACATCATTCCCAATATTGTTGAAGCATCTCCTACCACTTTTCCCCCACACTATCCAAAGAGCCGCAAGAATCACCAATTACCACTTCGCCCATGTTTGCTTTGGAAGATAAATCCCATGGCCTACCTCCAAAAAAAACAAAAAAAAAAACCTCCACCAAAGCAGGCATTGACCATTTCACCTTGAAAGAAGAAAAAATAGAATCCCAAATCCCTTTAGTAAAGGGAAATGAGCGGATGACCAATTGTCTCATCATTGCCTATACATAAAGTGCACATGTTCAGGGTCACCATGCCTCTTTTGCGTAGGTTGTTGATGGTCAAACTCTCTTCCTCTCCACCAGCCATACAAAAGCTGCCACTTTCAGAGGAGCCCCGTGACATCACAACATTGCCGTCGGGGCACAATAGATGAGCAATTGGAACACAACCATCTTATGGAAGGAACCACCAAGAAGCGACTCAAATTTTCCATTCATCACACCAAACTATCAAGCTTCCCGGTGGGTAGACTAACCAACTAAATTCTTTGAGTAGAAATTTTTTTTTAATTTCTTATTAGGCAATACGGGGGTGACCACAACCTTGAGGATCCACCACCTAACAAATAATCACTATAAGAAAACTGTCCTTTACCGGCGGTTTTAACTGCCGGTAAAGGATTTATTGGCGGTCAGGTAACCGCCGGTAAAAGATGCGTCGGTAAAGGCTTTTTCTGGCGGTTAGGGACCTTAACCTGCGGTTGTACTGGACACCCCTAAATCTAAGTTTTTCAGAAGTCGGTCAAATACTACGGATTAAATCCGTAGCTATAGAGCTTAAGGCTAGCCATAGATCAAATCTTTCTCATAAAAAAAAAAAAAGAAAAAAAGAAGAAGAAGAAAAGGAGACGTGGTCCTTACTCATTTCTGATATATTGAAATGAGAGATCTACAAACCTCTTCAGCAGCAGATCTTGGGAATAAGGATGAGCTTAGAGGAAGAGGTGCCAATGCAGGTGCATGAGCACAAGGGATCTGGAAATCCTTCACTACTAATGGTTTATGACTGCTTCCACTCCTGCTAACAAATCTATTCCCTGCAGGCCAAAAATTTATAGCATTATAATAGTGGGACCTAAAATAGTATTTGGCATGGCCCACTGACTTTCACTGATGATCAGACAGATCAATTTCAAGTATCTTTAAATCCTTCACTCCTTTAATTTGGATAACCATGACCTGGAAATAACTGCTTCAGGTATGCCACGAGGCAGATGCTTCAAGATTGTTGTCCTGCACGAAGATGCCAATGGCTTTTGTTGTCTCCAGCATGCAGTTATATCAGACATCAATCATGTCAGACTAACTAGGCTAAAGGTTATTTTTGATAGACACATTTTCATAAAGCTGAACTAACCTAAGTCGATCTCCTCTTGACATTGGTCTTCAGGTCCCATATCAGCCATAACACATTCTGTTGGGCATAGCTTTTGCTTTCTTCGTTCTTCTGGCCGCTGTCAGGTGACCTGTCTGGTGTGTGGCCAGCAAGGAGACACTGCTCTTACCAGTTATGATCATTTTCCACAGACCTATTACTCAATGACTGCTATGACTCTTGACTCCTCGACTGAGTCTAATTGGTATCCGAACATTGGAGCCACACATCATATGATACACACTACAAGAAAACAGAACTTCAAAAAAACATTCCACATATTTTACAAGACTAACCATTGTACTGGTGAATTTATGAGCTGGTATAGCATATCTACCTGCTTTCTGATCAGAGCTGGTATAGCATATCTACCGGCTATAAACTAACCACAGTTCAAGATCCATAAACAACAAATCAGCAAATAAACTTACAGAGATCAAGATAGGATCTCAAACATCTTTTATTAAAAGAAAGGCATAATAAAATCTGATAAATCAATTTTAGGGGCATTAATCTCAATAAGAACTAAGTAAAGAAATGGTAGGACATGTCTCAAACCTAAGAAAAGGCATCCTCCATAAAGTCCAGTTTCAAAGTGAAGAAAAAAGTCTTTAATAGCCACATATCCTCTCTTTTATATGAGATTTGCAGTTTTATTCCACAAAGCAACAATGTAACTGAACATTGATATCAAATACCTGCAAGGAAAAAGGAAGAGTCATAAATCTTTTACATAAAACAGTGAAGTCCAATTTCCATCATATAATATTCACTACAGAATATGAAGACAAATCAAGACTTGCAGATAGACACATTCAAATATAGAACCAAAGGGGCCAAACAGCAGAGGATTACCTTGACGAGCTCATCAGTAGAAGCATGATTCAGGTGTCAATAAGGGAGAGCAATGGAACGGTTGAAACATGCTGTATTCATGATCTTCTATGTGACCTCCCAATATCAGAACGCAAGGAGGAGAGATTTCTAGATGTGCATGGGAACATAACACCTACATCACGGACCAAGGCAAGCCGACTTGCAATTACTTATGGTGGCATCAGTAAGTCTCTCTCTCTTAACCGCTCCACTTTACACCTTCGCTCTTTGTTGTACTTCAGTAGAATCCGAGAAATGCCAGAGAAACTGCAGTTGCAAATCCTATTTGTAGGTTTCAAATTGCTTAGGGTGATGGATCTCCAAAATGTAGAACTCTCTAGTCTTCTAGATGAAATTGGGCATATAATCCACTTGAGGTACCCACGTCTCAATGTACTTCAACAAAAAAATTGATGGACTAGAGATTACCTTGTCAAGCTGGTCGAATTCAGTTTTCCCATTGAATAATTGTTACTTAGCAGTTCAGCCATTCTACAGCCCAATAAGCACCTGTCAATAGTTGTTGAATATTTATTTACTTCTAATATAAGTTTAAGTGCCCTGTGAATAAAGGAGTAGAGCAGAACTGCAGTGAGTTGCTAAGAAAGTGCAATATTTTATAGAAAGGATAATTAAAAACTAAACAAACACGGATACCATTAAATTCTGTGGAATTTCATACTTAACACTGAGTAGGGTTGAATTCAGAAGACGTTACCACATCCGCAAGTAGAAGAAAACATGTAAGAAAGGCATTTTATTTCATCAAATAGGCGTATTAAGAACCTGTAGCAAGCATGGGACAAACACCAAGAGCTACTCCTTGACTAGCAACAGAAAAGGCCCCCACAAAGCCTCTTGAACCTTTTTTTATTTATTTAAAAAGAACTCTCTTTTCCATTAATGGCAAGGAATGTACAAAGAGATATTTTGGGCGGGCCTACCCAACAAAAGACGATAGGCCCGCCTATCGTGAGAAAAGAACCAAAAAGAAAGAGACAAAAAACTCTATTCAGTTATTGAGGAATCACAGAATATGTGGCCTGCATATCCAAGTTTAATATCAATTAAGCTAACTGCCATAATTGAGGAATTACAGGATATGTGGCCTGCATCTTTGCATGGTATACACAGGCTTTCAACTCAGACAAGTGGGTTGTGTGGATCAGAATCCATACCTTTGATCAATTTTACCCATCAGCAATTGGACTATGCCTTAAAAATCCCACTGATAGGGCAATCTTAATCTGCTAATTTGTAGCCTACAGAAGCACTTAAGAAGAGAAATTGAACAATGGTCCATATTCAACTGAAAAAAATCCAATGTGAGAGATTTTTTGGGCATTCTCCATCCACGGTGAGACTCAACAGCCCAATAAATAGATTGTTGAAATGTGAGACCCACTTGTCTGGCATGGAATTGAAAATGGTTACTTAAAATAAAATACATGACTAGCCAAATAGGAACAATGAGACTCGTAAACCGGATCATGGAAGAAAAGACGATATGATTCAGCAACAATTGCAGCACATGCATCACGAGGATCTTTAAACTTTGAAACCTGAAAATTTAATCATGAAATAAGGTGTAAAAGAAGAAATCATAGAATAACTGTAGTAGAAGAAATAAGAAGATCAATGCATAGAACAAAACCTTTATTATCAAAAGTAGAGCATCCAAGCTTGAAATGAATATTTTTATGTAAATGTCTTACAAATGAACCCATGTGAAGTAAATGTGCCATCCATGTTTATGAAAATGGACCCGAATATCCAACGAGATGAGAATCCCTCTAATGTAAAAGATAATGTTGTATTCAAAATTATATTCAGGAAATAATTTGAGAAGGAAAAATGTATTGAATCATTCAGCAAGCATTAATGTACCAGCCTGCAATTGGTTGAAGATGTTTACCAAATTTCCGTCAACCAAGCACTTCTGCATCTTTCTAATGAACAACCCAGATAAATCAACTACCAGCATCACACCATTAAAGACAACCAAATTAAAGGTAATGACAATCACAATCCAGCAAGCTTTTGGCACAATCAGTTCTACCACATAAATAGAAAATCACACTTAAATGCTCTAATGACATCATTGGGCTAATGCTGCCAAAATCAAAGACACATTTGACACTTGCAGAAACAAGTTGCAGCAGGCAGCAATGACAGTCCAGGACTGGACAGAGGGATTGGAACAGAGAACATTGCAAAAAAGAGTCTTCACCTCAAAATTGCATTTCAAAAACCCTGCAAAATGGGGATTTAGAATACACTCAAATCCCAAAACACCATTGGCAGGAAGATATGGTGAATTCCATCACGTTATTCATAGAAATAAATGAAAAGAAAAAGAAATATGGAGCACATCATAAACTTATGGGATCTTGGGTGGTTTGATCCTCACCGTAATAGTAGGTAGACAGAATAGTGATCCTCTCAGTCAGCTGAAAATGAAAGAACCATCAGTTCCAATGTTTTGAATGGACAAAAAACTCTAATCAGTTATTTAACTGTTGAAATTATTAACTTGTTAAACATACATGAAGCAATGAAATAATCATGTACAGAAACAAAATTCCAAACCCAAGATAAACTACAGATAATAATTTTGAATCTACATAGCATATAAACAGGCGCTGCTGGGATCCGCAACAAAGTCCGACAGATCGGGATTTTTGTAGGATATAACACATACATCAATCCATCACTGGCCTGAAAATAGAAAACTTTATAATCAACATTCCACATTTTACAAGACTAACCATTTAACTGGTGAATTTATGAGCTGGTATAGCATATCTACCTGCTTTCTGATCAGAGTTAGGGATGGTGAAGATCCATCTTCTTTCAAATTTGTTGAGCTTGCATCAGAGAGTTCACTTTCCTCAATCTCACTATTGTTAAGACAAATGGATAAGGATCAGTTCTGTATTCATGTAGCTGATAGAAGTAGCATGAACACAAAACTACACAGAAATTAGTAAAAGACAATTTGTCAAATTGGACCATAAGCTCATTTTATGAGGAAAATATAGGCTTATCTTGTAAATCATGAGATATATTGTCATAATCACATCATCCACAAATTCAAGGGATATATTTACCTGTAAAGTATTTCTGCAGAGGTAGCTTTCAGGCATAACAACTTTGGCAAGATGTGATGGTTGATAAATGTGGCATACAAGTAACTCAAATTAATCTGTCAGCACCAACTTAGATGCGTCATAATCCAGAAATTACCTTGATTTGATTACCAAACTAGCCAATTGGGGGACAAGTATCAGATGGTTAAAATTGAAAAAAATAAAATAAAAAATCCAACTGTTCAACAAATAAGTTTCCACAAATCAAGGTTAAGATTGTTGAACCAATCTGATTTTCAGATTATAACCTCTATCTACAGTGGACCCCACAATTTGAATGGCAAAATGAGATAATGCACGTCGCGTTTACAAATCTCTATCTCTAAGTGCCTGTGCATCATGCATCAAACTGTCCTACTTTCACTAGGGCAGAATAGTATAGAAACAACAACCAACTCATTTTGATTTCATTTTAGAGTGCTACGAAACTGAGGATGTGAACCTCATTTTTTTCTTTACCCATTTTGGGTCTGTTTCATTGTCCTGATTAAAACTCAGATTCTTAAAGTGAAGAGTCTGAAGACCATCCTAGTGAAGGTGATAAGATCAAAATTTATTCTTGGCATCAGGTGGTTGATCTTCAAGGCATTTATCCTCATTCCCACTGCTCTTACTGACCACACCAGCAAGAGTACTGCAATGAATAAACTCATTAGGGGAACAAAATCCCACTGTGCATGTAAGTTGGGGCATGGATTCTTCACTATGAAGAGATGTTCTGCATATAAGGTAAAGTTCAGGTTCAGTCGGGTTGAGGATTTTCAACTTACACTATGCTGTGGAGAAGGAACAGTTGAACATTTTGAATTATGTTATGGTAACTTGATCTCCACTTCTTTCATATCACAGACACCTGATTCTTTCCATTCATGCAAGCATTTATCGAGCTCTGCTCTGTTGCAAGCACCAAGGTTTCCAATCCACCATTTGACCAGTAGACAGTTTAACCTGCATTTTGTAGACATTGTAAGACAATACACCACAAACATCTGAGTTCATTAAAAAGTTGGAGGAAAACTGATATAAAATCCAACATGTACTGTCAAAGAGTATTTTGTTGGCTGATTAGTTTAATCCATCACTGTTAGTAGCACTGGAATCAGTGATGTAAGTACCTTTTCTTCTGGTAGAGCAGTGAAAATAGACCATTGGTAAAATGAAGGTGAAAAGGATATCTCAAAGTGTATTCCATCATTAGAAGTTTTAACTAAATTTGTTTTGTTCAGACAACCGAGGACAAGGTTACATCAGAAAACTCACATCCATCTCTGTTTTAGATGCTCCATTTCCAACAGGTGGGAGATCTCCAATTGTGTTTCTCACAGTTATTGCACGGAAGGGTGCCCCTCCCGCTGTACTCCTGACGGCAGCATATTGTACATCCCCTGGTAATGTGATTTTCAGTTCTGGGCCTGCAAAGACATGCATTGGCTCTGGCCACTCTGGGAGTCTCTTCTGGAGAAGCTGCCCATATGAATGCTCGTTTCCTAGACTGAGAAACACCAAAGGCTCCAGCCTCTAGAACACCAAATCTCACCTAAAAAGGCACACACAGAAATTATATAGCTGCTTTACAAGAGAAGAAGAAGAAGAAGAAGAAGAAGAAGAAGATCCCAAGTACATGCAAAGGGACAATACCTGATAACCCATTTCAAGAAGTGAAGCAAGCGTTAATCGGAATGTCTGCCCCTTGTTAAAAGAAACAAAATTCCTAACGTTTTCTAAAAGAAAAATCTTCGGCCAGAAGTAATCGGCAAAGGACAAAAATGAGTATACTGGGAAATAAGCCTTGTGAGGGAATAAAAGCTTACTTCATTAATTCAAATTCACCATCAGGTGGCACAAAACTGACAGTCTTTTCCGAGTTAAACCTTGTCATCATACATTGATGGAAAGTAACATCAATGAGCTCAATTGTCCTTCCACTAAAAGAAGTAGAGCATCTTTCAGGGCCAAGTCACCAAAAGAATTAGGAGAACCTAGCAATTATCAGTTTGTAGCTAAACAGACCACATATAACAGAGGTAACTGCAAATTTTAAGAAAAATAATCCCTTCAAAAACCGAGTTAGAACACTTATTGCAGAACACGGAGAACAAGTACTGCACTAGTCAGCCAACAAATGTATTTAGGAAAGCTAAAAACAGAACTTCTATTATTAAGCACACTTTACACTCACTTGCAAATCTACCACAATAATAGGAAATGGGAACTAAAACTTTACCAAAAATCATGAGTTTAACCACACAAATTCCGTCAAGCAGACAAACTGTCTCAAAAAACCGAAGGGCTAAGAAGCCACACAATCCCAAAAAAAAAGCAAAAAATGGAGGTTTCCATTCAATTGTTTCTTGCAGCATAAGAGAAAATGGATGACGTAAGTTCTGTGGCAAGTATGTAACTAAGCATCTCTCTCTGACTAATGAAGAAACTGTAGATGATATCAAGGATGAGGGAGCAAATAACTCAAAAATTGCAGCATCGATTGATACATGCAGCATTTCGTATATGACATGGATGCTTTCCAAAATTCCTGTGAAATTCAGGAAAAAAAAATCTAAAATTCCCCCCCCCCCCCCCCACAAAAAAAAAAAACCCTTCTCTTAAAAAGCTTCAAAACCATTGTCCTACAAGGGACCATCCACCTCTAGAGCCATGAACAGACCTGAACAAGGAAAGAAGGGCTAGCTTTGCCAACTTCAACTGCTCTTGGGAGTAGTTAGAAAATCTAAAAGATTGAAAATCCATTGTCCTTACACAAATGTGCAAGTCCTGAAACATTTTTTTAGGTAAGTTAGAACTGTGCTTTGACATAATGAGTACACTGGGAAATAAGCCACTTCCAAAATACCCACCAATATAGCTTCTCCAATTTTACCAATTATAAAGGTAAGTCTTTAGAATTTTAAGAAACAAAACTATGTGAGATTACTTCAGGATCATTTGAATTGGGGGCCTCTAGATGCACTGGATATTTCAATTACCAGGTATTGCAATGCCTGGGTGGTGTAACTGCTGGCAATTATAATGAAACAATGTTTTTTCAAACACACTAATATCCACAAAGGGTTGGATGTTTCAAACAGACTAATAAAACATATTGGAAATTAATGAAACAGAAACTATAGTACAAGCTTTACAATCAATAAATTGAAAGGTCTCAAAATTGTAGAATAACAACAAGGCATCAATGCCATTCAGTCCCGAAAGGTGGTATTTTGGTAGATGGATATCATCACTGGCCAACAGCTTAAAGCTTTCAAAGGGTTGAGATCTGAGAAGGATTTAATATCACATGACTAAACATATATTTTATATGACCTCAGATCATAATTAAATTGTGAGAAAGAACAAATGCCATAGAGAATTATATGGTTCCGGTCAGTGCAAGAAATACGATTTTAAAAATCTTGAGATACCATCACAAGATTTTCAAAAACTCACCAGATTCTAAATATCACATTCCTATGCCAACATTAACATGAGAAATAGTAAAAATTACAGGCTTATTATACAAATATATAAATATATATTTAAATTTTAGATGTATAAGAAACTCTTAAAATATTTTTTCTTTGAGATTTTCTAGATAACATTCCAAAAAAAAAAAAAAACCTTTGGAGAAAATCTCCTCTGAATTTTCAGGGCCAAGAAACATCATCAATCATGTGACTCATCAAAAAATATAATAATAAATCAGAAAGATATGAAAAATGGTAATACAAACTCAACATGAATGACACTCGTAGTAGAAAACAGAGGAAGTGTAAGTACAACATGACAAGCTACAAACATAACATAAAACAATGGCTCTCCGATATAAACACATAAAACTTGTAGTAGAAGACAGAGGAACATTGTGGGGATGTTCTATGCACAATGAAGCCAAAATGTGAACTAGTTAGACCACCTAAGGTGGATCCCACATTTATAGGGCCAACCAAATGTCAATTGAACATTTTATATTTCCTCTTACATTCCCACAAGAAGTAGAACCACAAGAAAATTAAACCTTTGAGAATAAATATAGCTAAGATCTGCTAGTCCTTTTTGACAAACATAAAAGAACCAATGACAATTCTATGACTCCATTGCAGTTGGCACTTGGCAAGATCTGCTAAATATCCTTTTCTGTTATTCCTCGTTGCTGCTTTGATGGCACTCTGCCTTTAGATTCCACCATCAGGATGAGCTCCACTCATCAAAGTGGCAGCAACACATCTCACATCTGACCCCCTTTTGTTACTGTCTTTACAGTAAAAGCTAGCTCCTAGTAGCAACAAAAAGGGTCTGTCATTTCCCTCCTAACCACCTTCTCACCTGACCAAATCATCCCTCCTAGTTTTGGCCTTGAAATGACTGTTCTTGAGCTTGAGAGCTTATTCAAAGAGTTGGAGGAGATTCTCACCTCCTCCAATGGCTCTTTGGCCCTTCCCATCCCTCCCTTATCCCCAGCTTCTCTTGTCATCCCCCTGTCCATCTATGGAAAAAAAAAAAAAAATCCTCCTTTTCATCACATTACAACACGTTCAACTCATCCAAACAATAGACGCCTAAAAGCTACCAAAGAAACAGAATATCTACAGCCGAAAAAAGGGGGAAGGACAATCATCTGCCCTAATCCAATATAAAAACTAAAGAAACCCTATAACTCAGCTATGAACAACACAAAAATCTAAATTATCAAATAGATGAATCCAAACGAAAGTCGAATCTACAAAATCGAAAACGGGATTGGGATTTTCAGAACTTACATTAACAGATCTTGAAGATTGGGAGATTCTTCTATTGGTGGAGAGTCCTTGAAGGAGATGCAAGACGCTTTGGGACCTAAGATCCGATTGATGTCATCATGGTTATAGAGCTCGTAGTTGAATCCCTCAGGGACCTTGAAAAAAAAAAATCATATATCCATCTTGGACGATCATCGGATGGTATGGCTGGAAGAACGACTTCCATATTCTCCAAGAAATCCAAGTTCCTGATGGTGGGGATGATGATGTTGAGCTCGTCTTTGAGTAGAGGAGTAGAAGGCACGACCACGACAGAGGGGAGAGAGAGGGAGAGAGTTGGGGGCAGGGAGAGATGGACGACATGGATCAAACACATACATAGTGGAGGGCCCCACAATTTTAACAATCACAAATTGGATCAGGTTTCAACACCTTTATGCCACATTTTTCGATGCCAAATTCAAACGTAAATAGCTCTCTTCCAATCAGGTGTAATTAGTAATGATTATTCATTTACGCTATATTTGTTGTGGAAATTGAAAAACAAACGGGCCCTAAGTGCACAAGCATGCACACCCACCTATTTCTAAAGCAAACAGGCAATCAAGAGTAGGTGCATTAATATATGCATGTAAAGCATGAAGATGTACATTTAAGTTAATCTTTGCATACTCAAATGTAGCAGGCATCGATATGATATGATGTAGGAATTCTATGATTCTACATACAACTTTGAGATATCATTTATATGTAGGTAGATTATGGACATATTCCTTCGGATCTATATTTTTTTTTCCCCTTCTATAACCACTATGCAAATGATAAATGTCTTATTTCTTACTCACAGGAATGATAAGAGAATGTTTCAGAGAGGTTTGCTTGAATACATCCTAATGTAATGTAGTATGATACATCAAGACTTCAGCCTTTGAATCTGGATTCCAAATATCCAAACCATTTACATGATAGGTCTCACTTTGTATGGTGGAAAGACATCAAATAGAATCACTCAAATTGGATTATTTCAACCCTTAGATAATTTTGGTCTTTTTCTTTAAGCATGAACGTTCACCATAATCTTCGTATAATCAACGGGTAGAATAATTCAATCTTAGTTTTTTTGGGTATCCCACATCCAAGGGGAGCCCTATCAAATAAACAGTTTCTATCATTGAAAAAAGAGCAAATCCAGCTGCTAAAATCCCGATGAATCTTATCGGGAATCTTATTGTAATATTTTGGGATGTCTTCAAGCAAACTTCTATTTAGATTGATCTAATGCTTTGAACATTAATGAAATCTAATGGAAGATAAACATTCCACACCATTTTACCAATAAGGAACTATAATTGAATAGTAGATAGTACTGCTTACTAGCTAAAGCCTAATTTCTTGGTTGAGCTTCCTCTACGTCTTTCAGGGAAACTTCCTTGGGGTTGACTTAAGCTCCCCAAGAGGGTAGCCATTAAAGAAACCTATCCTTGGTCCATAACATCATTTTAGGGATGTCGTCACGAGCTTTGCAGGTGTGTGTGAATGCTAGAGGGGTCTTTGCTATTTGACAATCCATAAAAGTATCAAGGTAGATTTCATTATAAGAGGAGAATGTGTGACTTTGGATTTTAATAGCTCTCTAAGAAGTCCAATTTCCTTGATGATATTAGACACTTCAAAATGAATGTCGTCCCATCTTGCACACTTCAAGTGAATGTCATGAGCATGACACCACATCTAATCGATTTTCTTACCTTTTAGCAATTGTAGAAGTAGAACATGGTAAGATAGAGGGTGGCTCAAATATCATTCATTATGTAGAAAGCAAGGAAAAGAGGAGGATGTGTGACTTTGGATTTTAATAGCTCTCTAAGAAGTCCAATTTCCTTGATGATATTAGACACTTCAAAATGAATGTTGTCCCATCTTGCACACTTCGAGTGAATGTCATGAGCATGATGCCACATCTAATTGATTTTCTTACCTTTTAGCAATTGTAGAAGTAGAACATGGTAAGGGTGGCTCAAATATCATTCATTATGTAGAAAGCAAGGAAAAGATGCTAAAAGCAACATGGATTTAGAAGTGGTAAACAAGGACAAGAGAAACTAAGTTGCATGTATAAGTCCGCATGGTAGTTAGGAACCAAGCAAAGATTTGTTTGCTTCACTTGTTTGAGGCCAACGGACTAGAGTTTACCATTTAACATACTAACCATTTTTGCAAAGCTCAAATGAATTTAACAGCACCATGGAGCTAACTAACTATTGCATAGCAGTAAAGTTAGAGTTGCACGCATGTGGATTTGTGGAAAGATAAAGGCCTAATTGGCTAATTCATCATTGTTAGTGCAGGATAAAACCAATCTTCAAGTGGGTCTCACAATGAATGAATCCTAGTACAAACCAGTCTTCTCCTGAAGCTTGTTTAGGCTGAAAATCTTCATGCATGCTTCAACATCTTCTGATGAAAGCCCTGCTCGTGAAGTTCTCAGTTGTTCGAAAACTTCTTCAAGTGGCAAGCGCTCATGTGAATCAAATAATCGACAAGGTGTGAGCAGTATGGCATGGAAACATAAAAAATTAGCTTTTAAGATGTATCCGTGTACACTCCTTGCCAAGTCAATTGCATCACGGAGGAAATTTTCGGGGCCAAGCAAAGGATTTCCTAGATCATCCATGGTTTAAAACTCCCAAGGCCCCGAGTGATCTAACAATCAAATCTTCCTCCGGAGCATAGAGCTAGAATCCCTAGAACTGTAGGTTTATGACACCACCTTCTGATGTAGCTCGGGTTTTTAAAAAAAAACATTCTTTCCCACAAGAATAAAATATGTTCAAAATTAAATGTTCAAGATCTTCGCTACTGGTCTTATAGGCCTAAGTACCTATTTGCATAGATGGAGCAAATGAAAACTTAACCATGAAGTAGCAAAAACCTCCCAAGTTCTTATGGTTGGAAAAAATAAAAATCCAATAATTTCCAAAAATTATGAAACTCCATAAATTGGCTTTCTAGAAGAGAATATTGTCCGAATTTAAAACCTAAAAAACATAACAAAGGAACTAACCGATGATTGGGCAAAATCAAGGAAAAAGGGTTGTCCCTAGGCTGCTTGGGAAGCCATTAATCTTGTGTCATCCACAATACTTTACTTGCTGCTCTTTAAGTCTTTTAGATAAGCGTCAATGTGGTTATGAAAGTCCATAAAATGGCTTTCCAGAAAAGAACACTTTCTGAATCTAAAACCTAAAAACATAACAAAGGAACTAACCGATGATGGAGCAAATCAAGGAAATGGGTAAAGGTGGGTAAAGGTCCCTACGCTGCTTGGGAAGCCTTCAATGTTGTGTCATATGCAATATTTTATTTGCTGCTTAGTCTTTTAGATAAGCATCAACATGGTCATCATTAAAAGTTCTATAAGTACAGCTAAAAAGGAGATCGTTAAAGACTAGGAATCCTTGCAATAAAATTTGATTATCTGATACTCGAGAGGTTTTTTCTTTTCACAAGATCGCAACAACAAGCCCACAAAATGCACACAATGATGCGGACATCAGTGGTGCGTCCTTTAGAGTGTCCCAGAGGAGGAGGCGTCATCGACAGAGTACCAAATCGGAGGAGTTGATGTGGATAGACGACGGGTCCATCGGACCCACTTTCTGACGCGCTACGAGTGCAGGAGCGCCATGACCGCACCCCGACTATATATCCATGGGTCGGATTTCACACCCTACTACACAGGTGTTCACCTCGACCATAGATCCATGGGTCGGATTTTACACCCTACCAAATGGGTGTTTTAGTTTTGGACTTTTTTGTTATTTTCTTGTTTCAGGGGCTTTATTGCAACTTTCTTTATTTTTCGTCTTTTTGTTATTTTTCTTGTTTCCAGGGGCTTTAGTGCACTTTTACTTTTTCCATAGCTTATATATATGTTGTGAGGAATCCTATTTTCATTATTATTGAATGAATAAGAATTCGTCTATTTTCTTCCTTTTTATTCAAGAGATTGAGGTTTCAGGATTGGCCCTTGGGTGTTGAGGATTCCACCCTGATTTCGGGTTTCCCTCTTTCTAAGATCTTCGAGGTGCAGGAAAAGGTAAGGATCATCCTCCTCCTTATCTTTTGACAACAAAGGACTCATACCTTCTTCACCTCAAACCCCTCATCCTTCACCCCTTTCGTTTCTCTCTAGATACCCCTTTCTAGTTCGAACAGAAAAGAGGGATGGTTAGTCAGTAGAATCAAATCCATGCTTACTCGTGGATTGACTTATGCTAGATCTAGGATATCCTCATAACCCGAGGTCCTCCCTTTTTACTGTTTATATGATCTTATGCTAAGGGGCATGATCCTGGCGGAATAACCTCATCTTCGTGTTGAGATTCACCTAATCCCTTTGATTGGAAACAGTTAGTTGATTGGTGTATTTATTTGAATATTCTTTAACCTGATTATACATGCATCTAGGGTTAGGTTATCACATGTCCCTGCATCACACAATCAACGTGAAACGGACAAAGAATTGTATGGTAAGCCACCATAAAAATCGTACGTATTGCATATGATATATTTGGAGTCATAAACAAGTTGATAAATTAAGCACAATTTGATAAAGTAAAAGCAAAAAGAATTTGATCATGTACATTATACCAATTTGAGGGAAACGATAAAATCATGTAACCATTACCACTTTCTCTAGGCTAGCTGATGTGCTCATCTTACAGAAGCGAAAACCATCGCTCTCTCTTGCCTTATTCTCATTCCAAGAACCTTCTCATGCCCAAATATAATCAAACGATGTTTTGAAAAAATATGCTACTTTTTTTAAACATATTTCTTTTGGCTTTTGTGGAGAGAACTAGAAATTTTTTATTTGGGGTTATCTTTAATGAGCTTGAGAGACAACATGCTTGGTAAATAACATCTAGATGGCATAGACTTTTCGCTTGCCAAGAAGGGGCATATTGCCCTCTGTTGGTTGTGGGCTTCTTCATACCCTCTAAGGTGATTCCTCTTCTTTAAAGAAGTCTGATTATTCATGGTTGTGGATATGAATGATAGGTCTTCATAGGAAATTGCTACAAACCTCAAAAGTAAACATTGTAAAACACAATTGACATAGAGGCTACTTGCAAAGAGCATTGATTTTGAAGTTCAAACCCAATCATTCAAAATGAAAAAAATGAAAAAAAATAAAATCCACAGGTGCATTTACTTACAGTTGAAGTCCCCTTGACGATGACACCACATTTGCAAGTTAGATCAAGAGCCCTTTCCAACAATCGCGAATACTAGTGCAAAAACTAAAGAATGCATGCAAAGAGATGGCATGTAATAGTAAATACATAAAACCAAGGATTATCAGTTTCAGAGCCACACCCATATCCACAACATCACAATGTTTAATACATTATTCAGCACTCAAATCACACACCTTGCCTATATAACTAGCCCATCAATCTTAAACAACCTATGACAATTCATCTTCTTATTTCAAATATGGAAATTTGAGAAGAGATTAATAATTTTTCCACTAATGATTTCCTCATTCTAAATAACTTAGATCCATATTACACAATTTCTTTCGATCACTATAAATAGCTATCACATGCCATTAAAACAAATGATACACATCGTGCAATATGCAAATTGACAATACCACACAAAAGAAATACCCTTAGACATAAGATTTGTTATCGTGCACAAATGGCGCGTACATCAGTGGAGTTTTCAGATACTCCAATTCTTTTGTGGATTACCCACTCCTCATTGCTTGATAGGATAACGATAGGAACGGAAAAAAATGAAAGGATTTCCTTTTGCTTAAGGACTTCTCGGAGAGAAGAACTTCCAAATGAGTTTAGAAGGTTAAATGGCTAAAAAAACATCATTACAATGTGAAAAAAAACTAAAATACCATCAGAGTTCCATAGTTTCAAAACTAAGATATTTTGTAAGCTCCTTTTTCACTGGCCAAAGATTCCAAAAGGATCACTTTGTACTAATTCAATGGTCGCAATGGTAACAACATTGGACTCAAAGCCTCCAGATTGTGAAGTCTCTTTGTTCATTTTTCAAGTATTTTCGTTATAGCAACTACCTTGGTCACACTTTCGAAAAGTGAAACCCCACCACATCTTTTGACACCTTAGATTTGAGTTAGAGGAGAAGAATGAGTTCAACTCAGCTCATCCTTGTGCTAAGATTCGAACAATGCCTTCAATTGGAGGTCAATGAAATTTGGCAATTGGTGTAGTTTATTATAATGTGTACTTGGCGTAGTTGTTTGGGAAAACAGAGAAATATTTTGAAGATCAAGACATCTTCAAATGGCAATATGCCCTTAGCCTGAATATTTGTTATCACGCACAAATGAGCTCCTCAATGCTTGATAGGATAAAGATAGGAACGAAAGAAATGAAAGGAGTGCCTTTTGCTTAAGGATTTCTCAAAGAGAACAACTTCCAAACGGGTTTAGAAAAGTACATTTACTTCTGAAGTGTTTTCAAACACTATACATAGAGCTTAACTTCCAAGAGAGCTTAGAAAATATCTTACTTTTGAAACTAGACATCATTTAGGTTAATTGGCTACAAAAAACATCATTACAATGTGGAATAACCAAAATACCATTGGAATTCAATGGTTTCAAAAGTAAGATATTTTCTAAGCTCTATGTAAAGTATAACATTCACAAACACTCCAGACGTATCAGAGGCTCTGACAATGTTGTTTCTCCTCTCAATTTGCATCTAAGAAAGTATTAGAGGCCCTGACCCGTAGATTTGAGAAGATTCATAGCCGAAGTTTCCAAAAGGCTCACTTCATGCTAACTTTCATTTCTTCTCTCAATTTGCATCTTACAAGCAAAGACGATACAGATTCATAGACGATATTGAAGCAATTTCTTAGTGAAAAATTGTACGAGAAAATTTTGAAGATACCAGGTGATCATGAATGAGTGGTCGTAGTTGTGATGTTAGTTCCACAAACATTAGGAGAATGAAAGGGCAAGTAAAAAATAATTTACGTGGAAAAGAAATTTACCTTAATTCAATAAAATGAGCAATTTTGAAAATCAGTTAAATTTAAAAATTAAAAGACTTAAAACAGATAGAGGAGGTTGAGTATGAATCTTCTCAATTTAGAGAATTATGTGAAACTAAAGCTCCTTATACACTAGAACAGAATGAAATAACAGAACGTAAGAATAGAACCCTTAAGGAGATGATGAATGCTATGTTAAATAGTTTAGGCTTACCCTCAAATATGTGGGGAGAAGCAATTCTGTCCGCTTGTTATATTCTAAATAGGATTCCTTCTAAGTCTTCTGAACAAACACCATACGAACTTTGGAAGAAGCATGTTCCTATTTATAAATATATTAAAGTATGGAGGTGTCTTGCTAAAGTAGGATTGCCTGAAACTAAGAAAAGAAAGTTAGGCCCTAAAACGACCAATTGTGTATTTATAGGTTATGCACAAAATAGTGCAGCCTACAGGTTTCTAGTTTTAAAGACTAAGGATAATATTCTAGATCCTAATACAATTATAGAAGCTAGGGGCACAGTTTTTTGAGAATATATTCCCTATGGACACAGAGTTTTTTGAGAATGTATTCCCTATGAAATCTAAGTCTATAGGAATAGAGGAAGTTAATGGATCAGATATTACGTCTACTAGTAAAAGTGCTTATGAGAAAGTAATAGAAGAGATACAACCAAGAAAAAGTATTAGAGTTAGAAGAGAAACAAACCTAGGAGATGGTTTTTTCACCTTCTTAGTAGAAGATGATCCTACAACTTATACAGAAGCGATTAAATCTCCAGATGCAACCTTCTGGAAGGAAGCAATAAATGATGAGTTAGAATCTATTATATCCAATAATACTTGAAAACTTGTAGACCTACCACATGAGAACAAACCAATAGGTTGTAAATGGGTGTTTAAAAATAAACTAAAACTAGATGGGACTATTGATAAGTTTAATCCTAAGTTGGTAGCAAAAGGCTTCAAACAAAAAGAAGGAATAGATTATTTTGATACCTATTCCCCTGTAACTAGGATTACAACTGTAAGGGTAATAGTGATAGCTTCCATATTTAAACTGGTGGTACACCAGATGGATGTTAAGATGGCTTTCCTAAATGGAGATTTAGTAGAAGAGATATATATGGAGTAACCTGAGGGTTATAAGATATCAAGTATGTAGACTAATTAAATCACTATATGGTCTAAACCAGGCTCTTAAACAATGGCATGAAAAATTTGATGGTGTTTTGAAATCAAATGGTTGATGTAGATAGGTGTGTATATAGTTAATTTTCTGGAAATGATTGTGTTATTATTTGCCTTTATGTTGACGACATGCTAATTTTTGGAACTAATATTAAATTAGTTAATGCAATTAAGAAATTCTTGTCATCTAAATTTGACATAAAAGACTTAGGAGAGGCTTGTGTAATCTTGGGTATTGAAGATAGTGGTTTTGTATTATCACAATCCCATTCAATTGAAAAGCAACTGAGAAAGTTTGACCATTTTGACTATTTACCTGTCAGTACACCTTATGATTACAGTGTAACTCTCATGAAGAATACAAGTAGTATTATGTCTCAATTGGAATATTCCATAATAATTGGTTGCCTCATGTATCTAACAACTGTACTAAACTAGACAACTTTTGCATCAGGAAGACTAAGTAGATATACATATAACCCTAGAAAAGAGCATTGGAATGCTTGTTTAGGATTTTGCGATACCTAAAAGGCAGTATGGCCTATGGTTTACATTATAATGGTTATCTTGTTGTATTAGAAGGATACAGTGACGCCAATTAGATCACTGATTCAGATGAGACAAAATCCACTAGCGGATATGTCTTCACTTTGGGTGGAGGAGCAATCTCTTGGAAGTCTACCAAGCAAACGTGTATCGCTCGGTCAACAATGGAATCTGAGTTTATTGCCTTAGAAAAGGCTAGATCAGAAGTCGAGTGGCTTAGAAATCTCTTAGCTAATGTACCATTGTGGCCAAAGCCTGTATCGGCCATGTTTATTCATTGTGATTGTCAAACAGCTATAGTAAAAGCAAAGAGTAAAATATATAATGGAAAGAGCAGGCATATTAGACTTAGACACAACATAGTGAAACGCATGTTGCGTGATGGAATTATATCTATTGACTTTGTGAGGTCAGAAAAGAATCTGGTAGATCCTCTGACCAAAGGACTATCTAAAAGATTAGTCAATGATATATCGAAGGGAATGGGGCTAAGCCTAATATATGAGCTGCCAGTGTCGACAACCCAACTTATACAAGTAGAAATCCCATGAGATAAGTTCAATGGGTAAATAACAAGACACGAGGTAGACAATTGCACTGAGATAAATGAGCCCCTTCTATAGTGTAGTCGTGCGAGCAACAACGCAGAATGATGAGTTTTTAGAACTCTTAATGGATTCGTAGCCATATATTTGGTGGTGTATATAGTTGTTGCATACACTTGATGGAATTCACTGATATGGATGTGGAGGTGGAGGCCGCTTCCTATGAGAATCTAGGCGAATTCTCTAAAACACTCATGAGATCTAGGTAATTGTGTATGGCCAAAAAGCACCGAACTACAGAATCACTTGCAGAAGAATATTTGTGTGAGTGGCATGTACTTGCGATTTACACTAAAAGGATTCAGGTTCAAGACTATAGTGTCACCTGATTCTTGTAAATCTGTCTTGCTTAATCTAATGTCAGTTCAAGTCTATGGTGACATTGACATCATTGCACAACTATTACGCTTTAACTCGAAAGACTTTTTATTTTGAAACATGTGGTGGATTGTTGTATTTTGTTTCAAAATTTATATTAAAATTGGAATTTCAAATATTTTGGTTTTCCTCCGCATTTGAAATTTATGGTGCTTTTGAGTTGTGGGTTTTGTCTCATATCGTATTTACCAAAGAAAATCTTCTTCTATATAAGATAGGCCTTTTGCCTTAGGGCTTAAGCCCCATTCAGGGGGCATATGAGTTTGGTCAAGGGGGGTATGCTAATAGCTCTAATCTAGGCCATTAACGACACGTGCAGGCGCTGAGTCCGTGTGCGAGACGGGACGAGACGGGCCGGGCCACAGGCACGTGTGCGGGTGCCGATGCGGGTGCTTGATGCACCACTTCAGAGTCTGTATAAGGACTTTCGTTCCAGTTTTAAAACTACAAAAAATCTTTTCTTCTATTATGAAAACTCTCTCTGTCTTCTGGTTTACGAGTTTTGGTTGCTGAGTTCGTCACTGAGGCAACTCGGCACTTTCGGGTTAAACTGCAAGTGGTTTAAGCCCGCGTATAGTGAGTGCACCGCTGGGACCGGGTCATAGTTGTTATATCCTGGAGGTCAATTGCTTTGGAAACTTGTTGCACTTGGGACGCTGTTCAAGGGGAGAAAATTCGATTTCAAGCCGAGTGACTCACGTCACGCCTCGACTCAACCCTACAAGTCATCTATCTCAAAATTTATTTTCTTTTTTGGATCTTGGTTTTTTTAATAGACTATTTGATTCAACCAAATAATCTAACATGTAGCTGTTTAAGCAAACATACAAAAATTTTGAAGATCAAGACATCTTCAAATGGCAAAATGATATGTTGAGTTTGGATCGTGAAAAGCAACTTCAATCGTATGATGAGTTTGGATCGTCGAATGAGCCTAATGATATGAACAATTTTTATCTACTGAATGGCTCAAGCATGTCAATGATTTTTATCCATCGAAATGGCCAATGTCAAAGGTTTGGATCACTAGAAATGGGTCGAATCATATTGATTTGTATCGTTGTAAAATGAAACCTAATTGATTGAATTGTGTAATATAATAGAAGAGGGTTTTAGCGCATGGATCAACTTAGCATATCCATTGCCATGGATCATGAAAAGCAGCTTCAGTCATATGTTGAGTTTGGATCATGAAAAGCTGCTTCAATCATATGTTGAGTTTGGATCATGAAAAGCAACTTCAACGTATGATGAATTTGGATCGTGAAAAGCAGCTTCAATCGTATGATGAATTTGGATCGCGAAATTAGCCTAATCACACGAACAATTTGGATCCACTGAATGGCTCAAGCATGTCAATGATTTTTATCCATCGAAATGTCCAATGTCAAAAGTTTGGATCACTATATATATATTTGTTAGCCTGTTAGTACACCCCACTATCAGTTCACACTTCACTGTCAGCTACCCCCACTTGGGAATTGATACCATGACCTAAGTGTTGAAACAAGAGGTTCGGATCACTAGAAATGGGCCAAATTACATTAATTTGGATCGTTATAAAAGGAAACCCGATTCATTGAATTATGTATAGAACAGAAGAGGGTTTTAAGGCATGGATCAACTTAGCACATCCATTGGCATGGAACATGAAAAGCAACTTCTACCATATGATGAGTTTGGATCATGAAAAGCAGCTTCAATCATATGTTGAGTTTGGATTGTGAAAAGCAACTTCAATCATATGATGAGTTTGGATCATGGAAAGTAGCTTCAATCGTATGATGAGTTTAGATCGCCGAATGAACCTAATGATATGAACAAATTTGATCCACTGAATGGCTCAAGCATGTCAATGATTTTTATCCATTGAAATGGCCAATGTCAAAGGTTTGGATCACTAGAAATGGGCCGAATCATATTTATTTAGATCGTTGTAAAAACAAACTGTCTTGATTGAATTGTGTATCAAACCGAAGAGGGTTTTATCGCATGGAATAACTTAGCATATTCATTGTCATGGATCATGAAAAGCAGCTTCAATCATATGATGATTTTTGATCATGAAAAGGAGCTCGAATCATATGTTGAGTTTGGATCATGAAAAGCAGCTTCAATCATATGTTGAGTTAGTATCATGAAAAGCAGCTTCAATCATATGTTGAGTTGGGATCATGGAAAGCAGCTTCAAGAATATGATAAATTTGGATCGCCAAATGAGCTAAATCATTGGAACAATTTGGATCCATTGAATGGATCAAGCATGTCAATGATTTTTATCCATCGAAATGGCCAATGTCAAAGGTTTGGATCACTAGAAATAGGCTGAATCATATTAAGTTGGATCGTTATAAAAGGAAACCTAATTGATTGAATTGTGTATAGAACAGAGGAGGGTTTTAAGGCATGGATCAACTTAGCACAAAAATTTGCATGGATCATGAAAAGCATCTTCTACCATATGATGAGTTTGGATTATGAAAAGCAGCTTCAATCATATGTTGAGTTTGGATCATGAAAAGTAGCTTCAATCGTATGATGAGTTTGGATCGTCGAATGAGCCTAATGATATGAACAATTTTTATCCACTGAATGGCTCAAGCATGTCAATGATTTTTATCCATCGAAATGGCCAATGTCAAAGGTTTGGATCACTAGAAATGGGCCAAATCATATTTATTTGGATCGTTGTAAAAAGAAACCTGATTGATTGAATTGTGTAATCGAACAGAAGAGGGTTTTAGCGCATGGATCAACTTAGCATATCCATTGCCATGGATCATGAAAAGCAGCTTCAATCATATGTTGAGTTTGTATCATGAAAAGCAGCTTCAATCATATGTTGAGTTTGGATCATGAAAAGCAGCTTCAATCGTATGATGAGTTTGCATCGTCGAATGAGCCTAAAGATATGAACAATTTTTATCCACTGAGTGGCTCAAGCATGTCAATGATTTTTATCCATCGAAATGGCCAATGTCAAAGGTTTGGATCACTAGAAATGGGCCGAATCAAATTTATTTGGCTCGTTGTAAAAAGAAACCTGATTGATTGAATTGTGTAATCGAACAGAAGAGGGTTTTAGCGCATGGATCAATTTAGCATATCCATTGCCATGGATCATGAAAAGCAGCTTCAATCATATGTTGAGTTTGGATCATGAAAAGCAGCTTCAATCATATGTTGAGTTTGGATCTTGAAAAGTAGCTTCAATCGTATGATGAATTTGGATCGAGAAATGAGCCTAATCATATGAACAATTTGGATCCACTGAATGGCTCAAGTATGTCAATGATTTTTATCTATCAAAATGGTCAATGTCCAAGGCTTGGATCACTAGATGGGCCAAATCATATTAATTTGGATCGTTATAATAGGAAACCCGATTCATTGAATTGTGTACAGAACAGAAGAGGGTTTTAAGGCATGGATCAACTTAACACATTTAATGCCATGGAACATGAAAAGCAACTTCTACCATATGATGAGTTTGGATCATGAAAAGCAGCGTCAATCATATGTTGAGTTTGAATTGTGAAAAGAACCTTCAATCGAATGATGAGTTTGGATCATGGAAAGCAGCTTCAATTGTATGATGAGTTTGGATCGCGGAATGAACCTAATGATATGAACAAATTCGATCCATTGAATGGCTCAAGTATGTCAATGATTTTTATCCATTGAAATGGCCAATGTCAAAGGTTTGGATCACTAGAAATAGGCCGAATCATATGAAGTTGGATCGTTATAAAAGGGAACCTGATTGATTGAATTGTGTATAGAATAGATGTAACGCCCTGAAATTCGGGGGTCGAGCATAACTCAGCTCCCGAGTTTCAAAACATCACTTATGCAACATAATTAATGAGAGATGTATGTTGACTGTATTAGTGCATAAAACATGGAATAGATTAAGTCCAAACACAGATATGATTCAGGGACAAGTGAATAAAGCAAGCGGAAGACTTAGTAAAATATGTGTACAAGTGTAAATCCCTGAATTAATCCAGATCGTGTGAAAGTGTTATTTAACAAAATTATAAGTATCAATTACATCGTTGGGATTCAAAAATAGCCTAATCCCGGAGATCTCGCGAAGCATCGAGGCTCGCTAGAACCCGTCTCGAAGCCGCATATAGAGAAGGCGCCTGCGTCATGCCATCCAGGCTCGCTCTGCCTCGACGCCGCATCCACATCCGCAACATCAGGGCCTAAGACAGAGTCCGGTGGGTGTGTAACACGGCCCTCAAACGTGGGAGTGAGTGATCAACTGGGAACAATAAGGCACTAGTTAACATGTTATCAGTTCAATCAAACAGTAATGATAAAGCAGGACAATTAAATAAATCCTAAGTACTCTTGTTAATGCAAGGATGAATGCAATATGATGCGTGCCCTCCCGCGTACACCCTCAGCGTCTTCATCTTACGTTACGCATGACATCGCCTCAAAGTGCGCCACATCTACAAAGCACATGCAAATGCGGTGCATGGATATGATTACCAAGTTGTTATTAGTCCAATTCATACAACAGGATTGGGAAGCTAAGATACCTTCCTCATATCACCATCCAAACAGTAATCCATACTAGGGTCGTCAATCCTAGACATCTCATACGATCATACATTTGAGGTCGTAGCAAAGGGCTCGTCACCAATCAATGTACGCCTTTCATGCCTTTACTACCACAATTTGGCTCGTCACCTCCTTGCGGTATTCAGGTATGCTCGAGGTCACTCCAAAGGGCTCGTCACCAATCAATGTAGGCCGACAGCACGAATATAGTGTCCCATACCACCATAATCGGCTCACGAGTTTAGTTGCTCACTGGTCACTACGGGGAGGCTCGTCACCCCAGCGTAGGCCGACAGCTCGACCACGGTGTCCCATACCACCATGTCCGGCTCATGAGTCTTAGCGGATCAAGTACCATAGTTAATAGGATGTCACTGGTAAGTTCGGTACCCTAGATTCAAGCAGTAGCGTCCATACATGGTTAACATACATCGGACAATCGGGTTATTTGACGAACTCGACTAGAACGAGCGCACGTTGAATTGAACGACATAGAGTGCGCAAACACTCCGCGTGGCCAAACCACTGCCGACAACTCTAATACGGCTCGGGTTCGTCTAATACGTCCTACGTGGCGAAAGCAATCTCAACCACGCATACAGGGTCAACTACCGATTTCCTGGACTAAGGCATAGTCCCAAACACTTTACACTACTACAGATATTCATATGGAACGTAAGACAGTAATGGAACAACAACTCGAATCATGGTACACCAGCACTTGAAGAATATCAACTTAACATAAATGTAAGCATAGGAGATGCTTGAATTTAAATAACTTGGAATGTAACTGCATAAAGGAAATCATGCGCATCAATAGGAGTATTGAGAATCACTTCTCAACGCCCACAATTAGTGTAATCAGTTACACTTAGATCATTCATGCATTTCTACAAACACTTAGCATACATGGAACAACATACATGACGTATGTTGGAATACATGCACTTAGACAATTCCTTTTACCAAGGAGTTATCATACATGCCTCTAGCATACATACATGACAAATAATCATGGCAAACATAAGTACGTATTTTATACGTATACGGTACTTTATAAATACACTTAGAATACACAAATCTCAATATAGCACATGCATATCAGGAAAGCAATGTAAACACAACATTTGGCATGTGAAATCTCATCCATAACAAGAATAAATCACTAACTGGGATTGAAAGCCGTGAAAATCATAACCTATACACTTAAAGTCCTCACCTTAAGCAAAGAAAGGAACACCGAACTGATTTAGACGAGTTGTCTTCGTCAACGGCGTTAGAATACCCTAAAATAAGGATAGAAATGAGATACAACAACACCAAGTCTAGTCTAAGCTCTAACACAGGTTAGGGTTAGGTTAACTTACCCCAAAAGGACTCAAAATCGTCAGAAGAACGATTCAAAGTGAAGGTTCAAAGATGAAGAAGAACAAGGAAGAATCCAAGATGATTCACCAACTTATCTCTCTCACTTTCTCTCTCTTTTCCACTCTCTTTCCAAGCTAGGGTTAGAGAAAAATCGTATGGAAATGAGAGCTAGGGTTTAAGGACTATAAATAGGCCTTAGAATGATGGAAATAACCCCAGGGTCAAGGTATACTTAGGTTATAACCAAAGTAAGCCTTTCTCGATCTAACGAAGCACTTCTGGTGGGCCTATAACCACGAAAGGTCAGACTTAAGCTCCTTGACCATGGATCTAGGTCAAGCAGAGTTTTCATACCGACCGGCTCTTCAGATCAGCCGTGGCGGACCACACTCAAATCAACGGTCACGGAATCTCGATCAGGTCCACAAGCACTAGAATATGCCTGGGCCAACTATCCTGATCAGAGGGTGAAATTGGGTCAGAATCCAACGGTCAGAATGCTTAAAATCGTCACGCAAGCGACACGACTCAGATTTCAATAAAAGCTTAATAAATTCCAACCGTTCTCACACTCTTCACTCCGAACTCAAGCAAATCGACCCAGAACATCAGATCGACTCGATTTTCGAGGTGAAGATCAAGCCCAACTCGGTGACCGCAGTCCAAGATCATCGCCATCGGACTTTCGACGCCAGGGTCCAGTCCGATCCAGATCTTCCAAAAATTCCCGAGAAAAAATGGATTTAGCGATGGATCCCGATTTCGAGTAGCGTAGGCGCTACCAATCTACACGTTTAGAGCCATGCAGATACAATTTAAAGTGATTGATGTGAATTTCACAAGCAATCGAGTATAGCGCTAATTACCCCAAAAACAACTACTTAAGGAAAGATTAGCACAGAAATTCCAAGGTCGTTACAATGTTACAACTGCCATGAGTATGGGCATTTGGCTAACAAATGTCCAGATGATGAAAAGCAGCTTCTACCATATGATAAGTTTGGATTATGAAAAGCAGCTTCAAGCATATGTTGAGTTTGGATCATGAAAAGTAGCTTCAATCGTATGATGAGTTTGGATCGTCGAATGAGCCTAATGATATGAACAATTTTTATCCACTAAATGGCTCAAGCATATCAATGATTTTTATCCATCGAAATGGGCAATGTCAAAGGTTTGGATCACTAGAAATGGGCCGAATCATATTTATTTGTATCGTTGTGAAAAGAAACCTTATTGATTGAATTGTGTAATCGAACAGAAGAGGGTTTTAGCACATGGACCAACTTAGCATATCCATTGCAATGGATCATGAAAAGCAGCTTCAATCATATGTTGAGTATGTATCACGAAAAGCAGCTTCAATCATATGTTGAGTTTGGATCATGAAAAGCAGCTTCAATAGTATAATGAGTTTGGATTGTCGAATGAGCCTAATGATATGAACAATTTTTATCCATTGAATGGCTCAAGCATGTCAATGATTTTCATCCATCGAAATGGCCAATGTCAAAGGTTTGGATCACTAGAAATGGGCCGAATCAAATTTATTTGGATCGTTGTAAAAAGAAACTTGATTGATTGAATTGTGTAATCGAACAGAAGAGGGTTTTAGTGCATGGATTCTCTTAGCACATCCATTGCAATGGATCATGAAAAGCAGCTTCAATCATATGTTGAGTTTGTGTCATGAAAAGCAGCTTCAATCATATGTTGAGTTTGTATCATGAAAAGCAGCATCAATCATATGTTGAGTTTGGATCATGAAAAGCAGCTTCAATAGTATGATGACTTTGGATCATCGAATGAGCCTAATGATATGAACAATTTTTATCCACTGAATGGCTCAAGCATGTCAATGATTTTCATCCATCGAAATGGCCAATGTTTAAAGGTTTGGATCACTAGAAATGGGCCGAATCATATTTATTTGGATCGTTGTAAAAAGAAACCTGATTGATTGAATTGTGTAATCGAACAGAAGAGGGTTTTAGCGCATGGATTCTCTTTAGCATGTCCATTGCAATGGATCATGAAAAGTAGGTTCAATCATATGTTGAGTTTGAATCATGAAAAGCAGGTTCAATCATATGTTGAGTTTGGATCAGGAAAAGCAGCTTCAATCGTATGATGAGTTTGGATTGTCGAATGAGCCTAATGATATGAACAATTTTTATCCACTGAATGGCTTAAGCATGTCAATGATTTTTATCCATCGAAATGGCCAATGTCAAAGGTTTGGATCACTAGAAATGGGCCGAATCATATTTATTTGGATCGTTGTAAAAAGAAACCTGATTGATTGAATTGTGCAATCGAACAGAAGAAGGTTTTAGCGCATGGATCAACTTAGCATATCCATTGCCATGGATCATGAAAAGCAGCTTCAATCATATGTTGAGTCGGGAAAAGCAGCTTCAATCGTATGATGAATTTGGATCGAGAAATGAGCCTAATCATACGAACGATTTGGATCCACTGAATGGCTCAAGTATGTCAATGATTTTTATCCATCAAAATGGTCAATGTCAAAGGTTTGGATCACTAGAAATGGGCTAAATCATATTAATTTGGATTGTTATAAAAGGAAACCCGATTCATTGAATTGTGTATAGAACAGAAGAGGGTTTTAAGGCATGGATCAACTTAGCACATCCATTGCAATGGAACATGAAAAGCAACTTCTACCATATGATGAGTTTGGATCATGAAAAGCAGCTTCAATCATATGTTGAGTTTGGATAGTGAAAAGCAACTTCTATTGTATGATAAGTTTGGATCATCGAATGAGCCTAATGATAAGAACAATTTTTATCTACAGAATGGCTCGAGCATGTCAATGATTTTTATCCATCGAAATGGCCAATGTCAAAGGTTTGGATCACTAGAAATGGGCCGAATCATATTTATTTGTATCATTGTAAAAAGAAACCTGATTGATTGAATTGTGTAATCGAACAGAAGAGGGTTTTAGCGCATGGATCAACTTAGCATATCCATTGCCATGGATCATGAAAAGCAGCTTCAATCATATGTTGAGTTTGTATCATGAAAAGCAGCTTCAATCATATGTTGAGTTTGGATCATAAAAAGCAGCTTCAATCGTATGATGAGTTTGCATCATCAAATGATCCTAAAGACATGATCAATTTTTATCCACTGAGTGGCTAAAGCATGTCAACGATTTTTATCCATCGAAATGGCCAATGTCAAAGGTTTGGATCACTAGAAATGGGCCGAATCATATTTATTTGGATCGTAGTAAAAAGAAACCTGATTGATTGATTTGTGTAATTGAACAGAAGAGGGATTTAGCGCTTGGATCAACTTAGCATATCCATTGCCATGGATCATGAAAAGCACCTTCAATTATATGTTGAGTTTGGATCATGAAAAGCAGCTTCAATCATATGTTGAGTTTGGATAAGGAAAAGTAGCTTCAATCGTATGATGAGTTTGGATCGTTGAATGAGCCTAATGATATGAACAATTTTTATCCACTGAATGGCTCAAGCATGTCAATGATTTTTATCCATCGAAATGGCCAATGTCAAAGGTTTGGATCACTAGAAATGGGCCGAATCATATTTATTTGGATCGTTGTAAAAAGAAACCTGATTGATTGAATTGTGCAATCGAACAGAAGAGGGTTTTAGCGCATGGATCAACTTAGCATATCCATTGCCATGGATCATGAAAAGCAGCTTCAATCATATGTTGAGTTTGGATCTTGAAAAGCAGCTTCAATCGTATGATGAATTTGGATCGAGAAATGAGCCTAATCATACGAACAATTTGGATCCACTGAATGGCTCAAGTATGTCAATGATTTTTATCCATCAAAATGGTCAATGTCAAAGGTTTGGATCACTAGAAATGGGCTAAATCATATTAATTTGGATCGTTATAAAAGGAAACCCGATTCATTGAATTGTGTATAGAACAGAAGAGGGTTTTAAGGCATGGATCAACTTAGCACATCCATTGCAATGGAACATGAAAAGCAACTTCTACCATATGATGAGTTTGGATTATGAAAAGCAGCTTCGATCTTATGTTGAGTTTGAATCTTGAAAAGCAGCTTCAATCATATGTTGAATTTGGATCATGAAAAGCAGCTTCAATCATATGTTGAGTTTGGATCTTGAAAAGGAGCTTCAATCGTACGGTGAATTTGGATCGCAAAATGAGCCTAATCATACGAACAATTTGGATCCACTGAATGGCTCAAGTATGTCAATGATTTTTATCTATCAAAATGGTCAATGTCAAAGGCTTGGATCACAAGATGGGCCAAATCATCTTAATTTGGATCGTTATAATAGGAAACCCGATTCATTGAATTGTGTATAGAACATAAGAGGGTTTTAAGGCATGGATGAACTTAGCACATCCATCGCCATGGAACATGAAAAGCAACTGCTACCATATGATGAGTTTGGATCATGAAATGTAGCTTCAATCATATGTTGAGTTTGAATTGTGAAAAGAACCTTCAATCGTATGATGAGTTTGGATCATGGAAAGCAGCTTCAATCGTATGATGAGTTAGGATCGCGGAATGAACCTAATGATATGAACAAATTTGATCCATTGAATGGCTCAAGCATGTCAATGATTTTTATCCATTGAAATGGCCAATGTCAAAGGTTCGGATCACCAGAAATGGGCTGAATCATATTTATTTAGATCGTTGTAAAAAGAAACCTGCTTGATTGAATTGTGTATCAAACAGAAGAGGGTTTTAGCGCATGGATCAACTTAGCATATCCATTGCCATGGATCATGAAAAGCAGCTTCAATCATATGTTGAGTTTGGATCTTGAAAAGCAGCTTCAATCGTATGATGAATTTGGATCGAGAAATGAGCCTAATCATACGAACAATTTGGATCCACTGAATGACTCAAGTATGTCAATCCATCAAAATGGTCAATGTCAAAGGTTTGGATCACTAGAAATGGGCTAAATCATACTAATTTGGATCGTTATAATAGGAAACCCGATTCATTGAATTGTGTATAGAACAGAAGAGGGTTTTAAGGCATGGATCAACTTAGCACATCCATCGCCATGGAACATGAAAAGCAACTTCTACCATATGATGAGTTTGGATCATGAAAAGCAGCTTCAATCTTATGTTGAGTTTGAATCGTGAAAAGAACCTTCAATCGTATGATGAGTTTGGATCATGGAAAGCAGCTTCAATCGTATGATGAGTTTGGATCGCGGAATGAACCTAATGATATGAACAAATTTGATCCATTGAATGGCTCAAGCATGTCAATGATTTTTATCCATTGAAATGGCCAATGTCAAAGGTTCGGATCACTAGAAATGGGCCGAATCATATTTATTTAGATCGTTGTAAAAAGAAACCTGCTTGATTGAATTGTGTATCAAACAGAAGAGGGTTTTATCGCATGGATCAACTTAGCATATCCATTGTCATGGATCATGAAAAGCAGCTTGAAGCATATGATGCTTTTCGATCATGAAAAGCAGCTTCAATCATATGTTGAGTTGGGATCATGAAAAGCAGCTTCAATCATATGATAAATTTGGATTGGCAAATGAGCCTAATCATACGAACAATTTGGATCCATTGAATGGCTCAAGTATGTCAATGATTTTTATCCATTGAAATGGCCAATGTCAAAGGTTTGGATCACTAGAAATAGGCCGAATCATATGAAGTTGGATCGTTATAAAAGGAAACCTGATTGATTGAATTGTGTATAGAACAGAAGAGGGTTTTAAGGCACGGATCAACTTAGCACAACCACTTGCATGGATCATGAAAAGCAGCTTCAATCATATGTTGAGTTTGTATCATGAAAAGCAGCTTCAATCATATGTTGAGTTTGTATCATGAAAAGCAGCTTCAATCGTATGATGAGTTTGCATCATCAAATGATCCTAAAGACATGAACAATTTTTATCCACTGAGTGGCTAAAGCATGTCAACGATTTTTATCCATCGAAATGGCCAATGTCAAAGGTTTGGATCATTAGAAATGGGCAGAATCATATTTATTTGGATCGTAGTAAAAAGAAACCTGATTGATTGAATTGTGTAATCGAACAGAAGAGGGTTTTAGTGCAAGGATCAACTTAGTGTATTCATTTCCATGGATCATAAAAAGTAGCTTCAATCATATGTTGAGTTTGTATGATGAATAGCAGCTTCAATCATATGTTGAGTTTGGATCATGAAAAGCAGCTTCAATCATATGATGAGTTTGCATCGTCGAATGAGCCTAAAGATATGAACAATTTTTATCCATAGTGGCTCAAGCATGTCTATGGTTTTTATCTATCGAAATGGCCAATGTCAAAGGTTTGGATCACTAGAAATGGGCCGAATGAAATTTATTTGGCTCGTTGTAAAAAGAAACCTGATTGTGTGTAATCCAACAGAAGAGGGTTTTAGCGCATGGATCAATTTAGCATATCCATTGCCATGGATCA